>NC_139299.1:1370577-2741154 GCF_051103115.1 Cordyceps javanica
CTGATTTGGAGTTTTTTCTTCTTCTTTTTTCTTCTTTCCTTTTCTTGCCAAACAACTGTTTAAAATTGGTTTACTAAAAAGTTTCTCTGCTCTTTATTCTTGTTTTCATATTCCTTCCCCCTCAGACCCTCATCGGATGCCTCGTGCTGTCCGCTGCTGATCCAGGTACTTGTCCAATATATTTACGGCAGACGCACAGCACAGCCCATCGGCTCCACTACAGGCGCTACAGGGGATTTACTTCCAGGGCCCTCGCCACTTCTTACTGAGTACAAGACTGTTTGGTACTACGAAAAGGGGACACGACAACCCAGCGCTTGCCATTTTTGATGACGAATGGGAGCAGCATAAGTAAGAAAGAAGAAGAAGAAGAAAAAAAAAAAGAAACCAACCTCGGATCAATCCGCTATACTCTTGTTTCATTTTCTTCTTCACCTTCCAGTCGAGACCCTGCACATCAGGCCAATAAAAAAACGTTCGTCTCCCAGCCGTTGCCATGTTGACCAAAACTCTAATCAAGAAAATAAATACGTCATTTCCTCAGTCTCACCACCCCCAGCACTACTCAGTACACAAAGAAACACGCCAGACAATGACGGGACGCATAGACGCTAACTTTAACATGCCGAGAAGGAAAAGGAAAATAAATAAAAACAACAATAATAGAAGTAAAACCAAAACCTCCGTCAGTACTATTAGCACAAGGCAATAATGCCTACGGATCACCCACAGATTACTGAGGACTCTTACTGGTATAACCAGTAGTGACCCCCTTGCCGGCCTCGTATTGGCCCTCTTCTCCTGCTTGGAAATGACGGCATAACATCGTACATACCCGGCCGGCCGTGTCCGGAGGGAGGGAGGGAGGGCACCCAAGCAAATTACTCTATATCGAAATCAACAATGGCCAATAGGGACGGGGCACATTGTACTCTGTCCTACTATTAGTTTACTGAGTAGCCCGCCTAGATCCGTGGCTCTCCCATCAGTCCATCATCATCATCAGGCCGTCCGTCCCCATCTGCGCTGGAGGTCATCACTCAAACACGTCCTTGGCCCGCCCACACTGTGTAAATATTTTCCTTTCTTCGTATCCAGAAACACGGATCGACAGCGGCGTCCTGCGTGTCCATGCACATGGCAGTACCGGTATCCGCACCCGGTCGTACATAGCCCTCTTCTCAGCGGCAGCTGTGTGCATTGTGTCCGGGTAAAATAAGACAGAAGAAAGAAATAAACTTGCACTTGTATCATATGGACTGTGGCCCTTTGTCCCAATCTTGAGCTCGTCTGTCGGGCTCGCCAAAAAGTCAGCCTCGTTGGAGGAAGCCCTGTCCACGCAAGGGCTAGATCCAAGGCTGCAGCGCAATTTAAAAAGAAAAAAAGCCCATCTCACCAATCGCCATCTGGCATGCAGCGCTAGCTAGATTCTGCCAGTGATTATTATGACCCCATTAGCCACAGAGCCTCGCGCGTGAGGCTCTCGTTGCGCACACAAGTCCATTTTGGGACAAATGTTGATTATTCGTTGGCAGTTGGGTAGCGAGGTAGCGTTGACTTGCCTGCTCGCTCGCTTGGCCAAGGCCGAACCGGCTGCCCACCCACTGTGGCGGTCGCTGCGCCTCGCGCCAAATTTAGAAACCTTTGGTGCCTGTGGGCAGGCTGACCAGAGCATCCACCATTCATCCCATCGTGGGCTCGCAGAATCTTAATATAGATTTTTTTTTCGTTGCATGCGAATGGCTTATTTTTCTTCCACCTTGTACGCATCTTGCATGTGGAGACTTGCACTAACTCATGCCAGATTGACTGCGGACAGCCTAGCCAAGGTCGCTCGCTTCGTGAATTACATCATCTCGTACCTGTATCTAGATATCGACCATGCGACCGAATCAATGATTTGAACGGCCAAGTAAAATCAAAGGAAGAAGAAGAAGGAAAAATAAAAGAAGGACAGCAAACTACCAAGTAACCTGCCGATCGGAGTAGTGCTATTCGGCTCTAATAGACCTGGCCATCTCTGCGTCTTGCACTGTGAAGAATGCTGCCTGCACGCCAAAATCACCTTGGCCTCCAGCCTCCCTGCCTCAAGCATGTCCCATCAGCAGCATGTTGCCGCCTCGGTACTTCCCAGCGAAACGCCTAGAAGTCACCCGAAGCGCAACCCTCGAATAATGTCCTGTTCCTTGCCGCCACAATCGCGTCGCTAAAACTTCATCATGGCCTCTGCCGACCCTGACCGCGAGCCGGGTCCCGGCGACAACGCATCGCCACCGCCGCAGCCCTCATCCTTCCGCGGCCGTCTCCAGCTCCAGGACTTTATGTACCAGCCCGGGGATGCCCCCGTGCCCCGGCGCAGCGCCCGTCACGCAGCCGCTGCCGTCGCTGCCGCGTCCACCATCCGCGGCACGACCCCCTCGCCACGGAAGCGCACCCTCAGCGCCTCCGCCTCTTCACCTTCCTCCTCTGGCGTCTCCAAGCCGGCCGCCGTAGCAGCCGCTGGCAGCCGGAAGAAGGAGAAGGAGAAGAAGACGAAGACGACGACGACGACGACGACGGCGACGGCAGAGACGACAACGACGGGCAAGGCAAAGAGGAAGAAGCGGGCATCCTCGGGCTACGCGCCGCCGTCCACGTACGCGCACCTGCCGCTGCTCCCCGACGCCGTCTGCGAGGACCTGCTCGTCCTCTTCGTCGGCCTGAACCCGGGCCTGCAGACGGCCCGCACGGGGCACGCCTACGCGCACCCGACCAACACCTTCTGGAAGCTCCTGCACACCTCGGGCGTCACGCCGCGCCTCTGCTCGCCCGACGAGGACCGCCGCCTGCCCGCCCTCTACGGGCTCGGCCTCACCAACATCGTCGCCCGCCCCAGCCGCAACGGCGCCGAGCTCAGCAGGGCCGAGATGGACGACGGCGTCGCCGCCCTCGAGGCCAAGGCCCGCCGGTGGCGGCCCGAGTCCGTCTGCGTCGTCGGCAAGAGCATCTGGGAGAGCATCTGGCGCGTCCGCCACGGCGGCCGCCCCGTCGCCGCCCGCTTCCGCTACGGCTGGCAGGACCCCGCCGAGAACATGGGCGTCGTCCCGGGCGGCGGCGGCGGCGGCGGCGCCTGGCCCGGCGCCCGCGTCTTCGTCGCCTCCAGCACGAGCGGCCTGGCCGCCACCCTCTCGCCCGCCCAGAAGCAGGCCATCTGGGACGAGCTCGGCGCCTGGGTCAAGGTGCGCAGAGCCGAGAGGGAGCTCGAGGCCGAGCGAGCGGCGGCGGCAGCGAGTGCCTGAGCCTCGCATTGAACGTCCAAATACTTGCATGCACATACCACATACAAACCATATATTACGATTTTAGTTGTCAATCAACAGCACGCCGCATCTGCCAGAATATCAGAGTTCTATTTTTTTTTTTTGATATTTTGTAAAGCTAGCGAATATATCTGCAGTGTCCATCTAACAGACGGCTCTCGCTCTCTTTTCCTTTCCCTATTAACAACGTTTGCTGCTGCCGATCCAACTCCGTGACGCCTTTTTCTTTTTAAATTCCAAACTGTTCTACCTACACAAAGTGCCCACTTGCGCCGTAGCGTTTTGTAGTGCGTACTACAACACTCTACTTCTCCGTTCCTATAGAACCTTTATTGATCGAGCGGCCCAATCACTACTTGCAGCGCTTCTCTACAATGTTGGCGCCGTTCTCTTCGTACTCCTTTCTCGAAATCCACATCTGGTGGAACGTGCCCAGGCTGGCCAGGATGCTGCCGCCGATCCAAGGGGCAAAGCGGCGCTCGCTCGTCAACCCGGCCGCGTGGATCTTGATCTTGAGGCCCGGGTACATGGCCGTGAGCTCGTTGTTCAGGCGGTCGTTGAAGCCGTTGATCAGGCTGGTGCTACCCGTCACGACGACATTAGCGAGCAGGTTGCCCCGCAGGTCAACGTCGATAGCGCTGAGCGACGCCTTGATGAGCTCGGGAATCGTCTGAGCCTTGGTGAGGCGCTCCGACTCGGCCACGGGCAGGCCCGCGTTCTCGTCAAAGAGACCCTCTGTCACCTTAAAGCGCTGCTCGCGCCACATCTGGTTGTACCCGTCTGGCATCTCAAACACCCGGCCGGGCTGGGTCTTAACGTAGTCCTCGTTACCGGGTGCGCCGAGCTTGCCAGGTCCGCGCCACACTTCGACCACCGACTCCTTGAACTCGGTCAAGGTGCGTTCCTCCTCGTACAGCTTGAACGAGTCGCTGACCTGAAACGGGAACTTGCGTTCGCGGTACTGCGCAGGCGCCAGGGCATCGACTGCAGTCTTGTTCTCAATCAGATAAGTGGGAACCAGGTTGACCTGAGGCTCTGAAGTCTGCCACAAGTTACGGATCTGGGAGGAGAGCCAGAGACCGCCTGCTGGAGAGCGTTGAACCGAGCGCTTCAGAACCATACCGTCGTGAATAGCAGTGACTGAGGTGTTGGCACCGCCAACGTCAATGACAAGAGCAGTGGCCTTGCCCGCCGCGAAAGCCGCCAGGACTGGCGTCTTGCTAAGCCAGAACGCGGGGCATCCCCAGTTCTCCATGACCAGCTCGATGGCCTTTTCTCTGTTCTTAGGCGTGTTCCATGGAGCCTCTGTGATGAGCAGGGGGTTCTCCTGTAGTGGCTTTTCTTGCGCCTCAGCCTCCTCCATCGCGACGTCGCCTTCGGTGTCGGCTTCCTTGGGCTCGTCGTTGAGCCCATTCTTGGATGGGTGTGTCGGCCGTTCGGGTTGCAGACGCTTGATTAACATATGCTCCCATACCTTGTTGGCGACATCCCAATCCTCAACAATGCTATCGCGGTTCATGTAGTTGCGGATCTCAAAATCGGCGCGTGGAATCAGGCACTCGTCGCCGAATACATCTTTGGGCGGATCGCTCGTGACATGACCGTAGAACGAGGGCAGCACAGATTTGGGGACGTCTTCGCCGGCAAAGCCTGCGCGTGTGGTGCAGTACCCAGGGTCGAGCACGAGGGCTGATACCTCATCTGTGACAGGGTGTTAGTGGTCGAGAACGCCGTTGCGACAGGCGCGAGCCGCACGCGAAGGGAGAGGGACCCGTCGTACCTCCACCGTAAATGTCCGTCGGCTGGGCCGTTGTTGGCAGAGGCTGTTGCGCCATAGTGTATGCAGTTGTGATGATGTGCGATGCGATGCTTGGACGCCAATTGGGCAGGGTAGCGGTTAGCTAGACTTGATCGCGCTGCAAAACTGGTTGGTGGTTGGCGGATGGTATGAAGCCAAAGCTTCAAGCGCCCACCGAAGCTGCCTGGTGGGGATGCATGACTAAGCAGGTGTGGATGTGCTCCTACGAGCCCTTGAAAAAAGCTCACGCCAGCACCCTTAATTTTTTTTCCTTCTCTGTCCTCCCAAGCTTGTTCTTATCCTCACGGTGAGAAGCTCTTCCATCTCGCGTCGAAGATTGGCGCGTGTGATAGCTGATAATACTATGAGTGTAAGTCCCATCGAGATATATTCCTTGCACTACCTCCTCTTCCATGATGAATTCGCATCCTCGCTTCAGAACCGCTGCGATTGACACAGCTTGCTGTGTATGATTACACAATGCCAACATCTGATCATTTACCTCTTTCATCTACTTCCGACTGCCATTTTCTGCTATGATTGCAAAGCTAATGCAAAGACAGAAGCCATGATATCTCGTAACTGCTTGCGGCAATGCCGCCGAGTAGCTGGGCACATTTCGCGTATGCACCCAGTTCCTGTGCGCAGCCTCGCGCTATCTAGACAGAACGTTCAGACCTTTGCCTCCGTAACCGATGCGAAGAATGGTACACCGGCAGCCCCAGGAGCCCGCGACGAGACCGAGCATGCCTCGCCGTTTAAGCAGCAGCGAAGGGCCGACTTAGGCAAAGATCAGGCGAGTGAATCGCCCCTGTACCCCGAGTCGTATCCTCGCATCGAGCCATCCGAGGCTCGCATGGCCGTCCCAGAGTTTCTTGAAAGCGAAGAGAATGAGTTTTCTCAACCTCTCGTTAATCTGGTTGGCCGTGTACGCGCTAAGCGTGTCGTTGGCAAAAATCTCGTCTTTCTTGATATCGTAAACGAGTTTCAAAAAGTGCAAATTGTGGTGAATAAGTCCAAGTGTGTCGAACCGAGCGACAATATCTGTACACACAACTCCAAAAAGTTTCAACTTTTCAGGTCGCTCATCCAAGTTGGCGATCATATATGTAGGCCCTCATCCTCTAGACTTCCCAGACATGGTCACCTGTGCTGACGCTGCCGCAGCCGTCAATGGTGTTCGTGACCATACACCTGCAGGACTGTTGACTCTCGCTGCAAGAGAGATCCCAGAGCTGCTGTCGCCAACCATGGAACAAATCCCCGATGTCCTCACCGACTCCAAGACTAAGATGCAGGACCGCCATGTAGACATGCTTGTCAACAAGGAGACTCTTGATATCCTACGTCTTCGTTCAGAAATTACAAAACACATGCGTGACCATTTTCACTCAAAGCGCTTCCTCGAATTCCAGACCCCCATATTAGCAGAAAACGCGGGAGGCGCGATTGCTCGACCCTTTGTCACCCGCGCGACTGAGTTTAAAGATAAGGACCTGGCACTTCGCGTCGCTCCAGAGCTCTGGCTGAAACGCCTTGTTGTTGGTGGTGTTGACAAAGTTTTTGAGATTGGGCCCGCCTTTCGCAATGAGGGTGTTGATGCCACACACAATCCTGAATTCACAATGTGTGAATTCTACAGCGCATACTCTAGCCTCCCGGACTTGATTAAGGAGACGGAGGATCTTCTCAGCAGCCTCGCCAAGCATACACAAAAGCTTATCGAGACGCAACTCACATCTCTCCCGCCGATCGATCTGCAAAAGTTCAAGCGCCCTTTCAAGCAAGTCGAGTTCGTGCCCGCTCTAGAGGAAGTTACTGGCATTCGCTTCCCAAAGTTGTCTGCCGAGGATGCACTGCCAGAACTTCTCGCTCTCATGAAGCTGGCAGGCATCCAAATCCCTGGCGACATCCCGACTTCCCTGCCAAGACTCCTTGACCGACTAGCGGCCATGTACATAGAGCCCAAGTCATTTGAGGAGCCTCTTTTCATCACCAATCATCCGGCCTGCATGTCGCCGCTGGCCAAGAGCTTCCTCTGCCCGAAGACATACCAATTGGTTTCAGCTCGTGCTGAGCTATTTGTCGGCGGCCGGGAACTGGCCAACATGTACGAAGAGGAAAACGACCCCAAGGAACAGCAACGCAAGTTAACTTCGCACCGCAACTTGATCAACATGGAAGATGGAGAGATTGGTATCAACGCTCCCGCGGAGGAGTCAGATATCCAGGAGCCTCGGGACGAAGCGGCCCTAGAAGATGAGACAGTGGTGGAAGAGCCGTTAGAAGAAGAAGAGACAGATCAAGATGTCTTTGACAATCACATGAGAACAGCTGAGGAGGAAGACGAGTGGGCTACATCGCCTTTGGATCGGAGCTATATCAAAGCACTAGACTATGGTCTGCCTCCAACCGGTGGCTGGGGTTGCGGTGTTGAGCGTTTGGTGATGCTATTCTCTGGCGCCAGCCGCATTAGCGACTGTCTGAGCTTTGGCACAATCCGAAATGTCGTTGGGTTGTCCTCTGACGCGGCCAAGAAGGAGGGTGGCAATTCTTGATGGACTGTATAACTAGAAATAGCGACAACATCGCGTGTACATCTACGCTGTGACCTTGTATATTAGATATTAGATAATCTAGCATTGAAATCTCGTAACATCAACCTTGCAACAGAAAATGCATTTTGAGCATTGTATGGGCAACAAACAGTACCGTGCATTAACATCAAAGTTGAAGATGATATAGGATATAGAGGATATCTAAACGATTAAAAAAAGCGGCCCAACATATCACCCCGCCTGGCCCAATATTCAAGAGTATAAATGCGCGAATCGAAAGTACTAAAAACAAGCTTTCCACCTCCTTTTCCCCGGGAAACTATAGATCACAAAGGTGCTCTCATTTGCGGTGCGCGTTTTCCGTTTGCAGCATCTGTTCAGGCACCCAAGATGCCGCCAGCAATCTGGAAGAGACTGGAGACGAGCTTCTCGGTGACGCCGCCCTCCTGGACGGTGGAGGAGTCCTTTCCGGTGAGCCAAGCCTGCACGGTGGCATCGTCGAGGCCCTTGGAGAAGTCGGTGCTGGGCGGGAGGATCTTGATGGAGACGCCGCCGGCGTCGGCGTCGAAGACGACGGCGCCCTTCATGTAGCCGTCGGTGGGACGGGGGAAGTAGTCGGACGAGCCGCCGCCCGAGGCGAGGTGGACGGTGCTCTTGCACTTGGTGTCGCCCGAGGCGAGGACCTCGAAAAAGTCAAACTCGCCGCACTTGGGCCAGCAGCTGCAGCCGTTGTACTGCGCCGAGCGGGGGATGTCGGCGTTGAGAGACCAGACGGCGGGCATGTCGCCGTTGAAGCCGCGATCGCCGTCCAGGGGCATCTTGAAGTGGAAGAGGAAGATTTTGTGAGCACCCTCGAAGCCCTCTGCGTGTTCTCACCGTTAGTCTTTTATTCTCTCCTGGCGGGTGCTCGTAGCTTTTTGGGGGAGGGGCAAGGGCACTGGGATCCTGTGCCGACTTACTATACGCGACGTCCTTGGCGCGAGAGAAGCCGCAGCTGCCGTCGCAGGGCTCACCGCTAAAGATGGCAAACTCCTTGTTGGAGGGGATGTCGACGTCGGCGAGGATCTGCGAAGAGCTGGCGCCTCCGGTGCCTTGGGCGTTGAGGAAAGAGAGCGAGTTGCCCCAAACACTATTGTTCACACACACAAGAAATACGTATTAGTCACAAGGCTTTCTTTTTATCGTGCCCATCGGGGACCGGCGTGGTGGACTTGCGTGTCAAAGAGGCCGGAACCCTGGCCTCCGTAGTTGCCGAGGAAGACGAGGTTCTCGGCTTCCTGGGTCTCGGCGTTGTAGTACGAAGTGCGGTCCCAGTCCTTGCCCGAGGCGGCAGGCTTGGGTTTCGGGGCGGCGGCGTTGGCGGCGTTGGCGGCGTTGGCGGCGTTGGCGACCGGAGCGGATGCCGGCACGGTGGGGGCGGCGGCTTCCGGGGCGGCGGGCGCGGCCTGCGTAGGGCCGTACCAGACCTTTTCCCAGGAGACGACCTGGCCGTTGATGGTGGCCGTAACCCACTCGGCTCGCTTGTGCTTCCTCGCCTCGTGGAACTGCTTGTGGCCGTGGGTGGCGCGCTTGACCTTTTCGGCCGCGACCGCCTCGCGCCGCTGCTGGTTCTTCTTGGACAGCGTATAGGCAGCAAACTCCTTGAGGTGGATAGGGCCGCGGAAGTGCATGGAGAGCTGTCACGGGGGGGAGGGGAGCAGAATATGCCGTGTTAGTGCTTCAAAGCTGACTTGCGCGAGGGCGGAGGAGGGGGGGAATTTGGACTATCCGGTGCAACAGCAATGTTTTTGCCGCATCATTGACATGGATGGGGAAGAAACTGCAAGGAGAAAAGGACGACGTACACCTTCATCTAGAGGAGAAAGAGGCCCCTTAAAGTTCTTGGTCTCTCTCTGGCACTCGCCGCTCGAGCTCATCCCCTTGATAGCCTCGTAGCTGCCAGCGCCACCGATGCCCTGGTACAGGATGTGGTTGACGGCACCGCAGAAGTAATTGCCGCCTTCATTGACAGCATTGCCGGTACACTGCTGCGTGAGGCCACCCGCCGCAGCCATGTTGGCCATGGTGGCCAGCGCAATCGTAGTGTACTTCATTGTCAGTCTCTCGTGGTGTCGACGGCTTATTCGTTGGGGGGGCTTGGTATAATGAGGTCGTCACAAAGACTGCTGCGTTTCTCTCACTTTCGTCGCAAAATATAAATGGTTTTTTTTCTTCTTTCTCTTTTCAAGATTCCCAAACAGTATTAAAAAAAGGAGCGACAAAACAAAAAAAAATTTCAAGTTGCAAGAGATGGGGACAACGAGGGCGAAAGACTAGCTAAACGGAGAATAAGATAGACTGCACAGGGACCGGCATCAATTATATGGGACGGCGAGCGAGATATCACCCCAGAGGCCCTGGACTTGGCGCTGGCCCCAGGAGAGCCCGCGGTGGCGCGAAAGGTGAGCATTCTGTCTCTCCGTCCCATTGGCATGGTGGTTGGTCAACGCGCACCATTCCTCCACCGCGAGCTCGACCCCAGCGACAGGCTCGCCGCGAGGCCGCCCCCCCTCTAGACCCGGGGCCAAGTACGGAGTAGTTTGGATAAACAGGCACAAAAGAAACTTTTGGTCCGGGTTCTTCTCCACAATCACCGACTTGGCGCGCCAGGGGGGGGGCAAGCAATTGTTTCCTTGTGCTGAGGCTAAGGGCACAGAGCGTGGATTATTGGCCAGGAACCAAAGGACTCGGAAGTGATTGCGGTGGAGAAGTCAGAGAACAGCTGGAAACTGGTTGAGTTGGCGGGCGAGCTCGTCTCGTCTGGGGGGATCAATAATACTAAGTAAAGGATCCCTCCCTCCCTAAGTAGGAGACGATGCTCTGTTGGGAAACCAATGGCCCAGATGCCGGCGATGCAGGGAGAAAGCTCGTGTCAGTGGGGAACAGGCGAATCGCTAGATTTTGCTTTACTATTACTGGTACTGATATACTGGTATGCGACTGAATTCAAAGTTTCTCTGCCTCCCGTCTTTTGTTTCGATGCCACAGGGCACCCAATCAGCGCTCGTGAGAAAAGAAACAGACTTGGCTGCCGCTTGTGGCTAACCAAGTTCTGTCTTGCTCGTACCAGATTTCGTCTACTGCTTCGTTAGGGAGGCCTGGTCTCCTGCCAAGGGTGGCGGCGTAGTAGGGATATTATTTAGCAATAGCTCTATCCGTACTTTATGTGCGGAGTACACAACCAAGTATACATAATATTGGTAGATCTATAACGACCCTTTTACGGATCAACCCTCCCTACTGGTAGAATAGCCCTTCTAGAACAGGTGGCTAGCGAAAAAAAGTTGGACTCAATTACGAGCAATCATCCCCCTTTTCGCAGGGGCACCATAGCATATGGTGTGTCATTGAACACGACGCCAGTTTCTTTCTGTCCTGCCTCTTCCACTCAGCTCCCCTCTTGTCCACGCCGAGCCGCCGCCACAGGGTTCTGAAGGAACGTGGACCCTGACGTGCCGAGACGCGCCGATAGAGTTTATTAGCTAGTAGTTAGCTAATAGTAGCCTCCTGGGAATTTTTCGAGCGGGCTGGGCTCTCGTGGCTCTCAACCCCGTCAAAACTCCACGCCATTGGCGCGCCACGAGACCAGGGGTGACCCGGAGAGGGTTTGCTTGGCAACCGCCGGCTGTTATTAAGATTACTTATAATTCGCTTCGGCGGGGAGAGAACAGAGCGCGGTACTGGTACGGAAGTAGTAGTACCAACCTGTCAGCCTACTTACTGAGTAGTAGCATGTTGTATGGAGAGCTCCAAATCTCGGCGCGCGATAATATCGGGATTTTTTTTTCTTGTTTTGTCTTGACCTACATGTGCATCTATGAAACTAGTGACTGATCGGACGGGCGAACTGCTCGTGTCTTGCACCGAATTTCTTCTTTTTATAGCAGCTTTCTCTAGGTCGGGTTCCCTTGACGCCGCCCGCTTCCTCGCTGGAATGCGGGCAAAGCCATCCACCAGCATCCAACCCCCCCCCCGCGCGTCATTGCGTCGAGGCGGTTGGTTGCCGTGGTGCGACGCCGTGATGAATGTCTGACACAAAAAAAAAAAAACCAATGTGCTCGCTGCATCGCACCAGCCTCCCACAGACTTGGCAATTCTCGCGGGCTGGGCGAGCCTTGGGGACGGCGTGGTCCATGGGATCCTTGTTGCGGAGTAAACCTGCGAGACATCCCGGTTGGCTCTCGTCCCCTTGCAACTTTTGGAAAAGTGAACGGACAAAACTCTTTCACAAGCTCATTTACCTTGTTGTATCGATTTGATCTGTACGGTAAGCTGTTTCGCCGGCGCTGTAGCCAAGCCCTTGCTCGCACAGATCAGCGAGACTAATAAAATATCGGCGCAAACAAGAGCTCTCTCTCCGCCAAAGCACTTTATTACTCTTTCTTTCTTTCTTTCTCTTGGCTTTGAATTGGCTTCTGTCCCAGCTAGTCGAATTTCCTTTGCAGCCGCGTCATCGCGTCGGCGCATCGCCCCCCCTGCAATCTACTTTCCCTCAGGTGTGAAAGCCAAGACTAATACCAAGAGTCTCGGCAAATTGCTAAAGCACAGCAAATTTCTTTTTTTGTTGTCTGTATTCTTCCTCTTCAAAGCACAAAGATAGTAGCAAGAAATAGGGGTCACCGCAATCGCAGCTCGCTGGCAAACTGTAAAAGGGGCATCTTCATCTTCGATGAGCCTACAACTGCCTCGATGGCGAAACTACCCGGTCTAGACCATTTCAAAGTAGCAGAAAGTGGCGGGAAACAAACGTCGCTTTTACAAAACTCTTTGTATATGCCTGGTTAAATACATAAATCCACGTAGAAGAATATTGCTGGGCCTAGTCATCAATACCTCCCCACTCGCCATCCTCATCGCCACTGTCGCCGTCTTGCTGTGTTTTTCGGCGTTTGCTTCCCTCGATGGCGCCGCGTCTGTTATTCTCCTTGCGCCGCTCGTAGCCGCTCGTGGAGGTGATCCTGGCCTTGGTCGTCCCGGTGCGACGCGACTCGACGCCGCGCTCGCGCAGCTTCTTGCGGTCCGCCTTGTTGACCCTGGGCAGCGCGTCGAGCAGCCACTTCTGGACGCTGGCGTCTTGGCCCGTCTTGCCTGCCTGCCTCTCGCTCGCCGCAATCACGTTGGCGACCGTCTTGACGAACGGTATGTCCTCCTTGGTGTAAAACGTGACGGCGATGCCGCCCTCACGTCCTGCGCGCCCGGTGCGGCCGGCGCGATGCACGTAGGCCGCGCTGGAGCCGGGAACGTCGTAGTTGACGACGCCGTTGACGCCAGCAAAGTCCACACCGCGGGCAAGGACGTCTGTGGTGATGAGCACCCAGATCTCGCCGGCACGGAACTTGCGCATGATGGCGGCCCGCGCGGATTCGGGTAGGCCACTGTGCAGGGCAGCGATTCTGGTTGAGCCGCCCGCTTCCAGTGGTATGTCATACTTGAGTTCTTCATGAAGAGCTGTCGCTCTGTCAATGGTTTGCGTAAAGACAATAAACGGGGGGCGCAGAGGAGGACCCGAGTCGTCTGCTGTCGTAGGATGTAAAAGTTGGCGCAGGGCAAGTAGCTTACCCTGCTCGCTAGCAGTGTATGTAAGTTTATGAACAATGTTGGGCACGGCCGTATCCTTTAGGCCGACAACCAAGCGGACAAACGGCTTAGGATGGATGCTCAACCCATCGGCCCTTGATTGTAGTTTGTCCGTAATGACAGCTTCAATGTTGGACCCCATCGTAGCCGACCAGAAAGAGACTCGCAGATTCGCGTTGGTGCAGGCGGACCAAACACCCATTGTCTGCTCGCGGAAGAGCACATCCAACAGTACATCCGCCTCGTCAAGAACCAGATCTCTGACGTCGGGCAGCACGCGCTGAGTCGTCGCAGACCCAGAAGTAAGGAAATTAAGTAACAGCTGCGGCGTGGTAACCAGGATATCAGGCTTGGCCGCTGTTGCTTTGTTTTGGCGCTTTGGGGTCTCTGGCTTATCATCTCCGTCTTCGTCTTCGCTCTCGCCTTGATCCTCTTCATCACTCGCACTGTCCTCGACTACCTCCTGCTCCTCTGTGTCCAGGTTCATCTGCTTCTTCATGGCCATGATCTTGATGCCGGTTCCTTGCAGCAGTTTGAGTCCCTCGTTCACAATCTGATGGGCCAGCTCTCTTGTGGGGACCAAAATGACAGCCTCAAGCTCGTGTCGTGTCGTCGTCGCCTCGAGGTCGTCGGGGTTCATGCCTCTTCGTCGCATGATCTGGTTGATGGCTGGGATCAAGAAACTGATTGTCTTGCCACTTCCAGTCGGCGCCACTGCCAGAAAATCTACACCATTCTCCAGGCCGTCGGCATCGCAGTCTCCGAGCGCCTGCTTCGGCTGAAGAAGCAATGGCAGGCTCGCTAGCTGCACTTCCGTCGGTACGCGATAGCTCTGCGCAACCAGATTCTCAGAAACGCGTCGCGAGATTCCATACGTACTTCGCAGTTGGCCAAACGTCTCGAGTGGTTGTGGAAACAGCTGTGTCTTTTTCTTCTCGTCCTTTTTGGGTTCCTCGGCGGCCGCCTTCTTCTTCTTGCTCTTCTTGACTTTCTTGGGTTCGTCTTCCTGCTTCGACATGAGTGTCACCTTGAGACGGTGTGACCTCAAGATCTGTCGGCACTCGTCTTCGCTAATTCGCTTCGCCGGTTTGAGTGCGGTGTTCGTGGCCCGCTCGCCGCCTTTGCTCTTGGAGTCGTGTGACTTGGATTTCGAGGCGTCTGGTTCGGCTTTGGGGGCGAAGAAGTCAACTTGCGGCAATTCCTCCGCCGCAGGGCCGTCGGGAGCCTGCCTTTCCGTTTTGGGCCGCTTGCGCTTCTGCCCACGCACCTCGTCATGGTACAGCTGCGGGTTGGTGGCCGCGACGCCGGTCGACGAAGGTAATTTGGCCGGCGCACTTGCAGCATGTCCTACACCCTTTGTCGTGCGCTTGGTCCCGCGGGATAGCACCTTGAGGATATCCATTCTGCTCCGCAGGCTCTACAGAAACAGATATTGAAGGGGCAGATGTCAGCCGTTCGGGTGTGCGCTCGTTTCACTGTTTGTAGGGAAAATGGAAATTTTTAAACGGCGGCAGCATCAACTTTTTTCTGGGTCCCGAGCTTGGTGGGGAGGTCCTGGGTGGAGTCGGGTGCTATGCGGCGCCGACGACTACCATGAAATACAACGACCTTTTACTCGAAAATGCCATACTATTGGAGATTGAATGAGGCTTGGTTTGATTTGGTGTTTTGCTCTTGCTCCAGTCTTGAAACTGACGCCGACGATATCTTGTCCCAACCGAATTTCGGCGATTATTAGGAAATAAAAATCCCGGTATGAATGCGTACTTGTACTTGATCAGCCCGGTTTCTGTTACAACAGTCATCGCCTTGGCTCACTTTCCTACAAAGGTCCACGTAGTGCGATTGCAAGCACATCACAGACGATTCGAGTCTTGACACCCTATGTTGTATCTCTTTTTAGTGTCTATTCTGCCGCTGGTATACATCAATAAATCCTGCCAACCCCCTTCCTCATAGCGCTGCTCAGAAATGCACGTATACACAAGGACCGGTTTCTAGCCCTCCAAAATTCCAAGTTGAAAAAAACGCCGCTGCCATGTTGCGAAGCCATATAATTGTATCATGGCTCAAAAAACCCCGTCACAAAACAATGTACATAAAAGGGCAAGAGCGCCGCACTGATTACGTCGTCCTCGTCCACAGATCCTCCTCGTCCTCGTCGTCCACATCCCGCCCCTCGCCGTACAGCACCTCGCACACGGCCGACAGCGGAATGTCGAGCACCGCGTCGGTGCCCTCGCTCCAGACGTCGCGCCAGCGGAGGCCGCCCCGGGCGTCGAGCTTGGGCTCGCGGCTGGCGTGGCTGCCGCGCAGGCGGCCCTTGGCGTCCACGACGGCGAGCTGCCCGGCGTCGTCGACGACCGTCTCGACGCGGTGCAGCGGCAGCGTCAGGATCTCGCGGTTGTACGACGCCAGCGCGACGTAGATGTAGCAGAGCGCCGTGACGAGGAACGCCGGCGCCGCCAGCGCCCACCACCGGTCCGGGTAGTAGCGGATGCCCAGGCCGTGCAGGAACGGCGCCGGCAGGTAGCTCCACAGCAGGTACATGAGGAACGCGAAGCTGCTCAGCAGGTACAGCACGAAGCCGTAGTACTCGTACGTCGGCACGCGGGGCGCCGCGTGCGGCACCGCCGTCGCCGCCGCCGTCGTCGTCGCCGCCGTTGTCGTCGTCGCGTGGTGCTCGTCGTCCGAGGCGTCGGGCGTCGTCGGCCGCGACGGCCGCAGCAGCGAGGTCAGTGACGGCGACGGCGGGAGGGGCGTCGGCGGACGCCCGTAAAAGGGCGGCGCGAAGAAGTTTTGCGGCACGGGGCCGGCGGGCCGCGGCGGGGACTCGTCGTCGTCGTCGCCCGAAGAGCCCGACGAGCTGTGGTTGTCGGAGAGGTAGGCATCGCCTTCGTCCGATGAGGCCGGCATTGTGTGGGTTTTCTGTTTCCTTCTTTGGTGCGCTGTGCGCCGCGCGCGCGTGTGAGCAAGACGGTTTGGTGGTGATGAATGTTGCTGAACAGGGGTTGAAGCTTCCGAGCTTTCAAGTGCTGCGACAGCTCTATTGCGACAGCCCCACCCGGGCGCCGCTTGTGATTAAAAGAAAGAATGCTCAACGTCTCATCCACAATGAAACTTGTTCTCTTTCGATATTATTATTTACACGGGCACGGCCCGGATTCAATCCATGAAATATGTCTAATTTATACATGATAATCGTTGCGGTGATCTGTTCCTCTACCATGCCTTCTTTTGCTAGCCGTCGATTGGGCATCGATACTCTCTGTCACGCGCAGGCCCTGTGCCATTCTCCTGTTTATCTTGTACCACATCCAAACAGCTCTGGTGATATATATGACGGCAGGCCAAAACGACCAGTGGGCCAAGAGGGGGATCCCTCCCCACCGCTGTCGTGCCCGTGATTGCGTCCGCTACCTGGTCCTTGTCCTCAAGCAGCATGCTCACGGGCCGGGTATCCAAGCTTTTGCCTTTGCCCTTGCCATCCGCATCCGTGCCCGGCTCGCCACTGGCACGTTGCTTCTTCTCGAGGCGTCTGGCGTCCTCCGCGGCCTGCCTCGCCTCCCAGGCCTCAAAGACGGCGCCACCTGCAACGCCAGGACCCCAGACACGGCGGCCGCAGTGCTCACAGGTCGATCCACGCGGCCGCCACCCTCGCTGGCGCAGCTCCACTGACTGGCTCACATTCACGAACAGGCTTCTATCCAGCAAGCGGTTGGAGAGACGGAGAATGGATTCTTCGTAAGCGTAGGCCGAGAAGATGGAGGCCAGGACGCCGCGCAGATCGGCGAGGTTCGGGGAAGTAGCCGCGGCGTTGGCAAGAAAGGCACGGAGGATCCTCAAGAAAGAAAGGTTGGTGCCGCCGGCAGCGAGCAGCTTGGACGTCGACTGTCCCGGACTCTGGCCGGACGTAGACGCAAGTAAAGCGGTAAAGGTATGCTGTACCAGCGATCGTAACAGTGTCAAGAGTCGCTCGCCGTCCAAAGATGCATCGGCGACAGCCTTTTGAATTTCGGGTGAGATTTGCTTTGTCAGCTTGACAGCTGACTCGATTAGTTGCAACCACAGCGACTCGTCGGTGGTGAGGGCTGGTTTTGTATCTTTCGCGCTTTTCTGTACTTGCGTGACTCTCTTGGTTGGCTTCTGCTGGCCTTGGCAAAGCCAAATTCCGACGTACATGTACTTCTGCAGGCCCTGGAGCAGTTCTTCGATTGAGGCTTGCAGATCGACTGGATCTTCTTGCCAGTCTGCGGCACCCGACAGGACGCCTTGAAGCGCCGACTCGAGTGTACCAAAGTGTGCAACCAATCGCTGCATTGCCTTTTCTACCAGTCCATCGCGTGTCAGTATTGCCACGGTCGCATCCACAACACCAGTCTCTTCCATGGTGGGTAGAACTTGATCCAGTCTTAGATCTCCTGCTTGGACGCAATTGATGTAGTCCGACACATGTGAGGGCTCAAATGTACACATGAGGCGCACATACTGCTCGATGAGATGCCGGTCTGGCGGCATCTCTTCTGGAAGCTTCTCGCGCTCAGAGTCCAGCAGCGTTTTGAGATAGGCAAACTGAAGGTCCGGCGCATCAGATGCGCTTTCGAGGATTAGTTTTTGAGTCTCGGTAGCCTCTCCGGCCAGCACCACAGCGGACTTTTCTGGACTCAGCTCTAGCAAGTCTCTCGCATGATCAAGGATGGCCTCGTGGATGTCGTTGCGTTGTTGGAAGCCCAACTTTGTGGAATATCGTAAGCAGCCGGCAAGGCATTCAAAGACTTGGTCTTGCTCGTCCGGATCCTCAAAGTAGGTGCGAATCAGCGTTCCAAATTGCTTATCAACCTTGAATATGCGTTTCAGGATGCGATAAAAGCCTGCGCTCTTGAATTGCGGCAGCAGAGCAGTCATATCCGTTGGATGGTAGACGGAAAGCAGGTATTCAGCACTCAGCTGCGCGTCCTCTGCCAAGTCCTGACCGGGATAGTTGCACAGACCTTCGAGCACTCTCGAGAGAGTCGAGCCAGAGAAGAGAAGGTACTGGGGGAATTTAGGCAAGTTTCTTGCGATAAACATGTCCAAGTATATGGTGTCCGTCGCGGCAAAATCTTCAGGGTTCATGACATCCAGAAGAATAGACAAGATGTATTGTCGGTTAATCGTTTGCCCGAAAATCTGTTCCTCGGGCATGTCTATTGGCGAAGCTCCATTCGTCTTCTTGTCCGGAGAATCATTGAGAAACGGGTCTTCAAACGCCTCGTTGAGAGCGCTCAGAAAGCTCGGCGCATCGTAGTGCAGGAGAAGCCTTAGGTACGGGAAGGAAGGTTCGAAGTCTCCGGGTCGTGTGAGAAACGCCTTGCCACTGCCTTTGGGCCAGGTAATTGTCTGCCCGGAGAAGAAGAACCAGTATATCTCAGCTTTGGCCTGGGTCGCTATGTCCTCGTCCATCGGCTCGCCATTGGGATATATTCGGCTCGTTAGTGTGTAAGAAAGGTAAGGAAATATTTTCACAGCGTTGACGCTGTTGAAGTCTTCGCCAACATCGTTGCTGGCAAAGCTGCCACTGGCCATGATCGGCACTAGCAGGCTGAGAAGCTCAATCATGGGGGTTACATAGTCGCGGATGGCCTGATTCCAGACATAGGTCAGGGCATCGTAGAGACTGTGCTGCTTGCACAGTAGTGTGATTTGGTCGAGATCGAGCGTAGCTGTCTCCATATGACAAATCATCTCTTCGAGTCTGCTCTCCCAGCCCTGCGCAGCATAGTGACTGACCATCTCCTTGACCACGACAGGCGGAATAAAGACAATGGACCTATCGAGTATATACGGCTCGAGCACCTCGAGAAAGATACCCGAGACGTCGGCGTCCTCGTACCATTCAAACATGTCATCCAGTAAAAAGTCAATATTGCCAATATTGAGACAGGCTACAAAGCAGGTCTCGGCTAGTTGTTTCAAGTGGGCGTCATCCGCAGCACTCTGGTCCCTTTTGCGCTGGGTGAATGCATATTTGAGAGATGCGCTGATGATTTCCAGAACCTTGTCCTTGACCATAGTATGCCGTTGAGCCTGATCCTCTGGCAACCCAACCGTCAGCTTGTCCGCGTCACCCGTGTAATAGGATGTTGCCAGGTGGATAGCCCCGAGGTAGTCGCCATGCTCCATCATGGCAATCAACCGATCGGCCCAGTTTGAAAGAGCGCCCAACGAGATTTCGTTAAATCCCAGTATGAATATCCTGCCCTTGTACGCCTTGAAGCTCATGTAGAATGCGTCTGCCACCACCCCGTGCATAGAAGGGTCATCCTCATCCAGCTGCTCCACCAAACTATGCAGCTGCTTCGAGTAGAGATCTTTGTGGTACATGTAGCGCTGCATTAGGTCAAAGGCCTCCGTCATGCGCATAGTTCTGTCCTCGAGCACAATGAGGCGCTGCGAGATGGTGAGCACCGTAATAACAGACCGGCTTAGCCACTGCACCGCAACAATAGCCTCCTCGCACTTCCATCTGCTACGCGCCTTGAACCGGAGGCTCGGTGGCTGGTCCTCATCTTCGCCGGGCACTTCAGTGACGTCGAGTACTGTCAGCACATTGGACCAGCAATACGCCAGCTTCACCTTTGATATGTCGCTCCTGCTGACGGGATCCGGCGTCTTTAGCTTCACGGCGGGGAACCAAGCCAGGCATCCCGTCATGGTGCTGTGGGCCGGGACGTCTTTTGGCCGCGCTGATTTGTGTTGAGTCTGTGCCACCGGCGTGGTAGACACGATGACGAGTAAATATGGCGTGAGCATGGCTGTCAGCCCCAAGATATCCGTAGCGCATTCGATATTTCCCAGTGGCAATGAGGCGAAAGCCAGCACGGTGCTCGGCTTCACGGGCTTGCCAGCTGGCTTTGGCGCGTCGGGGTAGCGACCAAGAATCCTCGTCGTCTTGACAGTTCGGCCCAAGGCTCCCGTGCCTCTGGTTGCAAGATGCGAAAAGGCCATTCCGCGGTCGTCGGCTGAAACCAGAGCCGTATGTCGCGTGCCCAGGAATCCCAGGTGAATGACGGACACATTTGCGACGTGCCCGTCCACTGTGCGATGCTGCGCGTCGCTCTTCTCCAAGTGCAGTATGCTGAGAAAGGGGCGTGACGGCCGTGACGTGTCCCAGGTGAAGATGCTTCCATTCGCGTGGCCGCCCGCAATCGTGGTATGATCCGCCGAGACGGCAATGGCAGTGATGGGGCCGGACTCGACAGCCTTTGTTCCCGGACCGATGATGAGCTTCAGGTTCTGGCTGTAGTCAAACACCAGGATGATGCCCTTGGAGGTGCCTAGCACGATGGAGGCCGAGACGGCGAGACAGGTCGGCGAGCCAAAGTTGCGTCGCCCCGACTCGGAAAAGGCTTGACCGTTGAGCTTCTGCAGGCGCGTCCAGCGGACCACCTCCCAGGGCGGGGTCGTCGTCTCGGTGTCCGGACCGTCCATGTGAAAGTTGGAGCTCAGAGAGATGCTCCGGGAGTGCCCGCCGAGAAAGGCCGGGGACGGGGAGCGCGGGCTGCCGGGGCCATACACGCTCGGGGAGGAGAGGCGTGAGGAGAAGCGCCGGTCAAAGGGGCGGAAGGACGGCGTCGGGCTGTTGAGATACGCGCGGGAGGCGACAGAGGGAAGGACGCTGCTGCCGGGCGAGGACATCTGGGAGCCCTGTTCCTGCATCTTAGCATAGGTTCGTCGGCTAGACGAGGAGCTGTCACGAATGTGTGCGTACCTGTATTGAGGGCGATATGCCCTGTCCGGAGGTGAGCGAGTCGACTGGGCTGCGCATTCGCCTTGGCGTGAGGTCGACCGAGTCGGCGTCGACGGAGCCGAGCTCAGAGCCTTCCTGCGGCGGCGGGAGAGCCTGCCCCAGCTTTGTCGGCGTGCTTGCTGTGCTTTCACCTCCAGGGCCCGCACCGGCCCTATCCTGCGCGTCATCGTCGCCGTCACCCTCGCCGGTCTCGAGCTGCGGCACATCAGCTTCGTCATGCTCGTCGACATGGCCGGCGCCATTGACAGCTGTCGTGCCGCCGGCGGTGGCCGCTGCCTCCGCAGGCGCGTGTACGTCATCCGACTGCTCTGGCGCAGCGGCTGTCTGTTGCTCTGAATCTGACATGACGCCGCCGGTCGTACTACTTCATGGTTTCCGGTGGGCGGCTTGGTCGGCGAATTGGGGGGAGGGGGGTTCGTCGTTTGGCTCGGGGTTGCGTGGTGTGTGTACCCGGGACCGCCCTCTCTCGGCCGAGCAACTGGGAAAACAATTGCGAGAGCTAAGAAACAGGGCTGGTAAAGCAGGCTCGGAATGGGGTATAGCGTGCGTTATATCGTCGTTAATTAAGCTGCGAGTAGCTGTGAATGTTGGGCCCTGGGGCCTGGGCGGCGTGTCGTGGTTGGAGAAGGAAGAGGAGGCTGGTGGCTGGTGGGCTTTTTGGGGGAAGCTCTGACGACGTTGCACAGCTCATGCCACTACGAATTAGAGGCCCTGCCTGCTGCGTAGCTCGCCTAGCTTCGCCCAACGGTGGCGGTCCCGGTGTTACTCCGCCACAAGGCGGCCTTGGCAAGACGCTGTCCAGTACCACGCAGTGGCCGGAGACCCTCATCGATTCTTTGTATTATTTGGCTGTAACATGCTCTGTATACCAGCAGTACAGTTGGAAGCTGGAATCGAGTTTTGCATTCTATTCATATTCAAGTTGTAGTGTGCCTGACCTTGGTCAAGCGAGCCTGTTACGGCTGCCAGCATGAACACGAGAGATGGCATGTGTAATGGTATCGAAAACAGAGGAAAAAATCTAGATGAGGAGCGGAGAGTTCAAATTTTGATTGCTCAGTTCAGTAAGGAAAGAAAGCCAAAAGAATAGCCACGCTCAGTCACATCTCTGTACGAAATGCCATTCCCAGCTACGACGACCTGGCAGGGTAGCGATCGCCGCTACGTCACTCGGTCAGCCAATCGCAGCACAAGCGCACACTCACTCACCCGCGATGCCTCTCTCCACCCCGTTCAAGTCAGACCCTTTTCCCTCTCTCCTTCAACTCTCAGCCAACAAAGCCCAACATGTCTTCGATAGGGCCGCAACTTCCATCCCAGACCTCTGCCAAGCGCAAACGCACCCCTGAACCCGGCGACGACAATGGCGCGTCCTTGTCCTCTTCCAAACACGCCCGCAGCAACGCCGACGAGATAGACCTCGACGACGACGATGACGGCAGCGACGGTGGCTACGGTCCTAGTGCGCCCCCAGCCTCCAAGGCATCTCTCGGCCCCTCGTTGCCCCCATCTGCCGTCACGCAAGACAAGGACGAGATTGGCCTCGACGACGACTCTGACGAGTCTGACACTGGTCCTGCGCCGGCGCCAACCCCAGCAGCAGCAGCAGCAGCAGAGCAACCCGCCGACACCCCCGACTCCGATTCCGACTCTGACGACTCCGACGACTACGGTCCTGCGCTCCCCAGCGCCGGTGGCGGCGCCCGCCGCGGCCCCATCGGCCCGGCCATGCCTCCGGCCATGGACTCCTCCGCGCCGACCCGCGACGAATGGATGCTCGCGCCGCCCGTCAGCAGCGGCTACGCGGAGCGCGACCCGACCAAGATGAAGGCGCGCAAGTTTGCCTCCAAGCCCTCTGCTGCGCCGACATCCACCAGCGGCGGCAGTGGCGGCGGCGGCGGCGATGGCGGCCTGGCCGCCATATGGACCGAGACGCCCGAGGAGAAGCTCAAGCGCCTGCAGGACGCCGTTCTGGGCCGCTCCGACGGCAGCGGCCGGCCGGCGGGGGAGGCGGCGGCGGCGGACGCGCGCGCCCGCGATGAGGACGAGCGGAACCGCAAGATTGCGGCGTCCATCGCGGCGAGCCGCGGAAGGAGCCTCTACGACGAGCACCAGGCGGGCAAGCAGAGGAGGAGCGGCGCCGGCGCCGGTGCCGGCGGTGCCGGCGGCCCGAGAAGGGGAGGCGGTGACCAAGAGGAGGACGACGACCCGAGCAAGAGGGCCTTTGATCGGGAAAAGGATATGGCGCTGGGCAGCAAGATTGGGACGGCGCAGCGCAAGGAGCTCGTGGCCAAGAGCGCCAACTTTGGCGGGCGATTCCAAAAGGGTTCGTTCTTGTAGCATGCACGATTTCACGTATCCCGCATCACCGGTGTCGGTGGCCGGTCAGCTACACATCTTGACACACTTGCATTGGAGTTGTCGTTTGCAGGAACGCGATCAAGACGATGAAAAGTGTCGGGCACGCTGTAGCTTATATAAATATATACATCGCCGAGGAGAGGCGGCTATTTAGTACGCCGCATAAAAGCCAAACTCCGCCGCTGTCAAAACATGAAGAAACAATTGAACCATCCCAGAAAACATAACAAGACGAAAACAATCAATCAAAACCCGTGGCTACCGTATCCGTCCAGTTACAATGCAAGCTAAGATAAAAACAATAAAATCAGACGGCATATTCCAAATCGACTCCAGACTTTGCGCAGTTGCATGCATCTTGTACAGGTCAGGTCGTGTCGCTCACTCCACGAAGTGAAAGAAAAGAGATTGCGACAGTACAGAGTCCGTAACACAGCGAGCCATCTACTGCATAGCCATCTCTCAGACCATGGATAGACGGCTTCTCCCCCTCTGGTGGCCTGGTCCCGTGGGATAAGTGACAGGTAACAATATTTTGGAGCAAGAGGCGGCCCAGTGATGTGGCAGGTCACAGCGCCGTTTCGATGCGAAAATGTCTCCCCTGTTTGAACAATGCGGTACAGCATCCTGTAGGAGCAACATGGGCAATGGAGGACGGTTGCGATAAAGATGTCGTTAAAAGTATTGGATAGGTTCGGCAAGGGTGGTTTACGCCGCCATCTGCGGTCTGGTGCCAGACTCTAATTGACTAGGCGTCAATCCTGTGGTGGTTGGAGCCGCCTGCTCAGGTTGGGTAGTGTTATTCCTGCGGCCGAAGCGCAGAGCCGAGCGGACTGACGACACCATGCTGTTACTGAAACTCTCAGTGGGTTGTTGCGCAGGCGTCTCTGCCGTGTTGGTGTTGGTCCTTGAGCGTCGACCAGCGCGTAGGGGGTGAGACGAGCCGGAGCGGAACCAGGCGGATGCAAAACTAGTAGGCATATTCATGCGCGTATTGCTGCGCGGATCCAAGCTAGGGTTGGTCTGGGCAGCGGCATCGGCATCTTGGTTGGGTCGGGGTTTGGGCGTATAGTAATCTGCTTTGCAGAGCGGGCAGCAAGCACGCCGGCTCGTCAGCCAAGGGTCGACGCAAACAGCGTGGAAGGCATGACCACAGGTGAGGCCACGGATATCGTCGTCATCCTCAAGAGTATCGATACAAATAGCGCAAGAGTCACCAGGGGCGGCGAGGCATTCGGGTGGTAGAGCGGCATTGATATGCTCGTCATCTTCCTCTTCATCGTCTTGGTGGCTCTCGACTCGTTGCACGTCATCAGGTTTCGTGGTGGCCGCGGTTGATGTCTGTCCAGCAGATTCGACGGCGTCGGCATTGTTGATTGGCTTGTTCTTTTCGGTCTCCGACGGCTTGTCGTCGGGCCCAGTTTCAGTACCAGTAGCGGGCTCTTGGCTTTTGGGAGCGGGATCTGCTGCATCGGACGATTGGTGTTCTTTCGTGGCAGGGATAGCGGCTACGGCCTCAACCTCGTGGATGCTGGTTGGTCTGCTGGCTGACAAGTCTACACCACCAGCGGTAGGCAATCCTTCTCTAGCACGCTCGATGACCCAAGTTTTGTACTTCATCATGGGGAACTTTTCATTGACCTCGTCCATGGTCATGAGCTTCTTTTCGCGGCGGCGGCGATGGGGTCTAGGCATGTTTTCCAGAGGCAAGGGCTCGCCGTCCTCGCCGAGTCGGGCGCGGTTACGGGCATTGTACCGGAAGCAGTACTTGACACCGACGATGATCCTGTGGCACGAGTTAGGACCTTTTAACCTGATTGAGGTGGCAGTATTGGGTTCTGCAGAAGGCAGAGCCGCAAGTAGGGATCATATTACCAGAGGTTAGTAAACACGACGCCAAAGCCTAGCGCGACGAAGAAGAGAAGCGGCGAGCTGCCTCTGTCCTTGTTGCCATCCGAGTTCTTATTGTTCTGGAAGTTGGAATCGGTGGGCAAGCTCGAAGTGGTAGAGATGACGGACGAGTTGCTGGTGGGAGACGGAGTATCGGTGGCGGCCCGAACAGCGACACGGGTGGCCTCGATGACGAGGTCGGTGAGAACCGCCATGTTGGCGATTTGAGCGAACGGAGCGGTTGCAGAGACGGGTAGGCAATCGCAGCGGCGGATCAGGTCGACGAGAGGTGAAAAGGGCCTAGAGGCAGCAAGACGGGGACCTCATGAAATTTAGGCGGGCACGGCGCAGTGATGAAGCGCCCGTTTGAGGAGCAATGTCGGCGACGTAGGATCCGTGGCAGTGTCGCTTGGCGCGGGATGAGCGGGCGGCGAGGCCTTTGTAGACCGGTCGGAAGGAGCGGAGGCGACAATGAATTTTACCGGGGGGGGGGGGGGGGGGGGGGGGGGGGGGGGGGGATAGATCGATATCGATGATGGTCCCGGGTGAGCGTCAGCAGTGACAAATCTCGAAATGGAGCGAGCGACGACGAAATCTGCGTCGACAGCGAGAGATGGATGAAAGGATGGAGGAACCAAGTGGGCGACGGAGGCTGGACTGGCAGGAGATGGATGGGGCGGTGGTGGTGAGCGTGGACGACGAGGGTTGTTGGCGTGGACTGGGCTGGACTGAGACTGGGGGGGGGGACTGGGGCCTTGGAGCACTACTCAGTACTACTGAGTAGGACAGTTAGGACAGTTAGGAGTAGGCCTGGCTGGCTGGATGGCTGGCTAGCTGGCTGGCTGGCTAGCTGGGGGGGGGAGGCGTGACTTTGCGGAGTGCAGCGAGAGTGGATACTCGGTCGGAAGAGGAGGTGGCGCTGGTTGGATGGTGAGGGGACCGAACGATGGCCAAGTGGTGCCGTTTATTTTAGGTGCTTGATTAGCAAAAGGACGGGGGAGGAGGGAGACAGGGAGGAGGGAGGGGGACTGTTTCGATTCACATCTTTTTGAGTGTATACGAATGAATCTTACATTTTCGCTGACATGGAGGCTGTGGTGCATTGGTAGCTACAGATTACAGATGATCTCCCTCTGGTACCAATGGCCTCCGTAGGCCTTACTTGGTGAGTAGGTTACAGGTGCTTGGTTGGCTGGTAGGACTCCAGGAGCAGCGCTGCATGCAGGATGGTCGGCTCCACTTGTCCCGTCAGTAGCGCCGGGCGCAAGTGAAAACTACTCAGTACAGCGCTAACAGCTTTGCGGGCTCTGTAGCGGGGGGAGGGAAGGCCCAAACAGTGGCCTGCCAGTACTTTAGTACCTACCTACTAAGGTAGTCAGTACTGTGCAAGTTGGTGGCGGCGCCGCCCAATCCAACCATGACGCAGCCACAGTGCTCTTGGCTGTTTGTGGCGAATAGAGCATTGGATTCCAAATAAATAAATAAAGTATATTGAAAAGAGAAGAACAAAATTGTGTGTTCGAATCGAGAGAAACGGTTCTGGCGGCAAACGATGATCGCCCCCCCGTATCGCCCGTGCTACCATCATCGGGCTGGCCATCTAAGTAAGTATCGGACGGCTGCATCGCCAAACAAGTAGCCTCCCTCCGCAAGCATATACAGGCCGGCCACAAAGACAACCCGACCAGGTATATTGATGACCTCGTTCTTGCTTTACCCGTACGAGGCAAGAGCCCAACGATTGACAAAAAAAGACGCCTTCTCAAACTCCGTCTCTGTCAACGACCTGTGGTCAGAGTGATGGAGTGATGTGGGTACTCGGGACGAGCACCTACTAACCAACTAACTTGGTAGCTTTATCCACCAGGCGTCATCGAAACTGTTATTAGGTACGGCACTAGACAGATGCATCTCCGCGTTGGCTTGAATACTACTACGGTTTTTACGATGAGCTATCCAGCTTGCCGGTGCAGATTTACTTATTCGGTAGATGATTCAACTCCATCCTGAACATCAAGTGAGAGGCCTATTGTGACTGGTGCACACAGCCCCGGTGGCGCACGCACACACGATACCACCTACGGAGTACTTCCATGGCCTTTGCTCTGCCACGTACGCACAAGACGTTGATACTCGGTACTCCTTCTACGCTGTCCTCTTATTACTGTATTTTTTCCTATTAGGTCGATTGCGCAAGTCAGGGC
Source organism: Cordyceps javanica (assembly GCF_051103115.1). Taxonomy (NCBI): domain Eukaryota; kingdom Fungi; phylum Ascomycota; class Sordariomycetes; order Hypocreales; family Cordycipitaceae; genus Cordyceps; species Cordyceps javanica. The sequence goes on from NC_139299.1 coordinate 1,398,093, forward strand.
AAAAGGTGGAAAAAAAAAAGGTACCGTGTCAGAGTCCATGCTCTCTTACCGGTATCCGTACGGCTGCTGACGTTGCCGCCCCTGTCCTGTCGCAGCCGCTTGGTCAGGCCCTCGGGCAGGCAGCGCGACCTGACTCGCCAAGCGGATGGAGTCTGAACGCCGAGTCGGCTTCGGCAAGATTCGATGGATGGATGGATGCGTGGATGGATGGTTTCCCTCCCCTTTCACGCCAACAGCAAAGACCTCCCTCATCGTTTCGGCGGCGCGCGCCTGTGACCCGTATGTATGGCCCGTGGCCCGTGGTCTGTGGTCCGTGGCCGTCAGACCAGAGAGATGCTGGGCAATGTCGGGAAAAAAAAAGAAGAAAGAAGAAAAAATAGAAGAAAGAAAAAGAAATAAGCGATGGGCTGATGTGCCATCAATTTAGGCTTGTCTCATATTCTAAAATGAGACAGCCGTTGCGGTTACAAACAGCGCCATTTTTCGAATCTGTAGCATCCGTTCGGCAACGATTCATACTTGATCAAAGCCTTGTTAAAGGGGGCTCTGTTTGATTCAGTTCGTGGCTAAGGCGTCATTTCCAAACCTGGTTTGTTCATGCCCATACTTGGCCAACCGGCATTGTCCCTGACGAACCTTGGCCTCTCATGATGCGATTCTACTTACCCAATACATGTAAAACAAGTACTGATATTCTCTTTTAAAAAAAAGAGGAAAAAAGAAAAAAAAAACTCGTTCACTTTTTTTCCTCCTCCCGGTCGTACTGGCACTGGCAAGTAATGTGACTGCGCAGTTATTGGGCAAAGGGATCGCCAACCTAATTATCGGCTGTGCGTCGTCGTGCGTCGTCGTGCGTCGACGGCCAACTTGTTTGGGCAACCCGCGGGTTCCCATTGCCAAAGTGCCATCATTGTTGTTTCCTTCTTCTCCGCAAACTCTCCCAGGGTTCCGTTCCATCAACTATGACCCCATCCCGTCTTTGTTTGTAAATCAGGGATTTTCCCTTTCTCTGCCCGTCGACGGACTCTTTCGGCTGGTGCATCATCCGGCCAGCCCGGGCTTGCCGTACAAACTGGTGATGGTCCCTACTATACGCTAATTACCCCAGTATTTTATATTTCGTTTCTTTTGTATTTTATATATTTCATATATTTTATATTTTGATTTATTTTTTGGTATCCGTGACGCAGGCCAAGCAAAAACTACCAAGCGCCGCCCACCGGCCAAGAATGAGAGGCGCTGCGATGATTCCAAAGCCCTGACTGGACAAAAACCCCCGGTTGGGGGAGGCCTTTTATTCCTGTGTGTGTGTAGGCCCATCTTTTACGAGGACAAGCGGAAAAACAATCCCGGTGTTGCCGGTAATCGCTGCAGCACATCCTCCCCTATAGGCGTTTTCGAATCAATACGAAAGAAGAAGAGAAAGAGGTAGAAAAAAAAAACTCGAGATGCTCGCCCGCGTGCGCATCATGACGCAGCGGTGCAGCTCCCATCTGGAGCATGCAGACAAAGGACGAACCCCGCTCAAGACCAGCAAAATACCTGGGGAGAACCTCGTTGAACAACCACAAACGTCTCTGTTTTTTCCTTTCTTCTTTTTTTCTTTTTCCCATTTTTTTCAGAGCTCGTTATAGTAGCTGCGTGCTCAGTACCAGTCGGGCGAGCGCCCTCTCACCTCTGCACAGCCTGGCCCGATGAACCGCACGACAAGCCTCCCATGCAACTGCAATGCAACTTGTCATGCAACTGTCATGCAACGAACGCCTTGGAGGCGACAGAGTTTTTGATCCAGGGCGATTCATCTTGTCCATCAAGCTAAGCAGAAGAGGGGGGGAGGCGGCGTCGTCTCCCAACGTCAAACGCGGTCTGTCTTGGTGGCTGGCTTGTTTTTCTTTACTCTAGACAATGGAGGTTTGAGAATACCAAACGTGATGACCGTGGCTTCCTTTGTACTTTTCTCTACTTATTTTACTTTCGCCCTTTTTTTTTCCCTCTTTTTTTTTCCCCTCGGATTTCTTTGGCTGCTTCAACATGGATAAACTGATCCCTCAGGCTCCGACCGTTCCCGGCAACAGGAAAATCAACAGCAAAACAAGTCTCCAAGATCGCATGGCAGGATTTAAACAGTTGACTCTCGCCAATTACATTTTACATTCCTCGCCGCCGCCGCGGACGGACCGAGTGGAGGCGGGGCTGCCATGTTGAGAGTTTTTGCGGGCAAGCGGGGATGCCCTTTTAAGTGGTTCCTGCATAAGTAACACTCAGTACTCCGTAAGCAACTTGCGGATAGAGACATCTAGTAAACCCTCATCAGCACCGACGACCGACCCCAAGTATTGAGTACACAACCTTGGCTACATATTGCAATCTTGGCTACATACATACAATCATGGCTCAATTAAATAACGGCACAAGATGGATTCTTCCGCGCTGCAGCGGAATTACCGGCGCTTTGATAACACAATCAAACCATACATTACTCGGATACCTATCCGTGCACGCGGACGGTAATAAGTAACAAGGAACCCTTTACGGATTGTACTGGTAAGTAAGTCAGTAGAGTCCACAGCGCGGTAGCAATGTACCGAGTGCTGATGCCCGGTACGCGCCCGTCGTCTGAATCACCGTCTCAGTTGGGGTGCAGTCCGTCTGCCAGCCAGCCAGCCACCAGCATCAGTAGACTCAAAACACTGGCATGCACCAGCCATTGTCTTGAAGATGTCTGCATTCCCATGAGAGATTGGTTTCAGCCCTTCCCTCTCGTCTCTTGAACGCCTCCCCCCTTGTCGGCTGCCAAAGCGCTCCGCCGGGGTCCCGAGTTAGCGCCGATTCGCCCGCACCGGCCGCCCGCATTCTGCGCGTACGCGGGTGCCGAGCAGGTACGCGAGCCCAACGCACCACGGGCTGGCTGGTGCAGTTTGTGTGTCTTGACCCTACCGATAACATGGTTGCATGGCTTGTTGCTCTGTTCAGGCGTAAAGTGTTCGAATACGGAGTATCCGTACTAGTACACAATCTACCAAGTATTCATCACAATACACTGTTTCACATGTTTACGACTTATACTCAGTATGGCTCTGCCACGAGTTCTGGGCCATGGCATTCAATATCCATGCCAGACATGATTATTAGTGGCTATCATAATGACTATACCGAACCATGTTATTATACAGCCCCAAACCCTTAACTGCTTGCCTATAGATCATCATCACACGTCTATATCCAATGTGAACCGCCTACTACCTACTCAGTGCCTTGTGTTCACGGGCCTTTCCGCCTGGGCACTCCTTGGCAGCAACTACTGCACGCACGCGCCACGTCAAAACACCATCTCATTTTATTGTCTCTCGTGTCTCTTTCCACATTTTATCGAGCTGAACCCTGCTTTACCTTTGACTTGGGGACTTTTTTTTTTTTCCTTCGTTACCCAGTACGATACGAACAATAAGCTCCCATTCCCATCTGCCACAAAAGAGTGGGCGACTTCCCGTGTCTGTCTTGTCTCGCCCGATAAAATTAAGGTGCATCTATTTTTACCCTTTGTGCTCCCCCCCTGTGCCATGTTTCCCGCCCCCCCCCTGCCGAAGAGCAGCCGAGCCGTGAAAAACAACAAGAAACACAAGATGCCAAGTGGTTCATACACCCTGGAAAAGGGCTAAGTACTGAGTAAGTAGGAACAAGTTTGCCCACGGGCCATCGCTCCAACGTGAAGCCCAAGTAAGTAGAGCCGCAACCCAACAGAAGGGCAAAAGGGAAACGCAAAGCGCAGGTTGCATCATGCGTCAAAATTCAATGGCCACCGTCGTATACCAGTACCGGCCTCCAAAACTATCCATGAGTTATGCGTACACAGCTGGCGGGCAGAGGCAAGCAAGCTCTTGCTGCGCTCCCCTCCTCGAAACGTGCCACGGCGTCAACAGTGAACACTCTCACACAAAGCCGGTATCGTGGTCCTGGCACCTTCTCCCTGCAGCCGTGATTCCCCTTCATTCATCATCCCCATGCAAGCTGAGTCGCGACGTGCCCTGGTCCTTCTCGTCGTTGGGATCTGTGCTACTTACTCCCTCATCGCAGCCAACCACAGGCCAGCAACCTTTTGCATCTACCCGTTTGCCGTTTCACGCCAAGGGAGCTTCCCTTGACTGCACGAGACCCTGGGTGAGTAATCCGTAATAGTTCAGCACTTCGACCTTTTCCCGGGCCGTCACCCTCCAGTTGCCGTCGCACTTGTCTGCGCCGGGTATGCCTTCAGAGCTGCCCTTGCTCGCCCGTACACACGTGTGTAGCAAGGCAACGCCTCTGGCTCAACTGAACGGGATCTCGGCCATGTTCCCAGATAATACTTGTATGCTATACTGAAACTCCCTCAGTATAACGACCCCATGTGATTCCATCAACAGCTCTAGATCCCACACCAAAGGGGTGAGATATTGATGAATTCCAACTACATATTTCCAGTATCAACGTCCAAAAACAATGGCACACAAGTCGAATCCAGAAACACACCAGCTCTCCCTGCCGCAGCGATCTAACCAAATGACGGAGACCATATCGGAAGCCACCGCCCGCAACGGCCAAGTGCAACGAACAGCACGTGGAGTCATCCTAGACACCTTCAACGGATAATCGAGGACAACCTTCTGTGTAGCTTGAGCCAAACTCCGACATGGTCTTCCAATACCTAATGTTGTCTCCAAGGCCCCTTGGTGGCGTGTGTACCGATATCGACATCGTTCGCAGACTTGAAACACGCCGAGCCGCGGCAACGCATCGCTCATCACACGCAGCGTAGGGCGTTGCACATCAAACCCACTGACAGGGTGTCACGGTCGACTTGTGCGGCGCCCATTCTGTTCCCAGTAGTGGCCCACTGGCGCGAACTCGGATGCGCTGAACGCGCTGGGCGTGCCGGGCAATGCGGCTAAGTTTCAGTGCATCGCGACGTGTTTTGCTGCTTTTGGATCGTAGGTGCGTCGACAGATTGACGGAGGACAACGTCTCGCCGGGGCACAAAGCCATCGGGTACGATGCTCTCTCGTTGAAGAGAGGCGTCAAGCACCAAGCGAATATCGTGTCCATGTCCTGAACCGGTGTCCAGTGATGATAAACCTCGAAGGCGGTGGGAGGTGCATTCTCTTCATGGTATAGACCCGGGGGCACGACGAGATGAGGCCAACCTCAAGGAAGAAGTGAGGGGCACAGGCCAGTCCAAGGCTGCCGACAAGCCATGTGGCAGCACTTCGAGGTCAAAAATGCATCCAGAAATTTACAGGTCTGGTTACTCCAACATGCCATGTTGCCTTATTTGTCTTGTTCACATTCCGTAAGGCCAGGGTAGTTGGCAACGCCGGTTCAGGACATGCTTCCATGCTTATGAGAAGATTCCATGATGGGAACGCAACGTCTCATAATCTGTCCGCATGAAGCAAGACGCCGAATGTGACTAATATTATTAACCCGCAGTGGCTATCGAAAGGGCTGCAGAGGCAGTATGTATAGAGCCATGTACGCCGAAACCGCCCCCGAATTGTTTCCTGTGCCGTCTTCCGGGGGCCAAGATATAAAAGTGGTGCGTCTGCTTGTTCGTTTAGTCTCAACTGGGCAGTTGACGAGTCTTACTCGTCCATGCAACATCCACATCGTCTTCAGCCCTGTTGGCTCTGGACAAGGTTATTCGCGCTTCTGATATGCTGGCTGGCTGGCCACGACCCCTGAATTGGCGAATGCAACTTCTACCCACTGTACCTGCTTTCAATCCACTCTTCAAAGAACGACAACCACCGTGCACAGTGCAGCAGACTTCGGGCCATTTCTTCATTGGGAGCCGGCAGCTACCAGATTCAGTAGCGTGTTTCTACAGATTTATTTTCATGCGTCGTCTCGTGGTGTGTTTGATTATGACGTGCAAAGAAAAAAAAAAGCGCAGTCGGGGTTGCCTGTTCGGGCCCGTCCCGCTCGCCGTGTGGGAATAGGACGGACAGGGGCTCGGCACATGCCGTCCGTGTAATTGTTTCCAAGGGACCCCATTTCCAGAGCAGTCTTGCTCACGATACTGAGCTGAATGTGGCCTTGAAAAGCCATCTTGCCGGTTTCATAAACCATTCCATCTGGCCAGCTGGCTTGGTCGGCATCGTTGCATTGTTCGCCCCGCCGGCTTGTTCAATATCCCGATGCAAAGTCGGATATATCAAAATCAAATCACAAGCTACTCCATATTATATCCGCTCTGCTCGAAAAGTGGTGGAGTGCAACATGCCGCTTACTATTGCGAGCGGGTTCGCCGGGCCACGCTGGTTTTCAGCATTGCCGGCAATGACGGCGTTGTGTGTTCCGGCAAAGAGTCGATTGGTGTCCATATTTCGGGCACTTCTGGAAAGAGTTTTATTGAACTCGTCTACTGAATTGGTACCTTTTGCTGCCGATCCAAGTCTGCTATTGGTATTACAAAACTCAGCCTTGGTCTCATCGGCCGACTATATAAGATGCCAGGCACGAGCTGCTCACCATCTAGCTGTTATTGCTGTTTCATTAAGCAGAAGCATACGACTTGTGTGCTATCCCCTCATTTTGTTTCTTGAATTATTTCTGTCACTCCTTTTCCACATCGCATTATGGCACCGTCGTGGCTGAATGTCGCGCTCGGCGCCACCAGCGTTCTACTCTCGATAGATGCCTTGGTCGCAGCGTCTTCGCCCAATAGACTTTCTGCCCCCATTGGCTACCGCGGCAGTGACTCTTGTCCCAGGAGCTGTACCGACTCGGGCACCAACAGCCTCGAGTGGGATGCCTTCCGCAGCATGGACGAGCTCGACCAGTGCCAGAGCCCGATGCTGTTCGACTTTGCACTGGCCGATCGTGTCGACGATGCGGCCCACCACCACCGCATCTTTGCCTGCACCACCTCGAGCGAGAGCTGGAACACGGTGTCCACCGCCCAGCTCCTCGCCTCGCGTCCCGCAGACGAGGTCGATGCCGAGTTCGAGGTGGGACGCGGCGACGAAGACGGCGGCATCGCGCCCGAGGCGGCCGTGGCTTCCCTGACTGGCTTCCTGGGGCAGTATATCCGACAGGAACTGGTCCACAACGGAACAAACATGATCTATGGCAGTTTTGGGGGTGCCGCGGCTGGCATGTATGTTGGCTCAAGCCTCAATGGCGGTGCTGTTAGCGCTACCGCTCTCCAGCATCTTGAGAACAGCATCAAGCACGCCAACAGCAGCCAAGGGACTCTCGGTGTTCAGATGTGCGGTCCCAACTACGACTCTGGTCACATCTTTGGCTTCATCGCTACTACGAATGGAACCTTTGGCGCCATCCAGGACGCCATGTCTTCGTGGTACGGCGGTGACTGTGTCAAGTTTGGCACCTCTGACAAGGTCAAAGGCAAGGCACAGTTCTCTTCCCCGCTCCTGTACTCTATCCAGGCCGGTAATTCGACCAACACCACCTCGCATCATTTCTCCAGGCGCGGCGAGTGTCGCACAGTCCAGGTCCAGCAGGGAACCGGCTGCCCTGAGCTTGCCAAGATGTGCGGCATCTCCGGGGCTGACTTTACCAAGTACAACCCGGGCAAGACCTTTTGCAACGATCTGATGCCTGGTCAGCATGTTTGCTGCTCCGCTGGCACGCTGCCCGACTACAAGCCCAAGCCAAACAAGGACGGATCTTGCGCGACCGCCACCGTCAAAAAGGGCCTAGATTGCGCCTCTATCGCTGCCGCCAACGGCCTCACCAAGAAGGACATTGAAAGCTTCAACGAGAAGAAGACTTGGGGCTGGAACGGCTGCGACGGCGGTCGTCTCTGGGCCGGCTCCGTGATCTGCATCAGCAAAGGCACGCCACCGATGCCTGCCCCCCAGGGCAACGCCGTCTGCGGCCCGCAAAAGCCTGGCACCAAGCAGCCCAAGGACATGGACAAGCTGGCTGATCTGAACCCGTGCCCTCTTAACGCCTGCTGTGATGTCTGGGGGCAGTGCGGTACCACGGATGAGTTCTGCACGGACACGGGCAACGGCGCGCCGGGTACCGCCAAAAAAGACACGAATGGCTGTATTTCTAACTGCGGTACCAAAATTGTCAAAGGCAACCCAGGCGAGTTCCGTAGCATTGCCTACTTTGAAGGTTATGCCTTCAAGCGCAAGTGCCAGTACCAGGACGCTTTCCAGATTGACCCTTCCAAGTACACTCATCTGCACTTTGGCTTTGGCACCCTTTCGAAGGACTTCAAGCCCATCATCGATGACTATGCTACCAACTACGAGTTCAACAACTTTAGACTGATTAAAGGTCCCAAGAGAATCCTGTCCTTTGGAGGTTGGGACTTCTCCACTGGTCCTGATACGTACACCATCTTCCGCGAGGGAACAAACGACGCCAACAGAGAGACGCTGGCCACCAACGTCGCCAATTATATCCACAAGTACAACCTCGATGGTGTCGATATCGATTGGGAGTACCCCTCAGCTCCTGATATTCCCGGTGTTCCCCCTGGTGATAAGAGCGAAGGCAAGAACTATCTGGAATTCCTCAAACTTCTCAAGTCTAAGCTCAACGGGAAGAGTCTGTCTATTGCTGCTCCTGCTTCTTACTGGTATCTCAAAGGATTCCCCATCAAGGACATCAGCAAGGTCGTTGACTACATCGTCTTCATGACGTACGACCTTCACGGCCAGTGGGATGTTGACAACAAGAATGCGCAGATAGGCTGCCCTGGCGGCAACTGCCTTCGCAGCCACGTCAACTTGACTGAGACGCAAAACTCTCTGTCCATGGTCACCAAGGCTGGCGTTGACTCTGGAAAGGTTGTCGTTGGTGTGACCGCGTACGGTAGATCCTTTGCCATGAGCGACGGCTCCTGCCACGGACCCGACTGCACTTTTACCGGCAGCCGCCTGCAGTCAAATGCCAACAAGGGTAAATGCACGGATACAGCTGGCTACATATCCAACGCCGAGATCAAGGCGATTGCCAAGGACAAGAGCCGTGTTGTGAAGAGCTACATGGATGACACCAGCAACAGCAATGTTTTGGTGTACGACAAGAATCAGTGGGTGGCGTACATGGACGCCGACGTCAGAAGCCGCAGAGAGAGGCTTTACAAGAACTGGGGCATGGGTGGCTCGTCGAACTGGGCCACCGATCTCGAGGACTTTGAGGATCCGCCAAAAGGTTTCCCCGACTGGGGTGCTTTTACCGTCTCGCTCAAGTCTCGCAAGGACCCTTACGAGGACGTCGGCAAGCGCACCGGCAACTGGACCAAGCTGGACTGCACCGCCGACGGTGCCACCGACACTCTGCACTACACCGCTGACGAGCGCTGGGAGAACCTGGATGCGGCCAACGCCTGGAAGGACATGGTCTCGGACTGGAAGAGGTACCGTGCCAAGACCTCGGGCGTCCACACGGGCACGGCTCTGTTCTCGGAGTTCTTCGCCAACAACTTCAACCACACCTTGCCGATCGATTGCGGTGACATTTCGCCTTCGAGTAATTGCCGAAGCGCACTTGCTTGCGCCGACTTTACAGGCGAGCGAACTGGACCAGCAGCCGCGCTCATCTGGAACTCGTTTGTCCAGATCAACGAGATGTATGCCTCGTATGCTGATGCGCTCGGCCACGCCGCCGCCGAGAAGATTGATCCCTCGCTGGACGACTTCCAGGAAACTTTTGCGCCAACCCCTCCCAAGGAAGACAAGGAATGGCTGACCATCCTCCTTGATCTCGTGTCGATGGGTACTGGTATGGTGGCGGGTCCTTTTGTCGGCAAGGTCATTGGCAAGCTGCCGTACTTTGTGGCCAAGGCGGAAGACGCCGGCGCGGAAGCGATCAAGGACAAGATCAAGTCGGCCAGCAGCAGTGTCCTCACCACCGCCATCACCATTGGCAGCGGTTTCATAGACGGCTCAACGTCTGACTGGGACCCCAAGGCCGAAGCCCACTTCAAGAACACCATGGGGCTGGCCATGGCCGGCTGGAACGACATTGCCACCGAGGGTCTGCGCGACCTGTTCAACGGGTCCGACTCGTCGCTCAACACGCTCAGCGACCTCCTCGCTGACGGTCAGTTTGCCGGCGGCAAGGACTACGGCAAGGGCTCGTACGACCAGGCGAGCAGCAAGGAGGCCAACACGACGCTCGAGGACAACCTGTCCAAGACGTTTTACGCCTACGCCATCCCCGCCATCTGGCACGCGTCGGGCCACCGCCCTTTCATCATCGACACCGACCTGAGCTGCGACAAGGGCAAAGGCGAGGACATTAAGCTCCAGGGAGCCTGCTACAAGGACAAGTGGTACCGCCTGGCCAGCCCCGACGGCGGCTACCAGGAGTGCGCCAAGAACGGATGCGACCACGTCCCGAACCCGTGTGTCGAATGCGATGACGACCAGTTCAAGACGCCGAGCGGCGTGGACAAGCTCGGCAGCGAGTACTTTTCCAAAGTTTCGGTGGAAGATCTCATCGTCGGGTACGTACGCCCGGATGCCGTATTGGACAGAACCGAGTGTAAAAGAAAGTTGAGAAGCTAACAAAGAGCCGTGTATGTGAAACAGATCCGTCCGGACGTACTTGGAGAATGGCGGCGAGAACGGCGGCAAGGCGGCCAACCCCAACGACCCGGAGACGCTCAAGAGCCTGATGCAGGACGACGTGACGACGCCGGGCTTCATCCGGATGCCGGTGTGCAGCGCGGACCGGGCGCGCATCGCGTGGGGCGCGAGCAGCGACTCGGCCAAGGACTACCCGTGCAACGCCAACGCCGGGTACGACTACTGCGGCGACTCGACGATTGAGAACCAGACGAGCGACGCGTCGCCGCTGGTAAGCGACTGCAAGGAGATGATCCGCAAGCTCGAGGACCGGGAGCTGCCGACGCGCTGGCCGCACGTGGGCCCGCTCGAGAAGCAAAAGGAGATTTGCTCGCACAAGTCGTGCAAGTTTGGCGTCACGGGCAAGGGCATCCACGGCAACGTCGACTTCAAGGTCGGCGCGCAGGACGTGATTGACCTGGTGCGCGACTCCATTGCCAAGTTTGGCGGCGGCGGCCGCGTCGGCTCAAAGGGCACCATGAACTGCAAGGGAAACATCAAGGGCCAAAAGGTGGACTGGGGTCTGTATTAGATGTAGTTGGGGCTGCTGGATGTACCACGTTCAATTTCTACTTGAATACTTTGTTGTACATTTTTCTTCTTCTTCTTTTTCTTCTTTTTCCACGGCTTCTAGTTTAGAGGTTGGGACTTTTTGTACTCGTATCCTACATGAGAACTGCGTCGCAGTATGCTTCACTCCAACGACGAGCATCCAATGTGTTACCATAATTTGTATTGTTCGGAAACTTACACAACTATTAGGATAGATTGCCATAATTTGAGTATTCAAGAAGGCGTCGTCGGCTAGTAAACAGCATCACAACCCCTTGACGGGTACGAGGGCCTACGTCACGAGAAGAAGTACGCCATTGTCTGCGACCCGATTACAGGTCATCAAGAGCAAAACTCGGTTGGTGAGAACCAGTGGCTGCAATCAGAACGTCATGTACACACACAGTCATATCGTCATATGTCATATACACACACGCACACACACCCTCCCTCGAAAAGTGAAATGGCATGCGGCAGCACCCTTCCCGTAGGGAACTTGCCGTGGAATGGATCAACCCCGGGAAAATCGAGATGAAGAACTTCGTTTCCATTCCTTGGAGCGTTTGTTGCCGTAAGCTCCTTCAACTCGTTCATTGATTGAGTCTCCTTGAGCGTCCCACAGCCATAAGCTTCGTTTCTTCCCCGCCTTGTTGTTTTTTTGCCTTTTTTGTTGGTTTCAAATCTTGTCTTTTTCCGTTTTTCTTTGATCTTTTTCTTTTCTCTGCATTCTAATCTTACGAGATGACGATGGCTTATTAGCAACGTAACATTGATGGATCAGCCCAACCCGCACCAGCCTTGATGCGGCGTTTGGCGCCACCAAAAAGGCTGACGTATGGGGCCTCGTCTCGGTGAAATGAATATTAAAAAATATAAAAAAAAAGGCAAATCATCGAATCCCCGCAACAGATCTTATACGATTCCGGAAGATACGCCGAGTAGGAAACTCTGTTTCCTTAGCTCAAGCTGGAGCCTTGCCTGTGGAAGGGAGAGGCTACTTGGCTGTCTAGCTGTCAACCAGTCACAAGAAAACGTATGCGCGCCCCACTTTGATCGGTGACGGCTTCTCTTCTGCGGACCCGAACCGTTTTTCGTTTTTGGCTTTCTCCCGCTCCTCCTCCTCTCCTCCCGTCCACCAACCACTATCATCTAGTCCTTCTAGCCAGCCGAAGAAAAGAATCTATATTTTTGTTTTTTTTTCACTACGCGCACGCCCTCCACATCGTCGTCCCATCGGTAAAGGACAAACTTCAAGTTAGACTTGAGGTGCCAATTTTCCGCTGCGCGCCAAACCCTCGACCAACGGGTAATATCTCCCAAGTGGTTTGGCTTGTTCTTTTTTTTCTTCATCCTTTTTTCTTTCGAGGCTCTTTCGAAAAGTAAGACGCCCCCGACAAAAAAGGCGGGGAAAAGACGGAAGATTTCCTCATTGGAAAGAAGAAGAGTGTTCATCTTTACCAAAAAGAAAAGAAGAGAGAAGAACAAGACCGATCATGGCGCCGACACAATTACCAGAGTCGGGTAATCCCTTGTATGTTGGAACGCTGCAGACATGATAAAAGCTGCGTGCGTGCGTGTATTCGTGTGTGTATAAAGAGTTTGATGCTGATTCTGTTTCTTTCTTGGTTGCATATGGCAGGGTATTCTTCGACATTACTCTCGGAGGTAAGAAAAAAATACTCCCAACCCCCGAGTTTGGTGTCTGTCGACATCAACTCTGGGATGGGGGGAGAGAGCGTTTGTGTGTTGACGGCGGACCTCTGAACCAGGAGAGCCCCTAGGACGAATCACATTCGAGCTGTTCAAGGACGTCGTCCCCAAGACGGCCGAAAACTTTCGCCAGTTCTGCACGGGTGAGAGCAAGGACTCGGTCGGCCGCCCGCAGGGCTACAAGGGCTCCAAGTTTCATCGCATCGTACGTCAGCATGAGTTGTAAACATGAAGGGGGGGCGGAGTGAGAGAGAGAGAGAGATGGATGCCCAGCTAACGTGGCTCGCCGCATTTTCCAAGATTTCCAACTTTATGTGCCAGGGCGGCGACTTTCTCAACGGCGACGGCAGCGGTTCGACGTGCATCTGGGGCTACAAGTCGTTTGAGGATGAGAATTTCACGCTCAAGCATGATGAACCCGGTCTCTTATCCATGGCTGTACGTTTGCGTTCCCCTTGTTTTTTTTTCTTTGCTTTTTCCTTTGTCTTCTCTCCCTTTGCTGCGCTTGTTCTTCTTCTAACGCTCACCGGCGCGTAACCCCCCTTTCCCAGAACGCCGGTCCCAACACCAACGGCTGTCAGTTCTTCATCACCACGGCGCAGACGCCCTTCCTGAACGGCAAGCACGTCGTCTTTGGCAAGGTCGCCGACGGCATGGACGTGGTGCGCAAGATGGAGGCCACCAAGACGGGCTACAAGGGCAAGGACGTGCCGAACCTGGATGTTGTCATTGCGCAGTGCGGCGAGATGTAAATGAGGTGCTTTGAAACCTGATTTTATTTGATTTTTACATCTTCTTCAAGATTGCTTTTTACCTTTGCCTGTTCTTCATTCTACGTCAATAGAAGGATCATGTCGATGATGGCAGGCAAATTTTGGAGCAAAAGGGGGGAAAACCATGGTTTTCTTATAATCACGAGGAGGAGCTGCACAATTAAACCACAGGCACATGTCCTATAAATTTGAATGCAGAAAAAGATAAAAAGAAAAGGGGGCATCCAATTCAATTGCGCTGCGTTTGTGGAGCAGCAATCATCTCTCAAAGATATATAAAAGGAGAGAAGAAAAAAATAATAAAAAGATCAAAACAAAGAATGTCCCAAAGTATGGCCGAAAGAAAACGAAAGACGAACCTATGTACGTGTTGTCTGATGTACACACACTCAAAAATAGAACAAAAAGTAACAAAAACATATAGACAGCCAACTGGTATGGCTCCATTTGCATCGAAACATTAAAAAAAAAAGAAGAAATAGAAAACACCACCATAAAAAGAGAGGAGGAGGAGGGATGGGTATCACATGTTACTCTTGCTGTCCGAACTGCCAGTTTCGTCGCGCTGCTCGGCCGAGCACAGGGAGAGTGATCATAGGATCCATATCGCGTCGTTGGGCAGCATCCGTGGGACGCTGGGAGGCGGAGTCGCAGCCGTCTGCCGGGGCCGTCGGCGACGACGAGGACGGGTGCATCGACGTGGCGTACACGGCCGGCGGCGTGGGACCGGTAGGGCTGCTGTGGGCAGCCGAGTTTGTGACGTAGACGGTGGAGAAGACGGTGGTGGGCGGCACAGTCACCGTTTTGGTCACCGTGACGGCGCCGCTGCCGTCTCCGGGGCCGTCTGTGGGAGTGGTCGTCGGGGCGGCGGTCGGGGGGAGCGACAAGGCGGAGGACATTTCTCCAGCCTGCGTGTGCTTGCTATTGCCGCCGCCGCCGCTGGGGGCCTGGTTACCGTCAATGTCGACCTGGAAGTTGCCGGTCATCTGCGCCTTGATGGCCTGGGTGTAAATGTCGCCCGGCTGCCATCCGCTGCCGTCGCCGGCGGCCTTGGCGGCGGCGCCGCCGGGAAGCTTGGCGCGGTCGACAATCTTGATGTCGACAGCGCTGGAGTAGCTCTCATTCTTGGCAATGGCAGCCATGGGGAAGCCGTGGGGGTCGGTCTCGCCGCGCATAAAGGTGCCTGCCCAGGGGAAGATGCCGTTCTTGGTGGCGTCCATGTCGATGTGGGCGGCGTCGAGGTCGGGCCAGTCCCAGTACCAGTAGAGGGTGTAGGTGGACCCCGACTTGAGGTCGTCGGGGAGCTGGATGTCGGACTGGCAGCGCAGCTCGCGGTCGTGGCTGGCGCCGTCGGCGGCGAGAGCCTTGGCGCGCTCGTTGCTGATATCGCCCGGGTTGGGCTGGTAGCACTGGCCGTCGTCGTAGTTGCGCGTGGCGAGCAGGCGGCCGCGCTTGTCACCGCCGGTGCCGGCGCGGTTCCAGGCGAGATGGACATCAAAGAGGCGCTCTTTGGGCTTGGGATCGGCGGTGCCGTAGATGAAGATGGTGCCGCGGTTGCGCGGCTTCTTGGGCTGGTTCTGCGGCAGCGAAGTGTGGCCGTTTTCGAGGTGGATGAGGGCGACGTGGTCGCCGGGCGCGGCCTGCAGCATGGGAAAGGCCGGGCTCTCGCTAAAGTCATACTTGTTGATTATCTCGTCGCCGCTGTAGGCGCTCTGGCCGGCCGGCGGCAGCAGGTTCTGGGGGATGGCGTCCTTCCAGACGGGGTCGGTTGAGGTGCGCGCGACCCAGCCGCGCGGGTAGCCAATGTCGCCGACGAGCGCGCCGCTCGGAGCGATGCGGTACACTTCTTCAACCCAGGAGTGGGCGCAGGCGAGGGTGGCGAGTGAGGCCGCGGCGAGCAGGGCCGTTGACGATGACGATGATGCTTGCGGACGCATATTGTAAGACTGACGTTACTAATAGAACAAAGAAAGTGGTAATGAGGGTTGACTGAGGGGTGCGCTGGAGTAAGGAACGTTTGCTTCTCGCCAGGAGAATGGTTGGGAACGGTCAACGACGGGTGAGGCAAAGGAGCGTCCGAGTGTATAAGTGAACGGATATTCCGAGGAGCAGAAGCGTGAAGCTGGGTCCGCGTGCAAAATAAGCAGAGGCTAGATGAGATGAAGGGAACTGTGTTTAACGGCAGATGAATAAAAACTGTCAATGAGAAGTTGTCGTCGATGTTCTTGTTGTTGTTGTATTGTTGTTTTGCTCAAGGGAAAGGTGCTGGTGACTGACAGCTGGCAGCTGGCAGAGCGTTTGTTTGTCGGTTTGACGGTTTGCAGGATTTGATTTTTAGGCGAGGTCGATGTCTTGCATGTGTCGGTGAAACGGTGCGCAGTGAATAGGATATTCTGGCGAGAGAGAAATAACAAATCGAGATGGCCGTAGAACGAATAAAAAAACAAGTGAATCACACAGTTCCAGCCTGTGCTTGCACGACTCTGGGAGAGGGGTAAAGAAGCAAAGTCAAGAGAGGGGGGATGGAAGGAGAGGCACAACAACCGACGAGGAGCTATAATGTGGCTTTCAGGGTATCATGACGGGGTCTTTTCCTGTTGCGTGTGTGTGGTGTGTGTATGTAAGTGTGTGTTGTAAGAATGAGAGATAGAGAGAGAGACGAAGAGAGAGACGGCGGCACGGGGAGAGAGATTTGCCAAGGCCAAGTATTTAGATGTGAAAAAGATGAAAGAACCCGAGCTCAAAGATGGAAACGAGGTGAGAGGGTGGTGAGGTGAAAGGTCTTGCGTCTGATGTCAGGTTTCAAGGCAACGAGGCACGCAAGAGGAAAGTGATATAGCTGATGTATATGTTTTTTGAGAAGAGTGGGTGGATGTCGTGTTGGATTTAAGCAAATTGGGCCAAACGACTGGCTGCCGTGTAAAGTAGAGTAGAGTAGACGGTACGAGTTGCACAGGGCGGTTGACGAAGGAAGATGGGGTTGGGTGGTGGTGATGTGAGGCAGCAAAGGAGGGGCGGAAGGGGGGGGAAAGGAACGGAAATTAAAAAAGAGAATAGATGTAGATGAGGCGAGAAGAAACGCGTGGTACATTTCTTGTTTCTAGTTGTTAAAAGAGAACCAAGGAAAGAAGGACGGAAGAAAGAGACGGAGAAAATAATGAGATGAGGGCCAGCGGCTGGGAGCAAGATGGGTTGAAGGAGGAGGAGGAGAAGGAGGGGGGGGGTGAGCGGCCAAAAGTCGTGACCATTTTCATTCAAACATTGTTTTGTTCAGAATCTTGCGCATTCGTTGTGCCGTGGTGCCGTTACGGAGCTTTACTGTCGGTTGACGGTTCCAAGACGTATTACAATGGAGCGTCGGAGAGCCTATCAGACGAAATGAAAGGGAAGGAGAAAAAAATAAATTAACATGTAGAACATCTTTTTTGGGGGGGGGGAGGATGAGCGAGGCCCAGCAGGACGGGACCGGCCAGGTCTGAGACGAAGGAGAAAGGGTATATCGTGGTGAAGAAACAGGGGTGAGGAGGGTTGGTTTGAGTGGATGGCAGGTTTCCATTTCTTTCTTCTTCTTTTTTTCTTAGTTTAATTCTATTTCTTTCTTGTTTTTTTTTTTTCTTTCCTTTTTCAACGCATTTTACATATGGCGCCTTTCTCTTCCAAGTCTGCCTTGTAATTCCAGGTATGGGTATATACTTATTAAAAATGATAAAGAAAAGGTTTAATAATAAAGTTTTTTTTTTAAAAAAAAAAAAAAACAAGAGAAAACTGAAAAAAAGAGAAACAGAAACAGAGAGAAGAAGACGAAGAAGAAGAAAGAAGAATAAGCGGCCCATTGTTGGAGCCCTTGTGCCTGCAGAAATCGTTTCATCGGAGTCAAGTGGGGCGGGGGTTGGGAGTTGGGAGTTGGTTGGTAGGTTGGGCTGGCAAGCTGGCTGGTTGGTAGGGGAAAAAAAAAGAGGAGCAGTGGGGGAAGAGAGGCGAGAGGGAAGCATGGAAGCAGGAGGGGGGGTAAGGTGGGGTGGGGGGGAAGCCTTGTCTCGTCCCCTGTTGCCGCCCCCAGAACGACCGACAGACGGCTGACGGCGGCCAATCGATGTGTGACGGGGCAGCAAACGTTGAAGCAAGCAAGCAAGCAAGCTGGCGAGCATGGCATCGGATCGAATGGTATGGATTAGGAGGAAAGGGTTGTCTAGAATAAAATCAGCCATGATGAATCCTATCATATTTCTTCGTCTTCTTTTTTTTTTCTTAACATTTACCTTGCTTTCGGTTCGTGCATGTACATGGCTGTCTACCTACCTACTTGAATGGACAGAGCCCATCCATGTACGTACCAGAAACGACCCCAACAACCATGCATGCTGATAAGTACCTAGGTGCCAATGCCTACCATGCTACCATAAAGTTTTGCCGCCCTGTAGCAAGGGGTGCGAGGGCCGTTTCCGCCAGGCACCACAACCACTTGTCCAGATGTACCAGATGTACCAGATGTACCAGATTTCCATCAAAAGTCTCATCATCCCCTTGGTGTACCACTCTCGTACATGGGAAACCGTTTTTTTGTTTGTGTGTGTGTTTCTGTTTCTTTTGATTTTTCTTTTCTTCTCTGTCTTATTTCCTTTTCGCTTTTTTTTATCTACACCGTTTTGGTTGTCGTCATGTGCTAGCAGGTTGAGCGCCTATCGATACGCATCTTTCATCTTTGGCCCCTGTACATATGTACCAGTACATGGCCTGGCGCTATAACTCGTCGCTATAACTGGCCTCGCTATAACTGGCCTTGCTATAACCGCCCGCACTATAACCGCCCTCATACTAATCATGAACGCGCTCATATAATGAACGGCCCCATCATCAACGACTGCATAATGAAAAGCATCATACCTACCAAGTCACCTGCCACAACTGCCTCATACACTGTAATCAACTGTACTAGACTCTGCCTCTAAGCGCCCGCCACCCTCGTCACCTCGTTTACTTTTACAGACTACCACCATTCATCTCCCATCTATCTCTCTCTTCGCCCAAAACCACTCCAACATTTGTTTGGCATCGTATCCGCGCGACAACGGCAGTCACACAATAACCCGTGTTTGCCCCTCTCCTCCCCTCTCCTCCCCTCCCTCCATTTTAATCAATCTCATCACATCATCATCATCATCATCATAAGCCCGATCCCTGGCCATCTTGTCTGCCTGCTCGCCTTTCCAGTTATCCATCCCTCTTGCGCCAACACGAAACTCTCTCCCCTCGCTGCCCCTGTATGAGGATTGCGCCGCCCATCGTACCTCGTGGCCCCCCCCCTCCCCCTCCCTCCCCCGTGACCCCTCGCTTCGCTTCCAATTCATTCCCACTAGCTTCAAGATTCATGCCGTCGTCCTCCCTTTGAATTCTGCCCCAGGATAAGAATGATTGACAATGAAAGCCATTTCATTACCGGGCTTTGCCCCCCACCAACCATGCATCCATCCATGCATCCAACCATCCACCACCACCCTTTCAATACTCGCCCTGTATTGTGTGCCGTCTCAACATTGTCAACCGCCCTCATCCTCGTCCCCCCAATCCCATCTCTAGACCCCCCCAAAATCCCACAAAGCGACAACCATCATTCCCACCATTATCACCACCACCACCACTATCATCATCTTGCACATTGTCCGCAAACTGTAGCTTTTCAAGTACATGTTCAAACCTTTCATCTCTGCCTCTTTTTTTTTTTTCCTTCCTCCTCTTTTCCTCTTTTTTTTTTCTCTTTTTAATTCCCCTTTTTTTCCTTTTCTTTAATTCTTGCCTCTTCCTTCTTTTTCCTGTCCGTTCGCCTCATCGACTTGTTCAATCCAGAATTCCGGGTCCCGCGACGCCAAATCTACTTCATCTGTAACCCTGAACCATGATTCGCTGCAATTGAGCCAATCACCATGCTCGGCGCTTCCCAACACGGTCTCACCATTTCTCTTTCGGCTTGAGATGTGCCAACCCCTGCCACCATCCGTCATGCAAAAAAGACGTCCCTACACGGCCGACGGCATCCTCTTTAGGCCTCTGTCTCTCTCTCTGTCTCTGCCTCTGTCTATCCATCTACCGAGTAAAAAGGAAGAAAGAATTGCCCAAAATCGATTAGTTTTTTTTTTTTTTTTTTTTTTTCGGCAGCAGCTTTTCCAAGCCAGCCTCCGGGCTTTGGCAAGACTTGCATGGCCCGAGTAGCATCACATGCACCACCACCACCATAAGATACCATGAATGAACCAGTATCCTGCATCATAAATCGTAGTCTACATTGTCCCATGCATGATGCCTTCTTTTTTTTTTTCTGGAGGGGGGCCGGGGCGGCGGCGCACCAAGCTCCGTCGCAGAGCCGACATGCAACACCAAAATACACCCCGTCATGACTGCCCAAGCCCACACCACAACACCCACCACCCCGATACGAGACAGCCCTTCCTCAGCAGTCTTGTCTTTTTTTAAACAAAAAGGTATTCCCACAAGGAAAAAATTGTCACCGTGAGCTTCACCATGTATTCCACTAATTCGTATGCCGGAACAGCCACCGCCAGCCTTGGCTCGACTCTCTCACACTCTCTCTCTCCAACAGCCTGTCACACCAAACCCTTGATGCCCTGTTCCCATGACAAGAGTCGCCCATCGCCGCCGCCGCCGCCGCCTCGCGTGCGCGGAGAATATTCGTCAGATCGGCAGAAGCTGTCAGGATGCTTCACGTATGACTTACCCGTCCGTGGCGGTGTTAGCCCCGTCTGCAACCACGGGTCGGGCGACGACCATGAAACCATCCATCCGTCCATCCCACCCAAACCCAATTCCGCGTCCTCACATGAGCCCATCTACTAGTTTGTACGCCTCATTCCCACGACCGCGGAATTGGTGCACTCAGTCCTTGCTCTCCCTCTCTCTCTCTCTCGCCCTCTCCCTCTTCAAATCCGTAAAGAAGGCGGTTTCCGTTCTCTCTTTCACTGACGAGTCATCTCATCCACATCACACCACACCACATGCACACACATACACACACCCCAACTTACATCCATCCCAATGTCATGCTACCCAACCGCGTCAGCTCTAGAAGAGTCTGATTCACACCCCCCATCTTCACGCTTGCCCTCTCCCAGCAGCTCGCACGTTGTGCTTGCCCCCCCTTCCCAGAGAAGAAGAGGAGGAGGAGGAGAAAAAAGAAAAAAAGAGAGCGAGTCGTCTTGCGTGAGCTCCTGTCTCACACGCCCAACCTTTCAAAACTCGAGACATGCACCGTCCCCCATCGTTTCTGTACGGATTTAACAAGATGGAACTGTTTTCTCTCCCCCCATCCTCGGGCTTTTTCAGCCACTCTGCGTAACTGGGTCTTTTCCAATCCGTCAGGCGTTTTTTTTTTTTTAAAAAAAAAGAATTCAAAAGTTTAAAAAAAAGCCCACAACTGGCGTAGTCTATTTGCCATGTCTTGCCTCCCCCATCAGCTTCTTCGACTGCGTCATCAGGCAGAATTGACCTAGCCAGTCGCCCGTCAGAAAAGATAGAACAAAATGGTATAGAGAGAGTGTGACAGAGAGAGACAGAGAGGGGTACACACGCACACACACGGAGAGAAGAGAGAGAGAGAGAGAGAGAATTTCGTTTTGATCATGATGTATTAATTTTCAAGTCGTAAAAAAAGTAAAGGGTAAGATGGAGGATATGGTATATGTCAAGAAAAGAAAGAAACAAAAAAAATTATCCAAAACCATCCAAACTCCAACTGCGCCAAAGAAACGGAATCCTCTCAAGAGAAAAGTACCGACAACCAAGTGTCAGGAGAAAAAACAGTATCCAAATCCACACATACCCTTTCATGCTATTTTCGCCATGATAATCCATAAATGTTTCGTAAAACTACAAACCCGTTCAAGATCTGTCGAGGTTATACAAGCCCCCAATGTCTTGGACAGCGCTGCCAAAGGGGGGGAGTCCCGCAGGACACAAACTTTTTTTGCTTTTCCATCTTGTTTTCTATTGTGACCGTTTGGTTTTCCTGGCCGTTCAGCGCCCTATTACCAGCCGGCTGAGACAGGCACATGGCCATCCACGTCGGTCCTGCGCCTCTTCATCTGGCGGGGACTGCCGCCCTGCGAGTCCACGCCGGCGGACACGTTCCATGACGGCGCTGCCCATATGCCCGGGTGGTGGTCTGCGTGTTCCAACTTGGCACTGAGGTGCTGAGGCTGCTGGTGCTGCTGTTGGGCAGGTGGAGGCGGGGGCCAGTCTTGGGGCGCGCCGGTCGACGAGGTGGGCGTGGGGCCGCCGCCCGTACCCGGCCACGCATCCAGCGAGGGCATGTCCCAGGCTTGCAGGTTCGTGTCGCAGGAAGAGTTGTCGTAGACACCGCCGCCGGGTGTGGCCAGGTCCAGGCCGGCAGAGACGCCGGTGTAGTTGGTGACGATGGCGGGCAGCGACGGCTTGACCTCGGCAAAAGAGACCTGACCGCTACCACCGTCAAAGTAGGACTGGCCCGAGGCGAGGCTGGCCGATCCATGACGCGAATCGACCTGCTGCTGCTGATGTTGGTGTCCCACACTGCCGTTGGAGGGCAGGAAGTTGGCACCCATGGTGGAGTCAAAGCTCCCAGTCGAGTACGGCGCAGGAGGGAGCGTCGCCGAGGGAGGGGGTGTGGCCAAACCGTTGGAGAAGGAGTCAAACAGGCCCATAGCGTTGCTAGACGTCTGTATTGTAGGCACGTGTGGCAAGCTGCTGCCTTGGTCCCAAGCCGAGTGGAAGGTCTCGTTCATGTTCGCCGTCAGATGCTGTCCGACGGTAGGCGTGGGCGACATGATGGCGTCGCGCGGTACACCAGCGGGCGGGTAGACCAGGGCCTTTTGCTGATGATAACGCGACATGGGGTCGTTGATGGTCAGCCAGCGCCACGAGGTACCCGCGGGCTTGAAGACTGGCTCGTACTTGTACCACTGGTTGGTGGTGTTGAAGCGCCAGAAGATGATGCCCTGGCGCTGCCACTGGGGGGAGTCCGGCGCACGCGACCAGAGCTCCTGATACATGGCCACCTTGCAAATGAGGTCGCTACCGGTGGGCTCACGGCGAGCCCAGGAAGCGGCATCGCCGTCGTCCTCGGAACGCTTACGCTTACTACCAGCGCGCTCAACGGCATGCTTCTTGCCAGCGGCACCCATCTTCATGCGCTTCTCCTTGGCGCGCTGGTGCTCCGTGTCGGGATACTGCACGGCCATGCTCAGAATGCTGGCCCACTCCACGGCGGGGAAAGGGACGTGAATGTCCGCGCGAGAGCGCGTATGGCAGTCGCAGTCGGGCTTGGAGTCGCTGCAGCCGCGGCGATGAATGCCACTCTCGTTGGTGTAGACGGTGGTGTGGTCCGACTCGTCACTGTGGAGCTCGGCAGGGCGTGTCAGGCGAGTGACGCACTTCCACTGGTGATTCTGCAGGGCCTGCTGCGTAATAGCCACCTCGACGAAGCCCGTCAACTCGGAGCCGGACGGGAACTTGGCGTGCTCGTGAAGCTCCAGCGTAGCGCACATCTCGAGCAGAAGGCAGTCCTCGTCGCGCGAGGGCAGCTCCAGCGTCTCATACATGGCCGGTGCATCCTTCTGCCAGCGGCGGGTAACAGTCTTGACTGAAGCCGAGGTGCTGTGGTCCAGGGAGCGAGTGTACTCGTGCAGAAGAACATCCTTGCCAAGAACATTGGGGCTGTCGTCGCAGTTGTTGTACTTGTTCAGGTGAGGGAAGGAAGCCTGGTCAAGGGGAGTGTCATTGATGTCGTAGGCAATCTCATCTCGAATCTTAATGTCCGAGGACGATACAAAAATCTCGCACGTCTTGGGTCGAACGGTAATGAAAGCTTGCAGGTTAAGCAGCTGAGAAAAGTATGGGTAGTTGGGCTTGACCTCGGGGACACGGCCCTCGGCGAGTGCAGTTAGGATGGGGTTGGATTTGAACGACTCCTGCTCTTCTTCATCGTAGTAGTCTTCCGAGTTGGTCGAGCCAGGCTCTTTCTTCTCCTCGGAAGGAAAGAGAAAGTGGAAGCAGCGCAGATCCTCGAAAAACTTCTTGACGACCTGCATGTGGCTGGAGACTTGCTTGCGTCCCATCTGCTCGATGCTGTCATTGCTGTTGTCGATGCGGAAAATCTCCTTGCTGCCGAGAATGGCAACGCAAAGGGTAAAGATGTACTCGCTGATCAGCATGTTACGGCCGTGAAGCTTTCCGCCCATGGAAAACTTGCGGCGGCCCATGTGAGGCATGAGCAGGACAGCTGTGGCCAAGGTTAGTCCCGTTTTGCACATACATTGGATGGACAGGGATGCGAAGTCTCCTGCAGTACTTACAGTCGACAAAGGCATCTTCGAGCTCGGGCCGGCGCCAGACGCCACCCTTATCCTTTTGGGTGTCCTTGTGCGCCTGTCTGTTGCGGTACTGCCGAAAAGCAGGCCAAAAGTAGAGAGGGTTGATGTCAGCTTTGGGTTTACGCTGGTAGCGCTGCTGTTGAGGCTGAGGCTGACGAGGGGTGGGCACACGGTAGAGGCAGTCAAAGGACTGTGAGGGGACCATGGGAGCCTGGATGTGTTGCGGAGGCTGCTGGATGGGAGGGGATATGGTGACAGGACTCTGGTAGCACGAGATCATGCCGTTGAAGCTGTGTGCCTGCGCATTGCCGGTAGACTCGCGCAGAGGAGCGCGGGGAGCGCCTGGCTGAGGCTGAGGGTGATGAATGATGCTTCGACGAGCATCGACATAATCTTGTGTGGACTGGTGGTAGCGCTGTGATGACAGCATCGGTCTGGGAGGGTATAGTGAAGACATTGTCCAACAAATGCTTGCTGGAATTGCAATGCGTGTGTGTATGCGATGTGCGTGTGAGGGCAAGGCAAGAAAGAGGATGGCCTTCTTTTTCCTTGTTACAGGAATGCCAACAACGGGAGTTTGCCTCGTTTACCAAGTGGAAAAGGCAAAAGCTCACTGCGGCAAGAATGCCAAAGAGGAACAAGAACAGGAAAAAGGCCCTTTTGCGTTCTTGGGCAACCCAAGAAGATTAGGTAGTAGAGTGAGAGAGAAGGATGATGAAAGGCGAGTGGTAGAGGAACAAGAAATGTTGGAAGGAATTCTGGGAGTGGACTCGTGGGATAAATGTAGAATTTGGCAATGGCTCATAGTCTTGACTGGAACGAGCCGCCAGTATCGAGGACCGTCGCCCGCGGTCATATAAATCCCAGACTTTGGGAGCTTGCGATGGGGTATCCATGGACGATGAACCTGTGGACTGTGGATCGGTCTATTGACGAAGGGTCAGCCAAGCTAGTGGTGTGTATGTTTGTACCCTCTTTCTGCCCAGAGTTATCGCGCTTCTCTCTGGGTGTGTGGGCTGGCCTCTTCTTGTTCTTTTTTTTTTTTTTTTTCACCAGCTTGCCCAGCTTGCCCAGCACCAGGCGGGCTACCCACCCCCCCGTCCAGGAACGGCGAGACATGATGAAGAGAAGGGGGTGAGGTCGAGGGCGTGTCAGCAACGAACTACCCATGCGATAGCGTGGAAGGAGGGGGAGGGGCATCCATCATCTATCGAGAAGCGAGAGGTGGAAGATGATGGGCTGTACTGGTAGTATGGATAGTAGTCTGCGGTGCAGGGAAAACCAGTATATTCCCGTCATGATCGAGACACACCCCCAATGTCTCGAGATGATGAGCACCTGGCTATCTGTCGTTCTCACGCTTATCCGTATTCTCTTTCTGTGTGTGTGTGCCTCTCACTCGCACGCACACATTCTCTGTCTCTCTCCTCCCGCTCTTCTCTCTTCTTGTCCTCTCTTTCAAAAAGGCTTCAGCGGCCGGGCATGGCGATGGCCGATGGAGACCCAGCCAAGCACAACTCCTTTTGCAGGGATCTTGTTGTTGCCTGCTGGCTTGCTCTCCTTGAACACTTCAGCTGGCGCTGCAGAAGCCGAGCTCCGCCGTCACCCATCGTGCGCAAAAAGCAACGACTAAAAAAAACGTTGCTGCAGGCGCCGTCGTCGCCCAAGGAGGAGGGGAGGGGGGCCGGCCAAGAGAGGGTGAGTGGGCGGAATCGAGGGCGTGGGGTTGACGGGCGTGTGCACAAAAAAAAAGCTTCGCCGCGATCTCTCCTTGTCCCAAAGGGAGGGAGGGAGAGACGGAGTAGAAGGAATAGCCCAGCAAGCCAACGAGCAGGCAGAAAAAGAGGGTTTGGTCTTCCTTCCGTTGAAGGGTTACTTTGCTTAGCCTTGCAAGCTTTTGCCTTGTGTGTGTGTGTTTTGTGCGTGTGTGGAAGGGAAAACGCATACGTTGGTTCGGCCTTGGTGGGGCCAAAGTCTCATCATCGGCCCCAGTCAAGGCTTCCTTCCTTCCCTTGCCTTCCCTTCCCACCCCATAGTACGCCCATGGTACGGAATACAAAGACGACAAACGTGCCAGTGCATTCTCGTCAGTCCCTCTTGGTATGCTGCGAGATTACCATCAGACAAGCTACCAACACTGTCCAGCTGGAACATGTTGTTTTTTTTTTTCCTTTGGCATTCTGCAGTTACGGGTCAACCAAAGGCGCCCACACAAGCTCTGCAATGCTGGTGGCCTCTGTTAATTTCAATTCTTTTCCCTTTGGCGTTGGCGTCTCCTCACCATCGAAACTCACAGCTGCCCTTATTATGCATCGCGCCCTGCCCAGGGAGCAACACCGCCAATAGCCCGCCCAGGGAACAACCACCACCCCACGATTATCATGCAAAATCACCGGCACAACAGTTAATGCTTGCAATACTCGGAGGAAAAGGGTATCTCTCATCATTCATGTACACTACTTCTGCATCTATTCCATTTCTTCCTCTTCATTGCCAATAGTCACCTTTTTGCGTCCCCCTCCGGTAAGCTGCTGAAGTGCCACCTTGTTCACCTGTCCTCCCACCTTGCGCTGCATCTTTTCAATCTCCTCTTCCGCATCCAAGGCCTCCGCCTCTGCAAAGTCCAGCACTAGTCGCCGCCCAAGCAGATGCGTGTCCCGTAGAGCGTTGAGTGCGTTTTCCGCCTCGCGAGGTGTCACGAAATCTGCAAACGCAAATCCTCGAGACGTATAGTCCGCCTTCTTTGGAACACGCACGGATCGGAGCTGGCCATATGTGCCAAACAGCGACCGAATGTCATGCTTGCTTGCCTGGAAAGGCAGGTTCTTGATGACAATCTTGGTTCGCTGCGCTGCCGCCTTCTTGGCCTGGTCCTGTTTGCGCCTCTCTTCCGCGGCGTCGTTGCCCCTGTGCGAGGCCTTGACTGTCAATGCATGGCCATCCAGAACATACCCCTCCATGACTTTGAGAGCTGCCTGAGCCTGCCCTTTCGTGCGAAACTCTGCAAACCCAAAGCCCATGCTGAGTACTTGGCCCGGCTTCTTCGGGTCCGTCTTGGTCTTGACTCTGGCCGAGACAAACCCATCCATGGCCTTGAAGGCCTCAGCTAGTCTATTCGTGGTTGTGGCAAAGTTTAAATTGCGGATGAACAGCGAGGTCGTCTCCACCCCGTCTTCCTCCTCTGCCTTATCCCCGCCACCCGTCAACAGGTCGCTAACGCTCAGTTTGGTGGTTCCGGTTGGCTGATTGTTGGCCTTCGTTACCGCCACTGCTGGCGCCTCGCTAGTAAACAGATCTTTCGGCGCCTTCTCCAGAAAAAGGACGCTGTCCTTAATCCGTCGATACGCCAGCTTGCCAAAAGCCGACTTTGCGTGGTTGGCCTGTGCGAATTGCACAATGGCAATTGTGCCCGATGGCGGCATTAAAACTCTGAGAACTGGTCCAAACTCCTCAAACATTTTGCGGAGCTCTTCCATCGTGGTTCCGTAGGGAAAGTTCTTGACCAGTATCGCCAGATCGCCCCGCTTGTGAGACTTAAACGCATCCAAGTCCACTCCATTGGCGGCGAAGAAGGCCTTGGTCTCTTGGATCACACTTGTTTCGGCGATAGCTTGCTTGACGGCAGCATCAGCCGATGTCGGGTCCAGTACTTCTGATTTTGAGACACCAAGTCGAGCCGCCACCGATGTGTTGACGGCGTCCTGGCTCATGTAAAGGGAGTTCCAGTTGAAAGTGGTGGACGCCGCCTCTTTCTTTCTGCGAATCAAGTTTTGTTTCTTCAGTGGGAGACTAGACATGGAGAAATCGTCCACACCATGCTCTCTTTTCGCATCCGCTGGAATGATGTGAATGATACGCCCCTGAAACGTTGCCCCATCCAGTGCTTGGAATGCAGCAACCGCGTCAGATGCCTTTGTAAACAGGACCATCGCAAAACCTTTGACTGTTCCTTGTGCATTGATTGGCAAATGTATCTGGAAGTGTTAGTCATTGTGTACAACTTTGTGTCATGTCTATCATTGTAAACCTGAAAAATGACAAAAGTGTGGCAAGATATCAGACAATCGAAGCATCTACTAAAATATTCGCCCGGGTTCTCATCAAATACCGCAAGGTATAAGCTGTCCCTATCTGGGGTTCATCATGCAAGCCAACCATTGAAAAGAAATGGAAAAACAACAAACAAGTCAACATGCGCAAGGATGAGAGCCACTTACTTCATCAATACCTCCAAACTTTTCAAACTCCTCCCTTAAGTCATCTTCAGTGGCGGAGTAAGGGAGATTTCGTACAAACAGCCGAGACGTCTTTGCAATCGCTTCGGCAGCTGAGCCTTTGTCCTGCCCTTGCGGTGGAAGAGGGTCCTGGCTATCGTGGGTTCCGTCCTCTTCGGAATGCGGGGCCTCTTTGTCATTTCCCACATCTTGGTCGACCGAGCTCTTCCCGTGGACCTTTTCGATAGGTACGACATGGGAAACGTCGTCTGGGTCAACGAGGTCCAGAAGTCTGTTTGTTCGAGAGCGTAGCCAATCGTCATCCGTCGTAGCCATTGCCACATCAGCTGGTTGGTTTGCTAGCTCAGACTCTGGGGCCGACGTCCCAGGCAACGCCCCAGCCACACCATCATCGGCCGGAGCAAGTGCAGTCTCTTTACGAGATGTTGACTCCCTCGCATGTGTCACTTGAGCCACACCAGTCTCTCCCGTTGCATGATCAACCTTGCGGAGCTTCTCCTTCCTCGAGGGAACTTCGACGTACTCGTCATCGCTCTCCCCATCAGGCACAAGCGCGCCGCCTTGTTGCACCACGTCTCTGCTTGGTTCAACAGCTGTCTCATCAGTGACAAGGCTCTCCCTCCCTGACCCCATGACCCGAAGATACTCTTGCAGTTTTGGATCTGACTGGTCAATGTCTTCCCGCTTCCTCTTCTTGGTGCCACCCTCTTCAGTCGTGGCAGTTGATGGCAAGACTTTGCTAATTTTTTCCGACACGGCGGTTCGAGTGGCAATATCTGCTTTGGTCCAGGCAGAATCCGAGATCTTGCATTCCAGTCAGTACGAGACTCTTGCCCTTGCCTCGTTGTTTCTAGACGAACTTACTGCTCTTGCCGGTTCGACGGCGATCTTGGACATGCGAACGTAGGTCTTATTGAAGTACTTGACAGCCTTTGCGGCGTCCTCCGGTGACTTGTAGCCCACATAGCCGATGCGACGCTGTGCCATGAGCTTGACATCTGTCACTTCGCGGTTTCCCGCAGAGAAGTGCTTCCGAAACTCTGCTTCAGTGAGGCTGGTCGGCAGACCTTTGACGAATATTCTTGAAGTTGCCATGTTGGATGATAAGGTTCAGGCACGAGGCCTCCGATGTTGGTGTTCAAGGATCACACATCAGATTTTTCTTGGCTGTGGTCAACCAAATTCTTGCATGAAGAAATTGGAAGAGAAGGAATGAAAAAAAAAGTTGTCAAGGCGACCACTAGTGGAGCGGCGTTATCGATAGTGCCGGGCTCGTGCGTTTGATGGGTAAGCTCGTCCATGCTACCCTAGAGACTATGTAATCGGGGTAGTATCAACAAACGTGTCGACCAGCCGCGTTCGCCGAACGATAAACACGGTTTCTGCGTCGAATTTAACAATTTGTTCCTAGAATTCGAGACAGTGGTTGTAAATAACCCATATTCCGAGGCAATTATAAAGTTGTTAGGTTACCATTCGTCTCCAAGCTGCGAACCGTGATCAAGACACTGGGTCATTGGGAATGGTATAAACCGCAGGTACGCCGAGATGGTTCGTAGTACAGCCGACAATGACAAGTTCATGGGGCCAAGGCAACAATGGATTATTCCAGCAACTACGACTACCAACCGCGGCAGTACCATGTTGCTGTCGACCAGCACTGCTCGTTGGCTGGTCTAGTTATCCAGAATCACTTTATCGATGTTGCGTCAAAATTGACGACAGGAATGTATAGACATGCAGCAAAGAGAATTTGCCATCCTCATCAACTATTCTCTGTCAAACTTCGCTACAGATCGAGCGAGTCGCTCGACGCAATTAAATTGCTCCGGAGGACCAGCAGTGAGTCCAAGGCCGATAAACAATAAGACACTACAACAAAGTCATACAAGCCTTTGAAGGTATACACGGCCGACACTAGGTACATTCAGCCTCAATCGCCCCCATGGCCGGATCTTTTCGTTTTCTGCCGCCAAGTGTTTGACCGGCGGCTCCCGGTTGCCAAATAAATCTCAAGAGTAAGAGTGGTGCGTCTACCCAGGGATATACCCTGAAAGCGTCATAGTCTTGCAAAATCGTACGACCAACAGATAATAGCCGTAAATAAGATACTTGTTGCGTTGTTAGCGCGACGGCTTCGACGGATCATTGACGCGTCCGCCGTAGCATGGCGGAAGCTTCTAAAAATACATACGTCTTGGCTTGAAAAATATTCGTGTCCCGAGATTAAACGCTGCACAAGAATAGATTTTGGAATTCCAAACCGCCAAACTCTAAAATGAACTAACACGTGCTCCCTAGGCCCTTCTCGGTCTTTTCTGGTTCTATATCCCAAGTTCACGCGTTTGAATGCGGGAACGCAGGTGCTGGGTGAATCGAGGAGGAGCGGAGGACTTGTAGATGCCAGCGGGCTCACTCATGCACAGCGTGGACCGCATTCACTGAATACACGGATGCGTCGACGTTAACCTTCTGTCCTCACATTGAGCATGTTGACAGCACATGACCTTTGCATGTAGAGTGTAAATAATGGGAGAAGCATTGAGCGTCGGCCTCTTACTACCGTGAGGCAACGCACACTCAGAAGATTTGCAACAATAACCAATCACCTGCGAGAAACAACTTCGGTCAAGATATATGCTAAACCATTAATCCCTAACCTATGATACTGTGCTCAAAACAGTGTTTCACTGACCCAACCCCGAGTGACGTATTCTAACGCGGTCTATTAAAACAAAAACAAAACAGAGTGATGGTAAGTGAAAGAACCGACCAAGGCATATATACAATAAAGTTATAACAATACACAATCGTTTTTGCGCCGATACCCATAATGCTGAATGAGAGGTTTCGCAGGACCATCCAACCGAGTCGTTGTCCTTCCCCTCACCTGACAGCGACAAACCCAGTATAAAAATATCATTTCGCCTTTGTAATCGTTCACCGAAACGTGACTCCCGTGCAGTGATACTGCTCATGACCTCGTCATGACATGGCCCAATTATCAACCTCGTCGATGCCGGAAAAATGAAGGAAAAAAGAGTTCATCTCCCCAGGAGATGCTCCATATGCATTATTACAAACTAGCATCACCGCAAGGGGATACGAGCTTGTGGTGCTCGCTTGTGCGCTGTTGGGGCGCAATAGAACGAATGTAGAATGCATTGACTTGGCTGCAAAGTTCAAAAGAGAATGAACGAAGCAACGAAGACAGCGATAGTGTACATTGTGGTCGCGCTGTATTCAAGTTCGAAAAAGGCAGCCTGCTGGCCAAAGGCAATCTTCTTGCTCTTTCGCGTGGGGTGAGCGACATCCGTCTTAGGGTCGCGAACAAGAAGATCCTCACGATCAGGCACGGTGGGAGGGTCGATGGCATAGCCAATGGGTGTCCACATGGAGCTGCAAAGAAAGATGAACGTCAAGGGAGGCCAGAAAGCGTGGGTGATTAGGCATCGCGCAACGTCCTTGAACGTGTGGTACTCGGTAAAGCAGAGGAAGGTCACCATGGTAGCTCCAACGAGGGTCATGTAGACAAAGATGAGATGAAACATGGCCATGTAGTTGAAGCAGATGCCGAACAGACGACGACCCATACCCTTGCGCTGGCGAGCGTCACGTTCGTTGAGGGCGGAGCCTAAAGAGCCAGTTGGCTTGAATGCCTGAGTCTGACCGCCAAGCCACGTGGGAAGCATGAAGGACCGAATGATGCAGAGGGCAATGTAAGGGGACATCCAGAGCTGATAGCGGGAACCGCGCTGGCCAGTATGGTAACCAGCAGGCAGGAAGAGCGCAAATTCGCAGAGACGATTTGATACGGTGGCGGCAAAGCAAGCACGGATAAGCCACACCAACTGAGTATCTCCTTCGAAATCATTGTAGGCAACAAGGGGGCGACGCATCAGAAGAATGATGGGAATCGCAAAGAGGGAGAGGGTGAGCAGCACAGTGTAGAGACTGAGTGAGGCATATAGGAAACCAGAGAAACGCTGAGCAAAGCTCATCTGCTTGACCTTGTCACCGTAGAGGCAGAACTTGAGCTTGAAGGCCGTGTCAACAGTACCAATGGCCCAACGCGTACGCTGCTTCAAGTGGCCACCAAAATCTTCGGGGACAGTGCCAAACTGCAGAGCCTCGTGGATGAATGCTGTTTTCCAGCCTTTTCCGAGCAGAAGCGTCGATGTGGCGACATCTTCAGCGAGAGAGCCAAGAGGGAAGTTGCCAATTTGATCCAGAGCCTCACGGCGGACAATGTAACCGGATCCGGTGCACCAGGCGACACCGAGAGCATCCTTGATAGGCTCAATAACGTGAACGAAGAAGTCCAGACTTTGAGCGAGGGGATCAGAGTCGGGCGTGTTGTAGAAAAGCTGAGGCGGGCAAGCAAGCGCCATCTTGTCATCGATGAGTAAATGGGGCATGATGGCACGAAGCCAGTCTCGCTCGGGAATCTACAGTGAAAATTGTTAACATACGCAAAGCCGGCCAAGGTCAGGGAAGCTGGATTGAATTGCTTACCATATCAGCATCCAAGGCAGCCATAAACTGGCCGGCGCCGCCAGGGAGATTATGGGTCATGTCCAGTCCATAGTTGAGGTTGCCGGCCTTGAAGTGATGGGGAACGCCGGGCGTCTTAGTACGGGCCATGTAATAAACGTTGTGGTAGACGGAATCCAGCGCCTGAACGGCAACCTCGAGAGTAGCTGACTTGGCGTCGTCCAGAACAATGACACGGAAGCGCTCGCGTGGGTAGTCAACATCGCAAGCGCCACGAACAGTGTCAAGAACAACATCGTCGTCCTCGCCACAGCAGGTAATAAACACGTCAACGGTAGGAACATCGTCGGCAACGAGACGAAGCTTGGGGCGCTGACGCTTCTTGAGAGCAAGCATGGTCCAGAGGTTGTGCATCATACTGGGAATGGCAACGGCGAATTCGACGCCAATAAAGACCCAAGCCAAAACAAATGTGCTCCCGTAGGCATTCTGGGCAGAGATGACACAGTAGATTCGGTAGGCAAGGTAGGCAAGGTACATGGCCGTGTTGAGCAGTGTGAGGAGAGGCACGGCACGGAAGAGAAGTCGTTTCCAGCCCTTCCAGGTGTCGGCATCGTCACGATCGTGCAAGCGAGCAATGTAGCCTTCCTTGACCCAGTCCTTGGCCATGACCGGAGGAGGGGCATTTGGAAGCAGAGCAGCGAGACTGACATTGCTCTGATACTGCAGAAAGAGGGTGACGGGTTAGTTTGATAGCCAAAAGAACGGTGAGTAGAGCGCGGTCAGGGCACCAAGACGAGTTTCATACCATTGGAGTATTCGGCCAGGAGTCCATATTGTTCTTGGGCCGTGGGAGGCGATCCATCGGGGTGGCACGGCCGCTGACTAG
The DNA here is from genome assembly GCF_051103115.1 of Cordyceps javanica. Lineage (NCBI taxonomy): Eukaryota > Fungi > Ascomycota > Sordariomycetes > Hypocreales > Cordycipitaceae > Cordyceps > Cordyceps javanica. The sequence goes on from NC_139299.1 coordinate 1,431,690, forward strand.
AGTGGGTGAGGCAGAGCGTGATTGAATAGGCGTTTCGAAGGATTGCTGGCTGTACCGAGAGACGTGAGTCGGGCCCCACGACGGCGTAGGAGGCGAGTTTTCGTACTCCTCGAGGTAGGGCTGCTGAGGCGGACGCATTGGGCGGGAGAAGTCAGCTACGGGACGGCCGCGATAGTCATCGTAGGACGAGACGTTGGAGTAGTTGGAGTGGTTGGAGTGGTGTAGCTGCGACGGCGGAGGCTGCGGGAAGTCGGCAGGAGGAGAATGTTGATGGAAAACTTCGAGATCGACGTTTTCCTCGTTTTCGGCATGCTGCTGGTGACGTCTCATCTTGACGACGGACCGGGTAGCATTCCTTGGCGGTGGGTGATTCGAGACAATAAGATTGATGTAAGGCAACACGGTCTAAACAGACTAAGCACGGCGGCCTTGAGATGGTAGATTGCGTTTAACGGTGGAATTTTTTTCTTGTGCCCGGTTCGCCTGAAAAGTAACGGCAACGGCAACGCGTTTTTGATAACAAGCAGGCGAGTAAAATGGATAGCAAGATAAGCGATGAGATTGGCAGAGACGCAAACAAACGGAGGCCGGAAGCAAGGAAAAAAAAGACGAGAAAGATGGCAGCTGTCAGATGTTTCCTGCCGCCGAGCCTGCGAGTAACAGAAACAGATACGAGAGCGAGTGTCGGGCCAAGCTAAGCAGCTGGGGATAGAGACGAAGAGCGAGAGTCTGAGAGCAGCTTGGGGAAGAGTATGTGTAAGAGGATAAGAGAGGAAGAAAAGTGTGGCGGCAAAGAAGTATGTCTGAGTTTGGCAACACACCAAAGAAAGAGAAGAGGGTGTGAGAGCAAGGGGTGCTTGTGCCGGACTTAGAACGATGCTAGCGTTGGTGAGAAGAAGAGAGGCGAGAGACAGGGCGTTTGTAGGTAGAGCGGGCCGACCGGGGAGGGGAGGATAAAAAATGAAAACAATAAAAAATAAAAATAAAATAAAAAGGAAAAATGGCGAGGGTATAAAAAAAAGAAAAAAGGATGGAGGGGTGACTACCCAGTTTGGGTTGTAGCTATGGGCAGCATCTACCAGTACCGATGCGGCTGCGCTCAATTGGTGGACTCTCAAAGGAGCAGAGAGAGACCGAGTGGCTGAGCAATGAATTTTATTATCCAGTACTCCGTAGCAGCCGGGTATCTATTTTTACTGACAACAGGCTAGCGATGCCACTATCTCGTGTGTTGGAACCTCAAAACAGTGCTCACCTCCCTACCTCCTAAGTACTAGGTACTAAACTCTGTCTACCTGCCTACTAGGTAAGTAAACAGGTGCCTCCGAATAGTCGTTCTCGTTCCGCTGGCAGTTGGGTACCCATAGGCATGTAATAGGTAGGACCTGGAAGGAGTATTTGCTGGCTGCAGCTGCTTCTGCTGCACGTCTCCCCCTCTTGCTCACCGTCGCACCAGCCCTTGCTTCTCAGCAAGGTGATACGGTGAGCCAGGTATCTACCTACCTATGCAGCTACATAGACTGGGTGCCATTTGACCAAAATTCCCTTCTCACGCCAGCTCCCCTCTCTGGCAATGAAAAAGAATCCTAATAAAGTTGGCATCGTACTTAGGTTCTGTATCCGTACGGAACGGAAACAGGGCTGCCAAGGAAGAAGAGCTTTCGCCGACGCTACCGGGGGGCAAAAGGTACTCTAAAAAATTGAAAAAAAAAAAAAAAGTAGAAATTGAATACGGGCAGCCAACCGTATAGCTACGGGGGCAGGCTGGCGCAGACACAAGTGGTCTGGGTCGTGGATTGAGAGGTAGGTAAGGAGGTGAGCAGGTCTTGCAAAGGTAGGTAAGTTAAGTACTTACTGGTACTTCTTTGGCAGAACCTCGAGGGGGGCCCTCGTAGGCACCTACCAGTAAGTAATCAGCGTATTTGTGTTGACACGGAGTACAGATTACTCGACTCCGTACGGATAGATAAGTACTAATACTATTAGGAGGGAATGACGTGGGGGACTTGCTCATTACTTAGGTACATACTGGTACTTGGCAGTAGGCGCTGGCTGAGTGCAGCGGCGCAGCTGCCACTTTCCGATGGGGCACTGAGACTTTGGGTCGCAGGACCCCACCAAACGAATTTTTTTTTCGTTTTGTTTAGGGGGGGAGGGGGTTTTCTCTCTCCTTTCGGATATCAGTTCTGCGATACCCATCCAAAACACCCAAAACCACAAAGCAGTCCTTCTACCCGGAATGACGGTGGGATTGATTCGACTTTCTGCGTGTCTCTACAATGGGCCCTGTCTTGCCCTCACTTGCTCGTGTCGCCAAAATTGGGCCACGGGGCCACAGGGCCTCCCTCGGCCTCCCCCCGCGGGGACGGCATCTTCGGTCAACACTGCCAAGTCTCAATGCCCGGAAGATCATAAGTACTCAGTAATTGCAAAATTGCAAAGGGTGCCTGGCCCAAGTCTTATCAGCCAATTATAAGATGGTCAACGGTAGAATAGTGGAGATGACGGTACAGCGCTATACATGTGCTTTACCAGGCAAACACGCCGGAACTCAGGTTCCCATAAGTACTCTTATGCATCTAGACCGAAATTGAACCCAAGGAACGGAGTACTTAATAAGGCGTCTTCATGGCCTGTCCTTGCAACTTGACCAACACGTGACCGAGAACGGCATAATCGCTGTGTGCTACTACCATTACTCAGAATTTCTCCGAGGTTCGTGCGCGGGGACGAACAGGGACAGCCGATTGGTCAAGCAAAAAGTCAACAAAAAATGACTCTGATGGCGAGCGCTTGTCTTTGCTTGGTCCTTGGATCCGCCTCCCCTGATCCAGGAAACAGTGTTTTGACTATTGTTGTTGGCGAGGATTAAACTTGGGATAGCTCGTCCACAGCGCAGCCCGGGAATGTATGAGGAAGGCTTTAGCCGCTAAAAGCCACCTAGTACTGACATAGGTATAATACTGTGTCTTGTAGCGACAGCAGCTTTCTAGCCATGGCGGGCGGCCAAACGTCGCGCGTGGCGGCGAACCGTCAAGGGCTGGAATGGCGCACCCCTTGCGTCCAGCTTATTACTTGGGGGGCGTCTGGAGACCACAACATGGCATCGCATTGCATAATATGATATGCGTGTACAAATCTGCCCATGCCACTGACATATCGTATTTGGGGCCCCTTCGCGCAGCTGCCATCTGGATACTGCCATGTCCGGGCACCGCCTCTTTGTACCTAGATTGTGTTTGCAACGGCCCTGCGATTTGGTTGCCCGCCGCTGTACACAACAAACAGGTGCATCAGGGCAAGTTACTAGTAGGTCTGGTACCTAGGTAAGGTACCTAAGGTAGATAGGTACCTAGGTCATTACAGCGTTTGCGACAGTGCAGCAAGCACAGCCCAGGGCAAACGATGAGTGCCCAGGTACTGGTCAACCTGTCCACTGTCTGTCTACTTAATATTAGGTACTCTCCTGCCTTGTACCTGAGCCGGCTCCCTTGGTCGTGGATCCTCGTATCTGCTGTGTAGGGAGGGGGGTCCTTCTGATGTCCAACCGGACACGGGCTTTTTGATGGTCTTGGGATGGGGATGCGCAAAAACTTCGCAGCGTTTTTGTGCGCGGAGGCCAATGGGTTCCACTGGTGGTGAAACGACGGCCGGCGGAGGGCACCGGGCGAAGGAGGCGTTCCTGTGCTGTGACGCTGTCAAGCTGTCAAGGTTTCAACTTGGGTACAGACGTGCCTGCATCTGGGTGGCCTTTCAGGGTATTGCCTAAAAGTTAGTACTCCGTACTGGTACTTGCTGCCGGCGGAGGGCACCGGGCGCCCCTGTGCTGTGACCTCAAGGAAAACCAAAGCGGCGCTGTCAAGGTTTCAACTTGGTCGCCGCCTTGCCTGGGCTAGGTACAAAGGTGCATACGCCTGGGCGGTGCCCTCACAGGCTATTGTCTGCTGCCGACGGAGAAGATAATACATGTCGGCATGCCCGGCGCTGCTATCAGGAATTCAATAAATACTGCAACGATGACGAACAACAGCATCCATCCATCGCAGGGGGCGACCGACGCGAGATGGAACCACGACCATGGAAAAAAAGCTCGATTGATTGGCACTAAGGAGGGGATGGACAAGAAAAAAAAAACAGCTTCAAGGCCAGACTAAACTGGTTTGGCTGGCACAATACTGCGTTAGGCCATTTATGGTATCATCTCTTGGCGAGCACCGCTATCATAAAAAAAGTAAGCTTTAGCAGGGGGCAGATTATTTTTCTCGGCCGGAGAAAAGGGAAGCGCCAGCAAGAATGAATGAGAAAAAAAACCATCGCCAAATGCATGCTGAGACCCACAACCCCCGGCTAGCGCCCCTGCGCCCCTAACCTCACATCTGCATAGACACCACCACATATCAGTACGGAGATGGTAGGATGGATCGAATCAGCGCAGGGTTCCCTCCCCTCCCTGTGAGTGCGCCACGGGTCAATGCCTGCGGCTCCAGTGGACAAGCAGACAAGTTGACAAGTTCTGATAACAGCGGCGGTGGTGTGGAGCCCTCAGGAGTGAGTTTGCTTGCGTGAGGCCGCTCGCCAACTACGGAGTACAGATTACATTGATACAGATTTATTGAGCTGCTTAGATGTGAGTATGGCGCATCTCAGAGGCCGCACAAAGTTCAGATAGGGGGCTTTCTATACTCCGTACTCGATGATGTATTATGGATGTTATTATCGACTGTTTTGTTTTTATTATTATTTGCTTTGGTTTCTCTTTTTCGCCCCTTTTCCCTCCTGGGGACTTTCTTTCTGTGAGGGGAAATGAGCATCGCCTCTCCATCAGCCGTGCCCGTGTCAATCGCCATTTCTGCTGCCGCGCTGTTCTGTTTTTGCCTTGCTTCTTTCTACTGAGTACTTGCTACATGCTGCGGCTCTTGCTAGTACTGATATGCGCCCGGAGGTTTTGCTCACCAAAGTTCGAGACATGTCTGACGACTGTTGCTTCGCTGCTGTTTCCGGGTTTCACTTAATCAAAACAATGATCCGAGTAGCGAATAACAATAACAAGACACGCGCCCACGAATGCAGCCATCTCCAGGTGTTTTTCTCTCTCAGAAAAAAACTATTGGCAATGATGACGACAGAGAAAATCCTCTTTTTCCCGCCCAAGTACGATCACCCAACTCAGATGCCAAGCAACGACAGCAAACAGCCTGAACGGGCATCAGCCTTGCATCAGTGGCCAAAGGTGTTCCTCAGTCGCTGCATCCGTACAGACGCCTGGCACCTATCGGCTACTGCAGAGAACGGCCCCAGCGCTAACCACCAACTACGGGAAGCTACTGGTGTTGCTCAAAATGCGTCTGTTGAATCTCATCGGGCCATGGCGTCCTCTCTCCCCACCTGGGAAACGCAGGTACCAGCGGGTGGACTGACGCGTTCCTTTTTTTTCTTCTTCTCCTTCTCTTTTAACAAACTCGTCGTTCGACTTGTTCCCTTGTTCACGTTGACCCGTTTTGCTTTTAATTTAAAACTTAAGCTTTGCAGTTGGCTCACGTTGCTGCGTGGTTGGCCCCCCCCTTTGACAGGATTGCTGCATACCTCGCACGGTCCTTTGATTATTATTCTTCCCCCCTCAAAGCTATTCTGTTTGTGCCGCCGACACTATTATTATCTTATACCTGCCTACCGAAGAGAGCGCCGAGTGCGATCTGGACACCATGCTTGTTTGCTCCAGAATACTACCAGTACGCAGAACAGGTTGAGGAAGCCCGGCTCGATACGTGCCCACAGCATCGTCATCTGCGAAGAGCCCTTCCCCCATGTAAGATGCCCGACCTAGTTAGATTGCCTTTGAAGCCTCACTGCCTCATACCAAGTAGCTCGTCGAACTTTTTTTAGTTTTTTCTTTTCCCCTTGGCCTACGTATTTTTATTTTTTTTTTTCTCTACTGGGTACTCCGTACTCTCGCCCTTGTCGCCTCCCTCTTCCGAAAGCACCCCTGTCCGCCTGGAAGATACCAAGGCCTACTACTCCGTATTAAGTACTTACTTAGCTTGGCACGCTTTTTTGGACCAGCCAAGCAAAAACCAAGGTCGGCACATTATCCCCACAGCCTGTCAGCCCACCAGAAATCCACTGCAACTTCTGCTGTGCCACTGCCACAATCCGACCCGAACTCCGCTGTCGTTTCAAAGCAGTTCACTGGTCACTTGAGCGTATGGGTAGTGGCCACTGCTTTACTTAGTACCTAAGTAGGAGGCAATATGTAAGTAGCTTGGTAGGTAAGTTGTAAAGGGATGTCCCTCATCGAGTAATGAGCTGATATAGGCAATTCGGGTATTCTCCTGGCAGTAGCGAACCCGTCCGATAATACCATTTATTCGCTCGATTATTAGTACGGGCAACATGTTCGCTAGCCACCTACTTAGGTAGGTTTCTGCTCAGCAAGTAGGTATGTAGGCACCTACATACCGAGTACTAAGTAACGTACCAAAGCACCCAGTACTCAGTACCTACCTAGGTAGTAGTTACTTTGGGACTTACCCACCTTCAAATTCGGCCTATTACTGGACTTACCAAGTACTGTACCTACCTACTGTAGGTAGCTACACCATCACCTGCCCTGCCCTGCCCTGCCTGCCATTCACGGGCCTGCGAGGTGTGTTGGGCCAGCCTGCCTGCCCCTACCTGCCCCTGCCTACCTACTTAGTAGCGTCCGAAAAGGCCGTCGTCTTCTTCCCTTGCGGCGATTCTGGTTCCACACCTTTGCTCTCCCCCGTCTCGATTGCACCCGTTCTGGCCCTGGCAAATCTTCGCCTGAGCATACACATTCGTACATTCCGTCAAAAAACAAATATTAATTAATAGAAATCGACGACTGTCCTTCGTTCAAGACAGGGGAATCGCCTAGCTCTGCCCGCCATCGCGCTACTGCATTGCCTGCTGTCCTCGCACCTGGCGCGCCGCCGACGCAAATCTCCTCATCAGACGTTTTCGGGAGTCCAACTCCATCCATTCTTTTTTTTTTCGAACCCCTTCACTCTCGCTTTCAGCTGCTCCTTACGGGGGCTAGACTGACGTTGAAACAAGACGACAATCATCGCAACCCGTCTGCCGACCGCTTTGTTCTCTCCTCTCGCTTCGACTCTTGCATCGTTGTCTTTGTCTACCAGCCGTCGCCATGGGGTTCGGTTTCAAATGGATTCTGAGCTTTTGCATGCTCATTGTCCCCATTGCCATCACTCTCGGCGTCCTCTTCCCGCTCCAGCAAGCTCACAGGAACGGCGGAAACTCTGGCAGTGTCCTCGGTGACGGCGGTGTTGGCGCAGGTGGTGCCGGCGGACCAAGGCCTCCCAAGAACAACAACGTTGAACTCGCCAAAGCGTGCACGCAGTTTGCCGATCTGGGTAATCCCCAACGTTATTTCTGGGAGAAGGGCCAGCAGCAATACACATGTATGTTCTTGTCTTTACTTGTTCGTGGCGAGTTCCGTATGCTAATGGTCGCGCAGTCAATCCTAACCAATGGGGTATCGAAAACGGCGCAAAGAGCGGCATGTGTATGGATGTAAGTCAAGACTACCCTCTCTCTCGCCTACAGCTGCCGCAGGTGCCGTCACACGGCGGCGTTGCACCGTGTCAACTCGCCTTGCACAAACACAAAAGCTAATACACCTCCTCTCAGGTCCTCTTCAACAACAACGGCACCTACGCCAAGCCTGAACTTGCTCCTCCATTCCAGGTCACTTGGCAGTACTCTCCTGCTCCCGCCGGACAGAACAACGTGCACGCATTCGCCAACATCAAGCTCGAAAAGATTTTCCCCAAAAAAATGGACTCGATTAAAAAGCTATTTGTCGATTTTGAGTGGAAATATGTCACAGGCAACGACAACTCGACTGAGAGCGAATCGAAAACTATGGCCGCCGGTAATTCTGTCAACACCAACGTCGCCATTGATATGTTCGCCGACAAGAGCAGCGATACCTCCAAGAACAACGAAAAGGCTGCCTTTGAAATCATGATCTGGTTTGCCGCCATCGGCCCCTCTGCCCACGTCATTGGTCAGGACACGACTTCGATTGTCAAGACGCTGTCTCTGCAGGATGCCAATACCAATGCGCAGGTCACTTTGTAAGCTTTGCCTCAGCATGCTCTGATCCTCTTCTTCTTTTACTTTGTAGCCCGACTGATGTGAAATGGACCATGCTAACCTGATTGCGCAGTGACCTGTATGCCGACAAGCATCCCACCACCAGCCAGTTCGTCCTGACCTGGAAGGCTCAGACAATCACGGAAAAGTTTCACGGCAACGTGTTCCCGCTCATCGATTACATTCTTCAGTCTGGCAACTCGAGCTATCCGTCAACAAGCGACTTTTTGGGCTCATTCGGTATGGGCACCGAGGCTTACGATTCGCCGCAAAATGTGACGTTTTACTGCCCCGATTTTGCCGTCAGTGTAGAATAAGCAACCGGTTTTGGATAGATTGGAGTTGAATACGGCATTGGGTTACCGGAGTTTTTGCTGTTGAATCTTGTTGTTTCTTTTTCTTTTTTTTTTTGGGGGGTGTCCTATTCATGGTTCTCATGAGGTGGTAATGTGGATATCAATCGGTATTTTAGACATGTTTAGTTGGTTTATTTTGAACCCACCAGCGAGTTGCATTCATGAGCCGCGATAATCAGCTGTACAAAAAAATCATAGCGATATTTTGATCTGGCGAGCTGCGGCACCTCTGCATCTGGAAATCCTGCAAGCCACAGTCCTCCTTTCAGAGCGGCGTGGCGTGCAGAAGTGGCCGTTTGGCGTCATACCAACCACAACGGGCCGGCACATGCTCCAGGAGCTCGTATTACTCAATATGCCCTCTCATTGCACTGGAGCGTGTACGCGCAAGCCCATCTCGTATTACAGCAAAAAAAAGGCTGGGTACTACCGGGACAAGGATACACTCTGGAGGCCATGCTACTCACGGAGTACCTTGCTAGCTAGCCTTTGATCCAAATGACAACGCCCATTGTTTCAGAAATGTGAATTATACTGGTAAAGGGGAATGGCCCTTGGGGGTGGAAGCTTGTTCACGTATAAATTCTTTTCATTTTAAAACCGTCATTAATAATAGTGAGCGGAATAATATAGGATACGAGGTTTTTGCCCCTCTCTACCTCCGAAGCCTGCGACAGGCTACAGCCCTGTTGTCCACGAGCGCGGCCCCGTCGGTAGGCATGTCATCCTGTCCTCTACCCGCCCGCCCACACATCCTTTCTGGTAACAAAAATGGGAAATCGGGCTTTTCCGAGTCATGGTTAGCCGTCGGGCGATTTTATTTTTATTTTAATTTGTATTTTCAATCATTATTATGTATTACGAGCTTTCTACTCCGTACACGTACTCATTTATTTTCTTATATTCTTAACCACGTCTATTCCTCCCTTCTATTTTTACATTGCAAGGCCTGTAGTGATCCGTCTGGGGCCGTTGGAGCTAAGTAGGAAAGAGACTTGCTCAGCCACCCTTGCCTACGACGATGAAACAGTTTTTTTCCGCCGCGGGTTTCTGTTCCAAGTATGTCAGCGTCCCAATCATCTCACCAGTTTTGCCATGAAACTTGTCACTTGTGTTCATGACGATTCGGGCGGGCGGGCGGCGGCTCGCTCCGAGAGCGTTCGTGTCTCCATTGTAAACCTACCCTAAAGGTGGTAGCTACTTGATGCAAGTAGCAACCCTGCTTTTCGATAGCGACTTTGGGAATCGAAAATCTTTTGATAAGTATTGTTTTGTTTTGGAAACTATCGATAGGATCGACGAACGGTCTAGTATTGTATTTCTCCTATTATTTTCTGAAGAAGAATAGAAGATATGGCACATATTGTGGACGGCATCAACAGCCATCTCTCGATAGGCATTCTTGGTCCGGAACTGCGTCCCAGGCTGGTTCATAGGTAAGCCAATCAATCACATTTCATACTTGATTCTTTTCTTTTCAAGTGGCACAAAAACGAAAGAACTTCATGCATTTTATTTTGCTCGTTTTGTTCCTGGCGGTTAAAGTCCCAACGTCAATTTGCTAATCAACGTTTTGCTAGTGGCCAAGCTGGTAAATAGCCCGCCGGGTACTCCCTACAGCCACCTGTCCTGGCCAGAGGTAGGTAGGCCTTTATGGCGCCTCAAAGCTTATTTCTAGGGGCCCTCTGCCCCTGTACGGTGCATTTTTGTATGCTGACGGCGGCACCGCGGGGTACTCCACTGCTGGTTCATTATCCAGGCAGGAGCAGAGAGAGAGAGTGGGCACCTCTTATGCGCTCACCGCGCGAGAGACGCGACCGCAGCTGCCCTCGCCCACCCGAATATTCGGTTTGCCCAACAACGACCATTGCAACCGACCATCTGACCAGCTCGTCGCTCGCTAATATACTGCCGAATATCAGCAAGAGTGTTCTCACCCCGAAATTTCGCCTCTTGGACTATTCCCGGGCGCCTCGTACGTGTGACCTCCGGTCGTCGGAATTCCAGGGGGGCATCGTCGGCCGCCTTTTCGCGACAACGTAATCAGAGAAGAGACGCTGATACAAGACGCTACACGTGGCACAGACTTGAGCAAGGAAATAGGCATCGAAACAATTACGACAACCATACACAATGGCAGAGAAGAGCCCCGACACCCCTGTCGCCAGGGAGAAGCTTGATGGTAGGAGACACTTCCCCAGTCCAACCTCGGCAACACGCACATCAAGATACGACGACGACTAACACATACACCGCAACAGCTCAAATCAAGTCTGCCGACATGGTGAGGATCCGTCATAGGTTTACCCCGCCATGAACCGATGACCACTGACCGACCGCGACCACCAGACCGATGATATGCAGCAAGAGTCCATTGAAGTCGGTATGTTTGACCCCTCCGTCATAGCTGCTAGAATGCAATATCGAGTTGCCAACACCTACGATAGCCCAGGAAGCGATGGCAAAGTTCACTGTAGAAAAGGTATACCCGGCGCAAAAACTTACCGCATGCGCATTATGCATTGTTTTGCTGACCACTGGACAATAGGATATCGCACAGCACATCAAGCGCACCGTTAGTCGCCCCTACAATATCGAGAACTATTTTCGAATGGTCGACAAATGACTCTTGACTCGAAGAACTAATATAATGACATTTTGCTTTGGATCTGCAGTTTGATGAACGCAAAGGCCCTACTTGGCACTGCATTGTTGGCCGCAACTTTGGCAGCTTCGTCACCCACGGTACGACCGCCAATCACGCCCAGAACGACACACGAGCGTTGAACTCGGAGCTAACCAGCACAACAGAGACCAAACACTTCATCTACTTTTACCTCGGCCACTGCGCTATTCTTCTGTTCAAGACCCAGTAAAGCTTGAAACGACGACGGACGCTTTTCGAAGGGCTCAACGACAAGCAATCCCAGGACATTACATGAAAACGGCATGTAAGAGGACATGACTAAGATACAAAAAAAAGAATGGAATCGGTTCACCAGCGTCTGCTAGGCATCTTATGCTACACTAAGAATGTATACATGAGGTTTAACACATCTAGACAGAGTTCGGAAGTAGTCAGTTGATGACCAAACCGTTGCTCATGAGTACTTTGACGTATTGCTCGTGTGAGATGAAGCTTTCAAGCGAAAGGACGTTGATAGGAATGCTCAATGGACTTTCGGGTTGGCTCTTGCTATCTTGTCTCGGAAATTTTCAATACAGCTCCGGAGGGTCTCGTTGTGTGGACAGCAGACATATCCCACCCACATTTGCTTTTTCCCGCCAATTTCGGCTGGCGACGCACATTGGATCAGTGAAATAGCGAGATTTGCTCTGCAGCAGCTACCGGACTGATGATCGGGTTGAACCGGGAATTTTTCGGTATCATTGATTCTGATTCAGCATATTTAGCAGTAATAGTCTCCGATGTTTCGAACTAAATACGTCGATGTATAGTATGAGGCCTGTAGTCTGGGTGAGTAATAACCAGCTTGTGGTTCGCAAGCGAGAGCCGTTGGGGGCTATCCGCTAACCGAGACAAGATGCATCTGGATACATATGCAAGGTAGGTAGGTAGGTAGGTACCCCTCGCCACAGGCTGCGTATAAATTAAATAAGCACCGCGATCGCGGAGCGCCTGATGCCTCCGTCACGTTGCACGCCATAGCCAGTACACACCCAGAACACACTCAGAGATATCATTCGCGTACACGTTATTCCCGATATACAACATGAACCACCACCTGCTAGCCTTCCTGGCCGGCACGCCTCTGCACCTCCTCGTTTTCAGCCGCGGGGAATGGGATTGTTACGCGAGGCCCATCATCATCGCGTCCGTGCTGCTCGACCTGGCATCTGCCGCCGTCCTCCACGGCAAGGCTCCGGCTGACAGCTGGTGGACGTGTCTTGGGACATGCACGACCCTCGGGTTGGCGGCGATGGCCGGCCTGTGGACCAGCATGCTCGTGTACCGGGCCTACTTCCACGCCCTGTGCAGATACCCAGGGCCGTTTGCGGCGAGGCTGTCCAATCTGCACCTTTCCTACCTGTCCAGGCGGCTGCGGCTCTACGAAGAGCTGCAGCAGCTGCACGACCAGTACGGCGATATTGTGCGGCTGGGTAGGGACCCAATACCCCCACCCTCCTCCCTGGTGCGATGCCATTCGTCGTGGCAAGCAACGCTGACGGCAAGACGCAGGCCCCTCGACACTCTTCATACGCAAGCCGGAGGCTGTCCAGGCCGTCTACGGCCCCAAGTCAAAATGCTACAAGGGTCCGTGGTACGAACAATCCAAGCCGCTGACGTCTCTACACACAAACAGAGATGAAGTCGCGTATGGGCGGCAGCGGAGGTCCTGGGAGCGCGGGCTCAACTCAGCAGGTGAGGTGCTCTCTCTTCGCCTGCGTTCAAATACCTTCGAAGGCTGACACAACAACACAAAACCGTGGGGAAAAAAAAAACAGCTCTTCGAGACTATGAACCAATTGTCACAAAAGCTACCCAGAACCTTTTAGACAAAATCAAGGCCAGTAATGGCCAGGCCTTTGATGGCAGCAAATGGTTCAGCTTCTTTAGCTTTGAGATTATGGGCTGGATGGCTTTTGACCAGTCCTGGGATGTGCTTACCACCGGCAAGCCAACATATTGTATGGAGCTCATCACGCAGAGCCTGAAGCTCATTGGAATCCTTGCCCACATCCCCTGGTTCTTTGTCTTGATGAAACAGATCCCAGGGCTTGGTGCCACCTTCAAAATCTTTCGAAAGTGGCTACGTTCACGGCTTGACGAGCAAATTGTACGGTGCAGTCTCTAATGACCGAAAAAAAAAGAACTGGCCAAATGCTGACTGGGTGAGCAGGAAAAGCCTCGCGGCTCCTCGCGGACTCTGTTCGCCGCCATCATGAATGACTACCCGGATTCCAATGAATTGACAGCGAAACAACGTATGCTTCTCGAAGGTGACATGTTTCTGATTTTGGTTGCTGGAAGGTATGTCGGAGCGGGCAGCGCATAGCCCTCCACCAAGCGCACTCGTCCGTGTGCTGATGACGCAAAATAAACAGCGATACTGTAGCAATGAGCTTGCAGGCCCTCTTTTACGAACTTTCAATCAACCAAGACGCCCAGACGAAGCTGCGAGAAGAAGTTGACGCGTACTTTGCTGAGCACGACCGGCCCGAGCCGGTGCTTCTCGCCAAGCTGGACCATCTCCAAGCATGCATAAACGAAGCTATGCGCCTCTGGCCGCCCGTCATGTCCGGGATGCAACGAACGACACCGCCAGAGGGGCTGCAGGTGGGCGATGCTTTCATTCCGGGAAACATCCACGTGCAGGTGCCTACATACCTCATTCACCGCAGTACGTCAAGAAAGCCATTTTGGTGCCCTGGAGGGTTCAAACCGTGACAGTTCGTTCCGACTGCTAAACATGTTCTGGGGCTAGGCGAGGGAGCGTTCTCGCGACCAAACGATTTTGTCCCCGAACGCTGGACGACGAAACCGGAGCTCATTGTCGATCGATCTGCTTATTATCCATTCTCCGTCGGTAGGTCGCCCTCCCCCATTTCCCCATCGTCCTTTGGTACGGACACTACCTTTGAGATGCTTCTGGACGCATGAGCTGAGCACGTTCGGCGGGAACAGGAAGGCACTCGTGCCCCGGCAAACAATTTGCGCTGGTGGAGCTGCGACAGGCTGCTGTCGAGATCCTGCGACGTTATACGGTCGAGCTCGCGCCGGGGTTCACAAGCAAGGACTTTGAGGATGGTCTCAAGGATCACTTTAATATGGAAGCCTCGAGGCTGGATTTTGCCTTTACGGCTAGATGAAGTCGGCGGGGTAAGGCAGACCAGATTTTGTCAATGCAGATCTACGAGCTGGAATGAGATAGTTGAATGATATTTGATTCTTGTCTTCGATTTCTCGCAGTTGCTATAATTCTCGGAGCGGACTTGTGATGGAGAAGCGGCATGTGTTGGCACGGCCGTCTATTCCGGCCAGTCCTAGTTTCCATCCTTGACCCAACCTATTTGACTTGCAATGTTAGACCGTTCGGGCTGCCTGTACTCATCGTTCTAAAACTGCGGTGGACTTCCAATGGCAGACCTCGATTTCGATCCCTCACTGTGGTGGTTGAGGAACTCCACGACAGCACACCACTCACTCCCCGCAAGCTCAGCCAGCCGACTATCACGGAGCTCGACTTTCTGCTGGAGAACAAACGCCGCACTGCAGGGAGCTATACGGCTTGTATTGACGGGACTTGAAGCTTGGGGTGTGGAGCGGAACGAGCGATGGGCGGCGATCGGCACACGAAAAAAACATGAAGCTTTGCTTGTCTTTGGAACAGAGGAATATTCGTCTCTGTACATGCTGAAGTAAAATTGGATCATCTCAGTCTTTACAGCTGAGTTGACTCTCCCTGAAGCTGTATCGACCTTCACAGACTGACAGAGCCACCACATATGAAACCATTACTTGGACTGCTGATCAACAAGGCTGTAGCTAAGCTGCAGGTGGGCACGCGCCGAGCGAAGGAGTTGCATCATCCAGCTTTTCTTTATTAATTCAATGTGCCCCCCTTTACCCCCGCTGCCTAGGCTTTGTCAGAGTATCGAACCCTACAGTCAGATTTCCAACGCAAACTCGCTTCGCTTGTTCTCTTGCCGGCCTATTAGCCCGCTACCACCCGTCATCACCCATCACTAACCAAACCCCACTCACACAGATCAAACGAGTAGAAGGAAAGAACAAGGAGAGAAGAGAAAAAGGTAAAAAAAAAAAGGAAAAAAAAAAGAAAGATTGAAACAGAATGGCCACAGAGTCCCCGCATACCGTCGTCCCGCTGCTCATCGACGGCAAGGAGGAGGCCGGCGCGGCCACCTTTGACGTCGTCAGCCCGTACACTGGCGCGGCGTGCTGGTCCGCGGCGGCGGCGACGGAGCGCGACGCGGTGCGGGCCGTCGACGCCGCCGCCGCCGCCCTGCCCGGCTGGTCGCGGGTCAAGCCCGCGGCGCGGCGCGACGTCCTGCTCCGGGCCGCCGACATTCTCGAGAGCCGCCTCGAGGAGAGCGCGGCGTACATGCGCGCCGAGATGGGCGCCGACGTCGGCGCCTCGCAGTTCTTCGTCGTGCCGCTGAGCATCCGCATGCTGCGCGACGTGGCCGGCCGCATCGCCTCCATCTGCGGCAGCGTGCCCGTCGTCGAGGACGAGGGCCGGAGCGCCATGGTCCTCAAGGAGCCGGTCGGTGTCGTCCTGGGCATCGTCCCGTGGTAAGTCCATTTACCCATTCATTCTCTGTCTTCCGCACACACACACACACACACACACACACTCTCTCTCTCTCTCTCTCTCTCCTCTCGACCCGGTTGGCCCTCTTTTGCTCTCTTTTTCCCATCACGACGTCAAACAGCCAAGGCTAATCGAGCAAACCCATACACCCTTGGACGACAACAGGAACGCGCCGTACGTGTTTGGCATCCGATCAGCGGCCTGCGCGCTCGCCGCGGGCAACACGACGGTCCTCAAGCCGTCGGAGCTCTCGCCGCGCAGCTACTGGGCTATCGGCCGCGCCTTTCAGGAGGCCGGCCTCCCGCCGGGCTGCCTCAACATCGTGTCGTGCGCGGCGCGCGACGCCCCCGCCGTGGTCGACGCCATGATCGCGCACCCCGCGGTCCGCAAAGTCAACTTTACGGGCAGCACCGCCGTCGGCCGCAAGGTCGCCGAGAGCTGCGGCCGGAACCTCAAGCCCTGCCTGATGGAGCTGGGCGGCAAGAACAGCGCCATTGTCTGCGCCGACGCGGATCTGGAGCTCGCGGCTAACAGTATAGTGGCGGGTTCGTTCCTAAATGTATGTAGAGCTTTGCTTTTGGGGTGGGTGGAGGTGGAGAGAAGGATAACGACGTCTTTTTGTGCGCGGTGAGATGCGTTGCATGCTAATGAGCAAATGAGACAAATAGTCTGGTCAGATCTGCATGTCTACTGACAGGATCATCGTGCACGCCTCCGTCGCGGACCGCTTCTTCGAAGCGCTCAAAAAGGCGGCCGATCAGGCAGACAAGAACGACGATTCTCTTGAGCGGCCGACGCTCGTCTCGGCCGCGTCCAAGGCTCGCGTGGACAGCATCATTTCCAGCGCCCTCTCGTCCGGCGCGCGCGTGCTGCTCGGGTCCGGCGCGGACGACGGCGGCCACAGGGAGCCGGGTATCCGCACCACCCCGACCATTCTGGACAGGGTGGACGAGACGATGCCGGTGTGGAACGACGAGACGTTTGCGCCCCTGGCCGCTTGCATGACGGTCGAGGACGACGACCAGGCCGTCGCGGTCGCCAACCGAGGCGGGTACGGGCTCTCGGCCGCCGTCTTCACCGAGGACCTGCGCAAGGGCCTTGCCCTCGCCAGGAAGATTGAATCAGGGTGAGTGAGACCAGGGTGACCTGACATGAGCATTTCCCGCAAGCAAGATGGAAAGACGAGTTCTAACCACCATTGGGCCCTCCCACCATCGGAGGGGGGGGGGGGGGGGGCCTGTAACAGCGCCGTACACATCAACAGCATGACCATCCACGACGAGCCTGCGCTCCCGCACGGTGGCGTCAAGAATAGCGGCTGGGGCCGCTTCAACGCCAACATGGGACTGGACGAGTTCCTGGTCACCAAGACTGTAACGTGGAAGGACTGAGAAGAGAAAAGAAGAAGACAATTGTCGCATCTCGAGTTATTTCTTGCGAGATAGCGCGAAGCCAGGGAGTCATTGTACCCTGATACTACCGTGAGCACAGGCGCAGGGTGTGGTTCGATAGAATTCTGCTTTATTCTCTTCAATATAGCTGCAGGATGATGCTTGGCCGTGCCGCGACGCTCGCCTTCCTGGAGTATTCGTCCGTGAATGCTACCATGTACTTTCCCGGACACCTCCCAGAACATTGATACACTCTACGTAATGCGTTCATGAAAAACAAGAAAGAAACCAGCAACAAAGACAACCTTTGTCAGCCACTGGTGGCCCAGCAGGGCTCAGGCTAGGCTCTCTCTTCATGCGATATCTCGCGTGCAAAAGTCCTACCTGGAAGCTCATTCACAGCAGAAACAAGGAACGTCAATCTATATCGGAAGGATCTGAATTGAAGGCGCCGGCTGTAAGGCAAATACAGGCCATGGTACACGATGTCATCCTTCTCTCCATTCAATCTAGTAACTAGAGGATACTCTTGCCTGTTCGTTTCCTTCTCGGACCAGAGCAATGTAATGGATCCTTGATCGTGGGACCAAAGTCGGTCGTGGAGCTACAAGTCTCTCCGAAATGTTGGCCATTAGAAAGGATGAATTTGAGTATTTGCTTGAGGGGACTTGATGAGAGGGCAGGGCGTGTCACAGCCGAGGACATGACCGGGTTCTTCGCGCTTCAAGCCATCAACCCGATGAGGAGCTTGGAGTCCACGATGTCTCAGTCTTGGATGCTCCCATTTCACTTTGTGAGGACCGTCCAATTTCGTTCCGAGGTCGCGAATGTGATCTTGATTGGCTGTGAGGACGCCAATGATTGGAAGACGGACTGGGATTAACACCGACAACCACTCCTTCTCCCTCGAAATGCTTCGTGTAGATATTCTAACAAGAAGAAATAATCTAGTCTTGATTGCGACGTATATCTTGAAGCGCTCTTGCCATGAACCAACTGCAATGAAAAAGAATGCTCGCGACGCTTGGTCGGCTCTTGCAAGTAACTCTGCTCACTATGGCACGCTCTTTTTTTACACCTCCCACAGTTGGAGCTTTCTGAAACCCGGGCCCACGGCGCGCCATAAACTCAATCTACTGCTACCGGTTTTGATCCCCTACGTAATACAAGGTGCGGAGAGCTCTGCTCTTTCACCTCGCTGCCAGAATGGTGCTCGACGTCGTCCTTGATTCCAAGCGCCTTGGAGCTTCTGCTCTTTCGCATGCCATCGTCAACATGCTGGCTCGTGGTGCCTTGGAACTTTTCCCGTTTCTGTTCAATGGAAAAATCGGCGTCGTCTCGTACAAAGACAAAAGGCACTCGACTATAGGCGCGAGCAGCACTGAGTTCACACTCTGAAACCGGGCCGGCAAGACTTGCCGCCGGGTACACGGGTGTAGCCTGGCTGCGGCCGCACGACTCACGACTTGCTAATCATTCAATCATTCCTGGTTTCCCGGCAGTTCTTTTCTCCCTTTCTTGGAGGAGGTGAGTGGATGACATGGGAGTCTGGAGAAGCCGAGCAGGACACCTTCCTGAGAGAGAAAGCGTTGTTGCATCGGGCCAAGGAACAGTGGCGGGTTAGGGTTACGGGCACACGGAACTTGTCAAGGAACTGCGCGTGCCTTTGCAAGAACATCTAGATGCTCGGAGTTGTCGCGCCAAAAGTATAGTCCCAACAGTAGAGTAGGAATCGACTCAACCGGCCCGGCTTCTTCTTTTCAGCTGCACGAGCTGGCGTTTTTGGAGTATCTTTTGGGCCACAGTGCACAACAACAAACCCCGCCATCTCTCGACCAGTTTGGCCGACCTCCACATGAGAACCAGCTTCCCACAAGAGCTTGGCGCCGGCACTCTTTATTCTAAAATGTGGCGCACCCGGCTTCCAGCCCACTGCGTTGCGTTTGCGACGAAATTTGACCCGTCTGGCTGTTTCTTCCGTGGCAGGCCTGACTCAGGGTCAGTCTGCGCTGGGGGTCGAAGAGTTTGGTTCCCCCTCCGCCTGCAGCGTCTTTTGCAGCATCACTTGTGGCAATGGGGAGGGGCGTCGGGGAGGGGCCTCGCTCAACTCGCGGGACCCTATCAACATTGCACGGGCTCAGAGACTGCCGCAGAACAGTTGCTCAGCCGTTTCTCCATCCCATAAACATCCGCAGGTTTCTGCTTGGCCGGAAGCATCAAGTGATATATCCTCGCCATCGCATCCCGGAACATGCCATGTGTTGTACGAGACCAGGTAAAAGGATCAGCGGAGGGCTCGGCAGTGTTGTGGAGTTGCCGTTCATGCTGAGCTTTTGGCCAACCGACACTATTAGTAGCACCCAGTTCGAGCTACTCGATATAGTCAAGTGCAGATTTGCATCCCACTCGACAACCAGTCAACTCAGCTACGATCTTCGCCTCAGTCGTCCTAGGTCATAATGAGCTTGCTCCTCCAGATCGAACCAAGCAATGCCGTGAGGCGGCGGTCCCCTCCCCCTGGACCATGATTCAACTCAGATTCCTGACCTGCGGAAGACTCCGCATCTGCTCAACGCATTGCATCAATTCCTTGCATGTGCTGACGACTCGAGCAGGTGAGGCCGGTGGCTCGGCAGTCTACGGCTGAGCGGGCGAGCGGGCTTTGCACCCTTGCCTCGTTGGTGAGCGCCACAAGTATCCAGCGACGAAGCTCTGCACCCGCATGCCACAATTGTGAAGGATGGACCTTCCTTGTGGGAGCAACGCTGCAGGTGGTGAAAACTTGCGCCGAATAAAAATCGCATGACATACCGAAATGCCGCGCTACACGTCACGGCAGACACATATAAGCTCTTCACTAGGCATTGGACAAAAATGCAGTTGGACTCCATTCAAACGGCCCTTGGCCGGATATTGCAGGCGACACAAGAACAAAATAGTCACCTCGAGGTTTTACAGTAAGGCTCATCAATAATCGTGCAATCAGGCTGTAGACAGACATTGGCCTTGGTTGGATTCGGCGCCTGTAAGACAACCCCAACAAACTCCCACGCATCCTTTGCGGAGGTCACAGATGATGTGGTGCCATGACTGGGCCTATGGAGTGCTAGTTGTGCAAGTTGCTCCATGGATGGTGGTCGACCGCTTGGTCTGGGATCAAAGAAAGGCACGGCAAGGATCCATCAACCGGTGACGGCAGGAGGCAGGCGGATATATATGGTGGGTTGCAAGAACAACTGATTATAGACTTTCGATGCCTGCACAACTGCTGTAGTTCGAGAGCTGCTTCGCGGCTTTCACTGTCGACCCTGTCGGGCATCTCTGTGATTTGCCTCTCTCTGTTTCGGAAAGGGAAGGCGTGCTTCTCATGCACGTCTGCAATAGTAAGACCTCGTCCCTGGTGAGTGGAGTGAGGCACCACGTCGGCGAACCCACCACACTTGTTGGACGAACAAGACATGCAACATGCAACATCCAGGTGGCGGTACGCGCGCGCACCAACGAGGCTTCGGCCAGCAGCCTTGCCAGCAGGCGCCAAAAAAAAAAAAACGAAACTTTGATACTTTGCGAAGTTGAGTTCGTGAGATGGATATTGCCTTGTCGATATGTTGAAAAGAAGAGAAAAATAAGCACTCATGCTGCGCAGCCTGACCAAGTTGCCCGGGAAATGAAAGCTTCCGCATGCGCAGGCCGCTCTATCGTCACTGAAAGTCAGGCCACCACTTGTGTCTGCAGGTCAATATGACAGGCAGTTCGATGCTCTTGATGGGCAGTAAGTCCAAATCGAGCGGGGAAAATGGACAGTTGGACCCGCCTGACAACTGAAGTTTCTCCTCGCTAACATTGCTTGGCTTGCTGGTTTGGTTTGTGAGTTGCTGTCTGTCTTCCTCTCCCGCTGGTGGCGCCGGCGGGAGCCAATTTGAAACCCGTGCCGACTTGAACGGCTGCCGATAGTAAATTCCAAGCTTCGGAGCCCGAATTCTGGAATAGACGAGTGAATTATCGTGAAGCGACTCGAGGGCTCGTCTCTTTGAGTTCTCACACGCCCTACTCGCACACTTTTTCGGTGCAGTCATGATCTACTTTCATGCTCTTTGCTACAATTGGCAGGTGCCGGCATTGGGAAGCCTTGTTCTTTGGTTGCTGAAAAGGGCGTGTCTCTAGCCAAGCCCATATGCCAAGTGGGCTGGGCAAGGGAAGGAGGACGCTATACCAGTTTAATTGTCCTGCAGCGGACTAGTCCGCGCTCAACTCAAGATGGCGATGAAGTAATCTGCAATCCGTACTGTGCCGTTCTCTAGGCACACAGAGCTCATTGCTGAGAGGCAGTGATTGACCTCGATCAATGCGACCCCTCCAAACGTAACATGATAGGGCGCGGCGAATTAAGGCCATACTGTGAACCGAACGAGGCTTATGGCCAATCCAGGCATAACCGTCAAGCAGCCAAGCTGAGCGGTCCTTACGACTCGCCGATTCGCTGTGAATGTGGGTACGGCGTAAGCAACTTGGCGACGGATGTGTTGGGTATGTGCCGCCAATGTAATAGCTCCAGCTGACCAAGGTGTGAGGCAAGCTGACCAGTAAATGCTGCGGTTCTGATTTAGACGATGGCAATAAATCACTCGACCTGCTCAATATGTGGGCGCGAAGCCTAGGATCTGGATGAATGCAGTCCCGCCACTGACGGTACGGTGTGGTCGCAGTTCGCAGGGCGCACCGTCAAAAAGTCTTCTCAAATCCATCCAGGTTCTATCGCCAGGATATCTTACCCTTCCCTATGCTATCCCCCGGTACTTTGCTTTCGCATCATGTCATTGGATACCTAGTAAGGAACACGTTAGGATTGGAGGGCTCCGACTGGTGGATGATACTAGGGAAACCAGTGTGTAGAGTTGTCTTAATCGATGCGGAGGAGAAATGACTGCTTGGATGGATTAGAGAGCAACTCGACGGAGATGCACACTAATTCCTGCTGTTCAGTCCGCAAGTTAGAGACCAAGAAACAGAAGCCGCCCTAGGTATGTATTTGAAACAGCGAATGACTTGCCAATATCATCAGTCTGCCGGGGGCCGACGACTACTAGCCTCCCGGCCGGCTCGCGGAATTACCCTGCTGGTAGATACTGTCTGCGAATCTGTATTTCCGTAGCGGTAGTACGGCCATGATAGGATAGATGGTTTCCATAATTTTGTCGACTCTCAAGAAACGCCTGCTAATGAGCCTGAAACCAGCACGCTCTAGTGACAAGGTCAGTGCTGAAGCTGGTTACTGTTGGACAGAAGAACTGTCTTCTTCTCTTTCGTATGAAAGCCGGTATACTGGAATTGTAAGAAGAACAAGAAAGACAAAAGGCATAATGAACAATGAAAAGAAAACCCACCTTGATTTTTCTATCATTTCCGATGATCAGAGAGCGCTAGAGTGTCCAAGGGGTTTCTAGTGACAGGCCGATTTTTCTGGCCCCTGATGGCTGGGTGCACGAAGCTGGTGGTACTGATACTCTCTGCTGCTTGAAAGAGCATTGCTTCAGAACTGTATAGAGGGCTACGAAAAGCGCAAGTACTTGTGAGAGGCAGCTGCGGCGTTGTCTTGCATGGCCTCTTGATGCGGGCGCCAGGCGCTGCTGCATCCAAAGAATAGGCAGACCGGCGCCTGGCGAAAACCCAAGTTTTTCAAGGCCAGCGGAGAGTTGATATCCATTGGTTGCAACTGGCCCACACCCCCCGTCTGTGGCACACGCCCTGGCGCTTTGAGCTGGTGGCATGGGTTACGTGGAAACGAGGAAGAGGACTGTCGGATGAACAGAGTATGTAGCTGTCGTTTGCGTGAGGGTGGTGGTGACAACTCAAAAGTTCTGGTTGACAGAGCTAAGAAACCGTCTGGGGGGGGCGCCCACGTTGAGCGAGATGGCAGAGATGCTAGACAGACAGTCTTGCACGCGAAGCAGCAGTGGCAGCAACAGACAGACATGATGGCAAGCGACGCAAATGACGAGAGCCTTTTTCAGCCGTCGAAAATGACAACCTTGTCTCAGAGCTGGCGCCTGTGCCCCATCTCGTTGCTAGTTTGCCGGACTCTGCGACAGCATTGTGGTATGAGTGGGCTGCTTTGGCAGGCATATGCCTCCAGGTAATTAGAGTCGAGGCGCAGTATTGATGAACTAGCTACCTATTCGTACGCCATCGATACTATACGCTTGGGCAGACCTGGCAGCGGATTGAAATTCGGGGCGCACGCTGGCGTCACGGACGCGGAGGTTTTCAAACGGTATTGGCATAGACCTCCTTCGCGCCTTATGCTTCGGCGCAGAAGCGGCAACAGAAGGCTGAATTCAAAGCTCGAAACTCGGGACGCAACGCTGCAGCGACTGGATCTTGGCCTTGGCAGCTACGCGTGTGCTGAAGAACTTGGTCTGGTGCAGTGTGAACTGTGCAATGCAGGGAGAGAGGTGTGTGGGGCGAGCCGGATCCGTGGTGGGCGGCGAGCGAGCTGAGTTTCACATTAGATCGATTTGGCATATTGGGTGATGAATTGCGAGTGGCTTCGAGGCAAGGTATTTGATGGGACTCAGAAACATGGTGATGAATATTGAGAGGGGTCTGGATATGTATGATGTTTAGTGCCTGGTGTTTGCAGTTGCCCAGTTGCCCAGTTGCTGGCAGCTGGCCGCTGGCAGCCGGCGGCCGGTCGTCTGGTGGACCATTTATCATCCGCAGCAGAGGGATTGGACAGAGACACGTGCAGCGCAGGTAGAGAGGGAAGGCCGGGAAGGCCTGCTCGCTATGTACGGTTCAATGCAGCCGTCATAAAGGCTTGCTTGTATTAATAATTGGGAGGGAGAAAATGTTTCTGACGCCGGTGGTCCGTTTTGGGTCAGCGAAGGGCTGCCGTTGTCTTAGTTGGTACTTATACTTGGCGCAGACCGTCAAACGGACCCTCCTCCTTTTGGTTGCTGGGCTGGTACGGGGATGCCGAGCCTCTCTGGTTAACATGACCTTTTTTTACCCTTTCCCTTCAACCCTTCTTGCCTTCCTAGCATGCCCAAGTCTGTTGTGCGTACGTATTGCAAGGGGGAGAAGAGAGTCGGCGACGCACGCTGAGGTACCCTGACCCCTCGACAGGGCCAGTGGCGTCCGAAGAGGCTCAAGGCAGCATAAGGCGACCCGGTAACTAAGCTGCTCGCAGTGTCTCTGGAAAGAACAAATTTGTCTGGGGTGTCTCTTGCGGCTCACGCTTAATGGATCTAGCGGGTGGCCATTAACTGGAATATACTGCATACTAGCTATTTGAGCACGAGGGAGAATAGTTACCTCGTCGCTTCTATTAGTACCTACCGAGGTACCAGTAAGTAATGCATCTGGTGGCCGTGATACTCAGTACTTCTTAGCCCACTGCACCCACTGCGCCCACTGCGCCCACTACGCCCACTACGCCCACTACGCCCACGACGGGCCGGGGCTCCAGTTGTCCAGTTCGTTGCCATCATCTCGGTTTGTCTGTTTGTCTAAGAAATCCGTAGTCTGAGGTGTCTTGGTGAGTACCGAGTGGCATACATCTTTTATGGCCTATTAGCCGCAACTAAGTAGCTGTAATGCATACCTAGGTAAAATGATATAGGACGAGTGTGCTAGGCCGGAACTCATGCAATCTGGGTCACGACTCGCCGTGGCAAAGGCAAAATTAGTAAGTACCTGTTCATGCTCATGGTACCACCGACGATGGGCCTGGCCGGGGATAACTAGGCAGGAAGAAGTACTTGTCGGCATATTTAGCAAGGTACAAAGAGTCTCGGTGCGTCCTTGGGCATGATACCCAAATAGATGTGCGGCGATGCGCTGTACCATCGGCCAGACGACGAGCATCTATCCTGAGCGATGCGCACAACCTACCTATAAAGAGGTCGGTGACACATGTGAGAGTTGGGCTCTGCACTTGTCATTGGCACAGGTTGCGAGAACTGGTTGCTTTCTCAATGTGTGCGTACCGTGACAGTATCTGAGTACTAAGAGGTAGGTAGTTGTGTGGCACCATCCAGGCGTCTGCTGAGCCCAGGCAAGCAAGGCAAGCCAACCAAGCCTCGCACACCACCCTCATGCTTGCCAACGGCTGTTCGCCATGGGCGGGACATCCGTCATCCAAACCATTTTTTGATCATTTTTATTCAGCATTCTGGGACCACCACGGACCACCTTTGGCAACCCACCAGTCGAGAGTAACAGTTGTGTTCGGATGGCTCCTTAGGTACCTACATCCCTACGAAGGTTCAGGTAGGTAGGCAGGTACCTTAGTAGGTCGTTTCGTCTCCACCCGCTTGCACCTCCCGCCCAAGGTCCAGGCCGGCTGCCACGCTCCTGGCTCCACGCTGCCACACTCCTACGCTGCCTTAGAGGTACCTGTCACCACCTACTTACCTGCCTAGGAACCTTGTTCGGTACGTAGTTAGGTAACTGGGCGACTGCAACGTAGGTACCCACGCGGGTAGCAAGATACGCAGACATTCAGGTGGATAATGCTGGCAATCCTGGTATCGCTCCGATTACTGCTACCACCACCAAAGTACCAGGGCAACTAACCCAAACTAGGCACGCCCGTCCAAACACCAGTCTAGGTGTACTTGGTTCTTACACCAACTGTCCTCCAAAAGGGATGTATTCTTCTCGACCTACCTTACCTACCCGCGTACCTACATAAGTTGCTTAGGTACCTACGGAGGTACCTACTTAGCCTACCAGCCTAGGTACCTACCGCTTGCCTCGCTCGCCCAGTCCGGCCCAGCCCGCCCCAGGCCCAGCCTGGCTGGGCTCGCTCTCCTGCTGTGCCACTCGCTCCTCGCACCCTCTTCCATCTCGAACCTTCAACCTTGTGCCTCACTCTTTCACACTCTTCCTCACACCACCCTCTCGACCGCCTTTCCTGGTGCCAGGTTGCTCTACACCTCTCGTATCCTGTACCACAGCATCATTGAATACATAGCGTTGCACCGCTTGGCTCTGTTTCGTTTCCTTCCATTGCTGGCCCCGTGGGGTCCGCATCTCTTGATAGCCATCGCCGGCTGCCCGTCTCGCCAACCCGTCCCTCGTTCTCTGCGCTCCTCGACTCTCGGCCGGCCCCGTGCAAGACACTATGAGAATCCCATAAGTCCTCCCACGTCCTCTCCAAATCGAACCTGTTTTTTTTTCAACTTGGCCTCATCACCTCGCCCTCGCTCTCGCCTCTCGATTCGCTCCAGCCCTCACTCTGGCGACTCTTTACAATACGCCCTTCGACTCAACAACATTCACCCTCTCATCTGCTCCTGCCACGACTGCTACGACCACCACGAACTCCCACAACTCCTCAAATGGATTGCCTCAAGGTTCCAGAGGCTGGCCTGCTATTGCAAGGCCCTTCTGTGCATGACACCCCTCTTCCACCCCAAGCCTTCGCTCTCTCGCTCAGCGGCAGCGTCGTCGACGGCCTCCTCCGAGCGGCTCGCGATGGAAGTTCCATTCAGCTTGCTCTAGGAAAGAACCCCGTAAGTATCTCGGCACTAGCTTATGCAATTTTCATCGCGTCCAGCTTGAGCAACCCAATTGCCCTTGAGCTGGGCCAGTCGTGCAATCTATTTCATTCCTCGAGCAGGCCATGGCTGGAAACCCATGTATGCTAACACGCGGCTGCTAGACCCTCCACTATGGCAATAACTCTCATCGTATCTCGCGTCCCGACAGCTCTTCGCCGTACGACCTGTATCTGACACGACCCTACGACTCTACCCGTGTGGCTGCCAGGCTTCCGATCACCACCAACCTTTTCACTAAGCTTACCAAAAGCAAAACGAAGCAAAAGACGGCTTCCTTTAACAAGGGGGCAGACTCTGGGCTGGATTCTGATATTGACGCGCTGCAAAATGGGTTGACGGCCCGTGAAACTGCCAAGGAGAGGTAGGCCGCTGTTCACGTGCCAACCACGGCCCGATAACTGACCGGCCATGCTGACTTGCTACTAGGATACAAACAACCGAGAGAATACCTAGTACCTCCAAATCAAGCAAGACCAAGAGCAAGCTTCTCTCGGGCTATAATGCCGTTCCACGGTCAATAGCGACGTCACCGAACCATAGCCCGTCTCCAGCAACCGCCCCGGCGCCTTCAGCAGCGAAGCAAGCCGTCGAGAGGGCCAAGGAGCAAAGAGTTGCGCTTGTTCATGAACTAGCTACCGGTGAAAAATCAACCGAATATCTACAACAGAAATGGACCGGCCGGCCAGAAGATTTCAAGTCAGCATTAGACAAGACGGCCGTGTACGACCCCGATACCAAGTATTGGAGCATGACAAAGCATTACTGGAAAGAACTCGACGTTTGGAATTACGACTATGAAGGCCAGGATGAAAGACAAATAGCTATCGAGAATGCTATTAAGCAATATGATAAGCAGCGGCTGTCTGCTTCCGAACCTGAATGGCAGAGATTGCTCAAGAAGGAGGAGCGTGGCAAAGGCAAGTGCCTGAGTCGGCTTCAAGCATCTTTGGTGAACGGGCCAACACAGCCGGCCCCAAAAATTAAGGTGCAAAAAGCCGATGGCAGCTCTACCTCCAAGGATGATGGAGACAACCACAGCCTCGCCAGCGACCGAAGCAGGGCTGGCGGTGAAAGCATGTCGAGGACAAATTCTGCTGGCAGTGTCACTAAACCAAAGAAGCCAGCCAAAGAGCCGGAGCCGAAGCGACCACCGCCGACCACCAAGTCGAAGCCGGCCATGCCCAAGCCCTCGCCAACCAAGCTCAAGGCTGCTGGCGCCAAATCAAACGGTGGACGAGTCTTATCGCAAGCCATCATCGAAAACTCCGACTCGTCCGGAGATGAAGCGCCGCTCGCGCAGTCGAAGCCGAAGCCGAAGCCGAAGCCACCTGTCAGCAAGGAACCTCCTCCACGCCCTCTTTCAAAACCTGCTGCCAAGTCCGCCGCTAAACCTGCTGCTAAGCCGGCTCCCGTAAAGCGACCTCACTACGAGGAAGATGAATCAAGCTCAAGCTCGGGGACCCCACTGTCAAAGAGACTGAAGCAAAAGCCTACGCAGCAGACTGGATCGAAGCTCAAGGATCGTGTGCCGGATTTGCATAACTCTTCCCGGCCTGCTGCGAAGACAACCTCAACCAAGCCAAAGAACACATCGCCGATCAAGTCATCACCGCTGGCTACTTCGCCGCCCACAAACGCCTCTGACATTGAGTCGGACCACCGGCGGCCCGTTAAGAAGCGCAAGGCGGAGATGGATAGTAGGGTGGAAGCTGCGAAACGCCAGGCAACCTCACGGGTACCTCAAGAAGTGTTGGACAGAGCGACAAAATTCAAGGAGTACTACGCCAAGTACGAAGCCTTGCACTACCAGATTGAGGCACTGGCTCATCCACCACCGGAAAAAGTTAACAATCTGCTCAACATGCGGGAGAGGCTGTTGACGATGAAGCAGGAGTTTTACAAGAAGCGTTGAGACGTACGGCCGCTGTAGCGGTCCGGCAAAATGGTTTGGGATTGCTCGAGGCTTTGGATTCTTCTGACGGCGCATATCGGCTTGTAGGACATTTCATTGTTGGTCCTTGTTTTTTCTTTTTGGTTTTTTTATTTGGAAAATCTGTAGCATTTACACCGCGGAGTAATTTTTTTCTTGGGAGGGAGGGATTTAGGATTGCATCTACGGTAACTCGCAGCCGGGTTCGGCTCTTTGATGATTTAGTTGTTTACAGATACCACGATGATACAAACAGCTTGAATACAAAAGCAGTTGAAAAAGATTCCTGTTCGAGAACCTTGTTTTCTGATATGTGAGGCAACTATCAGCTGTCGTAGTTATAATACTAACAGTAGCCGCCTACTGAGTGGACCGGCTTGGTCGCCGAGATAGACAAGGCTATATAGATCCACGCCGCGAGGATATCCGTTCGTGCTCATCGCGCCGTGACTTGGCGATACCGAGATCTGAAACCCCTCATTCCGCTGTTCTCGGCAGTGGGGCGATTATCTGAGGTCTCTTACAGGCAGGTAAGACGAGGCTTTTCACCTCCTGGTATGGTTCCCGATATATAAACAGAGAGCCATTCAAGGGTCCAACATGGCCCCACGTTGACGGGATCTCGACCACGACCGCGCCCCCCCTCCCCGCTGGGACCACCCCAGGCTCAAAAAGTCGTATGGGTAGTTGAAAAAAAAATAGAAAAAAATGGTGCCCACGGACTACTCAGAAATTTTGACCGCCTTTGCCTTGCGAAGGCATTTTGTGCTGCCTCGAATTACTATTCCTTGAGTGGCTGCTTCAAGGGAACTCGGGGCTTTGTGTCGACTTACACGGAACTCTGTGCTTGGGCCGGTTTCACTACGCCGCAGCGGAGAGGCGAGGAGCAGAGTGAAAGAAGACGGCGGAGAAAACAAACAACCCATATAGAAAACATATATAGATATTGCCCTCCGTTCTCCGATTTGCGCATTCGAGGTGACAAAGGGCTGCAACCATCCTCCGCCCAAATCCCCCCCCTCTCACCCATGGCTACGGCGGTGGAAGATCTGCCACAGATGTGGCAGCGACCTAGCTTCGACACACTTGTCGCCGTACTGGACAGACTGGAGCTGGGTCCGGCCATCTGGAGCCGTGGCGCCAGCAGAAAGGATGCCCGGCGCGAGGGCGCGGAGACACGCTATATTGCCTCCGTCATCAGCAGCCCGCTCGCCTGGCTGCCGACCGACGCGCAGCGCGAGATCGTTTGGGATGCCGCGGGGAAACGCATGTCGGAGCGTTGTGGCCGAATGGCTGTCGGGGACATGGTGCGGCGATGGCTCTTTGCGTCGGCGGTGCCCAGCGTCGGCGATTCGTTTGAGCTGGCGATTCGCGAACCGGCGCTGACAGGGCCGTCCGGCCTAGGCTTCAAGACATGGGCAAGCGCATACGTGTTGGCGCGGCAGCTACCGCGGCTGGCCAGGTCGGCGTCGTCGTCGCTGTTTGGGCTGTTTGATGAGTCGCTGGGCCGGTCGCCGCCGGCGGTGCTCGAGCTCGGCGCCGGCACGGGTCTGCTGGGACTGGCGGCGGCGGCGCTCTGGGCTGCACCTGTCACGCTGAGCGACCTCCCAGATGTCGTGCCCAACCTGCGGCGCAATGCGGAGGCCAACAAGCACGTCGTGGCTGCTCGTGGTGGCAGCGTGAGCATCGGCTGCCTGACGTGGGGGTGCGAGGAAGACGCGGCGCAGTCGGACCAGAAGCTCTTTGGAGAGCCTTTTCAGTTTCCGGTTTGTTTTTTCTTCTCTGTATGGGCTACTGGCGTTGATGAAGAGAGGAACGAAGACTCATTTTTGGCGTTGGATCTAGATTGTGATGGCGGCTGACGGGCTGTACAATGACAATCACCCGCGACTGCTGGCGTCGGCCGTTTCGCGCAATCTGGCGCTCGGATCCGAGTCGCGAGCTCTGATCATGTCACCGAAGCGCGATGGCATCACTCTTGAGCTGATAGAGGAGTTCAAGCAGATCATGCTTGATTTGGAGCCGCCGCTCTTCTGCGAGAAAGAAGGCGAGTTTGTGGGCGACGATGACTGGGCAGGGGGCGATGACGACGACGACGACGACGACGACGAAAAAGCGAAAGGAGGCAATGTGCGCTGCTGGTTGGGCATATTTTCGCGAGGAGGAACTCCGCTGACGGCTGAAGAGGTTAGGGCATAAGGTAAGCTGTGGTTCGAATGATTGAACGATTCATGATGGACGGTCGACCGGATGATCGAAGACTTGAACGATAGACTATGGGATGGTAGACGATGAAGCATAGACAATGATAATTAGAAATAGAAAGCATAGAATGGCGGGAAGAGGGCAAGGAATGAAAAGGCAACACTTGTTGACTGATTTCTAGGCCAGCCGCCTCGTCATGCGGATGGCGACTGGTCGCATGATCACGCCACCGTTTGCACCACATTGTACAAATTGATGTTCCAACAGAAGCAAATATGAAAACGAAGGCAACCGCTTTTCTGACGCCTGAATTCTATCTAGAGGTCAAGAAGTCGGAGGTACACCGCTTATTAGGCGTAGCCCTCTGAGGCTGTCCCAGGTCCACGTCGACCGTCTGCCAATGAGGGCTGCTTGCCACCAACCCTCTTCGCCAGGCTGACGGCTCACAGACAATATATAGACTCATTGCTGCAGACTTGAATCTCACGGTGCTGTCGAAAGCACCGTAGTACCACCTTGTGAGGGAGGAAGGACCACCTACTTGCCCGCCTCATTCCGGGCTTCCTGTGAATGACAGCAGGCCAGTATCGTTATCATTTTTTGTACACACTGCCATCTGATCGCAAACAGCCTAGAGATAATGGATAGGCTTGTATTGTACGACTTGCACAGCCGTGACACTTGCCATCGTCTTTCCGGAGAGAGATGGGCCGTACACTTGGGGAAGGGACGGGAACCAAGCTCAGCACGGCTGCTGACGAATAAAGCGTAGGGAGAGACACTAGCACAACACGACAGAGCACAGCATGATGGAGAAAGAAGGAGTGGGATGCCGCGACATGTACTACGAACAAGAAGCCCCCACCAACGCGGTGATACATTCATGCGGTTTTGGCGTCCGGGACCGGCGACACGAGGTGTCAATCTGGAGTAGAGACAGACAAAGGGAGAGGAGAAGAGAGGAGAGAACGGAACAAGGATGGAGGAGAAAGATGAGGCTAGGCGCTCCAAGTTTGGGCTAAGATAACACAAGTTGTACCACATTTGGAGGCGTTTCCTCCAGCTCGGGCGCTTCCTTTGGCCGGGAGTCTCCGCTTCTACAACAAAGCCGGTGACATCTCGAAGAAACGGCAGGTTCCAGCATTGTGTCGCGCAGTACTTCCAATTGTAGGATCTTGTGTTATAACAGGTGAAGGACAAAGAGAGCACGCACGCCACGGGGGCAGAATAGCTCGAGACGGTTTCATTGCGCCTCATCGATGCAGGACGACGGAGCCATGGGAAATCACCGCTCTTGATACGCCACATTCGTAGCTGATGTCGAAATGAGAGGCTATCTTTTGCTCGAAGGCTGTTTTCAGTCCTGATCATGCTGGCAAGACGAAGGCATCACAGCAGGCCGGTGAATCATCGAGACGAAGAGGAAATGCGTACGAAGGAACGACGCAAGGATGCACCCCGTTGCCGAGAGCATAAAGAAAAAGCGGGAGAGACATGGCCAGGGCGATGAACCGGGGCGAGAAACCAGGATGTCGTCCAGGGGGTTTCGATCCAGTCGCCCTATAAAGATGCTGTCGTCTCCAAACGCCGCCCCCTCCTTTATATTGCGCGTTCTTACACCTCCTCCATGCCACTTTGGGTTCGAGACATTCCTCCTTCAACAAAGAGTTGTGTTTCTTTTTTGTGGCAATGATATTCCTCTATAAAACACATCGCATCTCTTCTTCCTTTTCTTGGGTTCGTTATCTTTCCATTCTTCTTTGTATCCACTGCGGCGAACATTCCCCTCGACGGCCTGATGCCCTTCACTCTATCTCACTTGGAATACACACCAGCTTACACCTCCCAGCATCAGAACGTTTGCATCATCTTTGCTCCAAATATCCATCAACTATATCAAGCATCTTTGCTCTCGCAATTCAATCGAATTCTACTTGTCATTCACCCACATCTTGAAATCTGCCCTCCACGCGCCGGTTGGTCTTGGAACCTTTTTGAAACCGTACCGCGAACGACACCATTCGGAACAAACTCCTCACGCGAGCCCCTCCGAAGTCTTCCCAGTTAATCCTCGATAAAAGTTTACCGCCTTGCAGTAGCCATGGCCGGCACGCCTCAATACTCGAACACGCAAATTTGGTGGGTCCTTGAACAGTGGTTCATTTATGAAGTAAGGAATTACAAAGTCCTGGCTATCGCATTTGAACAAGTATTTGGGAGACCGATACAACCCAAACAGTTGAAATATATCGTGGCAAAGTACAAAATGAACGAGGAGTACGGGTACGTATCACATCAGACCTCTCAGGGCGGCTAAGAGTAGAGTTCCTGGCGCCGACGGCTAACAACGCGAGCTCGGGAAACACAGCTGTCCTGGTCACGACCCGTCGATGCTTCACCCAAAGCGAGACACCGACCCCCAAGAGCTAGCACGGCTGCCCCGCGGGCCAGCCACAGCGCTTGTGTGGCCGTCAGAAACAACAAGCGGAGAACCGGGCAGCGCCTACACGCACGGCGAGAGTATGGAGATATCGGGCAGCGCCTACACGCACGGCGAGAGTATGGAAATATACGGCAACGCTGAACAAGAGCCCGTCGGTGGTAGCAGCACAGTGGCTGGGGCGACGAACCACACTTCAGCCCGGTATGCACTCGAATTATTCAATCTTTCTTACGGGAGAACTGGAATATGATGCAAAATTTTGTTTTTTGTTGAGTTTCCAGAGTATAGCTAACTTGTGATTCCAGATATACCACCGCGAGAGACAACCGACCAACACGACCTACCCCAGCGATACGAGGGGCGAGTGCGATGCCCACAGGGTCAAGGGTATCCAAGGAGCGTCGCAGGGCCAACGTGCGTGATACGGGTCGGAGACAGCCGTACACGAGATTGCACGAAGGCAGCCGATTAGCTGCGCAACTGCAGCACAGGCTGCAGCTGCCGACCATGACGCCGCCGCCCTTGGCGCTGCCACAGGATACCGCCAACCATGTAAGCACGCCCCATCACCCCTCTCACCAGGTTCCTAGAAGCAGAGTCACCTGTGTATGTTAATTGAGACCACTCGCTAAACGTTTTCCTCCACAGCTTCCCGCATACTGGGCGCAGGCCCATCCAGTTCCCACACAACCCGACCATCATTTGCTCCATCCGGCGGGGTTCACTCATCAGCGAGTGAACCCTCTTGACAGGTACTTCCCGGGGCGCCCTTCGTTGGGCATGCACTCTCATCAACAAGCCCCGGGATTCCCTCAGTCGGAGGCAGCATTTCCCCAGGTAGCGCCGAGCGTGGGGGGGCATGGCCAGGCATCTCTGCCCGCGCCATGGCTCAACGCTCAGGCGCAGTATTGGCCAGAATCGTGGTACGCAGCGCCTCGTGGGTCCGAGGATCTCGCGGCTACCACAGCGCCGGACACCTGGGGGGTCGTCGAGGTAAGCGCACCCGAAACGGCCGGTGCCGCGGAACTGGAGGCCACCCAGCAACAAGAAGCAGTGCCGCAAGAGCCCCGAGTAGAGCCGTCCACCTCTTCCTCGTCAGCGCCAGGAGAGTCGCAGTAGAGCATGCGACTCCCCGCCGAGGAGCTATCCGACCTCTTTGGATTTCTCCCGGAGTCGCTGATCGAAGAGGAAAGTGTACCGCTCGAGCTCCTCGGGGGCGAGTTTGATTACGGTGCCGCGGACCTGGATGCCGGGGTGAGTAACGGCATCCAGACTGCGGCCACCACGTCAGACCAGCCCCAGATGCATTACGGGGAGCCGATCGGTGCAGCGGACGAATTCAACTTTGACGAATTCAACTTTGATCAATTCAACTCTGAAGAGTTCAACTTTGACGAGTTCAACGTTGATCAATTCAACTCTGAAGAGTTCAACTTTGAAGAGTTCAACGTTGACCAGTATTTCGCACCCGACGATCACGCAGAGCTCTGGCCGGAGACCAGCCTCGAAGACTTGGAGTTTCTGATGAACCCCCACGGCAGCTTGGACGACTTCGATATCTCCTAGGCGGCGTCGACCGCCGATGACTAGGAGTTCCAAGCGAGGCCATCATCAGAGCACCAGTTCGATGCATGGATCCGAGAGAGAGCTCGTGTGGATTCGACAGGGGAAACAACGAAATACTTGCATCACGGCCGCGGCTCTGAGCTTCTTGCTGGGTTTGCTTTTCTTTTTTAAGACAAAAAAAAAGAAAGCAAGAGCGCTTAGGGAAACAAAGAGGGTTGGGACATTCTGTAAGTTCGCTTCGTTGTCGTGTTGTTGTCTGTCAATTCAGCGTTGCCATATATCTACTCACCTTTGAGGGAACTCTTCTACTTTTCTCTCTTAGCCTCGGAACTGTTTTGTTCCTGGTTGGCGATGGAAGAGAGAGCTTGAAGGGGAAGATCAAGGTGAGCTCTCCCGGGCTAAAAGGCAGGTTTTTATACCCGCGAAATACTGTCTCTTCTCTCACTCCCTAATTTCTGTTTGAATTTTTCTTGGGCCGGCACCCGTCTTCGGCAAGAGTTACGGGAAGGAGAATGAGGGCGAGCCAACTGCTTGGCCAGGATTTTTCCTACTCCCGCTTCTCTTGCTGCCCGAATGTCATTGCGGGTTCCTTGGCGAATGACTTCCTTATGTCATTGCGGGTTCCTTGGCGAATGACTTCCTTTTCTTTCCTTCCCCTCCATTCTGTCTTATTCTGTTTCTTATTCTCAACCTATCAAAAGCGAGCGTGAGGCGGGCAGGCTGTTGTTTTGGCGTTTCACCTTGGGTTGGACAAGGCCACTTTGTTTTCTTTCTTCTCACATGATACCCTGGGGCGTGCCTTTTTTCCCCCTCTTTCACCCTATCAATATTTTTTTGTTTTAATTGCTGCTACGGCTTTTATGTTGTGGAGTGCACAATATGCACACCGGTATGGCTCATCCTCCGATACATCATGTCTCTATTTATCAGAAGGGTCTCATGTTGGGGCTGCTGCCTTGGAAAAACACTTCTACGGTAATCTTTTACTCAAATACTCCGAGTTCGAATTATTTTGTTTGGCCATGTGACTGCGATAAATTGCGCTATATCAATAAAAACCATATTTAAAAATAGCGAAGAAAAAGAGAAGAAGAAAGAAACGGAAAGAAAAGAAAAAGATCATGTCTCGTATGTAAGGATGCTGGGGTATCTTGCTATGTCTGATGTCTGGTGGTGTGATCATGCGTGGAGGGTGATGTGTGACGTGTGTGTAAGCGTCAGTATTGACAGAACGGCTGGGTACAGCAGTGAGCGCCCAAGCTGACTTTCCAGCCCAATGTCGTACCAAGAAAAGAGAGCCTGCCAATTTCATGCCGTGCTATCCTTGGCGACGGCAACTGTGTGAGCAGTGAGCACCGCCGCGTGATTGGATGTGCGGCAGGCTCCCGTGATGAAGGAGGGCGAGTGTGACACAAGGCGTTCGCCTTAGTCTCGCCTGGTTTTCAATTTCGTCTTCTTTCGATTGGTCTCGTTCGTTGCGACGTCAAACTTGTATTATGAGATTCCGGCGAGAATCGGCCTCTTCGAGCGGAAAGCTACACACAAATTTGAACAGCTCTCTAAGGTAGCCATATCGAGCTTGAGAGGCCCCTATCATGACCTGTACTGACTTGGCCAAATCCTGTACGGACACTCTCTTCATGCGGGAGGAAAGTACAAAGCTGCTTCGCGGAACGAAACCGTCGTTGAGAATTGACTCTTTGTACTGCTGCAGCAGGGTGGCATGGGTGGCAAGCGAAC
This sequence comes from Cordyceps javanica, assembly GCF_051103115.1. Classification (NCBI taxonomy): domain Eukaryota; kingdom Fungi; phylum Ascomycota; class Sordariomycetes; order Hypocreales; family Cordycipitaceae; genus Cordyceps; species Cordyceps javanica. The sequence continues at coordinate 1,468,318 of NC_139299.1, forward strand.
CAAACGCACCAGGCTGTAGTTCTGATACAAATTTTTGTAGTGCCGTGGCGCCCGTCTTGACATCCACAATGGCTTCCTTGTTGAACCCTAGCTGAACGGCGGCGCGCAGAACGAGAATCTTGGCACGTGTTACGTTCAGGTCTTCAGTAGCAGTAGTGGTGGTCGTGGTGCTCGAGGTTCGGTTGCTGTTGTGCGAGTAACTGGACAAGTTGGAAGCACTGCTGGGCCAGCGGCTGCCGCGACCGCCATCGCTGGTAGGGCCAAGGACCATGATGTTGGGCATCTGAGGGGATCGGCTTTCCGGGGAGATTGGCGTATCTTCAAACTCAGTCACTGGGGTCTCTGGCACATGTGCGGGTTTTCTTGGTCGCTCCTCTTGGTAGGAACCCTTGCTGCCGCCTTCTCTCTTGGAGCGTGAAGAATGATTGGAAGAACGGCTTTCTCTGCCTGTTTGCTCGGGAGAGTGATAGGAGAAGCTTGTCTGGCTGGGTCGAGGCGTACTTCTCTCCGACCTAGATGCACTGAGTCCTTCGCGGAACAAGTCGTTAAGACTATAGGTAGCTTCGATAGCGGCGACAAAGAGATTCTCGTCTGGAGGATTCCCGTCGCGTCGATTCTGGCGAATACTGAAAAGTACTTCCGTCAGGGACCAGCATGCCCTCAAAATTCTATCCGAATCATCCTGCAAAATGCTTCGTTGCTTCATCAACCGGTGGCAAATGGTAACATAGAAGTCAAGGGTGCGTTCTCTGAAGGCCTCGGGGAGATTTCGGTTATCTTGACCACTGTAAAGACTACAAAAGGTGAGCATTGTGGCGAGGAAGAAACGAGGCATTGTTATGGGGACTTACTGGTTATTGAGCTCGAAAGTGACACGCAGCATGGAGTCAAAGATCTCATCTTTCCTCGGGCGTAATTCGAATAGCGCCTGACAGAATTTTCGGCAGAGATTCAGGCCGTCGCGGACATTGAGGGAATCCTTGTCACTTGTTTCGTCGTTGTAAAGTCGTTCGCATAACTTCCAGCACGTCTGCCAGGCATAAACCTGGGTGTCTGAAACCGAGGAGCTGCCCAGGTCTCGCTTCCTGCGTCGCGTATTGTAGCTACCAAATTCGAGACAGCAAGTCCATGCTGTATTGAATAAGAGCTTCAGTCTCTCGATTTCGTTGTGCTGTCCTCGGAGTTGCGCTCTGCCAAAAAGACCTTCGCCATCGGAATATAGGTCATCATCGTCGCCTTCAGCTTCTGTTTGCTCCTCGATTTCTATCTAATTAGCCACTTGATCCCCACGTTTTGCAAAACAAGACTTACTTTCGAGGCTGCTTGTACTGCTTGAACGTAAGCGATTGCTCTCGGCCAGCATGTCCTGGAGATCCTGAGCTCGCGGTGTGGAACTGTCCAGGCTGTACCTCACGGGCTTGACGTCGGTTTTTACAGGAGGGAGATCATGGTAGGTCTGCATAACCTAGTCATCAGTCTCTGGTAACATGCGAAGACCTGACGTATACTCACGGTAGGCGGGCTGGAAGGCAGACTGGCGTCGTCCATTTGTGGTGACGATTTTTCGCTCGTTTGACTTTGGCGTGTAGTAGAATCATTGGATGTCTGTGGCTATTGTCAGCTGTCTTTTTCGTGTTCCAGAACCAATGATGCAAGCATACCCAGCTCCGAAAGCTCTCGGGAGCATGAATGACGGAATTTGACTCTTCCGGACCCTTTTGACGGATACTGTCAGGGAGTGTTGTAGTCAGTGGTAAAAGCTGCCAATTCATTAGGAGAAGGATATGGAAGCTGGAAGAGTAGGCCAAGGTACCTCGGTGTGTTGTGTGGGGTCACCGTCTTGAGGACTCAGTAGATCATCAGCTACTTCATCCTCGATCTCGGTAGTTTCGGTGCCATTTGAAGTCACAGGGGAAGGCCCGACCAAATCGCTGGGACTTAGTAACTGGCTCGGGTTGGAGGATATCCTGTTGGCTGAGCCAGGCTGCAGCGAGCCGGAGCCTGTAGCCGACGGAGGACTCGAGCTGAGGCGCGGGTATTAGCAGAGGCATGGTGTGTCACGCCAAGAACGGGATAGATACACACCGAGGTCTGAAATGGCGAGGTGACAGAGAGGGCATTGTGGTGGCAGTCAAGTCTCCTTGGTGAGCCATGCTGAAGGGGCGGCTATTACTGGTTGGATGGCGTATGAGAGCTTCGAGGGACATGGCGAGGTGGGAAGCGAGGGCTGCTGTGGGTTTGCCGACAGCAGAGGGGGAGAGGGGACGATTGGGGCAGGATATATACACCAAAAGTCTGACAATCGCCGAAGCAACAAGGCACAACTGTAGAAAATGCCTTGGCGTGGATATATATAATATGTCATGTATATATATGTGTGTTGTTGGGCGAGCAGAGATAGGTGAGATGGCGCGGACAAGGTGGGATCGAGCTACCAGAGTGCCTGGCCGTAAAGGCAGAGGCCTGGTGGAGAAGCAGCGCAAGGCCGGGCAAGGCACAGCGCAAAGGCGCGGCAGCGGTCACTGACGTGAGCCTTGGACCTTGGTCCGGCGATGGGCCTGCGGGAGGCGTGGGGTGAAGTCGCGATTTTTGACGGCGAGGTTGAGCGTATGAGAGAGGGAGAGGTGGTGGTGGTGATGGTGGATGGATGGATGGACGGTTGGATAGATGGATGGATGGAGAGCGGCGGCTTAAAAGAAAAGAGCAAACAGGCGATGGAGCTAAGTAACGGCGCGGGTTGTGCTGGTGCGTGATTGGAGGAGGAGGAGGAGGAGGAGAGGAGGAGGAGAAGGCGAGGTATATGGATGGTGGGCAAAATGCAGGCTGCAAGGATGCGGCGGCGGCTTGAGTGTCCGACTTGGGAGAAATCAGGAAGTGGAAATAATATGGTGAGTAAATGTTAGTACCTACTACTTAACTCAGTAGAAATAGATTGGTACTTGATGATTATGGAGCAAGCAGAGAGCAGAGCAGCAGAGGGGCAGAGCAGCACAGCAGCAGAGGCTCAAGAGGCAGTTATGTACTCAGTATCAGTTCTATTAGCAACTTGACAATTAACTCGGCGAGAAAAGGGCCCAAGTACCTCAATGTAGCGCTACAGCCCGCGGATGCAGCTCCGTTACTGTCCTTTTACAAAAGCCAGGGATGTTGGCCGCTGGGGCCCCAGTAAGTGGAGGGAGGGGAATGGTCAGGGAACCCCTGTCGCGTGGTCCTGCAGATGCGCCTCTTTTTTTTTTTTTTTTTTTTTTCTTCGTCTCCCTTTCCTTAGCTCTTATATTTATACTTTTTCTTTCCCATTCCATCTTGGTGCTTGGCTGGCTGGGACCATGGACGGGGAGGCGTGGGGCTTGCGTGGACGGAATTTGGCATGAGAGAGGAGAGCTGTAGCTTATTATTACCCTGTTTTGCAGATGCAGATGTAGGTATCAGTATCAGGATTTGCGAGTAATTTGCCAGTCTACTGGACATACCTACCCATCTTATCTAGGTACCTAGCTGGGCCTCATGCAATCGGGAAATTCAGCCACCACCGTTGCTGCGTGTTTTGTGTTGTTTCGCTGCACGGTCAGGCTGTCAGCTCTGAGTCTCTGACAACCGTGATGGCATGAGCTACAACTGCGTTCCTCTCCAGCTACTGCATCAGCTTCGAAAACAATTGACCCATCTACCTAGATGTTTACCTTGTTTACCAGGCATCAAGTAGCGGCCCCCTGTACAGCTCGAAATGTGCATACCTATCGTAGTAGGTAGGTACTTATTAGCTCTTGTTCGCCTTGACCCTCAATCACTCAACCAGAGGTGTTGAGCACTTTGGATGGAGTACCCGTTACTTACCGAGGCAGCTCCTACTGGTACTTGGTAGGTAGAGCTGGCAAGCAGCATCTAACTGTCCCTTGCGAGGTATCAGATATACTTGGACAGACACTAGCCTCCTTTTTGCTACCCGCTAAGTACTTACTTACCTACCTTAGTACTTGCCTACCGACGGATACCATGTAGCGTTCTATGTAACTAGGTACCTGGAGAACGCCTACCCACAGTTCCGGTCGGTGTCAGCCTTTTTTGCTGTGCAGCCTGCCCATAGGTATGCTGCCCACTCTGTGTGGCACCGCGGCGAGTACAACCCAAAGCAACGGGTGAACCGGTTGTACAGACATTCAGCTCTTTGCGCTTGGTCATCTTCATCATCATTGTTGTCTTCTTTTTTCTCAGCATCCTTACGTTCCTGTGTTCCAGAACCACTGTCACAGCCCACCCTGCCACGGCCATCTGACTGCTGACTTACAAAAGCCATGTCTTGGTCCCCTGCAGGCAACCACCTGTAACCGCCAGAGGCTTGCTGCTCTCGACAAGCCACAGCACAGGCACAGGCGGGGGACGCGACCCGTTTTCCATCTCCGCAAAACACAATCCCATCATCAACAACGACACATCATCATCTCTTCTCGCATCCATCCAGCACCGCACTAAGCCCGCTCGAGATGGCTGCCCAGCTTGCCAGCTTCTCCCCCCCCCTCTCGTTCTTCCTCTTCTCGCTCCCAACCACATGTATAGCACCGGCGCAAACCTGAGCGGGTTCGCTCCAGACTACAACAGATGCGACCTGGCTGGACACGCCGCGCGAGGCTGCCACGCCATGCCGACAAAGGTAAAGCCATGGTCGCCTCTCTCGACCGACCGACTCTTCCACTCCTCCGGCCACTCACAGTATACCCGGCACTGGGGCTGCATGGTGGTGCCGGCCTTCAGTGGTCCGTCCCCGTGGGCCCTGCATGCAAGGCGACAGGCTTCGGCGCTTAAAGTTCAAGTGCGTGGCTGTCATTTGCCAACGAGTGTTGACCAGTTCTGCGAGATGGTGTGGGGGGCCGCCAAGCTGCTTCTTTTCGACACTTGCGATTCTTTTTTTTAAATTCTCGTCTTGTAGCCACATTTGTTGGCGGCCCGAGTTCTGGCTTGCCCACCACCTTCTGTCAGTCGATGCCGATTGCGCTCCCCCAACTAGGTCGAATATCCGGAACGGCTGAGCCCTCTCTCTGCCGGCCCGCTGCAACCGCCTTGATTATTCTGTCCAGCCCGCGAACAATAAAGCCTGATTTCCGTTGCACCTCATCCAGCTACGATATTGGGGATTGGCAGATACGTGTCGATGTCGTCGTCGGCTATCATCAACCTCATACCCATGTCGCTTCTTAGCGTGGTCAGGCTGGGCTGGACCCAACTTACAAGTCACCGTCGTGAGACAAGACATGCTGGCTTGCTCCGCAGCCTGATCATGACTGGCTCTCTGGTCCCGACAATCTGGACCCGGCGGCTTCGTCTATTGCGTTCACTGTTCTTTGCCCTCCTCGGCACCCAGACACCCAACTTTGGCGGGGCCTCCACGCTTGACAACGCCCAGCTTACACGGCAATCGCCAAGTGGCTGCACAACAAAGGCGGCTTGACCGCGACTGCTCAAGCGGTTGTGGATACAATCAGAATGAGTGGATATCAACAGTACTAGCTGCGGATATACCCCGAGCGGCAACATTGCAAATCTGTCACCGGCCAACATCCTGTCGCCTTCCGCTACTACTACCCTGGCTGCCGCGTTGGGACGCCGCTCGTTGGTCTTTACTAGCTGACCGCCACATTTTTTTTTTTCACAATTGAGACCTGATGGCTTCGATATCACTTGGAGACACAGACATCATTCTAGCTGGCCTCTAACCTCTGCGCTAGGTCCCGTACACGCGCACCTGTACCAGCACCTTCATCCGCGGGATGTGGCTTTCTCCCTGAATATTCTTACTCTTTAACACGCGGTAGACTAATCTGCTGCTCTTTTGTTCCTGATAACCTGCAGTCTTGCGCCTTTCGACCAGCATGATATCACACATCTAGTCATGTCTCTAGCAGATCACAACTATTGATCCGGCTGACGCGCTTTGCGGCAGGTAGACATGCCGAACTGGTTGAGTCTTCGCCGCTGCTGCTATGATTGACTAGTTTCTTTGCCGTGCGCCACTCATTGATGCGCCGTTTAGGTAGTCGTATCCGCAGCACCGCACGGTCGACAGCCTGCTGGATGATGTGGGTGTGGTGTGTTGCACAGCACACCATCTTTTGGCTCGTAGAAGTGAAACCTGCCATTTGTAGAGGTGTCAGACCAGTGAGATTTCTCACACGGTCATTTCCACAGTATGCACCCTATGACCTGCGTCGTCAGTGATAATAGACGGTTTCCTGCTGTGCAACGTCAAGCTGTGGTATGAGAGGAGGACTCGCCCGCGGCGGCCAAGGCTCAGCCGCATACAATCTTTGCATGACTCTTTTTATAGCGAAGTAAGGGCGAAGATTTTCGGACTGGTCGTAGCAGACTTCTAGCCTCTTTGGTGCAGGATCGACCTGATGCCTGCTGCCACTTTGCTCTGCTCGCATCGGCCACATCATCTTCACATTCTGTCAAGACAATCATTTCAATGTGTGAAGGTGTCTGTCATATGACTATTGCAAAAAGTTCCCCTATTGTACGCCATACCATCTAGCGGAGAAAAAGAAAGTACCAAAGAAACGCCATCCCATGAAGCCTGCATGTCGCGCTGATGCGAGCCTTTTTTCTGTTATGCCAGTTCGTTGAGCTTCTGCTTGATCTCGCTTCGGCCGTCGGGGGTATACCTAAAATTCGACAGGTTAGCAATGGGAAGTTTCCAAGTCGGCTTGTAATGCACGAGCAATCGTACTTGAGGAGCTTCTCAATGAGGTCGACGTGGGTCATAATCATGCGGCGGCAGCAGTAGCGCTTTAGTCCGAGCTCGTCCATGGCATCACTATCATGATGGATCAGTAATTTATTTCCTCAAGGTGTATAGTAGAATCGCACCCATCAGTCTTCCTCGGGTCGGCAATGAGCTGCAGGTAGCGCTCCCAGAGGTCGCCAGTGACCTGCCACAGGTTAGTCAGTCGCGCGCGCGCGTCATGTAGTCACGGGAACGGGGTAGTCGTACCTTGCCGCAGGAAAAGCAACGAATGGGAATAATCATTCTGGCTATAGAAACCTGAATACCGCTGTTTTTTCTGATTAATTTGAGAACGCCTTGGCCGTTCAAAAGGTTCAAAGATCGTCGGGCCAAAAGTAAATGTTTCTGAGTGAAGGGTGGAACACTCGGATTTTCTCTGGCGCCCGAGGTTTGGCCGGTACCACCAAACGGGAAAAAAAATAGCGGCGGCCTTATCTTATCGTGCAGCAAAAAGTTCGCCAAAATTTCATAGGCGGCTTGTAAACCGACTTTTTCTAGCATTCAGGCCAACCTCTTTTGTCAACGCCAATTCCGGTACATAAAATTTGTTGTACACAACCATACGATGGCTGGACAACGGGCGTCGCGGATCAAGGTTGACAAAACGAAGAAGCGCAAGAGGGACAGCAATGAAAACGAAGTAACGGCCAAGCGGGCTCGACCTCAAGATGCAAATGGGGAGCTCGCCGAGCCGACCTCGACAAAGGATCTGGCCCAGAGACTTGATCGCTCGGATGCTACTTGGAAAATCTCCAAGCCTATGGGAGGGCGCATGCTGGACATTGACCCCATTCTGACAGACGATGGAGAGTGAGTTGCCGAGTTTCCCATCAAAACCCTACCGCCCGCAGCCAGCACTGACACCTCGTGAAGATACTTGATCTTGACCTACAATACCTCAATTCAAGTTTTCTCTGCCACAGACTCGCTGCTTGTGAGACGTATACCAGTCAATAGCATCGATGCCTCTGCGCCTCAGGGCTCGACACCCGCTCCGATCGTTGCTACCCGCCTGTCGAAACAAGATGCCGATTTCGTTTGGGTTGCTTGCGCAGACGGCCAAGTATACCGTATCAATTGGACTCAGGAGTCCAAGAACATTGACAAATTCCAGACTGCGTCAAAGACAGCGCGCACCATCTCCGTTGTGCCCTTTGGGGCTAAAACTCGCTGCAAGGAAGTCGTCATTGTGGCCGAATCGGACAAGCCTACGCGCATTGAGCTGGTGGCATACGAGTGGGACCTCTCGTCGGCGCCCAAGACAAAGTCCCTTGTTTCGCTCAAACGCCAGGGGACTGGGCTTCAGCTCCTTGAATCCAGCAAAGACGGCCAGTTTCTGGTTGGCGCTATCAACGATCGCCTGTTTCTCGGCGTCTCCAAGCAGCTGCCTGCCAAGTCTGACAGGCTGCAGTACGAATTCTACTCTTTCGACACGCCGGACCTCATCACAACCTTGGATCTACGCGCGTACAAACGCTCTTCTAAACACGCTTCCAAAGAAACCGAAAAGGTGGTCGATGTAATTGTCGGTGGCGCCCGAGGTGGCATCTATCTCTACCATGACGCCATCGCCCGATGCCAGGCGACTGAGTCTGGCAACCAAGATGATAGCACAATACACGCTCAGAAATATCACTGGCATCGCAAGGCTGTCCACTCCGTCAAGTGGTCTAGAGACGGCAACTACATGATTTCTGGCGGATCTGAAAATACGTTGGTGCTGTGGCAAATGGATACTTCCAAAAAAGACTTTCTCCCCCATCTTCCTGGGAGTGTGGAGAATATTGTGGTATCCTCCGATGGTGCGTCGTATATTGTCCATCTTGATGACAACTCGACGATGATTATTTCCACCTCTGAGCTGAAGCCTTCTGCGTACGTATCTGGTATTCAATCAGCCGCCGCCGATATCCAAACTCCCAAGGACCAGCTTGTGAAGCGCGTATGGGAGGTTCAGGAACATGTGCGCCAGCGCATCCCCGCCGCAATTCGCTCCAACGCGCCATCTCGCCTGCATGTCTGTGTCGGCACTGGTAGACAGTCCACCATGTCAGGACGCTTTTCGGCGCCTCTTCTCCAAGCATTCGATCTCGAAACCTTCACCAGCATCTCGAAGCAGGCCCTCTCAAGAACACAGCCCACCGATATCAACATGACGAACAAGGGCCAAATAATTGACGAGCCCCTAGTCACTCACGTGGAGTTCTCCGGTGATGGCAAATGGCTCGCCAGCGTTGATGACTGGCAGCCGGCCACTAGAGACGTCGACAACGTTAGTCCTGAACTGCGAGAGCAATTCATTCGAGAGCGTCGAGAAGTCTATCTCAAGTTTTGGGAAGTGCAAGATGGTAATGAGCCTGTTGCCTTGGTTTCACGAATCAACGGACCTCACGCGACGTCATCATCTGAGCCTGTGCTCGACCTCGCCCCGGACCCCTCCTCAACATCCTTTGCAACTATTGGCGGCGATGGGCTTGTGCGCTTGTGGCGCTCAAGAACGAGGCAGACCAACGGCATTGTATCCAAGGGGGCCAGCGGAAAGGACACTGTCTCCTGGAGCTGTGCACAGGTCATTCCAGTTGGCGAGAGCTACGGAGCCGGAGCTTTAGCGGACGTGGTTGCATCTTCTACGCCCCAGGGAAAAATCACGTACTCTGAAGATGGTTCTACGATATTTGCCGCTTTTGGTTTCTCTGATCTCGGATCAGTATATGTGATTGATGCAGCTTCCGGAAAGGTGGTTCGCATCCTGGAGGGGCTATGGGAGGGCAGGTTGCATGCTATTCGCACGCTGTCACCTTTTGTTGTCATTCTTTCGGATGCTCTTCACGTCTACGACATAGTGAGCGACGAGCTTCGATATGGAATTGTGGTGCCGCAAAACCCTGGCATGGAAGACCTGCTGCAGCTTGCCGTTGACCACACATCAGGCCATTTTGCTGTGACGCTACCGATCGATGACATCTCTAGCATCGGCGTATTCGAGCCCGAGGACCCTGAGCCATTGATGGTACGCAGCACACCGCACCGTATCGTCAGCCTGACTACAGCGCCCGGCACGAGCGGTTTCCTCGCTCTGGATGACGCCGCGCAAATATGGACTATTACAGAAGGAACCGACCCATCCTCGATAGTCACTGCACAGCCACTCCAGGATATTCATCTGGACGATCAAAAAGATGACGGCGCGAAGTTGGATATTACGGCCACCGCTGAAGCCGATGTCCAGATGGCGAGTGACGACGAAGAAGCTGATGAGGACGTTGTTGCAAATGATGATATGGACATTGATATGGATGATGTACCCACGAGTGTTATCTCACAGCAAAGCTTGGCCGATATATTCAATGCCGCGCCGGCATTTGCTGGGCCGTCCGTGGAGGACATGTTCTACAAGGTCACCGGGTTACTGGGAACCAAGCCACTGTCCTTTTAATTGATGAAAGTCATGCCGCTAGAATTAATTTTGTATAAAACGAGGAGTGACGAACGAAGCAACGGGCATGGAATTTGGAGTGTCCGGAATCGGCTCGGACAGTGACGACGGACCCCACCAAAGATCTTCCTCTGTCGCAAACGAGAGACGGTGCGGTGCGGGGGACCTGGCGCAATAGAGTTGTGTGGTCAGTGAGTAAGTGGACAAGGGCGATGGCGCCATTCATAAGCATTCATTCCGCAAAACGACTATTTTGTTAGACTTGGATTTTGATTTATTCATGGGCACATATCACAAGAGCAATATTGTACATAAGACGCTCCCCAAAAAATATCTGTATCCCGCAGCATCATCATCTGTTCAAGTGCAACCAAGGAGTCTCTTAGCCGGCGGACATTAATCTGAGCTTTTGGAAGCTTCCACGCCGACCGCGCCGCAGAGCTCACCATGTCATTTACCTCGATTCCCATCTTGGATCTGGCCGAGGCCAAGGACGCGGCGACCAAGCCGGAATTTCTACGGCAGCTCCGCCACGCGCTGATGGAAGTGGGATTCCTGTACCTCAAAAACGTTGGCATCCCGGACGACCTCTTTGAGCAGGTGATTGACAAGGGCAAGGCATTTTTTGACCTGCCCGAAGCTGAAAAGTGAGTGCTGCATGGTTATCATCAATACACAGGAAAGATTCCCGCTGCTCTCTGCTACGTTTCGATTCCATTGCTACTTGTTTTTTTTTTTTCAAATACTCCCCGGTTTCGCAAAACATAAAGAAAATAAAGAAAGAAAATAATTATATGTGCGCTAACGAGAAGGATTGTCTGGAAAAAACAAAAACAGACTGAAAATCGAAATGAAGAATGCGCCGTCCTTTCTGGGCTACTCGCGGCTCTCCGCCGAGATCACAGCCGGCGCGGTCGACCACCGCGAGCAAATCGACCTGTCCACGGAGCACCCAGTGCCCGGGCCGGACAAGCCGCTGTACCACAACCTGCTGGCGCCGAACCAGTGGCCGGCCGAGGCGGCGCTCCCGGGGTTCCGTGCCGTCTACGCCGACTACATGGCGCGCATGGGCGCCATCTCCATCGCCTTCACGTCGCTGATCGCCGAGGCCATTGAGCTGCCGGCCGACGCCTTCAACAAGTACTTTGACGCCGATCAGCAGCACAAGCTGAAGATTGTCAAGTACCCCGACGCGGCGGAGCTCGGTCTGGCGGCGCCCGGCGGCGGCGGCGGTCAGGGCGTCGGCCCGCACAAGGACAGCATGCTGACAAGCTACCTGCTGCAGGCGACGGCGCACCGCGGCCTGCAGGTGCAGAACGTGCGCGGCGCGTGGGTCGACTGCCCGCCGGTGGCCGGCACCCTCGTCGTGGCCATCGGGCAGGGGCTCGAGGCGCTGACGCGCGGCGTGTGCGTGTCGACGACGCACCGCGTGCTGTCGCCGGCGGCCGGGTCCGGCCCGCGCTTCTCCGTGCCCTTCTTCCAGGGCGTCAAGCTCGACGCCGCCTTTGAGGACCTCGAGGCGGTCGGCGTGGGCGAGGTGCCCGAGGCCGTGCGCGAGCAGCGGCGGCAGGTGGCGGCGCGCAACGGCGGCGCGCGCCTCGACGACGTCGAGTTCACCTTTCGCCGCGGCGGCGTGGCCAAGACGCTGGGCGAGGCCACGCTGCGCAACCGCGTCAAGAGCCATCCGGATGTCGGGGAGCGCTGGTATCCGGATATCCTGCGCGCGATCCGTGCGGAGCAGCATGCGGCGGCGGCAGCAGCGGCGCAACCGCAGCAGGAGCAGCAGCAACAGCAGCAACAGGAGGCGGGGGGTGAGGAAAAGACACACGAGGAGAACCTGACCCATGTATCATCGCTACCGGGGGCCAAGGTGGAGGCGCATTAGATGCGCTGGAAGAGGTTGGTCTTTACTGGTAGTTTTCGGTCTGAGAATGGCCTGTATCGTTTGTGATGAATAGTCTCCAGCGTGGTGCATTGCTTCATCTTCTATTACTTCTCTACCACAACGCCTGTCTCCATGCCTCGCTTGACTGAAATTTTTCAAAGATGTAAAAAAAAAAAGAAACTCCTCGTCCCCATTGTCTTTTATGAACCTGCGTATAACTCGGTGTATTTCATCGTATCTCGTGCTGAGTCGTGTCGTCGAAGCGGTTTAAACGCTCACAGAGGGGAAGCAGTCGGCCATGCCCTTGTTGTGCTTGTTCTGAGCGTGCTCGAGTAGCCTATCCTGTGTGAGCATCATGATTTTACTCCAAGAAATATCGTCGGGAAGAATAGCCCGTCGACCGGAGACTCGACTTACTGAGGAGGCTTGGTGGTCTTGAGGAAGGTGGAACGGCAGACGGTGCAGATAATGTCGCAAGCGGCGGCGTTCTGTGCAGGGCCGTGGTCAGCGCGAGTTGGATCGATGTAAGCGACCGGAGATAGCATTCTAGACATCAACATACCACCTTGAGCTGGGACTTGGCCGTCCCGGCCTTGTCCTTGGCGTTGCGCTCGCGCTTCTGCTGTGCCTTGGCTCCCTGGTATTTTTGGTCAGAAACTAGAGTCGTGGCGGGGTAACACATGCTAGGTTGTAGTGCGGGGTTGGGGGATAGTCGTGACTTACGTTGCCCATTGTGATTTTTTGCTTCTTCGAGTGAAACTACCTTCTGTGTTTTGATCAAAGATATCCCCAGAGTCTTAGCTGCTGCTGTGTTTCAAGTCGAGGCGTATCTGACAAAAGTCATGAGGAGGAGGGAAGGCGAAAAAAAAATTGCGGGGTGTTGTCAGTGGCCCGGCCGAGGCTTTTGGTTGGCTGGAGCCCGGAGAGGCGTTGGCTGGAGCCCGGAGAGGCGTTGGCGCTAACAGCTAACACGATAGCTTACACGACGACTGACAGGGGAAAAAAAAAATTTATTGTGCGACTTTGGCATTTATTTCAGAGTCGCGAAAAATTCAATTCCATATCCATGTCATGATCAAATAACATAATCGCATCTGATCGTACTGATGCCCATGTTTCTCAGACAGGTCGAAGCGTGGCGCAGCCGAATGCGCCACATTTCTTGCTCGAAATAATTACCACTCTTATTACTGCTTACGGAGTACAGTGGATGATGCTTATTACAGTGCAATATAATTGCCTGTTTTGGTAGTCAATAATTGGAGACGGTACCTTGCACCACGCATGCAAGCAGGGTCATCGCGCGCCTATAAATATCATGTATTCTATCTATCTTGCAGGCACATGAGAAATCGAGATCCGAATTCCCGAGCCACCGTCCCCTCCCTCTCCAGCATCCCGCGCAGCCAGCGTCGCGCGCGGTCCACGTCTCCGGCCCCAAACTTGACAATGGTGTAGCCTCTGGTGGCGGCCGCGCTCCAGACGACTTCCGGGCCGCCGGCGGCGGGCTGCTGCTGCGGCTTCCTCCCGTCTTCCTGGCTGGGGGCGGCCCAGTCGATTTCGCCCATCCGTGGCAGCGCGGCAAATTCGCCGAGGAGGAAGCGGCACAGGTCCCCCAGCATCGGGCCGCCAGCAATCAGCGTCCCGACAACGCCCATCCCGCCCGCGTGGTGGCGCACAGAGTCGAGGAGCTCCGGCCGCGAGGCGTGGAGGAGGACGTTGTCGCGGATGAGCAGCCTGGGCCTCGCTGCTCCTCCCCCAGGCCTCGACGGCCCGCCGCGGGTTCTGGCCGGCGCATCCTCGAGTCGCCATACCTCGTTCATGGACTTGAGCGAGGTCAGGTCCCATGCCTCGCCCATGGCACGTCTTCCCTCCGAGATCCAGTCCAGCAACAGCAGGCTGGCGTTGGGATGAACGTGGAATACCTGGCGCTGCTCGTAGACGCTATCTCTGAACGGCTGCAACGGGTCCGGGAGCATCAGCAACGCTGCACCGTCTTCCACGGTCGCTTTCAACGTCTGGACGGACACGACCTTGGGATCGAGCGTCTTGTACAGCTTCGTGCTTCCTTGAGTTAATAGTCCAAGCCGGCATCCGCAGTCAACCTGCACACTGAGTGTAACCCTGTCGCCAGGCACGATCCCGCCCCCATAGCTAAGTATGAAGGCAAGGACGGCCCTTCTGTCGTGTGAAGATTTTGGAGAGATGATTTTGACAGGATACGCTGAGGATAATTCACTGATTCGGGAACCCGCGGCGGTTGCCTTTACAGCGATGACACCGTGACCCGGTTTCAGCGCCGTCTTGGTTGTAGTCGCAACAGGTACGATTTCGATAGCCATAGTATAGTATAAGGTATGTATGATTCAATTCTAGAAAAACTTCAACTTTCTCGCTTCTTTTTTCTTCTGCTTTTGCAGCTGGGCTATCCCAACGACCCTGTTGGTGCCACCGGGCTAGCTTGCGCCAGAGCTTGCCCGACAACGGCCAAAGCTGCCCTCCTACCATTCTGAATCCGACATAGCGCCCTTATTTGCCATTTAATTCTCTAGCGCGGTGGATAAATCAAAAGAGTTTGCCATGTCTCGGGATAAGTGTCTTCATAGTCTCTCGGAGCGATGTGTGGAAGCGAAGCCATTAGCTCGCCCGGCGGTCTGGCGCGGCGTGGCGTGGCGCTGTCCAAGGTTTCGCCGATTACCGTCGCCCAAATGGAAATGCTACCGCTGGCTTGGCAGCATCGGTCACTATATCTATCTCGACCCAATGATGAAACAATGAAGACAATGCTCCAGATTCTCATAAGTTGGAAGAGCAAGTGGTGAAAGATGTATTTGATCCCACGAGAAGTATGCAACTGACCACCAAATCAAGAGATGCAATATGTACTGACGGTATAGATCGATAAGCTGCTTATATCGCAGACGGGCTTCCTTGCCCAAAGGAGACTCGCCAGAGGCGTTAAGCTGAACGCGACAGAAGCAACCGTAGGTCTAATTTTAGGGCATACCATCACATCAATCTAATCCTGCTAGGCGTTGATCACGAACGTGATTCAGGAAGTAGGTGTACTTGCGCCTATTCCTTTTGTGTTGTCGTGCTGACTGTTACAGCTCATCCGTGATGGAGCTCATAGTGTGTCTCAGCTCATGGATCTCGGGCAGCGGATTCTGGGACGAAGACACGTTGACCCGTCCGCCATTTCTGTGGTTGTAGGCCTGCAAGTAGAGGGAACTTTTCGGACAGGAACGCACCTCGTTACCATTGACCAGCCTATCACGACAGATGACGGTGACCTAGAGCTGGCCATGTACGGAAGTTGTGTCGCGACTCCCAGCGAGGACTTGTTTCCCAAAGTTGCCACTGAAGATTTCGCCCACGAGAAAATGCCCGGCTGTGTCATTGCGGCCAAGGGAACCAGGATTGTGCTCAGCAAAGACCGAAAGAGAATCCGCCTGAAAGTAACGAACAAGGGTGACAGACCAATTCAGGTAAGCCTTGGAGGAGGCCATGTAAAACAGTTCAGGGCTCGCTGACTCAAGCAGGTTGGCTCTCATTACCACTTTATCGAAACAAATCCATATTTGGATTTTGACCGCCTCAAATCGTATGGCTTTCATTTGGACATTGCTGCCGGAACTTCGGCGCGTTTTGAGCCTGGCGATGTCAAGACTGTGACATTGGTCGAAGTCGGCGGCTTAAAGACTATCCGCGGCGGCAGCAGCATCGCGCCAGGCAGAATCGACCTGTCCATGGCCAATACTATTCTCCGTCGCCTGGAAGCCGAAGGCTTTCATCATACGCCCGAGCATCCGCCAATGGTCGAAGAAGCAATCGAGCCCGCGACGATGGAGCGGGCTGATTATGCTGGCATGTACGGACCGACCACCGGTGATCTAGTCAGGCTTTCCACAATGGATCTGTGGATCAAGGTTGAGCAAGACTTTACAACCTATGGCGATGAGTGTGCTTTTGGGGGCGGTAAAACACTCCGTGATGGCATTGGGCAGGCGAGTGGCCGCTCCGGTACCGACTGCCTGGACCTTGTCATCACAAACGCTCTCATTGTTGATTGGAGTGGTATTTTCAAGGCTGATATCGGCGTTCGCCACGGCCACATTGTGGGAATCGGCAAGGCCGGCAACCCAGATGTCATGGACGGCGTGCTCCCAAGTCTCATTATTGGCTCCAACACGGACGTGATCGCAGGCGAGGGCAAGATCATCACAGCTGGCGGTATCGACACCCACTGCCATTTCATTTGCCCTCAGCAAGCGGAAGAATCACTAGCCTCGGGCATCACTACTCAGTTCTCAGGCGGCACCGGACCGAGGTATGCTCGGCAGCATGCGTGGGATGATTTGGGACGCTAATGAATGACAGCACGGCAACGGTAGCGGCGAACTGCACCCCCGGGAACAACAACATCAGAAGAATGATGCAGGCGTGCGACTTTTTGCCTCTCAACTATGGTGTGATTGGCAAGGGAAGCGACTCCGGCCCGCGAGGCTTGCACGACCAAGTAGAAGCCGGCGTTGCAGGCCTCAAGGTGCACGAAGACTGGGGATGCACCCCAGCTGCCATCGACAACTGCTTAACGTGAGTACTTCAACCGCGTGCAAGTCAACTGCATGCAAGTCAACTTCATTCGAGCATAAGCATGCTCATAATTTTCCAGTGTTTGCGAAGAGCACGATATCCAGTGTGAACTGCACAGCGACTCGCTCAACGAAGCCGGTTTTGTGGAACAGACCGCCGCCGCCTTCAAGGGTCGCACCATTCACGCCTACCACATCGAGGGAGCTGGAGGCGGCCACGCTCCGGATCTGATGAAGCTGGTGGAATACGCCCACGTTCTCCCGAGCAGCACGAACCCCACGAATCCTTACACCTCGGACACCGTCGATGAGCATCTCGACATGGCCATGTCTTGCCACCACCTGTCCAAGGACATTCCCGAGGACATTGCCTTTGCCGAATCTCGCATCCGCTCCGAGACCATTGCCGCCGAGGACATTCTTCACGACATTGGCGCCATCAGCATGATGTCGTCCGACTCGCAAGCCATGGGCCGCTGCGGGGAGGTGATCTCGCGCACCTGGGATACCGCAAACGTGAACAAGGGGCGGTTCGGATCCTTGCAGGAAGATGCCGGTACAGATGCCGACAACCACAGAGTGAAGCGCTACATCAGCAAGTACACCATCAATCCGGCAATCACGCAGGGCATCAGCCACGTCGTGGGTAGTGTCGAGGTGGGCAAGTTGGCAGACTTGGTGGTTTGGGAGCCTGCTAGATTCGGCACCAAGCCCTTCATGGTTTTGAAGAGTGGATTTGTTGCCTGTGCACAAATGGCGAGTTCCTCACTGGAAATTTTCGAGCCCGGATTTTGCTGACAATTACCAGGGCGACCCGAACGCTAGCATTTCCACTGTACAGCCAATCATCTCAAGGCCCATGTTCTCGGTATAATGGCTCATCTCTCCCATTTCATTACCTTGAAATACTGTTTCTCGGAAGTCACTAACGTCTTATCAGCGTCTTGTGCCGTCTGCCAGCGTGCTATTCGTCTCCAAGGCCAGCATCACGAATGGCGCAATCAAGTCGTATAACCTCGCCAAGAGGATTGAAACCGTCAAAGATACGCGCAAGGTCAGCAAACACGACATGAAATTCAACGGTTCTACCCCTATCATGAAAATTGATCCCGAAACCTTTGTAAGTCTCTATTTTGACCGGGTATCATAGACTCATTTGCTAATCTGTGCCGATTTAGGAGGTTGAGGCAGACGGTACTGAATGCAAAGCCGAATCATCGTCATGGCTTGCTCTTGCTCAACAGCATTTCATCTTTTAGACGCAGTGTTGAGAAACGTACCAGCATCAGCTATTTTCTCTTCGTTTCAAGACTGTTCAGTCTTTTTTGGGGGAAGCGGGGAACAGGCCCAGCTTGTTAACTGGATAATATATCCATTTTCGAGAGATTCTGTACGGAGACATGTGGCTGTAATATGATGCTGCAGTTTCAATCGTTCAGAAAGGAGCACAAAATTTGTGAGAATAATTCTCCAAATCAGGCAGTATCGAAAACTCCAGTCGGCCATTCAAACGCCAACAAGTTCGCGTATGCTAGCCCAATCTCATCTCTCATCTTCGCTTCAAACGCCGTACAGTCTACCTGCGCCAGTAAATCCGCCTTTTTGAAATCCGTCGTACTCCTCACAGTAACTCGTCTCAGCTTCGGAAGTCGATCGAGCACATCCCTCCACTCTGCACAGGAATCGCAGTCGTGCAGCAAGCGCCAGGGCGAGCTGCTGCCGCGTCCCCTCTGCCAGGCGACGTTGAGCCGAACAGACGTTACGCTCCAGCGCTGGTCACAACTCAGTCTTTCCTGGACCAGCCTCCGCAGATGAAGCGCCTCGACAAAATCCAGGGTATTGCGACCGTAGAATACCTCGACGCCGGCAAAGTACATGGCGCGGCATGCAAGGAGTATGCTAACCAGCGGCGACCAGGCTCTGCCACGACCAGACTTTTTGGTTTTGACAAAGCGTGACTTTGGGATGAGCAGGCAAGGCTGGTTCCGAACCAGAATTGGGTAGACAATCTGGACGAGAAGTTCGTGGGGAAGACAGGCTAGCTGTGATGGTTGCTTGATGGTCTTGCGGCCGATTGGTGGCCCAGGCTGAGTGCCACCATCGTCACTGCCCTGGGGTTTGATGATTTGTTTTCTCTCAAGTATATTTGCCATGCCGTACTTTCTCGTCCGTGTACGTGGTTTGTCTTTGCGCAAATAAGTCGAAGCGTAAGCGAACAAAAGAACAGCGTCTCGAGGAAATTCACGGTCAGCAGCCAAGCGCAGCCATTTTAGCCTTGCAGAGCAGCTGACGGCGTTAGCACAACGGCCCCTCTAGGTCTCATCCGTGTGAGAGTGTTGCACATTGAAGCCGTTGAATACCTAGCCGCTGTCTGCAGCCTTGTTCGTTCAGCACGGAGAAGCGGCATAGTGCTAGCTCTAACGGCGGCAGCCTCTCTGGGGTGCTCGGGTGTGCCATCTCGTTACTCGGTCCTAGACAGTCAAACGACTATAAAAGATGGGTAAACTCCACGTCACAGATGTCCCTCAACCTCAGCCAAACATCTCCCAGCAGCAGCGGTGTAAGGAGAACGGCCATGATGAGACAAAGCTCTCCGATGGCTCCAACCAGGTCACTAACAGGGGTTAGGGCTATAGAAAAAGATATAGTTAATTTTGTTAGGCATCGCTACCATAATAGAAGTCCTAGCATTTCTTCGAGGTACAAAGGGTGATGGCTTTGTGACCTTTCCTCGCCAGATTTAATGCCTTTATAAGCGAGGCCTAGTGCTAACATGAAGGATAGCTAGCGCTGCTATCTATATTATTATTAAGAACTTATATTCTATAGAAATTGTATATAAATAAGTTTTGTTAGAGTAGCTACGCAGGTATATTACGTGTACGGATACGGAGTACCACGATGTACCTTAGAAAAAGTGGGTTATTTAACCTCCTGGAGCCGCTCCGCACTCTATGGGATAGGATATAATATGTCGGCACAGTACTCCGTACCGCATGCTATTCTAGCAGTAGCTAGAGAGAGAGATAAGTGCGCTTAGCTTTAACTAGATAAAAAAAACTACGAAACTTGGCGCGGAGTAACCAATCGAGGGCGAGACCTAAGTAAAGCGTAGCGGAAGTACGTTCAAACTCGGGCTAAACGATAATAGCCAGGGCGAGCAATTGCGTCAGGCATGACGAGTGGCTCTGGCTGAAAGCATGTAGGAACTGCCCTGGATTAACACTTTTATTTATTCATCCGAGCAGATTTAGCGTCCTGCTCGGTTTACACTGATTGAAACAAGAGGCCCACGTAGTACCAATATTCCTCGTTTACCCACCGTATCCTCCTACTATACCAACCTAGCTTTAATTATAAAATTAAGATTTATATAATGCTTTCAGGATTACATTTTGCATATATCCGAATCTGGCTCCATGCAACGCTGTTATTTGCATTACTTCTCGACATTCTACGGGGAAGCTATTCCGAGATGTAGTTTCTAGGATTAGAATGAAAACCTGAGGGGCTCATAAATAGCAAAATCGTCTGCTATTTTACGTATCAATCCTCGTTGTAGTCGCTACAGACCGAAATACAGATACAAACGATCCAGAAGTGTGCTGGAGTCACGTGCGGCCGCGTTTTAGGCTCGCGTTGTGCCCATGACTGCAAGTTGTCATTCATGCCCAACGCACCGAAGTTCAACGAAGCATGACTCGTCCAGAACTATGGGATCTTTTTACATGTCCTCCGGTAGCGGATGTTCTGTTTCCGTACCTTACATTGGTCGATGTATACAAACTTCACAGAGTATGCAAACCATTACAAAGTGTTGTGCTTCGCCTCCAGGACACATATCTCAACCTTCGCTGTGCGCTGAAGGATTTTCTTATAAGCTGTGACTCATTCCGTTATAACCTGGGCAGAGCCGAGGCTCTTGTTGTTGGTCCGTTTGTTGTCAATTTCCTCGGCTACCGTCAGCATGACAACACGTATCTGGATATTCTAGTGGAACAGGGACCACTTGCGGATAATCTCATAGAGTATCTATATGCGGAAGAAGCGTATCGGATCGAAGAAGGTGATGAAGTGAGTATCGTCCGAAGGAAGTCTGGCTTGCGCTTACACGGCCTATTAGGTTAGCGACCGAGTCATACTTGGTCGTCCAGGATTTGCTACCAAGATACGCGTTACGAAAACCGATAAAACACCGATACATACGCTTTTGGAAGATTCCTGCACGACTTTGGACCTTTGCTTCATGTCATGGAATAAACTATACTCTATATTCCCTCTAGCCACTATTGCTGATCACCAGTTCTGGCCATTGCGGAAGCTGGATGATGTCTTCGGCGCACGGTTAGCTGAACTTGCTACGCAAGGCTGGACTACACGACACTTGGTCTGGGCTGACGAGGAGATACCTTTCGGGCTGGGTGCGAGACGAGTTGGCGATAAAAACAGCCTGGTAATGAACCTGATGCCAGCTCTTGCCTGCACTGGACTAGCGCCAGACTATGTTTTGGAGCTCTCCGAGTTTGACGTCAACACCCGCGTTCCAGCCCAACATTTCTCAACGGATCGAGGAGCGCCTTGGTGGCCTAACCAAGTTGGAGTGCGAACTACAGTTTCGCGCGAACTCATAATCGTTTTGGAGGAGCTGAAGTCGCAAAGCCTTCGTCATCGTTATACAACAAGGGAGCGCAGTGCTTTTCGTGATTTTGCCCTTGAAAGGCTTGAGCGCTGGACTGAGGTTGAGCTATACAAGATGGACCATGATAAACGCCCTGCAAATTTCCCAGGGCCCCCTCCATCTGATTTCGAAGTGCCGGCGACATGGGACTTCGCAGATGATCAAATGCCAATTTGGTATCGAACATGTTATTCCCAGATCGACCTTGGCAAGTCAGCTTTTTTTTCTTGAGTCCCATCACGAAGTTTCAGTTTGCATCTACTTAGAAGAGCTTAAGCTTTTCTCAATGGTATACTACTATATTGTCTCACCTGGCCTTGAGAATGCCCACAGCTACGCTATTCTATTTAGTTATCAGGCTGCTTAGTGTGATACTGGTACGACACAGTTGTGGGAAAGAGTATAAAACCGGGACAATTTGACTGGTATCAAGGGTGTCTAGGGCCTCCGAGTCAGAAAGTAGAGGCTTCCTCAATCAACAGAAAAACCCCCAAACCTAATCAGCCGATTCATCAGTGCCTACAGATATTAGGCACCCAAAATTGACAAGCATACTCTCCCGGCAAAAAAAAAAACGCAATTATTTCGCTTTGCGTAGTGCACTAGCTGCAGTCAAATGCGTCCAGTTTGCCGTACAGGCCGGCCGCAACGAACAGCCGCTGGGCAGCTGTAGGTCCTTTTACTGCGCGCGACGCAATGGCCGCGTTGAGAGGCGTCCGAAATAAAGTGGCCAGGTGTTGGATGTATGGCATTAGCCTTTGCATCTTTAGCTGGTTAAGCAGTCCTTCCGATTCCTACAGCGCCATTGTTAGGAGATTGTAGAAGAAGAGCGACGATAGCTTTAGTTGACGACGTTCCGCTGTCTGCTTCAAGTCAAGGTCGACAATGAGTGGCCGTCCGCGGATCTGCTTCTTGCCGTCCAGGTCGACGCCTTGGATGAGATAGTTTAGCCCACGCACTAAACGGCGTCGTAGATCGCTGTACTGTTGAAAGGAGCTGCCAGGAAGATAAGCTTGGCAGCAGCAGGTGAAGCCTAGAATACTTGAGCGATTGGCTGCGGTTCTTGCCTCGAAATCAGGCTCGTAGCAGAGGAATAGCTCCTCCCCTACGTTGATGGACCGCGTAGCGAAGCTGATAATGGTGTTATTCTGTATGCTATCTGGAATTTTGCAGTTTGGGAGGCACGAGTGGTTGAAACGGGAGTGCAGTACGAAGAAGCCGCGCGCGGGCGAGGTATTGTCGCTAATGTTGAATGAGTTCTCGGCAAAGGCGGGTTCGATAGTGAAAGGACTGAGTGCTGCACCTTGCGGGAGGAAAGTCGTAAGTACCTTCCTTTCGGCGGCTGTCAACGCTTGGATTGCGCTTCCAATGTTAATCAAAGTGAACTGCTCGGGGTGTTTTCAGACAATGAAGAGCGGTCGTTCGGCGAGGATAATAGACCCTTCCTGGATTTGCCGCGTTGCAAAGGCACCCCAGCCCTTACCAGGCGACGGTCTGAGCTCAAAAGGGGCGCTGCTAGGTATTTCTAAGCTCTGGTATGCTGATACATGAGCTACCAAGTAAGCCCTTCGCGCATCCGAGACTCTTACAGTGTTTGGCAGCCATTTTGTATTTGGCGCTAAGCGGCACTTTTGTCGTCAGAATTGCCAGTGGTGTGAAAAGGAAGTGTGAAACTTCACTACAGGTACGAAAATCGCAGCGTCAGGCATCAGTTTCCTACCCAATATATGGCGCGATGGCGAGTTGCCCGATTCCTGTGTCTACTATTAATGATGTCCAACCCCACTGAGACCCCCTCAAAGTCCACTGAATCGGAGGGGTTAGACGAGCGCGAATCGATGGCCAAGATTAGCGTTTAATCTAAATGTTTACAAGTTTAAGTTGGGGCTATTATATTAACCTAGGGTAAATATTATTGTTATTATTATTATTATTGCGGATACAACCGATGAAGCCCACTCAGATAGGCAGCATAGTCCTGAATCTTCCTATTGACAAATCCATCCGTATCGTCGCTCCAGAGCGTAGAAAAAATTTCCTCGACTTGTGCTGACAGAGGCAGAATAAATCTTGGGCACAGGTGATCTGATACTAAGAAGATGGCAGCATTCACAGAAGTCAGGGAAGACCAGAACCAGACAGCCTTGGAGTCCCACGATTGCTGCATGATCCGCGATAATGGCCAAACGAGCCTTACGCCGGACAACTCCTCCTCGAATATATCCATAAACTCTCGCCTTAGAGCCTCATATGCCGTCAAATGATCGCCCACTAGCTCGTCAATAGCACGTCCAGTAAGCCAGTACGGAGCACGCAATGATTCTACGGGCAGAGCACACAGCCACTCTAAATCAATTAGACACCGAATATTCCAATCCTCATCCACAAATACATTGCTTTGGTGGAGGTCTGTAAGTTGTAAGAGGAATGGACCATTGCGGTATTTGCGTTGGATAAAGTGATGCGAGACTGTTCTCAGTAACGTCCTTGTAGCCATCTGGCTACGGCAATCAGCTTCATCATCCGCGGCGCTCGGATCATGTCGAAGACGGTTGTCATGGAGGGAGATTAGATCAGAAACAAAAGCCTCGGTACAGTCAAATGTCTGCCTGGGTTCTAACGACCTCGGAATGCCCTCGCTCTCAAGTATGATCTCGGCGGCAAGAAGCGGTCGATTCCTTAGCGCGATCGTACAGTTATCATTGAAATGAAAAGACCCAATGCGCGGCTGTGGGACTTTAGCGAGGCTCAGTATAATGTGAGCCATGCCGCGAAACAGTGCTCGACGATGAGCAGGATCATGGTTATGTTCTTCCCAGCTGTCGGATAGCATCCTCCCTGTGTCAGGTTGAATATATTCGAGAAGGAGGTATTGCGTCGGAACAACTGTTGCGCTCTTATGCGGAGCATATTGTGAAAGGGGATCGAGCCGGAGCATCCTACGGATCCACCGTTTAGTGCCATGGGCAGCTCGGCGGTAGAGAGACAAGTGTTGCTCGTTGGTGCACTGCGTTTGAGTCGTTAGCAGGTGCGGCACGGGAGCATTTTGAGCGCTGAACCTACCTGGATATTACTGAAAGCAAATCCATGAAGGCGTGGTATGCGAATCTCAGGACATTCTTCCTGCATGAACACGTATGAAGCTATTTCTGCGCTCATCTTCTCATCAACTGTTCCAGGGTATCGAGATTCCGCAAGCTTCGACGGTAATGGACACCGGACGATGACTTTGCCATTAAACTTGCGCGACCTGACCTCAATGGGGATGCAGATATTAAAACTTCCGCTGATCCATTCGCTTTGACCCAAAACGCGACAGCTTGCCTCTTCCTCCAACCTTAGGTGATGCTTCGGGATGTTGGCAAGAGCATCGCGACAGCTCCAAAGCTTAGACAGAAGCGCTTGATTCGATACTATATTTTGATGGCGTTGCAAACAGTTGAAATCCTTATTTCGGGCTTCCTCGAGCGTCCAAAGCCCAAGTACTGGAGTCATCGTGCATTTCTCAGTACGGCTAGGTGCTAGTTAACGGGCGCAGGCTGACCGCTATTGCCTGACTCAAGCAAGAACAAAGCAGGGTAGAAGAGGAGTAGAGCGTTAAACCGGTGCGCAGACCGGCACCGTTCTTTGTAGGGGGGTTACACTAGGCTGCGCAAGGCAGGCCGGAACACTAAGATTATAACTATTTTATTTACTAATAAATAAAGCAAGTTACATTTATTAAAACTGCTTGTATAATAGTTCAAGAAATATAATAAAGAGATCAATATATGTATTAAGAATAGGAATTCCTATAGCTAAGTAGTCTAGATCTTTATTAATAGACTCGCGATCCTGTTGACTATTAATATCGTCAGAGATTAGAGGCTCTTCAGTATCGATGTACTGTATCTGGCCAATTGTGGCGACCTTCCCAGGTCAAACACGTATTATGACTTATATTATATTATATACTAGAATATAGTAAATAAAAGGCGAGATAGTAGCGTACAATGGACGAAGGAAGACTTCCTCCTCTCTAGTAATTAATAAAGTTATTATATATGATATATAGCTAGATTCTAGCTATATTCTTGCCATCTATCCTATCACCTTCTTCGTGCCAGCCATAACGTTCCTGACACTAAACGAGCTCATTGCGAGAATGGAGCGAACACTACGGGTGCTGGACGATGTCGAGGCAACAAACCTCGCCGCGAAAGAGGAGGATGTGATTCAGATGAATCTAGGAAAGTTCTCTGTTAAGAGGCCTGCTTTACAATATGCTCAGCAAATCTGTGGGTCGTGCCTGTAAGTATCGTTATCTGTACTGCCTCGTTTTTTACGTTTGGCCAACGAGGTTGATGAAGTTGGTTTCTCCACACGCTGGTATACAGCACGTTGCGGGTGCACGGTGTACCACTAGAAAAGTGAATCTTTTCATCTGC
Source organism: Cordyceps javanica (assembly GCF_051103115.1). Classification (NCBI taxonomy): domain Eukaryota; kingdom Fungi; phylum Ascomycota; class Sordariomycetes; order Hypocreales; family Cordycipitaceae; genus Cordyceps; species Cordyceps javanica. The sequence goes on from NC_139299.1 coordinate 1,494,117, forward strand.
TTTCTCAAGTATTGCCGCCTCGGTTGTCTGATGTTTCTTTGACCGAGATGAAGCTTGCTTTCAGGATGAGCACTTGATTCGTTTGTTGCGCAAAGTTCGCTATCGCGTTCCGACGACCTGTGAGACTCTTTGAAATTACCTACGATGTAACTCGAGAACTGGCCGCCGACTCACTCATTGGACTGTGACTGACTGTTGCCTGTAAGCGCTAAACTCCATGTTCATGTTGGTGGTACCGCGCGTGATGAGCATGACAGACGGCAAAAGTCGGACTTTAAAAGTAATACAACAAACCGGAGACAATGTATGCTTTCAATACATGAGCAAACAGTATTTTTTATCACTGATTATATTCCCCGTCACTGCAGTGAGCAGACGTTCGAGTCAGCATTTATCTTTTATAACTAGTGGCAGAGACGCACCCCCCTCCGCCACGCGACATATCCCGCAGCCTTGTCAATTTGGTTTCTCATCTTCCATCTTCAACCATCTCTTAAATTTTTCTCTGAAGCCATATACTCGTCGAAAATGCATGATTTAGCGTTGCTGCGTTGCATCGCACACAGCTCCGCCCAAGCCGTGCGCCTAGTAGCTGGCGGAGAACGCAGCACAGCCTCTACACAACGACCTGACAGCGATACCGACATCGATACAGACACTGCCAAGAACAAAGTCGTCCAAGGCCAAGAGTCCCGGCTAGAAGAGAGTTTGAATGAGTTGCAAGCTTGTCTGAGGATTCATCTGAGCGAGTGTTCGAAAAATGGACGCCAAGACGATACTTCCACCATCGGAGAGCTGGCCACGAGTTGTAGTGCTCTGTGCGGACGCATCCTGGCTGCTGTCCAGACTGCTCGAGGACCCAAGCGTATCGGCAAATCATTCGATACACTGAATTCCACACGCACTGTACTTTCACATTCGCGCCAGGCATTGGAGCTGCGAAAGCTTTCTGAAAGAATGCAAGACCTACAAACCAACTTGGCTTCACAAGTGCGCAAGGTTCTGAGGTATGTACCAACTGGCGTAGAGATCCTTGGTCCTACAATACTAATCAATGTCAGTATCTATATTCTTGACTCGAAACATCAACTTCGCCAGATACAAGTGGAGAGTCGCAGATGGCAATGTCCAAAGTCTGCGAGGCAAAAGACCCTATCCAGCGCATTGCGCAGTCTAGAAACAAGACTGCGCTCGTTGCAGCTAGAGTCTCCCAGCAGGGTGCTTTCTCCTCAAGATATTGAGGCCTTTCAGATTCATATAAATCAGATGAGAGACCAACAGCGGTGCATCAAGCGGAACCATGTCATACTGAAGAGTCTCGCCTTCAAAAGTCATGTCTCTCGACACGACACGATCCCGGAGGCGCACCAGCGAACATTTTCATGGGTATTCTCGACGCCTGAATCACAGGGGCCATCATCTGACCTCAGTTTAAAGGCATGGTTGGAGCGAGACAGCGGAGTTTTCTGGGTGTCTGGTAAGCCCGGCGCCGGTAAATCTACGCTGATGAAGTTTATCGCCGACCACGAAAGAACCCATGCCGCCCTTTCAAAATGGTCTTCTCCCAAACGGACTGTTATAGTCAGCCATTACTTTTGGTGTGCGGGCACCCATATGCAAAGATCTCACAATGGGCTCTTGCAGACCCTGCTCTTTGAAATATTGAGGCAGCTGCCTGACGCAATCGAGACCTTGTTGCCAGAGCGCTGGAGCTCGCCAACTTTGGCCAATTGGACGATGCCTGACCTTTATCAGGCATTGCATCAAATTATCGGACGCCGCAATCTGCCAGTCAAATTTTGTTTCTTCATCGACGGGCTTGACGAGTTTGAGGGCGATCACCTCGCGCTGTGTCATGAACTCAAGACGCTGGCCAAGTCTGAAAATGTCAAGTTGTGCCTCTCTAGCAGGCCATGGACTGTATTTGAACAAGTGTTCGGGGACGGCAAAAGTGGACATTTACGCTTACACGATGTAACCAAGAACGATATTGCAAACTTTGTTTTGGATCGCTTCGCCCAATATCCGGAAATCGCAAAAAACTGGACACCTGACGACTTTCAGAGTATAGCTCTAAAGATCAGTGAACGATCCCAGGGAGTTTTCCTCTGGGTTTCACTTGCTACAAAACACCTCATCGAAAGTTTATCCGAAGGGGACTCATCCTCGAGTGCACTTGACAGGCTGCACCAGTATCCGACAGACCTAGATGACTTCTTCTCATACAGTCTCGAGGCCAACCCGGCAAGCGACCAAACTAAGATGGCAACATCCCTTCTCATTACCGAAGCAGCCGAGAATCCCTTGGATGTTGGCATTTATTACTTCCATGAGATGGAGTCTGCGGATCCCGACTATTTTCTGGCTCTCTCTCCGGAGCCCCCGAGCAGGCTAGAACACAGACGACAGCTGTCACGCACAAAACAACAACTAGAGACCATATGCCGCGGCCTACTGAAAGTTGACCAGAGGACCGGGGTTGTCAACTGCCTGCACCGTACCGTGAGGGATTATCTAGATCAGCGTCAGACCAAGACCATGTTGAGAAGCAAGGCGCCTCAAGGCTTCTCCCCTAGTCTATGTCTTCTGAAAGCATGCGCAGCCTGGACAAAGTCCAGTAGGGCCGCCTTGTCGGAAGAGCCCAAGTCAGAGTTCTTGTCTAGTATCACCTCGTTGCTGGCAGCTTCTGCCCAAATACAGAGTCGCGAAGAAGTAGCACTCTGTCGTCGGATCCTGGACGATCTTGATGCTTGTCTGGTAGCAAAAGGGCCTGCCGCAGAGGAAAGCCTGCAAATACTGCGAACGCAAGTCGTACGTCACAGATTGTGGCAGTACTTGTCAGATATTCAAACCCGCCAGCCTCGATACTTTGACATGCCAGAGGTTCCGGCCCTCGTCCTCGCCCTCTTCCCCGACTATGAGATTGGCGAGGTGCGTGAGCGACGGCGGCCTACCGGCTGGGATGAGGCCACGAGAAAGACTCTGCTGTGCCTTTTCCATCAGGGCCAGGACCCGAACCAGCCGTTTTCCACGGCGGAAACGCTGGGTGCGAAGACGGAGAAGACGCCATGGGTTGTGCTTTGCGAGCACGTCCTGCCACAGCACGACGACAAGCACACCGGCAACATGCGAAAGTTTCAGGCGCGACTCAAGTCGTCCTTGGAAAACGGCATTCTCGAGGCGTTCTTGTCCTCGGGAGCCAACGCCAACGCCAGGTGCCAACGCCCGGGAAAAGCCGCCAGCGTCGCGGCGACTGACTACCTGCTTCACGCATTCCGTCTCTGCGTGGAGGGCGATCAAGTCTTGAAAGAACTCTACTTGGAACATATCCACTGGTTCATACCCAAGGAACAGGACCACTCGAACGCAGTAGTACAAGACTTCTTCCGCATCATGGAGAAGACTTGCGGCAAGGACGGGTCAAAGTTCCTACAGCAAGTGTCGGAGAAGCTGCTGCAGGGTTCTACCCAACGACGGCGCGAGAATATACAGTGACCACTTCATAGTCAATAAGAGTGTTTAATTAAAACCCAGGCACTCAATCAACGTATCTTGGCTCAATTTCAACGCAGTTTCTCCAGCTCGTCTTCACAGTGGATTTCAACTATTTACAGGGAAGCCCATGCCACAGCCGACGCGAGGGCAATAACACCCATCACCGGCGGAACAAACCCGCAGAAAAAAAAAAGAAATCATAGTTTATATTTCTAGGCATATATGAAATGATGAAATTTTTGTGGTATATTAGATGATTAGACACTTCACTCTTCTCCCTTTATGTCCCTGTCAACGCCATCCAGTCCAGGAAGCCCCTCATCAGAGGGATAGTCAGTATCGGCGACATGAAATATAAGCACCCATACTACGCCAATAATTCCCAAGACGAAAAATCTATCCTCATTGTCAGCACATGTCCGTTTACGGTTGTGCGCCTTGTAAACTCACGCGAGTTGTAGACTAGCTTGGGCAATAAATGGAACGCGCTCCCCGGCCAGAAGAAATGAAACCATCATTCCAAATGTCGAATAGAATTTGAACATTCCGGCCACTCGCGCGAGCTTCGCAGGGTCGACCGTCGTTGACGACAGGGTGTATTCGGTACACATCTGGTACCCGGCATACGTGGCTCCGAACAACAGGTAGCATGCTAGCATCCCGCGGAATTCGGGGTCCGTCCAGTCCAGGGAATCCAAGACTGGACGTGACTCGACATGATTGACCCTCAACCAGCTCATGAGACCGACGCAGCCGGCGATGGCGATTGTGCCCATGAGCCCGATTCCGAGCAGGCCACGGTGGCGACGGGACTTCACGAAGCGGCTGTCGAGAACGCAAATCAGCAGGCCGGGCACAAGGATTTGGATCGTCTGATAGGCAAAGTTGTTGACGGATCTGGTTCTCAAGTTGAAGAATCGACCTTTCTCTGGAGTTGGTTCACTTGTTCAAGGGTATTGGAGGGCAGAGGTTGAACGCACCGTTGACACTGCTGACAAGCGCCAGCCCCATTTCGCAACCAAGTTGCGCGGGAGCCATGATGAGATATTTGCTCATGGTCATCAGTTTGAATGTTTGCTTGATCTCGTACCATACTTTGGAGTCTCTTGATGTTGCAATGTGCGAGCCATCCTTTCGTACCACATCCTTGGGGTGGATGATGAAAATCATGGCAATGAAGAAGGCACTCGCGTGCACAACGATGAAGACAATGTAAACAGCGTCCGATACACCAACAGGGTGTGTTTCGTGTATATTCAAGCTCAAGGAAATAGAGCTTCCAACCATGGCCCCGAAACTCCGCAGCATCCATTGTATGCTAATGTACTGCATCATCCTCCTAGTCAGCACCTTTGCGCGACACCTGGCATCCCCCAACCTGCACTTACGAGAGCCTTGTCTTTCTCGTGAGCATAGGCAAATTGCACAAAAGCTGCAGTCGACCACAGAAATCCGCCAGTCAGCCCAAGCACAGCTCCACCCAGCAGGGGAAACCATGCGTGGCCAGTTCGGTCATAGTACCAGAGGCCACCAACATACAGCGGATATCCCAGAGAGCCAATCATTAAACATGTCTTGGGCCTGAGGACGTTCACGAGCGTACCGCCAAAGAATCCGACGAGGGAGAAGAGGCCGTACAGAATGGCATTGGTCTTGTTGGCCACATCGGCCGAAGACGGATGCCCACCGCCAGCCCCGAGGCCCGTCAGCGCTGTGTAGATGCCAGGCAGGCAGAATAGCAATCTGTGAGGAGGCCATAGTGTCAGAAATCAATCAAACTCGACATGACCATTTTTCAGGCGAGACCTACATTCCCACGACGAAATTTTGACTAAACGGTCGCGCAAGATAGTTGCGGGGGCCCATGTTGGCGTACAGATACGGCAAGCTCACCAGTTGCTTTCAAGCCGGTTCCGGCCGGTACCCTTGCCCCAGCTTCAACACCAGCAGAGCGGTGCGTATTTTGAGAGAGAAGGTCTGAGGCGCGTACTCCCTTGCACCCAGCACAGTGTTTGAAGGTGAGAAAATGGGTATAGGGGAAAGGAGGTAAACGGAAATCGCTTTTGGTTGCGGCATCTGGGTAGTGGTTGGGGAAACAGTGGTTCGCGCCTTGTGGAGTATGATGCTCGGAAGCGAACCATACAGAAAGCAGATGGTTGATCAATTTAGTACAATTGGCTACCCCGCATGATTGAAATGGCCCGAAACGAGACAATACAACTGGTTTGCGCGCCAGCTGTGTTGACACCATTTCCACCTGTTCTCCAGTGTTTGGAACATGAGACTTGCAACAGTTGGAAGATGGCGGCCAAAGAAGCTTCGCACACGTGGTAGTTTAGTCAAGGAGGCATGCCAGACCAGTATCTATGCTGTTTCCGTTCTTCCACGAAGTTGCCTCTCTATCATGTTTGCCCGGGTGTTGACCGCCTCGTATCATGCTGCGAGCACCTAGTTGATACAAGAACCCACGTCCCGATATGAGCTTCTCGACATCAATTGCCAAGCGCTTCTAGTATTTCGAAACTAGATCTACAAATTCAGAATCAAATTCATATCAGATACGTGTATAATAATGGGACGGCTTAGGTATTGTAGTCAAGATACCTGCTGAACCATTACTCTTGGATAACTATAATGGCCGACTTGGATGCCAAAGTGGCGTTTGTGAAACTCGGTCGGCCAAACGAGCCTGAAGGTCACTGGAGGCTCAGCCCTGCTGAGATTTAGTCGATTAGGGCAAGGGTATTGCATGAAAGTGTAGCAAAAGTCAAATACATCTATGCATTGGTTTTCATTCCATCTGTCTGTCGAGGACACTCATTTTTATGAACAAGACTGTTGAATAGTACGCGGTATCAGGTTGCTAAAATCTAAGCCGTCTAGACGCAGCCAGCCAGAAACCTTGTCTATCCACAGACAACTGAAGTTTGAGAATTGTTCAGAAATCTTGATATACAACTTGACGCTGTAAATTCAAAACTCTCATCACATGTTTCCACCAAGAGAAAAATTCAACCCTCTACCGCTTCCTCCTAGCTCAGCTTACTCAAGAGCTCACAGACTGCGCTTGGGGATCTTGCACTTGTCCAGGCAGGTGTCAATCTGCGCGGCGAGGCCCGCGGGCAGCGCCGCGCGGATGCGGTCAATGTCGGCGCCGGGGATGGCGTCGCCGAGCTGCGTGGCGATGACGTCGTCGGGCAGCGCAAACGCCTGGTCGGCGACGAAGCCGAAGCCGCCGTCCTCGGCGGAGAACACGGTGATGGCGGTGGCGTCGTCGCAGTCCGGGTTGATCTGCGTGTGCAGCGCGCCCTGGTCAAAGACGTTGAGCGAGTTGGGCGCCAGCTCGTTGCGGATGACGCGCTGTTTGCCGCTGGCGCCGACGGCGCCGAGCTCCGGGATCGTCTCGGTGACGAGCCGCCCCGAAAGGAGGATGAGCATCTCGGCTGCCCGCGGGTGGATGTGCAGCTTGCTGATGGAGCAGCCTGCGGTGGGCGCGTTAGAACCAAGCTTTATGGAGAGAGTCAAGGGACATCTATATATGACATTGGGAGCACAAACCGGGAAATTTAGCGGCCGCGATGCTGGTACCGGTACCGACCATGGCAGGGAAGGTCTGGCGATTCGCGATGGATTGGAAGCCGTTCTGGCCAAGGTCAAAGACAAAATCCTTGTCATCGGCCAGAATGCTATAGCGCTCAGCAAAACTACATAATATGGCTCGGTCAGTCTTGAAGCTTTTTGTGTCTCTGCTGTCCATTAAAAACTTACCTATCAGCCATGCGCAGCCGGGCGGCCTTGCTAAGTTCACCAGCGGGCTTGGTCTGGTTGGTCGGTGCAGCAATAGCAGCAGAGGACAGAGCCAGAACGGCTGATATGATGGAAACAGTGTTGAAGATCATGATGTTGTGTGTTGATTTGAGATTGGGTGGTGGAAAAGTTTTGAGGTATCGAGTCGTGTTTGAGTGTTGTTTATTGAGGTGCTTGATTTCTATATCGAATTGCGCAAATGTCGGGATTCCAACGTCTTTATATATTCGACCAAGGCCTGACTTATTTCAAATCATTGTAATCATGAGTCTTGCAATTGAGTTGTCTGATGACAGCCGGTAAGCAGCACAGCCATGGCGGGATATTGTAGTATCCATAGCGTCTCTTCACTCTTGACCAAACGAGTAATGTAGAGTCAAGACATTCCAAATCGTGGTCGCATTTTATCGCTGCTGTCAATTTTCTCAGCAAGGGTCTTTGCAGCCACGACCATTTCCATCTCTATCGGAAAGGCTTATATTTTGCCAGGGCTGTGCATGTAGGTAGCCTTCCTGTCCGATACGCCACGGCTGCGGTGGGCGACTGGCGTATTCACCTCGGTCAGCCCTGTCGTATTGACGCCCCGCTGGCGTATTTGGAGCGTATCGCACGAGCAATCACCGTGAGAGCTTCTCGGCGGCTGTTCATTTGTAATTTTTGTTTTCCGCATCAGCTTCTCCTCGCTAGAATCAGTACTGCCGATGGCGGTAAAATTTTGTCATTGAGAGAAACGCTCGTTGGACGCTAAAAATGGCGGCCTTCTCACGCCGCACCGCCTAGGGTGGACTTGATCGCGTACATGGTTTTCGGCCACCATGTTTCACCCTCGGCCAGGTCGATCACGAAGCCTTGCGCTTCGATGAAACGGATGATGCGGCCCAGCTCCCAGTGTCCAACGTCCCCAATCCACCATACGCCGTCCAGCAGCATCACCAGCACCAGCCAGTGCGCAAAGATGTCCATGACGGGCTTGTGCGCCGCCTCCAGGGGCAGCGGCTCGTCGGCGTCGCGCGAGAGCGACTGACGCTCCTCAACTGGCATGCAGTCGAGGGCTAGCTGGACGAGATGAAGGAATTCAAACGGCACCTGGTTCAGAAACGCCATGATCCGACGCCGCCATAGCTTAGACGGCGTGGCAGACGTCACGCGCGCCAGGTATCGGACCAGCCATGGGGGGACATTGTCCAGCGCCCCAAAATCACGCGGTTTGGGGGCTCCTTCTTCTCTCTGCGGAGGGCCGCCGCCGCCCATGACAGCCTGAAAAAGCTCTTCGAGAAGCTTGAGAGCAGTGCCGCAGGCTTCTAACTTGGCATCGTACGGGCCTACGCTGGACTCGACGTCTCTATTCCGCGCCCTGAGTTTTGCCAGGGCGGCTTCGTATGTGGTGGAGATGATGGGCAGCAGCAAGCGCCTCGTCTCTTCTGTGGGGCCATCTTGGAACTTGTATTTGCTTTCAGCAGTCTCCGATGGGCCAGGCGATGATGCAAGCAGCTCAGCCTCCTCCTCGCCCTGCTGATTCGGATGTGGTGAATCGAGTTCGCTGCTTGAGCGCAGCCCGGGCTGTAACAGCCCGACAAACGCGACGTGCGCTGCGCGTACCGACGTGATCCATTGAGACTGAAAGGGCTGCATATCTTTTGGAAGCAGAATCCCTAGCTGCCTGACTTTTTTGGCCATCAACACTCGCACATGGTGGCAAGAGAGGGCATATAACACCATCAAGGCAGCGTTGGGCAAGACGGATTGGAACTGCCTCTCCTTGAGGTCATTCTGCAGCTGTCGAAGCGAGGACTGATGATGACGATCCGCCAGCCGTAGCAGGTCGCAAATCTCTTCAAGCTTTTCGGGAGATGCTTCAGAACTCCTAATGATATCATGGGACTTGCAAGATGCGGCGAGGGCAAGGATGGCGTCCATGACGGCGGGGTTCGTAAATGCCAGGTTGGGCATACCGACCTGCAACGGGAACATGTCTTCCTTGCCGTGTGGGATTACATGGCTAGTGTGTGTAATGTAGTGACTGAAAAGCTCCAGCTCGCGTGCATTCAGCATCGGCATGCTTTGAACGGGTCCGCCCGGTCGCCCGACAACGGCCAGTGGAGTGGCGGGATCGTGGCTGCCATGACTATACACGCTTCGGTGCGAGTTGGCCGGTGTGTGAGCAGACATTGGATCAGTAGATTCTAAATCTCTCATTTCTGGACCCAGATCACGGGCCAGCTGGGGGCCATGCCGCTTGGAGACATTGCTGGTGGCTGATTCATCACCGTCTGCAGCAATGACATATTCGCAATTGACACCCTGCTTTGAACAGCGAGAGCATTTAGGCTGCTTTTCATCGCACTAATACTCGAACCGTCAGTCGAACGCGGCGTCCCATCGCCTCGTATTGAACGGTTCACTGACCTTTTTCCTCAACCTCTTGCACCTCGCGCAGCCCTTTCTGGATTTCAGATGGGCCCTACGCTGACGAGAGGAGTCATTTGGTGCCCTGACAGTATTAGGGGACATGTCTCAAGCCGTCAGGCCATCGTATTATGGCTTCTGCTTCTCTTGAGGATCAGCCCGGCGCCATAGCACGGTTCTCTGGCGACTTGAACGAAATGTTGTTGGATAGTTGACAAAAGACGCAGGCAGATCTGTGATGTGTGTTTGTAAGAAACGCGATGCGACCTAAAATAGTGGCCTTACATTTAGGGCACTAATTCTACGAGCCATGGTGATCAAATTTGATGGTATAAGAGGGGTGGATTGAGAAATTCTCAAAGTTGAATCCTGGTTACCAATCTTGTACATATTCCTGGCAATGCATACGTAAATGGCTTGCGATTGAGCGTGGCTGCTATCATGGCGGCTCCTGCAGTCACATATATTACTGTCACATATAGTAACAATCAGCCGCACAGTGTCTGGGTTAGTTGGGTTGCCAGGCAGTCAATATTGCACGGTTGAAAATGTTTTCATCAAATGAGGAATAGTCGCTAATTATTCTACAAGCATGGAAATTGACAAATGCCATCAACTAGTTAGTTATACAAGTGCAAGGCTGGCCGCACGACTCACAGCCGTGGGATCGCCAGCCTTGTATGGGGCAGTGCCAGTGCGCAGGGGTGACCTGTCTTGCTATAGATTGCTCTGAGGCGACACACTTGACACCTTACGTGTGTCTCTCTTATTATCCACCGCCTCTCACTCGACGTTTACCTCCAATAGCCTCAAGTCGCGCTCCACTGATTTACTACGGCAGTCTTCCTTGAAAAGACGATTTTGACTGACGCAATGGCATCAACAAAGGAGCCATCCACAGACGTGCCGTCGCCAGACGAGCCTTCACAAGTACCAGCGCCAGACGAGATAACTCACGACGAATTCGCATCCCTCCTCAATGACTATCCTTCCCTAGTAGAAAAAATTTCCCAATCAAAAGGATGTAAGATTTCTTTCAAACTCGCAAATCATTCCTCTCCCCTCTTGGTCGCGCCGCTCCCTAACATGTTCCTCCTCCAGCCAAACCCGGCCAAAAATCTCTTCAGCAGCTTGACGAGTTCCGCTATGGCAAGGCCATCGCCGAGTTTGGCGGGACCGCCTCCTCCTCCTCCAAGGAAATGACGCTCGATGACGTCCGACTCCTCGTAGAGTGGAAGCTGCGTCACGGCAAGTTCCGCCCCATGCTCATGGGCCTCGCCTCGTCCAACAACGCCGCCGTGACCCGGCGGACCATTGCCGCCGCCATCCAGGCATACCGCGCGTCGTCCCCCTCCTCCTCGGCCTCGCCCACCCAGCCCGGCGGCGGCGACGGCGACGGCGGCGGCGACGGCGTCACCGCGGCCCTCGCCGCCCTCACCAAGCTCCGCGGCATCGGCCCCGCCACCGCGTCGCTGCTGCTGAGCGTGCACGACCCGGCGCGCGTCATCTTCTTCTCGGACGAGGCGTTCTACTGGCTGTGCGCCGGCGGCGTGGCGGGGCGCAAGATCAAGTACAGCAACAGCGAGTACGAGATGCTGCGCCGGAACGCGGCAAAGCTGGTTGGGAGGCTCGGCGTGAGCGCGACCGACGTGGAAAAGGTGGCATATGTGCTGTTCAAGCGCGACACTGCGCCGCAGGAGAGTAGCAAGGCGGCGCGCAAGCCTGCCAAAGCTGCAAAGGTCGCAAAGGCCGCAAAGGCCGCAAAGACTGCAAAAGTCACGGAAAACACTGCCAAAGATACCAAAGGCGTGAAAGAGCAACAAGCAAAGAGGAAGAGTGCCGCGGCCGAAGAACCCGAGCCAGCACAAGGCACGAGACGGTCAAAACGGGTCAAAAAGTAAAAACAATTCATTTACGCAAGGCTACTGTAAAGCTACCAATTGCTGCATTTTGCCAGCGCATTGCTCCCTAACGGCGAACCATATACCAGTATTTTTTTTCGCTGCATCAGCGCCATTCTTCACGTTTCCGCTCTTCCGTCCTCTAAACATGTATACTCCATGGCGCATCAGCCAGGTCTTAGTCGTGCTGCGTTTCGGGGTGCAAGACTGGATTATTTGTCCTTCTTGGCCTCCTTGGCTTGGGTGGCCTCGTACTGGTCACCGAGGTCGTTGTAGCTCTTGTGGAGCTGCTCGCTCTGCTTCTTGAGCGTCTGCAGATCCTGTTCCTTGGCGGCAAGCTGCTTCTTGAGGGCCGTGACCTCGTCCGTGGGCTTGACGACCGCGTTCTTGTCGCTGTCGTAGGCGCGGACACGCTCCTCGAGGCGGATTATGTCTTTAATCATAACATAGGTGCGGTTAAGGATCAAAGAGAGGAAGAGAGTGAAGCCGCAGAGGTACATGTTGCGCTGGGCATAAAACTTGCGCGCCTGGACTTCGGTGCGCTCGTGGCCGAGGACGACACTGCGGGGTAACAAGTCTTGTTAGCCATGAACGTGGGCCCTGGTTGTCAAGGTGAGAGAGGTTGACGTACGTTCCGCCGCTGCGGGCGGCCCTCTCCATGGTATCAGAGAGCTCAACCTGGACACGGTAGACGCGATTCACAGAGTCGATGAAGAGGACGAGGATGAAGATGAAGGTGATCTTGAGCCAGTGCTGAATCTGGGCAATGGTCTTGTTCTCGGAGATGAAGCTGGGGGCGTTGTCAGTGCATGTAGTCAACTGCGCGTACTGATGGGAAATGCATACGTAAAGATGGCGCGGCGAGCATTGTGAGGTAGAGGGACCACCAGGAACATGAAGAGCGCCATCTCAAACATGAGAAGGGCAAACACCTGGTAAGTCGCAGTTAGCACACCGCAATCATCATGCTCCGTGGCCAGAAGATCTAGCCATTGGGGTGTCAACACACGATTGTGTAGTAGAGCGTCATGGCGACTGTTGCGTGTGCTCGGATGCACTGGGCAGCTTGCGGGGTTTCGTAGGACGGCGACGGAGGACCGGCAGCAAGAAAGGGGGGCTGAGGTGGATGAGCAGTAAGTCTGTGAGATTGGAAGCTCGCAGTGGAAGAGGGCGGCGCGAAGAGAAGCTTAAAGTGCGTGTTTGCGATGTGGTCCTTTCGGCAAAGGTTTGGTGTCCAGAGGAAAAGAGGTAAGCACGTTTGGAAAGGTGGTCAGTTTTTTTTTGGCCCAGACAAGCCGAGGGCAGTGCAGAGGTGACTGCAGAGCTTCCCGCTGGATCGGGCCTAGAAGCTCTGTGTGCAAGCTTGACTGACGACCTGGCGACGTCATCGTTTTTCAGCACTGCCAGGGTCAGCAAACGGTGTGGCTGAAGCTCACAGAGGGGCTGATCAAGTGGCTGACCAAGTGGCTGGTAATTGATCTCTTGTCCGTCTCCGAAGGCCACGCATAGTAAAGGATGCTACGCATAGAACGCGCTTTCCATGTCCCGCCTGCTGTACATGTGATTTCGAAGTCGGTTCTTTTCATTGTCAAATGTAGCCACAAAATGTTCATTAAAAACGGCGGCTGTGCCGCCAATGCCAGCCGCCCATCTACCTTCTACCAGTAGCTAAATCCCCTCTCACCATCACACGGTGTACATTTCACGCCCAACGCCCATGACCCAAATTCAAATGAATAAGCAGCCTCTGCTTGTAGCTTTTCCGTGACTAGCGCTCCTGCGCTACAAATATCAAAAATCATCACCGCGGAATTTAGCCGGCGGCCGCCGGTTTCTAGTCGCCCGATCCAATCGCTTTCGCACAACCACATCTTGGTCGTCTTCCTCCTCCTCCTCTTCGTCTTCTTCTTCCTCTTTCTCCTCCTCCTCTTTTGCCTGTGCTTCTTTTCTTGTTCCTTTTTCCATTGCTTTTTCTTCATCTTGGTCCTCCTCTTCCTCCTCGCTCTCGCCTACCGCCTCTTCCTCGTCCTCGTCTTCTTCTTCCTCCCCTTCTTGAGAATCTCGCCTGTGGGCTCTTGGAGGAGCATCCTCACCTCCGGTAGACCAGTCGTCGCTATCCTGAATCTCGTCGGATGCGTCTTGTGCAGCTCGCCTCTGGCGCGTTGTGCGTGGAGATTCGTTCGAGCTGTCGAGCCATGGCGGATTCTGGGGCGATTCCCGTAACCGACGCGCGGCCTGGGCCGTCTCGGGTGTTGCTTTTGGCACGGGTCGTGGGTGTTTCCTAGGCCGTCCACTCCCCGGCCGTGCACCGCCGCGTCTGCCCGCAACCTTGGACTTGTCGACTTTCGTCGGTGTCTGGGATGCTCTGGCGCGAAGGCTACGCCTAGTCCTCACACCGCCATTCGGCGTCCCTTCCTCGCCCAGGTCGTCCTCGTCTTCTGCGATTGATTCCTGCCACTGTCTCCGCGTCGTAGCGCCGCGCATATGATAGCTATCATCATCCGAATCGAGCTTTGCTAATCCTCGTTTACGTTTTACTGGTCGGTTAAGCGGAGAAATGTATGGCGCTTGCATGTCTTCCTCCTCGTCCTCGCCACCGTTCGCAACGGTTCGGCGCCTTCTGCGCTTTGCTGTGGGCTTTTTGCGCTCCAGTTTTTTCTGTTCCAGCTTCGGCGCCTTTCTTGCAACGCCCTTGTTGGCAGCTGACTGCGGCGGTCGCCCTGGTTTCCGCGGAACCGCTGGCTTCTCGCCTGTCTTAGTGTCGAGCAGCTTCTTAGTGAGGTTCGGGAAGTTTTCGCCGTAGTTGAAGAACAATTCTTCTCCAGCTCGAATGTCTCGCAGAGCCGTGAACTTAATTCGATACTCGCCGTTGACATAGAGGATTCGAGGCGTGATGTTGGACCCAGTGCGGTCGTGTTCAGATGCATGATTGATGTAGCGACTGAGGTTTCCGTAGATGGCAGCATCGACCCAGATGCCTTCGTTCTCCAGCAACGTAAAGACATAAGAAATATTGGAATCTTCGTCAAATACATCGCCGCGACGAGCTTCTCTTCGGACGCCTTCGTCGTGAGTAATGAGCTCACCAACATATTCAATGACGAAATCGTCCTGCGCCAGGTCCTCAGCCGTGAACAGCCCATATCCCACTCCATCCAGTTGACTCTGTCCCAAGACGAGCTTCTTGCTGAGTCCGCGTTGCAGCTCACAGTTTTGACAGCCTGTCTCATGCAGCATGTCCGATTCAGCATTGTGCGGATCCGCTCTCTCCAGAGCACCACAGGTTCCACATAGCGCTGGATCACATTCGCGGTTGAGTTGAACGCAGATGCATGGCTTTTCTTTTTGCTTTGCCTGGCAGCTCTTGCCTGTGGCGTGGCATGCGCATCCGGTGAATTTATATGAGCACGTATCTGCGGTACATTTGCACCACTTTTCACACAAGATGCCTGCCTTCACGCAAGTACAGTTCTGTGGTGTACAAGAACCCTCGTGTGAACACGGTTCGATTATTTCACGGCGTTGGTGCTCATGTGTTATTGTATGGTCTTGCCAGTCTCCAATCAGAATTTTTCGGCGATTGTCATACCATGACAGCATTTTGGTTCGCGAAGGCTCGATACGCACAGCCTCTGGCAGTTGAACAGCTAGAGAATCAAGTTTGTCATATACGGCAGTACATTCGCGATCCAGAATATCTGCCGCAAAGCAGATTGGGTCTCGACGCAGCTTGCTTTGGCTCATTGTCGAGAAAATAGACTTCAAAAGCGCAATTTCCTCTTCCAGCCAGCTTCTTTCCTCCCGCATCTGGCCCACTGAAGGGGGGGGAGAGAGATAGCATTGCCGCCGGCACGGCAGCTCATTTTCGCGGGTATCCGCGTCCTCCGTAATCAGCCTCCGCCGACGTTGCCTCAGAAGGTCAGCTAGCGGCATCACCGCTGCCAGGGAAAAAGTCCGTTTGAGGTTCTTGTTGTCATATTCGCCATGGTCGCAAGAATGGCTGTAGCAAATGAGACAGCCGAGAATGCTATAGGTAGCAAGGTGCGCTTCGGTAATCTCATCCACATCCCCTTGTGGTATAGGAGCTGCGTCCTTTGCCACAGGTTTAGGGTCCAAGACCCCGTCGACAGACTCCTCGAGCAATAGAATCCTTCGAAGCTCAATTTTACTCGCAAGTGCCATATCATTGTTATCGAACGCCCTTTTGAAAGCGTTCGTGAATAGTGCCGCAGCTTTTCTTGATTCAAGACTGGTCGGATCACCGTCAGTTGTCTCGCGGCTGGATCGAATAATGTCCGTCTTCTTTTGAGGCGCAATATTATCGTCAAGATCTTGGCTAGCCATATAGGCAACGAGCGCAGACTTTGTACAATTGGGTATACCCAGCTTATCTAGCCAGGTATCCAAATATAAAGATACGGTTGCTGCGCGCTCAGTTTGGATTGTGAGTATGACCTTTTCCTCCCGGTTCATCGGCTTGAATCCAGATTTCGTATCAATTTCCTCGAGTTCTTTCAGCCACAAGTTATATTTCGACTCCTCGCTGCTGTCAAGATCCCGCAAGTGTGGGACAAAAGTCAACATCGTGTTTGCCGTGAGAACGTTCTTTTTTATATCGACATGATGGAACCGATATCGTGGGACTCTGTCCTTCATGGTTTTGATTGCTATGATCTCGTGATGCTCCTCGCGCGCATCCTTGCGAGCTTTCAAATGTTGCTGGTTCTTGACGTAAGCAGGGTTTCTTTGGTCACCACGCTTTCAGCATACCTTGAACTTGATTCTCATCGTCTCTCCTTTCCTATGCGGAACAGGGCCATTCCCCAGTCCTTCAAAGAGATTCGCACCATGTTGAACGCGCCATTCTATAGGCGCGGTGGCCTCAATCGCCTGTGTGACCAGTCGCGAATGATCTTGTCGCACTCCTCTCAGCAAGTCTTGCAGAGCGCTTGCGAGATCGGCCTCGTTCCAATGCTTCTGCACAGTGCTGGCGCGAGACGATCTCGAAGGCGGTGTGGCGAGCTGTGTTGTTTGTATCGGGGTATCGTGACGCTGCAGTACTGTTGAAGGCCCGGTGTTGCTCGCAGTTAATGTCTGGGGTTCGGTTCGTGCCTGTGACCTTCTAAGAGGTGGTGGGCTAATTTCCCGTGCGATCTGCAGCATATCGCTGGTCGGGAATTTGGAGCTGACGGGTGTGCCAGACCTTGGGGTGAATGTTTTTGGGCCACAGCCGGCCAGGTGGGAAGGCGGTCCATTAGCCGCGAGGATGGAGGAGGGCGGGGGGATTGCGGCTGGTGGGCAGGTGTATGCGGTAGGTGGGTTAAAATAAAGGGTGGTGTATGGCTGCTGGGCAGGAGATCGTAGGCGAAAATCGTCGGGATACGACGCTCGCGAATCGGCGTCTCGGTCAAACCTCGACATGGCGCAAGGGTCAATCCCGTTCGATCCGCAAAGAGCGTCCCCTTCCGCAGGTCATTAACAAGCGCATGGCACTAAAAACCGCTGCCCTTGGGGTGCAAGCGCCGCGGATTTGTATTATTGTCTCCGGGGAAGAGGGCGATGTTGTTGTTGTAGTCGCGGAAAGTGGTGTGGTGGCGAGGCTACGGGTGCGCCTACGCGGTCGCGCGTCTGGCAATTTCAATTTCGAGGTCACTCATCGCCATACAACTGCACCCCCACACCAGGCTACCCGGTACGTATTGATGGGGGCGCACTTTCTTCATATCAGCACTGTATATGACTACATGGATATATTTCTGCTCAGATCAGTTTCCGTCGACTTCTGGTTTTTTTCAACGGAAGCCGAAGCGAGGCTGGTTCTCGCGTCCCTCTGAGGATCTGACAGATACTACATATTACCCATTCCAGCATGTTTAGACTGTACGTATAACATATCAAGTTCAAGGCCAAGTAGCTGGGTGGAATGCATGCAGTGGACTCATCATGTGCTTAAGACCAACGAGTAGACTGTACACCGACGAATATAGCTGCCTACCAGTCCTCGTCTTTCGTGACATAATGGAGAAGCGCATGGGGGTGTTGCCCAAACTAACAAGGGGCCTTGCACAGCGGCTCGGTACAAAAGTCAAGGTTTTAATAATTTGACAACCCAATAAAACCAGACAAGCTGTCAAGACCCAGACGACCAGTGAGAGAGGAGTATTACTTAGTATTGCTGATATACGTTGAGGGGTCGGCAGCATTTACTCGCATTTAGACTCTCCCCCTAGCTAATGGTCACTACGCGACCATGCGTTGAGTCGCAATCGTGGTGCCCGGCTGTAAAAGATCTCGGTTACAGGTAGGCTACGTCTGTTCAGTAATATATAGATAAATAAGTCCAACCTGTTCAGCAACTCACTAGTACATCCGATGTCGTCTAGTGGTTAGGATCCTGCGCTTTCAGGTATACTTGAGTGCCGCAGTGGCCGGGGTTCAATTCCCCGCATCGGAGATCCAACTTGATGTACTTTTTTTTTTTAGTCTCGGACTTGACAGTCGAGAAGTTCGAGTCGGCAAGCCATATAATGGCTCTCAGCGTATCTTTCCTATCCTTTTATCTCGTTGGACGTGTATGGCTGTCACTTTGACCAGTAATAGCGAGTGTAAAATGTGCAATGCTACGCGGTAACCAGAGTCATTCAAAAGGCATTCGATGCGGATAGGCTATAGAACTCTCAAGCCACGCCTGTAACCTCGGTGGTAGATGTGGCGCAGGGAACGCATTGTTTAATCTAAGAGTACGGAGCGAGATGACGGCGATGGCGGCGATGGCCTGCGATCCCCAGGTACAAGGTGGCAGTGCAGCGGCAAGCACCAAGCCTAATCATCAATCGTGTCGCTAATGATCCGGGGCCTGGACGAGCCGGCCGAACCGTCGGTCACCTGTGCAACGAACGCAAATAGTCGTGACGAAAAACCTGATTTTGGACGCCATGACAGACACACACCCCTGGTCATGCCAGCGGACAAGGGACAACGGACAAGGCGCGGGCGATGATGTGAAATTGGCCATGGTTCAAGTTTCGTCATTCTCGAGCTTAGCCTGAAACTAACGTAGCGAAAAGCTTGGAGCAGTGGCAGCCAAGCCATCCGCATTTGGAATGGGCTCTGCCCCACGGACGAAGACGACGACGAAGGCGACCAGTCGTGATGACTTTTTTGTGTGTGTTTGTACGTAGCGGAAGATACGGATAGCCAGACGGGCTGGTAGTACGGACCAGAGGAGACGGGCAGTCCTTGTACAAGTACTGCGACAATGGCTCGATGAAGATGATTGGTCGCAGCGCGCTGCAAACATGCCGGGGCATATGATAGAAAGGAGACGCCTTTGTGCATTCTTTCTCGCTCAGGCTCAATATGGACAGGGCTGCTGGATCGGAGACGCCTCTGGACGCCTCTGGGCTCAATCGGCAGAAACAGACATGCCCCCTGCGCAGGCTCCAATGTTTTGGCAGGCGCCGGATTAGCAACTGGGGCAGGTAAGGTTTTAGAGGGAGAAAAGGTGCATGTCGCACGAGCGATGTGGAGGAGAGGAGGGAGGCGCTGGTGGATGGAGAGAAGATGGATCATGGATTGATTGTGAAAGCGGGTTTGATGGCCGTGACTGGCGGGGGAGAGGGAGGAGGATGAGGATGGAGGGAGGTGTGTGCATTGGGACTTGCATTGAGAACTTACATTGACTTGCATAGACTTGCATTGGAGCCTGGAGGCAAGGTTGCGAGGTAAGTAGGTGTACCCAGCCTGCCAGCCATTTAACTACATCATGCTATTATGACCGTGTTCCAGCTGTCGCAGTACCTGGAAAGCTCCCTAAAAAAAGTCAATAACTCAGTTTCCCCCCCAAAAGCAGGGTTGGGCAGGCGACCCACTCCCAAGAAAAAAGGATGACGTAGCCGTAGAAACCATGCGCTACCAGACTACCAGTAGACAGCCATGCTCCTCTTCCCTGCAAGCAACCAAGCTCACCACCCACTCCTCTTAAAACCATCGGCACCGCCCCATCCGTCTCTGCGAGCTGTCTCGATACTCTTTCCCCTGTTGATACTTTTGCGATTTGCACATCAATAGATCATCTCGATAGTCTGTCTTCCTGCACGCAGCGACTTCGCTTCTGCCCAATCTAGACCCTCATACCACCCGCCTCCACCCTTTCAATATGCATCGCACATACTCTATGCGCCAGTCGCGCGCTCCCACTGCCTCGCAGCTCCAGGTATGCACCTTCACCGACCAATTCGCTCCTCTGTTGGCTCTCGCAAGCTAACCATCGCATCTGACAGACCCCCCCTCCCCCTCCTTCTTCCACCAAGTCAGGCCGCTTTTTTGGCAAGAGTAGCCTTGGTAAGTCGCTTCAGCAACGGAAATGGCGCCATTATTGATGCGACCGAGCTCGATCACTATACCAGCTTGCAATTGATGCCATCGGAAGCTAACGCCTCCACTCTCAGGCCATGCCCTCCGCCGCAACGCTGGTGGCGCTTTCGGCCCCGACCTGGCCAAGAAGCTCTCCCAGCTCGTCAAGATGGAGAAGAATGTCATGCGTAGTCTCGAGACCGTCGCCAAGGAGCGCATGGACGTCGCCGTAAGTTTTCGCCTGCACTTGCTCAAGCTGCTCAAGCGCCCTCATCAGCCAATCAGCTCTAACATGTCGCCAGCAACAACTCTCCGTCTGGGGCGAGGCCGCCGACGAGGACGTCTCCGACGTCACCGACAAGCTTGGTGTCCTGCTGTACGAGATTGGCGAGCTCGAGGACCAGTACGTCGACCGCTATGACCAGTACCGCATCACCATGAAGAGCATTCGCAACATCGAGGCCTCCGTGCAGCCCAGTCGTGACCGCAAGCAGAAGATCACCGACCAGATTGCCCAGCTCAAGTACAAGGAGCCCAACTCCCCCAAGATCGTTGTACTTGAGCAGGAGCTTGTCCGTGCCGAGGCCGAGTCCCTCGTCGCCGAGGCCCAGCTCTCCAACATCACCCGCGAAAAGGTCAAGGCTGCCTACACCTACCAGTTCGACGCCCTCCGCGAGCATTGCGAGAAGGTCGCCATCATCGCCGGCTACGGCAAGCACCTCCTCGAGCTCATCGACGATACTCCCGTCACTCCGGGTGAGACCCGCGCTGCCTACGACGGCTACGAGGCTAGCAAGGCCATCATTCAGGACTGCGAGGATGCCCTTACCAGCTGGGTCAGCTCCAACGCTGCCGTTTCTTCCAAGCTCTCCACCCGCTCCCGCGGCCTGTCCCAGCGCCGCCGCAACAACCTTCGCAACCGCGGCGAGGGCCACGACCTCTCCAAGCAGGATGCGCCCCTCGACAACGGCTCCTGGCGCGAGGAGTCCGAGGAAGAGGAAGAAGAGGAGGACCTCGATTCCGATGCTGGGCTGAACAGTGAGCACCGCGGTCGCACCCAGGAGGCTGTCGTCGCCTAAAGTGGCTACAATAATGAACCATATGAAAAACATTCAAACGAAAATGGAACACAAATATAGTGGGTAATATGATGGGAAAAGGTCAAGCGATTCTTTGGAGAATTACAGGCTCGCTATTCTGTGATGACAGCAATGGCAGCTAATTGATGTGTTTACGGAGGAGGAGTGTGTTTCGAGGTATACCCCGAAAGCCAACTCACGGCCTAGATTTGACGCTTCAATATGCTAGTTTAGTGGTTCTGTTTCTATCAGGTGTACTCTTATTGCTTAATACAAATCTTAAATATTAGAGGAAGAAGTTTGATTGCCTAATCCGCCCTGATGCCTTTGAGTTGCATAACGTGCCATGCGCCTAAACAACGTGGTGACTATCTCGCCGTCCCATCTGACTCGCAAAGCGCTCAACTTCCATTTTGGTGATGCGATGTCCAGGAACAACGACCAAACCCAAAAACCGCGATGTCATGTCCAGCGTCACGTTGCCGCCCGCAGCTTGTGTCATGGCCTGCGCCCGCTGTTCCTCGCTCGGTGGTCGGTACTCGTACGTATGCGCCAAAACGATGTTGCTTTCCTAGAGCCGCACGAGGGCGGGAGCGCAGTCAGCAGAGAGCACGACGCAGGGCAGAGCAGGAACAGTTGCAGAAAGGCGCGGGCGTTTATTTTTTCTTTTACTGCGTACAGCATCGGTGCACTTGAATTGGCCCCAGAACAGACGGCCGTCCGTCGTGACGACTCGCAGGTTCTGGTTCAGCAGCGACGACAGATACTCGTGGGCCGCCTCCTTGTCCATGGCTGCTGCGGCTGTCCCGGAAACTAGACTAAACGTCTGAACCGGCGCGCGCCGCCGTAGCGATTCCGATATCCGGGAATGGAAAAAGCCGTTGATCAGGTTTGGGAGGAAAAAAAAAATAGGCCCGCCCCGTGGCTTCGCAGACTGCCGCTTCCTGGTGGGTAGGTAGATAAAGTAGGTAGGCGAGCATTTGCCCGCCAGCTCCACTGTACTAATAAGCTTGGGTGGCCACCCACAGATGCGTCATCAACAGTGAACTTCTTCACGCACTTGCAATGCACGCGCGCTGGTCGCAGGTTAGCGGCGCTCTTCTCTTCATCAATACACACAATCTGCAGGCGAGGCTTTTTGGCACGCTAGCCTCTAAAAGTACACCTTGAATCATGACTTGAATCAATCCAGCACTCGAAAGAAGACTGGTCCATCTGACAGCGCATTGACAAGAGCGCCGTAGCCTCTGCCATGGGTGTGAACGGTCTCTGGACCGTAGTGCAGCCATGCGCGCGGCCGACAAACCTTGCCACGCTCAACCGAAAGCGCCTTGCCGTCGATGCCTCGATTTGGATATACCAGTTCCTCAAGGCCGTGCGCGACAAGGAGGGCAACGCGCTCCGCAACTCCCATGTTGTCGGCTTCTTCCGCCGCATCTGCAAGCTGCTCTGGTTCGGTATCCAGCCAGTCTTCGTCTTTGACGGCGGCGCGCCGGCCCTCAAACGGGCCACGATCCAGAAGCGCCAGCGACGCCGCGAGGGCCGCCGCGACGATGCCGTACGTACCGCGGGCAAGCTGCTTGCGGTGCAGATGCAGCGCGTGGCCGAGGAGGAGCAAGAGAAGCGCAGACGAGAGAATGAGCGCCGCGCCCAGGCGGCGCGAGAGGCCGAGGAAGAGCCAATTACCGATACCAGGGACATGGTATACCTCGACGAGGTTGGCCTGTCGAACCAGGAGCGTCAGCGCAATCGCAAGTTTCACAAAAAGGATGCCTATCATTTACCCGAGCTGGACGGCGGCATCGCGTCCATGGGTAAGCCAGACGACCCTCGCATCATGAGTGTCGAGGAACTAGAAGAGTATGCCCGCCAGTTCAATAGTGGCGAGGATATCAACTTGTATGACTTTAGCAAGATTGACTTTGACGGCGAGTTTTTCAAGAGTCTCCCGCCTCCCGACAGATACAATATTCTGAATGCGGCAAGACTACGAAGCCGCCTGCGAATGGGACTGAGCAAAGAACAGCTTGATGACATGTTCCCGGACCGCATGGCATTCTCCAGATTTCAGATTGAGCGTGTCAAGGAGAGAAACCATCTTACTCAGCGGCTCATGCATGAAGTTGGCATGACCGGCCTCGACTTGACACTAGGTGTCAACGCCCGCGTGGCGGGTGAAAAAGACAGAGAATATATTCTTGTCAAGAATGAGGGTGCCGAAGGCGGCTGGGCACTGGGCGTCGTCAGCAAGGAAAAGGATATGGGCGAGGCGCACAAGCCTATTGATGTGGATGCGATAGAGATCCAGTACCAAACGAAAGAGGAGGAAGATGACGACGATGACGCGGATGACTTCGAGGATGTGCCCATCGAAGGTCTGAATCGCCTACCTAAACACGATCCTACCGCAGCCAGCCTAGAAGCTGCTCGTGATATTGCCTCGAGACGTCAGCAATATTACCAAAATCATAAAGAAACATCTAATACGGAAGAAGACTCACTCTTTGTTGGCGGACTGGCCGACGCCCCTGCAATCGAAGCCGATGCCCAAGCTGTCAAACGCATTCACACCGAAGAGGAGGACGATCTGAACCTTGCTATTGCTTTATCATTACAAACACAGCATGGAGCAAAGGATGACACGGCAGGGGATGATGACCTATTTGAGGATGTGCCAATTGGGGACAAGCCTGAGTGGACGCAAAAAGCAGTGGAAGCTGCCAAGCCCCTAACGGCTCACGGCGGCTCCATGATCGCGCACATTGTAAACAACAGATCCAATGCTGCGGTGCCAAAACGTCAAGAGCGGCCAGAGAACCAGGACAGTGACAGCGATGACGATATGCAGGCTGTCATGGCACGGTCCCGTAAAGCTAAGAAGCGAGCCGCGCCACCTCCACGGCCCGTCCTGGAAAATAAGAAGAACCCCTTTGATGGACCATTGCCGTTTCCGAAGCTCAGCTGGGGATCCTCCCTGTTTGGCAAATCGAAACCGGCCAACGCTTCGACCAGGACAAGCGCCCCGGACACATCTACCACTGTCAATGCTGAAGAAGACAAGGGCGAGAGTGACATGGGGGGCGGGTTTACGGTTGAGGACCAAGACGATCAAGGGCCAGAACTACCGCCGTGGTTGGCTGACGAGTCAGATATCAGAGATTCTCTCAAGAAGCAGCAAGATGCCGAACGAGAGATCAATGCACAGGATAGAGAGGATGCGGAAGACGAGGAGCGCAGGAGAAGAAAGGAAATGCAAGAGCGGTTGATTGAGATTGAATCGGACTCTGAAAATGACAGTGATATACAAATCATCGAGGTACCACCATCTCCGGCACCCGAGCCGGCAGTTGAGGACCTCCAGGTACAAACAGAAGCAGAACAACCGACACAGCCTCAGTCCACAATGACGAAATCACAATTCTCCAACACCGCTGAGTCTGTGGTCACTCCCCAAGCAACTGCGCCCCCGGAAGATGCCGAGTCTCCTGAGCCGGAATTTGAAGATATCGAGCTTCCCCAGGTTGCCGAAGAAACGGCAGCTCCTGAGCCAGAGGCCGTTGACGATGCCGTGATTGATAAGCAGAGAGGAAACGCTAGTGCACCGGTCACCATTGATGATGATGAACTTTTTGGCGATGCAGATGAGAACGAGTACAGTGACCCAGAGGAAGAGGAGCTTCTGGTGCAAATGGCGGAAGAGGCAGAAGAGCACGCGCGGTTCGCCAGCGAACTCAATCAGAAATCCATGGAGCAGAACCGTCGAGACTATGAGAAAGAGCTCCGACAACTGCGCACCCAACAAAAGAAGGACCGGCGTGATGCGGATGAAGTTACCCAGGTCATGATCTCCGAGTGCCAATCCCTGCTGCGCCTGTTTGGCATTCCGTATATTACGGCGCCTATGGAAGCCGAAGCACAGTGTGCTGAGCTCGTGCGTTTGGGCATGGTGGACGGTATCGTCACCGATGATTCTGATACCTTTTTGTTTGGAGGTACCCGTGTCTACAAGAACATGTTTAACAGTAATAAGTTTGTCGAATGCTACCTCGGAAGCGAGCTAGAAAAGGACCTCTCGCTCTCACGACAGCAGCTCATCTCTCTAGCACATCTACTCGGATCCGATTACACGGAGGGCCTGCCCGGTGTCGGTCCCGTTACCGCTGTCGAAATCATCTCAGAGTTCCCCGGCAAAGACGGCCTCAGCGACTTTCGCGCCTGGTGGGATGCGGTACAGTCCCAGTCTCGGCCCAAGGCAGAGGACGCCAGCTCGCCGTTCCGCAAAAAGTTTCGCCGGTCGCAGGCCACGAAACTGTTCCTGCCACCGGGCTTCCCCAATCTCGCCGTCGACGACGCCTACCTGCAACCGCAAGTCGACAGCAGCACCGAGGCCTTCAGGTGGGGTGTCCCCGACGTGGAGGGCCTGCGGCAGTTCCTCATGGCGACGATTGGGTGGAGCAAGGAGCGCACGGACGAGGTGCTCGTGCCCGTGATTCGCGACATGAACAAGCGCGAGGTAGAGGGCACGCAGAGCAACATTACCAAGTTTTTTGGCGGTGGCGTCGGCGCTGGTGCGAGGGAAGCCTTTGCGCCGCGCCAGACTGCGGGCACGAGCAAGAGAATGGCGGCGGCAGTGGACAAGCTAAGGAAGAATACAGCAGGAGAGGGAGATGGAGCCTCTGAACAAATAAATAAACGCCAAAAGCGGTAGATATGTGAGGAAATACATTATTTACAAGCTTACAAATGACGCTACCCCGGGGTATGGGGGCTCTGCTACCCGCCCATTGTGTTCTACCTTGTACCATTGTCAATCTAAATTTTCGGGAACACTGCTTCAGAGACACCTCCGACACGATACACCAAAGTCACCCAATACCAAACTGTAATCTCCTGTATCGGAGTTTGCGCGTCTCGTCATCTTGTATCATGAACCTTCTACAAGGCTCTATCAGGCAAGTCGTCACAAGCCGCGCCCCACAAATCGCAAGCGATGACGATTGTCGGCTAAAGCTCGGCCAGGAATCGGTGGCCGCGTTTTCACCCAAGCTTTTGAGGCAACGTTAGATTAGTGCCACTGCGTGTACCACGACCCCCCCCCCCCTCCAGCGCATTTTCACACCATTCTTTCTTTCGTTTTCTTGCAACATCGGGCAGCGAAGAGAAAGAGAACGCAGTGATTGGTCAGGCGAGGGCTGTTCCTTTTTTTTTTTTCCTTTTACCGTCCATTTTCACTTCCCTCACGAAATATTAGCATGGATCAGAGAGAGCTCGAGTCGCGCATCAAGGCGCTCACTAAGAGCGTCGCCGCAAACGAGGCGCCCGAAAACGCTCTGCGCCTGCTGGAATCGCTGAAAAAGGATGCAGCGCCAACGGAGGAGATGCTTCGGGTACGTGCGATGCTGCGCCGCTGCTGCTAGAGATTGCTCATGCTCGGCCGAGCTTGATGGAGCGCAGGATGCAAAGGCGTGCTGTAGACGCTCGCACAGGTTGGCGATGCTCGTCGCGAACACCCTTGCGACGCCCTATGCTTCGTCATTGTCTCGATCTTGCGCGCGACGACAGTTCGATTCCGTCACAAGACGCTTTTTTCACTAACCAGACATTGCTTGATTCTAGGCGACCCGCGCCGGTGTCTTTGTCGGCAAGCTGCGGGCCAATGCCAACAAGGAGATTGCCCGGTCGGCTGCCGAGCTGGTGAACAAGTGGAAGAAGCTCGTCGAGCAAGAAAAGCACTCGAAGCTGCAAAAGTCCAAGCTCGGTTCCCCCGCCTCGGGTGCCGCGTCGTCCCCTCCCGCCGCGGCCGCCGCCTCCGCGCCCGCTTCCGCCGGTAGCTCCAAGAAATTCGCCGGCGACCCCGAAACGCGCAAATACGACGCCGATGGCGTGGACATTAAGCGGACCGAATCGACGGTGCGCAACAGCTGCATAGGGCTGATCTACAACGGACTGGCGTTCCGCTCCACGGCCTCGGAGTCGGACGTGCTCGCCAAGGCCGTCGCCGTCGAAGCCGCCGCCTTTGCGCACTTCAAGGGCGAGGGCGCCGACTACAAGAAGAAGATCCGGTCGCTCTTCACCAACCTCAAGAACAAGTCGAACCGCGCGCTGGGCGTGAGCGTCATGGCGAGCGAGATCCCGCCGGAGCGCTTCGTCGCCATGACGGACGACGACCTCAAGAGCGACGACCAGCGCAAAAAGGAGATTGAGCTGGAAAAGGAAAACATGAAAAAGGCCCAGGTTCCCATGGCCGAGAAGAGCATCAGCGACAGCCTCGAGTGCGGCAAGTGCAAGAAGAAGAAGGTCAGCTACACACAGGCCCAGACACGCAGTGCAGATGAGCCTATGACGACGTTTTGCGAGTGCATGAATTGCGGCAATCGCTGGAAGGTAAGCGAACTCCCCTCCTGAAGCAAACAATTACATTTTGTGTGTTTCGTGTCTAACCCATCTGGTTTAGTTTTCCTGAATGTCAAGGCAAAGCACAACATCGCCATTATCTTATTTTCTTACTTTTCACACTACATATTTTTTAGTAGGACCTCACGGACTACTTATCGCCAGAGGGGTGTAGATCAACAACAGGGGGTGTTTTCTTTTCCGTCCTTTTCGTCACAGGGAGTTTCTAGGGGGTTCGTGAAACAAAAGAACAAGGCTTGCCAGTTTTTCATGTACGCATATCGGATTTACAGTAGCAACTTTACTTTTTTTTTTAACACTTTTGACACCGATTCAGTTCTAAACGCTGTGCAAAGTAAATGTACACAAGGGGTATATCATTCCATTCGTAGAACACATGAGCAGCGCTGGGCTTTTTCTCCTTCTTTTTCTGTCTTTACGCCTGCTTCTCCAGGCCCAGCTCGGCAAAGAGGTCCGTGGCCTCGTGCTCTTCCAGGCCCATGTCCTTGATGTGCTTCCAGAACTTGCTGAGGTGGCGGGTGCCCGAGTCGCAGAGGACGGTGACAACGACGCTCCCCGGCGGCAGCTGCAGGGCGGCGACTACGGCGGCGGCGCAGTTGACGGCGCTGCTGCTGCCGAGGAAGAGCCCGTCGTTCTCGACGAGCCAGCGGGCCATGCGGCAGGCCTGCTCGTCGGCGACCTTGACGGCGTCGTCGACGAGGTCGCGGCCGGCCTCAAAGTTGGCCGTGACGCGGTTGACGCCGATGCCCTCGACCATGGAGTCGACCTGCTGGCGGCGGCGCGTGCCCTCGCGCTCCGTCGGGGCGTACATGACGCCGTGCTTGACCTTGTGGTAGAGGCCGCTGCCCTGGGGGTCGGCGAGGACGACGCGGACGGCGGGCCTCCGCTCCTTGAGGTGGCGCGCGACGCCGGCGACGGTGCCGCCGGTGCCGGCGCCCGCCACGAAGGCGTCGACGAGGCCGCCCGTCTGGCGCCAAATCTCCGGGCCCGTGCCGGCGGCGTGCGCCTCCCAGTTGGCGGGGGTCTCGAACTGGTCGGCGAAGAAGCCGCGGCTGCCATCGGCGCGGGCGGCGGCGTGCTCGGCGGCGCGGCGCCGGGCCAGGTTGACAAAGTGGTCTGGGGAGGTGATGGGCGCGACGGGCACGCGCTCGACGGCGGCGCCGAGCGCCCGCAGCAGGTCCGACTTCTCGCGGCTCTGGTCGTCGGGCATGCAGATGTGCGCGCGGTAGCCCATGGCGCGGGCGAGCGTCGCCAGCGAAATGCCCGTGCTGCCGACGGTGCCCTCGTAGATGGTGTCGCCCCGGTGCGGCACCAGCTGGCCGTCGCGCTCTGCCGCGCGGATGATGCTCAGCGCCACGCGGTCCTTGGGGCTGCCGCCCGCGCCGTTGAGGAACTCGGCCTTGCCGAGGATGGTGCGGCCCGTGGCCTCGGAGAGCGACCGCATGTTGATCAGCGGCGTGTGTCCGATGCAGCCCGCGATGCCGTCCTCGACGACGCCGTCGGAACGACTTGAGCCGGCGTCCTGCTCGTGGTCCTCGAGAGTCACGGGCGCGCCCCAGAATATGCTAGAACGCCGGGGGTTGGGCTCTCTGCCCCCGTCCGCTGCTCGGCTGCCTGGTCTCCGGCGCTTCTTTTCCTGGAAGCGGCTCTCAAGCTCGGGGTAGGCGTCTTTGAACCCCAGTGTCACGAGGACGCCTGCAGCAAAGGCGGCTACCAACGCCGCGGTGCCATAGGCCTTGGGGTGGTCGCTCAGCGACATGCTGCCATAAATACCTACCTATATAACCCTGCAATCAAACTCGTGCCGGTGTTCGCTCTGTACCTGTCAATGGGGCAAGGAAAGAAGATGCAATGCACAAAACTTGAGAAAGGACAGAAACAGGTGCTATAAAACGTCATTCATGCGCTCGCGCTCTCCACTGGGGCCGTTAGACAGCAAAGTTTCAGTGCTCCGGGCCCCTGTAAAGTTGCTGCCGAGGGGCCTGAAGCTTGCCCTGTACCGGAACAATGCTCTTCCCTTGCCGCTGCCAAATTAGGCGCTTGCATCAAGCTTGGACAAAATGGTTCAGGGACCAGCCAGCTTGTCACCAAACAAATTTTAAACGCACACACACTCGCGCCGAAGGGAAGCGCCGCGGTGGCCCCCCATGGATTCTCCCATTGTCACGCAGCTCTTCCGACAGCTCTTTCGACAACGGCCGCGCGGATGCAAGGGTCATTGGCCCGCGGCGACGACGACAACCACAACACGCGGGCAGAGCTACCACCGCTCTGGAGGACCTAGTGTCGGCCACAATGGGCGCGGCTACGCGACGAGGCCGTCGATCGACCGCGGCATGAAGAAGAATGAGAGCCGCTGGCAGCAGCGGACGCACATCCTGCCAGAGGATCGCAGCGAGGAGTTTGCCAAGTACCCGTACATTTCCATGCAGGAGCTCAAGCAGCGGACGGAGCGCCCGCGCAAAGTCAAGATGCTGCTGCGAGACTTTATCGAAGGTAAGAACCAGGCGCCCCCCCCCAGTTGGCCGTTCCCGAAGCACCCAGAGCTTTTCGTTTGGTTGTCTAACGGCCCCCGTGCTTCTTCCCGCCAGACTCCCTCTACAACCCTTCGTACGGGTACTTCTCCAAGCAGGCCGTCATCTTCAGCCCCGGCGAGCCATTCGACTTCAACGCCATGCGGGACGAGATTGAGTTCCAGGGAGAAGTCGGCCGGCGGTACACCGAGTTCGAGGACGCGCTAGACGAAGCAGAGGGCGAGAACCCGACACGGCAGCTGTGGCACACGCCGACGGAGCTGTTCCGGCCCTTCTACGGCGAGGCTGTCGCGCGCTACCTCGTCTCCAACTACCGCCTCACGGCGTACCCCTACCACGACCTCATCCTGTACGAAATGGGCGCCGGCCGCGGCACCCTCATGCTCAACATCCTCGACTACATCCGCGCTGTCGACCCGCAGGTCTACGCGCGCACCCGCTACAACGTCATTGAGATCTCGCCGGCCCTCGCCGCCATGCAGGGCCACCACCTGCGCGCCACGGCCGAGTCGCGCGGCCACGCCGACAAGGTCACCATCATCAACCGCTCCGTCTTCGAGTGGGACCAGTACGAGCCCAGCCCGTGCTTCTTCCTCGCCATGGAGGTCTTTGACAACTTTGCCCACGACGGCATCCGCTACGACGTCACCACCGAGGCGCCCCTCCAGGGCCACGTCCTCGTCGACGGCGACGGCGACTTTTATGAGTTTTACGTCCACGAGCTCGACCCCGTCGCCGCCCGCTTCTTCCGCGTCCGCCATGCCGCCACCGGCGGCGTCTACCCTCGCCCCTACCCCGCCAACCCGGTCCTGCGCTACCTCTCCGCCAAGATGCCCTTTGCGCACAACCTCTCCCCGGCCGAGTTCATCCCCACCCGCCTCATGCAGTTCTTCGACGTCCTCGAGCGCTACTTTCCCGCCCACCGCCTCGTCACGTCAGACTTTGACGCCCTCCCGCAGGCCGTCAAGGGCCTGAATGCCCCCGTCGTGCAGACCCGCTACAACCGGCGCATGGTGCCCGTCACAACGCCGCTGGTACGTCTTCTCTCTTCTCCCTCTGATCTCTTATTCTATCGTTTCAACAGTGCGACTGACACTAGGTTGTGAAATGCGCACAGGTCCACCAAGGCTACTTTGACATTCTCTTCCCCACGGACTTTGCCATCACCGAGGCCATGTACAGGGCCATTACGGGTAAGCTCACCCGCGTCATGTCCCACGGCGACTTCCTGCGTCGCTGGGCCTACGTCGAGGACACGCAGACGCGCAGTGGGGAGAACCCGCTGCTGTCACATTACAAGAATGCCAGCGTCATGGTGACTGTATAAATTGGTGAGGATGGTGGGGTGACAAAGGGCAATGGGCAAAGCGTTGCTGCACAGTTGCAGTTATTTGAGAAAGCGGAACCACATTGATATCCTTCCTGTACCAATAGCATCAAGATACTTCTCTGTATATTACCAAAAGGAGCTGACATAGCAGCAGCATCAAATACATACAAATATGTACACTTATCATCGTGCCTGTTTGGAAATAATGCATATTATGCCTAAACCTGGCATTGCCTAAATGAAAAAAAGAAACGTCAACTATCCGTCACAT
Organism: Cordyceps javanica; assembly: GCF_051103115.1. Taxonomy (NCBI): domain Eukaryota; kingdom Fungi; phylum Ascomycota; class Sordariomycetes; order Hypocreales; family Cordycipitaceae; genus Cordyceps; species Cordyceps javanica. Next base: position 1,525,709 of record NC_139299.1, read on the forward strand.
GTAACCTCTTATCTTTGCTTTTCTATCTGAAAAAACGCAGCAGCGTCACAACAATCAAAATCGGTATCTCATACACATGCAGTTTTAAAGAGTGAGAAGTAGCCTTTCGCGGCCCTTTACAGCTTCAACTTCTCGCTCAACCACTTGGTAGCCTGCTCAACACCCTCATCAATGCTCTCGGGTTTGGTGCCCTGGCCTGCACGCGTAGGTTCCTTGCCGCCGGAACGGCCGCCGATGACGTCGGAGACGCTGGCAGCCCACTGCTCGGCGGTGACGCCTTGCGAGGCAAGATGCTGCAAAGTCGTTAGCGTAAGCTACAAAGTGGAAACAACACGCTGTGGAAACCCTACCTGTCCAATGTACACGCTATGCACAACACCGCCAGCCTCCTGGCTGCCGCCAAAGAGGTATACCGTCTTCTCCTTGTCTTTGCTCTGGAAGTGCTTGACAACGTCGCCCAGAGCCTTGGCGTTGGCGCCAATGGGCAGACGGCCGACGAACCACTTGGCCTCCTTGTTGTCCTCAAAGTACTTGGTCACGGTATCGAGGGCAGTCTTGGACTCGGCCTTCTGCTTCTTCTTCTGCTCGTTGATGACAGAGGTGCTGATTTTGGTGAAGCGCTGGTTAAATTCCTCCTTGGTCAGGGTGGAAATGACTAGTTTGCTTAGCTCCTGTGAGACAGTCTTGACTTGAGCCTCCTTCTCAGGACTGAAGGGCAGGGCGTCGAGGGCATCCAGAGTCTTGGAGAACTCGGTGGCCTCTCGCTGAATTCTGTGGGCAGCCTCGCCGGTGTAGGCGATGATACGACGAATGCCCTTGGCGATACCGCTCTCCTCGACAATCAGCAGGTCCTTGATGAGACCAGTCTGCTCAACGTGAGTGCCACCGCAAAACTCGACACTGTATTTACGCCAGTCGGCCTTTTTCGGCTCGGCAAGCATAGTATCAATATCCATGCCAATGGAGACAACACGGACAGGGTTGGGATAAGTCTCGCCAAAAACAGCGCGAACGCCCTCAATCTCGCGGGCAAGATCCAGCTCGACGTCCTTGGTGTAGACCTTGGAGTTCTGGCGAATATATGTGTTTGAAAGATCCTCAATCTTCCTCAGCTCATCAATCTTGACCTGAGCCTTGTGTGAGAAATCGAAACGGAGCTTCTCGTCGTCAACAAGCGAGCCCTTCTGGTTGATGTCATCGCCGAGAACCTCTCTCAGAGCGTGGTTCAGAATATGAGTACCAGAGTGGTTGTTGCGAATGGGCGAACGGCGGAGCTCGTCATACTCGCAGATGACCTCGTCTCCAGAGGACAGGGAACCGTACTCAATGTAGCCGCTGTGAAGGACGTATCCGCCAAAGTTCTGGACATCCAGAACCTTGAACTCGGCAACGTCATCGATGACAATGCGGCCAGTGTCGGCAATCTGACCACCAGACTCGGCGTAAAAATTGGTCTTGTCGAGCAGCAGACCGACAGCGGTCTTGGGAGGGAGGTCTTTGGTAGACTTGTGGAAGGTCTGGCCGTCAAAGATGATTTGAACCTTGCCTTTGCTGTCGCCCTTGACGAACTTGCCCTCATCGTCGGTGCGAGGTAGCTTGTGCTGCTGTTCCAGCTCAGAAATCAGGTGGACATTGAGCTTGGCAAAAGTGGCGTCGGCATCCTTGACGGCTTTGGAGGCTTCGCGAGCCTTTTCCTTGGCAGCTTCCACTTCAGTCTCGTCAATGTCCAGGCCACGCTCCTCGGCCATGAGCCTGGTCAAGTCAACGGGGAAACCAAAGGTGTCATACAAACGCCAGACGACATCACCGTCGAGCTTCTTGACATTGTCCTTGGCAGCCTTGGCAGCATACTTTTCGAACTGGGCTTCACCACGGTCGAGAGTGCGAGAGAAGGCATCTTCTTCCTCGTTAAGAATCTCCTTGATGTCCTCCTGCTTCTTGATCAGATCGGGGAATTGGAAACCGACCTGATCAACAAGAGCGGGGAGAATTTTGGAAAAGAAGGAGCCAATCTCGGCGTTGAGGTATTTGCGGGCGTATCGGACGCCACGTCGCAAAACTCGTCGAACAACGTAGCCGCGGCCGTCCGAGTTGGGCACAGCGCCGTCGATGATGGAGAAAGAGAGAGTTCGAATGTGGTCAGCAATCACGCGGTAGGCGGTGTCGATGCCATCAGCATCCTCCTTGCCGTACTTGTCGGTGTATGGGCGGACCCCAGTGACAGTCTCGATCTGCTTGAAGAGGGGGGTAAAGCAGTCGGTGGCGTAGTTGGAAACGGTATCTTGCAGGGCAGAGACCAGACGCTCGTAACCCAGACCAGTGTCGATATGCTTGGCCGGAAGCGACTTTAAGCTTCCGTCTTTTTGTCGGTCAAATTGCATGAAGACGAGGTTCCAGATCTCCACCACCATGGGGTCGTCCATGTTGACGAGGCTGGCGGCGTTGCGACCGCCCACCTTGTCGTAGTGAATCTCGGAGCAGGGTCCGCAAGGGCCCTGGTCACCCATCTCCCAAAAGTTGTCCTTCATATCACCGGTCAATATACGGTCGTAGGGGATGCCGAGGGCGTGCCAGAGCTCTCTGGCTTCGGTGTCTGGTTCGAGGCCGAGCTCGGGGCTACCCTCAAAGTATGTGACGTAGAGACGCTCGGGGTCAAGGCCGTAGACTTTGGTGAGGAGCTCCCAAGCCATCTCGATGGCTTCCTTCTTGAAGTAGTCGCCAAAGGACCAGTTGCCGAGCATTTCGAAAAAGGTGTGGTGGTACGAGTCCTTGCCGACGTCGTCGAGATCGTTGTGCTTGCCGCCGGCGCGGATGACTTTTTGTGTATCGGCAGCACGCTTCAGGCTGGCCATGGGATCGGTCTGACCCACGGTGCCGAGGAAGATTGGCTTGAATTGGTTCATGCCCGCGTTGGTGAAGAGCAGGGTGGGGTCATTGTGAGGAACGACAGAGCCCGAGGGGACTGGAAGGAGGGGTAGTTAGCATGGATTGCGCAGCGAGAGAGTGGCGGCTCGTCTTGTTCAGATTGGGAGGCAGAGAAGCTGAAGAGAGGTAGAAGAGAAATGCCACGATGCGGGAGCTGCCGCAGATCAGACGAAGCAAAACAATACGTACCGATGGTGTGGCCCCTCTTCTCGAAGAAGTCGAGAAAGGTCTGGCGAACCTTGACGGCGGGCCACTTTGTCTCCGTCGCCATTTTCAAGTCAGAGTACAGTCGTCGCTGCAAGTGACGGGACAGGAATGGGATGGATGCAAAGGCACGTCGGGAGGAAATCCGGGTATAAATGGCGGCGGTGTTTGCAAAAGCCTGGTGCCGTTGAGAGTGTGGAGGAGGGGAGATGGGGTGGTGGTGGTGGTGGTGGTGGTGGTGGGCATGATAGCGGCGGCAGCTGGAGGAGTCGTTGTGGTGGGGGGTTTCCAAGTGCCAGTAGTAGAATCTTCCACAAGCGTGAGTCAACTGGAGCTGCTGCAGCGCCCGCGCCAGGCCCGACGACGGCGGCGACCCTCTGACACTACGACCACCACCACCACCAAGCTGCAACAACAGCAACGACATTCAATGACTCAAACGGCTGCCTCGTGACGTTGCACGGCATCAGAAAAAAAAAACAAAAGGAAAAACCACAATTGGGAGGCTCGCTTCCAGACCCCGCGCGACAACGGACTGTGGATGCCGGGTGCTGTCTGACGTGGGCTCCTGCGAGGAGGGAGGAATTGGTGCAAAGGCGACGTTTTGCGACCGCAATCTCTCTCTCTCTCCCTCTCGCTCGCTCGCGCGCGCCGCGCAGCCCGGCCATGGACCCGGACCAGCAGCTACCTCAGGCCAGCAGCGCCGGCCACAAGAGAAAGGCTGATGCGCATCAGGAAAATGAAAGGCTGTCCAAGAGACTCAGTCTATTGAATATTGGTGCGTTTTTATTCCATTTCAGTCTATTTGTATATACTTTTTTTTCCCCCATCCATTGTTACCTACCTACCTACCTAGTCTGCTCATCCACTCTCCCGTCGCCAATCCGCCTTGCGTGTGCCAACTAACCCTTGTCGCAGAGCGCGATGGCACCAAGCTCTACGTGCCCGTCGAGAGCCCGCCGCGCTCGTCAAGACCTTCAATGACAACCGCCGCCGACGCCGCCGCCGATGATGATAACGACACCATGCGCCTCGACGACACCAAGCACAAGGTCTACATCTACAACATCGACGAGGAGCTCGCCGAGGACAGCGAGCCGGACGAGGCGAAGCTCATCTTCCTCCCCGACATTGAGAAGCGTCTGCGCGAGACGCGCATCCCGCCGCAGGTCCTGGCCAACGACGACGGCGAGCTGGCGGGCATGCAGCTCGTGCTCTACAGCGATCCCAGGTCGCTGTCCGTGTCCGAGGACAAGGACGGCGTGCGCAAGGCCATCATCGACGCCCGCCGCCGCATCCGCGCCCGCCAAGCCGGCACCGACGACAAGGACGAGGACGGCGTCGTGGCCAACGCGGACCAGCCTGAAAAGACGGGCCAAGCTCTACCGGATGATCTGGAAATGGACATGGATTGATCTAATCACAGCAGATTCAAGCGGGATACCAGTGCATGGTGAAGAACGTCGACTGTTTGCTTAGTGACATATATGCGTAGCTTAAATACAATACAGTAAACTATAAGGGTTCCCTTCTGAAGCACGAAAACGCCGTATGCAATGGTATAACGCAGGGAGAGAAAGAGAGAGAGAGGGAGAGAGAGGGAATTGTCCGTCCGCCACAAACTTGCTTGACCGTCCAATATTAATGCATTCACGTCGACTAAAGTTCCACACAGCCATCGCAGCGATGTTCGCATCTACTGTCTCGTGACGGCCGGGGGCGGGCCAGGTGGTGAAGCGTATTCGGGGGCGACACCCGCGCCGGTCGTGCTGGACTCGGCCGGCCGGTTCGTGGGCTGACCGGACCACTGCGAGGGGTCGACCTTGCTGGCGCCGGCGGGCGGTCCCTGCTGGTACTCGGGCGGGCGGTTGGCGTCGTAGGTGGGGGGCGGCGGCATGTAGTTCATATTGTAGCCGTCCTGCTGAGGGCCGTAGGGGTAGGCGTTGTACGGACGGTACCAGCCGGCCTGTTGCATGCGCGGTTGTCTAGGGAAGAAGCACTAGACGAAAAAACCATGTCAGACGACGCAGCTGAGCAAGCAGGAGGAGAGAGAGGGGGGGGGGGGGGGTTCAATGGAGAGGAAGCGGCGGCAAAACACGAGTAGCTTGGAATGTCCATGCCCCGGGGCAGAAATGCCCCAAACCACCCAGAGAAGGATGATGAGGACAAAGAGGCCAAACAGTGACCATCGAATGGCGTATCCTGCCTGCACGGAAATTCATTAGCATTTATTGGATACCACGTGTTGCCGAGTTGAAGCGTTCCGGTGCTGGGAGGCCAAAAAAAGAAGAAAAAAACGTACTGTCGAATACCAAAAGCCATTATAGCCAAAGTCGTCATCGACGAATCGCGCGGCGATCTCTGCGTGCGGAGCCATGACTGGTTTGTTGGTTTGCTGTTCTGCCCGTGCTGATATTGATCTCGGGTTGGTGGGGAGCGACGCAATTCGCGCGCGGCGAGTCTAATTTTTGTTGCTCGGTACTTATTCGATATTTCGATAATGAAAAGAGAAAAGGCGTCGTCGAGGTTTTTGTGTGATGGCGTTAGGTAATTTCCTTGCCTTTTGTTGGGTTGGGGAAAAAAAGAAAGGCAACGAGGGAGGAAAGGCGGGAGGAGTTGTTTTGTCGTTTTGTTGTGTGTTTTGTTCCCTTGTTAATATGTTGATGGAGAGGGGAGGATGACACTTCTCAAGGTTCGGCCAGAAGGGGGGGGGAGAGAGCGGCCAGTGTCGATGATATAGCGCCTTTACTCAGTACTTATTGCTCGCGAAAAGGAGGGAAATGCGGGTGGCGTCAACGGCTGCCAAGGGTGTGGTACCTTGGCAGTACAATTTCTATGGGGGCGGTACTTTTGGTTTCGGTGGCTGGAGGATCCGGCGCGCCCCACCAGTGGGAAAACTGAGCTGCACTGCCCGATGGGCAAGTGGCGCAAAACAATGTCACTCGCTGCCCATCTGTTAGTACTCGTCAACTCGTGTAGCAGATGAAGTCATTTCATGATTTTATTCATGACGATATTTTTGTTTTATAGAAAAGACTTTCCTTTCAACTTCCAAAACCAAATCGTGCAAGGGGCTATACCTCAGTGCTCCTACAAAATAGCGCCCTCGATGCCGCTCTCTCCATGCCGAAATTCTAGAGCAGTTCAACAGCTTCCAGTACTTATTAATTAACTTCAGTGACCCTTCGTTTTTGGGGCGCTGGCACAGCCACTTGGTCAGCAATATGAGGAATCACTCGTCCCAGGTCACCTCCCACTCCACGTGTCATAACTTTGGAGGAAGCCCGCTCTCCTTGGTTGCATTGCGAGTCCATGTCCATTGCGTATTTTCTCTCCCTGAGTACCGTCCCCTGCGTCGCAGTTATACAACTTTGACGCGCAGCCCGTGTCATGTCATGCCGCCCCGCAACGGCCGGCCGCCGTGTCTCGGTTTCAGACTTTCACAAGCGTTTGTTTGATTCTATTTGATTTATTTTTTCTTCTTCTTTTCTTTCAACCTCCCTCCCCTTCGACGCCAACGAAACATGCTGAGGGCGGCGCATCGGATAACATGGCAAGTTTTCTGTTTCATCTGCCAAGAAAGAAATCGGCCGACAACGTCCAGGTAGAGAGATCCCGTTCGGATCCCGCCGGCAGTGAGAACCGCGCCCATCAAAACCCACCACACACCAAGGTCCAGCTTTCATGTACCCCATGGCCATTACACGCACTGTAACATCAAGTCCCGCCAGTCCCGGACAGTTCCATGCGAGGTTCATCATGTATCGCTAAACACTCTCGGGAGAGTCCCCTATACCGCCTTCTCGGAAGGAAAGTCTGCCGTGAGTCTCAACAGTGCGCGTCATCTTCAACCTGTCATCATTGGTGAATTTGTGTATGCTTGGCACATAAACTGCACTCTGTCTGCGCAGTCTCTCGAAACCCTATTACAACATGTACACGTCTTGTACAAGTTTCTCGGCCACAACAGCACTCGGGCGCATACTCAGTATCGCAACGCGTCCCAATCGATCAAATGTCCAAGCCACACGCCTCACACATTAGCATTCGACGGATGGCCAAGAGATGCACGTCTTGTGTAATCGATGGGTTCCTATTCATATACAGTTGCTATGCATCCAACCAACGCCGTCCTCGTTATGTACATTCAAGCCATAGCTCTTTCATCACGGACAACGAATACCTCAAAATCCCATGCCACCAGCTGCCCAGCCAGGAAACCTGCCCATCAGATCCGGATCCATCATCGGCCCCGCCGCTGCTGCCGCCGCCGGGAGACCCTGCTCGCGCCGCCGCCGCTCCTCCGCTTCGGCCCGCTGTAACTGCAGTCGCTGCCGCCACCAGACCAGGCCGACGAGAGCAAACGTGACGCCGATGATGAGCAGACTCTCCAGCACGTTGGAGTCGTCAAAGATTTCACCGCCGTCAATCGTGTTGGCATCGTAGTAGTCTTCGTAATAGTCGCCCTGGTACAGTAGATCTCCTTCGATGAAGTTGTTGATCCACTCGGAGAGGGACCAGTCCTTCTTCTTCTCTGCAATGGTTGTCAGTATACACCCCAATGCCATGTCGGCAAGACGAATCACTTACTAGGCTCGTCCTGGATAGAGTGAATCGGACCGTGCGTAAATGTGTTCCACGCACTACGTATGCGAAGCTTCAAAAGGCTCAATGTCACGGGGAGATATGCCTCGGAATTGACAACCAGCGCATGATCATAGTATCGCTTGGCGAGGTGGAAGTCTTGCGTCAGGCCCACGCCATTTTCGTGCATCCAGCCCAGGTTGAACAGTGCCTGCGCGCTTTGCTGGTAGTCCGAGGCACCAGTGTAGCATTGAACCGCCTTGGCAAGGTCCTTTTCCACGCCGATGCCGTAGAAGTAGTAATCACCCATCTTTACTAGCGCGTCCACATTGGACTGTCGCGATGACCTGGTCCACTCAATCAGGGCGAGGTTCGCGTTGGCCATTGGGCTGACCTTGTTCTCCTGACGGCCAATGAGCAGCTCGACCAAGGAAAGCTTGCCAAACTTGGCGTCGAGCATGAAGGCTATGTTGGTCTGTGCCTTCTCATAGCCTTGCTCGGCGGCCATGAGATACTGCAGGAATGCCAGGTCATGATTCCCCAACTCGTATGCCAAGTTGGCCTGTGACCACAGTGAGACCAGTGGCTCGGCGCGCTCGGCGACAGTCTTGTAGTAGCTGAGGGCCAGCTGGCATTGTCGCTCGCGGCCGACTCCGTGGTGCGTCATTTCCGCTAGATAATACCAGGCCTCGATGTTGCCGTACCTGGCGGCGAGCTCAAAGAGGTAATTAGCAGTCTTGACGTCCTCGGGGTTGCCTTGGTCAAGGAACAGACGTCCCATCTGCACCTGAGCTGGCGCATAGTCTTGGTCGGCTGATACCCGCAGCAGCTCCGTCGCGAGTTTGATGTTTCGTCGGATGCCCATGCCGTTGAGCAGCATGATGCCGAGTCCCCATTGCGACTGCGCATCACCGTGTGACTTGCCACGCTCAAACCACGCCTTGGCCTTGTCGAAATTCTGCGCGACGCCGTCTCCGCGCAGGTACATTCTACCGATGAAGCCGGCAGCCTCGGCAGCCGTTTTGTCCACGCCATTCTTATTGCCATCGGCAGCACGTCCATCACGCTTCCAGTATTTGGACGCTGCCAAGAAGAAGTACTTCAAGGCACTCTCAAAGTCCTTCTCCAGCCCACGCTGGCCTTCATAATATAGTCGGCCAAGGTTGAATGAGGCCTTGGAGTCACTCTTTTGCGACATGAGGTCCAGGTACTCGATGACGTCGCTTATATCTGCATTATCATTAGAATGCAAATTGCGTTTCAGTGCATTCAGTCCTGCGCTCGAGGCACTAGCTCCCTCGCCATAAATGCCACCGTCGTCATCCGAGATGCGCCATGATTCCTGGATCCAGGACTGCCCTCCGGGAGGAGCATCTCTATACCATTCAATGGCCTTGTCAGCCACTTCTTTATAGTAGTCTAGGGCTGTTTCACAGTTCTTCACTGTACCAACGCCACTGTGATGGCGGTAGCCGATGGCCATGAGCGCTTTGGGGTCCCCGCGCTCAGCAGCAAGCGTGTAATATAGAAGCGCCTTTGCTTGGTCTTGCGGGACGACACTCCCAATGCCCGTGGAATAATATAGTCCCAGCATGTATTGCGCAGTCGTGTTTCCATCCTGTGCGGCCAGCTGTTTGTAGTAGTCGAAAGCGACTTGCAGGTCACGGGGATAGTTGTGGTATCCGAAGAAGTTTAGTTCTGCAAGTAGATACAGCGCGTCCGAGTTGTTTCTTGACGCCGCTCTCTCAAGGTGGCCCTTTGCAACAGCGACAGGCCCGCTTACGGTCGAAGCCTGCTTTTGTGTCGGGCCGGTGGTCGGCATGGTCGGTAGGACTCTAAGTAGGTATCGCGCAGTGAAGCTAACCAGGCCGGATGCCATTTTGTGTTTCTTTCGCGTCGCCAGCGGTACTTTTCGAAGCTCTGCCAGTGCCGCATCTACTAGCTCAGAGCCTGTGAGGTGTCAGTACGTGATGAAGGAGCTACGGCGTAGGCATCGATCGCACCATGATTTTGAGCCACTGGCTGGCCATCACCAGCGGCCAGATCCGTGCTCGGTCCGCCCACATCTCCAACTTTGGCAACGGTCGGGTCATTCTTCAAAGGCTTCTGTGCAGCATGAGTAGTGCCGATTACTGCCTGCCAAAGCACTGTCATGGCGTCAGCAACAGGCTTCCCGAGAGCTCCTCGGCAACGCGGTTCAGCGACTTACGGAGCAAGCACACAGCCGAGCTTTTCATACTCGGCTCTTTCTATAAAACGCAAGTCGTGCAGATGGCAAGTTGCATGGCGATGCTGCACGCAGTGCTCGTGTATCAGTACGAGGTGCAAGGTTGGATAATTGACGGCTCGAGACAGCATATGACACTGACCGTTGTTAGTACAAGCTGTCCACTTGCGAGAAGGCAGCTACGTACCTGGGGGCCAGTTGTGCTACCAGGGTGACTAAGCAGCTTCAAGGTATCAAGGGCCCGGATTTTTGGTGAGGGATGACCAACTCAGTAGGGAAGATCTAAATATCGTTCAATAATATCTTCTAGCGATACATCTGACACACATAGATTACTAGTACCAGTATTATGACCTCTCTCTGGCTACTTGAATTAATTGTGCTAGAGAACGATCTGCCTATCACAATTGGCCACGCCAATACCAGGGCATTTTTGTTTTCCAAAAACTAGTTGCAACTCGCGCTTGTATCGAAACCCGACCACTTAGCAGCTGCTCCCTCTTTCTTACATAGTGTCGCTCAATAATTGGCCTCTGAATTCGTGTTATGACCGTCACAGCGACACACTCGTAGGACTTGTAACTCGTCGTTGAGACAGCGTCTACTGCCAGACTTGTTTCTTTATCATACTCTCCCTTTTAGGGCCAGCATAAATGTATTTCACCTTGACTCTAATAAAGCTCTTTTCAAGTCCTCTGCTTAGGGGCATATCTTAAATATTAGGGATTTGTAGGTCACGGGGTTAGTGGTAAAGGTATCGAAAACTGACCGTCTAAATTTTGGATCTTCATATATAATTATAGCTCTTGTCGCTGTACTATGGATAGTAAATACCGTGTACCTACATATGTAGGTATTTGCACTGTGCTCCGGCTCCGGCCCAGATCGGTAGCAGCGCCGATGTGCAGAACTACGTGTCCGAAGGTTGAGTCCAATTACATTCACCCGACGAAACAGCCACCAAGCCTGACCACATTCTCGCACCTGAACTTGAACTCTCAGCTTTCAAAAAGTTGATGCCGTGAATTGGGTTCGCTGGCCGAGCTTGTCGGGCGCACCCACCCCACAGTGGCTGGAGTGGCTGCGCCAGCACGCGTAAATGGAAGGCAGCCTCGCCCAGGGCTCGCGTCAAGATCATTCGGAGACCGTGTTCTGGGCAGCTAGCGGCAAGGGTCTTGTGCTGAGTTGGAGTCCTTTTCCGCCTCGCACTCTCCCTCTTTTGCCCAATTCCCGATCTCACTTGATTCTCAGAAAAGTCATCAATTCCTTGTCAACACTCATCGAGAATATTACCAATAGTTTTTTCTTCCTTCTGCAACCTGACAACCTTCGCAGCCACGGCGTTCGCACTACTCCGTCGAGCCTCGACAGCCCAGGCACGCCGCCTCGTCCCAGTATTATACACCATGTCGAGCCTCAAGCGCAAGGCCAGCGGTTCAGAGCCTGGACCAGAAATCAAGAAGCCAAAGGCCAACGGCAACATTGCCGCCTTCTTTGGCGCAGCGCCCAAACCGGCCCAGACTGCAGGCGCTGCATCCTCAGACGCGACGGCGGCGCCAGCGACAAAATTCGACAAGGACAAGTGGGTTGCCAGCCTCTCCCCGGAGCAAAAGACACTGCTCAAGTTGGAGATTGAGACGATGCACGAGAGCTGGCTTGGCCTGCTCAAAGACGATATTACGACCAAGGAGTTTCTGGATTTAAAGAAGTTTCTGGACAGGGAGACGGCAGCTGGAAAGAAGTGGTTTCCACCCAAGGAAGATGTTTACTCTTGGTGCGTTTGCTTTCGCTACGATGTACACATGTCGCCGCAGCTTGTTCCTAACTTGCATGATCAAGGTCTCGGCATACACCGTTCAACGAAGTCAAGGTCGTCATCGTCGGTCAAGACCCTTACCACAACGTGAATCAGGCGCATGGCATGGCATTCTCAGTGCGCCCGCCAACGCCAGCGCCGCCCTCGCTACGAAACATGTACACAGCTCTCATGAAAGACTACCCAGCCTTTGAGAAGCCACCTAAGAATGGGGGTCTGCTGACGGCGTGGGCGGACCGTGGCGTTCTCATGCTCAACACCTGCCTGACGGTGCGGGCACACGAGGCCAACTCGCACTCGAACCGCGGGTGGGAGAAGCTGACGCAAAAAATCATCGACTTGATCGCGCAGAAGCGTACGCGAGGTGTCGTCTTCATTGCGTGGGGCACGCCGGCGGGCAAGCGCGTGATGAAGGTGGACAAGCAGCGGCACCTCGTGCTCCAAAGCGTACACCCGAGCCCGCTGAGCGCATCTAGAGGTTTCTTCGACTGCGGTCACTTTCGCAAGGCCAACGAGTGGTTGATTGGGCGGTACGGTAGCGATGGCGAGATTGACTGGGCGCTGGTGCCGGGAAACTCGACGCTGAGCGCACCCAAGGTCGTCGAAGAGAAGGTGGAGAAGAAGGTCGCGACGGGCAAGGAAAATGTTGAGGGAGATGGCGAGTTCGGGTCCGATGATGAGGAGGCTCTGGAGGAAGCCATCAAGGCGGCGGAGAAAGAGGCTACGAAGCCATAGCATAGCATAGCATGGTGCTGATGTCATGGATTTTGCATAATGGGTTTGAATATTAACAGCATGGGAAAAAACTGCAGCGTAAATTTGTGTTTCATCACCATGTAGTCGTGGTTTATGCACTATGGCGCTGCTCAGCGTTTGTTGTTAGAGGGTGTGGACATGTTAGCTTGGCCACCATGCCACGTACTGAGGCTGTGGTTGCGCCACGTCAAGGCAGATCAAAATATGTGGGCCAAAGAAGAGGCTAATAAAAAAGAAGAGGGCTGAGTTGTTAGGGAATAGGGCGAGAGGTGGAAAAAAAACCGACAAAAATTGATGTTATTCGTAGATTGGCTAATGTCTGATGTGCATCTGGCTACCTACCTAGGTAGCTAGCGTGGGCAGCTGGGGCTGGGGAGCAGAAGCCCCAGCCCGCCCCCTCGGATGGAGCTGGGACGGCTCCGCGACTTGTCAAAAGGTGAGGGGGGCGACGGACCAGTGGATGATGGCATTTGCTCCAGCATGATGCAGGATCAGATAGCTGTTCTATTTACAGGCGGCGGCGGCGGAGCGTCTCCAATCACGTAGTCATCTTTGGGGTTTTTCTTTTTTCTTTTTCTTTTTGAACTGTTGTTTTTCTGCTGGTGAGTTGGCAATATGACTTGGCTACTGGTACCAGCCCCCTTACTGATATGTATGACAACGCAGACTTCTGGCATACTATTAGGGTGGCAGGGGATCCTTGGAGTTGTTCATAGCCAAGTTTTTTTTCTCCTTTCCTTCTAAGGATGGGGGAGGGGGGGCCCTTACTCAGTAGCACGACGATGGCATTGATGCCAACTCAAAGGTGGTGTGCAACTTTGTGGTATGTGAGACAGCGCATTGTCACGCACACAATCTCGGGGAGAACGGCAGTGAGCTCCCAGACGCGAGAGGTTGGCGCACCAATATATGTACGGATGTACTCAGTAGGAAGTACGAGTTACAGTGAGAGTTGGGCACTCGTCAAAAAACCTGTCCGGACCGACCTTGCAAACGGCACTCACTGGATGAGCAGATGGAGGCCGGGGGGGGGCTGTCACGGCGGCTAATAGCGCGGGCGAGGAAGGTCAAGCGTGCGCTGTCTGCCCCAAGTCGAGTTTGGTCGAGCGGGCTTTTTTGTTCGGCAGCGCCGGCGGTGGCGACGTCCATGATACTAATACAAGCAGGCAAAATGGACGGATGCATAATAAGCCCGGCGTTTGTGAGTTACTGTGGCCCAGGGGGGGGGACGAGAGAGTGCTTTGCTGGTGTGAGGGTGATGTGAAAACCGTGTGGGTTCGGCACTCATAACAATAGAAGAGATCATGGATGGAGGTTGGCAAGTCGATGGTGATTGGATAAGACGATGCCAGCAGGTCAGGGGTAAGTGTGACTTGTAGTGCATGCTAGTGTTGCACCGCATGGGTTGTGGTGGCTGCGTGTGCCTCGCGGTCTCTACCCAAGCACAAGCAACCAAGTAACTTGATTACGAACTATTGTTCTAGGAAACAGTGTCGGTATGACTGAATTTGGGGAATTGGGGAAGCAGCTGCGAAGGCGTGAAGGTGTGGCTGGTGGCCTGGGAAAGAAAGTAAATATATGTATATATATATCAACATGTATTGTTTTATATAGTAATATTATGATATCTGTTCATCCAGAGAGGAAAGAACCGGCGCAAAAAGTCACCCGTTTCTCTACTTGCCCCATACCCTGTCAGTAACCTGACTACTTTCGTGCTTACCTAGGTAGGTATTGATTGCATTGCAAGTTCGTAGTCGGCACTTCTGCAGGTGCAGTCTGTAAGTAGAAGATTAGACACAGCGTTACATGGGTGCCGAGCAGCGGCAGGACGGGCCGTGTATCGGTGCGGATAGAGGGAGGGGAGAGCCGCGAGGCTGCGGCCAGAGGAAGGCTAGAATTTGAGGTATAGTCGTCATGTTCTTAAGGATTTATAAATTCAATCAGTACTGGAATAGCGGAAAGCTGTGCTTGTCGCTTTGGTATGTAGACACTATATCAGTACGTACATGGGACTTGGGATGAGGAGAGAGGATTAATCAAATGGAGGGGGGCGGGCATGGCGATGGGTGGCTCCACTGATGCAGCAGATTACGGGGGTGAATGCTTGCTTGAATGCCTCCAATAGCATGGAATAAAGCACATAGGGCAATTTTTTTGGGCGGAATTCGAGCCGGATACCAGTGCTCCGTGGATGCGTGGCGTGGGTAGGTAGCAGGGGCAAAAGGGGCGATGCCGGGTTATGGCTGTTGAGGACAGGACAGGCCCATTTCCAACCCCCCGCGGGTTGGCAAGTGCACTGGCGGCAGCAAAGGCAAAAAACAAAACAGGATAGAAAAACATTTACAAGGCAAGACTGAAAGTCAATTCAAAACAGATATTCACTTGGGGCTTTGAAAAACCTAGATGGGTGTTGTCGTAGGTTTTGTCTGGTACAAAGTATACACCACAGGCTACTTACTACTTACAGCCAGATTGGTAGGTGGAAAGGCATGCATACATGTATTGAGGACTCAAGTGCTCGGTACCTGAAAGTACAATTTACTCTGGTAGCGAGATGGGGAGACCCACCTGCCACGACCACCACCAGCCTACCAGTAAGTAGCTTAGCCTACTTAGCTCAGGCTGGCTCTTTGACAGTTACTTGGCCGCAAGTACTTACAGCCAGCACATCAGTCCAGAGCCAGCAAGCAGGCAAGCGGATCACGATGAGTGGCTGCAAATCGAATAGATACTTTCGGTACTAACAAGTACCCAGACCAGATAGAGGTACTGGTAGCCACTCACAAATTCCCAATCGAGCTCGAAGTATACTTGTCGTATCCAAGGCACCTGTAGATGGCTGCAATGTTGCACTAATACAAGAGAATCATGGAGAGAGACCAGACACGGAAAAAAAAAAAAAAAAAACAAAGAAAGAGTCACTGACCCATCCCAATCTTAACGCTACGCGACTACTTACACAATGCCCCGCCAAGGTGGGTTATCAAGTGTTGGCCCATCTTTTAGACCCCTGAATGAGCCGCCGGCTACTCAGTTCTTCAGTATCAGTACTCAGTTGTCGGCGGTACCAACAAAGCACCCAACACCACTGGGACCTCGCCTCCTCTGACGTCTGTGACCTCGTTATTCCAGTTTAATCATGACCATGACTAACTCCAAACATGGCCAACGCTGCCCATCTGGTGAGTAATAAGTCGGGACATGGCTTCTGGGCGGCGCCAACTCTCTCACTCGTCGCGCCCACGCCCACGCTCACGCCCATGCCCACACTTCCCTCAGGTCGCCCGTCCCTCCAATGTACCTGGTCTATAAGGGGTTATCTCTCCGTCCCTACCTACCTACCAAAAGGTACTCGGTAACTTGGGCACATTGTAATTACCTGCCCATTGTAATCTGTAGCCTCTCAGCCTCTCCTCCTCTCCTCTCTTCTCCTATTCCTCTATCGTCGTCTTTCTCTCGCTCTCTCTCTCTCGCTCTCTCGCTCTCTGCCTGTCACCACACGCCGTTCCCACCCTCCCCTTTTTTTCTCCCACTCTCTCCAGTGCCCGCATTTTGCTTTTTCGTTCCTCAGCTCTCTTTCTGCCCGCCTTCCCCATCCCCTCCTCTCCTTGTTCCTGGGATCCGGGCTGGCTCATTCTTGTTTTTACTTTTTTTGGGGACTTTTTCTTATGCATCGTCGTTACTAAACGACCCTGCTCATATTGGGCCTCCTACAGCCCTCCCGCTCGCCCTGCTGCGCCCCTTGTCGAGGTTGCTCGCTGCACTGCTCCTCCAACCACTTACACGTCCGCTGTAGACAACGCCTCTCCTGGTCTGAGACGTCGACGCATCAACCTTCACTCTTTACTATACACATCGTCCTGCGCAAGACATTCTTTTCTTCTGTTCCGCTCTTTTTTTCGTCAGCTATCTTCCTCTTCCGCAGAATCGCTTTCATATTTTCGACCTCGTCTGCTCATCGGCCCGTGTCCCGCTTACCCTTCCATTCCTCTTCTCTCTTCTTTCTCTCTGCCCTTGGGCTTCCTTTACCACTACAGTCAAGTTGTATGCGCTGGTAGAATCAGCGCCGCCTCATCACGGATTCCTCTCGCCCCCCGAGCCCTTCGCGACGATCTTCGTCGTGCTGCCTCAGGATGCCGGGTATATTCTCCCGCATCAACAAGGCACGGGATGCCCGCCTGAAAAAGAAGAATGGTGCAAACGACCTCGCCGGCTCGCTCCCTCCCAAGCCCAGATGGGATGATGCCTACACTCGTACCTCGGTCGACCCCGACGAGATCGACGAGTTGATCCGATATTGTACACACGAAATCAAGGCTCGAGGTACGTCAAGCACCCACCACCCTGCCACGCTTCTATGGCTGCGTGCCGCTCCCAGCCATGCGTCTCAGTTTCTTGTCTCCATGTCCTGACTCCATTTCTCCATAGGTCTCGATCATCCCTTTTTACTCTTACCCTTCCGACCTACCTCCAATCCCAGCGGCGTCCGAACATTCATTCGAAACTTTTTTGGCAAGGATGGTCTTGATGCTCCTCTGCACGGCGAAAGGCTCCAACAAGAAGTCCGGATCGCGGAGCCCATGGTATGCACCCCAACAAAAGACGGCCTTCTTTTTTTTCTCTTGTGTAGAGAAGGAAAAAGAGAGAGGGGCAAAAAAACAAGGACACGTTTCGCTGATTAATATTAGGTGCTCGCCTCCGTCCTCAAATGGTGCTGGAGCCGCCTTCAAGGTGGCGTCGTGTCCTGGGATGCATACGAGCTATTCAAGATTGGCGAACTCGGCAAGTTCCCACGCCAAGGTTCCATCTTGCATATAGTGCTAACATGGGTTTCCCCACAGACTCTAAACTCGCCAGAGATTCTTTCAAAACGTTTATTCCCATTAGCGTTGATAGCGACTCAAGACAGCACATCATCTTCAGCTTCTTTGAGCTCGTTGCTGCCATTGCCGCCCACGGCAAGTCAAACGGCCTCAGTGGTGTCAAGCTCTCTCGTATGGCCGCTTGGTGGGCCTTTGAGCAAAAGGATACTGGCAACGGATTTGACGGTGGCTACAAAGCCTGGAAAAAGTGAGTCCAGTTGCATTCGGATCCGATAATTCATGATATCTTTGCGTTGACACCTGACTAGGGCTGCCGATGCCACTACTCACCTCTTCTTCGCCTATCTGCGATCTCTCTCCCCCGAGCAGGAGCTGACTGGCATCACAATGCTTCCTCGATCTCTCCAAAAGCTTCTGAACGAAACTGAGTATCCTCCTAGGGCTGCCGATATGCTAGTCTCCCGCACCAACAAGCTTGTCATGATCGTCGACTCCGTTTCGCCTACCCCCTTTGCGCTTCTTCGGCGTGCCAGCAAGTTCGAGTATCGCGACTCCGATGTAGCTCTTCGAAAGCTTTCCGACTTCGAAGACGCTACCGAGGCCCTCAGTGAAGAATGCCGACGAGTTCTCAAGGCAATCTCCGCAGCCAACCAGTCTCAAGCTTCTAGCGCCAAGCACTCCACTAGCCTACGTGATGCTTCCTGGTCGCGATTTGAGGATATTGGCTTCGCAAGTGCCCTGACCGAAGAGGACGACTACGAAGAGAGTGCCGTCCCAGCCAAGCGTTCTCCGCAGACCTTTGGCCCAAGCAAAAGCATGATGAATGTACCGGCTTCTGCTACCCACGATTTTCGTCCCACCACGCCTTCTTGGGCCGATTTCCTCTCAACTGGGTTTGTAGACGACTCTGCCAACACCAACACGCTTGTGCCCCCGGACCAAGTGCTTCCTCCTATCGATGTGCAGCGACAACACAGCTCTCAGTCGCACCAACCCCGTTTGGAGTCAGATAGAGATCTGGAGCCTGGTGAGTTGGCAAGCATCACCCCCTTCGACTTGGATGATGCTTTTTGGTGGGTTTGGATGAGTAGTCTCGCCCCCGAGGAGACCAGCGAGAGGAAGGCTGCCTTTGGTCGGTGCGCTGTCCTCGAAACGACGTTTCATGATGGGGCATGGCTAGTAATGGAAGAACTCATCGCTGGAGCGGCACCTGACCCGCAGGAAGGTGCCTATATTGCTGAGAAGAAGGGATTCTTCAGCTGGACCAAGCGCAGCCGCACTGTGTCGCGTCGCAAGTCTGTCAACAAGCACTCTCTGAGAAGAGGTGACCAGACCCCCGGCGACGGTAGCACTACCAGCGTTGGCAACGACACTCAGGCCAAGATTGCCGCCAAGGCGGCTCAACTACGTGCTATCCAGGAATCTGGAAAAAAGCCTGTGGCGACTCGGCGCGGCCGCACCGATGAGGAGGTGTTGGGCGATAAGACTATCAGCGTGTTTGACCTTCAGCCGCCCATCGCTGGCGAGGCTTCCTCTGCCATGAAATGGGTCAAAAAGTACGACAAGGGAACTATCAAGGACGCTTACCTTTCCAACAGCAACGCTGGCCGAGGAACCTCCATGCCCTCTACTCCGGCAGAACAGTCGCATGAGGCTGCCGCTGCCAATGGCAGCGTTAATGGTAGTGCCAAGGCGACTGAGAGGAAACCGGTCCCATTGAGTCCTGTGGAGATACCAATCGCCTCCCCAACCTCTATCGAGAAAGCTGAGGCCGAAACCTTGGAGCCTACAAAGACGCCGCTTGTTCCGCAAGAAGGCCGGGCCGATGCTGAGGCCGTGGAACAGACCAAGGAGGAGACTGCCGAGCCGATTCCAGCTCCTCCCCCGAAGGATGACGAACCTGTAGCTGCTCCGGCATCTCCCGTGCCACCTGCCAAGTCTGCTGGAGCTCAGCCAAAGTCTCCTGCCAAGGAGAAAGGTGGCCTTCGCAAGCTATTCCGCAAGAACCGATTCTCCAAGCTTCCCGACAATTCCGCCGCTCAACTGAACAGCATGCTCCAAAATGATGCCGCGGCAGCCAAGAGCAAGGGGTCCCAAGAGAAGCCTGTCGAGAAGGCTGCCGAGAACGTCGCCGAGACAGAGCCAGTCAACGAGCCAACTCTGGACATGTCACAGGAACCCACCGACGAGGTGGAAAAGGTGGCAACTCCTGGTGTAGACCCCGAGAGCAAGGACGAGTTTTCTCGCTTCGACCAAGGCCCTCTGACTGACCAGCCTGCTTTTGTCCCCGATGACATGGGGGAGGACGATGCTACACCTCCACCTATCGGACGCCATACACAGGAAGGTGAGAAGAAGGACTCCAGTGGACTCACTCGGACTGCCAGCCCAGGTGTGCAGGACAGATGGGCGCAGATCCGCAAGAATGCCGCCGACCGTGCTACTCAGCGCCAAACGGACGAGCGCGATCGCAGCATGCCTGTCAGTAAGAGCACTACCGAGGGAGATGAGGAGACTAGTGGCGAGGAGAGTAAGTATCGATCATCACTTTCCTTCGCCTGTTCGATGTTAACATGATATCTAGCCATCGAGTCCCGTGTTGCGCGCATCAAGGCCCGTGTTGCTGAGCTGACGGGTAACATGGAGGGCACCAACTCCCCCCCTCCGGTGAAGAACAGTGCTTAAACCTGCGCACTGACGTCTCAACGCGCTTCCTTTGATTTACTTTTTTTTCTCGAACTTACCAATACCCTCAAAACGCTCTGCCCATTTTCCTCTGTGTCTTTTTTTTTTGTTTTCAATTGCGGACATTCGACATGATAGTATTGAAAAGGTGGTGATGTGAAGACGTACGCAGTACAATGCGTCCGGCTATATATCGCAGCTCGTCTTTATTCAAGATCCTCTGCTGTGGGCAACATACCTAATGGGGCAATTTTGACTGCTGCCTGAACATTCTTGGTCAAACTTTTCTGCTTGTTTTATCGTTGCTGTTATCAGATACTGCTTTTCTTGCAACTTTGGAGTCAACAAAACGCTTCCCTCTACGCCGGCAAGACCTGGTCTAATTCTATTTTGTTTTGCTATTGGTCGAAGTTTAGGTCCATGGTGGGGTTTGCAATTTCAGCGGACTTTCTGTCTTTTTTTTTTTCAATAGCCTTGTTCTGTGTTGTTGCTTTCATTTTCAGCCAGTCTATATTTCTCTCATTTTGAACAAGATCGTTTCTTTGCCCTTGCATGATATCCCCGTCCATGCTGCTTTTATTTTTTGTCTCCAGTTCGAGGTGCACAATACAAGACACATCTACCATGTCGTTGAAATATATAATCAGTTCTTTCTATAGATGCTACCAGGCATAGTCTGCTGTCCACTAGTGGTGCGGCCTTGAGCATATATTCTGTTACAATCGCTGTTCATTGTCGGTCATGGAAATAGGCTTATACTCGTCCTGCTCGTCGTTTGCTGTCGCAGGCGTTGGCGCAGGGACCGGTTTTCTATGCATCCTAGGCGGCTCCACGTCGCCCGTCTGGCGACGCGGCGGAGGCGGCGGCGGCGATACCTCCTGGACCGTCCCCTCGTCGTGTAGTTGCAGCTTCGCCGTCCGGGAGGCAACTTGGTCGACATGAGCCTTGCCGCCGTCGCCGCCCGTCTTGTCATCCGCCCCCTCCGGGGGCGCCACGATGGTACCGTCCACATTGACGGCATGGCCCGCGGCGTACTCGTCCTTGAGCAGGATGACGTCGTCCTTTTCGATGGCGCCGTCGACGCGGACGCCCGCGAAGCCGCACTCGCGCAGGATGGCGCCGAGGAGGCGCGGGTAGCGCAGGTGGCCGCTGACGCGGTCGCTCAGGTCGAGGTTGGCGACGGCGGCGACGCCGCGGACGGGCTGCAGGCCGGCGACGCCGCCGCGCGACAGGCTGTGCATGCGGTAGACGTAGCCGAGGACCATGTCGTTCTCCGAGTAGGCGTTGAAGACGGGGCCCGAGACGACGGCGCGGAGGGTGCGCCAGTGGGCCGGGTCCGCCGGCGCCGGCGCGCCGACCAGGACGACGGCGTCGACGAGCCCAAACGCGCGCCGCTCCGCGAGCGACTGCAGGCAGGCGTGCACGGCGGCGGCGCCGAGCGAGTAGCCGATGAGCGTGACGGGCCGCTCGCCCTGGACCCTGGCGGCGAGGGCGTCGGCGAGCAGCCGCCCGGCCTTTTTCGAGCGGTTGGCCGCGTGGCTGAAGGGGTTGTCGACGTTGGACGCGACGGCGAGCACCTGGATCGGCCAGAGCGCGGCCCACAGCGTCGCGAGCACGGTGCGCTTGATGATCTCCGCCTTGACCGCCTTCCACGCAAACGACTGCACCAGGTCCCCGAGCGCGGTGCCGAGCGCGAGCAGCGCCCGCATCTCGTACCGCAGCGCAAACACCTCCGTGTCCGGTGGCAGCGCCTCCCAGGGCGCGGTGATGTCTCGCTCCGAGTTCAGCCAGCCGTTGATGCCGAGCGTCACCCGCAAGCGGCGGCTGCTCTTGGCGGCAGCGGCGCTGCTGGCCGTGTCGGCGGCCGGCTCGTGGAGCGGGATGAACTTGAAATCTTCCACTTCTTTGGCATACTTGTCCATCATGGAACCCTACACGTATATAACAGTGAGTCTATCATCTTGGCGTATTCAATGTCAGTTTGCTCTTCACGTACCGTCATCTTGGCTCCGTAGGCGCCAAACAGGGCGCCGACGAGAGCGCCATTCATCCAAAATACGCCGAGGAAGCTCGCCACGCCTCCCAGCCCCACGCCGCCGAGGATACTCCCCACCGCGCCGGCGACGAGCGGCGCCGCCAGCCCGCCCGTGACGCCGATGAGGGTGGCGCCGGCGACCGACGCGAGGCCGACCTTCCAGTAGCGGCCGACCTTGTTGTCCTGCTGCCGCTTGGCGGCCTCGGCCTCGGCCGACATGGCCTCCTTTGCGCCCCCGTCCGCCGTCGACTGCTCCATCAGCGACTCGGCGATTTCGCCCTCCTCGCGGTTCAGGAAGGTGTGCGGGACGTCGAGCGACGACGTCAGGGTCAGCATCAGGACACGCGAGTGCGCCGAGTACTTGCCCGTGGAGAGCAGCAGCAGCAGCACGCAGCTGATGACCTCGCGGCGGTCGTGCGCCGAGAGCTCGGTCACCAGCGGCGTCGGGATGGGCGGGTAGAGCGTCTGCGTGATGGCAAACGTCGTCCGCTCGTCCTCGGCCTCGTCCTTCGAGTCCATCTCGCGTCGTTTGCTCTCCGCGCGCTCGTTGTCCTCGTTCATCTGCACAGCCTGGCGCCGCGCCCGGCGCTCCGCGACAATCTTGTCAGTGTCCTTGACGCGTACAATCTCCTCAAGCTTAGGCACAAACTCGCGCTCCCACGCCTCCATATACTGGCGCGCGGCGCTCTGCACATCCTCGGCCTCTCGCGTGGTCTTGCTCGGGCCGGCGCTGGGGGTGCTGTTGCTCTTCCACGGCACGCCCACCTTGACGTTTCTGAAGGGGTTGGGCGGAGTAAACTTCTTCTTGCCATTGTTGGCTGACTTTGCTGTTGTTGCCGCTGCTGTGGAGTTATCGTCGGTGTACGTCTCGTCGCCATCGAGCAACGTGACGGAGTCGCTCAAGGAGGTATCGGTCTTGCTGGCTTCACCGGCTAGTGAAGAATGAGGAGAAAGAGGGGGAGTTCCCGATGTCTTTTCATTTTGCGGTGTGCCGGTATCACCGTGTACACTGGACTCCATAGAAACCGATCCCAGCTCGTCCGGATTAGACTGGAGCTGGGCTGTCATGGAAAAGATGATGTCGTCCACGAGTTGGAGCAGCTCGACCCGTCGTTGGGGATCGAGGGCAATCACAATCTGCCGCGGATCTGAACAAAAGGGCGCCATTGTGACTACCTAACGCTTATCTGTCTGCATGTGCCCTTTGAGTCAAAGATTGTGGAAAGGGATGAACTTCGCGCGGGGTATCAGGGCCAACCCGCAAACACGGCCAATTTGTACCTTGCTTGCCCGTTCTGCCAATTCTGGGGCTTTGATGATCCAAAGTTACGTCATTCCAGGCAACGAGAACCATTTTTAGCGGAACGGCCCAGCGCTAAAGACGCCCTGGATCGTTGGCAGAAATTCTCGGGCGCCGGGCCGAAAATACCACCAGTCATAATTGTGGCTTTCTAAGGCTGGGAATCTTTCTCTTGCATTAGCCATTACAAATAAACAGTGTCCTGATTTTCATTAATGTGTCTTGAGCTTGTCTACGTTCTTTCATATAACATACTTCAGTTCTGCATCAAACTTGCAGCGGGAAGCAGCGATCTTTGTAAATAGTACCAAACCAATATTATAGACAAACGTGTTAGTCGACACTGAACATGACTTAATTTTCCTAAAGTTTCCGACCACCAGTCACCTCGAATAGTGTGTTCTATTCGTATAGAGGAGACTGTGCGCTTTGCAAGTTGGCCAAATATACTATAGGGTAGGCTCACATAGCGTGTATCTAATCAGTCTGCCCGTTGTCATTGGCCCCACTGAAAATTTCATGATCTGTGTCTGCATTTTCCATCGTTCTACTCGCACCACAGGGATTGGCGCGCGGGGAAGGGACTTCTCTCCTTTTCTGTTTTTGTTTTTGTTGTTTAAAGAATAGAAAAAAATCTACCAAGACAGGATGAATGCGAGCGCCCTCCTCACAGCCCAAGGCTGGAGAGGCAAAGGTCACTCGCTGCACAAGACAGACGACACAGTCGGCCTGGCAAAGCCGCTTTTGCTCAACCGCAAAGACAACACGCGGGGCATCGGCGCCACGCAACATTTCACCAGCGATCAGTGGTGGATGAATGCCTTCGACGAACAGCTTCAGGGTCTCGACACATCGAAAAAAGGCAAGGTTGTGCAAACCATTACCACCGGCAAGCTCAACGCAATCGAGAAAGGCTCGCTCGGCAAATACTCGCTGTACACGACATTTGTGAGCGGTGGCCTCCTCGAGGGCACCATTGCGGCCTTGAAGAAACAAAATGAAGACGAAGACGAGAGCGAGGACGACGACGAATCAACCAGCGAGTCCGAGTCCGAGCCCGAGCCCGAACCCAAGCCAAAACCCGAGCGCGACGCCGCCAAGAAGAAAAGCAAAAAGGTGGCGATCCCTGTCAAGGGGTCCAAGGAAGAGCGCAAGGCGGCGCGCAAGGAAGCCAAACGCAAACGTCGAGGACAAAAGGCGCAGCTCAAACACGCTGCGCGCAAGTCGAAAACGTCAAAATCGAAATCTGGCTCGAGAGACGACGCGGCCGAGGAAAAGCGACACCGGCGAGCTCGGAAGGAGGATAAGAGACGGCGGCGCAAAGAAGCTGAAGGAAAATAGGCCGAATAGTACAGTTATCGGTATACCATCATGAGTATTTTTTTTTGTGCATTCGCGTCGGCGCTGGGGTGATTTTTGGGGAAACAAAGAAATAAAGCAATATTACTTTTTATATGCAAGGATGCCATGGAATCGAGGACGATAAAATATATTTTCATGATTGTTTCTATATTTCCTTGGGAACTTTACCAGGTTTATTCGATAATATCCATGGTCTTCGGTCCCAGAAGTCATCCCGGATAATGTCCAGGTGCTCGACAACGATTCGCGCTTTGGACCGGCGCTTCTTGTCGTTCTCATTTTGCGTTTTAGACTGCTGGACAGGCTCTGCCAGCGCATCGATTGCATCTGCCGTTTGGTGGCTTGCTGGGTCGACGAGTTCGTACTAGGCCTTGGTTAGCTGAGACGAAAAGGTGCAGTGGCATGGCCATACGCACATCTCGGAACACGACACTTCCTTTTCGAAAAATCTCGGGCTCGTTATTGTAATTGATACTAAAGCGAGAGAAAAGGATCTCGTTCTTATCAGCAGCCAACGTGCCCTGCAACAACACCCTGTTAGAAAACTGTTACGATGGTAGGCGGGCCAGTTCTTACCGCAAGCGTCTTCTCTGCTTCCTTGTTGTCCAACCCGCCGAGCTGAACGAGGGACCAGAACGCGGTATTATACAGATTATTGATATGACCTTAATTAATCATCGTGAGCTCATGCCCGCTGTAGCTGTAAATGAGAGTTTCCTTACAGTCTGCCTGCCGCCAGCTCATGTAGTCCCGCAAATTCTGAATGGTTGGGTAGCAAACAGCGCGCCCATCGAATGTGGGCAGGGGGAATGAAAGTGGTGTATCAGGGAAATAAATTGGCCAGCAGTATATGTAGTTTGCCGTGAATGTCGACACAATGGTGCTGACGAGTTTACTATTTCACGTTAGTATATCTTAGTCACATGGAGATTCTCGATGCCGTCGCCATACCTCGCTCTTCTCTCGAATAGATTGCAAGATTTATGCAGAACGAAACTTGGAAAGTTAGCCATGGTTGATCTGACGTATAAAGCTGCCATTACCTGTATTCATCACTGACACCGTAGGCTACGGTAATCTCTGGAAGATCAGTGACAACTGCTTTGGCAGCTGCGTTCATGACGTCAAGTGCTCTGCGATCATTCGGCTTCTCGAACCCATATCTTGTACACATCCTGAAAGCCTTTGGTCAGCTGAGAGGAAAAATTCTACGCAGCGCATGCATCTCACTTGGTGAAGGCTCTGCCATCCACACGAACCACGATCCAAGTGTTTCGTAGCAGATAATCAGGTTGTTCGAACTCTCGAACATATTCAAACCTAAAGCGAGGTCAGAATACGTCAGAGACACAATGAGCACATTTCCTCACTTTGAATTTGCCATTTCTCGATATTGTTTTCCGGCTGTTGGGTGGGGGAACAAATTGAGCTTTGCGAATGTCGCTGTGAAAGTGATGCCCCGCGGTGGAGCTCCACAGAAGCGGAATTCGTGGCACTACAGCGCATGTGAGCACATCCGCCATCTTTGAATTTGCGGTGGCTCCGTATCTCTTTGAACCTACGCGACGCGCACGTCACAAAGCGCACCAGTCTATGCCTTGAGCTCGCGGGCTACGTGCACCTCAATAGTGCGCGACTCAATAGGAATAGAGCGTCTTTCCAGCTCTTATCGCCATCATGAACTTGCTTCTCTCCGACGACTACCTGCTCCAGGATTACCCTGAGAGCATCACGAGCACCATTCGATCGGGACATGCGACCTTTCTACGATTTAATCGCAAGGGCGACTATCTCGCGTCCGGGCGCGTCGACGGAACTGTTGCTGTCTGGGATTTGGAGACCATGGGCGTAGCGAGGAAGCTGCGCGGCCATAGCAAGAGCATCACATATCTCAGCTGGTCTAGATGTGGTCGCTACTTGCTCTCTGCTTGTCAGGGATGGAGAGCCATTCTATGGGATCTGAAAGACGGAAGCAGATTCCGCGAAGTGCGCTTCCGCGCCCCTGTGTACATGGCAGAGCTTCACCCATGGAACAGGTTGGTAACCCTCGCCATCGCCACTGGACTTTCTTAACTAAACTGCGAATAGCTTCCAATTCGTCGCCGCTGTGTTCGAGGAGCAACCTGCTCTCGTGGACGTCTCCGAGCCTGTCGATGTCAAGCGCGTACTCCCCTCAGCACCGAAACGAGCGAATGCCGACGAGCGACAGGCAAAGGAAGATGCCAAACAAATGACGACATCGGCGGTATGGACCATGTCTGGTGATCATATTCTTGCTGGAACCAGTAAGGGAAAAATCAACATAATCGATGCCAAGACGCTCGAGATTATCTACTCAGAGAAAGTTTGCGCTGGCGCAATCACCACATTACGAATCACAGGTTCCGGGCGCGACCTTCTCGTCAATTCACAGGATCGCATCATTCGCACCTTACGGGTACCGAACCTATCGGCTCAAGATCTTGACCCCGACACGATACAAATACCGATCGAGCATAAGTTTCAAGATGTTGTTAACCGGTTGTCATGGAATCATGTCACGTTCAGCGCAACGGGCGAATATGTTGCTGCATCTACATATAACAACCACGAGTTGTATGTTTGGGAGCGCAACCACGGAAGTTTGGTGTGCATGCTCAAAGACCCAAAGGAGGAGCAAGGTGTAATCGAATGGCACCCTGCCCGAGCGATGCTTGCAGCTTGCGGGTTGGAAACAGGCAGGATATATATTTGGTCAGTCATTAGCCCGCAGAAGTGGTCTGCTCTGGCACCTGATTTTGCCGAGGTCGAGGAGAATGTCGAGTACATCGAAAAGGAAGACGAGTTTGATCTCTATGCGCAGGAAGAGATTCACAGACGGCGTCTCGACGCAGAGGACGAGGAGGTGGATGTCATGACAGACGACCAGCTGAAGATCGAGGACGAGACAGATGGTGACGAGTTCCGCATGCCGATTTTGTTTACACTGGGTGAAAGCGATAGCGAGGATGAGTTCATAGCTGTGTCGACAGGGACCATGCGTCGGCGAAGTCCTGGAGACGACCAGTCTGATTCACACGGCGGAGGCGAGACTGTGCCACCAAAACGAGGAGCTGCCAGAGGCGGACGTAGCAAGCGAAAATAGGTAAAGGCGCACGCTGTATAATTAGTCAATACCCTAATACATGACATGGTGAAACGTGTGAGGCTGCCTGGTGAAGAATCAATAAATCTGGAATCGATGCCGCATCCAATCAATGTTAGGTTGGGATCCATGCCTGAGTCATCGGCGATGTGTGCTGAATTGGGGCATCTCTGCAGGCGGGTGCTCCTGTCGCGTAACCCCAGACAAAACTGTGCAGCGTCAAAGAAGTAAGTAGCTCGACTTGCCCTTGGACGACTGGTGCCGGTGGTGCAAGCCAAATTTTTATTGGCAATGCGTGCTCGCTTTGTCCGGATAGTTGTCCCTGGTACCTCCCTTCTTTATGCCTTAGGCATCTATTTGTACTCCCTTAGGAGTCGGCCGAGCCTAAACAGGACTAGCGCTGTGCGAGGCTCTCGCCAGCACGTTAACTCCAGTTTCTTCGGCCTGCCCTCTGTCGCCACGCTTCAACCACGACAAAACTTTGTTCACGGGCCCAAACTCATCACCACGCCTGTCGGGCATCGAGCGCGACATCACCGAGCACAGTTTCGAGTGCCCTTCGACCCAGCGACCTGCGAAATCCTGCCTTTTGCGATCCCAGAGGTGGAGGCGACGGGGGCGAATAGCCTGAGGTTCTCCTGGGCCGCTGGCCAGGACAGGCGCTGCTGCCTTCAAGGGCCATCCGCAATCCGACTCTGACGGCCTCTGCCATCGAGATCGAGACTCGTCTGTGTTTGGATCCAGTTGATTCTGTGTTTTTATCTTGTTTTCTTCTCGCGCTGTGTTTTCCCCGTCGCACAGGGCTGTACTACCACCCATCACCAACCCACCGAGTCGCGTCGCTCTTGACGCCTTAACTGGACGGTCAGAGTTTTCCAGCACCTCAGTGACGCCTCGATACATCGATTCATCATGGCAAACCTTCCATTTCCGCATTCGAGCGCGCCGCTCAAAACTGTCGAGGAGATTCAGTTTGGTATGCTGTCTCCAGAGGAGATCAAAAATATGAGCGTGGCGCACATTCTCTACCCCGAAACCATGGAAGAGAACAAGACAACGCCACGCGATGGTGGTCTTAATGATCCCCTTCTCGGTTCCATCGATCGCCAGTTCAAGTGTAAGACTTGCTCTCAGCCGATGAGCGAGTGTCCTGGCCATTTTGGTCATATCGAATTGGCGAAACCTGTCTACCACCCTGGTTTCATCAAGAAAGTGAAAAAAGTCCTGGAGATTGTCTGCCATAATTGCAGCAAAGTGTTGGCCGATGAAGTTGGTCTTCCCTTTACTCCATGAAGCTTTTGAGCTTGCTGGATGCTAACGTGAATTCTCAGAGCGACCCCGAATTCGTTGCAGCTGTTCGTACCCGCGATCCGAAACTTCGATTCAAACGCATATGGGCCGTGTGCAAGAAGAAGCGCAAATGCGAGAATGAGGAGAGGCAGGATAAGAACAAGGAGGAAGAGTTTGCTCCAGGCGTCAAGAGCGTAGTCCTTGAAGGACACGGCGGATGTGGCAACATGCAGCCGCAAGTGAGACAGGCCGCGCTGCAACTGAAGGCTGCTTTCGAGGTCACTTCAGAAGAGGGCCCCAAGAGAAAGGAAACCGTCAATATCAGCGCTGAAATGGCGCACGGTATTCTTCGCCGCATCTCTGAGCGCGATCTTCACAATATGGGCCTCAACTCGGATTATGCTCGCCCTGAGTGGATGATCATTACTGTTCTGCCTGTTCCCCCTCCTCCTGTGCGCCCTAGTATTTCCATGGATGGTACTGGTACTGGCATGAGAAACGAAGACGATTTGACGTACAAGCTTGGCGATATTATTCGCGCCAACGGTAATGTAAAGCAGGCTATTCGGGAAGGATCGCCGCAGCACATTGCGCGTGATTTCGAGGAACTACTGCAATATCACGTTGCCACCTACATGGACAATGATATTGCTGGTCAGCCACGAGCCCTTCAGAAGAGCGGCCGCCCCGTCAAGGCGATTCGCGCCCGTCTCAAGGGTAAGGAAGGTCGTCTGCGTGGCAACTTGATGGGAAAGCGTGTTGATTTTTCCGCGCGTACCGTCATCACCGGTGACGCCAATTTGTCTTTGCACGAAGTTGGTGTCCCCCGAAGCATTGCTCGCACTCTCACGTATCCCGAGACAGTTACTCCATACAACATTGCCAAGCTGCACCAACTCGTCGAAAACGGACCAAACGAACACCCTGGTGCCAAATATGTCATTCGCTCTGACGGTACCAGAATCGATTTACGGCATCATAGACGCGCCGCCCAGATTTCTCTCGAGTATGGGTGGAAGGTTGAGCGTCATCTCATCGATGGCGACTACATCATTTTCAACCGTCAGCCCTCTCTGCACAAGGAATCCATGATGGGCCATCGCGTCAAGGTCATGCCGTATTCTACTTTTCGACTCAACTTGTCGGTCACCTCGCCCTACAATGCCGATTTCGACGGCGATGAAATGAATTTGCACGTCCCTCAGACCGAAGAAACTCGAGCTGAAATCAAGGAGCTCTGCCTCGTTCCGAACAATATCGTCTCGCCTCAGAAGAACGGTCCCTTGATGGGTATCGTTCAGGACTCTCTGGCTGGTGTCTACAAGCTCTGCCGTCGTGACACATTCATTGACAAGGAGTTTGTTCAAAACCTCATGCTCTGGGTACCCAATTGGGATGGCGTAATCCCTCAACCGGCTATCTTGAAACCTAGACCTCGCTGGACTGGCAAGCAGATTATCAGCATGGTTATCCCTCCCGAGATTAGTCTGTACAGCAAGGAAGATAAACTGGACAATCCTAAGCATGATGCTGGCCTGCTTATCCAGAGTGGAGAGCTCATCTATGGTCTCCTCAAGAAGAAAAACGTCGGTGCTGCCGCCGGTGGTATTATCCACCTGTGCTACAACGAACTTGGACCTGAAGGCGCCATGGCTTTCTTGAACGGTGTCCAGCAGGTCGTTACCTATTGGCTGCTGAATACTGGTCACAGTATCGGCATCGGTGACACTATACCTGATAAGCAGACTATCGAAAAGGTTCAGGCTCATATCGATGAGCATAAGGCTGAAGTCGCTCGCTTGACAGCCCAGGCTACCGCTAACGAGCTGGAGGCTTTACCCGGTATGAATGTGCGTGCCACTTTTGAGAACAAGGTCTCCATGGCTCTCAATATGGCTCGTGACCAGGCTGGTACTTCAACACAGAAGAGTCTGAAGGATTCCAACAACGCTGTGACCATGGCTGAGTCCGGCTCCAAGGGTTCTTCTATCAACATCTCGCAGATGACGGCTCTCGTTGGTCAACAGATTGTCGAAGGAAAGCGTATTCCTTTCGGCTTCAAGTACCGAACACTGCCTCACTTCACAAAGGACGACTACTCACCCGAAGCTCGTGGCTTCGTAGAGAATTCGTACCTGCGTGGCCTGACCCCTAGTGAATTCTTCTTCCACGCCATGGCTGGTAGAGAAGGTCTCATTGATACTGCGGTCAAGACAGCAGAGACTGGTTACATCCAGCGACGTCTCGTCAAGGCACTTGAAGATCTCAGTGCTCGCTATGACGGAACCGTGCGCAACTCGCTGGGCGATGTTATTCAATTCTTGTACGGTGAAGATGGTCTCGATGCTATGTGCATTGAAAAACAGAGACTTGGCACCATCAAGATGTCTGATGCCGCCTTTGAGAGGCAATACCGCCTGGATCTTGCCAACCCCCCCGAGTGGTTCCGCAAGGACTACGAGTACGGCAACGAGCTGGCCGGCGACAAGGCATCCATGGAATTGCTGGACATGGAGTGGGATGCCCTGCTTGCCGACAGACGTTCTGTCCGTCACATTAACAAGCACAAGATGGGCGAAGAGATGATGCAGCTTCCTCTCAACATCGGCCGTATCATTGAGAGCGCCAAGCGTGTTTTCAACATTCGAGAAACTGATCGCAGCAACCTTCGCCCGTCTGATGTCATCACGACTGTGCAGAATTTGCTGGCTAATATGAAGATTGTGCGTGGCACAGATCCCATCTCACTGGAGGCTGATTACAATGCCACCATCCTGTTCAAGGCGCTTCTACGCTCTCGTCTTGCTTTTAAAGAGATTGTGTATGTGCACCGCCTGAACAGGCTTGCCTTCGACCATGTTATAGGTGAGCTCCAGAATCGCTGGGACCGAGCCTTTGTTAGCCCCGGCGAAATGGTTGGAGTTCTTGCTGCCCAATCGATCGGTGAGCCCGCCACTCAGATGACGCTGAACACCTTCCATTTCGCTGGTGTGTCCTCTAAGAACGTTACGCTTGGTGTACCGCGTCTCAAGGAGATTCTCAATCTCGCAAAGAATATCAAGACTCCCAGCATGGCTGTCTACCTGGATACCAAGCTGGGCACTCAGGAGCAGGCCAAGAAGCTCCGTAGTTTGGTGGAATACACCAACCTGCGCTCCGTCACGTCGGTGACCGAAATCTATTACGATCCCGATGTACAGGCCACCAACATCGCCGAGGATGTGGATATGGTTGAATCGTACTTTATGATTCCCGATGATGCTCAGGATACCGTTCACAGGCAGTCGCGTTGGCTTCTACGTATCACGCTTGACCGCCAGAAGCTTCTGGACAAGGAGATCAAGATTGATGATGTCGCTGCATGCATCAAGGAGGAATACGCCAACGATTTGGCCATCATATTCTCGGACAACAACGCCGATGAACAAGTCATCCGTATTCGCACCATTCGCCAAGATGATGGCAAGGATGAGGACGCTGACACGAAGATTGAAGATGACGTTATGCTCAAGCGCTTGGAAGCTCACTTGCTTGATACCATGACTCTGCGGGGTGTTCCCGGTGTGGAGAGAGCTTTCTTGACCAAGGGTACTCGCTTGATTGAAGACGAGGACGGTTCTGAGCTGGCTCTGAAGGACAACCCGAAATGCACACAGTGGTACCTCGACACCAGTGGATCAGCACTCCGAGAGGTGCTCGCTGTTCCTGGCGTCGACCCCAAAAGAACGTACAGCAACGACCTGTACCAGATTACCGAGGTCTTTGGTGTGGAGGCTGTACGATCTGCGCTGGTGAAGGAGTTGACCAACGTCTTGGCTTTCGATGGTTCGTACGTCAACCATCGTCATATTGCTCTTCTTTGCGACATTATGACATATCGCGGTGTCATTTCAGCTGTTACTCGCCACGGTATCAACCGTGCCGATACTGGTGCGCTGATGCGTTGTTCCTTTGAAGAGACTGTCGAAATTCTGCTCGAGGCTGCCGCTACCGGCGAACTCGATGACTGCCGTGGCATCTCCGAAAACGTCATGCTTGGGCAGCTCGCGCCCATGGGTACCGGCAACTTTGACGTGTACCTGGACCCCAAGATGTTGGAGACGGTCATTTCCGACAACTCTCGGATGGGCCTCATGCCTGGCATGCCCACGAAGGAGGGTGAGGGTGAGGGTGCTGCCACGCCCTACGACAGCGGCTCGCCGATGGGTGATTCTGGCTACCTCAGCATGGCTTCGCCTGCAGCTGGTAACTTTTCACCTATCCAGGGTGCTGGTTCGGAAACGCCCACTGGGTTCAATACCGAGTACGGCGGTGGCTTTGGTGGCAGTGGTTCCATGAGCCCGTACTCACGCGGTGCAGCCAGTCCATTCAGCACATCGCCAACGTCGCCATTCAGCTCGGGCATGGGAGGCTACTCGCCATCATCGCCCAACACCGGTTACTCTCCCACGTCGCCGATGCTGGACGGTGGTGCTCGCTACGCTACTTCACCGTCCTTCAGCCCGTCGTCGCCGTCGTTTTCGCCGACGTCGCCGATGCTACGACCTACGAGCCCGGCCAGCCCCAATTACAGTCCAACATCGCCCAGCTACTCGCCGACGTCGCCCACATCGCCTCGACACTACTCACCGACGTCGCCGGCTCAATTCAACTCGCCGACGTCTCCAAGTTACTCTCCGGCCAGTCCCAACTACAGCCCGGCGTCCCCCAATTTACACGGTGCTACTTCGCCTTCATACTCGCCTGCATCGCCGTCATGGTCACCGACCTCACCGGACGCTTATTCGCCCACGAGCCCAAGCTTCGGACGCAGCCCTGGTCAGCAGCAATCGCCCACGAGCCCAGGCTACTCTCCCACGTCGCCTCAGTTC
Source organism: Cordyceps javanica (assembly GCF_051103115.1). Taxonomy (NCBI): domain Eukaryota; kingdom Fungi; phylum Ascomycota; class Sordariomycetes; order Hypocreales; family Cordycipitaceae; genus Cordyceps; species Cordyceps javanica. The sequence goes on from NC_139299.1 coordinate 1,559,714, forward strand.
TCTCCCCGCACGCCTGGTCCTTCAGGTTCTGGGGGAGATTCCGGAGCTGGCAATCAGTACTCGCCCAGCTCGCCGAAGAACGACTAATGGGACATGGAGCTATATTCTCAAAAATCATTAAAAAAAAAAGCCCAGCTGCCCACTAAAAGGAGTCAAGTGTTTGTTTGGAAATGGAAAGAATGATGGAGGAGAACGGCATTATACATAGAACGAAACCCCCCTTGGCATTAGAGCAAGCAGCATTATGCGAGGAATTTGGAGCAGAGAGCGAAGGGGAGAGTGGGAGAAGTGAAGGCGTTGCAAAGCAAAAAAAGACGGGACAAAACATTTCTTTCCTTTTTTTTGGTCAATTTTTTTTCCTTGGCACCAATAATTTTCAGATTTTGATTGTATGTACACTACGAGAGGAGGGAGAGAGGGAGAGAGGGAGAGAGAAATAGTTGATAGCGAAGCAGAGGAGGACACCATGACAAGCCAAAAGAAAGAGTACACATATTTTTTGAAGAATTCCCCATCAGCAATCGAAAGAGAAGATATGAAGAATCAAACACGAAAACAAGAGCAAAAAAAAGAAAACGATATGAATGAGCGAAGAAGTCGAGACAAGTTCCTTTGGAGAAGAGAATGGAGCACGAATATGCAGTTGTCGCAGAGAGAACCAGATTGTACCTGAAAGATAGTCTCCCTCTTTCTCTCTCTTTTTTATGAGCAGTCTTTTAATTTCCTTGAGCAGCATTGCCTTATCTTGGTTTCTATTGTTTAGCAGGTGACTACGACGTAGCTAGTGGATTCCTTTTTAGCCGTCGTATATAGTATTCTATCTGTTGGAATGCACCCCCTCCCCCGTCTTATTTAATTATACATTTAAAAAGCAGGCTGTTCACGTCGTAATACGGATGGCTCGCTTGGTGACGGCGCTATCGTAGTAAGCTAGTTGAGTCGGATTAGGCATCCGTGACATCAACGGCCATGGCTTCTGACTAGGAGCTCAACAGGGTGCGTGTACGTGAACGCTTGGCAGCCGTCTTCCCCTTGTCATGCTGCAACTGTGCCATGTCGGTAGGAAGATACAGGGAGAACGAGGCTCTATGGCGCGCCTCGCTTCTCTCTCTCTCTCGGTGTCTCCCTCCCCCTCTCTCCCCCGTCTCCGTCACTCTCTAGCGAGGCGCTAAGCAGGGAACAAGGAGCGGCTGTCACATTCATCACATGAACGAAAGATGTACCGTTCCCTTCATTCTAGTCTTGTTTTCCTTGTTCCACATCTCTCACTGGTTCAAAGTTGGACTAACAAAAAAACTGCCGGCAGAGGGCCACCGAAAGCAGGACTAAGTAAGTAGGGTGTGGACTCTATTGAGATGTACGGAAGGAGTTCCGCGCAACGACAGGGGGGACGGGGGGACGTTGGCCTTGCTCCACCTCTGTTGAACTATGATAGAGTCAGCTTTTTGGGTTAAATTATGAATAAAACGCTTCATTACGGAAGCGCGGCGAGGGGACCCGAAGGCAAGGAGGGGGGGGGGGGGGAACCGGGCTTAGATGTATGTAGTTGGAACGCCACGCCACTAGCAAGCAAAGTCTACGTTTTCGAGCCTTCGGGTTTTTTCCCTCCTTTGATTTTCAGACTATTTTAACCGAGCTGCTGGGTGAGATTGAAATGAGGTTGCGTAAGCTCAGACAACCTATCCAGTTCAGACGTTGCGAAGAGGAGGGGGGGAGGAGGGGGGGAGGAGGAGGAGGAGGGCTATTGGCTTCGCGCAACTTGAGCCTCGTTGGTAATGAACGGAGTTGGGGGCCCGGCAGTGGGCCCGGCCGGCCACGGATGCGGGCGGGGGCCACGAGGCGTACTGAGTATACTGTTTGTTGAACATGCAGGGAAAAGAGGTAAAAAAAAAAAAAAGAAAAAAAGAAAAAAGAAAGGGCTCCTATCAACTATACTCAAACTATATTGTCATGATGCAGAAAATTCCCGTCTTCTCTTTCTTTTGCCTCTTATTGTCTCGCTCTTTGTTCTGGTGTTGGCTCTTCTTTGGGGGAAACTGGGGAAACAAACGCCCATTGTTGGCCGCCCCCCCCTTCCCCTGGTCGTGCCCAGGCCCCATCACATGATGAGCAGTAGATGCACGGCGGGCAATGCGTGCGAAGGGGAAGAAGATGAGGAGCCCCCGGGGGAGGGGGCAAAGAAAACTAATTACGGATAAGTAGGTTTTGCAAAAAAACGCAGAAAAGTGGACAAGATTGAACAAGATTTCAGACCAAAACAGAAAAACAAAAAAGAACAAAGGAGGGGGAATAATTTCAAAATTGGGGCAAATTTGAAAAAAAGAAGCAAAATTTGTACGGATTATATTGAAAGCCTATTTCCCTTTCCCCTTCTCTTACTCTCATATCAGTAGTCTCAAAGCCACACGTTGCGTTGAAGGTGGACAATGGGGCCAACAACGGCCAGGCGGTTAATGGCGCTAGCCCACTGGCTCGTTAGGCTTATCTACTATCAGTATTACCTACCCAGGTACGCTAAAAAAATGACAGCGCCCGGGCTTGAGGACTATACACTTGAAAGCGAAGCTTTTGTCTGTATAGACTTGTCCCCCAGGTTTCTCGTATAGGAGGAAGCAACGACGCTTATTAGCATTCGAGGTACCAAAAGAAAAAAAAAAGCTTGTATAGGTAACCGAAAAAGAATACAAAGAGGTTGGCTTTGCTCCCCTTTGCCTGCCTCTCTTGGGGGGGAGAGAGAAGGTATTTAATCGCGACGAACCAGACCGAAACATTTTGTTACTGATTTGATCAAGAGAACCTTTACAAAAAGATTAAGTTCTGGATAAAACGCAGGCAAAAAAAAAAAAAAAAGAAAAGAAAAGAAAAGACGGCCATTCCTAGTTTCCAGGCTGGTTGGTTTGGCTGGTTGATTTGGCCGGTGTGAGCAGGGTCCGGGAGCAACAAGAAAAAGCTTCTTTTCATTCTTGTACAGACACACCCCCCTTCCCTAGGTAGTTGCCTCTTGCTCAGCTTCATCATTTCTCTCTCTGTCTATCTTTACTTTGGCTGACCAGTCACACTTGCGTGTTCGTATTCGAGTCATTGTCATTTTTTTTTTTGGCCCTGTGTCGGTGTATGTGTGTGTATGTGTCTGTGTGTTAGTCAAAGATGGGAGAAAAAAGGCGCCAAGCAATAAGGCAGCCCAAAGAGCAACGAGCCAATCCGCGACCATGATTTCACTCGAGGCAAGCAAACAAAACAAGAAAAAAAAAAAGAAGAAGAACATGTCTTTTCTAGTCTTTTCCAGAATCTAAAAAGAGAGAGGGGGGGAAAGGAAAAGGAAGCAGGAAACCCGGTTTTTTTTTCAGTTTGTTCGCACGGCAAAGTCCATCACACCGAGTGGAGTGCAAGTACAAGGAGAAATGGTGAATGACTAGGTATGTACTTACCTACTTGACGACCTACGGATTACTCCGTAAGTACATGACCATCTAAGTACTGGGTACTACCGAAGAACCCCCCCCCAAAATCTCTCCACATGGTCGCATAACGGGCCTCAAGGCGACCTAGGCGTTTCTACCAATGGGCATGCTTTGCAATGTGCCGAGCAGACAAAGGCCTCTCTCGTCTACTAACTTTTTTCCCTTCTCCCGTTGTGTCATTGTTTGGGCGGCGAATGACACGGCTACATGGTCATTGTGTCACGCCCGTGGCTTCACGCCAAGGGGCGGGCTCGTCGTCGACTCGTCATCATCTCACAGGTAGGGGTGCAATGCGGCCTGCATACGGAGAAAAGGGAAAAAAAAACTAAAAAGATGGTTCGCGCGTCGGTTCTCCCCTTTTTCGTTGAGCAAGCAACTTTTCTCGGAGCGCCCGGCGGCGCCACCACCGCGCGGGGGAAGGGGAGGCAAACATGGAAGACGACATGTCCCATCTGTCATCGGTAGTTGGGGCGATGAAATGGCCCCCAAATGTGTACAAAGGCTGGCATTGAGTCGAGACAAAAGGGAAAAAGGAAAAAGGGCAAATTGGGAAAAAAAAGGGAGACCGCAAAAGAGAGAGAGAGAGTGAGAGAGACACAAAAAGAGAAAGCAAAAAAGAGATCAGGAAAAAAAAACGACTCCTCACGTCTTACATGCCAGCTCGACAATCCCGCCGCGCGCACAGGGTCAAAGTTGACAAACATTTCTATACCTCTGCACACAGACTGCACTTTGCTCGTTCAGCCCTTGGACGCCAGCAAGAAGAAGAAAAAAATAATACGTGACATGCTTTACAAAACGATTCATGAAACCAATTGCATTGTTTTGATCAAAAGAGTGTGCTACCGTCCGGGCTGACTGTCCGGCTCATCAAATGCAAAAAAGTCTCGTCTTGAAACCCCAACTTGTCGATACCGTTTCCTGTTCAATGTGGCCCCAATTTCATCCTCAACGTTTTCGGGAAACAAAAAATTTCTTCAAACTCAACTCAAACTAGAAAGAAATAAAGGGAGAAATACAAAGTGGATAAAATAAAGGGAGAGTGTGCCACGACGTGACGTAACAAGGGCAGAAGAGTTTGTCAAAGAAGACAGACTCTTTTGCAACGAAGGGAAAAAAAACTTGAAAATCCAGTGCCGCAAAGGATAAATTCGGCCAAGCGATGGAAAGAATTAAAAAAGTGTTAGATAACGTCGCTCGTTAATGCTCTTGTCAACAAGGCGACGCTCATGGTTGTTGCCGAATGGGGGCATGCTCGCCGCGAGGCTGTCTATGCATATGTTGCTTATATCGTCATTTTTTTTTGAACTGGGACCAGGTTTTGCAGCTGCAAGCCATGTTAACGTGAATATTCTCTCAGTCCTCGATCCTCGGACCCCCAATCTGAGAAATACTCACAAACGGCCATCGATTGACTCAGCCGGGGCATGGAGCTTCAAGTGCTTTTCGGGCACTGCGGACGATCGCAGTTGCCCTCCCACACTTGGGTGCCCTTGTCAATCACAGCAGAGCATCCACAGGTAGGCTTCTGCTCCGTGGTCTGAGAGGTGCAACCGCACAGAGTCCACTGCTGCGTAGTGACCCAGATGCACATGTTTGCGGTGCGTGCTGATATCGAGTATCGTCGTTGAGTTGTGTATATGCTACCGAAGCGCTGTAGCAGAGAGTGTCCGAGGCTTCAACAGTCAACCTTGGTCGGCCAAGAGAAAACGATGAAGCTGATAGCAGATGGGGTCGCTGGCTCTATAAAGAGGCAGAAGGATGCTCAGCGCAGATTGCAACTGAAGAGGAAGTGGATGAGGTGAGTGATGATGTTTTGCCAGAGCAGGAAGAGGAAGCGTCTTTAAATATGTAGCAATCGAGAATTCAACTTTGCAGTGAGCAGATTTCTTCCCTTTGCTGCCATACTATGACAAGTTGCACCGAGCCAACGCGACTACTCTTGCTGCAGCTCATACGCAAAGTGGAAGTCAGGAGGAAGGCGGGTGGAGGATCTGACCAGTCTCGTTTGCGGCAAGTTTTTTCTACTTGCAAACCCTGGTCAGAAGGCGACGCCGCCGGCAGACAAGTGTTAGTTGATTGCTTCTCTTCTCAATGTTTGCAGCGTCCTTGACCTCAAGCATAGCCAAGCGTAGGGCTGGGGTTGACGAGTGAGAGGGTGGGGGCGTGTGCTTGCCGAGTACTCCAGATGCAGATGGATGGCGATGTTAGTTGGCCGTCTGAGTCGCTGGTTGGGCCGCTCTGAGCAAGGATACGAATAGTATGCAGAAAAGAGACATTGGGCTGCTGAATGGAGATATAATAATCCAGATCAGGTAGGCCACAGTCTGCGACGTTGGTAGCCGGGGCAAGTTACGTCAAGCCTCACCCGACACTAGACACCCTACTGTCTTGTACTTTGTTCAGCTGTGGAGCGGAGGGGTGGCTGCTAGCACGGATGGAAAGAGAAAAAGGCAGGAGAGCAGAACTAGGCAATGCATGCCCAAGAGAAGGAAGGAAAAAAATTGGGAGAAGAAACAGGGGTGAAGCCGGCGTAGTTGGTAGAGACGGCTGCCCCCGTTGAGCCACGCCGGGCAGAGGTGACTGGCTGCTGGACGGGCAGCATATGAGTAGGGCCAACATGTCGTAGAGGCAGGCCTCGGCCAAGTTCGTTGACCATCGCGCACACACGCACACACGCACATCCGCCCACGCATCCTCCACAAAGAGATACAGGCGCGAGTCGTGGTTGGCAGTGGGCGCGGGATTATGCACGGGAGGCGCCACGAAGGGGGGAGGTACACCAAGTGGAGCGAGGTGTGGAAGCATCTAAGATTTGACAGGCCTCTTCGAGGCTGCGTGATTTGCACACACCCTCCTTGGTGTCGAGGCCCCGCGAACAAGGTAACCATGCCGTCTAGTTGGCCAGGTCACGATGGGCTTCCTTGCCTTGCCTGCCTAGCCTGCCTCATCTGGGTGGGCACTGGCAAATGCCCGCCGTGTAAGTTGGAACGGCGGCGCCCGTCCGGCAGGCCCGTACGGAGTACTCCAGAGGCAGCGGCGGGGATCTGTGCAGCCACCCTCCTCCTCCTCCTCCCTCTCTCCTTCTGTCGCGCGCGCGCGACCCGCTAATACAGATCAGCCAACGTTTTCTGGCAAACTGTTGACAAGTTTGCGAACGTGCGTATGGGCATCAGACGAAGCATGGAATCGAGCCAGCATACATGGAGCATCGTAACGAGGCGGGCAACATTGGCCCCCACGACGAGAGAATGGCTCGCGCATGCCGAGCTGTTTGACTTGTGCATCGGCTGACGAGGCGGCCACCGACCGACGTCTCTGGGTGACTGTAGGGCATGGGGTGGCGCGGCCGGCTGTAACCATCGAACCAGTGAGACGAGGGGCTGTGACAAAACAGGCAGCTCGAGTGCGTCATTGGCGACAGGCGATGCCTTCGCTGTGACGTACCTGGGCGGCAAGCGCCTGGAGAAGAGCTCTGACTGGCCGGTGGTGGAGCGGCAGCAACCCGCCCCTGCACCCTTGCAGAATAGGCGAGGGCGAAGCGTCGACTAACGGAAGCGACAATCCAACGTATGGCTTGCGGGATATTGTACCGGAGCTTTCTTTCTTGTCGTTGGCAGCTCACTTATTGATTGAGACAGAGGCGGCAAAGTTGGCGAGAAGGCCGAGACATTGGCTCGGGCTTGGGGCAACAGCTAATGGACGGTATATCGGCAAACGCGCGACAATCGTTTCGCAGGCTTGGAAAAAGCTTAAGCCCGAGGCTGGATATGGAAATCTACAGGTAAACACACAAGGTAGCCATGTGTACTTGATGCACAAGGGCCGCACTTACCGGGGTGCAATATTGGCGGTGCGTTGTTGGCTCAAGCGCAGCTAACATGAACAAGGTACATGTTGACGCCATTTTTCAAGAGTGGTTAGATCACTCGAGGTACATCAGAGCCAAGACGACGACGGCAAGTGGAGGGCGGGAAAGGGACCAGTGAAGAATTCTTGTTGATGTAGGCGTTGTCATGAGTCTAACAAACGCAAGCAATGGTTGAGATGGATGCACAGGCAGCTGGCCACTTGCAGCTGGCAGTGTCACGCCGAACAGACTGGCAGCTGCCGACTCATGATAGATGGCTTTTTGGTCACGCGCATTCAGTGACTACCTACCAATGTGGTCAGGTAGGTATCTTGTGCAATTCGGATCGCGATACCATCTCCTCGATATTACAACAAAAAGCCCTCTTCCTATGCTCGCTATACTCGTAAGAGTTCGTTTCTCCGACAATCGTAGCGGCGCTAGTAGGTAGTGATGGGCTTGGCTTGCGGCCACTGTAATCCGCTACACCCACTGTAGGGCTCCCCAACTGCCGCCCCCCAACAGCCAGAGGTGCCCATGTAAACAGCCCCCAAGGCCAAAGCAGACCCCTGAAGCAACTGCTGAATCGACGCCGTGACTCACCCAACCAGCACCTCTGAACAAGGACAAAGGAACCCCCCCCCAAAAAGCTTGCTTCCCCACCAAACTACTCCGTATCTCCTCCGACTTTGGTCCACATGCTCTACTGCACCATGGCCCATCAACTCATATCTTACTATACTCTATGAGTTCATTGCGGTGAGGATGCCGTTCAATTTGGATCTGAATACATCAAGTATCCCAATTTCTGATCTAGCTTACCAGTATTGGCCGGCTTCGGTACTCCACGCGCGGCTCCGTCTCGACCCCACCAAGCAACAGGCTCGTATCAGCGCCACAATGCCGCCAATTTGATATTGTCACCCCCGAGAGGCGTCAATCGCCTGCACGGCTCTCTCTCGGGAGTTGATTTGTATTTCTACCTCGCCGTGGGAGGCACGAACGGGGCCGGCTCGCCAGGACCCTGTCTGTGGCGTGCAAGTCTCGCGCCATGCTTCTCCGACAGGACCAATTAGTAGCCTCATCCCAGCTTTAAATCTCCTTCCGAAAAACTACCAGTCCCCTTTCGGGTTGCCGACATGCGCGGACTCTTCACCTACTACAGAATCCCGAGTTGTCGCCCTTTCGTTTTCGTGTCGTCTGTGGCTGCTCATCGACCGACCTCTTCAGCACTCGATCGTCCCGCTGGCACGGTCATGCGACCCAACATGCGGCTACGATGCATGGCAACCGGCATCGCATGGCTTGCCGCGCAGCTAACTTTGTTTTTTCCTTGTTGGTACTACGTATCCCCGCTCTATTCTCTTGAAATGCGCGGCAATGGCGGCATCGTTTACTGCCGCCAATCATGCGGCTTCGGGAACTGCTTGTCGCACTCAGGTCCGCTTTGGCGCCGCCGCCGGCCTAATGACGGTCCAACAGACCAGTCGCGGTATACTTTTGCGCTAATAAGTTTAACCCCCCCCCTCTCCTCCGACTAGCTTAAGGATTCTCTTGTCTCCATGCATAATACTGTATCTGGGCAGCTTCTTATTGGATAGAAAATATCCTTACAACCGTGTCGGATTACATGCCACGCATGCGTTCGTCTGCGCGGAAATACGCCCTAGTCTAATTTCAAGACCGCCCAATATAACTACACACCCTCATCGTTGATGAGAACCCCGGGAGAAACCCGCTCCTGAGTCGCTAGGGAAGAGTAGCTGAGGTAAGTCCATTCCGTTACTGGCCAGCAAACCGAGCGCCCTCATCCTGCCAGGCAACAACGTCGTATTGACCTGACCCGGAAGGACCAACCCTCCAGCTGCAAGCCTCACTCGCAATCACATTACCCATGAATACCTATGTTTCGAGCTCCAGTGGATGTCTATATCCCATCCTGGCCGCAAAAATCATCTCAAAACACTTTCAACCACGAGCGCTCCGTGGTTCCATGTCCATGGCCACAAGGCTTGAGAAGCAGTCTGTTCATCAACCTTGTTTGAGCTGGCCTTGAGTCAATACGTGTCGACGCCGGATTCGCGATATTCGGCCTGATCCACCTGCAGCGATTCCTCGGTATCGAATCTAGGCACATAGCCACCTTTCAACCCCATCAAAGATGGGCATCTGGCAAAGTGGAAATTTGCTAGCCTTGCTTGGTGTAATGAACCATGCCCGTAAAATAGCCAGCCAATCATTCTTGTGCCTAAGCGCCCAAAATGCTGGCTACGGCAACCCCCACACCTGCCGGTAGGGCTAAGCTTTCGGACCAGGGTAAATGAGGAACACTACTGAAAGCCAACGATGACGGTCGTTCGTCGCAGTCGAAAAGCTGAGACCTACATTGGGTAAGACACAGCTGGGCGATCACAGGACGTGACCAAGCCATTTGACAGCTGGATGTCGGGGAGACGGCGTGGGCTTCTTGTCCATGCTTCAGGATCTTGGCTCAAAATGTATAGAGAAACAACAAACCACAATCTGCATCGAGCCGGGAGCTAGCTTGACGGAAAGACGGTGTGGAGGGTGCGCCAATCTGCATCTCTACCAGCTATCACCAACACTGCTGCGATTGTGGACTGATTTCGGCCGCGGAGTCATTTTTTTTTCTCTTTGGAGCCACTTACACTAGACTCTGTTGAGAGAAAACGAGTGACTGGTTGGGTGCATGCATGAATAGGCCACGACTGAGGGTGATGAAGTGGCTCTTGACACATGGGTGTTCATCCAAAGCTGGTGGCAACAACGCTGATTCGCCGGGTTCAATACGGAACATGCCAAGAACGACCAGCAAACTCTGCATTTGGAGACATCGAGATGTCTTCGGAGAAGCGTACCAAACTAACACACGAGCCGTTGGTACCGATGTTGCTTTGTCTTCAAGGATGGCGCGTGATGAGGCTGGGCCCCTTGTCGTGCTTTCGGGCCTTTGTTGGAGTCGTCAATAGGTGATTTTAGGGACTACTCAGTCATGCGCACTTACTCATCCCAGAGAAGACAAAAAATGGCGGAACTCTGGCAGTAACATGCCATGAGGCAGTATTCGCTGCCGATTGTAGGTGAAGAGCCAAAGAAGAAACCGTGAGTTGCGAGATTTGAAGAGTTATACATGCAGCAAGACTTCTAACATGAGATCAGCTTCTACACCACGGTTCCACTTATATGCTATCTACGACCAAATCATGTATGCGTGTCGGCAACGGACGGACGCGGAATATTGGAAGAGGCGCGGCTCCAGCTCGCTATAGCTTCTAGCGCGGGGTTTAGCATACAAGAAGTGACTGCCAACCCCGAGAGCACATAACGGTCATCTCGCACTTGGGCATGAGCGGCTGCACGTAGTTGCGCAACGGCTAGGATTGCCGATTGTACGACAGGCAGATCGAATTGTCACTGCGATCCGCGAACTGCAAACTGCAAATCGCAGATGACGCTTGTTTCGAGAGCATCTGCAATCGCCCCGCACAATGGCACGCTCAGAAGCTGCACATGCTCGTGCGCGCTCCGGGAAATAACAGAGGGAAGTAGCCGACACACCTATAGGTGCTCTGTTATGACGTTTCCTACTGGGCAGTGGAGAAGACCTTGTGGAGAGACAGCTCGGTACTCGGGCAGGAAGCGTTGCATCGAGGGGCAGGAAGCGTTTCCACCCGATATCTATTTTCTTTCCCTACAAAAAGACGATCGAACAAGACCAAGGACACTATCCGTTTGATTCCGGCGCGCAGTGGAAGATGCAATTTGGGCGAAAAAGTGCCTACACGTCATGGATGGTGCAAAGGGTAACCGAGCAGAAAAATTGGGTGATGCAGCCAGGTCAGCCAATGGTTATCAGTGCAACGCACGTGTAGAATCGGTAAGTTGTCACCATTTTTCCCCCTCCATCTGGTGCCGTGTGCCGATACATGGCGTTGCTTGAGCCGTCACCGCCCGCGATGGGCGTACAATGATGAGCTTTTTTTTTTTTTTCGTGCACGCTGTGAAAAATGGATACGCTTGGCAAGCACAGAAAGTACCGTTGACGGCTCAGGGGAAGAAGAGGGAGGAGAGGGAGGAGGAGGAGGGATTGTTGTGCCTTTGGTCCGTTGAAACCCCAGGTTTTTCCTCGTGGTGTATTATTAGCGTCCAGATACACACTTGACACTGTGCCAGGGGTGCACCATCTGGTCAGCATTCCCCCGGCCCTGTCTACACGGGTGCCACGGCCCTTGCTAATCCCATGTCATATCTGACGCAACCGAAGACCAAAAAAAGAGACCAAAGTCATTATTACTCCCATGGTTTCAGTGGTGCTGTGGCAATGTGGGTGTGGGAGCAAAAAGCTTGTGTAACTGGATGACCATAAAAGGACGTGCATATCCCCCATTTCGTTCCACGGCCATTTCATTCATTTTTCTCTCCCCAAGTTGCCATTTGATCAAGACTCGTACTTGTCGTCTTGTTTAATTCTCATTTTCCTCTTCATTTCCATATATTCAGCGCGCCAAGCTCGTCTCCATTTCTCTGCTGCAGCAAGAACAGTCTTTGTCCCCAACACACATCATCTGCACCCCATCACCACCACAGCAACAACAAACTCGTTCCAAATTACACCATCATCATGTCGTCTTCCGCCGGCCAGAACCAGTTCCTCACGCTCTCCCCCGAGATCCGTCCCGCCACGACGGCCAAGCCCGTCGCCGCCGCGGCCCCCCCGCAGTTCCTCTCCCTCGCGCCCGACGTGTCGGCCTCGCACCCGCGCACCCAGCGCACCCGCGCCGACAGCGACGCCTCGTCGTCGGCCTCGTCGGGCAGCGGCAGCCCGGCTCTCTCGGCCGTCGTCGTCGTCGACGCCGCCGTGCCCGTCTCCAACACGCGCGTGCTCAAGCTCAGCCCCGTGCACTGGGGCGCCCACGCCGAGGACCACCAGGCCGATTACCATGACCTGGTCCAGTCTGTTTGAAAAGAAATCAAGGGCCCGCCGAGTTTGGAACCCCCCCCCCCCTCCTCCTCCTCTCCCCCCATCCCTCTTCTCTTCTTTACATGGGGAGGCAAAGGAATGCGGGTGTTGGGGGGTTCCAGTTAACGACGGAAAAAGAAGAGACCGGCAGATGAAAGACAAGAGGGAGAGCAAGAGATTTGCGTGGAGGGGACCAAAAAAAAAAACAAGTCTATTACAACCTTAAACCTAGGGTTTGTCTGAGACAACAACCATCTCTATCCTTGACTCTGGCCGCAAAAAAGGCATGTGCGGCCAACAGGGGTTCCCCAAAAAGGTCCCCCCCCCTCCCGTGAGAGAAGAGAGAAGAAAATGATTCAAAAACTACATTTGGAAGCGTTTGTGTTTGTTTTTTGTTTTTTCCTCTTTTTTTTTTAAGAAGAAGAAGAATTTCTCTTCTTGGCATGTTTTACGACAATGTTTTTTCTTTGCTATTTCTATTTCACGACGGCCTAAACTTTATTTGCAATCACATGAGAGATACACTGGTGCCAACGCCGCCCAGACTACAGAATGAGAATTTTAGCATCATCAAAAAAATAACAACGAGATTGAAATGGATCTTAAAAAAATAAACCTGCATGCTACATTGACTCGCTTCGAATCCTGGACAGAGTTCCGCTCAACAAACCACAAGTCGCCCACGGCGCTAGGGTTGTACCGAAGCCACGGGGGTGGGCTTTACAAGATCCTAGAGGCTAGGCCGCGAAAAGGGTCCTTTTTTCCCTTGTCCCCTCCCCTGCAACGCCCATCTCTCTCATTTTTTATAGCACGTATTAGTACTGAGTATGCGTTACGGATTTCGGGTGGCCGCTCCTGTTCTAGATTTCAACACCATGTGACCACTTTCTTGGCGTCGTCGCCGTCCATTCCTTGTTCCCTTCCCCTTTGTGCACGCAACTCGTCAGACCCCAGACAAGAGCGGTGTGAAAATGCGCAAGGGTAACTCGTCACGTCGTTACGCGTTCTGGGCATGAATTTTTTTTTAATTTGGATTTGGATGTGGATTTGGATTCCACGAAACAGCAAGGGAGCTTGCGGATATCCAGAGATTGATTAGTACTTTAGTAGTTGGGGCCCCCCCCTACTGAGGCGAGAAGCTAGATCGCCAAGCAGATGGGCAGATTCTGCCCACCGAAGCGGTACCATCTCTGCAACACGCTGGCGTCGGCCTCATGTATTGCCAAGTTCATGCGTTGCATGCAAAATGATCAAGACCAATCAGGGGACCATGTTATCCTCCCACAGCACAGTCCATGGAAACACGGCATTGGTGCGCTGGGCCGACTTGAGCAAAAATGATAATGCTGGCCACGCTCAAACGTCAACGTGCATCTGCTTACCTGGCTCGAGCGCAGATCTGACGAGATTGGGTGTCGTCGCATTTGTGCATGTCGGTGCCACCCCTGTCACAAGCTGCGTAAGCTTGTTTTTTGTCTCGTCTGTATTTGACTCGCAACTATGCGCGAGCCCTTGCCCTCCCCCTTCCCCGTGGACAAACGTATCAGTATTACTCTTCGCCCCCCCCAATTATCCCAAGTCTTGCGCAGCCCCGACAACTTGTCCCGAGTCTGCCAAGAAATGCGACTGAGCACAACCACGCTTGGCAGACCGGGATTCGCAGGTGAGAGAGAAATGGTCCTGTTTCACTGATAAGCCAGTCAGACAGGCTGCAAAGGCATTCGTGCCGACATGCGCTGTACCAAGTACTACTAGTACTATTCCAGGCGGCTGGACCAGCCAACCTCGTACGTGCCTCGGATTATGTGACACTGCAGACCCCGTGCCTCCTATAGCAAGCTCTGGGGTAAGAATGAATGACGTGGAATCGGGCAGCTGCATCCACCCGGGCCATCCATCTCTAGGCCTGGCCGAGACGACGCTCAGCCTCCGACCATTGGGGCCGCCGTGCTGCGTCCCTCGGGGTCCAAAACCTCCCGCACAATGGATCGCCAGTCCACTACGGCAAGAGAAGGGCATTCTGCTCCCTCGCCATCATGATCTGACCCCTTTTCGTGATACTTGCACCAGACCGGCGGATGTCCTCCTGCCAGCAAGAGTCGCGCCGACTCGAGATCCGGATCTGCCAGTACCTGGAAGAAGCCCCTCAGCGGCGGCTTAGTAAATATGACTGCGTCTCCGGTCGGGAGGGGCGCTGCTACGCGAGAGTTTTGCACCGCAAAGCCGTTCCTGGGCCCGACCGCCCGATAGAGCAGCGTGATGCGCAAAGACGCGAGACGTCCCGCAAGAATCATGTCAGAGAGCACCGGAGTAACAGCCTGGTCGATCCAGCCGCGGTGGCGTCCCACGTCCAGGGTGAAGTGACGCACTCGTCGCCGCGCCGAGGGCGTGACAAAGAGCTGCAGCCTGCCCATCTCTCCTCGCCTCTCCTCGGCGGCCAGAGAGCAGCCGGCCACGTCGTCTGCCGGGCATTCGTCATGCAGAACCGGCCCGGCGCGACGTGCCCGACTCGAGGCGTCGCCGTGATGGTAGGCCTGCAGCATCTTGGCCTGCAGCCCGCCGTGCGCGCCGGGCACGATGGACAGATTGAACGTGTTGAGACTGTACAGCATCGGACAGGCGATGGCGTGCACGTGAGGGTGCACGAGGAGGACGGACCTCGCCACCTCCAGCCGCCCGCCGAGCTCTCCGTGATCCGGGCAGGGGCACAGCTCGATGACGGTGTCGAACCTGACCAGCGGCGTCAGAATGAGAGCGAGAATATCGACGGGCAAGTCGAGCAAATTCAGGGGTTGATCGCCCGCCATGATTGCGACGCAATGGCCTCGGGGCGTCCAAGACTTGTTATTCGGTTGCCACCTCCATTTAAAACCATAGGGTTGCCGTAGAAATCCAAACTCTTGTATCCCGATTGCTCAATCGTTATTTGGCAGCTTGCCTGATGCCGGCCGACACGGCTGATATCAGATGCAGAGGTTGAGTTCATCAGCGCCGTCGTCACAGCGGGGCTCACCAATACCAGTTCCCTACTCGCGCGGGGGAGTATTTTCTGACATGGATCCTAGGACGATTTTAATTCTGGAAAATGTCAGGCTCAACATGTTTATCAGACGGATTCTACAGATGTTCTTCCTAGCATGATAGATTTTCGAATATAAAGAGAAAAATGATTGGGAATACTTCTCTATTGGCCCATCTACCTATATAAATAGCTAGCCAACCAGCCAGCAAACCAGCTGGGTAGGTTGGTACGGGGCCTAACATTGAGCACCTGGATTTGAGGGCCGTAATTTAGCTTACGCTGTTTGAATGAAAGCATACGACTATACCTTAGTAATTGGAGGGCTGCAATTTAGCACACGCGATTTGACAAATAGCACACGGCTATAATTAGACCAATGAGAGGCTAGGATTCCTGCTAGGTGCCCCTACCCAGTATTACTTGTGAATCGTGATAGCTCCCTTCTGGCAGCTGGCTAGCACCCTAATCAACAGTAACAGACCAAATGGCAACGCTCGCTGCGCTCGAAGCAGAGCCTTTCTACTCAATTGACTCGGCTCTTAAGAAATTCCAGAATCAGTAGAATACGTAGGGCTTCGGGATTTCTCGAAGCTTACGAAGAGTTAGCCGGGGAAGCCGGGGCAGCACATCAACGTTGACAGCTTCGTCCCGCGGCGCGGCGCGAGAGAGGCGCCAATTACCATAGCTGGCAGTAACCACCTTTCTTGAATGTTACGGAAGACTACCGGGTCTGTTGTAAAGATGGTAGTGTTCCCTGCAAAAATAGAACCCCATAATTTACATGATCCCTTTTGAAATTTTCATGACCGATTTTACCGAATTAGGGATAGCTTCAGTAGTAGATACACCAGTTTTTGCAGCGGATTCTACGAAGAATAACTCGGTCTCTGTAAAATGCGTTTTCTCTATCAATTTCAAGCCTACCAGTGCCAAAATTCGTACTCTCCATAGGCTGGCTGTTGCGCTGGCTGTTGCGTTGGCTATTGCGTTGGTTGTTGCGTTGGCTGTTGCACTGGCTATTGTGAAGCCTAAAGGCTGCCAAAGAACGCCTGTGAGAAGCTATCGGCAGGGGTAACTTAGGACAAGGAAGACGATAGAGGTAGCCAAATCACACCAAAATTAACGGTTGTAGCAGTAATGTGTGTCGTCTGAGACCCCGCAGCTTAGGAGGCTATCAGTTTTTCGAGGCGCCTGAGCGAGGCTATGTATTTGGAGGGTTATGTTATGCTTTGTCGTAGGAATTGACGGATCACGACCTTCTGGCGTGTGGTGTTGATGCGTTCTGGCCTCTGATTGGTCTGGAGAAATATTATTGCGGGACTGGCATTCCTAAAGGGGTATAGCGCCAAGCTAGGCCCTTTTAAGTAGAAAGGGTCATGTAATTTTCAAATCAGATCATGTAAATTACGGGGTTCGCAAAAATAGGTGGGCTGATTACTGGGTCTTAGCTTAATTAGGTATAGTCGTGTGTAATTATTCAAACAGCGTAAGCTAAATTACGGCCCTCCCTGGATTTTGAATCTTTGCACATAGCTTTACCTAATTAGGTCACGCCCAGGTGGTCATGATTGAGCCCGTACTGAGCAGACTTCTGTAATCTCCAAAATGTAGCTGCCACGGCCGGAAATCCGTACATAGTATCCTCTTCGAGGTGGTCATGGATGAAGGCTGCGATATGCCTGCTGGAGGCTCTGAGGAGCTATATACGTGTGCTAGCGATGAATTACTTAGTGTCATATATACTATTCCAAAGAAGCTGCATCTACGGTAAAACTTTCTAGGGATGACACGGGTTCGGCCAGAATTAAAATTGAACAAATAAAATTCGTGTTTTTGGCCATTCTACCGAGACTATTCATAATTCACAAGTCATGCGTCGTTCCATTGCTCGTCTTCAGGACCGCCGGCTCAAGCACTTTGGGCTTCCGGTTCCCTCCAACAACGCAGCATGACAATCTCCTCTCGTAAAAGCCCTGGTTTGCAAAGTCTCAGGTCGCTCCCAGACAGGAAAATGAAAATATGGAAAACGTTGCTTCTTTTTCTTGCTTCCTATGCACCCGGGTTAAACTTCCCTTCACCCGCTCTCTGTTGAACTTTTCTCGTTATATAAAAATCGACATTTTTGGTAAACCGACATCAAGACGTGGCAGAAGTGCCATCCCAAGAATTTCCTTGAACACCTGGTCCGTTTCAGCGCTTCATACAAAAAAACAGCCCTGCTTCCCCCGGCATTCATTAGACCGTCAATGGCAGCTGAACAACTGTGCTACCAACGGTTCGAGCTGGGTGAAGACATTTATCGGGAGGTCATGGCCTTGGTGACAAGGCGCTTGAGGGTGAGCTCCTGTTTCTTGAGGTCGTCGGCAGAGGACTCGTTGAGCTCGAGAGCGGCCATGGCATCGCTGATGGCACCCTCAATCTTCTCCTTCTGGCCACGCTTCATCTTGAGGGACAGAGTCTGGTCAGAGACGATCTCCTCAACACGGCCAATGTAGGACTCGAGCTGCTGCTTAGCCTCGAAGCGCTTGCTGAAAGCCTCGTCGTTGCTCTTGAAAGCCTCGGCGTCGCTGACCATCTTCTCGATCTCAGCGGTGGAGAGCTTGCCGACAGAGTTGCTGATGGTGATGTTGGCGCTGCGGCCAGAGGTCTTCTCAGTGGCGGTGACCTTGAGGATACCGTTGACGTCGACCTCGAAGACACACTCAAGGACGGCCTCACCAGCGCGCATGGGAGGGATGGGAGCAAGGGTGAATTCACCGAGGGAGGTGTTGTCCTCGCAGTTGACACGCTCGCCCTGGAAAACGGGGAACTGGACTGTCTGCTGGTTGTCGGCAACAGTGGTGAAGGTTCTGGAAAGAGTAATGTTAGTGTTCTGTACGAGATTGGAGTTTGTAGCTTGGACGAAGTGGGGCGATGAGTGGTGATGCTATCATGACCACTCATTTGGTCGTACATGGTACAACCCGGTTGGGAAAAAATCGCAGAAATTACAGAAAAGCAACCGGGCAAGGGGAATATAAATTTCTAACCTCTTCTTGATGCTAGGCACCGTTGTGCCACGTGGCACGACAGGAGCAAAGATATTGCCCTCCATGGCGACACCGAGAGACAGGGGAACGACGTCGAGGAGCAGGAGGTCAGCGGCGTCAGACTCGGCAGCCTTGCCGGTCAATAGTCCGGCTTGCACCGCGGCTCCGTATGCGACGGCCTCGTCGGGGTTGATGCTCTTCTCGAGCTTCTTGCCACCGAAGAACTCAGAGAGCAGCTTCTGGATCTTGGGGATACGGGTGGAGCCACCGACGAGGACAATCTCGTCAACCTTGGACTTATCCATGCCAGCGTCCTTAAGGACCTGACCGACGGGCTCAATAGTGCCGGCAAAGGCCTTAGCGTTAAGCTCCTCGAAGCGGGCACGGGTGATGGTGGTGGTGAAGTCGGCACCGTCGAAGAGAGAATCAATCTCGATGGTGGCCTGGGCACCGGAAGAGAGGGTACGCTTGGCACGCTCGCAAGCAGTGCGGAGACGGCGGAGAGCACGGGGGTCGTTGCTCAGGTCCTTCTTAGACTTGCGGAGGAAGTCCTTCTTGCAGTGCTCGAGAAGGTTGGTGTCGAAGTCCTGACCACCAAGATGGGTGTCACCAGCGGTAGCCTTGACGGTAAAGACACCACCCTGGATGTTCAGGAGAGAGACATCGAAAGTACCACCACCAAGATCGTAGATAAGAACGTTACGCTCCTTCTCAGACTTGCCAGCACCAAGACCATAGGCGATGGCGGCGGCGGTAGGCTCGTTGATGATACGGAGGACGTTGAGGCCAGCAATGGCACCGGCATCCTTGGTAGCCTGACGCTGGTTGTCGTTGAAGTAGGCGGGGACAGTGATGACAGCCTTCTCAACCTTCTTGCCAAGCTTGGTCTCGGCAATCTCCTTCATCTGTAGTGTGTGTGTTAGATACCGGATGGAAGCCGAGGTTGTAGCGGGAAACGTACCTTGAGGAGGACCATGGAGGAGATCTCCTGGGCGGAGAAGGACTTCTTCTCGCCGAGGTAGTCAACCTCAATCTTGGGCTGACCAGCATCGTCGAGGACCTTGAAGGGCCAAGACTCGATGTCCTTCTTGACGGTAGGGTCGTCGAAGCGGCGACCAATCAGACGCCTAGAAAAGAAGAAAATATCAGCAATTTTGCACGGTCAAGAGGTGAGCCGAGGTATCAAGGAACTCACTTGGCATCGAAGACAGTGTTGCGGGGGTTCATAGCAGCATTGTTCTTGGCGGCCTCACCGATCAGACGCTCCTTGTCGGTGAAGGAGACGAACGAAGGGGTGGTGAAGGAACCCTGCTCGTTGGCAATGATTTCGACATTGCTGCCCTCGTAGATGGCAACGCAGGAGTAGGTGGTACCTGTGCGGGAGAGGGAGGTCAGTATGAGGATTCTGCGATTGTGCTACTTGCTCGTGTATTCCTCTGCATTCTGCCGCCGAAACCGCAAAAACTTCAGACTGCCCGAACAGCGCAGAATTTTTGCGCGTCCAATCGGCGGCCACAACGCACGCACAAAAAAACAGGAGCGGCAGCAATAATTGCAAGCGAGAGCACGGGAGAGCAATACGTACCCAGATCGATACCAACGGCACCGTCGTAAACTTCGTCCGCCATTTTGAAGTAGATTTTTTGATATGCCCGTCTTTGAAGTCTTGAGAGGGATGGAGGATGCAAGAGGAAGAGGAGCCTTGGAGACGAGGGACGTGGGGTTACGGTGAAAGAAATTCAGCAACGCACCACCAAAATTTTCGTGCAGGGCCCCAAGAATAATTTTCGGGGCTCTTTTTTTTTTTTCCTCACCCATTTGCCGCTCGACGGCAAAGGCGAGAAGAAAGAGCGGGGCTGGAGATAGTTGGCCAGCAACAGAAAATGCGCTAAACGGTTTTAGGAATGGCGCCCTCGCCTGAGTTTTTCCCTACGCACAGGTATCTTATCGATCAATATTTCTGCGCCTACACGCGCATTTATGCATCTGGTGGCCACACCATGACGATGCTGCCAATGTAGGATGTGCTTTGGTGGTTATCGGAGACGCTTCATGCAACAACGATTGTGGACCGAAAACATGTTTCTTTATTGCCAATACGCGCGCATTTGTGTATCTTGGGGGTAAGCCTCAACTGTTGCTTCAGCGGATGCGATGTGGTGGTTTGTCAGATATGGCCCATTCGTCCACTCATGATTGAACCCTGAACACAGATTGTATCATCGCGCCTACTTTTCTCGTACCTCTGCGGCCTCTCTACGCCTCATTTGCCTTGAGACCCAGCGCCTTGGCCTCGTCGGCAACCGTCGCTGCGATGGTAGACTTGAGATCTGGCCCATTGGGCTTCCAGCCCAGGTACTTTTCGGCACGCTGCGGGATTCCCTTTGAATTCCTTCCCAGGCTCGGCGCAGAAGGTCCCGCGATACTCTCGGCCTCCTTCAAGCTGAGTGTCTTAGTCTTGGCTTCCTTCAGAAATTCCTGCTTGACTGCCTCGTCGAGAATCCACTCAGACACCTCAGACCATCGGTGCACTCCGTTGGAGGCGAAGAAGTAGCCATGCAAGCCAAATATCTCGGGGTTCTTGTTCAAGTTTGGATCCTGTGTAGCATCCAAAAGCTTCACAAACAAGTCTGCCAGGTCATCGACGTGCACATTGTCCCACTCCGTCTCGCCCTTACCGACGACCGGGGCGTAGCCCTCCTTGAGTGTGGCCTTGGCCAGATCGGGTACTTGAACGGTCCGCGTGTTGACAGGCCCCGATCCCTGGCCATAAATCGTGGGTGGACAGAGGATGGCAACTTTGACAGCGTCCGAGATGGTGTCTTGGACGAGAATGTCGACGTTTCGGTGATGAGCGTAGTCGGGCAGAGTCACCAGACGCTCCACATCGTCAATGTCTCGATAGGTCTGTTCCGGCAGCGGTGGCTCGCCTTCGCGACCATGTTTCTGATCGTACCAAGTCAAGATCGAGGTGCCGCCGAGATGAATCCAGTAGCCAGGGTTTTCCGGAGTGTGGCCCTCTTCTAGTCCCATGGCAATGGCCGTTGCCCCAGGAACATTGTCCGAGGAGTCGGCCGTGTCTACTACTCGTCAGCTTTGGGTGCATCTTCCTTGGAGGCACAACGTACGGATTACAACATCGTTTTTGGCAACCGCATCCAGCAAAGTCTCGGAGTCTTCCAGCGAGCCATATACAAACTTGACCTTGGGGTACTTGGCCCGGATTGGCTTGGCACGGTTCTCATCTCTCACGTAAATGGTATAGTCGTAGTCTGGGTGAGCTCGGTAGACATGATCAAGCACCGTGCCACCGATGTAGCCTGTCAAGTTCAATGGTCAGAGTGTTGCTTGCCACCAAGGTTGGCGTATTGGAGCGTTTTAACCCCTCCATACCTGTTGCACCAGTTCTAGAGGTATTTGTCAGCTGATGAGGTGCAGAGGCGGGCAATCGGTCGATGACTGCTCACAGAAAGACTTTGGCGGTCATGATAGTACCAAAACAGATGAAGCGTTCTTGTATTCGAAAAAAATGGTGGGGATCCGGAAAGCGATTTTTCAGATGAAGCGATTCCGACTGTCACTCTTTTACTTCGTCATAGTGTGATTGGGGCTGAGGGGGGGTCAGCTTCGCCGTGAGCTAGCCACAAGCTGGGCTAGTCCGCCACGCGGGCGGGGTCTTGGCTACGATGATCATATTGATGGTATCACCGATTCACTGGCGCGCCAATGCTTTAGCCAATGATACTTTAAGTTTTTGGAGACCTGAAATATCACATCTTTGCTGTCCTGCTTCAACCGAGACAAGGAACCCATGCCTCTCATTCACTTGGCTGAGGGTGCTCCACTCAACCCTGCACCTTCTCTTCAAACATATATATAGACTTGCCGGCTCTTCCCTGATTCTCTGCAAAGTTTACGTCCTTTCAATCCATTTTACACACTCAACTTGACTAGGTCAACTCCCATTTTACTTTCTGAGTCTTTGACAATGCCTGACAGCTTCACTCACAAGAGCTCGGGCACCAACAGCCAGGTGGGATACCGCGCCGTCTCAAACACCAAAAGAGCTGCAGCAACTGACCTTTCCAATACTACAGGGCAACCACTACTGTTCTCGCGACTACGGCTCCGGCGCCGCCAACTCCAACTCGTACCACTATTCCAACAGGTGAGAATTGGCCCAGCCATCCGCATAGTGCCCAGCACTGACTCGCAGCCCAAGGGACGGCTCCTATTACTATTCCAATCCTAATGGCAGCACTTACTACAACGACGGCCAGGGAAGCGCCACTTTTACAAGCCCTTCTGGCGCGAGCTCTACTACTACCAGTAGCAGCAAGAAGTAGACGGTTGACACTTGGTCCCCTTGTCGGATATGCTGTTGCTTCTTGACGCAGCGAGTTGATGCTTGTGCCACACTTGGCCATGCACGAGTGTGTACATAGGATCTCGGGGACTTCAGTCTGATATTTATAAAGTACAATGATATTCGGTGATTCTGAACCGTCGCCCTTAGAACACGGACTGAAGCTCAACGTATTCGTCGCTGCTCTCGTCGCCAACGGTCGCACTGGCACCATGCACCTTGGTAGCTGATCCACCAGTACCACTATACGCGCCGGCAATGGCGGCACGAAGACCGAAGTCGCCCCTAATAAAACCTCCCCAATACTTCAATCATAGTTAAACTTTATGTAAAAGGCGGAGCAGGCATAGTCCCACATACACGCGTCAGAATTCCACGGGAAAGAGATCGTTGCGCGTCCCTTAACTACCCTGTAGATCGATGGACGTCACCCGTCTGCCAATAACGTCGTTGGGAGCGTTGGGGTTGGCTTCAAAGCCAATCTGGATACTAGCCTGGTAGGTATTGAGCTGATTGATCTTGTTGAAAAATCTCACCGGCATGCTTTTGGCAACGGCAATAGCCCAAAGTACTTGCATTGAAATAATGGAAGCGAAGGCACAGAAGGCCACGGCGGAGGCTGCAACAACGAGAGAAACCTTTATTTAAGCTTCCCTGGATGAGACTGGGGCAGGACGATGGACTTGGTGGGAGGAAAACTTTAATATCCGCAGTTGGAGCACGGCACTGCGTTCACCATAGCAGCTTGCAATTGTGGTGGATCGCGACGGCTGAGGAAAACTCACTTGAACTCACGACTCTTTGCGACACGGAAGAGTCAGAGCGGTATCTGCGACCAATGATACTGGGAATTTATAATACCATGTGCTTTGCACCCCAATGCCCAGCGCTGCACCTCACACGTTCCTTCGAAACTCTAGCACAAGCTACTTATCAGTCATGTTCAACTTCGGCAACGCCGGTGCATATGAAGTCTACCTCACCCGAGAACACATTGCATAAGTAAAAAAAAAAAATCGAAACAGTCAAAAAGAACATCCGATCCACATTCACGAGAAAATGACTGTTGTATATGTTGATTCGCGCTACATAAAATGTCGACCGATATTCGCCAAGCCATCTACCAAGTCGCCTGCCTCGTGTCAGATCTATACAAATTCTACAAATTCCGCGCAAAACCGAACGATCCAAACACATATTTTAAACCCCGACAGAAAAATGAACTGCCAGAAGAATGACCAAACACATGTACGCGGCCAGCTCCGCAAAGAGCACTCGCTTCAAAACTGATCTCTGCCAGATGGTAAAATGCGCCATCTCGCCATGGGTGCACCAGCTTATGGTTGAGTTAAACGCGCCGTAGAGGGCGACGATGCCGACCACAGGAAAAACAACACTCAATAGCACCACAATAATGAAGACAGAAGCAAGTCGTCTCTGGCAGTCTTGAGCGTAGCGTCTTCGAAATATAATATCGGCTCGTGCAGATTCCATCAGGCGCGTTTCGGACGCGGAAAAAAGGAATTCTCCTAGCTGTGGAGGCACATCTCTGGCCCTGCGCTCTCTGGTTGACGCCGAGAAGCCGCGCAGTCGTAGGAGCTTGGGGGCAACTTGCCGAAACTCTTCATCTGCCGAATGCCAGTACGAGGACCGCGGGTCGGGAGTCTTTAGGACCCGGGATCGCCGCTTGCCACCAAGGAGTACCAGTGAAGAGGGGCGTTCGCTGAATTCGTTCAAAAAAGCTGGAAAAGTTAGCTTAGCCAAAAGAACCCAACTTCGAACGGTTGCGTACCATGGCTACGTGGAGAGTCCCAGCGAGAGTAGGTTGGGCTCAGCTTGTTAAGCTGATCGCGGCTGCTGCCGATCTGGCTGTGAGGAAAGAGAACGGAGCGCGGTGTACGAGGACTGTTGGTGGATGAAATCGTGCTTCGTGTCTCGGAATGAGCCCTGGTTACAAAAGAAATTGCTGGATCGGTATGATCTTCTTCACCGCGCTGGATGCGCACCTTTTGTAGCCGCGCTGCCTCAGGTAGGCTGATGAGTGGGAAAGGAAGACGTGGAATTCCAACGCTACCATTCCTGCCATCCGTGGGAGGAACTCCCGCAAACAATACCCTTTGAGGATCTTTGCAAGCCTCAAAACCTTGCCAGTGATTCCCACTGCCGAAATACTCGGAAGAAGCTGTCGAGTCCAAGCTATCAAAGCTCCTGTTAAACTGTTCCATCTCGAACAGTTGATTTCCACGTTCTCGAGATGCAGTAATGCCGTCAAGCGAGCTAGACACGCGGCGCATTGCCGCTTGCAATCGACATCTCGTTGACATTCGCAAGCTCGGCTTCCGGCTGGCGCCATACCCAGCTTCAGACGTAAAAGAGATTGGCGGTTGGCGGTGGTGGCTGGTACCGCAATAGTCGTAACTAACAGTGTCGGACACATCTGCAACACTGCTGCCAATCTCTTCGTGGGCTTGAAATTGGTGTCTTTTTTCCTGCGAGATAATGTGATCGGTCGTGACCGTCTCCCAGTCACTTTCATGAGCGTTGGGCCGGCCAGCCCGAAGTCGTTCAACATATCCTGCAGGAATGGGATATACCGTGCTAGAGCAGTGAGTTGGATACGGTTTGGTCGATTGAACGGGTATCTTGACAAGGTTGTCGACTTTCTAAGCCGACGGAACCGCGTCTGGATTGTAAAATGACCGAGCATGATGCTCCCGAATGTCCGTGAGTTGTCCGGAGGAAGCGCCGGTGTAGTTGACGCGGCAACGAGACGCAGGATCAGTCTCTAGTGTATGAAGAGCTTGACTTACATCTCGTTCCGCGGACGGGCTGAGAAATAGCGAGCGACAGGAACTAATGTCGGACTGCGGCGCACCCATGGTAGATGTCTTCGACAAAGATGATGCCAAATCAGAGACTAAATGTCGGCCTACCCTGGTCTTCATGGACTGTGTACGCTCTTGGTATTGGGGAGTCCGCGAAAAGTTTTCGTTGCGAAACTCAGCACTTTCAGAGCTTTCTCGTATCCCATCGCTGAAGTTGCTCAATACCGAAATGAAGGAATCGTCCCGAGTCAGCTTGGGCTGCCTCGAACATGGGTCTGGTAACAATCCTGAGGAGCTGGAGCTCGGCATTGTGTTCCGTCTCTGTGAAATTGAAGGCAGAGGGCGATATTGGTTCAGTTTCCTCGTCGGAGACAGAACCAGGGTAATTGTCCTCTGATTATTGAAACGCGCTCGAGAGCTGTTAGGCTTGGCTGCTGTGTTGTTTGAAAATGACTGCCCAGAATCGTGATAAAATTCGGTTTCCCAGCCGGAGCTAGAGCCCTTTAGATCCATACTGGAGTAATTGACGCTTCGGGTGTCACGTTCGCTGATGGCTGGACAAGACAAGACGAAAGCTCGGATTGTTACTTGCAGTCGCTAGTGTTTTGGCTTCATGAATGATTGAGACACTTGATGCCAACAGTAGCGTATAATATCGAGAAGGATTTAAAGTATATGATGAAGCCAGAAGTCGTGGGAGACTATAGATTGAGCGAAGTAGTACAGAGTTGGAGGTTGTTGTTTCAGCAGAATTTGCAGAAGTCTGTGATGATGGGAGCGAGACGCGAGAACGCGGCCGAATAACAAACGCCAAGAAACGTGTGCTTCCATTGATTAGCAAGCGGCCGGCAAACCGTATCACTGCTGATCCAAGACAAGGCGTGGCGACCAGCGAGATATAATTGGGCTGGCAGCTGGCAATATCACGCAACACAGGCTTGCAAACCGACACGGTGTTGTGAACCTGCCCGGGTCAACACTGACAAACACACACACTGGTGGTACGAAAGGACGGATCGTAGATGGTTATGAAAATTCTGTTCCCACAAGTGTAACGTACAATCTCGCAGAAACGACGGAATCGTCAATTGGACCGGCCAGCCCGTCCCTGTGCCACGCCAGGCTGTTCGTCTAGCTTCTCACCAGTCATCACATGCCGTTTGAAGTGGCCGGAAATCCAAGACTGGCGATCGCCATCACCGTTACAGGTAGATACGACGAAGTGAGACGAGGACGGGTACACCAAAGCCGTGCCAGACTGTGGCCCAGGTCAGATAATGAGGCTGAGACGAGGCAATGCTGACCAAGTGGCGTCAACTTGAGCCACCTTTACCTGATTATACTTCAGCTATATTGGACCCGGCCATTTTACAAGGATTCGAGTCCAGATACCTTTCGCTTTTCGTTGGAGCCAGAAAGCGTCCTGTTCTGCCAGCCTAAGCGCCATTTTGGTGCTGCGGGACGGCCTCGGCCCGGAAAGCTTATTGTTGACTTTTTGACGACTCATCGGGAAGGCTCTAAAAAAGGTCAACTGTCGGTGGCCCCGAACTAGGCTGGCTGAAGGAGCGAGATGCTCCTCCGGCTTTTATCTACCTCCCTAAACAGTCTGTCAGTTCTGTTCGAGGTTGAGTACTTGGGGCAGCAGCTAGTGCGGGTCTCAGGTTAGGCTTATCCTTCGCCAGGGTAGCGGCCATATTTACGCTTCCTCGGGCACTTTCTCCTTCCCGCATTTTCGCAACTTTAAGCTACACCCGGGCGCGGTGCATTTCACTTGTATGCTAAAACTGAACATCATGCGCCATGGACCGCAACCGCAGGCCATCCGGCTGGGATGAGCTACCAGACGAGATATTGCTGCAGATCATTGCCTGTATGTTCCCCGCCTCAGCCTCACCAGCGAAAACACAATTGAAAGGGCGAAATGGGATGCTGATGCCAGGAGTGAGCGAATAGACCTCGAGCCATACCACATTACGCGCCTGCAGCTGGTTTCGCGCAAATTGCAGAAGCTTTGCCTCGATGACGAGCTGTGGAAGCAAAATTGCTTTGACGACTCGCCTTGGTTCGCACAACTTCAGAGCTGGCGCGGCGCTCCTCCCGTGTTTTTCGGCCCCGCCCCTGATGGCGAAAATGCGCAAGAAGCGGTCGAGGGCTTGCAAGATGTTGCATCCTCGCCCAGTGGTTCAGATCGAGCTGCATCGCAGGCCATATTGCCAGCAGACAACAGCAAACATCGCAGAGCGCAGAAGTGGCAGGACATGGCAAATTGGGACCCGGCATTCCCGACCGAGCGAGTATCGTGGTACGACGAGTTCATTCAGCGCTATGGTCCAGCTTCCATATCGTGGCTCCAGACGCCGCGCATACGAGACCGTGGCATGGAAGCCATTATCGAGTCACGCGGTGTCGCCCTGTACAATCCGTATAACGGCAGGGATGGTGATGGCACAATGCTAGCTGTATCTCCACTCGATGATGGATCCGTCTGTCTTTGGGATATCAAGGGGACTCGAGGCAGGCAGGGCAGCATCATAGGATGTAGTAAGCCTGACATCCTGTTCATCGATGGGCCCGGCGGCCAGAATCAGCGGCGGTCAAAGCGGATTGACACCGGTGTGACGGAGTGCGTAAGCGTCAATCACCACAACAATAGAGCATTCTTTGCCGTACAGAGTCGTGAGTAAATTAGCTGTTGTACGGCAGCTTTATGTTACTGAATGTAAATAGATCTTATTGAGGTTGATCTGAACCGCCTCCAAGTTGTGAGTCGCCAGTCATTTGAGTGGTCAATTACGACGATGTCAGCCATCAACGAAGGCTTACCTCTTACGGTTGGAACATCTCTCGGTATTCATTTGCACGATTTCCGGACACGAGCCAACATACCAAACGACAGATCTGAGCGAGTTGAGTGGGATGAGTGGGATGTCTATAAATCCATATTCGACCCCAAACCTCTTCCTCCCTACGCATCGCTGTCTCAGCCAACCCCGATCAGCATCCTACATCTTCCGAAGCCTGGATCGCACAGCCAAGTCTCGGATGACATTTTTGTATCTGGACGATTCACCAATATTTTACACTATGATCGGCGCAAATTCCCAGCTATTGTTGGATCTATATACTCTGGTGGTTTGATAAAGAGCTTGGCTGCTGTGCCATACCCATATTCGACCGTGGACTACGAAGTCAGACGGCATGGCGAGTTCCCGGCGGAGCAGATATCACGGATCAAGAGGACGGGCAGTGGCGTCACCATGATCGCTGGCGGCGTGTATAAGCTGAAAGGTTCCCTCGAGATGTACGGGCTGAGCTCAGCTGTCCATTCAAACGACCGCGCAACATTGCAGAACTCTGCAATGAAGAACCGACAAACGGCAGCCTCGTCGACAATTCTTTCGCTAACAACTCATGGAACAAGAATTGTCTTTTCGGACGGAAACGGGCTGATCAAGTGGTTCGAAAGAGATGGGTTCACGGAATGCCGACGACATAAAATTGGGTCGTGTGACGCAAAGGAAAACAACATCTTTGCTAGCAGCGGCCGGGGCGAAATTGCGCGCAAGATTGTGTCGACAAAGTCGTCAGTGGGTCACAATCGTTCGAATAACGATGATATACTGTTTTGGACAGGTGAAAGGCTTGGTATGCTAAGCTTCACGGCGACACCATTATACCTATCTGAAGATTTCGAGCCGCCACTGGACGTAGAGGCAGCCACGGAAGATGGAAAGCGACAGCAGTACGCTGAAGAGATGCGTGAAGCACTCGAGAGACAGACTGACGAGATTCAGCTTATGAGCCGCTTCGGGCACGGCCCAACATAGTAGGGGAGCAGAGGCCCAAGCAGATACCAGGCAGATACGGCGCGGACACAGCAAGCCACGTACATAATGACGAAAATAATCAAGAATGACGCATGAATACGAATGAAGGAATTTTTATGGTGCGGAATTTCATGTCTAAAAAGTTTTTCCGCTCATGGTTTTGCTGCAGCGCCACTGGTGCCCAAGTACCATTAGGCTCAGCTTAGGCTCACCGATGGCCGGGCTCATAACTGATGGTTCCGCAAGATGAGCCTGTAAAGAGTCACGATGGCGACAGCCAAGAGGAAATAAATAGTCCATGGAAGTCTGTGGAACGGGAGCAGTGACGAGGAACTCCTCCGGTTACAGGGCAGAGCTCCGATTCGGCGCATCGAAAAAGCAAAGAGCAAATCGCGCCAAAGAAGCGGCGAGTGCGGACCAGTTCCGAGCTTGCCTAGCTGGGGCATGACACTTTTTTATTGCAGCCGTGGGCGCCCAACCTAGGACACTTTTCCTTACCTCTCTGTTATAGGCAGACCGGGGGCAGTGCTGGGGCTCTTGTTTACCAGTACAAGTCATGCACGTTTTCCTCTCCCTCTCTTCCTCTCATCGACGTCAGATCCGGCTGTACGAGTAGGTTGTTTTCTTTTGACACTACAAATAGACGCCCGCCTGCCCATCCCCGCATCACCAAATCTGGTGTGACAAGCCACTTGCTGGACGTTGCCACTTTGGCTCTCTGATAACATCACCTGGCACCTTGCTCCAACGTCACACCACACCGCTCGCCCGATTAAGCGGGCGTTTCTACACTCGTTCACCATCCCGGCGCCGTTGACCTCGGTCTTAATTTCAATCCTTCGCCGCTGTATTAAACTTGATTCATTTATCCTCTATTTCTCAATCCTTCGCGCTCGACGCTGGAGCCTGCTCCATGGCCTTTTGGGTTCTTGGTGCTGGCGCCGGCGGGCCGCCCGACAACAGCCATACATGGCATCCACAGCACCAAGACAACCCTTCGTACGACGACTACGGGGGCAAGGCGTTCCAGCCGCCGTTTGACCAGGACCAGATATTTCACCACCAGAATGCAAACAGGAACAGTTACGATACTCAACATCACTTCCACAGTGCCAACAGCTACAGCACGAAACAGGCGGCCCCTTCCATCCACATCAAGAATCTCGCTTTCCTCGTCATTCGTGAACAGCATCCAGACAGTCCGCCACCGGAGGCGTGCGATCTACGATCGGCGCCCAGCAGCGGCAGCGGCAGCGGCAACGATAACAGCTTTCCTTCAGCCCCGTTGCCGCAACGTCCTGTGCCGTTGGAGCGCACCGAGTCTGGGCTTCCCATATCCGATACTCCTGCTCATGAAGACGAAGACGAAGACGAAGATAATGAGCATGGTGGATGTTTCCTTGACGATTTAGCCGCTGCTCAGCTCGTGCGCGACCACGTCGCCAGCTTCCAGAGGCGCTGCCCAGACTCGCAATCCGGGCGCATTCTTCGAGCGCTGATCAATCCCAAGAACGAACGCCGGCGACCCTCGTCCCGGAGTCGGAGTCGACACCGACGACAGCAGGACATGTCTCATCGCCACAGCGATGGCCCGCGAACCACTTCATCATCTTCTGCGTTTCCGCTCGATAATGATGCCCTGCGCAGCGTTTTCTCCGCCGCCAACGAACTCTTCTTCGCCAACCGTCTTGCGCGCCGCGTCGCCTGGGATTGGAGCCATCCAGGTAGCGCGCAGTACCAGAGCGCCGTCGTCGGTACCACGGCGCTGCGGCGCTGCGCACACCTCGGCGGCTGGGAGACGCTGATTGTACTCTCATCGCCCGTGCTGCGAGACACGCGCTATAACCGGCGGTTACTACTGTCCACCTTTTTGCACGAGATGATCCACAGCTTCCTGTTCGTGACATGCGGCCGGAAAGCGGGCCGCCAGGGCGGCCACACAGAAGGTTTCCGCCAGATCGCCGAGGTGATTGACGCGTGGGTGGGCAAGGACTACTTGCGACTGAGTGACATGCAGGCAGATTTGCAGTATTTCGAGGACGGGACCCCAGTGCCCGCAACGCCGTGTATGGGGTACAGGCAAATGACCCACGATCATGGCGGAGGAGGCGGACAAGAGTCAGCGCAGAGAGCTGCTATCCCTGCCTGGCAGTTGGACAATGAAAGAAATGTCTGGCCATACCCCGCCGGCGGCGAGGGCGCAGGGCACAGCATGCCTTTAAACGAGCCCGTGATGCCGCCGCCGCAACAGTTCCGACACCCGGACGACGGCGCATGGCAGTGGTACGAGAGGGAAGGCTTCGAGACCCGCGACGGGCCGGTTCTCGGGATGCATTATTAGATTTCCACCGTTCACATTTTGTACATTGGGCGGGAGCGAGCATTGCGACGGCGTTTCAAAATTTTGTACATTTTTTACTCACGACTTGTAAGCGCGTGACAAGACATGATGAACTATGCATATTCTAAAGTTTCTATTCTATGAAACCTTGTTTGACTCTGCAAATATAACAACAATTAAGATGGTTTATCGAGTCTTATGCCTCCCATTTCTGCCGACTGTCATTTGGCTTTTTTCAAAGTGCATCCATGCAAATGAGAAACAAAAAAAAACGCCCGACAATGCTGATAGAGGCAATGCAAAACAATAGTAAGCAACAGGTACTGCCACCTTGGCAAAAGCAGATACAAGAGCGCGCATCCAATCTCGGGCCCCGAATTTGAACCAAAAAAAAAAACGAAATTGCCAGCATTCAAAGGGCTATTATTGATTACTGGCCGGAAATGGAGCGATACTTTGCGCTGCTATTTCTCCGCTCGCCGATCAGCGGCTGACGCTCGGCGTCCTCGTCGTCACTGCCGACGACGGCCGACTCGTTTGGCAGCAGCACGGCAGCCTCACGCTCGGCGGCGTCGCTGTCGGACCCGTCCTGGCCCGCCGCGGAGCCTGCCGTCGGGCCGTCTCCCTCAACGATGAGGAAGCCGGGGACGGCGCCGACGAGGGCGACGGCGGCGAGGAAGAAGTAGGCGCTGACAACGTACCCGTGGTCGGCGCCCCAGGAGAAGACCCAGCCGGTGGAGGCCGGGCCGAGGGCGCGGCAGAGGGCGCTGAACATGGTCGCGAAGCCGTTGAGGGAGCTGAGGACGCGCAGCGACGTGCACGAGTTGGTGAGAAGGATGGTGGTGGAGGGGAAGGCGATGATGATGCAAAAGGCCTTGAGGATCATGACGGCGATGATGGCGAGGAAGCGCGCGCGCTCGGTGGTGAAGAGCGAGGCGTACGGCGTGATCAAGTATACTAGCGGCAGTGCGATGGCTGGTGTGATGTGAATTGTCAGTGACTACAATCTCGAGGTGCTTGAAGAGGGGGGGGAGGGGGTGGGAGAGGGATGACTTGCAGCAAAAGTGAAAGGTGCGCAGGACACCCCAGCGAGCCACGAGGGCCGGATACAGGATAAACTGGACGGCGGCGCTGGTGACGCCGTAGATGGTGAAGATGGTGCCGATGGTGCCCGGGTCGAGGCCGAAACCGCCGTTAAAGTACAGCGGCGGCTTGTAGTTGTCCGGGGTGCGGGGGATGACGGGCGTGCTGAGGAAGACGCTGATGTTCTGGTCGTACGCCACCGAGTGGAACGCGAGGAACGAGTACGCGAGGAGCGTGACGACGGTCTGGTAGGTGAAGATGTCGCGCACCGTCGACGGCTTGCCGCCTGCTCCGCCGCCGCCGCCGCCGCCGCTCCGTGTCAAGGGCTTGGAGGGGACCAGCGGCGCGGTGGCCTCGCCGTCGACAAAGGACGACGTGCGGCGGGCCTTTGATTTCCGCGACAAGGCACGGGTGAGGCGCTGGCCGACGAGGAGTCCCCAGTCTGTGCGATCACGCTTGGTCTCGAGCGTTTCCTATGTAAACTTTTTGTAAGCTTTTTGTTTGGGGGGTGAGAGGGAAAGCGGCGCAGGGAGGCAGGCGTCTCAAGAAGTAGCCATTCCCCGGGTTCCAAGTACCACGTACCTTGAGGAAAAAGGTTGCGCTGCAGGCGGAAATGAGAAAAAAGACGGTGGCCAAGAGGTTGGGGAGGGCGTAGGGGAAGCGGGTGAAGAAGGGCACGCCGCCAAAGAGGCCGGGATACTGGTCGGCGGGCTTGGCGAAGAAGCCGCCAAAGGCGGGACCGACGACGGAGCCGAGGGACCAGACGAGCGGCATGATGGAAAAGGCGCGAGGTTGCAGTTGGCGCTCGGGAACCATTTCGGCCACCATGGTTCGAATGATGCCGACTAAACGGGAAATGTGAGCAAGACGGCCGAGTATTCTCTCTCTCTCTCTCTCTCTCTCTCTCTCTTTTTGGGCATTGTTAAACATACCGTTTCCGTTGCCACCGCCCTGGACGGCACGGACAGCAATGGCCATGGGCAGGCTCGTCGACAGGCCCCAGACGACGAAGCAGGTCATGGTGCTGAGCAGGCCGGCGACGAGGACGGGCTTGCGGCCGTAGCGGTCGGCGGCGCGGCCCCAGGGCACGGCGGTGACGCTCTGGGCGAGGGAGAAGGCGGCCGAGGTGAGGCCGGCCCAGGTGGCGATGTCGTTTTCGGCGACGCCAAAGTCGCGAATCATGTCCGGGAGGTAGGGGTTCACCGACGTGTAGGCGAGAGGCTCTGCGAACCTGGCGACGGCTGGGCGCGAGGAGGAGACGGGAGGAACAAGATGTCAGCAAAGGGATCCATAGTGGTATTGGTGTTGTGAGCTTGTAGAAGTATGTGTGCGTGTGTGTGTTTTCTTTCTTTTTCTTTTCTTTTTTTGTTTTTACAAAAGGTGCAATGATGTGAATGTCATGGAGATATGCCCAACGAGGTGCCGAAGAAGCAGACACGAGAGATGGAAAATCGAGCATTTTGGGGCGCCCGAGTTGGTTACATTTCAACACGGAAAAGGGCGTCGTCGGGGACCAAGTAGTAGTAGCAAGCAAGCAAGCAAGGAAGCAAGCAGCAACAGGGACAAGGACTCAAGAAGACGACGTGGGAAAACAACCTTTTTGGCATGTAACGAAAAAAAAAGAGATGCGTGCATACCGAGAATCGCCAGCTGCTGTACAGGCAGCTTAGGCTTGACATTGCCATCTTTGACCATGATTTTACCGCACGTTTCAATAAAGCAATTTAAAAAAAATTAGAGGCAGATGGCACTGGGGAGTCGGACGCGCCGCGTGCAGGATCGACAGACTCGACTTGGAGAATGACGTGCAGGGAAGCTGGTTGGGAGGAAGGGCTTCGTTGTCTTTCTTCTTCTTTTTTTTCTTTAGAGCAGCAGTGCAGAGTGGTGGGTATTGTCCATGTTGTTACTCAAGACATGTAAAGATGAAGGAAGAAATACGCAGTACGGATAGAAGAACAAGAAGAGGAAGAAGAAGAAGAAAAAGAAAAAAAGACTAGGCAGGGTTGGATTTGGTCCCCAAGTTTGGATGGCCAAAAAGGCGTGCATAATACGGGAGTAACGGCTTTTATGTATAATAACTAGTTAGTTAGCTAGTTGGCACAAACGTGGGGGGAAGAGAAGAAGAGCCAAAGCCCACCACCACCAGCTGTGGCAAGGCTCGCAGCTACTAGTCATACAGAATCCTTGGTTATTAAATGCTTCTTTTTCTTCTTCTCTTCATTTTCTTTTTTTTTCGACTTTTCAAATCATGACAGTGTACTTGGCTGGCGCTTGTGGCTGTCCTGTCCTGTTTTTTTTCAGCCGTCTGCTCTGAGACAGTGGCTTATTGGGCGGCGCCGATGACGGCATCCCATAAACTAGTTAGTTGGTTAATGACCAAGTCATGAAGTCGGCTTCTTCTTCTTCTTCTTCTTCTTTTTCTTCTCTTCTTTTGCTTTCCCTCGCGCCGTCGAGAGCCACTTACAGTAAACAAATGTGCTCTGGTTGTGTATTTTTTTTCTTCCTCACCGACACTGGCTTCAAAGCGTAAAGCGGTTTGGCCACAGTGCAACTTGCTCTTTACTCTGCAGTTCCTAGAGATGCTCTCTCGTCTTTTACAGATTTCGGTAAGCACTGGCCGGCCGAGTGGGTAAGTAGAGTAGAGCGTTCATTGCTAGCGCTCCCGTGTAAGTGAGTGCTGAACAGCCTATAGGATGGCTGACAATTGGAATCGGGCAAACAAAAAGTAGTGCGTTTTCTTCCTTTCTTCCTTTCCCTCTCTCTTTCTTTTATTTCTTCCATCAACATGTCATTCAAAATGTCCTGCCATGCAGCTTATTCCGTCGCGCCTGCTGTATAAAGGACTGACAGCGACTTTTATGACCGCTTCGAGTCGGCCTGGAACAACTCTTGGCCGCGGGCGAGTCCTCTGCGGACATTTGGCAAGCTTTCTTCTTATTTCATCTCGCCTTTTTGATTTCCTTTGCCGTAGGTGTAAAATGACAATGAACGAACGGCAAGGTGTTTGCTTTAGATTTGTCTCTTTGGCAGCATGTGCATAAACAGATGCATAACTGCTGTATGTACGGAGTAGCATGGGTTTATTAGCCATCAGTCCATCCATGTCAAGCATACGTCCAATCTTAAAAAAAAAAAAAAAAGGCAAAGAAAAGAAAGAAAAAAACAACCCCAGTGCACTTCCCGCTCTACCACCTGTCTGGCCAGTCTACAACCTGTACCCGTCCCAATCAGGCAAGCCGCCCGCACCCTCCGGCCCCGAGCCTCGGAGCGCAATGCCGCAGCGCAATGACGCACGCGGGGCGAGACAAAGCCGGCGGCCAAGCTTGCTCGTACCGTTTCCATACAAATGTGCTACGCGAGGTACCTGTTCACGGCCTCTCCGCTCGGGAGGCGTACCCTTACGTTGCCGGCGCCGCCCAATGCAAAGCATGCCAATTATTACGACATGCTGGGTAGCGATGCGACCTTGCAAAGAAACCGCCCCCCCCTCCTATCCGGTCGTGCTGAAGGAAATCCGTCTCAGACTTGAAAGCGGAGAGGACTGGATGGATGCCTCTTGATCTTTTTCACACTCCTTTTCTGCGTCTCTTCCCGCTCTTCCAGCTCTTCATCAATCGTTGTGCTGGTGCGAGTGGCTCCGTCATGACGAAGCTGCCGTAAGTACATCCTCACTCCTTTACTCGATTCTGCAGTCACCCAGCTGCCTCGAATAACAATAATATGCTCCTCTGCCCTGATCTGGTCTTGTAGCGGCGCTGTGTGCCTAGTAGTGTACTTGGGAGCTGTCGCCTCCAAGGGGGGGGAGGAGGAGGAGGGGTGCAGCAGCCGAGAACCTGCTAGGCCACGCGGCTTTCGCTGCAAACACCAAAGACGGCTCGGCCTGGAGATTCTTCCTCCCAACAAACACACACGCATCACACCAGAGCGCAAAGCACGACCTCGTTGCGAAAAGAGGGCTTGCACCGCACGCTTTTCCTCTCCTCTCTTTTTTTTTCTTTGTTCCTTCTGCGTCTTCTCGAGAATCTGCCATTAACTTGCGCAAGGTTCACTTCCCCGTTTCGCCCCGCGGCACCACCACCACCGCCGCCGCCGCCGCCAGAGAAAATGGCCGCTCACGACTACCATCACCATCACCACCACCACGGCGAGTCGACGCCACTCATCCGCGCCTCCCGCGCCGCCGCCGCCGCCGAGCAGCGTCGCCGCCGCGAAAACCAGACCTGCCGCCGTTTCTTCATCATCGCCGTCTCCTGCATCGCCCTCTGGGGCCTCTTCTCCTTCTTCTTCCAGGCCTTCTTCGTCTGGCCCTACCACTACCACCGCAGCCACGACGGCCGCCACTCGGCCACCGACCGCGATGGCAAGAAGACGCTGACCTACAGCGAGCTCAAGGCCATCCTGCTCGACACGCCCGACGCCGACAAGGCCCGCGAATGGAGCCAGTACTACACGGCCGGCGCGCACTTGGCCGGCAAGAACTTTTCCCAGGTGCGTCGCCTCCCGCAGCATGGCATCCCGCCTAGTCGCTACCGTGTGAGACATGTACACCAGCTAACAGATTCGTGTTTGATCTAGGCCGAATGGACTCGGCAAAAGTGGGAGTCCTGGGGCGTCCCCTCCAGCATCGCCGCCTACGACGTCTTCATCAACTACCCCGTCGACCACAGCCTGTCCCTGCTGGAAAAGGCCAAGGGCCACTCCGCTGCCTGGGACGTCGCCTTCAAGGCCTCCCTCACCGAAGATGTCCTTGACGAGGACCCCACCAGCGGCTCCAAGGACAGCATCCCGACCTTCCACGGCTACTCGGCCAGCGGTAACGTGACGGGCCAGTTCGTCTACGTCAACTACGGCACCTACGCCGACTACGAAGATCTGGTCCGAGCCGGCGTCGACCTCGTCGGCAAGATTGTCATTGCCAAGTATGGCGGCATCTTCCGCGGGCTCAAGATCAAGCGCGCGCAGGAGCTCGGCGCCGTCGGCGTGCTCATCTACAGCGACCCGGGTGACGACGGCGAGCACACGGAGCAAAACGGCTACGAGGCCTACCCCGACGGCCCCGCCCGCCAGCCCAGTAGCGTCCAGCGCGGCAGCGTCCAGTTCCTCAGCATCCGCCCCGGCGACCCGACCACGCCGGGCTACCCGTCCAAGCCCGACGCCCCGCGCGCCCCGGCCGGCGACGCCATCCCCTCCATCCCCTCCATCCCCATCTCCTACGCTGACGCGCTGCCTATCCTCAAGGCGCTCAACGGCCACGGCCCCAAGGCGAGTGACTTTGGCAATCCCTGGACGAGGAACCTCGGCCTCGCTCACAAGGGCGTCGAGTACCACGTCGGCCCCTCCCCCGACCACCTCGCCCTCAACCTCTACAACGAGCAGGAGTACGTCACCACCCCGCAGTGGGATGTCATTGGCATCGTCAACGGCACCGTCCCCAACGAGGTCATCATTGTCGGCAACCACCGCGACGCCTGGATCGTCGGCGGCGCCGGCGACCCCAACAGCGGCTCCGCTGTTCTCAACGAAGTCGTGCGCAGCGTCGGCGTTGCCCTCGAGGCCGGCTGGCAGCCGCACCGCACCATTGTCTTTGCGTCCTGGGACGGCGAGGAGTACGGCCTCATCGGCAGCACCGAGTGGGTCGAGGAGTACCTCCCCTGGATCGACGACGCCAACGTTGCCTACATCAACGTCGACGTCGGCGCCGCGGGCCCCGAGTTCCAGGCCTCGGCCGCGCCCCTGCTGAACCAGGTCCTGCGCGACGCCACGGCCCTGGTGCCGTCGGCCAACCAGACCGTCCGCGGCCAGACCATTGCCGACGTCTGGGACGGCCGCATCAGCACCATGGGCAGCGGCAGCGACTTCACCGCGTTCCAGGACTACGCCGGCGTGCCCTGCATCGACATGGGCTTCAAGGGCTCCTCCAGCTCCCCCGTCTACCACTACCACTCCAACTACGACAGCTTCTGGTGGATGGAAAACTACGGCGACCCGGGCTTCCGCTACCACCGCAGCATGGCTCAGCTCCTCGGCGTCCTCGTCGCCGAGCTGGGCGAGAACCTCGTCATCCCCTTCCAGGCGGCCGAGTACGTCGACGCCCTCGGCAGCTACCTCGACCAGGTCGAGAACAAGCTGCGCCGCTACGAGAGCAGCGACGGTGACGACGATTACGACGACAACAACAGCAATAACAACCACGCCAGCCTCGAGATGATGGACGACGCTGCGCTGTTCCTGGAGCGTGGACGAGTCGGCGGCAGCACCAGCCTCAACGCGTCGAGCACCGGCGACGACGTGGCGACAGGCAAAGCCGACGCCTTCTGGACCAGCCTCAAGGACATGCGCCTGTCGTTGGCGCGCTTTCGCATCGTCGCCGGCGAGCTG
This sequence comes from Cordyceps javanica, assembly GCF_051103115.1. NCBI lineage: Eukaryota > Fungi > Ascomycota > Sordariomycetes > Hypocreales > Cordycipitaceae > Cordyceps > Cordyceps javanica. Next base: position 1,598,877 of record NC_139299.1, read on the forward strand.
GACGAGCAGGCCGAGCGCGCGCGCGAGGTTCTCGACCACGGCCTCCCGTGGTGGAACATTGTCGGCAAGATCCGCCTCGGCGTCACCATCCTCCTCGTCAACCACAAGTACAAGGACCTGGAGCGCCACTTTCTGTTTGAGGGCGGCTTGGACGGCCGCAGCTGGTTCAAGCACGTTGTTTTTGCGCCCGGTCTCTGGACTGGCTACGCTGGAGGTACGTTTTTGCAAGACGAAGAAGAACCCCCCCCCCCCTCCAAAAAAAATAAAAATAGAATGCCCATCTCTACCTCCAACCCCCACCCCCTTCTTTGTCAATTCCCTGCTAATGATTCTTTCCTCAGCCGTGTACCCGGGACTCATGGAAAGCATTGATGCCAAGGACTACAGCAACGGCCTGAAGTGGTCCCGCATCATCAACAAGTGCATCCGCAGAGCGACCAAGAGCCTACAGTAGCTTTCATCATTTGCAAGCGTTCTTTTTTTTTCCCAAGTGCTCTACTGTGATGAATCAGTAGCAAATATTTGAATATTTCAAGAAAGAAATCTTTTTCTGCATCGTGATCAGAGTGATGAGCAAATATCGAAACAAGCAAAGTGAATTTTCCATCCCATAATTGCTGCCTAGACGACACATTACAGATAGCAGTATCATCGTGCCAGTGTCCATCACTCAAACGCCAATACGCCAAAAATTCTAACCAGGAAAAAGAAAAACAATCACACCCCAAGATTAAACCCCCCTCAACACTTTCCATTTACCCCGTATAGTGCAAGTTGTGCGGCGGCTGCTGCTGCTGAGGAGGCGGATACGCGACGGCCTGCTGCGCCGGCACTGGCGAGACGGTCTTGTGGTACGAGGCACCGGTATGCTGAGGCATCAGCGGCGCGGGCGCGTAGTAGCTCGTCTGAGGCTGCTGAGGATGCGCGTAGCCCTGCCCGTAGAAGCCCTGCTGCTGCTGCTGCTGCTGCTGCTGCTGCTGAGGTGGCGGCGCGCCGTACATGGCCTGCGGGTTGTAGGCCGTCTCCTGCTGGGCAAAGGGGACGCCGGCGCCGGTCTGAGGCACGGCCTGGTACGTGGTGGTACTCTGCGGGGGCATCATCATGACGCTGCCGCCGACGTGGCGGACGGGACGGCTGTGGAGGCCGGCGCGGCGGTGTCTATGGATGACGACGGAGTCGACAATGAGGCAGATGAAGAAGAAGAGGCTGGCATCGCGTCATTGTTAGTTTGCTGTTTTTTTCTTTCCTTTTTCTTTCTTCTCTTTCTTTCAATTATTCTTTCATGGTCTTTCTTTTTCTCTTCTCATATCAAGAGATCCAAAGTAGTACCCCAAGATGAAAAAAAAAAGAGTGTGTAAAAAGAACCAAAACCCAAAAACAAAACAAATCCAGGAAAGAAACTCACAACTCAACCGCGCCGAGACCCGCGGCCGCAGCACCGATGGCGGCGTTGGTCGTGGTGTACCCGTCGTCGCCGTACCAGCTGTAGGTGTAGCGGTTAAAGTCGTAGCCGCCGGTGCTGCCGCGGAGGCTGTTGCCGCCAAACAGGCCGGCGGCGAGGATGGCGCAGGCCGCGAAGCCGCCGAGCCAGAGGAGGTACTGGTAGATGTCGAGGACGAGGACGGCCCAGTAGTTGAAGGCACGGGGGGCGCACGAGTGCGCGCAGATGAGCCAGATGCTGGTGATGATTGTGCAGACGGCCTGTTTTTTTTTGAGAAAGGGGGGAAAATGTCAGAAGCCGGGGTTTCTCTTCCTTCACGCCAACTAACAGGGTGGAGAGAGGGTAAAAGAGAAAAAAAAAAGAGGAAGACGTACGGTAAATATTTGCACGTAGAATCCGGCGCCAATGACGCTGGTCGTGACGAGGTAGCTGCAGAGACCGAGGATGACGACGGCAACAATGAGCTGCAGGATGCGAATGGTGATCCAGCCCTTGGGATAGTTGGGCATGTGCTCCTTTCCTGGAGCGCGTACCGCAGAACCCATTTTGCTTTGCTTGCCGAGTTTTGAGGTTTCGTGAAGGGAAGTCGTGAGTTGAGATGAGAGTTGTATATCGGGCTTGCACTCCCGGTTGGTTTGTAGAACAAAAGGGCGACTCTCTCGCCTTTTTCCTCCGTACACAACAGTAATGACAGTCGCTGAAGCAAAGGAAATATATATATAGTGCCGGAATTTGCAATTTGGAAACAGAGCAAACGGCTTTTCCACAAAAGAAAAGAAACAAAGGTAGCTGGCCCCTTTATTAATAAAGAAGGATAGATGCAGATCCAAGTGAGCCGTGTTTGGGGGTCACTATCCAGCTTGTCATATCCCTGGCATCAATTTTTTTTTCCCCGTCGCTATCATTCTTATTTTTAGGCTTGGGCGCCTCGAATGCAGGCACGCAGCAGGCCGGCCGGCTGGCTGAGTCTGCCTCGTTTCTTGCTCTGAAGCAGCTTTTTTTGGGTTCAGCTGCGCGAGCCGACGAGATTAGGTTCCCCATCGGACTGGGGTTGTCTCTTCCTGTAGTACTAAGTAGGCCGTGGCGCTGCCAGAGATTGGTTGAAAGGACTCCAGCAATTCCACTGCGGCTGAAGCTGTTACTTGGGTTGTGGTCTAGCTCTCCTGTCATTGTCCTCATTGTGAGCTGTCTTACAGGAGCCGATTTGTCGTGGTGATAGGAACGCGGTGCTCTTCGTGTAGCATCACATCGTCGTTGTGCCTCGTTCCTCAGCGGTGCACTTACAGCTTCAACTCTCTGTGCATTCGTTTTCCGGTCTTCTCGAGGAACAAAAAAAGCATTTGTGCCTCGTTTCGCCCAGTCCGGGTCGGGCAGGGATCCTCCCGGGCTGACGACCGGTCTCTTGTGTGGGCCGCCAACAAGATTGGGCTACATCAGCCCTACTTCTTGGCGCGCGGGAGTTGGGTTCGCGTCTTCAGTTTGCTGCCGTCAAGTCTGTCGGCCATGACTCCTCTATTTTATTCATTTTCCTGCCGTAGATTTTGCGACTGATATAGAGTGAGATGGGGTGAGATCAACTTGGAAAAAGAGTTGAGCATTCTGATACAGGCCGGTGGGAGATATCTTTTCGAGAATTACAAAGTGAAAGAACGTCAAATGCGTGGCTTATACTCCCTGCATCGCATAGGTTGCCCCAAGAAGGCGCCCCAGCTAGAACGATCGGCCATGGGTCAACCCTGCCATGTCTCAAACCTAAGAGTCAGGGTTTTCTATAACCCGCACGGTGATTTTCTTCCTAGCTGCCGGCGGCGCATAAACGAGGCTGATGAACAGTGGACGGTTCAAGCAGGGGCTGAGTTGCTGGATGCCCCGAGCTTTGGATCCGTTCAAGACCAACAGCATATTCGTGTCTGCTCCGGTTATGCGAGATACGACGAGGCTCATAGCACGCCTTGAATCCAGCAAAAAGTCTGTTGCCGGAAATGACGCCCTCTCAGCCATCAGAGAACTGCCTGCGAAGCTGATCCATCACCTAACTCTCGCGCAGGTTGCGAGAATCTAGTACAGTGCACCGCAGTCTCAGGTCGTTCAACCTCTGCATATCAGCTGCGCCTTGCTTCCGGCTAGCTCATGGCGTCATGGAAGATTTCCGTGCAGTCATGGACCAACACATCCTCCGCCATGCGTGATTGATGCTGATTGCGTCTATGCTCTGCTCAAGGCCAGCTTCAACTTGGTGACGAGGAAAGAGAATGCATGGCTCTATATATATGGGAATCTTTCCTTTGGTATCATGAGCCAAATCGCAGCATTTAGGGCTCTGCCTACTTGATAGGGAGTGTCTCTATGTTGTTGGTTCCTCGCGAATCGAGGCGCTCGACCTCGCGAAGGTGCCCATCCCCAAGAACCTGCTAAAAGACATGCTCAGCGGTATATCAGGAACCTTTCGCAGCGATGCCTAAAGACATGGCATGAAGATTGTCGTGACGTAGAGACAGTGAAACCTGTCGAGGCGTCATATCTCTCTAGATGTCGCCGCGGATAGGTTCAAAGACTGCAACACGCAGGCTGGCGGCTGCGCGCATTTGTTTGGAAATGGGGACGGCTACGAGACCGCTTCACGAGGGCCGACGCATTTATGAGCAAAGCTATATCGATCCCGTCGGTTGAGAGACTCTAATAAGGGCTTATGCCTGAAAGCGGTGCGCTCCCCCTTTATGCCCTGATGGGGGTCGTTTCCACGTGCGAACCCCAGCTTGTTTGCTGGGCTTCTTCTTCACGCACTTGGTGATGCTAGTTGGACTCGTACTGATGGCGGTAAAGTCAATCGACGGCCCTGTCACCGAGGCCAGTGAGGAAATCCCGCAACTTGAATGAAAGCCAGATGGTTGAAATGATTTGATTGCAAAGTGGCCGAGGAAGGCAGCGCAGTGCAACGCAGAGTCGCAAACAACTCATCAGGCGCAGTCTGCCAAGGTGCTGCCGGTGAGCATACTTGGTTTCATGTCCGTGAAAGCGGGGGAGCCACCTGTGCATCATCCACAAAAACGTGGTCAGGAGATGGTGAAGCTCTGGCCGAGGAGGATCAATTTGAGAGTCGCATTGTTCAGAGACGGGAGTGGCGGGGTTCGGGGGAGGCGTTTTGGCGTTTCAAGGCTTTGGCTGGTTCTGGGGTTTGTGGGTTCCGTTTGTCTGATGATGCCTTTGTTGGGCTTTTGGAAAAGCACCTCTGAGTACACAGCAAGAATATTGAAAGTTTTGTTACCAGAAAGAAAAGAACATGATAAAAAAAATGATGGAATCAAAAATAGGGAAGCCCAAACGAGCAACCAAGACTATCCCGTTAATGATCTGCGAGTTGCAGCTGCAGGCAGGCAGGCAGGCAGGCAGGTAGGTAGGCAGGCAGGTTGGCGGACCCTTGGACCATCAGCGACCCTGCTTTTTGACTTGTGCACTACGGAAAAATCCCCATCCCCTCGAAATCCCATTCATCTCACCGAGGAATCATGCAACACCACCATGCAGCTACTCGACTTGTTCCATAGAGGTCCTATCCTACCAAGTGCCGATTACACGTGGGTGGGCCGTTCCCCCGGTTTGATGGCGGCGCCGCGGAGGCCAAGCCCGTCCGTCTTGTGGCCCCCTTCGATCTTGGCCCCAAAGGCCGGGCCTTATTCCCCGATCCAGTAACTCAGTCCCGACAGGCAGAAATGCCATGTTTCTTTTTTCTGCTTCTTCGCTTCTTCTTTTCTATTCTTTTCGTCCTTTCTTTCGTAAAGCCCACGTCTTCTTCCGACAAGGGGCCTTTGCTACAGTACATGGCCGTCAACAAAGTTTGGCCGTGCTGATGATTTTTCTCCGCACGTTATCACCGCGCCGGGTTATTACGAACCCCCCCCCCCCTCTCCCTCATGTCAAAAATACATCGACCTTCCTAGAACGACACGAGGCGTTTCCTTTCCTTCCTTAGTCCCCCCCCTCCCGTCCCTTTTGCTTGGCGTTTGTCGTCGTTTTCCGGCGGCTTACAAAACGACGTGGGCGGCGCGCGCCGCATTGCCCTTCATGTCTGACACAGAATACCACCACCCATGTCTTATGCATGAGACCATGTGCTCATGGCGCGCTGATCCAGCTTGAATCGAGAAGCTCCGTGAATGCCATGTAGTTGGGAAGCCGGCGCTACTACCTTCCGCCTGCGAGAAAACCGCCCTTGTTGGGGGAGCTGAACTTTAACGACAATTTGTTTCCCCTCCCCCCCGACATTTCGGTCAACGAGTATGGCGGGCGTGTTCCAGAAGACGACGTGTCAGCAGGGATTCGAGCATGAGGAATCGGAAACGTGATTCCCTCTGCCGTCCCGGGGACGGCTGAAGCCTGCTTGGATGTGGTGTGTATAAATGGCTGGGCCACGCACCTCTTATCATTCCAGCCTGACCTCTGATGTCTCGTCAGTCCAAAATCTCACCGATCCTTGCTCTCTCTCTTGCCCTCCCTCCCTCCCTTCCCTTTCTCTCCCTTCACTCCTACCGGCATTCACGTCTTCTCCCTCCTTCCCCCCCTCTACCCTCCCGCCAACCATGGTCAACGCTTTTAGCACCCTCGCGGCCGCCGCTCTCGCCGCCCTCGCTGTTGCCGCGCCTCTCGAGCCACGCGCCGGCTGCGCCTCCGGGGTGTACATGATCGTGGCGCGAGGCACCGGCGAAGCTGTCGGTCAGGGCAAGGCCGGCTCCGTCGCGGCCCTGGTGGCCGCGCGGGTGCCCGGCTCCGCCAGCGTCGCCGTTGACTACCCGGCCTCGGCCCTCAAGCGGGACCTGCAGGCCCTGCAGGACCGCGCCCTGTACCCGGCGTCCGTGGCCGCCGGCATCAACGACACCAAGAAGAAGATCCAGGACTACGTCGCTCAGTGCGGCGACGCCTCCAAGATTGCCCTCATCGGCTTCAGCCAGGGCGGCAACGTCATGACCGACCTCCTCGCCGGCGGCGTCCTGAAGCCTGCGCCTCTTGACCCCAAGTACTACAAGAACAGTGAGGAATTCCCTTCCTTTCCACCTCCTCCTTTTCTCCTTGTTGTTCTTTTATATGAAGATATGAAAAAAAAAGGACTTGACTTTCCCTTCTTTTTCTTTTCTGTTTCTTCTTTTGCAGTCTTGCTAATAGTGAGAAATCAGTCGTCGCCGTCACCGTCTTTGGCGACCCCACGTTCGCGCCCAACCAGAGCTACAACTACGGCTCCAACGCCAACGGCAACGGCGGCATCTTCACGCGCCGCAACAACGCCGCTGAGCTGGCCAAGCTCAACGCCCTGTCGAGCAAGCTGGCAAGCTACTGCGACACGGGCGACCTCTTCTGCGCCGACGGCCTCAGCACCGCCGTCCACAGCAACGAGGTTGCCGCGCACCGCCAGGAGGCCGCCGACTTTATCGTCGCCCGCGCCCAATGAAGCAGAGAGCGCGGGACGTCTCCGTGCGTCGGCGGAAAAAGAGGTGAAGGGGGGTGAAATAACTGTATATAGGGCCTGCGTTCCAACCACCATTGTTGCACGCGCCAACGATTTGCGTAAATAAAATCAAACTAAACACGAATTGACATGACCAATGAAAACAAGACTTGTTGCTTCTAGACTGGCTCACGGCTGGCTACATCTTTGTAATCTTCTACAATAAATAGTGAAACAGAATGACGTGTATTTTTCCATCTAAATCTTACAATTCTAGAATAAAACAAAATCTAAGTGTCCCAACCCTTCGAGCCTTTTGCGATTTAGAACTTGTAAACCTGGTCCTTGTTGTAGCCGAGCTCCTGCAGAGCGCCGGACAGCTCGCCCTGGTCCTTGGGGCTGACCTTGGCGCCGGAGATGGCCTTCATGAGGCCGGGCGGGCCGCAGACGAAGATCTTGATGTTGTCGCTCTTGGGCTCGGGGAGGACCGTCTTGAGCAGGTCCTTGGTGATGAAGCCGGTGCTGCCCTGCCACTCCTGGGGCGCCTTGTCGAGGACGTAGAAGGCGCGGAAGCGCTGGGGGTACGTGTTCTCGAGCTCCTCGAGCTCCTTCTTGAGCAGGATGTCCTCCTTGCTGACGTTGCCGAAGACGACGGTGACCTTGGTCTTGTCGTTTGCGTTCTGGAAGATGCCGCGCGCGAGCTGGAACATGGGGGTGATGCCGGTGCCGCCCGCAATCAGGCCGATGTGGTCGTGCTTGTTCTCGGCCCAGGCGTACTTGGGCAGCGGGCCCTTGATGTCGAGCGTCTGGCCGGGCTGCAGGTTGTGGATGTGGGTGCTCATGGGGCCGTCGGGGTACTGCTTGACCAAGAGCTCGACGTAGCCGGGCTCATCTAGAGTGCAAGGCAACAACAAATCACACATTAGCAAGGTGGTCCGGGAACAGACGGCGGTGAGGGGGGGAAGCGCGTCGGCAACGTACTCTCGTCGTTGATGGGGGTATAGGGACGGAGGGTGGCCTTGGCGTCGTTCTCGCCCTTGTACTTGGCCAGGACGGCGCTGGCGATGGGAAGGCCGGGCACCATGTCCTTCTCGGGGAGCTCGAAGCGGAAGCGCTTGGTGTTGTGGTTGACGTCAACGACCTCGGCGAGCTTGAGCGACAGGAAACCCTGGTCGCCGCCGGTAAATGCGGGCTTGGCCGGCTGCTTGGGAGCGGCGCCGGCCTGGGTGCTGTAGTAGTAGTAGCCGCCACCGAGGACCGCACCGCCGAGAACGTAGACGATGGCACCCTTGCCACCGCCGCTGGCAGGAGGAGGGGGAGGCGGCGCCGCGGCAGCAGCAGCCTTTGGTGTCGCACCGGCGGCGGCGGCGGCGGCGGGCTTGGCCGCAGAAGGGCCGGTCTCGGTCGCAAAGCGGCGAGCTTGCTACAAATGGATAATCAGCAACAGTACGCCCAAGAGAAGACAGTCTTTGAAAGGGAAGAAGGAGAAGAAGGGCGGGAAGGGGGGTTGCTTTGAAATCAGACTTGGGATAAGCCAGCGCGAGGGCGCAAATCGAGCCGGACAATTTACTGCAAAACGACCGATTGTGTTCAGTGCACAAGGAAAAACAGCAGCACCTACCATTCTAAGCGGCTGGGCCGCGCGGAAAGCAGATCGAGCAAACATTTTGGCAAGGAATTTCCGAGGTTGATGGATGTGCAATTGAGCCTGAAGAAAGGAATGTGTTTGCAGGGACGCAAGTGAACAGCGTTACGGGAGCTACCGGGTGCCGTCTTTGACGTAACACAGCGTTAGCAACCGCTGTGAGCTCCCCACCAAACTCAGATGACGCCATGCACGTGATATGCAATGCAAAACCAAAGCCAAAAAGAGACAGATGCAACTCGGACTTATGCGGCGTGAGCACGGATTAGTGATTCTGGTAATGCTAGTTATACTGGTACTTTTTTTTTCAACATAATTCAACGATTGTATATAGTTTATTTGCTTTAATCCTGCTCTGCTTGGGTAGTTACTACAGCTATGCCCCACTGTAGTGTTTCGTACCTGCTTGCTCCTTTTCGTAGGCGTCACCCGGTCCGTCAGTTGTAATCTGTAGACAGGTAGATACACATCCGGCACAACCCTGCTTGGGCGCGACTGCGTATGTTCGAAAGCCCACAGCTGCTACTCTGGGCCATCCATTTGTGGAAACGACGCCACGATGCAAGTCCTCGAGATCTTGGTGTCTGGGGCTCTGCTACTGCCCCGTTGCCTCCGTTGCCCTATTACGCACCACTGGTATACGCAAGGCGTTGAAATTTTACAGGGAGCAACCACGGCAGAGTCTTATTGTTGTTCTTTTTCGTGGCATCGACTCGACTGGAGAGATAAAGCCGGTTGTTGGGGTTTGTCAGGCTGGACTGTCATGCTCGTTCATCGGTGCTGAGAGCGAATATGTTCTTCCTCCTTAGATGCAGCAATAGCTTTGGAATCTTTGGCTGTCTGACGCGACGATCGCTTTTCTCCTTGAGGAGCAACCTCGTCGCTATCCTTAGGCAGCGTGGGCGTATCCTGTGGTTGATTGAGCGTTGGGGTGCTAGTCTGGCTGCCACCGCGCTGACCATGGTAGTGGACAACCTGGGGCGGGGCTTGTCCAGCTTGGATACCCAGCTGCTCGGTAGGATATGGGTTTAGATCTTTGCTCGAAGTAGAAAACATGGACACGACAGGCTGGTGGTAGCCATTTGTAGCGCCTCCACTGTTTGTAGTGCCTGTTAACTGGCTCTGGCTGAAATGCTCGGCCTGTGTAGGGGTGCTGACATCGTTCGCGGAACCCATGGCATCGTTGAGATTGCCCGTCAGGCTGTTCATACCCCCTTCGATATCACGCAGAAGACGCACATATTCCTCGGGTACCAAGCCGCTCTCTTGCGTCTTGGGATCCTCGGCGACTAGCCAGCCTTGGCCGTGGCGGTACGAAACCCAAATAATCTGGCCTTCAACCAAAGGAAGCTCATTCTCGTTCTCCCGTTCGAAATCAAAAAGGGCGACCGCTTTTCCATGAAATTCCTCGTCAGGCGAGGTGATGGTGAATTGGTAGTCTCGTGAATAGCGAGATTGGTCCGCATCGTGGAAACTGGAAGAGGCAGGGGAGCTTGCGTTATCAGAGGCAGCATACTCGTCGTGGGGGCGGCCAGTCTGATCGTAGTGGTAGGCACGGCTGTGTCGTGATTGGCCGGGAGGGTATGTTACGAACTCGCCTCCGGGGCCATTCGCTTCTCCTCCCTGGTTAACGTAATATTTTTCATGGCCATCCCCGCTGGTACCAACGTAGTAGCCCCTCTCGCTGTCGTAGTTGGAGGGGTTGAGGATCTGGCTGCGACGCGCGCCGGCGGCCGACGTCGTGGACTTGTGCTTGCGGTGTCGAGTGGCGACTACAGGGCTCTGCAAATCTTCGTCCTCGCTGTACGGCGGGCCGCCATCACCGCAGTGGATGGGCGGGATGTCATGAGCTCGAGAGAGTCTGTCGGGGCCCCAGAACTGGGACGAAAGGCGGTGGTCCCATGCGACCGGAGGGTCGGAGAGTCTGCGTGTCTCGCTGGCGGGGGTAGTCCATCCCGAGGGAGGTCCGGAGGGTTCTGGAGGTGGGCCGTAATGGAGGGGATTTGTATATGGATATGCGAAATCGCGCACGAGAGTGTAGGACAGAGTGGAAGGAAAGAGAGGAAAGGCATTCGACTCGGGCCTGGACTTGGACGGCACGGAACCCGTGGAGAACTGGGAGAGACGGTTTCTAGAGACGTGCGACATTGGGCGGGAGAGCGTTGAGCGGCGTGCGCAGGGCGTAGAGGTTGTGGTTGTGGTCGTGGTGAGCGAAGGCAGGGCCGAAGCGTTGGCCTTGGAGGAGGAGGAGGCAGGGGAGGAGTCGTTGGCAGAGGAAGTCGACATGGTAGAAGTGACAGGCATGGCTGCAGTCGTCGTCATACCGTCGCGGGTGAGGCAGGTGAACGGGCGCCTTGACAGGCGGGCCGCGCACCAAAAAGGTGTGTTGACGCTGGTGGTGCGCTAGGCTACTTGTACGCCTCGAGCAGCGGTCGCAATGGTGGCGGTGCCGCGATGGGTTGATGAAGGCAGCGAGTAGGCGGGCGACTGGGCAGGCGATGAATGAACCGACGAATGGGACAAACGACGGTGCGAATATGAGCGGATTGGTAATTTCAAGGGGAGACGCCAGATGATGAGAAGTGGTTGTTTTGTGGTCGCCGGACGCGAGAGACGGGACGGGGGATGAAAAGAGGCTCTCTCTCTGGGTGTTGCCGGCGACGGTTGGCGCAACCTAATAATATTTGGCAGCGGCTGGAGAGGAGGGCGCAAACGCAGGTGTGAGCGTGGGGTAGGGAGGCTACTAAGCAAGGCGGGCAGGGCGATAGGCAGGACAGGTACCTGGCTGCTTGTACTCAGTATACGACCTTGACCCGGGTTCGGCGGGGACGAACGCAAAGCGAGATGAGAGGGAGTTTGTTGGAGCAGCCCCTGCAAAAGTGCTTGGCAGCGGTGGTGGAAAAAAGAAGAAAGGACGAGTGGTGAGATGAAGGAGTTGGCGGAATGGGGACAGGGAAAAAAAATTAAAGAGGAGGAGGAGAAGAAGAAGGAGGAGAAGGAGGAGGCAGAAGGCGGAGGAGGAAGAGGAGGAGGAGCAGATGTGGAGGGGAAACCTGTACTTACCTTGTGGGCAGAGACGAAAGAGGCAGAAGAGACAGGCACAACGGCAGAGTCTTAGGTACTCTCTCAGTACTTCGTAGAGTCCGTACTAAGGTAACTAACTAGGTAAGTACTTACCTACCTACCTTAGTACTGAGGTAGCGAGGCAGAGGCCAGTCAGCAGCAAAGCTTTAGGCCCGCCGCCGTTGCAGGCTGGCTTGCTGGCCAACTGAACTGGGGCGTTAAGTACCTAGGTAGGCGGGTAAGTTGCATTTGTGCTAAAAAAGCCAGCGCCAAACAAGGGCCACGGCCACGGCCACGGCCACCAACTACCAGAGTGTGATGAGGTTCTACCTAGGTAGGCTATTGACTACTCAGTACTCCGTACCTACCTACATACTACACATTTCCTTTCTGATAAAGCAGGGAAAGCAGGGACGTCAACAAGGAGTGCGACGTGATATAGTTTGTATTGGTTGCTGTAGGATACGAGGTCAAGGCGCGAATGAGACTGTTGGCGGTTTGCATGATGCACATGTCTTGACCTAGGCATTTAACCATTGACCTAAGTATACCTTGGGTTGATTGGCAGCAAGGTACCCCGTATCTTTCTATTATTACGTGGTAGATGGTCGCGGCGCAGGGCACTCACTTGCCTGCATGATGCCTTATAGTACCGACCTACTGGTAGTAATCACCAACGGTACCTAAGCATTCGGTAGGGAGGTACCTAGGTAGGTACCTACTTACACGTAGGCAACTACCTTTGCCAAGTTGGTACTTGGGGTGGTAGTAGCCAGGAGATGCATCTCATTCTTGCCTATGTACGGAGTAATCTGTAAGTAATTCGTATACCCATTACTCCTCTTCCTCCTTTGGTATGTGTCAGCTACCTTCTGACCACATACTTATCAAGTTGATACCTAGGTACTAAGCCCGGGGTGCCTGGTTTTGGCATAATTCACCAGCGTCTTCAGCCCCAGATATCGCTTGGGCGCATCCAAAACGACGCAAAGCAACGAAATCTAATCAACCATCTCCGGTCCTGCGCCGCTCAGGCAAAAACGGGCAGCGTACGGATCGTGCCTCCTCTGAGCTCACGGCCTTGTTTCCATCCCTTGCTGCTCTCTCTAGACGAGGCATTAACCAGCCAACTACCTACCTAAGTAACCGATACTTGGTAGGGTACGGGCACTCCATTGCCTACTATAGGTAGTTACCTAAGTACTGACCAGACCGATATCGACCAACCTACTTACTGGGCCATGGAGCAAGTACGTGGTCGCGTACCCATCGACCAAGTCTTGCCAGCAAAGTCTGTGCCACTGTTGCCGCTGTACGGAGTAATTTCAGCCTAATGCATCCGCCGCCTACCTCACGAAGGTACCTTAGTACCTAACCTGCCTGCCTGCCTGCCTACCTTGATGCCTGGGCGCGGTAGATGAGCATTCAGTAGGCACCTCCTAGGTAGGGAGAGCTCCTGACTGATCGTCGACCCGCGCACACGACCGGCAAAGGCGCCGTCCAACTTGGCACATGGAATTCGCAGACACTAAATAATACAGCGGTGACATGCGCCCCTCTGCTCATTTCAGAAATCTTAAGTGGCAACTGCCAAGGTGGGGGTTTAGCACATAGGTAGGGAGCCGGACCCGAGTAACACGTACACAGAGGCACTCGCATCACTCGAGCTCGGCGGCCATGTAATATAACGGGACAAAAATAGAAACCTTGGCTTCTCGTCAGCTCTTTTGTACGACAGCTTTGATTGACGTTGGCGGGCGACGTGGTCTACATAGAAATCACCGGCTGATAATGCCTTCCAATTTCCGAAAGCACAAGGTTCGGTCCCGAAAGCAAAGCAGTCAGTCTGACGGATCCCTCGACGCATGAGAACAATCTTGATTCCCCCTCTCTCTCAGCAGCTTATGGATTCTCATCAGGGGGGGGGACTCGCAAGAACCAGGGGTCGCCGCCCACCAGACGAACCTGGGACTATTCTATTTATTTCTAATGGCTCGGCGCTGCATGACTGACTCCCACGGAGCCTTGTGATGTGCAGTTGGTCGACGACGGAGCCGCCACTCAGCTGGGATCATGAAACCGCCGAGCAAGGCTGTAAATGCCAATCCTGGTTGCCGCCACGTGTGACGCAGCGTTAGTCGCCAAGCAAAGTCATGATCCGCACAAGTCTTCTTCGCAGGTTGAAAGCGACATTGCTGCGGATTAGACTACTCATACATGCTGGCAAGGTATGTTGGGGCAAAAGACACGACCGGCTGCTCCAGCTACGGGAAACCCCCGTGCCTTGCTACTTTATTAGTAACCAAGATACTTGGGGCTCCGTCCATTGCCATCGCTTCGGTTCGATACTCCAATCAGTCACCTAGCAGCCTACGGAATCTCAAACAATGACGTGTCAACAAAAAGCAAAAATAGAAAAAAAAATCAAAAGGCTCAACAATTGGGCAATGATGTAAACCTCTCTTGACCGGCAAGCGCCTATTATGTGAATGGCAACTGCACAGCGACCTTAGTGCATCTAGAGTGGACCGTGATTGGGTGGAACTGGTTGCCCCTGTGTTTCATATTGTATGCATGCGCTAACGGCCGACATTGTGGCTGTTGAACAGGGTGGCCTGGTGCGTCGCAACTCTACCAGTGCCTACTCCCAGTACTTTAGTACTAGTAAGATACAATACCGCGGTCGGAGCATGGCAAGGCAACTTTGGTGCAGATTTGTCAAGCGCCTTTTTCTTCCTTCCTTTTCTTCTTCTTGCTGCTTCTTCCTTTTTCTTCCTTTTTCTTTCTTCTGTTTTCCACTTCAAGTCTAGCTTTCCTTCCATTCTCCGCACACCTCCTGGTATTCAATGGTGGCTTCTAATTTTAGAAGACCAAGGACCTGGCCTGGCCTGGCTGCCCTTCCTAAGCCGATATTTAGCCGCCCCACTACAGCTCACGCACAACAATAGCCTCGCCTTTCTGCGCGTTGCAAAATCACACCGCACCGCCGTTCATCCTCCCCCAAGAATGCCATCGTCCCATACCGCCGGTTGAGCTGGTGGCACGACGATCTGTTCTCCTCAATCTTATGACGTAGACTCCTACGAACCAGGTAAGATGCCGCTTTTGATGCTTGTACCCCATTTCCGTGATGATTTCAATTATTGGAGCTGTCTGAAGCTTGCATGTGGATAGACACTTTATACGCAAACAACTTACCACTGATGGAATACCATTGTCCCGCCTCTAGAAAATAGCACAACGCTTCCGGCGAGTCATTGCAGCTAATTGTATTGTTACACAGTGTCGTTGTCGCCCACAGGCAGCGGCTGGTCCTGTTTCTCCACGCGCCGTGAAGCGCGTCACCCAACATGGCAGCCACAGCCAATGGTGCAGCTCCCGCTGCCAACGGCGCAGATGGCAGCCCCAGCGATTTCAAGCTCAAGTTCTGCACCGTTTGTGCCAGTAACCAGAATCGGTACGTCGCCACGTGTTCTGGCCATTTCTTGTCGCCATTGTCTGACCGAACTTAGATCGATGGAAGCCCATCTACGACTGTCCCAAGCAAATTACCCCGTAATCTCCTTTGGCACAGGATCGCTTGTGCGTCTTCCTGGACCGACCATCACCCAACCAAATGTGTACCAGTTCAACAAGACGTCATATGACAGCATGTACAAGGAACTCGATTCCAAAGACTCCAGACTGTACAAAAACAACGGCATCTTGAACATGCTCTCGAGGAATCGCGGAGTGAAGTGGGGGCCAGAACGCTGGCAGGATTGGGCCATTGGCGTTCCGAGGCTCAAGCATACGACCGACCGCGGCAGCGAGGGCAGCGAGGGTGGCGTTGTTGATGTCGTATTCACCTGCGAGGAGCGCTGTTGGGACGCCGTGATAGATGACCTCATGAATAGAGGCTCGCCATTGAACCGGCCAGTCCATGTTATCAATGTGGAAATCAAAGATAACCATGAGGAGGCGCACATTGGTGGACAGGGCATCCTGGACCTTGCCAACTCGCTCAACGCCGCCGCCAAGGAGGAGCGCGAATTCGCCGGAGCTGGCGCCTTTGACATGGGTAGTGCCGCGAGTCGTGCCGCCTTTGATGAGCGTGTGCCGGATATTCTTGCCGCGTGGCAAGAGAGATGGCCAAATCTGCCATGCACATGGACGTTGGCCTGGTTCTAGTCTGAGGCGCGCTCGTGTTGTTTAATTTATGGGTAATGATGTAATGAGCAACTGTATAACTATTACTCGCACCGCACAACATGTTGACGCGGACTTAATCAAATCACTATTGGAACTCAGATGGACTCGTCTTTGTGGCTGGCTATTGGAGTATAGGGCTTGCCATGGCATCGAGCCAACCTGCCAAGCTTTTTTTGACTAGCCGCGAGCCATCAAGATCGCGGCGCCATAAAAAGCGGCCGCCCGTGCGGAGCCGCGGCCTCGTATATGCAACATTCCATCTAGTCTGTCCCGATTTTTCGGGGCTAGGATCGTATGAGTTGAAGCTTAAAGTGACGTAGAAAACGAAAAGGAAAAAGAAAAGAAAGAAGACTAGTCATGGGAGAGGTAGTGAAAATTCCAAGGGATTGAGGTGTGACGTCGACAAGTCGGAGAGACTCAAATTTTGCTTTGAAAAAGAAAAGACGCGGCGGTGATGTGGTGTGTGGTAGCTACTCTCGTAAACTCGTCCGAGTCCAGCCTGAATGCCTGTCCCCCCCTTTAAATATGCAGCAGGGGTGTGCGAGAACTAGAACTATTCGTACATGTGCAGAGATTCGAGACATGTTTTGCAAGCATGGGGGCCTCTTTGTCGAGGGCTGCTTTGGTTCCGCGGCGCGCCCCAGTATGGCGCGAGTATAACACGGTACGGAGTACTCCGTACGTGAGGATATATATCCGCGACAAGCGGCTTGCAGACACAATCTTGGCAGCGCTTGGAAAGAGATTACAGTACGCGATTCCCTCACTTGGTCAAGTCCTCGCAGAGGTACCATTTACAGGCAAAGGCAAAGGTTCCCAAGGAGGGAGTTGTCAAAGGCCAATGCCCCCCCCCCCCCCCTCCTTCGCCGTCTTATGCGATTTTATAGACAGGGTTGCAAGGCTATAGCATAGGGCTACCAGTCGACGGCCATCAATGCGAGGAAGCCGACGGAGAGGGTGCCGGGACAGCGGAAATGACGGTCGGTCGCCTGGGTCATGCCAACCAGCCTTGCGCGCGCGTAGGGTGGTTCAAATTTTCGCAAGACTTTTGCCAGAATAGAGATTGCGGAGGATGGGGGATATGCAGACGACCAGGTTGCATTTGCAATATTTGAGATGGGGACCTTTTTTTTTTCTTCCGCTTCTTCTCCTTGTCTTCATCATCTTGACTTGACAATGGGCCAGCAAGTAGATCAGCCGGTCAAGGGCAAGTAGTAAGTAGAGGCCGTGCAAAGCCAACGACGGAGGCGTATATTCAGCGACTTGAGAGTAGGAGAGTAGAAAGACCAAGAAACCAGCCCAAGCGCGATTGGATTGGTGGAAGGGGAGGGGGCGAGGGTTGTTTTTGAATACAAGCGAGGGACTCGGCCGACTACTGGGTAAATTAGGTGCAGGACGAAAACACCTACTTACTAAGTATTTAGTAGAGCAATTAGGAATGCGCCGTGGAGCAAGCCGAAAACTTGGCGGCGAGACAGGTGATGGTGACTGACCAGTCAGGCAAAGTTACATACATGCTCGGTAAGTAGGAAGTACTTATCACAGTAGAGATGAAGGACGAGATGATGTGCAGGTTCCACACTAGGTACCAACCTTGAACGAACCAATTTGCATTTGACGGGACTGCCAATCAGCAGATGTTCTGGGAAGAGTAAGCAAGGAGCACCGGAATTGTATTTTGTACTAACTACTGATAATAAAGGAGAGAAGCACAAAGAGAACGAACGGCAGCGCCCTGCCCGGACCCGCCGTACAGGGCGCATCTGGGAGGGGGGGGGGGCCAGGCTAGTTTTAGCCTGGATTGGGTTGGGTTTTTAGGGCGGGCGGGACAAGGTAAGTAATTTTGTTTTCTAGCAAATCAGGGCAAAAAAGGCCAGGGCAAGACTCGGTAGACTGCTTTTTTTTTTGTCCTTTCAGGGGGGGGCGCAGGAGGAGAAGGAGAACAAGTCCTCAAGTCCTCAATGGAAGAAAGGGGAAAAGGTCAAGTACATACTCGGGAAATGGTAATTCGACGGGAGAGTGTGGTACTGAGAAGGAAAGAAAAAATAAACATACATGAAAGACGCGGGTAGGATCAGGTTTCCCGTCGAGGTCTGATGCGGCTTTGCGGTGATTACAAGGGCTTAGCAAAGGACGAAAGACCAGCGCAAGTACAAATCTAACTGATATAGCCTCTTGCAAAAATAAAAGTAAAATAAATAAAATAAAATAAAATAAAATAAAAAGGGAGTGGCCGCTGGTAAGTGACATGTTTCCCCCTTCGTTTTATAAGTACCAGTAGCTGACATGTTTGTTGTCGGCGGAGAAAAGGGAAAAAAAAAAAAGGTTGATGCCGGACCGGTTTCAGCTTGACAGGACTTGACAGTTGGACGCTGATGGCCTGGAAGAAGAAGAAGAATTAATAAAGAAAGAGATAATAAAGAAAGAGAAAAAAAAAGGTCGGGATACGCATCGCTAGTCAGCGATTATCTTTGTACGTAAAAAGAACAGAAGACTTTTTGACGGAAAATCGCAACCAATTCCAAACTCTAAAAATGTATTGCCCACCTCGCTACGCGCCGCCAGTCGTGCCATGATCATCCAGCTCTTTTCATCGTGCCACGCCCACCATGCCTCATCAGCAACGACCATCCCCCCCCTCCGGCTCCCTTCTGTCTCTGTTTCTGTTTCTGTCTCTCTCTGCCACTCTCTGTTCGCGCTTGGTTGATCGTACAAAGTGGTACTGGGTAATCGGGTGACAGTTTGACTCGACAGCGGTCCTTTCTGCATTGGCAGCTTACGAATTGAAGGACTTGACCTATGATTACGCTGTCCGCACACGCCCAGGCTCCTCTCTCCCCAACAAATAACAACCGTCCACTATCGCCATATCTATTAGTAGGGAAGATGGGAAAAAAAATCTCCTTCAAAAATCTCCTCCCCCGGCCTGCGGCTTGCCCCCGTTCAGTTGTGGGCACGCCAGAAATTGCCAGCCCAAGTCATATCAACTCCCAGAAGCTCATTTCCCGTTTTTTTTTCTTGTCCATTAGTTATTATGCTTCTCGTTTTCCTTGACATTATCTCTTTTTTTTTTCTTCTCCATGGAAGTAAGGGGGGGGGGGGGGGGGGGGGTTTTGTCCAAACCCAGACCATACCTTGCCCACGTACTTTGTAGTTCACATGCCCGACCCCCTTGCGGCATCCAGCAAAACCGTCCGTTTCAAACCGCGCAGGCGCGTCCAGTTGAGTGTGTTGTGTTTGTCGCAGACACGCCCTTGCCTGGCCCAGCTGCTCGATATGCCAAGGAGTGGAGGAGCGCGGAATCATAGGTAAGCAATGGAGGGGGGGGGGGGGCGTCGACGTGCAGACCAGCGCCAACCACCCGTTAGTACCTACATATCGATCGTGCCAGTCGCGTGGCACAGACATACAGATACAAAACTTCAAGCCCTTTCCGTCCTCTTTTTCTTTTTTGCTTGTGTCAGTGTTGCAGGCTAAACATTGCTAAGCATGGCTGTTGATCAATGCCGTGTTTCTTGGGACTCGGGCACGGCTATCGTCAGATCAACAGACCCTGCAAGGCTACATACCCGCGCACGATACGGAGTGCGTGCTGGGTATACCCTGCTTGCCTGCTAGCCTGCTATGTACATAGCCTGCCTGCCGTCGTACAGGGCTTCTGTCCTCGACTTACTCTGTATGGACAGACAAGCCCGCGGCCCCTGATGAACAATAAATAGCCATGGCCCAGCAATTAATCCAAGAACGGCGCCGGCATCCGTGTATACGCGGACTAATAAACTGGTATTACTACCACTACTTACCGACCGACCGACCAACCAACTAACCAACCAACCCACGTAACAAAGAATCCGTCGGTGCGGGACGCTGGGCAGTGCACCCTAGCAGTCTCCAGCTCCAGGTTGGGCGAAATTACAAGCTGGCTTCGCCATCACTACCAGCGGCAGCATCATCAGCGCATTCCTGAGAATCTCAAGTCTCGAGGCCAAACCACTGAACAAGGGACGGCAACGCTGTGGGAACTGGTTGGCCCACTGCAGCCAACTGCCAGACAGCCCCCCAAGCGACTGCCAAAACAGCCTGGAAAGGCCTTGCTACACCCCTATAGCCCTCCTTCACATCCCCTACCAGCTCCCCAGCAACTCTCAAAGAACTGACCCTATCCGGGCAAGCCTGACTGCCTGTAGCCGCTCAGAGTTCAATCCCGCAGTAACCCAAATTTTTCTTCTCCGTAACTTGGTACCTACCTTACCTACCTTGCAACTTGGTACCTACCTACTGGTACCTACTCAGTAACCAAAACCTATCTAGGCATAGGCCACCCCCCCTCTCTCTCCTCTCCCCGTAAAGAGCAAAGAGCCACCCCCCCACCACCCCCGTGCCGGCGTGCCTGCCGTTGTTCGACTCCTGGAATCAACCAAGACAACCGCCGCGGCCCTTTTTCCTTTCTCCTCCAAACACTCCCTCCGCGTCTCCCCCTCCCCACGATCATGAACGCCGTCGGTCGCAATGCGCCGCTGTCTCCCATCTCTGTAGGCGGAAACGAATGGTCCATGCCAAAATATCCTCCCGGCGCCGACGGTCCTTATTCCAATAGTCGCGGCAACCTCGCCTCACCCCCAAACTCGGGCGGATCCAACGGCAACATGAGCATCAACGGCTTCCCTGGCGGTCCCAGGAGCACCGGCGGCCCTTCACCGCCTCCCTCGGTCGGCCGCTCCTCCAGCGGTACCAACATGTACGCCAGGAGCGATGTTGGCCCTCCCAACGGCGGCCCGGGCGGTCCCAACGGCCAGCAAAGGGGCGAGGACATTGACGAAGGCGTCCTCCACCAGCACTACCTTACCCTCCGCGTCTTTCTCAATTCCCGCGACTCGGCCGCGAAGCAGCAGCCTAACAAGGCGCGCGATAAGCTCCTGCGACTCTCCTCTGTGCAGTTCTACGAGCTGAGTACCGACGTCTTTGACGAGTTGATGCGCCGCCAAGCCTCTGCTCGCATCCCCAAGAATGCTCCCAACCGTCCGCCCACCTTTCTGCTCCCGGAAAAGACCTTTCACCCAAAGCGAAACCAGGCTCGTCAACGACTCTCCTCCCTCGGCCACCCTCGTTTCCGAGATTTGGCCGCCGATGTCTTTTCCGAGCTCGAGCGCCGATTCCCCAGGTTTGTCGGAGGCGAGATACCCCGCGGAAACAGCGCCATGTCCAACCGCAGCGGCGGCCGCACTGGTACCCCTGTCAATGGCGGGTTTCCTCCTAGAGGCCAGAGTCGCGGCCGACGTCCTTCAGATGCAAGCTCAATGAGAGGCGGTCCTCCGCCGCCAGACCCGTACGCTGTTCCTCCGTCCCCAGGTCTCAGCAACGGCGAATATAATCGACCCATGCCCAAGCAAATCAACCAAAATAATACCATAATTCCCAACAAAAGCACCATGCTTGAAGAAGATGACGGTGAGGGCTCGCCAGAAGTATGTCATGTCACGATTTCCACCCGACGATACTCGCCCCATGCTAACGCGCCCGCTTTCAGGTTGACAAAAAACTCATTGACGACTACGAACTACAGCTCAGAGAGCTCCGGGAAAAACTTGCCGATATGGAAAGTAAAAAAAGGGACAACAACGCGCGAGAACAGCAGGAGTGGGCTGAGAAGCTTGCCGAGGCCGAGAAAAGAAACAGCTCCATGAAACAGGAGCTGGACAGACTACAGGACAACCACGCCCGGGAAACCCGCGATCTACAGTCAAGATTAGACGAGATGGAGCGTAACTCTGGGAGCATACGCGGCGGGGGGGAACTGGAAATAGAGAATGAGGAACTACGCAACTCGCTTAATCGACAACAACGGGTCACTGAAGAGGTCCGTCAAGAGGCACAGGAGTTTCTCCGCGAAATGCGCACACTTTCCGAACAGAGCAACGCCCGGTACGAAAAGCAGGTGGAGCTCGAGCACACGGTCGAATCGCTCGAGTCCGAGGTCAAAGAATGGCGAAACCGGTATGCGCGCACAAAGACACAACTCCGCAGCCTGCGCTCCTCTTCGCTTGGCTTGTCCGAGGACAGCGAAGGCGCACGTATGATTCGAGAAAAGGGCTTTGGCGACGAAAATGGTCTTGTCAAGGACGTCCACGTCACCAAGTATCAGATTGCCATCGATGAGCTGCTCCAGTCGGCGCGCAGAGACAACCCGGAAAAGACGATAGACGCAATGAAGGCCGTCGTGGTGAGCGTACGGCGAATTACGAAAGACTCTGACAATGTGGCGCGACACGACGAACAACTGGTACAGCAGCAGGGCAAGCTCAAGGCCAGGGTGTCTGCCACGGCCAACAACCTCATCACAGCAACCAAGCACTTTGCTGCCGGGGCAGGCATCTCGCCGGTGTCGCTTGTGGACGCTGCCGCATCTCACCTGACGGTGGCTATTGTTGAGCTGCTTCGCGTTTGCAAGATTCGACCTACGCCGGCGGGTGAGCTGGAAGACGAGGACGACGGATCAGTCACGCCGGTAGACTCGGCGAGCTTCTTTTCGCCTCGCAGCACGTCACATACAGGATCATTGCCAAACTCACTACCAGCCCCGCCAGCGTTCCAGGGTCTTGGCGGCATGCGGGCGAGTGCCGAGTCGTCGGCGTACAGCCCCATCAACTCGCCGCGCGAATCGATAGAACCGTATGGACGGAACGGCACGAACGGTGTGACGAGCGGTTACGGGCGCAATAGCAACGGCCGTGATGACGGGTACAAGGCGTACAACGTTTACTAAGCTGACCAAGGCTGCAGCAGCATCCGCATATTGTTTGATGGAGTACGAGACGAGCGTTGTTGATACCCCACGGGTCCTGGCATGAAGAACCGGATCACGAAATGCTGGAATTATTATGTTTGCTTCGTTTAACCTGGGATGGCAGAGCCACGGCTGGTCATTGTTCTATTATTATTTTTTCCCCTTTTTTTGGAGACGCGAGGTTGAAGAGCGCCTTACGACATTTTGCATGCAACGACAGGGACACTAGAAAGGACACGGCGGACGACGTGCTGGGATGGAACGGCCCAGAGCTGGCGTTTTTTTCTTCTTTTTTTCTTTTCAAATTCAGGCTGCAACCCAAGGCGCGATAGATGCTCTGGGGTGTATATGAAGATGAGCCTATCTGTATCATTAATTCGAGGAGTTGTTTTTGCTGGGAGGACAAGGGCGACGCTAAGATGTGTGTCTTGCGGCCTTGTCTCCAGGACCTTGTTGAATTGAGCGTACGGTCTTTGCTTTTTCTTTTTCTTTTCTCTTTTTTGCTTCTTCTTCTTCTTCTTTTTTTTTTGATATTCTATTTTGAATTTCTAGCAATGGCAGTTCTTTTGAATACTGTTCCATTGCACTTGTTCAAGACGAGCCGAGAGTGACTCGTGTACTCGTACCGACGGACTGACCGATTCGCCATGACGATTAATTATCTGGGGCACGAGGCCAGAAGATGGGACGGCGAAGCCACAGGCAGCGCCACCCCCACTTTTAAGCCACTTTGGTTTGGGCCGGTCGACTTTTGGCTGGGGCTTTTTTGGCTCAATCTGTCGCAACTTTGTCGCCATGACCCTTGCCCATGCGCCCGCCGCCGCCGCCGGGAAAAAAAGTGTCAAACTTTGATGGCCTCTGATTGAGAACTCTAACAATCTCTAGCCCTTTGCTAGAACTTCCTTTTTTGCCTTCTTTTTTTTTTTCTTTTTCCTTTTTTCTTTTTTTTTCCCTTTGTTGCTCCCTCTTCTTTCTGTCCTTGCAAAATGCTGCGTCGGCCTACGTGAAACAACACCTAAACAGCTACACCAAAGCGCGCGCACTTGCCTCGCCCGTTTCTCGGAAGCAGCCTGCACCACAGCTGGCACCACAGCCTGCTCTGACTCTCGATTCACCTAGCCGCCCCGACACGACTCGGTCACCGACCTTCTTTTCGCTCTTCTTCTTCTTCTTCTTCTTCTCCCTTTTTGTTCTTTTCCAAACCCCAGATCTTCTGTACACCGAGCCCACTCCGATCCCAGAAAGCGACGCTAGGCGCATTCTGCACTTGGGATGGCTACCGCGATGCTGGAGTGGCCAGTTGCGCGCCCCGACGGCTTCGCCGAGGCTTCTGCCGAGGATGACGATGACGATGATACCGTCGACCTGGTGCAATTTCCCGTCACGGTCGCACAGAAACGGTTGCCAGCAGCGACTGCGACCGACAGTACGACCCTCGGCGCAAAGCACACTGGTCCTGTCCCCAGTCCTACATTGACCAATTGTACCGACATGTTTGGCGACAGCACCATCCTTCCCCCGCCGGCGGACACGCTCGCCAACGCTGTCACAGAAGCCGACATTGACCAAGCGGCCAAGAAGGATGATTCTTTGCTTCCTGCAAACCCCACGGCAGACGCTAGACTGGCGATGACGCCTCCCCCACCTCCCGCTTCTCCCACGCAGCAGCACCCGCCTCATTCGGCCACCACCACCATGACTGGCTCCGACATGACCTCTGTGCGCGCCGAGTTCTCGTCACCGCTGCGGCAGCATGCTGGCGAGGACTGCGCTCCAGAATCGCCCCTCAGCGACGTCAGCGACGCCGATGAGTTCGATTACGACTATGACGAGGCCTCGGGTCATCGTCTCATCCGCATCAAGCCCACAGCCGCCCAGTGGGACGACTTCCCCGCGCTGCTGGCCTTTGCGCGGAAGCTGGGCGCGCGCGAAGACGGCTGCTTCAAACTCCAGCTGCCGGCCGAGCTGCGACAGCCGCTGCCCCCCAAGGCCAGACAGATCCTGCCCGCCAATGCCTACAAGGCCAAGCAGATTCGCCGCACAACGTTTTGGCAGCTGAGTACGGTCAAAGCCGAGGGCGAGTTTTACAGCCCCGCAGACGTGGACGCGGAGCCGACAGAGTCCATCGCAGCCACGCTCAAGACGCTCAAGACCATCTTTCGCAAAAACACGGGCCGGCAGATGCGCAACGTGCGATACCGCCCCGACGTGCCTGCGTGGAACAGCGAGCAGCGCCGCGAAGCCGGCGTCCCTCCCGATTGGAGCCCCATCCACCCGCTGCGCGGCGACTTGCTGGATCGCACCAAGGCTGTGGTCCCCGGCATCCACACCCCGTACGTCTACGAGTCGGCGCCGTACTTTGGCGCCACCTTTCAGATCCACGCCGAAGACTACCGCCTGCTGTCCCTCAACCACCTGTACCGCGGTCGCAAGATCTGGATCGTGGTCCCCTGCACGGCCATTGGCGTGGCCGAGCAGGCCCTGGGCCGCGGCGCCGACGGCTGCTCCCAGTTCATGCGGCACCGCGCCGAGTTCTTCTTCCCGGAGAAGCTGGACAAGCTGGGCATCCCCTACCGCATCGTCGACCAGCGGCCCGGCGAGACCATTGTCATCCTACCCGACGCCTACCACGAGGGGTACAGCACGGGGTACACCCTCGCCGAGGCCAAGAACTACGCCGACGACGAGTGGAGCACCGAGACGTACAGGCCGTGCTCCGCAAACTGCCAGCTCCTCACAGCCATCCCGCCCGAGTACCTGCGGTCGCTGGCGGACGGTGAGGAGAGGCTGGACCTCTGCGCGCTGCAAGACGAGCAGGTGGCACAGGCGAAGCGAGCCGCGGCAGAGATGGAGACGGAGGCGGAAGTGGAGGCGGCAGCGGCGACGACGGCGACGGCGACGGCGGCGGGTGATGATGTGCACCAAGTCGAGGCGAAGCGAGTCAAGGTTTGTTGAAGAATGCAAAATGCTGTGATGAGGAAAATGGGTCACGAATTAATGGGCGATTGTGTGTTTTTTTTTGCGTTTTCGGGTTATCAAGGAGTTTTGTGGACGTGAAACGAGATAATGAATGAGACGGGATTGTTTGGGGCGTTTTTTTCTTTTTTTTCACACTCTCTTCTCTCTGTCCATTGCTCTTGTCGTCTTGAATGTATGCTGCATACTATCAAGATGAGCAAGTGCGAGTGTTGTTACTTTGTTTGTGATCGTTTTTTTTTTTTGTTTTTGTTTTTTTCCTTTCCGGCGTTGAGGAGGGGATGGAATAATACCCTTTGCTTGAAGAATAAAAACCATGATTAATCTAGACCGTGTCCAACGTGAACGAGTTGCAATCACCACATCTGACGAATTCACTCGGGTGCCGGGGTGGTCAACTTTTTTTTTTTTTTTTTTCTGCGTGCTTCACGTTTCTTTTCCATTCTACTGTTTTACTATACTACGAGCAAGACTACCTCGGCTCAAGCAAGTCCTCACTCGGCGGTATGCCGCCCCCCCGTCCTCTTCCCTTGCACATCTTACTCGGCCTTGGCATATTGCTTTCTTTGTCTTTGAACATGCTCAACAGCAAAAAAAAAAAATTCCCTTTCTTCTCTTTTTTTTTAGCCGCGCTTCGCCGCCTCCTCCAGGAGCGTCTCGGCCGCCAGCCTGCCCAGGGCGTCCGACGCCAGCGGCGAGTCGCCCGTCAGCAGGCGGCGGTCGCGGTGCACCTGGCCGGTGATGCCGTCGTTGAGCGTCCTGACGCCGCGCGCGCGCAGCGACTCGCCGACCAGCCACTGCATCTTGCCCGGGATGTAGCCCATGGCGATGTTGGCGCCCTCGTCGAGCGAGTCGGGGAAGACGACGAGCTCGTAGCCGTCGTAGATGAAGCCGCCGTCACCGGCGCCGCCGCGACCCACGCCGGCGGCCAGCAGCGCCGCGGGCCCGTGGCACAGCGAGATGGTGTAGCGGTCGTGGGCGTGCGCCCAGCGGAGCACGTCGCCGACGAGCGCCGACGCGGGGAGGTCGTTGAGGGCGCCGTGGCCGCCGGGGACGAAGACGCCGAGGTACGGCGTCTTCTCGTCGAACCCGCCGCCGCCGCCGCCGCCGCTACCCCAGAGCTGCTCGAGGTTGAGCGGCGCGCGGAGCTTCTTCTCGTACTTGTCGTAAATCTTCTTGACGGCCGCGTCCTCGGCCGGAAACGCCCAGACCTCAAACTTGACGGGCCCGCCGGTCAGCGTGGCGACGTCGACGTCGAAGCCCGCGGCGTCGAGGTGCAGCAGCGGCAGCAGCAGCTCGACCGGGTGGTTGCCGGTCGAGAAGAAGCGCCCGTCCGCCATGGGCAGGTACCGCTCCTGCGTGCCGATCAGCAGCACCTTCCACCGCCCGCCGCTGTACGGCTTGGGGTAGTCGGCGCCCGCGAAATCCGTCTTGGCGGGGACGTACTGCGACAGCGAGTACGGCGAGGGGAACCAGGCGTTGAACTCGGCCGGGTCGGCGACGGGGGCGCGATCGTCGGACATTGTCAATGTTTGTGTGTGTGTGTGTGTGTGTGTGTGGATGTTTATATGGATATCCTTTCGTCAAGGGAAAAAGTATTGAATATCAGAATCTCTTAAAGTGTGAAAGCTTTTCAAGTAGGAGAGGGAACCGGCTCGGGAGGGGTTACCCTTTTATACTTTTGAAGCAAGCTCCGGAAAGCCCCCCCTCCTCGAACCCCTCTTCAATGACAGCATCGAACACCTCTCTCTTGGCTTCTGTGGCGGCCGAGGAAAGAGCAAGACTAGGCAGAGACTGGGACGGGCAATTATGCTTGGCCACCCACCCGTCCATCCATCACATCCATCCATGCACCCTGAGAAATTCTGGGCGAGGCGACGATCAGCTTGGAACTGCTGCGGCAACTTATCAGACAGCACGGCCAAGCAATGCAGAGAGAAACCTTCAAAGACTTATCTCGGCCCCGCTATAGCATTCCAACAGGGAGCAGACGGTCCGATCGTCCACGCCCGATTAAGGTTTAGCTTCCGTCGGAGTTGGCTCTCCATCGGAGTCGGTTCCGGTGGGGGGGCCTGGCACTGGCCGCCGACCGGGAAGATTTGTAAAATCTTCTTCTGCTTCTTCGTCCTTCTCTTCTTTCGAATGTGAGGCTGTTTTGGATTGCTAATGGTTCTGACAAATAACCTGTTTTGCTCTTTCTTAAAAGTTCTCTTTTTGATCGATGCAAACTATTTGAGGCTGAGAAATCAGGATTGAATATTCACGGGGCAGGCTGGTTCCTCATCAGTGGAGCTCCGAGACCACAGCCATGTCGATAGGCAACAGTCAGTGTTCGACTCTGACTCTGTAGAAACGGAACATGTTCATTTTATGGAGGCAATAAGTATCCGTCCTCATCCTGCGCCCAGAGCCATATCTGGCTTGCATCGGCCAACCCAGAATCCATCAATACCGAAAGACTGCCATCCCAATCAAGTCCGTCTAGGGAGGCCCCCGCAGTCGGCTCCGGTCCGAGCATTGTGCTTGTAGTGTCGAGTATACGGCCAGCCTGAGAAGGGCCGATTTGCGGCTGATCAATCCGAGTCGTATCTATAGCGTTTCAGAGACTTGCTTTCCGATTGCGTAGTGTGTCCTTGCACATCCTACTTACTGGTGGGTGCGGAAACGGCAGCAGCGGCGCGGCTCGGTGTTGACGTGTTCTGCGTCTTCATACTATCCATCGGCAGCAGCGTGGCTGCCGCGCTTCCGGTGATGAGCCGGTTCTCGTGCTGCAGCACGACGGCGACAAGACGCTCCAGAACCGCGATGCTCTGTCGGGAGCCGACGTTCTGGGGGTCCGCCGAGTCCTTGCAGGCGCGGATGATGTGCATCACGCCACTCTTGGCCCTCTGGCTCGTATCCGACAGCGGCTGCGACAAGCAGACGAGGCACAGCACGATGCCTGCCGTAAACAGCGTGATGCCAATGTGCATGTTGGCATGCGTCCGTCGCATCGCGTGGAGCGAGTTTGGAAACCGGTGCAGGTCCGCCGTTCTCAGCGCAGCCTCAATCAGATGACGCATCGAGAACCTCGCTTCGGGCGTCGTCGTGGTCTGCATCTTGCTGCCCTGGCCGAATGAGATTGCGCGATGCAGAACGATTTGAAGGTTGTCGTACGTCAGCTGCAACGCTATAGCTTGCATCTGCAGTATCGGGGGTTCCTGGCCCGGGGGTGCGTCCTCGTATGACTCGATGCGCAGCCGGGCAGGTAGCTGGGTCTTCCACTGCGCTAATTCTGTGTGAATGGACTGTACGGTCGCTCTTTGGTTATGCCGACGACGTCCTAGAAATTGGCCCATAATTCGGTATAAACGAAATTTCCATTGATGAAACTCCAGCTCTGCGTCGACGCGGGTGTTGCTCTGCGCAGGCCCAACATGAGATACCATGCTCACATGGCAGTCCAAATCATCCACAATGCAGGGGCGTCCAAAAGCAATGGCAAAGTATCTTGATACATTAGTCAGAGAATTAGAATCAAGAAAGAATTAAAGAAAGTCGCAGTCGCTCGAGGACTCAGCCTGAGGTGGAATCCTTACTTATCAAAGACCTCCAGAGTCCACCAGGTTCGGCGTCTCGTCTCTTTCTCTTTTGCCGAGCAGTCTCGCCACAGATTTTCACGGTGTAGGTTGATGACTTGCGCAATCTTGACACCGGCAGCCGATATGGCCAGGCCGACGTTGGGCCGGCCGTTGAAAAGCAGAAAGCTCCCAAGCAGCACAGATATCTGGACCGCCTCCAGGGTAGCACATCCCATGAACTGCAGGAATCGGACCTCTACCTGGCCCATGATATCCGTCGAAAGCTTCTTGAGCTCTGTTCGGGACTGTGCCGGGCCCTCGGCAAGGGAAGCGTAATGAGCACCGAGCGCGACCACGAGCATGGTGAGCCATAGCACGTTTTCCTCATGGTATGCGACGTGGCTGGATTCAAGAAGCCGCGAGTATCTTTCTCTGAAGCGAGACTCTTCGAACATCTATCGGCGATATGAACAAATGCTCTTCAATCAAAAACAAAGAGAAAACGTCGGGGACGAACCATCATGAACCAGTCAACTGAGAGGAAAAATTTGTCGACCAGCTGGTCTAGGGTAGCATTGTCAGGGAGCTGCAGGCCAACAATTTGTCGCCAATGACGACGGCCCAGAGATTCGAAATTCAGAATCTTGTTTCCTCCTGGTAAAGCAGACGTATCCTGGTTTAAAGAAGAGTCGAGACTCATTTTTGATAATACCTGCCCCCTCTCAATTAGCTGGTCAAGTCTTTTCACACGCGAGGGGGGGGGGGGGGGGATTCCGGTGAACTCGCACCAACGCGGTGAAGTCGACGATACTAGACTCTGGCAGCACCAGATCGCCATCCGCACCTGGCGCGGCCGCATCATGGCCGGCGCCAGCGTCTTGCGACGCCGTCTCGGTGTCTGCCGCGGCAGAGGTTGACGGGGTTGGCCGGTGATCGCCCAGGTGCCGAGGGACGCACTCGGCGCCGGCTCGCACGCAGAGCTGGCATGGTCGCTCGCGGTCACACTAATAAGAGGGGGGAAAGGGAGAGAGGATCTGTATCAGCTTCCTACGCTTGTACTAAGTGTGAAGGGTACTAAGTAATGAGGAATCATAATGCGCCGCCGTCCAGGCACGAGGTCCAGCTGGAGCGCAAGACAGGGTGTGCAGCCTTACCCCGAGTTTGCGCTTGCGACAGCGCTCACAAGCCGATGCCACCTTTTGCCGCTTGCGAGAGGCATTCATGCTGGAAGGCAAGGGGGGACAATTTGCCGGAGAATGGTATTCCTTTAGGTTTAGAAGCCCTTTGATGGAGGAAGGCCGTAGCGCCAGGGGTTTGTTGAGAGTGTTTGCATCGTTTGTCGCATTCTTCTTTTTTCTTGTTGCTGTATTGGGCGAAATTTGCCGCCTGGTTGTTTGACAGTGGGCTCCTCCTCCACACCTGACTAGCTGCTCTGCTGCGATACTGATACGTTCCTATAAAGAAGCACAGTAGTATTTTGTTGGTGAAAATACGACCTGTTGCATTCGGCAATGCACCGAGTAGGTGTGATTGCATGATTTGATCGTGCTGCATGTCGCAGACGTATCAGAAGTTTGGTTTTCCCCCCAAGTTGCAGTCGCCATCAGATGACGTCTGATATTCACTTATGCATCTCAAATACTGATACGCGCTAAAAGCCATGATGGATGGCTAGGCTAGCCTGCTTGATAGTTGTAGAGCTAATGAGTGTCACAACCAGTACGTTGTGCGCTAATCAAGTCAACGTCCGTACTACATGTGAAACCGGGGGAGACCAAAGTAAAGATCATTTTGAGGGCCCCTACTCTCATCAGATGCAAGATGGTACATTGCATGGTGAAAGGCCGACAGTTTCAGCCGCGTCCGATGGGTAGCGGGGGTTTTCACAGCGATGTACCGCGTGACGAGAATATCAATGAGAGAAAGTGATGGCGACCAGGTCATTGCGCGAAAAATAAGCAGACAAATGACAAGCCAGGCCGAAAGAGGCAGAGGGAGGAGGCGGAGATCAATGGTGAGGCTGTACAGTACATGGCGCATGTTGAATCCATGCACCGCTCACTACTTGTGTGCTCCATCTGCGACCTCGAAGGCCAGTATGCAGGTTCCAGTATCAGCATGAATGGCACTCACCGGCTATTGCAGGCTCTGAACATGAGAGGATATGAAGTCGTCATTAGATAGTGCAAATCGCCCCAAAAATTGTAGAGCACAGTTGCCGGGCCAGTCCTGAGACCGACGTGATTCTGAAGCCTGTACTTGACAGTCACTGCCGAACAGACTTGGGGGGGATCACAGCTGGGGATCAGTTGTTACACGCACGAGATGAGGTTATCCCATGTTGCTGTGTTAATATGAAGGACAGATGACAGAAATACAAGCATATAGTGTGAGGAGTTCTACATTGGTTGTGATCCGTGGGGACTTTTGGACCAGAAATTGACTGAAGCAAAGTCGAGGTGTGGTTGCGATGAGTATGGATCTCCGACTAGATTCATTTCCCTCAAAGCATGGAATCCATAGAGTAGCACATGTTCTATTTTGGACAGCAACTGGAAATTTTTTTCTTATTATATTTTTTGTGTAAAGGCGGCTTTGAAACTGGGAATGCAACTGTGGTTCACGTAGGCGGGGTGGAACCAAGAGACGCGTAAAGCCGTGGCGTGTCACAAAGGCTGGAATCAAAGATGATTTCGCCCAGTCTTGTCCTATTTCGGACGAGATTTCATCCAAGAGTTGTCTCGCGTAACGGTGGCTTTCCGGGCTGGAATGCACTCTAGAGCTCGTGTACGCGTGTATGCGCGTTGGAGTCGAAAAAACCCCGCGCGAGTGAAGGCCAAAGTCACCCTGGAAAGAATGGAGTTCAAAGAGGAGAGTCAAAGAGGAGAGAGAGTGTTCCGGACAGCCTCTTCTAGCCCGGACGAGGTTAGGAATGTCTCGTATCGTACGAGTATGGCCTGAAACTTGGAATGTGATTGAGCTTGCATGTAAAGAGCCGCGCGCGCAGCAGCGAACCAGTATCAAAGAATGGAATCAAAGAGCGAAACCAGAGAGAAGCGTATCCGTATTTCCTGCAGCTACTTTTCCATTCGGGCGAGAGTAGGGGGGTGACTTGTGCAACTATGGCTTGAAACTTGGAATGCAGTTTGGCAAAGGAGGCGGGGATGGACTAACTGCTGGGTAAGAGGCGTCGAGCAGCCCACCAATGCTTGAAATATGGAATCATAGAATGGAATCGTTTTTTTTTAAAAAGAAAAAAAAGGAAAAAAAAAAGAGAGCATTCTCTAGCAGATTCAATATTGACTTCTTTGATCATGGTTTTTTCTTTGCAGAAATGGCTTGAAACTGTGGTGCGCCTGAGCTCGTGTACAGATTGATTGGGATGCCATCAACGGGCCCGGCCTTCTCATTCAGAACGTACCTTGGAAGCTTGGGCAGTTCTCCCACGAAAACCGGGAAGCCCGCGCCGAGGCTTGGTTAGTTACTTGGAACCGCTACTCTTGCTGACTGGTACACCTTGGCTACAAACTACTTACACGTATCAATTTTTCGACTGTGCGGCAAAGTACGGTTGCATGAGAAAGTCATCATATGCCATCTCCTCTGCTGTGGGCCTCTTCTCGGGCAACCAACAAAGCACGCTGCGCACAAATCCAAGCAGCAGCTCCTTGTCCTCCCCTTGAACCTGGGTTATGCGATCTTCAAAGGACTGGTCCGGGATCGGAACGGAGCCTTTCCAATTGCCTATCATACCTGTATTAGTTGCATGAAAATTATGGTGCGATAGGGGAAAAGCTCACCCGCATCGTCAAAGAACCTTGCGCAGATTTCACTGCGTTGCAAAAACTCGGGCGGCGGGTTACCCATCAATGACACCATTTCCGCCAAGTGCTGTTCGTCATCAACAACGCCATCCTTGTTCGCACGAAACAGCCGCTTGCCTTCCAGAAGATCCCAAATCTATACCCATGTCAGCAACTCACCACTATTCGTGGAGAGCAAAAAAGCTTACCATGACCCCGACCGACCACAGGTCAACTTTGGAGGACCACTCCATTCCTAGAATAACCTCCGGGGCTCTGTAGACGTCGGGCATAACATCGCCCTTGAAGGTCTCTTGGCCAAATCTTGCGGAGCCCAAATCAGACAGCACAAGCTGCCCGTTGGTCCGCGGTACCGGGCGCGACATGTAGATTGTTCTGTCAGAGAGAATCTTCCTTGCGACAGGGCGCGCCTGTTCGTCCTTGTCTAGTAGAGAGAATGGCGCATCATCCGTTGCGCCAACAAGGAGATTATTCGGGGAAATATCTACCGAGGTTAGAAAAGAAAGAACCGAGACTGGTGGAAATAGACTGACCAGTATGAGCAACGTTATTTTTGTGAAGATAATCCATCGCGATCAGAACAAGTTGGACGCTACTCTGCAACATCTGTTTCGGTAGCCTGTTTTCGGGAAAGTACTCGCGGAGTTCAGTAAGGGTCATTCCCTGGGGCGCGTAGACAAGACACGTATGTATACCGTGAGGACCATTGAGAGTGAAAGAGTCTAGAGCTGTGCGAACGCTGCGTCTGCCCGGGTGCTCTTGGACAGGCGCAGTCTTGAGGTACTCGGCCACTGCGATCTCTTGGCTGGCTTGTGCGGGAACTGCGCCGTCTGTAGTCCGAGTGCAGACCTTTACAGCTCGATATTGTGAAGTTCTAAAAAACCCCGTCAGCAAACTGTTTCAAGATTGACATGAAGCTCAGGGCCGCCGTACTTTACATCTTCGGCTAGCCAGACGGTCGACCCAACCCCACAACCAAGCTTGCAGATGATGCGATACCGTGAATCAAGGGTCTGGCATGTCTCAACGGGATAGTAGTCCTCCGCCTCGTACCCGGGAAGAAGCTCCTCTTCGATAGGCGTGGTATCTGGCACGCGATGGAAGTTCTCCTTTGTCGGACGAGTCGTCAATTTCCGTCGCCAGGGTCTCAATTGACATGCTTCACTCAGACGGCCGCAATTATTGGCGCAAGCAAAAGCGGCTGATCGTTGCATATGAAGCAGTCTGTGAGTACGAAACTGAAGCGCGCGGATTGTCTGTGTCATTGTGAGGCAGAATGAAGAAAAGCAGTCGTGGATCTGCAAACACCAGGTACCTACAGCGGCGTGGCCAGTAGATCGCTAATGCAATGGCTTACTTGTGCATGAGGTACCTACCTATGTAAGGTAACCCCGCTAGCTAAGTAAGTAGTCACTCAGTAGCCCTGCGCATAAAGTTCTTATCTTTCCCCATCTTCTAAGAGTTTCGTCTTCTCTTATTATAACTTTCTAGCTATGCTATTCTCTGCTTCGATACCTGATCGCATCTTAAAATATGCCCATCACTGTTATTCTCGGCTCCTAATGGGGAGATGAAGGGAAAGGAAAGCTGACCGATATCCTTGCTACTGACGCGTAACTCTGCGCGCGCGCCGCCAGAGGTCACAACGCGGGGCATCAAATTGTCACCCAGGGTGTGTCATACAGTTTCCACCTGCTTCCTTCTGGCCTCATCAACCCGAACTGCACCAACTTGATTGGTTTAGGTGTTGTTTTCCATGTCCCATCATTCTTCCGCGAGCTCAAGGAGCTTGACGAGAAAGGCCTCCCCCGAGTTTACGATCGCATTCTCGTTTCGGACCGAGTGCATATTAACCTGGACCTTCACCTTGCTGTCGATGGCCTCGAAGAGGTTGAGCTTGGCGAGAACAAAATTGGAACCACAGGTCGTGGGATTGGCCCATGTTGCAGTACAAAGGCTGCACGAGGTGGTATCCGACTAGTAGAGGTCTTTAACGCTGAGCTGTTTGAGTTAAAACTTCGCCGACTTGCATCAGGCTACGCCAAGAGATATGGCGACTTGCTGAGATATGACGTTGAGGACGAAATCGCCCGTTTTAGAGAATATCGTCCCAAGCTTGCAAAATCCGCCATCGATGCCGTGCCCTTCATGCAGTCCCCCCAAGAGAACAACATGAACATTCTCGTCGAGGGTGCCAACGCCTTGATGCTCGATCTCGACGTTGGATCATATCCATATGTGACAAGTTCTACCACAACCGTGGCAGGCATTATTGGCAGGTTACACCTTAATCCCCGCGGCCTCACTTAAGTGATTACTCGTGCCACGCACCCACTGCTCGCCATCTGCGCGAGCAGTGGGTGCGTGGCACGAGTAGAGTATTCAAAGCCTTTACAACCCAAGTCGAGATGGGCAGTTTCAAAACTAAAGATCTTGGACAAGTTGGAACGAGCCTCCAAGAATTGGGCAAAGAATGGGGAACGCCCACTAGTCGGCAGCGTCGTTATGGTTGGCGCGATCTTGTGGTCCTTCGGTATAGCATGGCTATCAATTATTACACAGCACTCAACTTGACCAAGCTGGACGTGCTGGATGGTGACCATTTTGTCCTCCAACACCCACTTCGAGAAAGTGGGTGTGTGGCACATGTAGCTTGGATTCCTTTCTCTCGTCGGTTGTGGCGGTCTGTTTGGGCGACGCAGGGCCAGTCGATTCTGGACGGACGAGGCTCTGAAACGGAGCTGGAACCGCCCCAGCCCCGTGTTGGGTCCCTGATCAAGGAGCACGGGGGACTGCGGCCCGGGATGGGCGGGACCGCGTTCAAGGGCTTGATGGTTGGATGCCGAGCTACCTTTTTAGGAGAAGAGAAATTGAAAAAGAGTTTTTTTTTTTTTTTGGCCTTTTCTCTTTGGTTCGTTGCAGAAAATTTGGCGATGAGTGGGTTATGTGGACGAGCGGCCGGGGTCCCCTCTCCCCCCCCTGCATTCCCATGTGGGTGAAGGGCAAGGGAAGAAACGAGGCCATTTGCGTCTGTGTGTCTGCAGATTTGATTCATGACACCAGCCTTGTTTAAGTGGTTGGCGTAGTTTAAGGTGGCAGGACTGCTGATTAGAGGGGGGAGAGAGAGCAGAGAGAGAGAGAGAGAGAGAGAGAGAGAAAGGCGACCCAGGAACGAGACCCAGCAAGGGGGAGGAATGTGGGCAAAAGGCAAAGGAGGGGGTAGGGAAGGGTTGTTGAGGGTCGTCGTCGCAGGCGCTTGAGACATTGGGAATGCGATTATTCGTGACTAGAAGGGGGGGTCGGGTTGGGTTGAGAATAAAGATGAGGTGATCTGCCGTAGAGACTGAAGAGGAGTGATGCTTTTTCTTCTTTGGTTTAATGCCGTTTTCTTCCTCTTGCTTGTGATTCATTTTTTTAATTCTAATTCACTCTCTTCATTGGTCGTTATTTCAGGCATCGTCTGTCTGTAAGTGACTTGTTAGTCCATCGGCCGTATTTCTTCACGTCTCGGATCGAATCGTACGCACAGGTCGGGCTGACCAGTTTTGTTTGCACGACAGGTAGAAAACTTGCGAGAGATTATTTTCAGAGGCACATCGACGACACAACGAAGGCAACTTTTTTTCTTTTCTTTTTCCTACATTGGGAGAGCAGCTGAGCGCCAACGAAAGTAGCCGGACCGAGACGACACGAGAGAAAGGGAAGATAGAGAAAGAAGAGAGAACAGAGGACAGGAGAAAGGAAAAGAGCACGCAAACAGGGTGACTGTGCTTTCGTTTGTCTCTATTTTCCTGTTTCTTTTCTTTTTCCACTTGGTCTTGATTGCACCCGACACCGACACCCCCCTTGGCTTGTTTGCCATTCATCCCCAGTTGGGAAGCTGTCCCCGGGCTGTCTGGAGCCGGCCGTCTTCTTTCACTCCAAAAAAAAAAGGTTCAGAGAACCGCTTCCCACCAAAAAGGGGTAAGAAATCGACAAAGAAGAACGTTTCTACTTGGCTGTTGCTTGGTTAGTGGGAGGGTTGCGGCTGTGGCGTGCCCCAGGGTTTTTTTTAGGGACTTGCCTGGCAGCCTAGGTACCTACCTACCTATAGGCACCTATCTAGGTGCCCATCTTACCTACCTACAGGGGTCTCTTCCAGCGCCTCCTGCTGCACAGTTACGGCGTGTTGCACGACATTTGGAGCGCTTACAGCACGTTTCGACATTTTGAGGACATTTGCTTCACGTTGCAAGCGCTTTACACGACATTTCACGAATCTTTGCTTTTTTTTATCCTTTCTATTTATCCTTTCTTTTTCTTCTGGGTCTTTTCCTTCTTTTTCCCCTTGTTCTTTTTTAACGTACACTTTCCGAAACAATGCCGCCCAAAATGTGGAATCGCAACAGAGCCTGGCCGCCGGCCGAGGACCCTCTTGCAGGTCTTCTCACGAGCACGGACGAAGGTTCCCTCATTGGCGACTCGTTCAGCAGCTTTCTCGGAACCAGTCGGTATTACCACGACTCACCGTCAGCACTTGCTGGATCCCTGTATGCTTCACCTGGCGCCGGCTTTGACGCTGGCTTTGACGCTGGCCTGGACGCTCGCGCCGCCGGCGCCGGCACTGACGAGGAGGATGCTGCTACTGCTGGTGCTGCTGGTGCTGACGCTGATGCCGCCTATACATATACCGGAACGACTGTCGCTCCTGTTCCTGCGACTGTGGCTGCTTCGTCGTCTCGCAAGGCTGCCTTGTTGTCTGCCGCCTCTACTACTGCTACGAGTGCCACTACTGTTACGAGTGCTACTACTGTCACGACTTTGACACCAACTTCTTCTACCACCTCTTCTTCTTCTTCTTCTACTTGTTCTGCTACTCATAATATCAAGTTGCGCCTCGCTCGCCACCAACGCTCCAACCAAAAGCCACATCCCTTTACTCATTCACGCTCCCATTTGCAATTATATTCCAATTCACGCCCCATCCTCGACACTCACATCGACACTTTCGACAACGATCCTTCCCTCACAGCATTTGGCATCACCACAGACGTTACTCAAAAATATCGCATCATCAACGGCAAAACCGTGTCCCAGTCTCTTTATCCAGAAGAGTAAGCCATTTTTTTCCCTTCATCGTTTCATCCATACATCCATTCATTCAGCTGCCTTGCACCACCCCAGTTCAGTCTTTGCCATCACCACCCCCACCGCAACTGCCACCACCACCACCACCATCACCACAACCGCAACCAACCGTTTGCGCGCCTCAATTCCCACATTTCTAATTTTGACTCAAATGACCCCAAAACTGCCTCGTCACCCTCTCCATCACCTCTCCCACATCCCCGTCCGTCGTCTCACGTTCTGCCTGGCTCTAGACCCAACAAGCCTCGTCCGAACACCTGTCCACCGGCATCACCGCCACCCTGCCCACTTCAACCACTCTCCACGTCTTATTACCACCAACCGTTTTCCATGCACCAACCGTTTTCCATGCACCAACCGTTTTCTACGCACCCACCACTATCCGCCCACCATCCGCCCACCATCCGCACTCTACTAACACGACTCGTCTTAATATAGCCCATATACGCCTCTTCTCGATTATTCCACCAGCCCTCCCCCCTCTCCCGACCTCAAACCTCCTCCTCGCAACCCTCGCCGTCTTCGCCAACTTCCCTGCCTCGCTGCTGCTCTTGCTCCCCCGCGCACTTCCTCTCTCTCCGGCACCGACGACGACACCCATCTCGAGCGCCACCTCCCCCCAATCTCCACCATACGGCCCGGCCCCGACGACTTCAACATGGTGCCGCCGCCGCTGGTGATTCAGCCGGTATCACCTCCTAGCTCTCCAGAGATCGCGGCCTGGCACGCTCCGTAAGTTCAAGCGATAGCACACGAGCGCCGTGCATGGGTGGTCTAGCCTCACTAACACCATCATCCCCTCAGCCCGCATCTTGAAACAGTCTCACCCATAGACGAGGATTCGGACCCCTCGCTCGATGAGCAGTTCGTCCAAGCCATTAAAGGAAACCCGCGAGACCTGACGCCCCCGGCCGACGCTCCGCACTCCAGTCATATCCCCGTCGCCCAGCGTGACCTGCCTCCTGTACCTCGTGGCTCGCACCGCGCCCCTGCCATAGATCAAGCACCTACCTATCCGCACGCGCCTTTGCAGAGGAGGCCTATAAATAATGAAACTGCGACATGGCGTCCTCAACCACAGCCGCAAACTCTTGTTCCCGCCGAGCTGGTGCAGGGACCCCCCCAGAGGACCGTGAAACCTGGACGAGACTCATCCTTTGGTCTGCGCTCCAAGCAGGCCAGCAGGCAGGCCTTGCCGCTCGATTCCAGACCCCCATGGCATGGCGCCAGTGGTCGTGAGAAGCAAGTCAAGCCGATGCGCGACGACCCAAATGCTGCGACGCTCCCTCTCCCTACCAACGCCGGCAAGCGAGGCGCCCTCAAGGGCGATGGCCACTTCCGTGCTCGAATATCACAGATGGGAAGCTCCCGTATCGACGGAACCACCGGCGCTGGTGCTGCTATGCGCAAACTCATATCCTCACGGACACACAAAAAGGCTGCCGTTCCTGCCGCGCAGCCCGCTCGCGCCCAGTACGATATGGATGCCAGCCAATTTGGCCAGGATTCGTACCCTTCCCCGCCTCGTCAGGACGGATACAGACTGCCGCACGCGTCTTCCCACCCGCAATATTCTCCGGCTCAGAGCATCACCATCAAACGCAAGCCACCTGCGGGTGCGCATTTCGACAAGAACAGCAGCCACGCCCATCCTTTGGCCTCCAGCCCTGTCAACGAAGATGAGGTCCCAAAACCGCCTACGCCCGAAAGCCCGACCGCCTCTCGCCCCGCCCGCACCGACCCTTGGGCACAGCCCAACTCACGATTTAGCTTTACAACTTATGCTACTACTGCTGACGGAGCGACTTCTATTGAAAACTCACCCGCTGTCGGCATCGGATCACCACCCACCTTGCCGGGGTCTGATTTCGGCCCACCATTGTCTGGTAATGAACACCTGCGGTCCGTATCCGATGCCCCCCTTGCTATTCGAACCACCAAGGTTCCACGATCCAACTCTCCTGCCTACAATACCACTGGCTCTGTATTAGACAAGGTCTCCGTGACGCCGCGTCGTGCTTCGTTCTCG
Organism: Cordyceps javanica; assembly: GCF_051103115.1. NCBI lineage: Eukaryota > Fungi > Ascomycota > Sordariomycetes > Hypocreales > Cordycipitaceae > Cordyceps > Cordyceps javanica. Next base: position 1,638,954 of record NC_139299.1, read on the forward strand.
TCTCTCGCCAAGCCGCTCCCGCCCGCGCCGCCCGAGATTTCTGCGGGCGATCGAGTGGGCTATCTCACTGCGCAATTAGACGCATTAGCCAACCGACGGACCAATATTAAACAGTGCGTCAAACAAATGACAGAACTCATTCCCAAGGACAATCTTTTCGACAGCGCCAAGGTGCAGGAGAAGCGAGAAACGGACCGAAAAACGGTCGAGGCTCTCAATGAAGAATTGGCCGCAGTGCTGCGGGAAGAGTATGAAATCGGTCTGATGCTTCACCGTGCATACAAGCGGCAGGACAAGGAGGCAGTCTACGAACCGACGACTCTGTGGGTCAAGCGAGTGGCTGGCTAAGATGGCGTGGAGCAAGTACATATAACGGAGCACCTTGTATATTGTATATAGAATACTGTTACGGGCTGGAAATACCCATGCATACATGTTTCTGCGTTGGGGGGGGATGAAGGGACGCGCTGCTGGCTGGCTATCCACCCTCGAGAAGAGTTGGAGAGGCCGAGGAGCGGCACGACATCGCTGGCGAGAGTGATCGTGCCCATGACTAAGTAGTTAATGAAGAAAAAGATACCACCAGTCCGCATGCGCAAATCCACAGCAAAACAATGGTGAGACCGAGTGTGAAGATGAGAAAATGGGCCATGCACAGACACAGCCAGACCAGCCGCCGCGAGCTGCTCCTCACAACATCCTCAGCCAGACCAAGGCAGCTCCTTGTTTCGCCAACCGGCTGGCAGTAACGCGGCTTGCGGCTCGCCAGGCAGCTCGCGTGCTTGACGAACCAGCGCAGGCACCGGACAGCCCGAGCCCGCGCCGCCCGCGCCGCCCGCCCGGCCAGCGGCGTTGGCCCTCCGCGGCACCGACTCCACTGGACCGCCGCCGCTGCTGCCCATCTTGCGCCGATCCACCAGCACCACACCCGCGTGACCGCCGTCGTCCGCACCGCGCTCACCAGAAGTTGCACGGCGACCAGGGGGGTGGTGGCGAACACGGTACCAGAACATGCTGCTGCGAGATGCTCATGGCGTCGCGTTGCTGCTGCCACAACAGAGCAGGACGAGGAGGGAGTTGTTCGCCTTGCGATGGGTGGTGGCGGCAGCAGTTGGACCGGCAAGAGGAACAGCACCACCAACAAGGGCACGACGACGACGACGAGGCGCTGCCAGGGCAGCAGGATGTCGGGGCGGGCGCGGAGGAGGAGGGTGCAGAGGACGATTTGGAGGGTGGCGTGCAGCCGGGATCGCGGTAGGAGGGGGAAGCGGAGGAGGAGGACCTGGAGGGCCGAGGTGGCGGTCATGGTTGAGGGAGTAGGTCTCTTGTGTGCAGTCGTGGTGTGTATGGCCTCACGTTTCTTCCAAAGTTTTTCTTCTTCTTCGGAGGGGGGGAAAGGGGGGTTTTTTCGACACGACTTGAAGAGTTGCATCAAGGAGTCTTGCTACTTTTCAACTTTTGGACCCGGTTCTCTCTGGTCTCCCTTGTTTTCTTTGTCTAGGTATTGAAGCCATGCTACTATCCAGTATATCCGCCTCTCTCTCATCTTTTGCCTGGCAAGAGAAGAAAGGTCCCGCGCCGCAAACGATTTGCTCACGTAAAGCGACGCTACACTGTGGGTAGCAATCCCCATGTCAAAGAAGAAGAAGAAGAAGAAGAAGAAGAAGAAGAGGCGAGAAAGAAAAGGAAAAAGGACTAAAGAAAGAGAGGTGAAAATGGGGGGTGCGGGAAGGTCAAACGCTGCCTGTATTTTGTGCTAGTTTTCGTTCATACGCTTGATCGGGCTGCGCTGTAACGCCAGGAGGCGAGTGTACCGCACCAACCTATCCAAGAGATTTCGCGGGATGCTTTGCTGCGGCTTTGAACTCTTTGATTTCGGAACACCCTGCTGCGCTCCTTGTCCTTTGATTATGCCGCCATCGCCACCAAGAACACATAGTACATGCATGCTGGACAAGCAAGCCCCCGAATGAAACCAAGCAGGAAACCGGGCGTTCTACTCTACTGACCAATTTGGTGTTGGGGGGTTTGGAATTCTGTCTTGTCAATTGTGATTATGCTTCCCCAATGATACTTGCACATTCTTTCAAATTCGTTTGTGTGACTGCGTCTTTCAGTTGTATCATGCACACACAAACGTTGTTAACACAGTCCCCCCCCGTCAAAAACAGACACTTAGTTTACCATTATAGTCAGCATAATAGTTGAGATTATTGATCCATTTTGTTGGAATCTACATGACACAACTCAAAAACTACCACCGCATACAAGTTCTAGCCGATGATCCGAGCACCTGCCCTCCGCAGCCGGCAGTTGACTGACTGCTTCCCCACCAAACCGAACCGGAGAGCCGTGGTCAAGTTGCATCGGGGGTCACAAGAGAATACTGTGAGGCGCGCCACAAAATCGGCTTCTTCGTTCCTTGGCATCTTGGGCCGCATCTCACGCTGAAATCGTCCTTGGCGGAATATGCCCCGAGCCGCTGCTTTCCTCGTCGCGATTCCATTCCGTCCTTGCCTGGCCCCCCCTTTCTTACCGCGTCCCCCCCCCCCCCCCCCCCCCGTAACTTATCACCGGGCGGGCGTACTTTGTTGCCGATCAGTTGGGTCGCAAGGCGAAACGAGCTTCCTTAAACGGACTACACGCGGGGCAAGAGATAAAAAAAGATGTAAAGGAAAAAAAAAAAAAACGGGGTTGCTTCCTTTGCTGCTGCTGACGGCAACGTAATATCGTGGTGTCAAAATTCCAATATACAGATAGATGACAAGGGGGCGCTGCAACACGATAACAATCTAAGCATTATGACACTGAGTCATAAATAAACTACCCGGCCATGGTCGAGACAACGAGTGCGATCGTCGGCGGCTGCTGCCTGTTTTGTCAATCCAAGTACTGATAGGACTGCATTTGGCTATTTGACGTGAAACAGACTCTATTTTCTTGTCTAATAGCCTGCAGGAAAGACGCGTGTGCGTTGGAAACCCCCACGTGCCTTGATAGTTTCTCGTCAACGCGAACCTGGATGGTGAGCATCCCATACCAAAAGGCCAAACCACTCTGCTGCGATGACGAGAGCCTACCATAGTAGTCCCGTCCCATGTCCGGCCCCTGCTTTTCAGGCTTCTCATCCCGAGCCGAATCGCCGTCTTGGCAGCGGCTGGACATCTCTTGGCATCTGGGGAGGGGGAGAGGGGGGGGGGCAAGGGGATTGGAGCCAGCCCTCGCAGGCCACACACCAACGACGCACCCCAGAGAAGCGACCCAAAAAATGCCGGCGTGCCCACTTGATGCACATGCAATGTACCAGAATCGTGGAGATTTGTTTTCTGGGACAAAGTGGACACAATGTGACGACAAGATTAGTTTGGCCAACTGGCTGGCTGCGACCTCGGCGGCGGCGGCGTACTGGGACTCGGAAAGAAACTAGAAAAGAGAAATAAAAAAAGAGGGAACCGCCACAAATTGATTGACTGACCTTCCGTTAATGGCAGGTGGCTCCTTTGCCCGGGGGCCGCTTGGTGTTGGCGATCGGCGGCGCCGCTTCATTTACACGGGAGCCGAACCAACCGTGTAAGCACCGTACAAGGAAGGAAACTCTTCGAGGTCGAAACCAGGACCCGGCATCCATCTACTCACCCATCGACCATCAGCAAAGCAAGTTTTTTCCAGGCCTAGATCGATTCGGGCAGGCCACGCAACAACAAAAGATGGGCCATTTCTAGTCATGATGGCGACCCGATCACCAAGCAAGGAACAGTGTTGGCGATGCGACGCTGACGAGAGACGGGGGTTTCCTTTTCATGTATAAATACATCCTCATGACTTGACCGCAAGAAATGTGATTGCTCTTGTTTTCTCCTTTTTCCAAACCAAAGAAGAAGAAGAAGCCTTCTCATTCTTTTATCACAAAGCACAACACTTGCAAAAAAAATGAAGACTGCCGTTGCTGTAGCTCTTCTCTCCGCCACGGGTGCCCTCGCCGCCCCGAGGGCCAGCAAGAACGTCCCCGTCGGAGGCCCCCTCAACAAAAAGGTCGGCTCTTTCGCCGGCCAGCAGGTCCAGTCGCCCTGGGGCGGTGGTGTCCAGGAGGGCAACGGCTGGACCTTTGTCACGGGCACGACCAAGATTCCCAACATCTCCGGCCAGGACACCTACGCCGGCACCGCCGCCTGGGTCGGCATTGATGGTGAGTTTTTTTTTTTTTTCCTCTTTTTTTGCTGTCGATTTCCCCTCTAGCCCCTTTTCCCCTTCCCTTCTTCAAACAAGAACCAAACAGCTGACGGGGGCGACAATCAAAAGGCTACAGCTGCCAGTCGGCCATCCTCCAGACCGGCGTACAGGCCCACGGCGACGGCACCGTCCGCGCCTGGTACGAGTGGTACCCCGAGCCGCCCGTGTACTACGACGACGAGTTCCCCGTGGCCGACGGCGACGTGATCCGCATGTCGGTCAACGCCACCTCGCCCACCTCGGGCAGCTCCACGCTCGAGAACCTCACCACCGGCCGCCAGGTCACCACCCCGTACAGCAACATGCGCGAGTCCCTCTGCCTCGCCGACGCCGAGTGGATCCTCGAGTACGGCGGCGACTCCCAGACCTTTGCCAACTTTGGCGAGTGGGACTTCTCCGACTGCCAGGCCACCTCGGGCCAGGGCGGCAGCGTCAGCGCCGAGGGCAGCCGCATCACAAACGTCGCCATCGACGGCCAGACCCTCACCGACTGCCGCGCCGACAGCCAGGGCGTCCAGTGCGCCTACAGCGGCAACTAGTCGTCCCGGGGAGGGGAGGGTCTGAGCCGAGAGAAAGGTTGGACCGATCCTGACCGGCGGGCGTCGACGGGACCTGGGATTGTCAATGCCGCCAAAATACGTATATATAAGGAAACATATAAAGTAAATAGTACAAATTGAACAATAAACACGATGAACAGCCGGCTCTTCTTCCTTGTAAAGTGCTTGCTGATATACTATTGAGAGATTCTGACGTCCGTCATGCCAAGCTCCAACGCAGAACGTCCCTCAACTTCTCGACTGAGTAGGAAATTTGTGCCTCAATATGGTTATTGGCATGGATCCTTGCGCTCTTTAGGGATGCATGCTTCGAAAGTCCCAAAAATGAACGAACCAAGATAAAAAAAGAACATTCTTACAAATATAAGCTGTAACGGTGGCGTGGTTGAAGTCGGCTGTTCACATCATAGAGCCGTAGAATAGCTAGTTGACCCGAGGACATTTGTATTTATACATACATATTTTGCTATGCTTTGATCTGCCGCACGTCCAAGAAAAGAATCGAAAAAGCTATCAACATTATATCAAGGTATGTACAAAAACCATGCAAGTGGTGCCTCACCCAGAACCACTACGACCAGAGAAAGTCGAGCACAACGGAATGGAAGGCGTCCGGATCAGACAGCTGAGGAGCATGACCGAGATCCGGAAACTGGTGCAGCTGGCCGTTGGGAAGCTGAGAAGCGACATACGGCCCGAGAACATCAAAGTGTCCAAGCTTGGCCGCGACATCAGGGGGGCTCCACTGCGACCCGATGGCAGTCTTGTCCTTGTCGCCGACAATGAGGAGCGTCTGCGGCGTGAGGTCGCCAAAGTAGTGGGCAACGGGCGAGGTCAGCACCATGTCGACAATCTGGGCCTGGTTGGTGACAAACTGCTCGCGCCTGGAGCCGTTGTAAATGTTGACCAGCATCCTGACCCACGTGTCGTAGGCGCTCTTCCACTGGCCGACATAGTAGACCTCCTGCTCGTAGCCCTTGATGGACTGGTAGGTCTGGGCCGACTCGGACTTGTAGCTGTCGTCGAGGGCAATATAAGGGACCCCCTTCTCCACGTAGTCCTCGAGACCGACCGGGTCGACGAGAACAAGCTTCTCAATCATGTCGGGATACTGCAGACCGAATCGGATCGAGAGCATGCCGCCGAGAGAGTGGCCGATCAATGTAATCTTCTTGATTCCCAGAGTCGTGAGCAACGCCTGCGTGTTCTTGGCCAGCTGGTTGGTGCTAAACTGGTAGCTCGTGGGCTTGCTACTCTTGCAGAAGCCAACCTGGTCCGGGGCAATGACGCGGTAGCCGATTCCGGTGAGGGCATCGATCGTCGCGCCCCAGGTAGGACCGCAAAAGTTCTTGCCGTGCAGGACGACAGCAGTCTTGCCATTGGGGGCGCAGGAGGGCGGAACGTCCATGAACGCCATCTCCAGATCCTGGAGCTGGTTGTGGAAGCGAAAGAGCTTCACCGGGTGCGGGTAGGTGAAGTTGGAGCCATTGAGATCATTGTCAAAGGGACCATTGTCAATGGAGCCGTCGGTCTGCGCCGAGACAAGACCGGCGCAGAGCATGCCAGCGGCCGCAAGCCCAGCAAGAGAGAAGCGCATGGCGAGGAGTAAAGGCGCGTATTTCGCGGGCGGTTGGGGGAGTAGAAAGTGAGGCTATTGTGGCAGCTGGCCGGCCGTTTTTAATCAGTCGCACAAGACAGCTGCAGAGCAGAACATTCCAGTCAGAAGCACATGTAACGTAGGTGTCAAGATGCAGGCGGGTGCCCTGGATCGAGAACTTGAGGTGGTGAGCGGCATACTCACCGTACGGAATATCCAGTGGAGTCGTCTCTTGTTGCTAGGCGCAGGATCCCCGATGCAGGGAGGTGGATATGACAGCCTGATAATGTGACGAACCGGCGCCAGATGTAGCAGGTGAGGGACCGGAAGTAGCTCGAATTGTCGTAGTCTACCATGTGCTACTTGTTAGCTTTGCAACTTGCCCAGAGCCAGGCCAACCAACTTGCGTTATTCGTGACAGGGGCATCGCCCAGTGGCTGCCACGAGGCGGCGTGGTTTCTTCGTGAGAAATTGGCCGTGGTTACACGTGTGGCCGACATTTTTCTGCAGGTGCATTACCTCCGTATTCTCTGTTTACCTGGGTATCGTCTGAAGAGACTCTGGCGGTTGGGAATAGCTTCTTGAGCCGGGCAAGTGGCTCTCGACGTTTTACAACAGGTGGGCCCAGTTTCGATCTCCTCCGCGTCTCGCTGGAACGGGAACTTTTGCTAGCGAGTTCCATCAATCATCAGGTTTGGGCAGAAATGAGAGCGGGATTTCGGGCCACTAGCTCCAACTTATCAAGGTCTTGAGCGATTCCTTCGTCAACTCAACCTTGCTGTGTCATCGCGTACGTATAAGTGATTGGTACATACTTAAGTAGGAGACGGACAATGATGGTTGCAAGTTGCTGCCAACATATGGATCCATGTAGGTGGTGAATATGCGGTGGCAAAATATTTCCTTTGAACACTAAAATGCGTTTCTGTCCCATCTGGTAAGTAGTTGGCGGTGCCAACTCTGACCCACGCGAGATTTATCATTATATCCGCGTTCGCGTATAAACCTTGGCCCAGTCTTCGCAGAGTCTCTTATCACGTCCCTATCATAAGCCAGCCGGAACCGCGGATTTTGCTGCCGCTGGGGATAACGACTTGTGTCGGCGACGAACACATTTGGCACCGACGCCGTTTTATTTGCTTGGTGGGTGGCCTGTGCCGAACAGATTGGTCGTCTTTAGGTGAGATCAGGTTGCGGTATCCGGGTCTGACCTGCTGGAAATCGTCATGGACAGGATATAGCGGCACCGGTAGTTTGATACACTGTGCTGCGTTACTTTCGGGTGTTGATGCAAAACTGTGGTTGGTGAAGGATACAAGTTGGCAAACAAACGGCTGTGTAAGAACGCCTGCTAGCTGCGAGCGGCTTGGAAGCTGAGGGGCTGGCCGCTGACAAACGATGGAGGCCTATCAATCATTTGCCCCTGCAATATTTCTAACCTTACATATACATCTTGTGATCGGTGCACATCGTGGGCCCTTCAACCATCTATCGAGTTCAGATTCCCGCAGCTTCCCGTATCGATGTTCATCGTCTCACATCCACCACACTAGCTCGCCAACAACGCCAGCGTAAAATAGCCATGTGGTATCGCACCGCAGCGACACACAACACCCGTATGACAGTCCCAAAAATCTACGCTGATTCTTCCCGGATTTGGAGACTGGTCCGTCTGCGGTAGTATTAGCCAGTCCCCTCTGTCGGTCTTGCAGCGTACTCTGCTCCTGCACCCCGCCCAAACCCGCCCCGTATGGTCATCGCCTAGCAGCTAGCTGCGGGCAACTAATGCACTCCGTGTTGGGGGAGAAATATCATCATCCGGCAGAGCAAATCTCTAGCCTGTCAATCGCATGGCCCGTGCCACGGAAAACACCAAGTCATCAGCTCGGTATCGGGTTTCAATTAGCGACAACGTCCTTGATAGCTCCGCCGACAATCCGCAGCGTTCAGAATGTAGAGATTCTTCGTTTAGTACAGTCATACTTGCAAAGGTGAGCACTCAATCCAGACTAACATAACAGAAGTCGCTAGGGGCGCAGCACATGTAGTGCTAATGTATTTGATAAGGAGTGCACAGTGTATTTCAGCCTACTTGCAGTGCCAAAAGTTCACTACGATCCATCATCCGACTCTACAAGCTCTGCCCAACCGAGGTCTTGGATAAGGCCAGGTCGGCCTCTGTCAGCTTCAGTTGCAGGGCTCGTGTATGGTTGTGCAGGTGCTCCGGCTCGGTGGTCGGTGAGACGGCGAGGAGGTTGCTTTGCATGATTGTCTAGCCAGAGGGCGCGCTCGATGATTCCTCTGAATGGCGACCAACGATTGCGAACCCATTGCATGAATCCACAGGGATTTCCTTCTTGCCGCCAAGGTGCGTGCTTTGTACTGTTCGTGCTGTACAGAGTACATATGACAATTTCGTAATGGCCGTAAGAATATCGACAATGGTCCATCTTCATTACTATCAGCAATCAACTGCCGAAGTCTGGATAGGAAGCAAAGGCATCATTCATAGCCTTTTCCCCTTGAATATTGCAAGTTGCTAATAGACCCTGTTACCAAATTCCCGACTCACTTCTGCAGATTGAGTCCCCGCATGGATTCGACCTTCACCTACCCCTCTTGCCCCTATATAACTCTCAAACTGTGAGTGCTGACTGACTCGGAAAGGATACCTTGGTATCCGTATATTTAGCGCCTTCTCTATAGCTAGGTACTCAGTATACTCGAGACTTCGTAAGAGTACTCCGTATGAGCACTTAAATACTTGGCGGACGTAACGAATAGTGTCCGAAGTAGTTCCGCCGAAGTCTCGTATGGGTCCCCATGATCCCTATCAATAACTGGATGTGATTCCATGCATAACGCTACGTAGAGACCGGCATGACCATATCCAACGTAGCTCTCCACAGCCTTTGTGGTAATACAAGCGCTGATATGACCATGGCCCTAACTGTGTTTATATAGTACTGCTCATCAATGATCATAATAGAAATACAAGTGAGGGTTTAGCAAGTGCCTGGCCGATCTTATAGCTGCCATGACTAGCCGGTGGGCTGTACAGCAAGTGACGATGTCTGCTGTATCACGATGATACGTTCTTATTGTGTGCGAGATGAAATTTATACGTACTGCCATGCCGTTATACGATATCTTTCGTTCGAGATATTCCCTTTGTATCCATACCGCATAATTATAGACATTCCCTGAAGAGTAAAAAGCATCTAGTATCCTAGGATGGTAAATACACCCATCAAACCAGTACTTACCAGTAGTACTTGGACAGTTGATGTGATATAGTTACACCCTAGTGTTTGAGGCATGCAGCTCAATGTGTGTGGGAAACAGGTAGTCTCAAGGTAAGGAACACCCCTACATCGTACTTGATTTATCTACCTACTGTTGTCAGCAGGACACCTCTGTTTTCAGGATTTATATTGCGCATCAGTCCCGTCAAACTCGTCGCAATTTCACCACTCACAATCTTTCACCATTCCAAAGCTACTCCAGCACTTTGCTCAATCAAAAACACATCTTCTTATCCACTCTGACTTCTTTACCTTGATTTAATCAAATGCAATGAGGTGCTCCGTTACTTTCCTCCCTTTATCGGCGGCTCTAGCAACAGCAGCGCCTCTAAACGAGCCGCAGACTGCAGCGAAGCTACCGTATATTGAGGTCGGGAAAGATGAACAGAATTGCGGCACCCTTGGCCCATCAGACTTAAACTGTGGCACCCGTAGATTCTGTTTCTTTTTTGACAGCCCTTTTTGACGTAAGAGGCTTGGGAACAATTACCAGTACACCAATAGTAAAGAATGCTTGCAAGCCCATGAGTCTCGCAAGGTGAGTTGCAGCGACGACATTCAGAAAATCTAGAGACGATCTGACGGTTCTCAAAAAGCCGTTCATTATAAAACCCGAGGGATCTCCAGTATGCTACACTGGACAATGGGAGCAATGCTTGGGAACACAGCAATACTGTGCTACAAAGGGATGGACAAGGAAGGAGGAGAAGGGTTCGTACGAAAGCCCTGAAGATTGTCTTGAAGCCCGCGGAGTGTACTAGTAGCTTAACGGCAGCTTTGGCCCTACTCGTAGTATAGACGCGGCGGAGAGTCTTTTATTGGGCTTGCTTTTTGCCTTGTAGGGTCCGGAGAGGCAAAACGGCAAGGGTGGTTTGCCAAAGGCGAGACGCCAAAGTTTTCGCTCAAAGCATCCGACACATTCGCAGATCGAGGAGGCTGGGCACAAGCTTGTGTCAATCTTCTATAGCTACTTGGTACCCTCACAAGACGGGATCACAATGCAAGCGTCGCTAGCACCGTTCAGCAACCAGAAGCTCGCTCAGTTTGAACAGGTTTATTTGATAGTAGCTAGCTTAGCTGGTAGAGCCAATATAGAGCCTCTTTTGTGGGGAGTTGCAGCTTCTCAAAACGACGTAAGCCTTGGAAAGAAGGATTGTACCAGCTAGTGTTCATCAACTTGGAAGCCTGATAAGGGTCACCATAGATCAACGTCTAGTTAGAAAACAGGTAGCCGGGGCAGTATACAGACCGCCAGCCTCTCCAGCACCTCACTGGTGGGGGTGATGGCTGCGTAGCATGTACAAGGTTCGCAAGGAGCTACTCTAGTCGCTCGTTCGGAACCGGCCCTTTTTCTACCTGGATTAGTGTACTCGTTGCGCAGAATGGCGACTACCCCGCTGTTGTCCCCGTGAGATCGACCGACAAGTGAAGTCGGTGCACTTATTAGATGGCGATTCCTCAATTAGCTAGCGGACCCGGGTGTGCCCAGAGGCCTTTGTCTTGTCTGCTGGCCGTGGTTGGATAAAAGGCACCGCCACGCAACAAACCCTATACGCGCGGAGCTCTATTCCTCAAATCTCGTGCCGACGAACTAGTTAGCCCTCTCTACTCATAAACCGCAAATCCTTCTTGCCAGCTAGGGTGTTGGCGCTCGGCGCGCCGGTGCCAGGCTTTCTGCTAGCTGCCGCACCATTTTCTTTTTTTTTTGGTTTTGCTTGCTCCTTTCTTGGTCCTCAGTCTGTCGGCCCCGAATCACCCGATAGGGTCTGCCGGCCGGGTATCGACAAGGGGCTTATTACGGTCCGTTCGGTTGTCAACTCCCCCCGGGACTTGCGCCTAAAAGAGTCTTGTGCATGCAGTAGCTGCAGCCTTCAATGGTTGGTTTGATAGTTGTAAACAGAAACTGCGCTACTACGCCGCAGCCACTTCACCAAGCCTCTCTCCCGCGACAAAGCTGGGCCAGCAAGTTCAGCCAGTTATTGGGCTTTGCTCTGAGTTTTCGCTTTATAACCTCATTCTGGTGAGATATGCCACCCAATTTCTTCCATTCAGCTCAGGCAGTTCTTGAACATTCATTTCCGCAGTTCTGATACGTGGGATCGCATCTAATTATGCTACACCATTTACTCAGTCTAAATTCTTGTTACCCATCGGGTTGTATTCGGCGTCCAGAACCATTGACTAGGAGTTGTCCACAAACGTAGTCGATTCACCAACCCCCTCGATACGACGTGCACGCGCCATGTGGCAAAAAAAAAAGAAAGGATAATGCGAGGGGAGCTCCCGAAAGCCGTGTTCGCCTTGGCCACTGCGTCAAGGAATATGGGTTTCGTTCGTTCGGTCTTCTTGCATATTTAGCCTCGCAGCTACGAAGGTTGTAGTCTCAATTGCTTCTCGTCTAAACTGGCTTACATTCCACTGGCGTATACCAGCCTGGCACCCATTGTCCATCGAGCTCCCATGCCAGACGGAACATCACAGGGCGGTCAGCGGATAACCTCTCGAAACGAATTGCGAGCCGGCACTCACCACCCTTCTTCCGTCGCCCATCTACCAGTACAGCGATTCATCACATCGCGAGGCTGCCCAATGGCAAGCGTAAACCGTCTTCTTAAATCGTGCTGGGGAAAAGAGGACTAATAGGGAACTGGGGGGGTTGCAAACCACCTACCCAAACAGGCAACAGACCTTTGATTTGAGGCTGATCCTGCAGCGTACCTTTGCAATGATCATCCACGTGGCGTCAGTCTGCAATATAGTACCTCAAAAAATTTGTGCCATGATGGCTCTATGCGGGTTTGCAGCATCCTGGTGAAACCGGTCTGCTTCACTCGACCACGCGCCGCGTACTCAGACAGCTAACGCAGCCTAATGCATGCCCGGCATGCTTTGGGGGTTGAAAATGGGAGCATCGACGCTCATACTAGTACCCCCTCCTCCATATCGCATGTCCCATCACCTTTTTGCTGGAGCGGGGTTATTAGATGATGATGATGGTGGTGGTCCGCGCTTGATGTGCCGACTAGTTCATGCAACGCTGCTCATTTGTGTGTTCGCAGTTCCACCCCGTCCTGCATATTGATATGTTCATTCTTCAGAGAACCTTGTCCATAGCTATTAAAAAGATTGCCGTCCCCTGTACCTAGTATCCCGTGTTGTTTCTCTTCTTAGATGCTGTGCCTGCCTGCATATATGGTCCATCACTTCGTCCGAACCACGTCGTTATTTTTGAGTTGCTGTTGCAGTACAACACTGCGAGTTGACACGTTTTGACCATTCACAATGACTGTCTTCGAAAGCCAAACAGCATCTAGTCATGCTGACTACGTGAGGATCCCTTGTATTGTCTTCTTTGCTGTCACGCCCATCTTTCTGGGTATCCGTGTGTATAACCGTATATCGAGGAGAACGGGCCTGGGCTGGGACGATGCTACTATTATTCTGTCCTATGTGAGCACAATCTTCCATTTACAGAAATCCGCGCGGCTGATTCTAGTCTCATAGTTCTGTACACTGACTGTCATGATTTTCATGATGGTATCGGTGGACGCTGGCTTCGGAAAGCATGTCAAGTCGTTGTCGAAACCGAACAAACTCAAGGCTCTTCAGGTACCCTTTTTCTCTTCCAGAGACTTGCGCACCGGCCTTTCTACTAACACAGTAAACAGATGTTTTACATTGCTCAAATATTTTACAAGCTCACCATTAATCTCACTAAAACGTCGATTCTCCTACTCTACCGCCGAATCTTTGTTCAGAAGTGGTTCCGCTACAGCTGCAACACCTTGATCTGCATCGTCATGGCGTACTGTGTTGCGACTACGGCATCGTCCATCTGGCAATGCACACCAATTCCTTTTGCTTGGGACAAGTCCCTCCATGGCACTTGTATCAGCATGATCAAGAATTGGTACGCGAATGCTGGCTTTGCCATTGCGACGGACCTCTTGATTCTCAGTCTCCCGATGCAGCCGATCTGGGCTAGCAAGCTTCCCGTCAACCAGAAACGTGCTCTTATGCTCGTGTTCGCTCTCGGTGGTTTGTACGTAAATCCGATTTTATTCTGCAGCAGTCAGAAAAGCTGACATCTATCCCTCAGCGTCACCGTCACCTCGATTCTGCGTGCTACGACGCTCAACTTTTCCATCACTTCCCCCGATGTAACATGTAAGGCAAGCTCAGATATCACCTCTTAATCTACTAACGAATGCCGTTAGACGATATTGCATCTACGCTTTGGACCATGATCGAGATGAACGTCGCTCTCATCTGCGCTTGCCTGCCAATGTGTCGCATGGTCCTCGCCTGGATGCTTCCTGGGCTATTTGGCTCCATGACAATCGCATCCACGCCCAAGAATCCACACTCTTCTGGCTCCTCAAATCCTACAATGACAATCGGTCATCGCCGCTTGCGCTCTCTCAACGGCCAGTGGGCACCCTACACCGGCCCGAGCAAAGCCGAGGGTCGCAGCTCAGTGCATCATCATGAGGAAAGTAGCGAGGAATTCATCCTGGCTCCGTATCAGAGGGTATACATCCAAGAGGATCTCAACGGCATCATTCGCAAAACCACTCAGTACGAGGTCTATTACGAGGGCGACTTGTCAAAAGCCGAGAAAGGCCGGTCCATTGCTACTCACGCCTATGCTCCGTGACAGAGTCCTTAGGATGCGGCCGTGTGAATATGCATCATTTTAGGAAGAAACAACGGCAAGCGAGGATGCTTAATAGTTGCAGCCCTTGACACTTCTTTTAATAGTTCGCCATTTTGCTTGGATTCGAGGGTGTCTATTTGTGGCTAGGCGGCGTATATTGGGTTCGGTCAGGGAACGAGCCCACGTCTGAGAATTGCTGTGCACGGCGGTGAACGCTAATACTAGTAATAGTTTTTCGTTCGATATTTCAATTAATTTACGACACTCTTTATGCAGAGGATTTATCAGTATTCGCGGTCTGCGATGATGAAGTTGTTTAGGATAGACGTTCTTCTCGCCAGAATGAGCAGATGATGATGCCAAACAAGTCTTTAAAGTATTCATTGCGCACAGGCTGGAGAATATACAGTATTATAGTACATTTAGAAATGATCAATGGCAGGCACTCGAGTACTCTAGCTCATACCATCCATGAACTCGACACGGTCGAGGAGCATCTGGCGGTAGCCCATGTATTCTCGAAGCCCCTCCCAATCGGCGCCAGACTCCTCGCCATGTCTCCAAGGCTCCTTGAAGCCCCAAGCGAGCGCCACCTTGTCCAGGGCTGCACGCTGCTCCTCGCGCATCCAGCGATAGCGCAAGGGCGTACCAGGTGTCCAGGTGACGCGCTTCATCTGATCTTTGTGGCTGAGCTTTGCAATCATGCCCAGCGAGCCGACGACAAAGAGATAGCCAGAGATGCCGGCGGCGCCAATAGCCGTGGCAGTTGTCACATCCATGGTGTTTTGCCAGTAGGCAGCGTAAGCGGTCGAGAGGCCGATGATGCCAAAGGGCAGTGTCATGAGGCCAATAGCGGGCGCCGTGCCGTGCTTGATGAGCTTGGCGCGCTTGAATGCAGGGACGCAGAAGCCTGCCTCGATGATGCCGAGCGAAGCATCCAAGTTCTTGGAGTCAATGGCCGTCTGCAGAGCCATGTTGACCACGGCCGTCTCAACGGCGCGCGAGGCGGCATTGGGGTTTGTGCGCTGGTACTCGACGATGCCATTCTTGACAACGGGCTTGCTCTTCTTCGCGTAGAGCTCAAAGACGGCCGGGAGCGACTCGGCGCGGCCCAGCTGATTCTGGATGCGAACGTAGGTTTCGAGGAAGTCGGGTGTCATCTCGACGTTGGGGTTGCTGATGATGTTCCAAGCGGCGTGGGAGATGCGATTGGTCGCCTCCGCTATGCGGTTATCGATGGGAACCTTGGAGCCTGTCCGCTCCCCATTGAGAGAAGCCAGCCGTGAGGTGGAAGCCTTGCTCTGTGACTCGGCACGCTTCAGCTGCGGGTGCATGGCCGTTGCGGCTCGCAGGCACGACTGCAGAGCCGCCGCCGTCAGTTGCTTCGCAGGGATGCCGTCCACGGACTGAAACTTTTTGCTGCTGTCTTCGGCGAGGGCGGCGAGCTCAGCCGGGTTCGTGATGCGTTGGACTTTGGTGGTGCTGGATGCCGGGGCGGCGTCGCGCTGGTCCAGGCTTGCGTCCTGCGACGCAGCCACGCCGCTGCTGGACCAGCGCACACCAGACATGCTCCATGTCGGTAGCTTTTTCGCATGGCGGCTGCTAGAGACGATGAACGGTCGACCGAAAAGCTGGACAGCAGCGCCCGTGGGCCGCGGCAGCACAGCGCAAGACTGGCAGACAAAGCCGCTCACGGCGCGGGTCGATGCAGAGCGCATTGTTGTTGCGATGGCGACGTTTACTGTGCTCAAGGGCTTGCACGCCTTTCGTATTTCAGGTCTCGATCTATCTTGCGTCTGGAAATTCCGCTGCAAGTCTCAGCACTCGCCGTCGTCAAGGAGGTGACAAGACCCTTTCTGGGTGGTGATGAAAATGGGAAGAAATTCTTAGCGCTGTGATTGGGCGTATAGTGCATGCTGAGCCCCTCTACAGCGCATGACAGCTAGCTAAGAATCTGTCGACAAATGCTGTGCGCAAAATAAAAGCCAACATGTTTCTAACAATCTAACAGAGACAAATATACTCAATTGACCAGGAAATTTTGAAAGAAAAAACTCCCATCACCAAAATCGCACTGTGCCAAAGATACCTTGCTACTAATCCATCACCAAGGCAGAAGTAAAAAGTACCAGTTGAGGTGGGGCAGAGAGCCAAGCCACTCAGACTTGGGCGGCTCTTGCGCGGCACAGCGTTACCCAATGACGAAACCGAAGCATCTCACGCGAGACGCCTAGAAGTCGACTTCACTGTCCTGATCGATGGTTGATTAACCATTCAGCACATATATTCGTCTTCCACAGACTGCCCACAAACCACAGAAATCTGTCAGAGGAACCCAGTCGTCATCACCTCAAGCAAACGAAGAGCTGCTCTGTCGACCTCAGCAGCTACCTTGGCTTGCTTGCCTGTCTGTCTGCGCCGCCTACTAGCTCAACATAGAACCGTTTCGAGAGAGCTTCACAGGACATAATGCCGGGGCCGCCTCCTCCCCCTCCGCCGCCTCCGCCTCCAGGCGCCGGCGGTCCTCCTCCCCCTCCCCCTCCTCCTCCTGGGGGAGCACCAGGCGGCCTTCCCGGACGTCCTCCGCCAGGTCGTGTATGTCACAATTATAGTAATGACTCCGTCCACGTTTTATGTTTTGCTGACTGGCCTAGGGTGCTCTTCTCGCCGATATCAACAAAGGAAAGGCTCTTAAAAAAGCCGTGACGAACGATCGCTCCGCGCCTCAGGTTGGTGGTGGTGGCGCATCATCATCATCCGGGCCACCAATAGGAGGCGCGCCGCCTGTTCCGGGCCTGGCACCTCCCGTTCCTGGAAACCGTGCAAGGAGCAACAGTGATCAAGGCACGGGAGCAGCCTCGGCCGGGCTGGAATCTGCGGCACCTCAACTCGGCGGCCTGTTTGCGGGCGGCATGCCCAAACTGAAGAAGAGAGGCGGTGGTGTCGACACCGGACGTGAGACAGATTCTTCGTACCTGTCTGATCCGGGCGAGTCGAAATTCTCTGCGCCCAGACCACCTGCTTCGGCACCTCCGCCGCCGTCTGGTGGTGCTCCCGCGATCCCGGGCAGACCGTCCCTGCCAGTTCCTGGTCCCGGCGGTCTAAGAAAGACAAGTGGAAGGGGACCGCCGCCGCCGATAGGAAAAAAGCCGCCCGCGATACCAACATCTCGAAAGCCTGCATTGAAGCCGACACTTCCTTCGTCTCCTGCTCCTCCTCCACCTCCCCCTCCTCCCGCTGGAGCACCGGCGCCGCCTCCGCCACGTCCTACATCATCCGCCCCAGGCGCGCCGCCTCCACCACCACCGTCGAGCGCACCGCCTTTGCCAGCGGCTGCCTCCAGATTACAGCCGCCTCCCCCACCGCCTCCTCCGGCGAGCTCCGTACCCTCGATTACATCGGCCGTGAATCGATCCTCTGGGCGGTCGTCACCTACGACAGCACCGCCACCTCCTCCTCCTCCTCCTCCGGGTGCTGCGCCATCACCACCGTCTACTCTTTCTCCGCCACCTCCTCCTCCGCAGTCTCGTAGTCGTGGCTCGTCTCTGCGACAATCTATGCTCGACCCAAGTGCCTATACGCTCTCTACCAACGGCTCCCCTTCACCAACTGGTACGCCAAACTCGCGCACCTCCTTTCACTCACCAAGCCCAAGCCTCGGCGGCGGGGGGCGCATCATTATCAGCGATTCGAGATGGCATTTCAAAGACGATGACCAACTTCCGAAGCCCAGAGGCTTCGCTGGAGGTAGTCGTAGGTACAGAGCCGGCAGGGGAAGCAGTGTTCCCTTAGATTTAAGCGCTTTTTAGTCATCCGTTAGTAAAATCTGGTCAATAAGATCTACATTTTTGCGCAGTTAAATTTCTCGTGATTTTTTAAGCCGGTGTGAATCACGTCGTGACGAAAGGCTGGACTCTGAGGCCGCGTAGAGAGATGGCAAATGGATTGAAAAGCGCCGATTCTTTATGATCTAATTTACAACCAGGCAGAACGTAACCCGCCAAATGATAGTATACAGAGAGCCCAAGCAAAACTGGGGGCCGTTGTAGCCTTTTTTTACATTGACTTGAGGTAGTTGGCCTCCTTAATCTTTGCCTTTCTCTCCTTGCGCATAGCCAGCTTAAGCTCCTGGCGCTTTTCGGCCGCAGCGATATTGTCAGCAACACTGCCGTTTTCTTGGCCTTCGAGGTTGATCGACTGCTGCTGGATGGGAATCTTCGGTTGAAGGGCTTCCAGGTTGCCAGACGCAAGCAGCTCGGCCTCGGCGGCCTTTTGGCGCTTGGCCGCTAGTCGTCGCTGCTTCTTGGATTTGGCTACAAAGGGGGGGAAAGGATTAGTTAGTAGGGCCAAACGAGGTATGCTTTGAGAGTCCTTGGGCCTCGAAACATACAGAATTCATCACCAGCAGCAGCCTCATCGCCCTCGGCGCTCTTCTTGGTGACGTCGAGGCAGGACCACAGCCACTCGGGGTACTCTTCGTCCCTCTTCGCGACAGGGTCGGAGCCGCCCTTGGTATAGTTGAGGCCGGTAAGTATGGTGCCCTCGGGGCAGCTGGATCGGGGCGCGACCTTTTCAGGTGCGGCCTCGCCGGCGGCTGTGGTGGGAGTCGAGAGCGTCGGCTCTGCAGAGCGTAAGAACGGTGCGACGGAGAATTGGCGGCGAGCGATGGGCAGTTGTCGACGCACGACACTAGTGCGTAGACACCTTGTGCAGAACATGGTGTGAGGCGGTAGCAGGAAACGTTGTGGCGTGTGGAGAGATTTGATGTGGTGGCCGTGGTCGTGGTTGTCGTTGACTAGGAGGAGTCTTGCCAGTGCTCAGAAATTTTGGAGTCGTTGTCGCGTGGGGAGCCTCTGGCGCCAGCAGGCATGGGGGAGCTAGTTGTTCTGCAACAGCAACATGTGCTCGGCTAGATGTACACGAACCAATAATGCAAGGGGCGGAGCTTTTAATATAGCTTTCGAAACTTCTATTCCATTTCTTGATGATATATACACTCTCACAGAATTACACAAACACCGTCGTAGTCAGGCTGCCCAGATGTTGCGCCGCGATTCCGACGAGCTGTGCGTATGTCTCTGCGAGGAAAATGCCAATAAACACGGCAATCGCTCTGCTTCTATAACAATCGACTCCAATCCTTAATTATGAAGAGAATCGCCCCTGGTTCAACTTGGCAATCTTGTCAGAGGTGTGCACCTTGGCGGCAATATCCAGCTCCTCATCCTTCTTCTCCAGGTAATTTTGTTGCAGAAATTTCGTTCCCTTGATCTTGTTGGCGGCAAGCAGCTCGAGATACTTCTCTGTGTCATCACAGTTCAATTAGTATCTTCATGCTTCATGCTGTTGCCCAGGAATTCGTCAAGCAGTGCTGTATCAACGGAGAGCTTACCTCGCAGGTCACCGCACTTCTCCAGGTGGTTGTTGCCGTTCTTGATATAGCATTTGCTCAATTCCTCTCCGACAAGGCGAGTCATCATGGCGCCGACCCATTGCTCGCGGATGATGGCGTCTTCAGCAGCCTTGAAGGCCTTCGTATCGTCAAAGTCCACGCCGTTGAACGTCGGCGCGACCGTGGGCTTTGAAGCCTTGAAGATTTCGGATTCGGGAGTCGGCATATTGAATGGCGAGAGGGGTTTCCTCTTATACGAAAGGCCGGGTGTCGGGCGGCTATCACGAAACTAGAGAAAGGAATCGCGGATAGACTGTGAGACGACTACTGCTGGCTTGCACGTCCACCGAGGACATCACAAACCTCTACAGTGCTAGACTGGCCAATCGTAGCGCCTCAATTGTCAGGCACCAGTTTTGAGCCACAAGCTGGACAACCACAGCCAATTTCTTATCGTATTCACCGCTTTTGATTAGACCCACTCTTTTTGTGAAAAAAAAAAGTTCCAGGTTCTGCCCAGCCCCCAGGTAAAAAGACCCTGCTCGCCTGCTGGTTCAGAAATTTTTCCCATCTCCTCACACCTCATTTTCATACCCTTTGCCCAAATAATTTTGCTGGGCTACTTTCTTTGCCTTTTGTTAGCATATAGAAAGCATATCACACATATTCACAATGGCCAAGTCCGCAACCAAGGTGGCGAAGCCTTCAAAGGCCGAGTCCAAGGCTGTCAAGAACGGCGGCATCACCAAGGCCTCCCAGACTCCCAAGGCCAAGGCCAAGGAAACTGCTAAGGCCACCGCCAAGAACATCGAGAAGAAGAAGAAGAAGGTAGTTGAGCCCGAGTCTTCTGACTCCGACAGCGAGTCTGAGGCCAGCGAGTCCGACTCCGACTCTGATGAGGAGGAGGAGGCTCCCAAGAAGCCCGTGGCCAACGGAAAGAAGGCCAAGGCTGCCGAGAGCTCCGACTCTGACTCTGACTCTGACTCCGAGGAGGCGGAGTCCGAGGACGACTCTGATGACTCGGATGAGTCTGAGGATGAGAAGGCTGCTACCAAGACCAACGGCGCTGCCAAGACCAACGGCAAGAAGGCCGCCGCGGAGTCGGATGACTCCGACAGCGATGATTCCGACTCTGACGAGGAAGAGGAGAAGGCTGCTCCCAAAGCCGAGAAGGCTGTATGTACAACCACTGCACTGAAGACTGTTAACCCCAGGATTAACAAGACTATAGGATGCCGACTCTGATGACTCGGACGACTCCGACGACTCCGACTCTGATGAAGAGGAGAAGAAGACCGAGGCTGCTCCCTCCAAGAAGCGCAAGGCTGATGAGGACATTGACGAGGCCCCCAAGAAGGCCAAGTCCGACAACGCTCCCACTACCCTCTTCGCCGGCTCCCTCAGCTGGGGTGTTGATGACGACGCTCTGTACGAGGCTTTCAAGTCCTTCGATAACCTGGTCAGCGCCCGTGTCGTCACCGACAAGAACACCGGCCGCAGCCGTGGTTTCGGCTACGTCGACTTTGGTGACGCTGAGTCTGCTACCAAGGCCTACGAGGCTATGCAGGGCCAGGAAGTTGATGGTCGCGCCCTGAACCTCGACTACGCCAACGCCAAGCCTGCTGAGGCCAAGCCTCAGGATCGCGCCGCCGACCGCGCCAAGCGTCACGGTGATACCCTCAGCGCCGAGAGCGACACTCTGTTCGTCGGCAACCTGCCCTTCGATACTGAGCAGGAGTCCGTTCGCGAGTTCTTCAGCGAGGTCGCTGAAGTTGCCAGCGTTCGTCTGCCTACCGACCCGTAAGTTGATGCATTTCGCAACTCATCATTATGTCATTGCTAATGAAGTTCTCCAGTGAATCTGGTAACCTGAAGGGCTTCGGTTACGTCACTTTCAACTCGGTTGAGGATGCCAAGACCGCTCTGGAGGCCAAGAACGGCGCTTCTATCGGTAACGGCAGAATGTCCCGTGCTGTCCGTCTTGACTTTGCTGGCAGCCGTCCCCCCCAGAACGGTGGCGGCGGTGGCCGTGGCGGCTTCGGCGGTGGACGCGGCGGCGGTCGTGGTGGTGGCCGTGGCGGTCCCCGTGGTGGTGGTCGTGGCGGCTTCGGTGGCCGCGGTGGCGGCCGTGGTGGGTTCAACTCGTCTCGTGGCGGCTTCTCCGGCACCAAGATGACTTTTGACTAAATGGAATGCTGGGTTCAACGTTATGATCGGAACTTTTGAGTGGGCGTCGGGCTGTGTGGGCTGTCGTTTCAAAACAAGTTGGCGGCTCTTGACAGAGCTAGTGGGCTTTGAGAAAAATGCTTCCTTGGCGGGGCAGTGATAGACCTGGGGGCTCCATTATTCACTTTTGGGTGGCCGAGGGCTTGTGGCAATGTCTCCTCCCGAGACTTTTGTGTGTGAGAGCAACGATTTGAATGGCTTTTTGATGTACTCTGACTACCCGTTCGGGGCGGCAAAAGAGCAAACCATCCAGTGGGCTTCCTGAGGGATTTGAGCGGGCTAATATTGGAAAGACGTCTCTTCTTTGCGTCCCGTTGCCTTTTTCTCCGAGGCAATAGGGCAACGATTGAGTGGACCAATTTGGATCGAGCGAAAACTTCTGACGGGCTCTGGGGGCTGTTACCAACGAAATGCAAATACTTGGCTTGGAACATGTGCAAGGCACGCTCTGCTTCTAGGCAAACGCGCGGCATCTACCATCTCCATCTATGCACATTTTCTAGGTTGTGTTTTTTCCCATGCTGTTATGAACCGGGTAAGTTTTTGTTGTTAGCATATGACCATCCTTTGCAATTTCTGTAGTTTTATTAGTGATCCACGGCGTTATCGGCTGGAAAAAAGTAATTCTATCTTCTATTATGAACCTTGTGTCATCATTTCGTGCATGTTTTCCCCCGCGTTACGACTGAGATCTATGCGAGCCAACTTCGCAGCCCGCAGCGCTACCAGTCTGGTCACAACAATCCCAAAGAAAGGCATCTGGCCACTCTGCCAGATTCTCCTCTGTCTCATAAGGACCGTGGATGTCTTCATCGTGGTCTGCCCACGCATCGTCGCTGGTGTCCGGGTACCTCCGTCCTATCGGCGTTTGTTAACATGCCGCCGCTACTTGGGCGTCGCTTCCACTCTCGTCCTTCTCCCCCGCTTGTCAAGCTTACCAGGATGGAAGCGGCACGAGTTATCCGGGCGTGCCAAGACGGAAAACGCCTGCTCGCACTGGACGCATATGGCCTGGTCGCTGCCGTTGCAGTTGGACGGCGCGGCGGCCAACTTGGTCGCCATCTCCACCACTTTGGCGCGGGTGTGCCGGTCGTTGCAGAGAGCGACTAGGATGGCGCGGATGTGACTATCGGGGAGGCTGGCAATGACATCCATCGTTTGGTCCTTCTTGTGTTGCTTGTTGTTGGGCTCGAGCTATTGTGCGCAGAGAAGAAGAGTGTAGCCTAGTGAATTTTGACCGCCTTATCGGTCACACACCTGGCGCAGAGCAAAATATCACAGAAATCGCCCATCAGACTCTTGCAAAGCGAACATATATGCCAATGCAACTGAGGAGAGTACTAAGCAGTCTTGTCTCTAGGCAATTTCTTGGTAAAATGAGCTTGCGGTCATGGGGTGCATGTCATTGCTTGGCACAGTTGCATTCGATCTGATGTCGCAAACGTGCAAGTCTCGCTTTCATTGTACGCTGTATAATCTCTCCTGCCCCAATGAATTCGTAGCATGCTATGATATGATGTCCTCCGCACACACACGCAGCCACGGCCAGCCGCTCTAGTCTGCTGATGAGTAGAGACTTTCCTCTGGGTTATCTTCATCTCAACCTAAGCTACTATTCAACTCCTAGGATCCTGTAGGCGCCACATTCACTTTGTACCTGAACAAACTTCACAGAAACAAATGCCTCTTAATTAGTCGTCTTGGCTCTCGCGTCAACCCGTCGATAGTGTCGACAGCCTCAGGAAATAAAGTTGAGTTATTTCACAGTTCTACAAGACTGACAGAGATATTCTTTCCCTTTCAAATCCAAGTGCCCGATCATTCTCTTTGTGTTGTCACTTGATGTTTCCTATCAGAGGGCCCGGGAGTTGAGGGAGACATATGTGTTGACGAGCTACCTAGCTATCCATTATCATTTATCAAACTAGTTGCTTATATTATTCGAACTCATCCAACTGCTTAAACTTCAGGCCATTACTTATTGACGTAATCTCCCCCCCATTGCACAGCACAATGTCGTCTGCCGCCGTCTTCGTGAGGTTAGCATCGGAACTGAGATGCTTGGGTATATAAAAGTGCCGTTCATATGTCGATTGTTCCAGAGCTTTCAGAGATATACTGGAAACCCAAGAGTCCGCATCCACAAAAACCATACTCAGCTTGTCCTCGCTCCATCCCAGGAAGTGACGGCAATATTTGGAGCGAGCCGACAGCACGTTGGTAAGCTGTACTGTTGTATCGATCGGGCCGCCCCATTCAATGCCAGCCAGGTGGAACGCTAATATAGCAGAAGATGTGCTGGCATTGACAAAGAAGGCCATCTCTATGATCATGTCGTTCTTTGATTCGGATATGGCAGCCTGTAGGATCGCCGTTTCGTGGCATCCTGGGGCTAAGGTGTAGTTCAAAGTTACTTGACGTGCGGTCGTCAAAGCAAGAAAACTTGTCGCTGTGTATCTTCGTAGCTGGCGATCAGAAATCAACCAAAACTGCTGCTCCAATGAGCTGGGCTCCTCAAAGGCGAGCCATGTCCAAACTCTTCGAGTTTTTGGCTCAAATTCGTGCATCCCGAGGCAATGGCCGTCCCGGCATCTATAAACCGCATCTGATTGAAATGTCGATACCAGGATAAATTCACAATTATTCGTGAATACCAACTGCTTGACACGTGATACTGGCTTCAGTCCATTGATGCCCTTTATAATCGTCGACTTTCCGCTCTGCGGGCTGTATCGACGAGCCAGTATCTCATTGCTGGTGTCAAAAGAAGCGACAATACCATCTTTTGACACACAAATTGATGTAACGGTGTCGGTATGTCTATGTAGAGCGAAATTAGTGCTTTCTTTGTTTGTCTGAAAGGCGAAAAGGTCGCCATTGTTCTTTCCAACCACTGCTACCGGCAGTGAAGGGTGAATGCACACCGCGCTGATTTGCAAATCATCATGTCTTTTATATTCCCCTCTAGCCACGGGTAAGGGGGAAACATCGTCACTGATGCTAGCATCTTCTTCGAAGGTTTTACGCACCAAGACTGATGGCGCCCAAACGCGTATACTGGAGTCCATCACATCAAGTACACTGGACCCATCCGAGATGAAACTTAGAATTCTGAAAGACGGGTACGGGGACAGAATATGATACAAAATTGTTAAAGTTTCGAAGTCCCATATGTGCATGTTTCCGCGCGTATCCGTAGTAGCAAGTGTCCGCCCATCTGGGGAGCACGACGCAGAAAGGAATCCAGCTTGGGTTGGCGACGTATGAGAGTGGACAAGCTCAGTGGACCATGTATCGTAGAGCGACAAGCCATGGTCAGAGTAGATTGCCAGCAGAAGGTGGATGTTTGAGTTGGGGTTAAAGATGAGTTTTACCGCAATCCTTCCGCGCTCGTCCTTTGCCCACCCAATTTGATCGGCGTCGTGAGCGTCCCACAGCGAAACCGTTCCTCCGCGATATCCGAGTACTACCATTTCGCCATCTGCCGAGACGGCTGCCGCAATTGGTGCCCTATTTTTGCGATGATTGTGTAATGTCTCAACATCGTAATTCTGGTATTGCAAAAGTTTGTCTTCCAACATTTCTCCGGTATCCTTGTCCCATTGAATCAAATGGCCGTGCTGCGAAACAGCGATGACGTTGCTCTCCGACGCTGCCAAGGTAAGACAGCGGAACCTTAGTCGATTCTCCCAAACTATGGTGCCAGATGTATTGAGCATGATCAGAGATTTCGTAGTGCTGCATATCATCCATGTATCTGTTATATGTATGAGATCGATCGGGTTGGGGAGCTGAATGGTGCTTTCACGTTGAAAACTTCGCTGGCTGAAAAGATTAATTGAACCTGACTCCATGCCCACAGCAAACAGACTGTCACCACAAGCAACAGTAGCTGCAATGTCTTCTTGGAGACTGATGTTGGCAATGCAATCGTCCCATTTCACACTTCTATGGCCGGTGAACTTTAGCCCATCCGCTCGTTTTCCAAAGTGTTGAAAAATAGCCGTCTCGGAAGGACACATGGGAGGAACGAGGTAGTATATGGATGACGGCTGCTTCAAGAGCGGCCCGCCAAATTGTGTTACCAGTCGGTTCAAGTCCACAGTCCACTTGTCGATGTTGTGAACCTCGGCATTGACAGGAGAACGATACTTTGCTCTTCTATCAAGGTATGCCTTGAGATTCTTGCAGACGCGAAGCAAGTTTTGGAGATTCCCAGACATTGCTACTCTCTCGATCCAGCTGAAAACATTTGACTGGAGGAACCGGTTCAATTGAATGAGAAGTTCATCATTTTCCGACGACGTGGCGAATATATGCTCGGAAAAATGCAAGACGGCATAATTGCAAAGTGGGGAGAGGGGTGGTCGAGCGTGTGTAACGGCGCGCGATGTTCGGGGAGGTCGCAGTTCATTGCTTGACAGAAGTTTTAAACAAACAAGTGCAATCCGTTCGTGAGATTCTGTCATGGATACAGTAAACTCCCCTGCCGCTGACAGCAAGAACTCTCGAGCAGTCGGATGGATGAGATCAACCGTATTCGTTACCGGGTTGATGTGCACTAATTGACCACACAACCCCTCAATCGCACTAGGTGTTTGCGGTATATCCGTTGATATATCGTGATGAAGGGCTTCGATAAGCTCTTCTATAGTGAGACTTCGTGAAGCAGTGACTACCCATGCAAAGACAGCCTTCGATATATGTTTCTCTCTAATATTCGACTCGATAGGCTCCATTGCTCTGGCATAATATGGCTTCATGCCCTCCGGCATAGTGTTCAAAATATCCATCCGGCTGGAAGTCGTGAACACGCTTTCAAGTTCGTCCAGAACAAGTCTAACCCAGAGGAAGCAGGCGTTGGACTTGGCCAAAATATTGCTCGAAAGCTTCTCTGCGCTAGCAGGATCTTCCAACAGCATTCCCTCGACACGATTCCTAACGTAGAACCCAATATCAGCCAAACTATCTTTGATGGGTATATCTATCGAGGTTATAGATGCAGCGGGCTTAAGCAGGTTTTGTAGACGTTGCATGTCTCGCACCGGCCGACTGGTGATGAAGATGCGAAGCGGAAAGCGGGGGCGCTCTCCTCTGAGCATGGTGAACAGTTCAGCATATCGTGGGCATTCGTCTATGGCGTCTAGTATCCAAAAATGAGGGACATCAGATTCAACCTATACGACGTGTCAGAGTGGGCTTCAATAGAAGACAAGGTCACTCTACTTGAAGGATGCCTTTCTTGAAAAGCTTCGTCCATATTGTCCATGAATCATCTGAATCAAAGATTGAGCCATCCTGGTAAAGCTTGAATAATCTGTCGCGAACGGCAGTACTGCAGAGTGACATCTGGTAGGCGATTGAACGGAGGAAAGGAGCCAGCGACCGTGACATCTGGCTGCCGACATGAAAGTAATAGTAGCTGCACTGAAGCTTAGTGCTCTCAATATGTGACTGAACATAGGATGAGAGGCAGGTCTTTCCACTTCCGGGACTAGCATGCACCCAAAAGACTGAGAGGCTCGGGGCTGGTGAGCCAGCAGTCTTACATGTTACTGAAGGAGGGGCGTCTCGCCAGTCTTGGAAGTCGTCTCGGGCATCTATCCACTCACAAGAGCCTTCCGCAATGCTGTGGTGCTCATCCGGGGGATCAAAGACACCAAGATATGGCTTCAAAGACTTCATTTGTAGCTTTTCCTCTTGTTCTTTTGTAATCAATACTGTGACAATCTGTTAGTCACCTCGCTGATTAAAAGAATGAACACGGCGGCAGTACCATTCTTTAGCAAATCCCGGGTTGCCGTAGACAAGCCATTGCGTATGAGGATATAATTTGGGTCTTCTGGGTTCTTGAATTTGCTGATGTCGCAATGGGAGGCAGCGGCGGATTTAACTCGCTCATTTCGAAAACCAGAGCCTATGATGGGTAAGCTAGGCGTGCAGCAGGGGCGTGCTCGCAAATTTCAAATACCTAGAATCGCAGATTCCTTGTCCACAATGAGCAGAGAGGAAGGTCCAATTTTTGTCTTGAGCGTTTCAAAAAAAGAATATATGGCGATCTCATGTGCTCTTTTCCCAAATTCGTCATTTATGAGCTTCAGCGTTTGAGAAGTTGTAGTCAAGTCGCTGACGTATTGTCTCTGTGCAGCAGTACCAGAGACAATAAGCATATTGTTCAAAATTGATGCATAATTTGATCCGCGGTGGGGTGTAGCTAAAAAGAAGATGCATTGTATCCGATGTTTCCATCCCGGGATATCTTGGGCGAGAATGTACGCCTGGGTTGAACCTCAGTTAGCAAAAGCCAAGTCAACAACCGTGCTATAGGGGAGCACCTTTTTGATCACTAGACCACCCATAGAATGGCCAAGCATAATGATAGGACGCTTCTCCATGTCAGCGTTGGACCGGTACTATGAACAGACGTGTTCAAACCTCGTCACTGTCGGCAAGATGCGGCGACATCCGCATTTC
Source organism: Cordyceps javanica (assembly GCF_051103115.1). Lineage (NCBI taxonomy): Eukaryota > Fungi > Ascomycota > Sordariomycetes > Hypocreales > Cordycipitaceae > Cordyceps > Cordyceps javanica. The sequence goes on from NC_139299.1 coordinate 1,667,395, forward strand.
TTCCAGAAGCTCTCGACCGAAGTCATGGATATTGAATTCATTCGCCGTTTTTATGTCTGCGTCATAGCCGAATGAATGTATACTCGCATGTTCGAAGCCGGGTTCAACTGGAAGCCAAAGCTGTGGCCAGAAGCGCCTCGGATCACCACCCTTCTGCCATGTTTTAACAGAGCCTCCTCTCAGCCCATGAACGAAGACAATATCAATAAGCGGCTCCGATGGCAGATGAAGAGTGGAAAGACCCCTCGGCCCGACCTCTCGTGAACCACTGCTTTTGTTTTGTCGCTTTCGTGACCAAGAGATATTGAATCGTTTCTTCAACGCTCCAGACTTCCAGTCAAAATCGTCTTCCGCACTCACAGCGCTATCATCGTCTATTGATGAAGAAAGCAATGTCGCGGAATGGCTTTCATGCTCGTCGTCCGCGCTACTGGCAATCGTTCCGCGACGGTTCTGGGGCGCCTGTGAACCTGATAGGCCCTATTCCAGGGTCAGCGATAACGCCCGCGGCACTGCCCCTCCTAGGAGTACTGTGCGGGAGCGACTTACAACCATCTCTGCAGTGCTCTCGGCAGCGCCAGGCGGAGAGCTTTACCAGGAGATTGTCATTTACAAGATGAATACCAAATATATCTCTGTTACATTCTACAGTAGAAATATTCAGTCCTGAGGCACCCATGCGCTGCTCTTAAGTGGTGTGTCTGCATCTCATCCCCGCACCAGTGCAGGTCTTAGCCAACCACAGATACTGGGTAAGCGCTGAGTCGCCTCACTCTCCGGCCACTTTTATACCTTTCTGCAACTTGCCATGTATCGCGAGCAACTCTTTTCGCCGACGATTCAAAAATGAGAGTATAGTGCTCACAAAACTTCCTTTATTCTGACAGCTGACACTTTGTATAATCCGAGATCGATTGTGCCAGGCAAGACAACCTGGTAACACACCATTTACCGGAAGATGGACGAATTAGATCCTGCGCTCCGGGCTGGTACGTTGCACACTGCATAGCTGGCGACCAATGCGATGATATCTGACCAATTTTTAGCTTTGCCCGCAAACTCGGAGATTTTATCGATCGCTCAACACGGTGGTACAAATGCATGTTCACTACCCCTGTGCATGTGATCCAATAGCTGACGGGCTGCACGCAGTGGTCCACAGGCCTACGAATTGACGTTTTAGACGGCAGTGTGGAGAGGAGTTTTTTTGCCAAAGTAAGCCTTGATACTCCTCTCCAGTTCGGATCCCCTCTGAAGTGTTTAGATCATCGAACGAGAGGAGCTTGTAGGCATGTCTGAGGCCGAATACGAGGGCTTGAAGGCAATGGCAGCTGTTATCCCCAACAACACAGTTAGACCTGTTGCCTGGGGTTACTTTCGGGACACAAATTCCAAAGCCTGGTCTCTTGCCGAATATTACAATCTCCGAGCCAGAGCGCCTCCTTTGAATCAACTTGTCGAGGTCATACACCAGATGCATGCAAACTCCGTCTCTCCGACGGGCAAGTTTGGCTTTCATGTAACCCCGTACTTCGGCCCTCCTCCAATGCAAGTCGGCTGGACAGATAGCTGGGAGGAGTTCTTCATACGCGAATTTCGAGCCGATCTGAACTACCTTGCGGTGATGCGCGGTGGTGATGACGGTTTTCTCGATGTCGCCGAAGAATTCATCGAGAAAGTCATCAAACGCCTCTTGCGGCCGCTCCAGACCGGCGGTAGGAGTATCAAGCCAAGCCTTTGCCATGGAGCACTGTGGGATGGTAATATCCAGTTCAACGTTGACAGTCTTGGTCCTATAATTTACGACCCATGCCCTTTTTACGGCCACCACGAAATGGACTTCCAATGCATGAAGAGTCCACGCTACTCCATCGGGGAGGATTTTATCAAACTGTACAAGGACAGGTTCCTTGCATCAGAGCCATCAGAAGATTTTGAAGATAGGATTTCCCTCTACGCCATGTATGTGAGGACAAGGCTTGCTGTATGCTTACTATGATTTTAACGCTACTGCCCAGACGCAACGACATCATGGTCGCCGGCATGTGGCCCCAGTGGTCTTCACTTGTGGATAAGTAAGTGTCAAAGTATCCCAAAAGAACCTACAATTCTCTAATTAGCTTCAGAGCCAAATCGGATATGCAACACCTAATCCAAAAGCATCCAGGTGGCCTCGCGGGCTTCAAAGGCTCACTGGAGCCCACCCGGCCAAACTTGCCAAGCAAAGACGGTCACAGCCGCCAAATACCTCACAGCGGCGAAAATACTGTTATTTGTACTTCTATATCTAGCATGTCTCGTACTCCACTGAAGTTCATACCCGACACACAGTCACTTGTTCCCGCTGCTGATGGCATTTGCTCGCCTCCAAAGACTGCCGTTGAACACCCACAATTGAGGTCAGGCACCAATCTTGCTAGAAGTCGTCTAGTTGCCAGTATTTCTTATCGGACCGGATTTCGCATCGTTATGAGGAGGCAGCGTCTGAAGAGAACTGTCAAGCTACCGCTAAAGAGCAACGGCCTTAAGTCATCGGTCACGCAGCTCTCCAGCTGACACCCTCTTCAGAAAGTGCTCTGCTAGCCGCTTTTTCACTTTCTATACAATTGAGGCCGATGCCAGACCTTCTGTAAACAAGCACAAATAAGTCACTAAACTTCACTAGCTACAGTTCTGTTGGGCCCCCGACATGCAGACTACAGCTCAAATAATAGATAGCAACCGAGCTGCTTTGAAATCTTGCTACATCTATCCAATTTACACTACAATCAAAACAGCAAAAGTTAATAGAGCTACTCTCGATCCGATTTACTCTACTTTCAGCCAGTATATTATCGAGTATCACCGGCCTCGATGGAATCCAGCGAATGGAAAGTAGCGGGGGCCGAATAAGCAAGTGAAATCGGGTTGAAATGAATTAAAAAAAATCGTCCGTTGAAAGAAAACCTATTTCTATATACTCAATTCGTAGCCTATCAAAACTGCAGCAGCCCTGCCAGGCAGAATGTATAAGCGCCGTGACCAGGTAGTTGGGCTGCGGGGTACCATGTGATTGGCACCTTGCTGCAGGGCGCACAGATTTTCCTACTTCGACATTACCTCTCTCATGGGCCCGGTTTTCAATCATTGATTCTTTTCTTCACCGATCCAAGAGCGCGGCTCTTTGATTTTCTCCTAGTGGGAATGCTTTCTTGAAGTTGCTCGTGGACCAAGCCAGGCTGCTCCATTGGAATCGTTGCCACGCCCAACCATGGGGCGGTCCCGCGCGGAGTCTGAGTCCTTGCAGCCGACAAACGGCAATGGAAAACAGTTGGATTCAGGTGTGCAGGAAAATCTCACGGACAGTAGATACCAACAATCCAGCGGCCCGGCGTGCGACAAGGCGGACTCGAGCGGACTGCATAAAGGTAAAGGGGAGGGGACTTCTCCAGAGCCATCGCGGCCATACACCGCATTCTCACTCTGGCAGAAAAGGTTTATTGTATCACTCGGAGCTGCTGCTGGCTGGTTCTCCACGTCAAGCAGCTTCATCTTTTTCCCTGCTATCCCGTTTCTAGCCAGAGATTTGCGCGAGAGTACGGAGCGCATCAACCTTACAGTGACTTCATATCTAATTGCCTCCGGAGTTTTCCCTTCTATTATTGCTGGTTTATCTGATGTGTACGGCCGCAGACCCATCTTCATCATTACATTAGGGTCGTATGTGGCCGTGAATATTGGTCTGGCACTGCAACGGTCCTTTGGTATCTTACTTGGGTTGAGAATGCTGCAGGCCGCCGCAATATCTGGTAATCAATTTGCAGTTATTTACTCCACACTGTCATTTTTTTTTTCGTTTCTAATTTGACTTTGTGGTCTATAGGAACATTTTCATTTTCATACGGAGTTCTGGTAGATGTCACCACCCCGGCGGACAGAGGCGGATTCATTGGTCTCATGTCCGTCTTGTAAGCGCTGCATCACGCATTAACAAGTAACGCTGTTGCTGAGAATTATTCTAGCCTCAATACGCCACCGAGTGTTGCACCCCTCATCAGTGGTTTGTTGCTGATTCGATGGAGCTGGCCAAGTATATTCTGGTTCCTAGCTATTGCATCCGGGCTCGTGTTTTTCTCTGTTCTCCTCTTCTTGCCGGAGACGTGCCGCAATGTGGTTGGAAATGGAACGCTTCCTACGAAATGGCCAAACAAGGTTATTTTACCCTTTCTAGCGCCATCAAAGCCCAGCAAGCCTGTCGAGCCTCCTAGAGCTGGGGACAAGCCTGCCCCGAAACAGATGATAACACCACTAGAGCTCTTGATGATTTTCAAGAACCCAGGGACGACATTCTCAATTGTTTGCTACAGTTTATTCTACACCATGTACTCTTGTCTACAGGCTTCGTTGTCGACCATATTTGTGGACCAATACGGAGTATCTGGGCTCACGGCTGGATTGTCATACCTACCGTTTGGAATTGCTTCAACGCTTGCGGCAGTCTGTGCAGGTATATAGACAATAACATCTTCGAGATGCTGCTGGTCAGATCAAGATACTAACGTGGACAGGCAAGCTTATGGACAAAGAGTATGCCAGGGTGGCCGGAAGTCTGGGCATCACGCTGGTCAAGGGCCGGCTAGACGATCTGACAGACTTTCCCATTGAGCGCGCGAGGCTCAGCGTGGCCAAGTACGCCGTAGTCCTTTGCGTTCCTTGTATTGTCGGGTATGGATGGGCACTACAGTATCACGCAGTATGTCTTGTTGGCGCAACGCTGTCTGCCGGCTGCTAACCTCAGACCCGCTCATAGCATATGGCAGTCCCACTCGTCCTGCAGTTTTGTATCGGCTTTACGAACCAGATCAACTTTACCGTGAGTACTTCCGAATAGGACGATTCTTGAAGCCCGTGAACGGAGCTGACGACCGGGGGTGCCGACGCCGGCGCAGTCGCTTAATGCACTGTTGGCCGACTACCACACGGACAGGACGGCGACGGTGCAGGCGGCGTGCAACCTGTTTCGCTGCGAGCTGGCGGCGGGGGCGCTGGCGCTTCTAGACGTACTGCTGCGCAGGCTGCGACCGGGGTGGTGCTTTACGGTGATTGCGATCATGCAGGGCATAGCGTTTCCGTTGCTGTGGGCGGTGGAGCGGTATGGCATGGCGTGGCGAAGGAGCGGAAAGCAGTGCATCGGAGGCGGGAGGTGAGGGAACGTTGCGGATGTCGAGGATGGAATGCGACGGGATGTGCTGGTAAAAGCTGGTTGGGTGGATGACTGACTGCCGACTCAGGACAGTGTCAGTAAGGTAGAAATGTTGAGACAAGACGAGCCCAAAAGAGGGTATCCGAAGCTGCAGAGTTCAGTGGGTTTCGGTGGGTTGATAGAACTGGCGGTGGACAGGCATGGCCAACGTGTTGACAGGGATGTCATAGTGGGCCTATGGTATTGTGAGCAGAAGCGCCATATATAATGATGGGGATATATTGTTGCTTGAAAGTTACCTGTCACCACAAGCCGCATGATGGCGGCCGCCGTAGGGAGCGCGCTGGACGTTCACATTAAGATCATTGCATTTGCAGTTGCACGGTTAGGTGTAGGAGAGGGGAGGGCAGGGCAGGGGCTGGATAGGTGAGCAAGTTAATACATAGGGTTGGAGGGGTTTGTAGGTTATGGGGAGATGGCGAGTCCAGAAACACGAATCAGTGTCTTGTTTGGCCATCTGAAACCGGGCAAGATCAGGACGAGATGATGGCGAATAGAGGAAGAATAAGCCACAAACGCAGGGCCAGCATGGTTGCAGGTGACTAAGCCGCAAGAATGAAGGGGGCCTGCTTGCCTGTTTGCCTGCCAAAATGCGCCCTTGTGACGGGCGAGGCTGTCGAGCCCTGTGACGCAATGCCTGGGCGCGTGATGTGCTTGTCTCGAGGGGCTCTGGTAGGCCCTTTCGCGCCACGACAACGGGTTGGCTATGCATGGACTTGATCTTTACCTTATGGACTGTAGCGAATACCGGGAGTCAACCGCCCGTGACTGGACTGGCCCATTTGCCAAATCGATGATACTCTCAACTGTTCAAAGCAACTCATCTCTCTCTTTGTCTCTCTCTCCATCGCCCACTATAATCCGCCCATGCTTGCCACGGTCCCGCCCCAACACTGCTACCAAGTATCAGCTAACGACCGCTAGTCAACGCTCACCCCCGCCCGCTCACAGCTGCCACTGGCTCGTGAGCCCAACTCTCCCGTCCAAGCCCCTTCCAAGTCTTCCAACCCGTCGTCTGTCATCTTGCCACATCTTAAACCTTGCCTCTTCCATTCTTCTTTTTATTATTCTTCTTTCACTTTTCTTCTCTTTTTCCTAATTTTTTTTCTTCTATTCCCTCTTCCCTTCTTCGCTCGTCCCATCGAGCTCTTGGCACCATCAACACTGCCACACACGCACACGCACACAACACCGACGTGCAGAGACAACAGGCGTCTCCGCAGATCGCAGCTTATCAGCCCGATTAGGCGGGGTTGCCCAAATAGACCAGACCGCCTGGTACAGCCGCCCTCTTGTCGTCGTCCCCCCTCCCACGCCGCGTCGCCTATCTTGCAACCTTCCTATCGATAGAAAAAAAGGAAACCCTGATTCTGTCGTTCCTCACTTGATTCTCAGCAATAAATCTATCTTCATACACCCATACATAATAGCGTCGGCATCATGGAGAACCAGTCCGGCCACAGTAGGCAACTCGGTCGCAGCGTCTCACAGCCCGAGCCGCGGCCGAGCCCCAGCATATACCACAGTCGTCGGTTTGACGGTACGAGCGACGCTCTCCATCTCATCAATCTACACCCCCCGCTGACCCTTGCAGAATCATGGGTTGAACTCTCCTCCCAACCCTCCTCTTCGTCGCTCTCGAGCGTCGACAACGAAATCGTCACCACCGGACTCCAGGTCGGCAGTCCGTTCCAGCAGCGGCGCCGGCGCCTCCATCCCTCGGGGCGGTCGCTTCCCCCGCAGCAGACCGCCATCCACGTCGCCGGCGCCAGCAGCCAGGATGAGGAAGATGAAGAGAGCGATAGCGACGAGGATCGTGTCATGACAAGCTCCGCCGAGAACATCCACTCGTCCGAGAAGGACGCTTCGGACGGCTCCGACGACGAGTCCGACGACGGTGACAACGCAACCACTCTTGGTCGAAACTCTGACGCGCCCGTCTTCCGCCCTCACCCAAACGCCTTCAGCCACCCGCCCGCCGGCCTGGTTCAGCGGAGCTACTCGACGAGCTCGGCCGAGCACCCGCACCCGCACAGCTCCTTCAGACGCTCCTCGTACCCTCATCGACAGGCCAGAGCTCACCGCGGAGCGCCCAACTTCATGTCGCCCTCAGTCCGCGAAGACAACGATGCTGCTTTGCGGGCGTCCCTCACGACCCTCCTCTCCTGTGCCGCCGCGGCTAGAGGTCTGCCCAAGAATAAGGAAGAGACGGACGCGCAACGCACCACGCGGACCGGCGTCGCTCCCAGCAACCAGCCCGTCGAGTTGCGATTCATGCCCGAGTCTGAGCTCGTTGGCGAGGACAAGCAGGCAGAGGCCGGTCCCTCCGCTGTCCGACGCCGAAGACCCTCCTCAGGTGCGGTGTCTCCCAAGTCCAAGCGGTCCGAGTCAGCTGGCAGGGGGCCGCGGCCCGCCAAGAAGAAGCGAACTGCTGTCGCTGCTGTGGATAGCGAATATGCGTTGATATCCCCCACTTTGCTCAGCTGGGTTGTCAGCGCTGGTGTCGTCGTCCTCGTATCTGTCGTTGGGTTCGGCGCTGGTTATGTCATTGGTCGCGAGGTTGGCCGCGAAGAGGCGCGCGAGGTCTTGGCAGCCAGTGTCGGCGGCGTCAACGACACCACGTCTGCTGGCGGCGACGTGATTCGTTCCTCGGTCGGACTGCGCAAGCTGCGCTGGAGCGCGGTGGGCAGAAGCATTGTCGCCCAGGCATAGTTGATGGATGAAAATGGCTTACATAGGTATACACGCATGCGCAGAGGGGAAAAAATCTGCGCCCTCATGATGATTTCACGCTACGGTATGGCGTTGGTTCTATATATACTTGATTTTTTTTCTTTTTTTTTATGTTTCTTGCTCTGTTCGTTTTGCGGCAGCGGATATGATTCGTTGCAATCAACCAAGTTGAATTTGTGGACATGATTTCGGATTTCCAATGGTCGGACGGTTTGCTTTTGCTAATAAGTATGTGTGGGCTTCACTGTACGTCGCCCTTAGTTCAAGTTGACAATTCATAATCCGGTATGGATTTAATTGAAAAGTGGAAATGATGTCGTGATGCCATGTTGGTTGTTTGTAAGGCGTTGGAAGGTCGAGTCCACGGATTCCTGTTCAGGATACTCAGGTGATTGGTCCTTCGTACCCATGGTGGAGCCAGTGACAGCCTGACAGGCTTGTCATATCAGTACTGAGTAACTTATGCTTGGTGCACAAGGTAATCCAAAGGAGTGAGCACTGTTCAAACTGAGGGGGGAAAAAGGAAGGAAAAAGTAGCCAAATACAGCATCTACAATTGGCCGATGCTCCATAAAAGCCGACGCATTCCCCAAGCACAAGATATGATTTCAAAATTAGCTCCCCTTATCGCCTGTTTCTGCGGGTTAGTGGTGCATGCAACAAATCATTTACTGAGTACCTAGTTGGGTGGCGGTGCGCAGGTCCAGGGGCGGTCCTCCCACTAGCCCCTAATAAGTGGGGCGGAATTTTCATCCGGTACGAGTACGAATAAGTCGGCGGAAAATAAGGGTGTGCGGTCTTGCCTTGCCGGGAACGCCTCTGTCGATTGTATTTTTATCTAGATCCACGCTCTGCTTTTTCTACATTCTTTTCCTTTTTTTCCCTATTCCTACCAGCAGACAAGCAAGAGGTCATCACTCTTGTTCCTATCTCGATCTCAAGACGTCCAACGAGTCGAGTCACAGCGCGCGCGTAGTGCGGAATCTCGTTCTACTCTACTGCCCTCCCCTCCCCCCTTCCCTCCCCCTCGATTCAATCCTCCTACAGCCAATACGCTGAGAACCGCAACCTCAACCTCAACCTCAGTCGCGCCACCGCCGCCATCATGGGTGTCCTCCAGGTCGCGGCCGACCACCCGCTCGTCCACGAGTTCCAGGCCCAGAGCCTCGTCGTCCAGTCCGCCATTCTCTTCTTCGGCTTCATCACCCTCTCCGTCGTCCTCAACGTCGCCAGCCAGATCCTCGCCAAGAACAACAATGAGCCCCCCATGGTCTTTCACTGGTTCCCCTTTATCGGCAGCACCATCACTTACGGCATGGACCCTCCCACCTTCTTCCACGTCAACCGCCAAAAGGTGAGCACAAGTCTTTCTTCCCCTTTCCCTTCTTTCGTCGTGTGGTGTTGCCTCGTTTTCCCGCGTTGCTAACAAACATTCTTTTCTATGCAGTACGGTGACGTCTTTACCTTTATCCTCCTTGGCAAAAAGACTACTGTCGCTGTCGGTCCCGCCGGTAACGAATTCATCCTAAACGGAAAGCTCAAGGACGTCAACGCCGAGGAGATTTACACTGTCCTGACGACGCCCGTCTTTGGCCGCGATGTCGTCTACGACTGCCCCAACGCCAAGCTCATGGAGCAGAAGAAGGTATGGCAGCAAACTCCCATGCAGCCCAGCTTGCGCGCGACCAAGTCTCGCTAACAGACATTTCTGCACACAGTTTATGAAGATTGCCCTCACCACTGAAGCTTTCAAGTCCTACGTCCCCATCATCTCCAACGAGGTCACTTCCTACTACAAGCGCGACGCTGGTTTCAAGGGCGACACCGGCATCGTCGACGTGCCCCAGAAGATGGCCGAAATCACCATCTTTACCGCCTCCCACGCCCTTCAGGGCAGCGCCATCCGTCGCAAGTTTGACGAGTCCCTGGCCGCCCTCTACCACGACCTCGACATGGGCTTCACCCCCATCAACTTCATGTTGCACTGGGCCCCTCTCCCCTGGAACCGCCGCCGTGACCACGCTCAGCGCACCGTCGCCAAGATCTATATGGACACCATCAAGGAGCGTCGCGCCAACGCCGACGACCACGAGCTCGACATCATGAAGCACCTCATGAACTCGAGCTACAAGAACGGCACCCCCGTCCCCGACCACGAGGTGGCCCACATGATGATCGCTCTCCTCATGGCTGGTCAGCACTCGTCCTCCTCGACCAGCTCCTGGATCATGCTCCGCCTCGCTCAGAACCCTCAGATCATGGAAGCCCTCTACGAGGAGCAGGTCAAGGCCCTCGGCGCCGACCTCCCCGATCTCCAGTACGAGGATCTCGCCAAGCTCCCTCTTAACCAGGCCATCATCAAGGAGACCCTGCGCCTGCACGCCCCCATCCACTCCATCATGCGTGCGGTCAAACAGCCCATGCCCGTTCCCGGTACCAAGTACGTCATTCCGACCTCGCACGTTCTCCTCGCCGCCCCAGGCGTCAGCGCCAGCGACCCCTCCTTCTTCCCCAACCCCGACGCGTGGGACCCCTACCGCTGGCTCCCGGGCTCCCCCAACGCCCCGACCATCACCCGCAACGACGAGGAGGAGGAAAAGATCGACTACGGCTACGGCATCGTCAGCAAGGGCGCCGCCTCGCCCTACCTGCCTTTCGGTGCCGGTCGCCACCGCTGCATCGGTGAGCAGTTTGCCAATGTACAGCTACAGACCATTGTCGCCGAGACGGTCCGCGCCTTCAAGTTTACCAATGTCGACGGCAGCGACAAGATTATCGGCACCGACTATGCTTCCCTCTTCTCTCGCCCTCTGGAGCCTGCCAAGGTTCGCTGGACGCGCAGAGATTAGAAGAAGAAAAAGAGACGAAGTCATACTGGTTAGACTGTGCAAACAAGAAAACAACGCAAGAAATGGGTTAAACGGATTTTGGGGGGTGGTTTTGGGTCACAGGAGTTGTACATGTACATAATTATTCTTGGATGGGCCACACAACTTGGCGTGCTTGGCCTTTTTGGATGACGGATAAGCCAAAGAGAGAGACAGAAAACGCCACCAAACATTAGAATCTTCAGAGCTGCAGATGAAATATCAAGCTCGTCTATTAATACAATATTAATCTCCACACAAGATCACACTGTTACGTCGACAGGCCTACATCTCGTCACCGGCAGAATGTATTTTGACGCAGAGAAGCCATTTATATTCAATAGTTGTTGGTGCAAAAGTGCTTCTTCACATTGCTATGACAAACAGTAGATGCTAAGTAGAATGTGTGTATATATGTATGTATGTATATACCGCTATGCTGATTGAACAAGAAAAGATGCAATTTTGAGATGGCTGCAAAGCTGAACAGAGACGCCCATGTATATATATATAAACGACAAAGCACACAACACAAACGAAACAAAAGACAAACGCACCAACATTGTAGAATAAAGTTTTTGACGCTCACGCACAGATTTGAAAAAAAGATGATGATTACATGCCACGCAACAAGGAAAAATTATCTACTGGGCACATGTCCGCTTTGTTTTGTTTGTTTTTCCCCTCCTCTACCTCCTCACGCGTCCATGTTCTGCAGCGGCACGTAGCCGCCCTCGTCGCCCTTGGCGCGTGCGTGGCGCGAGCCGAGCATCTCGCGGACCCAGCCGACCACACCGCGGCCGGCGTGCCAGCGGAGGCCGCCGGTACGCTCGGCGGCGGCCTCGTCCATCCAGCGGGGCCGGCGCCAGAGCTTGAGCAGCAGGCTGGAGACGACGACGGAGACGGAGGAGCAGGCCATGGCGAAGCCGGCCATCATGGGGTGCATGTGGACGCCGAGGGGCAGGAAGAAGCCCATGGCGACGGGGAGGCCGACGAGGTTGTAGAGGCACGCCCAGCCGAGGTTCATCTTGATGCGGCGGAAGATGCTGCGGGTGAGGGCGAGGGCGGCGGGGATGCTCATCAGGTCCGAGGGCCGCATGAGCACCACGTCGGCCGCCTCCATGGCCACGTCGGTGCCCGACGACATGGCGATGCCGACGTCGGCAGTCGCCAGCGCCGGCGAGTCGTTGATGCCGTCGCCGACCATGGCCACGACGTCGCCGTGGGACTGCATCTCCCGCACAATGGCCTGCTTCTGGTCCGGGGAGACGCCGGCAAAGACATCCTCGGGCTGGATGCCGACGGCGGCGGCGACGGTCAGCGCGGTCGAGCGCTGGTCGCCGGTGACGATGGCGGTCCTGATTTTCATGCGGTGCAGGACGGCAATGGCCGCCGCCGCGCCGTCCTTGATGGTGTCTGAGAGGCACAGGTGGCCGGCGTAGTGGCCGTCGACGGCGACAAAGATGTTGGTGGTGCCGGCGGCCGCCGCGGCGCGGCTCGCCGACGGCTTGCTCGAGGTCTTGGACTGGGCGGCGGCGGCGTGGACGTTGAGCTGCTCGGACGCCTCGACGGCGTCTTCGGGGACCGCAACGCCGTGGTCGCTGAGGTGCTTGAGGTTACCGGCGACGACGCGGTGGCGCGTGCGGTCGGCCGACAGCGCGGGCTCGACCTGCGCAACGACGCCCTTGCCAACGCTGACCTTGAACTCACCGACGCTACCAGAGATGGCGCCTTCGGGGCCAACACCGAGCTCGTCCTTGGCGGCGCCGAGGATGGCCTTGCCGACGGGGTGCTCACTGCCCATTTCTGCAAGGCCGACGACGGCCCACCAGAGGCGGCGGCGGGCATCGTCGGCGCTCCACGCCGGGGCGAGCGTCATGCGTGCGACACTCATCTTGCCGTGGGTGATGGTGCCCGTCTTGTCAAGGACGACCTTGGTGACCTTTGTGGTGCGCTCCAGCGCCGCGCCGCCCTTGATGAGGATGCCGTTCTCGGCACCGACGCCCGTGCCGACCATGACGGCCGTGGGCGTCGCCAGGCCCAGCGCGCACGGGCACGCAAAGACGATGACCGAGATGCACAGCTTGACGCACACCATGATCTTGCCGCCGCTCGCGTTCTGCAGGAAAATTTGTGGCGGGTGCGACAGCACGTGGGACAGCACCATCCAGGTGAGGAATGTGCCGAGACCGAGCACCAAGATTGTAGGCACAAAGTAGCCCGCGAGAGTGTCGGCGACCTGCTGGATCGGCGCGCGCGTCGTCTGCGCGTCTTGCACAAGACGCACAATTTGGCTCAGCTGCGTGTCACGGCCGGCGCGCGTAACGCGGAAGTCAATCCTGCCATTACCGTTGACGGTGCCGCCAATGACGTTGTCGCCGAGGCGCTTCTGCACGGGCATGGCCTCGCCAGTCACCATGCTCTCGTCGACGTAGGTCTCGCCGCGGACAACGGTGCCGTCGGCGGGGATCTTGTCGCCGGGTCGGGCAATGACAATGTCGCCGAGCTGTAGCAGCTCGGTAGGAATGGACTTTTCCTCATAGGCGGATCCCTCGGCGCCAGGTGCGCGCGGCGTTCGGGGAGTAGTGGCGTCGCTAGACTTGGCCCAGGCCTCGGCAGCCTTTTCGGCAGCGATAGGATCCGCGTAGATGGTCGCCATGGAAGGGGCTAGAGACATGAGCCGAGACAATGCCTTTGATGTCTGGCCCTTGGCACTGTTTTCTAGGTAGCGACCAAAGGTAATGAAGGTGATGAGCATAGTACTCGTGTCAAAGATGGTGCTGGGGCGGGAATGGGGGGGCATGAGGAGGGAGACAAGCATGGCAAAGACGCTGAAGAAAAAGGCACAGGATGTGCCGAGAATGACCAGCACATCCATGGTGGGGGAGCCATGCTTAATGGATTTGTATGCGGAAATATAGAAGCGCTTGCCGATACCAAATTGAACGGGCATAGTGAGGGCCAGACAAATGACATCGCCTAGGAATAAGCCAGGAAGCAGCGGAATCTTGCCAAAGTCGAGGCTAGGCAGCGCCATTGGGAGAATCATTCCAATGAAGAAGACGGGTATGGCAAAGAACAGTGATGTTCTAAATGCTGACCTCCATTCCGTAATTTCGCGCGTTTTCGCAAGAGATTCGAGTTGTGCATTGTTATCCTGGCTGTCGGCAACAAGCGCGTTCAGGCCCTCCTCTTCAACAGCCTCTACGATGGCTCGCAGTCCAACAACGGACGGGTTGTGTGTGACGGATAATCTGTCCGTAGATAAGCTTAGTGACGCAGATTTGACGCCGGCGAGTCCACGGATCTTGGCTTCCAGCTCCCTAGCTACTGTAGCGTCTGGGTTTCCGTAAATTTTGAACTGAGCGGTGGTCGTTCCCGCGCCGGCATCTTGCACGTCGAATGTCGAAGATAGAACAGCGGCATCAAAGCCTCGGTCTTCAATGATTTCTGCTATTTGGTCGGCAGAAATCTTCGTAACGTCGTGCGTGATGACGGCTCGCTCTGCGAGCAGACTAATGTTGAATTTGATAATGCCATCCACGCCTTTGAAGCCGCCCTCGACGGCCGATGTACATGCACCGCAGGTCATGCCCTCAATTGCTACAGTGGTGGTGGCAGTATTGCTGGAGGCGTCGTCCGTCTTGCTGGCCTGGACAGCCCGTACGCTGTCAACAATCTCGGCGCCGAAGCCGCGATCCTCGATGATTTCAGCAATCTGTTCGGCGGTAAGGAGACTAGAATCGTGTTCGATGACGGCACGTTCGGAGAGCAGGGAGATGCTGAAGCTCTTGAGGCCGGGGAGGTCCTTGAAGCCCCCCTCGACGGCGGACGTGCAGGCGCCACAGGTCATGCCCTCGATCGCGACCGTGGTGGAAAAGGTGCTTGGTTCGAGAGATAGGCTCGGGTGGCGGGAGAGGACCGGGGTGGGCAGGTCGGTGGCGAGAACCTCGGCGTCGAAGCCGCGATCCTCGATAATCTCCTGTATTTGGTCGGCCGAGATCTTGGCTGGGTCGTGCATGACGACGGCACGCTCCATGACGAGGCTGACGGAGACGCTACCGACACCGTCGAGGCCCTTGAAGCCAGCTTCAACGGCCGATGTGCATGCGCCGCAACTGCAGATCACCGGGGTTAGTACATGGGGACAGCAGGCGGTGCGGCCGACGGCGAGTCTCGGGCGCAAGACTGCTGCATCAGAGCGCCTCGGTTTTCTTTCGGGAGGCAAGGAAGCTCAACTCACGTCATGCCGCTCACGCGCAGCGTGGTGGTGGCCATGTGTGCTGTTCCGGACGTGGCCAACGTCGCAGACAGCTGGCCGGGCTCCCGCTTGGGGATCTGAATGTGCGAGGGAGCCATCCTGGGCGCGCGATGAAAGGACGCAACTTGTGCACAGCACCTTGCTGGCTGCGCGCAGCCGTGAGAGTAGCGGGGTATATGAATATGTTTAGGGAAAGAAGAGAAGGACGTCGGCGCCGCTCCGGAGTGGACGGAAGACGAGGCACGCAGCGCCCAGATTCGGGTGTGCTGGGGGGGTGGTGGTGAGAGGACCTTGCTCAACTAGGGTCGTCGATGCGACGCTCTTTGTATGCGTGACGAGGCGGAGGATGCGGCAGGATTGTGGGGGCAGTTTCGACCTTTTTTCTATTTTTTTTCTTTTTTTTTCTTTGGCCAGGTCAAAGAAGGTGTGAGAGAGTAACCATCTGCGAACAATCAATGAATTTAAAGAAGAAAAAATGTCGAGAATATTTGTCCGATTTTTCCAGCAGGTGGTATCTGCCGAGGAAGATAAAACAGACTCGACAAATCGAGAGGGCGGGAAAATGCGAGGCCGGTAAGACACGACTGAGTAAGTGAGCTAAATATAAGGCGGTTCCCAAGGCTGTCCTGTCACCGTGGCGCCATCCAGCATGAATCCTTCGAACCAGACGGGGTGAGGGGTAGATGGGCTAGCCTGGAGGATATGCACAGTCACCGATGCAGTGTCATCCAGAGTCGCCGGGAAGATTTTTGTCTGCCAGCAGGCCGCGCCAGATATATCTCGGCCAAGTGTGACTTGGTCGTGCCGGATACAAGTAGCGGATGGGCCTCTCTGAACGGGGATCGTCCGTGTGCTCACCAAACGGGATGGCGGCTTCTCAGCGGCGGAGAGTCGTGCGCAGGGGACCCAAGCGTCGGCGACAATCTACTTACTTGTGGGCGAGTGTCGCCGGATCAAAGGCGCGCAGAGGCGATGATGAGGCCAGGATCGCCGAGGGTGGGAGCAAAAGGCCATTCGTTGACTGCCTTTTGCTCCTGGGGACACGATGCATAATATACACTCGGCAATCATACCCACTCCCTTGCTATCCTCCGCTATATTTCATGCCCGTTTATTCTCTTCTTTTCTTTTTTCTTTTTTTCTGCTGCTTCTCATTTTCTCATTGTCTTTGTTGTATTCAGTTGCTTGACCCCACGGCGCCGCGAAAGTAACTGCGGTTTTACATTGTAATCTCGCTACGCAGGCACATCATCGCAGCTAGCATCACCTAATCGCAGTGTAGCTCATGGTGTTTCAAATCACCGCTGACCCCTTGTCGATGACGCCAGTTTGAGCAACCTCTGCCAGACAAAACCCCTGCCAATCCCCTTCAAAGAAAACCCCGACAAGAAAGGGGTCGTACCCGTCACAAGCCAGGCACCGTCCGTGTTTTGACTTTTTTCTCTTTTAAAATTGTCACAAGAGACGCCAAGTAATGCAGAAAAGGGGGGAAACGAGCGGGCGACCGGCTTGTCGGCTCTGGGGCGGCGGAGGGACACGTTTCAGGGCTGTTTCCTCGTTGATCCGCTAAAAAAAATTGTAAAGGCGCTGAGGCTGTTTCTTGGGGGGAAAACTGTCTCTCGAAACTGGCTACGGACTACTCCAAGAGGCTTTTGACATGCGTGCCTACAAAGTACTGAGTATCAATCTAGGTAGGTAGATTGGGGTCAACGGCAATCCTTCTGCCAATATTGTTGCAACCCTCTGTCGCCGCCAGAATAAGGAGACCAACCAGGTCATCCCATCATCGTCGAACATCTCATGCTGTGACCCGCGGTTCGCCAGGGCCACAGGCCTGCACTGGATTCGGCAATAGCGACTGGAACTATTCAGTCATTCACCGTTGTCCGTGCCAACTGTGCGGTCCGGCGCTCGGCCAGCATCAGGCGCAGTATGGGTCGGTCGGTGGATGGCGTGGGACTCACAAATCAGCCGACAATTGATGAAAATACTACTCTTGTTCAGATGGTGCTTTTGGTGAATGTATTTTTTCATGTAGTTGTTTGTTTCATCCTGCTGATATACTTTCAGCTCAATTGTTCTCCTCGAGAGTCATTTGCTGCCTACATGCCAACCGCCCACTCTGTTTGTTTGCTACCCGCACCTCTCCCTAGAGATGCTTTTAAATAAACACAGGGAGAAAGCACAGGCACCGAGTCCGCCCTCCCTTCCCTAATCTGGATAAAGTTACCCGTAATTGTCCTATGGCTTCGTACTATACTTAGGTTACAATACAACTTCACTCCAGATGCAAAACATCTTCATCGCGTCTGGCGTTGTGCCCTACCCTGTAGTTGAATAGATCATACAATAATTCACTGGGTAAATTTGGGTTGTGCTGGGTTTCTCTTCTGGTTTCGCAGAAAAATTTCCATCTTTCTTAACAGTTATCTGTTGTTGTTATTTTCGAATATATACGACTTATCTCCAGCTGCAGTTGTTCTACTGTCCACGGGTATCATGGCAAATTACAACAACTGGTCTATAAGCCAGCCCGTATCATTTCAAAAGTAGCTACAGACAGGGTATTTCGTCGATTCTTTCAAGAGGACCCCTAATTCCACAAAAGACATGACGATATACTGCACGTATAAAAATCTAAGACAACAGTTGCCCCCTAGTATCGTCCAATCTGTGTTGCGTAACCGCACGCTACCTGAGCAGCGATCGCGCATACTGCCCCGCGTCACTCGCCAACCGCCTAGGCAGGCGAGCCCCGCTCAAAGCACCAACCTTCAATCCGATCACTTCAAAACGTAAGAGGGCGTTATATCTTTCACACAAAAGGTCACCTCCATCTACAATGGAGCAGACAAAAGCCCTGAACGCGCTGGAGGTATGTACTACAAGCTCAACCGAAGCTCTCGCCTTCTTCCCGTCCCCCCTTAGCCGCCAGAGCTAACAGGTACTGTCACCTACACCCGCAGCCGTTCATCGCCCTCTCCAAGTCGGCCACCTCGCCGCGAGCCGCCGCCGACCTCATCGAGCGGGCCACGTCGGCCCCCAACACCTACATCTTCACCGAGCTCCTCCAGTCGCCGCAGATACAGACCCTCGCGGCCTCCCACCCGGACCTGCAGCCGCACCTGGCCCTGCTGCGCATCTTCTCCTACGGCGACTACGACACCTACGAGTCGACGCCCGGCCTGCCGCCCCTCGGCGACGCCCAGCGGCTCAAGCTGCGGCAGCTGAGCCTGCTGTCCCTCGCGGCCTCGGGCCGCCGCCAAGACCTTGCCTACGAGCGCCTCCGTCAGAGCCTGCGGCTGGACTCGACGCGCGAGCTCGAGACACTCGTCACCACCGCCATCTACGCCGGGCTCGTCGACGCCAAACTCGACCCGGCCCGCCAGCGCGTGCAGGTCACCCGCGTCGCCGCCCTGCGGGACCTGCATCCCGATGACGTGACGGGCATGCGCACCGCCCTCCGCAGCTGGTCGGACCGCTGCGCGTCGGTCCTCGACGACATCGAGCGGCACACGAAGCGGGTGCGGGCCGCCGCCGCCGCGCGCGCCGCCGCGGAGACCGAGGCCGCCGACAAGCTGACCAAGGCCGTGGCCGACCTGCGCGATGCCGATAAGAGCACCCTCGCGCGGGAGCAGCTTGCCCGTCGGGGCATGTCTAAGAGGTCAATGCTGGACGCGGCGGCCAAGGCTAGGGGTGACGAGGCCATGGACCTCGACGGGCCGTTTCCGAGCGACGACAGCAAGAAGAGGGCGGGCAAGAGGAAAATGTAGCCCCATGGAAGAGAAGAACAGGACAGAAACGGAGACGGAAAACAAGAAGTATTGCTTCCGAGGTAATGATGGATACATCAGCGGATGAATAGCATAGAACGGTGGACAGCAAAAAGTCATGAGAGCCTTTTTCTTGATTTGTTTTTTTCTATACATAACGAGCCTGCACTCACGGGTGCTGTAATGATATACACTACATGAATATAAAGCATGATCTCTTTTTTTCTGCGCACTCCAGGACTTTCCTTTCTCAATGTTCTGTATTCTGTTTGGAACGAAAAAAAAAGAAACCGATACAGGCCCACTGACTTGCTAGAGACTAGGTTTTATGTGACCGTTTGCTTCTCACCCCTCAAAAACAACTTTGTAAAGTAGGCTCATAAGATGCTCCCCAACTTCTATACCAAGTTAGGGAAGAAAAAAAAAGGGAAAGCAACTACAGAAAATAACCAAGAACGGTCTAGGTTGATCCCAAAAAAACAAAAAGAGAAGAGAAGAAAAAAAACACGTACAGCACCTGGAGTTCGCTGGTCGTCACCGTCCCAGCTACTATTCAGGCGCTCGAGTGGTTATCGCTCGGAGATCAGACGGGATCCAGATTTATCACTCGGCTGTGGCCGTACATACTGAGTAGGAGCCGTATTGGAGTATATAGAGGAACGAAATCGAACGTGATGCCTCTGCCGGTGTCGTATTAATATCAAATTCGCCTTGTCTAGGATTAAGAGTCTCTTCACATCCTCCCTCCCCTTTCATGACGGTCGTTAAAAAAGAAACAAGAAACAAAATTTGCAAGCTAACACTCTGGCTTTGAAAGAAAAGAATAGTAAGCGAGTATGTGACGTTTAAAGGGAGTTGTGGGTATTATGTTATGTACTGGTCGTCTCCGAATCATTGTGTCGCTGTTCCTCTACAACCGCTTGCCGGGCACAAAGATGAACAAAACGCAGAGAGCGGTGGTGACGAGAATTGTAACCAAGAGAACAATGAACGCTCGCTTGACCAGGAGGGTGCGGACATACGGCTCGCGTATGCGCGAAAAGTTAAATGGCGTGTATTCGCTGAAGCCAAGGAGTGCCATGACGGGGTCTAGTGAGTATTGGTACGAGGCGAGGAAGTAGACACCGACCGTGAAGGGCAGAATTACCTATAATAAACAGTCAGTATTTACGGCGGTACAGGATGTAGCTCTGTGGAATCGTACCCAGCATCTTGTGGCTCTGCTCTTGTTGAGAAAGATGAGAACAAAGGCGGTCCAAAAGGCACCAAACATGGCGATGAGACCGAGAATCAGGCGCATCACTAGCGTGGGCGGGATCAGGTTGCCCAGGGCCTTCATGCGCAAGAAGCCAGGGAAGGCGTCGCGCTCCATGGCCTGAAAGACATAGTCCTTGGCTGTGTCAAACACCTCAGGGTCGTCGCGGCCGTGCTCCTCAATGGCGCTGATAACATCCTGCGTGATGGAACCCGGCAGGATAATCTCGCGCTCTGAGCCAGGAAGCAGAAACGTGTACAGGATCTTCTCTGCCGAGGCCCGAATATCCTGGCGCGAGACGGTGTGCGCGGGCGAGTTGGAGTCGGTCAGATCTCGGCCGGGGCTGGCGGTTATCGGGCTGGGTCGGGAGCCCGTGTGCGGCGACTCGCGCTCCGATTGCTCCTCGCGCAGAAATGCCGACATTTGGGCGTCCTGGTTCTTCTCCTTCTCAGTCGCGTACATGGACGGGCCGGCTGGTCGGGGCTCCAGGTCGCCCATGTTGTCGAGTATTGTGGAGGAACGCTTCGAGGCTGCCCCGCCGACGCGCTCCATGTCCGGGGTAGCGACGAGTACAGATCTTCGTAGCTCGCGGACGTAGTGGCGACATAATGACATGTGCTGGGCGACATCAAGCCTAGACGATTACACGTTAATATTTCCTCTTGTACGTCGGGTTGCAAGCCATCCATTGCTGGCTGAGTTGGAGGCCCTCAGATTTCAGTGTCGTACCAAAAGTCCAGGTAATCCACAGACCGCTGTTGGTCTCGCATGTAAATGTAGAATGAAAACAAGTCCACCGGCGGCAGCGTTCTTCTGCTCAGCACTTCGAAGAGGGTCGGCAGTCGATTGCGGTTGAGATCTGGCTGCGCCATAGGCGCGCCGACGCTCGATCGGGCAACCATGACGGCCTTGTGAGAGATTTCGGACGAGGCGTGTTGCAGGAGGAAAAGGCCGCGCCAGGCAGGCGATTGATGAGGATCGCGGTGGAAAAAGCGATCGTCGTTGGTCGAATATCCGAATCCTTGTTTTCAGCCGTGGCAAAGAAGGTTAAGATGAAGCGTGGACGATGAGCAAACGCGAGGGGGGCCGTTTCAAAAAGCCGGTCTGTGTCCCCTTGAAATGTGCAGTTTGGGTACGGTTTCGCTCTGTTTTGACGGCGTGGCTGGTGAAGAAAGCGAACGGCAAACCTGTCGTAGAAAAAGGAAATTAGGGACAAGATACGAGGCAGTAGTGTTTGCGCAGCTTGTCACGGGCGGTGCTTTAAATTGGGCAGTTCATCATGGAGCGTTTTTGGAATGCATGAACTTGGGCCACAGCAAATAACAAGGGCGACTGGCATCAAGCCACTCAATGAATGGGGCGCACGCACTGCTCGGGAGACGGACCCATCTGGCGATAATAGCCTGAGCTAAAGTGATTAGCTGGGTCTCGGAAGGGGCAAGCAAGCTGCTGGAAAAAGGGTACGTACCTTCCCACGTGACTAGCTTCTACCATGGCCAGCTGCCCCAGCGCTGATTGGCTCGCTACCTCCCCACCACCACCAGTTTTCCAAGCCTGCCCTACGCACAAAGATTTTGCGGAATTTGCGAACCCGACCAACCCTCGACATCCTTCAACCGACCAGATACCTTGAAGAGACGAGATATAGGTACGAACGCCAGACCTGACCCAAGCCCCGGAACCTTTCTTGCACCAGACATCACATAAATATTCTCCTTCGAAGCTCATACCATTCGACAATCGCCATTCTCGAATTTACTCTTGCCCGCGTCTAGGCAAAACCGCTGACACTCGACCTCTACAGAAATGTCGTCCAAGAAGCCCACCGGAAAGGCCCAGCGCTCCGCCATTGCGGACGTTGTTGCCCGCGAGTACACCATCCACATGCACAAGAGAGTACGTTTATACGAATTGGCGCCCACGTGTTCTGCGATGAGTCGCGACACCAAGAACATGAATTGCGGTGCTGGGCATACGAGGAACGGGGGAGAAGCGAAGAAGGACAGAAAGGCTAACGGTTGATGCAGCTACATGGTGTCACCTTCAAGAAGCGTGCTCCCCGCGCCATCAAGGAGATCAAGGACTTCGCTGTCAAGGCCATGGTACGAACCCAATATCTTGCATACCCGGAACAAAGCCCGACCCAAGTTGCGAACCCTCCTCTACACACGATGAAGCGAGATACGGAGAACGCAACTTGGTCCCGCCGGGGGGAAACGAGAAACGACGAAGACGAAGTTGCTGACCGATTGTTAACCACAGGGTACCACCGACGTCCGTCTGGACCCCGCCCTGAACAAGAAGGTGTGGGAGAACGGTGTCAAGGGCGTCGCCTACAGACTGCGCGTCCGCATTTCCCGACGACGTAACGACGAGGAGGGTGCCAAGGAGAAGCTGTACAGCTACGTCCAGGCTGTCAACGTCAAGAACCCCAAGGGTCTCCACACCGTTGTGGTTGAGGAGTAAGATACCGTTCTTGGGCCGTCGATGTTGATGTGGAAGGGGAATGAAGAAAAAAAATTCAAACGCTATTGAAAGGGAACTAAAAAAAGAATAAACATCATTTTTTTCGGTAGTCGGAAAAAGGATTCTTTTTTTTCGGTTGGGCATGGCATTCTGGAGTTGCAACCGGCTTTGTAGCTTTTCACGCTGATTTAACAAAAAAATTACAGATGAATTGTGAAACCAAAAACACCGAAGCACCGTGTTTCTTTCTCTTGGCTGATGATTGTTTTTTTTCTTTCTTTGCTTCTGGCTTGCACGCCAAGCATAATTGGCCATGCATGCCCACGAAAGTCATTCACGTGGAAAAAACAACGATGCATGTCTTGATTCGTTATATTGTCTGGCCGGCAAGCCAGCTCAACTTGTCGTCTCTAACAGATTTAGAAATGCATGGATGAGGGTGTACGCTCCGGCATGCTGCGAGGGGCAGAGGGCATATCGAGCACCCTGTGCTGTGGTGGTGGGTATTTGTAGCTCTCGCAGGCGCAGAATATGCTAATGTAATCCAATAACCATGTCGCGGAAATCCAAGTAACGCAGGACCCAAAAGACTCCCAAAGTTTCTCCCATGTAAACAAATGCAGCTGCGGCAATACAAAACAGAGCACGAGCCATTCTACTCGTCTTCAATGTCGCGATGTCTGGCCAGAACCTTGCGCTTGAACTCTTCGGCGTCGCTGTCCCAGAGCTCAGCAGCCTCGCCGTTTAGCGGAGAGGAGCTACGGTACCCGTTAGTAGGAAGTCGTGTGAAAGAAAAAAGAGGCGGAAAAGGCTCGTGAGAAATGATGAGACAATGGCAACTGGTTGGGCACGTACTTGTTGGGCTCGCCCAAAAGGCTTTGCAGGCTTAAAAGGACAGTCTGAATATTGTATGCGGCAGTCCACTTGTCCTTGAGGATATCGAGGCAGATGCGGCCAGAGAAGTCGACATTGGGATGATAGATTGGAGTCTTGAACAGGACCGTGGGAGGCGCGTAGGGATAGTTGGAAGGGAAAGCAAAGCTGAGCTTCATGGTCAGGCCGGCGTACGGTGTGGCGTCGGGGCCTTCGATTGTGGCAGTCCACGAGAGCAGGTTACCGTCGGCCGAGGGAAAGGCGGACACGCCGGGAGCGGGCGAAGTCATGAGCTGCATCAGCTCAGTCTGCAAGCTATAGTTATGGATGATAGTTAGCCCAATGCTTCAATTGTCTGCGTGCTTGGCTTCTGGGGCGCTTGAAGGCTTAGAACTAGAGAGCGTTCACTTCCACATACCGCTTGGTGACGCTTTGTGAGTCGGGTCCTTTGCGCGAGGCATTGAGCTTAGCAGCCTGGGCATTACCAGGAGCAGAGTTTTGGTTGTCCTCCATGGTAAAGTCCATCGAATCAGAGAGTGGCTTTTTTGGTTGTTGGCGATGTGCGAGAGAACGGGTTTTGGAGGTAGACAAATAGCAGCGGCAGCAAGGTGGTCGAGGCTACGGGCTTTTTGGTGAATCGAGGTAAAGGATCGAGGCAAGCGAGCAGGCTTCCGGAACAGGAAAAAGCTGGAGAGAAAAAGACGAGTCGGTGGGCGAGGAATGTTAGGTTAGGTTATGAAAGAAAAAGGAGACAATAAAGGCGACCAAGGGCGGTTTATACGGCGAGGGAGGGCACCACCACCAATACAGGAACTGTACCAGTAAGTAGCGGAGAGGAGCGAGGATGGGGTGGGTATTGATCGCAAAGAAGAATTTAAGCTGGTTATTCTTCTTCCTTTCTCCTTTTTAGCCAACCAAAAAAAACAAAAAAAGGGAGCAGCCCCGGGGACGAGCAAGATGCGGCAAAAGTATGGCGAGATTGAAGATTGATAGGAAGAGAAGTGCTGGAAACGGAAACAGAAGTCGAGTTGGGAAAGCGAGGGGTGGAGCCCCTAGAGGCTGTATTGTGTGGCCGAGAGTCGCGCGATGGCTGGCTGGGATGTGTTGGTGTTGCTGGAGGTGGGTGCGTCTTGTCTGCCCAGCAACGGGCGGGTTGGAGGGGTCGAACCTGGTTGGCGCCTCGGAGAACAGCACCAGGGGGAGGGGACCGTCGCAGTGGCCAGCGCTGCTACAAATGGGTGCTGCAATAACGAACCAGTAGCAACCGTCTTTTAAGTGGGTCGTCACAGACGATTTATTCCTCAGTAAGAGGTGTGTGTTGGACGTGGAAGGGGGAGACGGGCGGTTATGCCAGTGAAATGTTGCTTTTCCAAAAGAAAAAAAAAGATTTACAGAATCGAATGAAATGAGAAAAAAAAAAAAAAGTCAGGCATGGATAGGCCTAGGCCAGTCTCTACCAATTGCGTACATACACTGTTACAACAGAACCAACCACTCGACGTCATCGCACTCGAGATGGCCCGGTCCGTTGTTCGCCATGTAAACTACAAAACTTATGGAAGGATATGATTGGGGCTCTCAGGGCTCACTACAATCACCGACATATTCGTCAGGCTCGTCACTAGTTGGCTTGTATCATAGCCTGGCATGATTAGCTCCAGGACCTCTTCGGCCGGTGGGAACTGCCTGCCACTCAGCGTCTTCCGAGATCCAACCCAAGTGGCCGACTGCAATTGTTCTTGGCCGGAACCACCGCAATAAGAGGGGTGGAATTGTCAAAAAAAAGTCTCCTGGTGGGAATACAAGAGTTCACTAGAATGCATGTAAGATTACAGACCAACTGGCAGAATGCGTACCCATCCATTCAATGTATATATAAAAGGCAGCCTCGCGTGTGGCTAAACTCGATTTTAATACACTGTGCAGATTTCTTCATACTGTGCGTTTCCTTGGTAGTCAAATGTCCAGGCACCGCCACAGACGGCGCAGAATCATTGGCAGAGCTCTCGACTTGGCGTGTCAGGTATTGAAATAGGTTGATGTAAAAAATCCAGGCAGTAACAGGCGGCAGGTTCCAATTTCATGGTTGCCTAGGTAGGACGGGAAAAGCGGCTCTTGTTAGCGGCACGACTAACATGTTTATGCCTAAAACAAACAGCTTTACGCGGTTGGACGAGGCACCACGCGCCGGCTCTCGTGGAGGAGCAAAGCCGCTATTTACTCCACTACCACCACCACTACCACCGCACGCTACCAACACACCGCACGACAATCGCACAACGATTATAGTATTCGCATCACCTCAATCGCCCTCGTCACACTCAAGACTCTTGCCCTCACCCCCTTCTCGGACGACCAATCCATACCTACGCAACCCGTTTCGGCGTCATCGGCCGGTCGGCGCCATGGTGAGTGAGCCTTTGCCGCTCCCCCCGCCGTGTGGCCTGTAGCACAGACACCCGTTAAGAGCCACACAAGTGTTTTTTTATAGAAGCAATCTTCTTCTTCTTCTACTTCTTCAGTCTTGACAACATGCAGCATCACTAACGGCCTCATCCACAGTCACAACTGGACCCTCTACCTAGCGACCTGCCCTTTCGCATCATCTCCAAGACGGTGGGCCGCGGTGCATATGCCTCGTACGCCACTCTCACCACCATGTACACGAAATGAAAGCATCGCGAACTCTCTCAACTAACATGTGCCCCCGGCGTCTTTCCCTTGTCCGCTCTGGCCCCCCGCAAAACAGTATCAAAAAGGCTGTCCCCCTCGACGCCCAGACCCCCGTCTTCGCCGTCAAGCTCATCCACAAGGGCTACGCCGTCAAGCATGGCCGCGTCTCCGCCAAGCAGCTGGCCATGGAGGTGTCGCTGCACTCGCACGTCGGCCAGCACCCCCACGTCATCGAGTGGTTCGCCTCGGGCGAGGACGCCGTCTGGCGCTGGATCGCCATGGAGTACGCCGAGGGCGGCGACCTCTTCGACAAGATCGAGGCCGACGTCGGCGTCCGACAGGACATTGCCCAGGTCTACTTCCTCCAGCTCGTCGGCGGCGTCAGCTTCATGCACTCCAAGGGTGTCGCCCACCGCGACCTCAAGCCCGAGAACGTCCTCCTCTCCCACGATGGCAGCCTCAAGCTCGCCGACTTTGGCATGGCCACCATGTTCGAGTACAAGGGTCAGCGCAAGCTCAGCGCCACCCTCTGCGGCAGCCCGCCCTACATCGCCCCCGAGATCCTGGCCTGCGGCCGCCCGGACAAGAAGTCAGCCGCCGGTGGCGGCGCCAAGTACTCTCCGGACCTCGTCGACGTCTGGTCCTGCGGCGTCGTGCTCTTTGTTCTGCTCGTTGGCAACACGCCCTGGGATGAGCCCTCGTCCAACAGCTGGGAGTTTACAGAATACGTCAAGTCGGGTGGCCACAGCACAGATGCCTTATGGGAGCGCGTCCCGCCAGAAGCCTTGTCTTTGCTACGAGGTATGATGTGTGTAGATACAGAAAAACGCTTTAGCTTCGCCCAGGTCCGCCAGCATCCTTGGTACACTCGGCATAACCCACTCCTTACCCCAGATGGCCGCGTTGCCGATCCCATCAACCTTGCCACGCAAATGCTCGAGAACCTTCGCATCGATTTTACCAAGCAGCCCCGCCCGTCTCAGGGCCAGTCTTCCATGACGGATGATATGGATATTGACTCGGGTATGAATGCTGGTCGCTTCGCGGCCACCCAACCAGACGTGCCTATCGTCGATACTGACTGGGACTTTGAACGCCCTGCTCTCCGGTCCATGGCAGCACCGTCAGCCTCGCTGCCGCCGCGCGCCGTCGATGACGGGCGTCGCATCATGCTCGAGACGCTCGCCGACGAGCCATCCATGTCGCAATTCTCCCAGGCGCCGGGCCCGTCCATGACACTAACGCAACAGGCGCGCCAGTTCCGCGATATCTGCCCTGCGGAGTCGCTCACGCGCTTTTTCTCCCATGTGCCGCCGGCGCACCTTGTACAGATGCTCAGTGATGCCCTGCACCAGCTCAACGTACCCCTAGCACCGATCACGCCGAACCTCTACGCCTACTCAGTAGCAACAATCAAAGTCCGCGCTGTCGACGGCCGGAACCAGAGTCTGCACGGCGAGATCCAGGTTCATAGGCAAGCCCTGCCGGACGGGAGTGAGGTGCTCGATGTGCGCTTCACCAAGGTCAAGGGTGATCCACTCGAGTGGCGCCGGTTCTTCAAGAAGATTGTCGTGCTCTGCAAAGATGGCGTATATGTACCAGATGCCTAGACGGCGGTACGGCGGCGCATGGCTGGCAACATGACGGAAAAGAGCGTTAGCGACCATGGCGATGAGAACGCGGAATTAGACAAAACGACATCAACACGCTGGATAGACCAAGAAATTGTAGCATAGCGAAAAGACAAGCATCCTTGGATTAATAATGGATTTTTATAAATCGTAATGATTGCATACGAAAGGAGATACGTTGCCGCTTTTGATCACTTGATCAAGTTCTTTTCGGTTCTTTCATTTCTCATTCATGTAGTGCTGAAAGCAACGGGTTGTTGAGCTCTAGCTGAGCCGCCAGATCAAGCATCTCGCCCGGCGAGATACCGATCATAGTGTCCGTCTGAAACAGGTCCCAGCCCGGTTCGTCCGCGGCGACGCTCGGCGTCAGCGGCGTGTCGAGGTTGTCGTCGTGTGTGTGGCCCTGCTCTGACATGTTGTGGTCATCCCCATGGCCGCCGCCACCGGCGTTGCTGCCTGCGGGGGCAGGAGGCGTAAATGCGTTCATGAAGCGCTCGAGCTGGGCGAGCTCCATCTTGCGGACGGGGGCGACGATGCTACCTTTAGAAATCATCTTGTCGAGGACGCTCTGCATGTTTTCTTCCCACATATCGTCGGGCACGAGAAAGGGGCAAATAGTGCGCACTAGGTAGAGGACAAAGGCGGACGAGTAAGCGTCTTCCAGCTGGAATGGGAGGAAGGCTTCAAGGAGGTCTTCGTCGCCGATAACACGCAGGATACGAAGCACCGTCTGGGCGGAGTTGACGCACGATTGTAAAAGCGAGGCGACGGGGGTGGAGAGCATAACAGGCCCGGTGACGATCGAATTGGTGCGCTTGATATGCATGTGCAACGCGCACATGACGACGGGACGGGTAGTGAGGACAACACAGTGGTGGTAGGAGAGTAGTAGGCGGACGGCCATGCGCGAGGCTTTGCTAATGGAGCCTTGGAAGTGCGATTCGAGTAGAGCGTGGACGTCGCGTGAGATCTGGGCGAGGTCGCGTAGCACAGACTGCGTGTTGGTGACAAGTGAGCCATCAAATCGCTGGCCGACACCGTATATAGCGTTGAGAATCTGCGAGACGAGGCGCGCGAGGCGGACATGCAGCGCCATGTTGCGCGCGTCGAAGCAGTCATTGAGGTCTGACGGCGCACGAGCCGTGATGTCCTCGTCACGGATCGACGACGGAGCACCCATAAGCGAGCCGAACTCGCGCTCCAGTTTGTACACGACCCAGAAGATGAGGTTGCAGCGCTGTGAGTGCTGCACGCCGACGACTTCGACGGGCATGTGACGGTGCCATCCCTCAATGATGCAGATACGCATGGCGTGGCAGATGTGCTGCAGCGCGCCCACACGCATGTCAATGGATTGCAGGTACACGGCGCCGAGCACGAGAGCTTGCACGGCGGTGATGGAGTCAGGCGCAAGCCCAGACAGGTCAGGCATGAGGGCCATGGCGCGCGCCGCATACTGGTGGCCCGTGGGGCCTTCGGCGCTGCTTTGGTTGGTGATGAAGACCTTGCCGTAGGCGAGAATGAGGAGGTACTGCGCGTACCAGTGCCGCGACGATGCTGCCTTGGCCGACTGGTCCTCATAAAGCTCGTACAAGTTACGCAGCCAATCCTGCTCGTCAATTAGGTAGAAGATGGACCCCAAGTAGAACTTAGCCACATTGAATAGGAGTAATGCATAGTCAAGCGGCGGCAGGTTGGACACATCGGGGGTCTCCTCCCACGGAACAGGGTTCCATGTGAGCTTGTGGCCGCCGTCGAAGTGGCCCGGGTCCGCGACATAGCCCTGATCGGGGAGGTGTTGGCCAAGCAGCGTCAAGACGCGACGGCAAAAGGACCACGAAGAGGAGGGGCCCATGTACCCTATGATCAGACGGAACAAGCATCAGTTTGTGTAACAGTACAGACAGAGGCGGGGAAGCGCGGGGGAATAACATACAGAATCTGCCCTTCATTTTAGTGAATGTGTAGTCGTTATCTGCGAGAGGATTCTGCATAAACGAGGGCTCGATGCTGTTGTTGTCGTCTACACTGCTACCGCCATGGCTACTGTGATAGGATAGACGACCAGTGTCGGGAGCCAACGATGGTGTTGGCCCTGATATTGCAGGTGTTGTTAGAAGACGAGACGAGTGAGGGGACAGGGACTCGGGCACCAACCGTTGCTATCTTGGCCAGGATTGTGATGATCATTGTGCTGAGCTACATCGCGCGGGTGCAAGCCAAATGCAGCCCGCGACGATGCAGCGCTCGGGCTCGGTTGCGTGAGGAGGGCATCGACATCCAGTCGGCGCGGCGCGGCGACGGGATCCAGCATACGGTCATCCTGCGCCTTGCGGCCTTCGAGCTCGCGGAGATATCTTGACGGCACAAGATTTGTTAGTACTCGGGGGTTCAGCACGTCCAGGTAATGCCCAGAAGCAGGGTCCGTGGTGAGGCCCTCCGTTGCGGCTGTCTGCATGGCGTTTTGTGTTGGCTGCGTTTCCTCACCTCTCGGAGATTGATATCCGTTTGGACTCGGCGACAAAGTAGCACCTCTCACTTTGTCTTGCGCAGCGGGAACAGGGTTGGTCCCCGCTGCACTTTACTTTCATCGCCCTACATCGTTCACATCTAATCAAAAACATTCCCCGTCAGCCGAGCTCGAGCTTCGGAACCCCGCGAGGCGGGGGTTGGCGGCGGAAAACTGCCGTCGGAATTGTCACCCACGCTTTCGAGACCTTTGGCACTGTCCTCTTGGTCACCCTGGACGGTGACGGACGACCGTCCATGCTGTCTGTCGGGTTGTGATCCAGAAGCCTGGGAAAGTCGATACTTTCGGACAGCGTCTTCCGGGAGAATCCCACACCATTTGCAGGGAAAAACCAGTTGGTGTTATTACGTAGCAGGAGCAGCAGTGAGCTGGCTGGTACCAGGTTTTGGGGGCGAAAATCCCCACTTCGCCCGTTCGCAGACAAGCTCTTGGTTGGCTGACTAGGATCTGGCCAGACGTGTCTTGAGCATTAACGGTAAATACGATCGTTTTTTGATCAAAGACACAAAATTATGTCATGCTGGGTAGAATCTCCATCGAGGCAACTGTATACGGCCAACGTGGTAGAGTGGTTGTCGCAGACTGCCGTCGCCCACTGCAACCTCTGGACAAGGATAAGGTAAGCAAGCACAGACTAGACTCTGCCATTGGACGGACGCTTCAGGCTGCTTCCCCGTTCCACCGAAAACCGCTAAAGACCACCAAAACCACACCAAAATCACACATTCCAGAAGGCGCCCATTATGACATTTTACTGTGGGGACCTCCGGCGTCGGAACGTCTCGGCTGGCCTGTCCGACGCCCTTCAACCAGAGCATGACAATATGACACGCCTATGAGTAATGAGATCGGCTACAAAAGGGACAAGTTTGGCATACATCACGATCGCAGGGGAGGATTTAGGATTTTCCCTTTTTTGTTTTCTACAGCGAAGCGAGGGGTCTCGATAAACAAATGGCTTCGTGCCTAAAGTCGGCGCGCTGTTTGGCTTCCCTGGTCAGGTTCGTCGTGGCTTTCCCCCCTCCTTGTTGGCATCACATAATTGCCACGCACCTCCCAGGATCAACGGACTTACACGAAGGATTACCCCATGCAGACCCTTGCCCCTAAAAGGATTCCGCACTTCATTGTTGGCAATGCCGCGTAGAGAGAGTAGCTCCGCAGCCGCCTCGGCGGCCGAGCAGGTAAGACAGGCCGAGGCGAGCTACAAGATCGTGGATCGCGCCGCCGACTTTGCAGAGAAGCAGGCCCGCCGGCCAGACTTTGATCACGCCGGCGCCCCCATCGAGGTGACGAAGCAGCCCAACCCCGACTGGCAGTACGGCGGTGGCGCAAGGGACTACGACACATCGTGGACGCATCGCGAGGTTGATCCCTACGCCGCGGATCGGCTCATGATTAACAACTACAAGCTGCTCGTGTCAGGCATCGCCCCTCGCCCTGTCGGCTTCATCAGCACCGTGTCGGCTGACGGCCGCACCAAAAACCTAGCGCCCTTTAGCTACTTCCAGGTCGTCGACCACGATCCGCCCACCTTTGTCGTGGGTTTCTCTTCGCGGCCCGGTCGCGAAAAGGACACGTACCGCAACCTCCAGGACACTGGAGAGTGTGTCATCAACACCGTGTCGGAGAACATGATGGAGGCGGTCAACGCCACGTCGCTGGATCCTCCGCACGGTGTCTCGGAGTGGGCCATTTCCGGCCTGCATGAAGCCCCCGCGACCACGGTGCGGCCCAGCCGCGTTCACGAGTCGGTCCTATCCATCGAGGGCAAGGTCGTCGATACCAAAGAGCTCGGCCACGGCAAGCCGGGCATGAGTGCCGCCGGCGTCGTGCTCATCCAGGCCACGCGCTTCTGGGTGCGCGAGGACGCCACCAATGAGGAGGCCAGCCACATTGATCTCGACAAGCTGCGTCCGGTTGCGCAGCTGGGCGGCATGTCATACGGCCGCATCACTTCGACGTTTGAGCTTCCCAGGAAGCGTTGGGCAGACGAAAAGGCAAACTCGCCGCTGCTGTCTAGCCTCGAATCAGACAAGAGTGAAGCCTAAGAAGGACAGGATAATCATTACCCCTCTCATATATAATGTTGTACAACATAGACTTGCGTAGACTTGCATAGATAGACATTTACACGTCCGAAACATGGACATCATAATGATGACATTTTCATGTTTGTCTTGAGCTTTGGATCGCCACTTCATTGTGAAATTTCTTATCCAACCAACCAGCTTCTACTAGTACTTTGGTCGAGGCCATCTTTTCCATCACGAGAGAGTGTGTAGATAAATTTTCTTGATTTTTTTCATCTATTCTAATTTCTTCTAGAATTATTAAGATTATCAATAAAGCCCAACCTAAATGCTCGCTCATAATTCATCAATGGTATATGCAAAGTTTCTCCCTGTGTGAAGAGGGTCGTAATCAAGAGGTCAAACGCAGGCATCGCTTTAGTTCAAGGATAGTCTGTGCCACAGCTCCTTGCGGAGAGCGGCGGCCATGTGCTTGGTGCGCTCGACAGCGCCGCGGTTCTCGATAGCGCGGCGGTGGAGGTAGCCCATACACTCGCCGACAGAGCCCCAGGTGAGGCACTTGTAGGGCTTGGGGGCCATGACGTTGGCAGCCGTCTGGTCGGCGAGCGTGTTCTCGTAGTTCATGATGAGCTCGCAGCCGAGCTCGTCGGCCATGCCGGCAACCTGGGCACACTCGAGCTTGCAGGTGGGCAGGCCGTCGCTGACGCGGGCGCGGTGCGTGGCGGTGGCCAGGGCGGCGCTCTCGGCGTTGTGCGTGGCCAGCATGAGGTTAGCCTTGGGGAACGCCGCGGTGTCGGCGGCGACCGACGCGGGCAGGCGCTGGCTGATGAGCTTGTCGGCGATGTCGTTGTAGGAGTCATCCGTGTCCGCCTTGGTGTCGTGGATCAGGGAGCGCTCCTCGTGCTCGATGTAGGCACCGCGGACGAGCTTGACGCCGAGCTTCCAGCCCTCGGTGGCGGCGGCGGCGATGTGGCGGTCCGCGACGGCGCGCGCCCCCTTGAGGTATGCCTGGATGGTGTTGTAGACGAGGGCCTGGCCGTCGCCGTTCCAGCGGCGCATCAGCTCAATGGCCCAGTCGTCGATGCCGTGCTGCACCGACTGCTGCTCGGCGTCGAACCAGAGCCGCGACCCTTGCTTCTTGGCCTCGGCGCAGAGCTCGGTGAGCGCGTCGTCAATGACCCGGGGCATGGCCGCGCGAGACTGCAGCGCATCCATGGCAATGGGACCGGCGCCGGTGATCTTCATGGCGAGCACGTCGCCGGGCTGGAGCATGCGGAGGGAGGCGAGCGAGTTCTCGCGCCACGACTCGACCATGTCGTAGTGCGCCTTGGTGTACTGGCCGGGGTTGGCGGCGGCGGCGGCGCGCTCCTCCTCGGAGAGGACAATCTCCTTGGCAAAGGTGAGGATGACGCCCTGGTAGCCGAGCGTCTTGAAGTCGCGGACGGACTGGGCCACCTCGGCGTGGTTGGTGCCGGCGCAGAACTGGTCGTAGACGACGTTGCGGACCAGCTTGTTGAGGACCGGGTTGGTTTCCGGGTTGAGGAGGGCGATCTTGGGGTGCGTGATGAGGCCCATGGCGGCAATGGAAGGCTTGAGGAGCTTGGGCGAGCACATCATGGTGGTGAGGGCGGCGGAGCGGATGAGTGTAAGCCATGGCAGGCGGGAGAGTGCTGTGCGCGTGGGAGCAGGTATGGAAGGGCCAGAGGGAACAGAAGGTCCAGCCGTGGTAGTACCGGTGAGGTGTCGCACACTATCGTGCCATCTTACACCAGAGTATCTGTATAGAGGCTTGGTGGCCTGCTTGCGTAGGGTGGTGGTGGCAGGGGCGAGTGCCGACATTGTTGTGGTGTTTGTTGGTATAAGACGAGAGACAAGGAACCCAACTTGTCAGTCCAATGCCAGCACTAGATGCAACTTTTGTTTAATTGACTGGGTATCAAAAAAAAACAATACAAGCCTGATGGGAAATAGAGAATAAACAAGAACAATGGGAGGGAGGGGAAGGCTCTTTCAAATAGCCATCCGGATGGAAACTCTGTTTCCGCCATGTATCGGGGGCCGGCCCAGGTTCGTGAGAGGCGTCGTCGGAAGCGCTGTCCGGGCCCGATATCGCCTGGGAGCCACGCCGACCTGCATCCCACACGCCCCCTCGTGGTTGGCTCCCCACAACCGCCATCTTCCTAATCTGGCATTCGGTGGCAGTTCTATCTTGCAGACTGCTTGCAGTAGACTCAAAAAAAGAGTGGAGTGATAGGGTAACAGGAATCAAGAGTCGCGGCCGGTTCGGGTCAGCGAGTTATCTGCCGTGGCTGTGGTCGACCAATGGCACTCCCCGCACCGTCTGTTCTGTGCACGGGCGCGATCGCTATCCTCTATCAGCCCACGGGTTATCAGCTCTCGGTTCATGGCATTCTCCTATCGGTTTTCTATCTCGACTCCGGGGTCAGCCCTTTATCTCTACAAAGTCTGATAAAAGATATGTCAGGTCGCCCACCCTGGGGATGATAGCAAGGGCCCCTTTCCGCGTCAGCTGCCCTTCTGCGACGTTATCACGGTTTCAAGACACTCCCTCCTCCTCTCCGACCAAGGAACGGGCATGGTGGCAAATGCCAATCACTGGATGCCAAACTCGATCACCCAGGCCTGCGCCCGCCAAGGTTTATCAGGGTCCTGCGAGGAGTTTGGTCCCGGCCGGCCAGCTTCGGAAAGGGTCAGTTGGGCAGCCTTAGCGCATGCACCAGTCGACCAGGACGCACCCATCACAACGGCATTGGTCAGGTGCGTTTGCGGGTGCGAAACCTTACCCACTCATCTGCGCCATCCGGCGCCGCCTTCACTCCACAGAACGCGGACGGCTGGGGCTTCCGACACCATCCACGCGGACGGAGAGCGGCAGAGCGGCAGCAGAGGCTTGTTTTGGTCGTCACTGTTGCGACTTGAGTTGGCTCAAGGACGACATAGATACGTCAGTGCCCGGAAATCGTTTGCCTGGTAGCATCATTGATTCGTTCGCTTCATCAACCTTTGCTGCGGTCCGTACCGGAATCCTGCCCAAGACTTCTGGGGGCAAGGCGATTTTTTTTTTGATTCAATCCCGGACCTTTGCTCCGGATACTGGTTTTCAGAGTTACGCCATTATGATGTGAAGCATCGTGAAAAGAATTCCGCAGGCCAGAGACCCTCCTGCGGCAGCGTTTGCACCGTAGTCGCGTTTTCAACCGCTAAATATACCCCAGTATATCAATCAATTCATGCAGCCTGGTTGACCTATGCTGCCGAATGGGCAACACTGGCTTCGACGTCGAGATGAGCAGTGTAGGGTAGCGCCAAGCACACCAAAGCAGCCAACGTCACCGGGGTCAGGTACAAATTACAATACACATCCGATCATCAATTCCAACATATCAATTGCACCAGCCCTCGTTTCCACTGCTACTATCAACAAGTACAGTTGTTCGCGAAAGTGAATATAGGGGGCACACCGCTGTCCGGACCAACCGCTGCGGTGGGTGTTGGTCTCCATCACGACAGCTCCAACTCGTTGCCATTCATGGCGCCGAGTATTCATCATTGACAATACGGATCCCATTTCTTCTTCTATAGTGGAAAACTTCAGATAGCACCAAGAGGCCTTAGCGTGACGTTTTTGACCACTTTCTCGCTTTCCCGACCGACTGGTGGCCAATTGTAGATGGTATATAAAGCAAAAATGCTCGATCGCTTGACATGTACGACCATAGCCGAGTGAAAAATCTGGATCCCGTCTGATCTCCGATCGATAACCACTTGAGCGCCAGATTAGTAGTTGGGTCGGTGACGACCAGCGAACACCGGGTGTTGTACATTTTTTTGTCTTTTTTTATGTCTCTCTTCTCTTGGTTTATTTGATTTGACATTGACCTTGTTTTCTCGCAGACGACATGACTTTCCTGGCGTCGACTCCCGCTCGTCGGACCTTGTTATATTCTGGTTCGACAAAGGCCAGAGTTGCTTCGTAGTCAAAACTACCAGTGGTGTCCGTACCTGCGTCAAAGGATACGTCATGGCCCAATTCGTCTCTTGCCTGCCCGCCAGCAAGCGCATTGGAACCTGGCAACATAAACATTGTTGTAGATATTTAAGCTTTCTGAATGCATAACCGAGAAACCTGCTGTGCTGTCATGGGAGACATGGTAGCCCCGGCCTTGTGCGGCAAGCTCAAACACATCTGCGTCAGGTCTAATCCGGTAACTTAGTAGAAGCATCATTGCAGGCCTGTACAGTCAGCACAATTATGCGAATTTTATGCGAATTTCGCAATCCGCATCTCTATCCCACAGTACGCCTCTCCGGTGCATTTTTACTGTAAGCGCCCTTGCCGGGCTAAGAATGCTGGTGCGCCGGGCAAAACCATCAGATCCCATGGCGTAGCGCCGCTTACATTGCATCAACATGAACCACGGTCTTTTCCAATGTCGCTGCGAAATATGGTCCCAGGTTTTGGAGCTCCCGTTTTATCCGCTTGATTGCCCAGTCAATTGGTTTCGCGGTCCATCGAAAATCCTCGTGGCGTCTGGCGATGGATGCGTTCGAATGCATTGAGAGCTCCAGTTCCCAGAAACGCGCCGCTGCCTCCCAGGCACACACACACACATATCTCGATTTCATGGGCATAAACCTCGCTGCCCTGGACTCTCGACGTATTTGTCATTCTTATCCTGGCGTATACCTGCTTTTGGGCGTGTGGCAGTTTGAACGACCCTGGCCAGATGGCGCGGCTCTTCATATTTGCGTTGCGCCCCCCCTTTTCAGAATTGACCCCCGGGCGCCGCTCAGGAGCAATCCCTCCTTTTTTGGTGGAGGACGGACGATCTGCAGCTCTCTCATGTCCTTCACTGAACGCTGTTAAAATAGTGCGGGCGATGAAACTGGCAGCAGGATAGCGCCACTCGGCGTTAAAGCCTTTTGGTTGTCCCAAATGCGTAAAGGTGAATGGAAACAGTACGTAGCGGCACCAATCACTGTGACCGTTTGGCAATATATCTTTCCAAAAGTGTTTGAAGGGCATCCGTTCCACCGGCCTGGCATGGTGTCTCCTAGCAACTTCAAGTCTGGGCACTCAAAATGTGCAACTACTCAGTACAAGAGTCTCTCTTCTGCTCTCTGACAACTGACCAATGCGCATCGTGCAGAGTCGTTTTCTTTCATTCACGCCTGCCCCCTGGTT
The DNA here is from genome assembly GCF_051103115.1 of Cordyceps javanica. Lineage (NCBI taxonomy): Eukaryota > Fungi > Ascomycota > Sordariomycetes > Hypocreales > Cordycipitaceae > Cordyceps > Cordyceps javanica. The sequence continues at coordinate 1,704,938 of NC_139299.1, forward strand.
CGCAAAGGTCGTCTTCCTCTGCATGGATGTCGCGCGAGCGCAAGCCAGCGGCCGCGTAACTCGGAAGTGCCTTATTTAAGAAGCCTTTCGCCCATCTTGTATCTTATTCTCGAAGCTAGCTTCTCACCAGGGGTGACATAAGAAGGCAAGGGGGCGGCGTCGTCGACGGCTGGTAAATACTGGTAGTTTACTACGGGATTAACTCCGGCTCGACCGAGACATTGCGCAAAATGTTGTGTCGTATTTAAAATACTGAAGGAGAGAGGCAAGAGGCTTGAGCCTGGGGAGGATAGCTTATTATTAGCGGCCAATCTGATGGCCCAAGCTTTTCTGACCGCTACCACTCATGTTTCTGCATATCTTGGAGCGAAGCGAGGGGGAGGCGCCCATCAGTCAATCGGCACATGCCTCATTCCCATATGGGCCGTATTGCCCATCTACCGTGGCTTGCTAGCCCTCGCAACACACTCTCCCGAGGCCCGCAAAGTGAGACGCCATTATGCTGGGCTCCGTCTGAGCTGAACGGCGGAGAAAAGCCGGGCCCTTGCTCACTGTGTAGCAGATCGCCGCGCAACCTAACGGTAGAGGGAAGTAGCCCCCGCAAGATGGTACAGGAGAGAAGCCATTTCTGCGTGCCCAGCCAGCCAGCCTTGGTTGCAGGAAACGGCCGTTTCTCGCTTAGCGAACACCCGTGGATAATAAACCGTCGTCCCCTTGACAGCGCAACGACAGACGCAATGCATCATCTGAAACGTGGCAACCAGGCTTATTATTGGGAGTGTCTGGCAGCTGCTGGGGTGTGTGGGCGCAGCACAATGACTCTTGTAGAGACTCCGGCAGTCCGGGTGGTGAGCTTTTAGTTCCGGACCGTCTTTATCTTCCCTCGCAGATCGACCCCGTCACGGGAGAAGAAGACTTTGCCACTGCCAGGACGGGTTCTCATAAAGCTTGGTATTTTAGTGGCCAGCCTTCACCCTCTTCGGACGCATTCTGCCCCGAGCTAAGAACCTTGGGCCCCATCACGGGAGACTATCAGACTTCAGTAGACTGACAGTAGTTAGCCAGTACGCTTGACAAGAAACTAAACCAGACACGGCGCACATGTCGAGCAGGGGGTCGCATTATTTTGTGGTGCCTGACATGCAGGCCACACTCACGACTCACTTTGCGGTTTCTCCCATAGTCGTCCCATCTCCGCAGCGTCGCAACGTGGATTCGGTTCCAGGGCCCTGCACAACACCTTACTCGCCGGCACGCCAAAAAAAAAAAAAGAAAGACAATGGAAGCGCCCACCCCCTAACTCCCGGATTGAGAACTCGTGTGGCTTGAATCATTACCCCAGTTGAGAAAAAAAATACTTAAAATAAAGGCATTACTAAAAGCTGCCTATCCCCCACTACCCGAACGTTGTCAAGTCGTAGCGTGCTAGTGAAACTGGACCAACTCGTGCTCTCTTTTTCAATACGCTCACTGCCTTTCTCCGTCTTCTCGTCGATAAAAACGAAAACAAACCAAAACAATACCGCGGCATGTTTGCATGCTCCCTCTCTTTTGGGCGTTGGAAATTCCTGGGTAAAGACTGATCGTCTCGACCAAAGCGGGCTGCGCGCGGAGAGGGGCACGAGCGAGAACCAAAACGACAAGAGAGGCAAAAGCAACCTCAAATTTAAAAAAAGTCACCACGGAAATCAGTACTTACATGGGACGAAGCGGCCTGGCGCACCTTCGAGAACCGACGCTCTTTCCTCAACGCCACGAAAGATACACAATTCATAATCGGACACAATAATAGATAGGCAACAAACCAACACAAAACAAGAAAGCATGCATGGCGGGCATTGGAATCACACGTCGCCGACGGAGATGCCGGACTCCCCAATCGCAGAGAGGTGGCGGTTAACACTGCCTGCCGTCGCTTTGGCATTCGGTATCTTGGCGTCTAGCATCTTTGCGTTACGCATATTCGCTTCGAGATTCTCATCTTGCAAGATACGGGCAGAGGATGTTCTCATGGGCATCAGCGTCGTGCTGATGTGGGGAACCGTTGCGTCCGTGCTATTGAGTGAGTCGAGTGTGCCGCGGCAAGTCTTCTCTAACCCCTTTGTTTACTGACTGCCATCTTCAAGAGGCCTATAACGGCATTGGCCTCCCCGGGTGGGAGATACCACGGGAACGGAAACATCTCCTGAATTTTGTACGCCTCGCAGCGCTCTGTCGGTTCCTCCGCCTTGGCTTCGTGCTAACACGACCTTTCCTCACAGGGTTCATTTCTGGTGCCGAAATTCTGGGCCAGCTCGATGGCGTGCTGCAAAGTTGCCATCATCCTCTTCCTGCGCCGGGTTGTCGGCTTTAAACGCTCCATCAACGCTGCCCTGCTCGTCGTAGCCGTCGTCTCCGTGTTGTGGGCATTGGGCGCCATCTGCTTCTCGACATTCACGTGCAAGCCTGTCTCCTACTACTGGGACAAGTCGAGCCATGACGGCCACTGCCTTCCCCGCCGTCACTACAAGACTGGCAACATCGTCTTTGCCGCGGTTGGCATGGTGACTGATGTGATCATTCTTGTCATTCCCATGCCCACGCTATGGAAGTCACAGATGCGTAGGAAGCAAAAGATTGCCATGACGGGAGTTTTGGGTATTGGTCTATTGTAAGTCTCTCCTTTCCAACCTTTGTTTCGAGCGTCATGAGACCTAATAGGGACAATAGTGTATGCATATTCAGTGTGTTGCGGACTGTTCAGTTCTTCTATTTCGACTTGGAACACATCTCAAGTATGTATATTGAATCATTCTTCTCGTGTCCATCATGCGAGAGTCCCTGACAAGAGCAACAGCTTCGAGTGGGCTGGAGAGCCTATGGACCGTACTTGAAAACGAATTTGCCGTCATCTGCGGCTGTGCGCCGCAGCTTGCCCCATTGTTCCGCAGCTTGCGCCCTAGCAAGGCAAAGTCGTCCGGCTATGCCGGGATGTACGATACGGCAATACTTGGCAAACACACCAAGATGAGCGTCATCCGCACGACAGTGAGCGGCACGGGTGGCGAGGCAATGCCAGGTTTGCGGATGGGCTCGAGAGACGGCAGGAGCTCTTCGGAGATTGAGCTCAAGGGGATTGAAGTTCACACGGCGATCAACCAGGAGATTTCGGCGGAGGGAGACCGCCATCATGTTTCGGGGCGTTTGCCTCCGAGAGTGGAAGCTGGAAAGTATACCCACATTTAGGCATATTGCATTTTTGGTTTGTAGCGAGCATAGCGCGCCGCTTTGACAGCTGGCCTTTCTTTTTCCTTTGAATATAGGTATTTTGGACAGGCTGATGAGGTCCTGATACGTTGTGTTTTGTGTGTGCTGTGACATGAATCATTGATCCGCAGGAGGGACCTGCTCATTGTCCTGATCAACCCATTCGAATGCTACATTTCAAATAATCAGCCACCGATTGACTGAAGCTGGTGAGAGTACGCTTACGCTGCCGACACATGGGACACTGTCCTCGTGAACTGTCTTGTTTGATCCACTCCATAATGCAGTGCTGGGATCTGCTGTTAGATTGCGTGAAAGAGGCAAAAGATTCCAGGGAAGATGGATACTCACCATGTGAAAATTGTGACCGCATTTACCAGATACTGCGAGTTTGTTAGCATGGCCGAAGGGGGCGAGGATGGGAGATTGACCGTACGCAGCGCGCAGTCATCGCCTGGGTACCTGCACGACGGACACGTTCCGTCGAAATGGACCTGGCAGATACCGCAGACGTCGTCTTCAGGGATATCCCATCGCCAAGTGGCGACAGCGTTCCACTCCTTGATGGTGACCTTCATGGCGGCGTTTGCTGTTGCTGTATTGGAGGCGGGCTATAGCCAGCGCATGGCAGTGTTTGTAAGCAGACTGGATAGTAGAGAGGTATTTGAACGGAGAATTTGAGCAGAATGGTATGAAAATGAATGATGCAGTAGAGAGCTGGCTTCCCACGTGGCTCGTGGTGCTACTATGTGCTTATTTGCAGCTGATCAAAGCTGGGAGCCAGACGCGATTTTGGCGTGTCTTTGGTGATGTTGTCTGGGTTAATGCATTGCCTAGAGTGGGCCCCGCACAATAAATTGATTAGTGGGCTGAGCGATGCTCTACAGAGACGGCGAGGATGGCGACCTTTAGCGATCGTAACCACTAAAAGTACCGTCTAGTAGCGGCTACTGAACCCTGTTCTAGCACCGCGCCAGCGTCTTCTATACGTTCTTCAGCGCCGTCGTCTCAGTGCTTTCACTGGCAACGGTAGCCTCGACTTTTAGAAGCTTTTTTTTCTTCCTCGCTTAAAATTGCCAGCCGTCCACTCGCTGGCTGTATGGCTGGCCCAAGCTCCCCGCATCCGCCAGAGAGACCCAGAATTCAGATGTGACGCCAACCTCCCCGCCTGTCCGGACCCTGCCGTTATTTATCCGCCATCGCAATCTCAAAATTATCATGTGCTGCCGGCATTGACCGCAAATTGTGACATATTGCCAGTGATACTCGCAGACGCGCTGCTTGTGACATACCCCGACGCAGGCTAGGGCGTCTCCCGAAAGCGTCCAGCTCCGCCATTACCTGATCTCAGTCGCTCGGCTCCCCAGGGCTTCCCTCCCCTCCCCTCCATAAGCTTCACTGCTCCCGCTGGTCCGGTCGTTGGACTTTGTGTGTGTGGGCAGCCTCGCCTCTGGCCATGGCATTTGTAGCCGTGGGACGAGCTGCTCGAGCTGCCGGCCTGCCCCGGGCCTTTGCCCCTAGCATGGCCGCCGGCCGTCGCGGCTTCTCCTCGTACCTCGTCACCCCCAAGGAGCTCAACGAGGCGCTCCAGAAGAACCCGCCCTCTCCAATCAGCACAGACTCGCGCGTCATCCCCCTCTGTGCCTCATGGTTCCTGCCCAACGATGAGCGTACCGGCATCCAGGTGTTCCGCGAGCAACGCATACCCAAGGCCCGCTTCTTTGACATTGACAAGGTCATTGACAAGCGCAGCCCCTACCCGCACATGCTGCCCACCGCCGCCGGCTTCGCTGGCGCCATGAGCGAGCTCGGCATTCGCAAGGAGGACGTCCTCGTCGTCTACGACACCAAGGAACTCGGCATCTTTTCCGCTCCCCGCGTCGGCTGGACCCTCAAGATTTTCGGCCACCAAAACGTCCACATCCTCAATAACTTCAAGCTGTGGGTGGAGCAAGGCTATCCGACAGAGTCGGGCGAGCTCTACAGCGTGGAATGCTGCCCGTATCCCATCCCGGAGCTAGACGAGTCCCGGGTCGCCAGCTTCGAGCACACCAAAGAGATTGCGCAGGATCACAACAAAGAGGGCGCGGAAGGCGTGCAGATACTGGATGCTCGGCCAAACGGACGCTTCACCGGCCAGGCTCCGGAGCCGCGCGAGGGACTGTCCTCGGGTCACATGCCTGGATCTATCAGCCTTCCCTTTAGCGAGCTGCTCGACCCCGCCACCAAGGCGTACCCTTCACCAGAAAAGCTCAAGGACATTCTGTCAAGCAAGGGCATCGACCCTAGCAAACCCATCATTTCAAGCTGTGGAACCGGTGTGACGGCCTGTGTTATTGAGACCGCGCTTGAAGTTGCCAACTACGGCACCCCAGAGTCGCGAAAAGTGTACGACGGCAGCTGGACGTAAGTAATGTAATTGCAATACGTGCGGAACAGAATGCAGGCTAACAGCACTTCAGAGAATGGGCACAACGCGTGCAGCCCAGTGAGAACCTTATCCTCAAGTCTGAGTAGAGTTGGATTCGTTTAGGCTGCATAATACGGGGAGCAGCCGGATACCCTTTCGAACACGTCCAGTACACGCAAGTCTTTGTATGATTACCTATCGATCTAGTACAATCTCCACCAATTGATATGAGTCGGAAATTTTGACGTCAGTGTTCGTGTAATGCAAAGTTCGCACAACTTCTACCAATGAGATATTGTTGCATACACTGCTCATATTTCGTAGGTGTGGACTCGAGAATCTTGAGGTAGTCTGCAAAAGCTGCCTTCTTGCGACTGACAATCTGACTTAATGCGTGTCTGGCCTGCAAATCAAGGAGACTAGCCTCAGCCGCTATAGCGACTTCTAGGTCGAGAAAGGCCATCGCGAATCCAATCAAGAACAGCTCGTTGGCAACCGGTCTCATGGCCGCAGCAAGCAGCCTTTTAGAAACGGCAACGGCTGCACCAGCCCTTGCTTCTGCCCCATTGAATACGTCGCTGATACTATTAGGCCGTGGTCTCTCGAGCTTCTCGCTGATTTGTATTCCGAGAGCAACCTCACACTGGGATTCTCTGCAGACGAACAGGGGGCACACTTGATTCCAGAATATGCGGATAGCGGTCTTATAACACTGCTCTATTATGACCTGCCGTCCCTGGAGATCCTGGAGCCAGTTACAAGAGAATGGGAGCTCGTTCAGCTGCGGCCTGGGCACCAAGTGGTCTATATAGGCAAGCACTTTTCGGACTCTGCACGGGGGACATTCAAAGCTGCTGCGCATCGCGTTGTCAATCCCGAGAAAGAGTAGGCATTAGTCGTGTATCTCTTACACCCGAGGCTAGACCAGGTTGACGATCCGAACTACTCAAGATGATAGAATGAATGTATCTATTTGGTCGCTGGGAAAGAATCTTCCCCATACATCATGTTTGTTTCCTGCTGAGCAAGCCATGGCTGGCGACTTGGTACGACAGATCACTAAATGCCTTCGTCGTTGGAGATAACGATTGGGGCGCAAAATGGAAATATGATGAATCCAACTACTCGTACTTTTTTCGCCTTGGCCGCGACGATCTGCTCCGACTCCGGTTCCCGCTCTGGTCAGGAATTTCCTGGTTTGGTCTAGTCGGCACATAAACTTATGGTGTACTGTAGGATGCGTCTGATGCGCAGCATCCCGTGTTCAGGCTGGCCATCATCGCCCACGATTATATTTAAACTGGCATCTGCCATTATTTTCAAGTCTAAACTCAAAAATCCCGCAGGACTTTGAGAGACCATGTCGACTAACACTACAACGATACCATCCCGGACCGGCGCCGACAGTAATCTTCGCCAGACACTCGATCATATAGGCTCCTATGTAAGCTTGCTTTTCACTTTTGCGATTATAATAACTCACTTTAGATGAAGCCTGAACTATACTCAGCTCCATTGGCTCTCCCTAAACCGCGCGGAATCAGACTTTGCACCTCCAAATCAGCGCAGCGTTCAAAGGCAGCAATTAATACCGAAACATATGCGGCAATGAGCCTTTCAAGATGAACAACGACGTGAGCTTAGGCTGAGAGAAATAAAATGTATTTACTTATTCATGATAACAAATATGAGTAATGTATTCTGTTGTCCACAAAGTAGAGAGGCATTGTGCTGGAAACTTGTATACGGGCTGCTAGGTAAAGGCGCTACCCCGCTTACCGTGGCCGCCTATAATCAGAAAGGCTCCCACTGTGTACATTTTACACGCGTCACAGATTGGGCCGGCGGTGCCTCAGAGACTGTGAAATGAATCAGTTGCCTCTTGAAGAGGTGACTCGCCGAAATGGGGTGATGGCGTCTTGCGAGCCCTGTCGCAAACGCAAAACTCGATGCGATCACGGGCAACCTGTATGTGGCAACTGTACTCAGCGAGGGCTTCATTTCCGCTGTGTCTATCATCCTGCTCCCATGAGTAGAAGGCGTCGCCCCAGAGACCACACTGTCAATATTGCATCCTCGAATAGCACAGAACGGGTCCCATTACCGGCACCATCTCCAAGCATGCCAATATCAAGCTCAGCTGCAGAGAGCACAACCACAGCTGATCAAGAAGTGTTTCTCGCTGATGCGAACTTGATCAAGAAGATAGTAAACACGTACGACTTTTCGCAGAGAAGCTTCGAGGCCTGCCACGAAGAACGGGCAGCTGCTCTGGGACTCGTCCTCGTGCAACTTTTTGAGCTAGAGCGGGCGAAAGAGCTTGCAGAGCTGGTCGAGAAATACTATGAACACGCCAAGTCATCCTTAACACCACGAAAGCTGATAGCTACACCCGTTCTTTCTTGCTTGGAGAGGGCAGTTGGACTGTTTGACTCTGGCACTCACCAGGAACGCGCGCGCTCACTGAGTGAGGCGATACTTTCCGAAACCGCCAAACCTGTAAGAGTCGACGCGTCAATGACGTCCAAAACATTCATGGGCATTTTCGCGGACTATACGATTAGGCTAGAGTATCTTGGCATCATTTTTGCGATTGCAGCGTGGGCTGGTCAGATCGATCCGAACGACGGCGACCGGCGAAGGAACTTTGTTAGCAACATGTTGTACTGCAGTGCGACTTGTTTACGAATTACACGTGAGGTCGCAACAGTCAACGACATGTCGCTGTGGCTTGGACACCACTATTATATTCTTGTCGCTACTGACAAGGGACACTCTAGTAAGTCTCGTGTGCTGGTGTAGTAGTACGAAGGCTAACGTTGATGGCAACACAGGCGAGCAAACATGGAGATGCATGGGTGATTTAATATCTGACGCTGTTGCGTTTGGCATATTTCGCGATTCCTTCAATTTAAAAGATGTACCATTCTTCTTGGCCCAGTGGCGGCAGAGATTTTTCTACGACCTCTACTCCAAGGACAAGTTTTTGTCCATCATCTTCGCGCGGCCACCCCGACTCCTGAAGATATATTCAAACGTTCAGAAGCCCTGGGAACTCCCGGATGAATTTCTGCTGAGTTCCAACGAGACGTCTGCCGCTGAGAGGCTTACACCGGACGGCTGGGACAGTCAGAAAGTGATTAGCCCCGCTACCTGGATCCGACTGCGAAGCATCACGGGCGAGATCGCGGAAACAGTCCTCAAATTCAGGTTTCAATCAATCACGCGGGATACTGTAACTGAGCTCAAGTGAGTGCTAGAATCATGCTAGCGACAGTCTACTAACTGGGGCAGAGCTACATCGAGGCGCAATTGGAGAATGTGGGGGACAATACCAGAGCACCTGCGGTATAACCCAGACATTTGGGCGAGGAATCCAGACTCGCACGCGTGTTTCATGTTGACAAGCGTTTTTCTGACGTTTCTTCACTGCGACTTTCTGATCTGGAGGATACTTGAAAAACACGATGAGGAGTCCAAGTTGCAACTGATCAAGGTTGCCGGTGACATTTTGGCGCTAATACAGGAACTCGGCTCCTTTCGCAGACGACAAGTCTCCTTTCACATACGGTTTGCCTACATAGTGAGCTCTGCCTTACCCAACAGAAAATAATTCTCGAGTCGCTAACCTTGCTAGATGCTCTGGGACGGTCTGTCTCCTGCCATTGTCTTGGCAAGACAGCTGCTGGAAATAGCGCGAACCGGCCCGGACAGCGTGGCTCTGCCACGAGACATGGATCGTGCACGCATTGTGCGCATATTGTCCGTCTTTGTGTCCCAGCTCGAGAGCGTCGCTGCTCCAGGCGAGCCAAATTACGATGTATGCAAGCAGGCGGGAGCGGCTGTGTCATATGCGCTGGACGAGTCGCTGCGCGGGCCGCAAACTCATAGCAAAGGGAAGAAGGCATCAGTCGATGCAATACACACAGATGCATTGGAGGAGCTTGACCTGTCAGATTGGGCAGGCATGATTGATTGGGCGGGCGGGCATGACCAAGGAGATTGGCCCATGTACTAGGACGACACAGGCAAACAGGCAACAGGTTGACAGGATACGACACAGGATATCGTGTACTATAAATGAAATAATGGTGCTCACTAATAAGATCGGCAAACTTGCGTCTTGTGGCAATGCCTCGCTGCCTTGGAATAGGACGGCGATCCACCCCGAGATTGACTCCGACAGAAACTTCCTCAAGCAGCCTAGCTCCTCCGGCCTGTCGATTTCCAAAATTTCCAATTTTGGCTAGCCCTCGGAGTGCTTGCCGGGCGAGCGCTGTATGCGTGTAAGTTGGTGGCCGCTGTGTTCCTCGGAATGGAGGACAGTATGCACCGCTCTACTCGGGTCATCATTGTACATAACTCCCAGTCAGGACGGATCTTCTCTTCAAATCTTAAAAAAATGAAGAAACAAATAAAGTACCAAAAGATTCTCTAGAGCAAATGAGAGTGTTTCCCTGGTTTCATCCACCATCTGCTACCACCAGTATTACCCATTTCCCCGATTTCAGCATGAACATGACGACAGATGCATCTCAGCCATCAGATATAGTCTACACGCAGGTCCTCACACCTGTCCACCCTGGCAAAGGAATAGAAAATGAAAAAACTAGCAACGGTCCAAGTAGCGACTCCGAGGCGATGGCCGTCGCTGAGGAAAACGTGGACTATCCTACAGGTCTTCAGTTCTGGCTCATCATCTTTACTCTCGGCTTCTTACTCATTCTGGGGGGCTTGGACACTAATATTGTTGCCACTGCTGTTCCAAGGTGGGCATAAACAGAACTCTTCGTATCGTGACCGTTGGGCATTCACTCTGACACCTTTTCCCCCAGAATAACGGACCATTTTCACACCATCGCGGATGTAGGCTGGTACTCGTCAGCTTTTCGGCTCTGTTCATGCGCTTTCCAGTTCGTCTTCGGCAAGCTCTACAACGTCTTCCCATTGAGGAACGCCTTTGTGTTCGCAATCATCATCTTTCTCGTCGGCTCTCTGCTGTGCGCCACTGCTGTCGCGTCGCCCATGTTCATCGCCGGCCGTGCAGTCACTGGCGCTGGCTTTGCGGGCATCATTGGCGGTTTCTTCACAATGTTGACGCACATACTTCCCCTGCACCAGCGGCCACTGTACTGCGGCATCCTTGGGGGCGTTGAAAGCGGCGCTGTCATAGCGGCACCCATCGTTGGGGGGGCTTTGACGCAGTCAATTGGATGGCGGTGGTGCTTTTGGATCAATCTCCCACTCGGGGGTGCTGCCTTGCTCATGGTGATGCTCTTCTTTCCGCACCCGAAATCCCCCAAAAGTCGTACCAGATTCATCAACAAACTTATTGCACTGGATCTGCCCAGTAATATGCTTTTTATTTCGGGGCTTACGTGTTTGTTTCTGGCATTCTCTTGGGCTGGGACAAAGTATCCTTGGAATGACGCCAGAATCATATGCCTCTTTGCAGTTCTCTTTATCCTCATGGTTGCATTTATATATAATCAGCGCCGTTTGGGAGATGCGGCTGCACTTCCGCTGCGCATCATGAAGAATCGCAGCGTCATTGCGGGAGCTGTCTTTACAATGTGCACCAATAGTGCCATAAACGTCATCGAATATTACTTGCCGACATTTTATCAAATAGTTCATGGCTCTTCACCAGCCACAAGCGGATACATGATGACTCCTATTGTGATTGGGGCAACGATAGGCATGTTTGTCTGCGGATCTGGTACCACGGCCCTCGGATACTACACTCCGTTTATGCTTCTTGCCTCTGTGCTGATGCCTACATTCGCGGGTCTGATATCTACCTTTTCACCTGGTACGACCATAGTGAAGCTCATTTTATATTCTGGCACGTTTGGTTTTGCTAGCGGAGTAGCGTTCAACTGTCCGATCAGCGCAGTACAAACGGTGCTTTCTACGGATGATGTATCTCTCGGTATCGCCATCATCCTATTTGCGCAGCACTTGGGCCCAGCTGTCTTCGTTTCTGTGGCACAAACAATATTCTCAAACCAGCTGTCGACCAATCTGGGTTCTTTGGTCCCAGATCTAACACCAGCCTTTGTAACGTCAACCGGTCTCACCGAAATTGTCCAATTCGCGCCACAGGAGAGAAAGACTGAAGTATTGACTGGGATAGCCAAAAGCCTGGACCAAACATGGTATCTAGCAGTTGCGTTGACCAGTGCCACTTTGCTGGGTAGCCTCCTCATGGAGTGGCGCTCTGTAAAGAAAACAAAGTCCGACGCTACTCCTTCCTAAATGAGGCTTCGCAGGTGGTCTTGACGCTGAAAATTCCAGTATTATTACAAGTCATCAATTAAAATCTTGCCTCGGCCTTATGCTTACTCCTTTACTCTGCCTTTTTACCACGTAGCGCACGTCGGACTAGTAATGCTTACTCGTACCAATATGATAGAGCCCAGAATCTACTATCAGCATCGAGCCCGATCGGATGACTACCAAGCAATCTCACATTCATCTATAGAAAGAGGCATCAAAACAAGGCTGTAGGGATTCCCAGCCAATTCGTGTCACACAGTCGCCACCACACCACGGATAGGAAAATGCATACCAGAGACAGCAATGGTAAGATCTCGAAACTATCAAAGACCTAGCTCAAGGCTAACAATGTTAATTAAGCAGGAGTATCAAGTTGGTCATATTCTGTGAACCATGTATCACTTAGCAATCTTCAGCACCCATTCTGGGTATCTGTAGACCTTGTGTTGTTGCAGGAGAAGGACAAATCTAAGAATGGAGCACCACGACGCTGTAGCAACTCGTCCAGAACAGACAAACGCGACCAGATTGCGATAGAAGATGCAGCGCAGAATTTCCTGTCCAAGTTACAATCAGAAGTTCTGTCAGCCCCATCCGGCGTATCCTTTGCTGGGAAGCTTATCATTCCTCGCGTGGCAGGATTCATTGCCAGGTCGGATATTATACCCCTTCGCATGGCTGGCGCACCCTGCGTCGTCCATTCGCAGTCATTTGCAAAGCCACGACAGTATTTTAGTGCAGATGGAGTGAACTGCATAGACTCTCGCGGGCTGCACGACATCTTCCCAGCGGCAGCGGGTGGGATCATATTCCAGACTCGGATATCAGCCCGCAATGTGGCGGAAGATTTGGACTTGATGGAGAAGCATATGAGGAATCGTCTCTCATTCAGTTGGTTGAGGACACAGATCTCGCCGAAACAGACGCTTGTTTTCGTTGGAAACTATCTCAAATATCCCGGTCACGGCGGGACAGGGGCTGGTCATTACTCGACCGCGACAGCGCTCGGCATTGACTTGGTTGTGCTAGACAAAGAGAACTGCTGGCTTGCCGACCCAGTTCACGCACATCACCGCCATGCCTTCATTGCATGCGACCTCTCACGAGACGACAAAGTACACGAGCGAATAATTAAAGCACTTCGCTCCTACTGTGGACCGATACATGGTATCGTTACTTTTCACGAGTCATTGCAGACTCAAGTCGCCAAAGCTGCTCAAAGCCTGTCGCTCCCATCCCTTGCCCCTTCAGTGCTAGCGGTCGCAGCAGACAAATACAAAACTGCCACTGCCATTGGCCGAGAGGTAGAACTCGTTACGAGTTTTGCGGATGCCCTGCGCAAATTGGAAACCACATCACTCAACTTTCCGCTAATCCTGAAGCCGTGTCGAGGTTGGGGCTCCGAAGGCGTATACAAAGCAAGAGACCAGGCAGAGTTTGAAGCTACCGCTCCGCGAATGGATGAGTATTCTGTGGCTCACGGGCAGCGATTCTTGTTGGAAAGTTACTGTGATGGCCCTGAAGTAGATGTCAATATGGTGCTCCATAAAGGGGAACTTTTATTCGCGGAAATTGGAGACGACACCCCGAAACCTGGTGATGAGACGGGCTGTTCTTCTCTTGATTCGGTCATTTTCCTCGAGGTTGGTCAGATCTACCCTTCTGCTCTCCCATCGACCGAGAAAAATCATCTTGTAAGAGATGTTCATGAGATGCTCTTGAAACTTGGACTTCATACTGGCGTCTTTCATATTGAGGCACGGGTTCAAAACTCTCGCATGGCTTACAAGACTACCAGCGGCGGTGAAGTTGATCTTGACTATATTCATGTTCCACTAAATCATTCGTCACCCAGTACATGGTTGATCGAGATCAATGCGCGACCTCCGGGAATTACTGTTTCAGATCCCGTGGAGCTGGCGTATGGGATCGATTACATTGGGCTTGCTATGCTGTTGGCGCTCGACGATGATCGGGTTCGGTGTTTGTCACAGTCATTCGTGCAAGGAGCAGAGCACTGGCATGAATCCATCACGTTGCCCATCGATCGTGAGGGTGTTTTTGCCTCCGAGGACATTATTTGCGACCTGCGTAGTCGACGACCCGATCTTGCAGAGCATATTGCGCGCGGCGCGTGCTATTTTAGAAAAGGCGACATGGTCCCGTCACCAAGGCTGGCCGGATGGATAGGGCACATTATTATTTTCTCACGACAGTCCCGCGAGCATCTATTGAAGATTTCCGCGCTCGTCAGAGAAAATCTGCGGTATCAAATCGACTCTACATGAGTACACGCCGCCTTTGGGCGAGCCTTTAGTCGTCCATCACAGCCTCTTCTTCGCCCGATATTTCAACACCATAGTCCAGCAAAATAGCTACCAAATCCGTTCGGCCACTGCGTACTGCGCATTCAAAGGCTGTGTAGCCATTTTGATCCTTTGCCATTGTTGGCAGATTGAGCCGTTGAAGTAGCAGTCGCATTGTGTCCGCGCTGCCTGACTCTACCGCCAGGTGAAGTAAGCTTGACGGTTGCGTTCGACGGCACCCATCTGCTGGTTTATTAGTAGAGCTCTCAGACCTTGGCGTGACAATCTCAGCGGTGGAACGATCTGTAGAAGACACAAATCGAGGCAGATTAGCATCTTGAGAGCAATACGGTAGTCCGGTCGTCCGAGGAACAGTGAAAGTGACGGGCACTGGTTCCGTGGACCCAGCCAGTTTGTTCAAAGACGTTGAATATATCGGCGACGGAAATCTGTCTGATTGACTTTCGTGGTAGAATACAGACATGTCTTCGCTAAGCTCAGGAATGGAGATACAGTCATCGAGCGAGGCCATACTCCTGGAGGACGGCAATGTTACAGCTGACGAGAGAGCAGCTCTTTCCAGATTGGACATCCAATTCTATAAGGACTCACGCAGTTAGTTTCCCTTGAATTATATAAAGGTTCAGGATGACTTGCATCGGTAGGCTTGTTTGGCTCTCGAAGGCTATATCCCTGGTGCTCAACAGTCTCATCTTCGGGCATGGGCCTCGTCACGGCGCTGTGAGACGAAGTCGGATGCTGGTCTTGGCTCGAGTTGTGGAGCTCATCACTCTTTTTTTCTAGATCATTGATCTTTTCTGTAAGACGTCGCACCTCGTTTGCGCGCTCTCGCATGTTACGGCCTAGACGACAGATGTCAGCGAAACAAGACAATAGGGCACAGCTCAAGAAGATGGGGACAGCCCTACGATAAGCACGCTGGGCGATTCGGTTCTGTATCTTCCTTCTCTCAGAGCTATCGGGTAAGCTGGTCCAGTCTTCTCCTTCTCGCATCAGCTCACGATACATGGCATGTTTCGAAGTCATAATAGTTTTATTATTTGAGGTCAAAGTTGCAATATCATGTCACACAAAAAAAGTACCGAAAAGAATACTCAGAGTCATCACAGCGATAAAGTCTTGTTTGGCTCTTTTTACCCCGCTCTATAAATGCTCTCGATACAATCGGCAGCGTAGTGTTGTTGCCAGGAAGCGTGACGCAATTCCAGTAAACTGTTTGAGCCCAATGCATGCCCCCAACTAGTGGCCTATACAGGGCTATGTGAGATACTCGAAAGACTTGTATGCATGCATAACGGCAAGAGTGCTCCGGTCTGGTACTACATGTCTATGCAGGCCAATTAATTAACAGACACGGTACAAAAACAAGAAATTATGACACCAGCGATGGAAGAGTCAGCCAGGATATGAGACTCAATCAAACCTGCTCAGTTCGCCTGTGCAACTGCCTTCCACCTGCTTGTCGGGTCGTCGGCTGTTGGTTTTTCGGCTGTTATACAGCAAGTGATTTCATCTTGAGAAGCTCCATTGCCGCTTCCAATAGTTCGCCGAGTGCAGCTGGCATGATAACGGGTCATGATGATTCGCCGAAACGTCTCTAATGATATCGCGACTGTAGGCTACCGGGGAGGCGAGTGAACTGAGTGTCGCCCCTGCAGCCTTGTCACAGCAATCCGCCGCTTGCTCATGGATTCCTTCCATTCGCCACTTCCGTCCAGCCATGGATGTAGTCCCCGCCACTTTACGGCACAGTGTAAGCTGACGCAATTGAGTGGCCAGCTTTAGCAACACACACACTACTTAGCTGCTGAATGCTGAGTTGAGAACTTTGGGAGAGCGGGACATGCATCCTACGAAGCTTACTCTTGTTTTTTATTTTGTTCTGTCGTTTTCTGCCTCAAGCCTTGCCGAACATGCAGATCTTGTAGGAAAGTGGTGGAGACAAACTCTATACTCATCAAGTTACTGGCAAGCCTTCACTCACCCACTGATGGACGACATGATAGCGATTCTTTAGATAGAAGAGGACTAAAATAGTGTCAGATTCCGTCTCAGCAGAAGTGAATGGTCCGTATCCTGTTCATGGTGTGCAGCAGAGCTTCTCGGTACCAGCTGAGGTTCGCTACAGGCTATAGCAAGGCTCCGTCTGGCCCCAAATCACCGTCTAGCAGCACAGGTCGAGACGATAGCAACACTGAACGCTCGAGAGTGAGCCTGTTTCGTGGTGGCGGCAGCGCAGGCCGCGGCTTGAAGAGAGCTCTACAGAGTCTTTGGTTTAACATGCCATTAGCAAAAATAGTCTAGAAAAAAATAGAAAAATAACGGAGCCGCGCTGCGCAATTGAGGAAGTAGCCAGCTGCTTGGCCAGTGTCCATACTGTTAAACGATGCTGTAAGTGGCATTTCACTGTTGCCGGATCCTCACCATTTTAGGTTTAGCATAGATGGATCATGGGTTTGCTTTTCATGCCTTGAATACAAGGCAAAAACCAGGCACCACGACCAAAGGCCGTCCAGGTACCCACAAACCAGAGGTAGTTAGGGCTCGCTAACCTTGACCGCACCATCGGCCAAAAATTTCTGGGAAATCAACCACGGTGTGCACTGCAGCTCTGGACCCCGCCGACCGAAGCGAAAAAGTTCCCATCACGACTCTCCGCCAAGTTTTGTGACCTGCGCAACAACACCACAACACAAAACCCCCTTTCCCCAACGACAACCCCTATCATACAATATGGCTGACCGTGGACGCGGTGGTGGTTTCGGAGGCCGTGGCGGCGACCGTCGCGGTCGCGGCCGTGGCCGTGGTCGCCGCGGCGGCAAGTCTGAGGAGAAGGAGTGGCAGCCCGTCACCAAGCTCGGCCGTCTCGTCAAGGCCGGCAAGATCAACAGCATGGAGGAGATCTACCTGCACTCCCTGCCCATCAAGGAGTACCAGATTGTCGACCACTTCCTCAAGGACTCCCTCAAGGATGAGGTCATGAAGGTGCGCACGACATTGTACACATCCTGTCTCGAGGCTACGACCCGACTCGCTGCAGCAGAGACGACAAGCAGCCTTCAATGGCAGCGTGCAACGCAGCGAGCGACGATTGCTACTAGCGAGATGTGGTTGAATCTCAGATGGCGATGAAATAATGCTAACGTATATCCCCCACACACAGATCAAGCCCGTCCAGAAGCAGACCCGTGCCGGTCAGCGTACCCGTTTCAAGGCCGTTGTCATCATCGGTGACTCCCAGGGTCACGTCGGTCTCGGTATCAAGACCTCCAAGGAAGTCGCCACGGCCATTCGCTCCGCCATCATCATCGCCAAGCTCTCCGTCATCCCCGTCCGTCGCGGCTACTGGGGCAACAACCTTGGTCAGCCTCACTCGCTTCCCTGCAAGGAGTCGGGCAAGTGCGGTTCCGTCACCGTCCGTCTGATCCCCGCCCCCCGCGGTACCGGCCTCGTCGCCTCCCCCGCCGTCAAGCGCTTCCTCCAGCTCGCTGGTGTCGAGGACGCCTACACCTCGTCTGCCGGCTCCACCAAGACGCTCGAGAACACGCTCAAGGCCTGCTTCGTCGCCGTCTCCAACACCTACGGCTTCCTCACCCCCAACCTGTGGAAGGAGACCAAGCTGCTGCGCAGCCCCCTGGAGGAGTTCTCCGACTCGCTCAAGGAGGGCAAGCGCATCTAAGCTGTTGCGTCTTGTTTACGAGGTTATGCGGACTCCATCACGGGGTGACGTCGTGATGTGAGGGGATATATATCATGAAGAAAGGAAAATGCGATGCGTGGGAGTCCCAAACGATTCATGTTTTTTGTTTCATCTGCATGATGGTTCGCCGATTTTATAGGGCAAAAGATTTCACGTCAGGAACTTGGGCGCCTAGGACATGCCATGGCTTCTTTCTGAATTACAAAAAGTTATACAAATTCGTTCGGTTTGCATGTGACATGTCTGCCGTTGATTTTTCCTGACATGTCCGTTGCAAGTCTCTCCATTTTGTAGTCGATTCGATAATCAAGCCGACCGATCAACCTCGCACCGGGCCTCAACATTGCCTCTACTAACCTCGAAGCCGAAGAATATTATTTAGTTATGCGAGGTAAGTTCGAATCTCTGATCTGAAAACATGATGGAATGGCCATGTTGCCGTTTCTGGTCTCTTGATATGTCAGTGCCAAAGCCGTCCATCCTGCCTCGTCTAGGGTTCGTTTACATCCGCCGGGAGGCAGCTATGCCAGCGGGTGTAGATGAACGCGGGTTCCAGCATCTTGCACAGCATTTTTAAGAGGGATCGTGTTACCAAGCGCCGTCAAAGCTCTGTCGCGGGAAGTCCTCCCTGTTCCGTCGGCCTCGGGAGTCCGGCGCGGGTTCGGGGCGTCAATCAAAAGCCCGGCCGCTTGCGGCCAAGCACAAATGCAACAGCTCCATAATTTGAGAGTGTGCGTGTGTGTGCCTAGGAATACGGTATCGGGTTTTATGGTAACGCGGATGCCGGTCGAGAAGCGGGAAGAACCCCCCTCGTCGCAATGGCAGTGACTGTCGCTCGTTTCACAGCCTAGGTTGCGAGCAGGCCTCCCTCCCAGACAGACCAAGAAACGAACGCATCGCCAACGTGGGCCATGATTGATCACCGTCAAATTCGACACATCACTACCGTACTGTTGGCTGAGATGATCGAGGCCCTTTGTAGCTGCCATATGCCGAATTCTAGCCACGGTGAGGAAGGGGCGTTTGCTCTCTGTTTCTGAGGTTGTAGGCTATCACAAGGACGCAACAACAGAGAGAGATGGACGGTATCAGCAGCGTTGCTCTCATTTCAGCGGTATGGTCTAGTATTTTGTTGCAGTATATGTAGCTGGAGCAGTTTGTAGATCGAGAGCACAACGACAGTGCATGGCAATCAAGTTTACAACATCTCGAGAAAGTCGGCTTGGAACAGCAAGTGTGTCTTTTAACCATTGACACGGCCGAGCACCTGCCATGAATTCTAAAAGCACATCTTTGGCCGCTCAACCAACTTCACATGCGTTCAGTCTCGACGTCGACAAACTCGGCATCTCTGACCCTCCTGCCGAGTCATAGGCCAGCAGCCTTTGCACCATGTGAAGACTATTTCCCTGTTTCGTTTTCTTCTTCGGCCTTTTTTTTTTCTTCAAACTGCACAGAATTCCCGACAGTTTCGTTGCACCGCGACTCCGATCCCCTGCAAAACCAAGGTGGCCACTACCCAGTTGCCAGTATTAGTATATACCATGCGTGCGACACTTGACGCGCCTGTTGCCCATCGGCCCACCTGCGGGCGGCCATTTGGAGGCAAGTCGCTGAGTGGCGCGCTCGTATGGACTAGTTTGGCTGGGACACGCATGCGAGCGCCGCTCGGCGTGTGGCAGCGCCGCACAGCACCGGAGGAGGAGGAGGGGGTTCTGTTCCGACCCGGGGCTCCCGCAACGCAGGAAAAAAAAAAGAGGCTGTGTCGCGCATATTCACATTACTTCAACGACGTTGGTGTCCAGGACGTGCACAAAAAACTCTTCTTTGGACATTGTTCAAGGGAATTTTTGCCGGAGAAGGGGGAGGCTAGGCTGCTTTTCCAACTCGTCGCTTGAAAAAACGAGGGTTTCCAGGTTGTGGCGCGCGCCCAAGTTTTCTTCGGAGCCGGAGTGCCGGAGCCACTCTGGTACCGGCGTCCCCAGATTTCAAACTCCGGGGGCGGCAAGCTGTCATCCGGCTCTCTTTGCATGGCATCCCAGCCGTAGGTTGTGTGTGTATGTATCTATATATACAAGCGCACCTCCCTCCACATCTTTCCATTCTCTCCCAACCTACCCCATCCAGAGTAGAGGGAACCAACCGCTCATCGCAGACGACGGAAACAGCCCGCCACCCTCCTCACCCCCCTCTCTCTTTCAACATCATGTCGAGCACGACGATTCACACCGGCACGAGCGCCGATGCCTCGGCCTCGTCGATGCCGGCCAAGGCCACCGGCGCCGCCGCCGCCGCCACCACCACCACCATCCTGACGCCGGCCTCGCGGCGCTTCGTGCCCACCGACCTATCGGGCAAGGCCATCCCGCACAGCCAGCGGTGGGCGTACTCGACGGCGGCGGTGGCGCGGGGCCGCTGGGGCTCGCGCGCCGTCAACCTCGTGGTCGTGGGCCTGTTCGTGCTGTGGCAGCAGTCGGCGGCGGCGCACCGGCTGTACGCCGAGCTGGACGCGCGGTACGGGGCGGCGCGCGTCAACGTCTGGGGCACCTTTGCCGTCACGTCCGCCTTCTTCTGGGCCTGGGGCGGCGTGTTCGCGCTCGCGGACCTGACGGGCCGCCCGCGGTGGCTCTTCCGGTTCAAGACGCAGCCGTTTGTGCGCGTGCCGGCGCGCGAGTACGCCTGGATCTGCCTCGTCTCGCTGCGCAACCAGGTGCTGGTCGCGCTGCCGCTGGCGGCCGCCATGGCGCGGCTGGCGGCGCCGCGGCCGGTGCACCCGTCGGCGCTGCCGGGGCCGGCGCAGACGTTCGCCACCGTCGTCTTCGACACGCTCTGCACCGAGGTCGGCTTCTACTACGTGCACCGCTTCTTCCACTCGCGCGCCCTCTACGGCCGCTTCCACAAGCAGCACCACGAGTTCACCGCGCCCGTCGGCCTCGCCGCCACCTACTGCACCGTCACCGAGCACGTCTTCTCCAACCTCGTCCCCAACGCGCTCGGCACCATCCTCGTCCCCCACCACTGGTCCCAGCAGTGCTTCACCTTCCTCTTCCTCGAGTTCGGCACCATCTGCGCCCACTCGGGCTACAACATCCCCGGCCTGCCCTCCAACCTGCAGCACGACTTCCACCACTTCGCCTTTGACGAGAACTTTGGCCCCACGGGCCTGCTCGACCGCCTCCACGGCACCAACAAAAAGTACGCCGCCACCATGAGCGAGGCCCTGGCCCGCACCGACGGCGACGAGGAGCGCGCGCGCAACATGGTCCTGGAGCGTCTGGCCCAGATCGAGGTCGCGGCCGACGAGGAGGCCAAGGCAAAGAAGGAACTGTAGCCCTGAAAAGAAGGCACAGGGGGGGGGGGGGGGGGGGGGGGGGGGTTCGTGAGCACACAAGGGGAAAAGAAAAGGAGGAGTGGGGAAGAGCTGTATCGTGTAATTCCATAGGTGGTTTGTTTTAGCGGCGCTTGAATCATTTCGCTGGAGTTGTGGAAATTGTTTTATGGTTGGGTTTATGCGATGTTATACGTCCGGGATGTGTGTTATAAGGCCCCCTTTTTCACTGCTCACTTATACACGAAGAAGATGAAATCTGAAAAAAAGAAAAAAAAATCTTGTAGAACCATCACGTCTCTCATTTACAAGCTATTTGATAATGACCTCGTATTGAGGCTGTAATTGCAGGTTGCTCTATCATGACTGTTGACCGATATCCTCTCGGGGAGGCATACGGTGGCAATTCGTATCTTTACCGGACGAGACCCCGGCGGGACCGACCCAACCTGCCACATGGCGAATGGCGATCTACGCTGCCAAATCTATTTGAATGCATTTTGACTCGTGCGAATGAGTTGTCCTGGGGTGTTTTTGTCCCATCCCGGCCAATAAGCACGCCCGTTCCAGGCGCCGTGAGGAAATGACTTGTCCTGTCCCACCTCTACTTATTACTGGTACTATGTAGTTATGCAACCTCCATCAGCCCTTTTTCCTCCGCACAGGGGAGAGGGGGGCTTTGGTCAGCCTTTTTCAGCTTGTTCCATACATCGTCACCGAGACGAGAATGAGGCAGTCTGTTGTCTAGGGAGAAATCAACAGAAGAAAAGGAGATGTGGTCTTGTTACTGCTTGTCAACGAGCCTTGATCCAACAGGGCTGGCTCCGGTCAGCCGCAACATCAACACTATTGACCTTACTGAACTAGGTTATAATGAATATCTGCCAAATGGACCCCTTCAATGACCGGCATCTTATTCAAAGTATTACTTTTCCTGGAAAACCCCACAAGTAAGCAAAATCTTGCAGCGTAGCCCTTTACAACATGGCAATCCCCCCTCCCCCCCCCCCCCCTTCTCCTCGCTTTAACTTTGAACAAAGTTGATGTGGTTTTCTCGGCAGATAGAATGCTGACCCAACCCAACCCAGGAAAAAAAATGGGATACTCAGCTGAACTGGACATGTTCGTTATCTGAATCACACGCGCTACGCAGATATCGGGCTACCTTGCATGGCAAAGTCATCTCAATTGGGCTGATTCGGAAGGGGGGGGGGGTCCAAAGAGTGTCAACGCCGATATATGCATTGATGAACCTTGTCACCCTTGCATCCAGGCACAGCCGAGAAACGGCCCTTTTTTTTTTCTTGTTTTCACTTATACAAATGAAAAAGTCCATGTGGGAATAACACGGTATGTAAAGATTCCCCCCCTTTTTGCTCCCTTTGAACATTCCAGCCTGCTGTCTGCTGTCTGGTTTACTCGGGTGGCCGGCCCCCCCCCCCCCCCCCCCCCCCCCTTTCGCTTCAGCTGCCTAAGTCGGACGTCCTTTTTCTTTTTTTTTCTATCCAAATGCCACCAGGGCTCCTGCATTCCAGTTTACGGCTTTCGTCCCAACTCTTTTTTTGAGTTTTGCTTTTTATTTTTACTCCTTTTGGATTTGATTCTGAGAAGCGAGCCCTCCCGCCCCCGGGCCAAGTAATAAGCATTTCCCGTCCCCGTTCTCCCTTCCCTCCAAGGGAAGGGTAGAGAGGGGGGGGGATATATCTTGACAAGTAGTACGGATACGGAGTAAGTACTTGGTAACAGCTGGTACGATGATATGTCGGAATGGGTACCAGCCAGCAAAGAACAACGGGCCGACCGAGAGGAGCAGCCACGCCGCATCCAAAAGATGCAATATCGTTGGGTATGCTATACGTACCGTGATGATATTATTCATGACTACGTGTAATTATTAGAAGAGAATTCACTGAAAATTGCATGAATTATTTCGTGACTTTGATCTCCTGGGCCAGGAGATACAGGCAGCAGCTTACCCTACACCTATTATCGGAACAGTATTGCTTGCGGGCTCGTCGTTTATCCAAGTAATATATCTCTTCTTTCACGTCATATTAATAAGTCTGACTCTGGCAAGTGTCCCGCCAGCCGAAAGAAGGACAAAAAAGCTTGCCCGCGCAACTTGTCATTGTTTCTTGGTTATCCATCTCCCCTCTCAGGCCCCCCGACCTCCATCGAAACCCACTCGGTCACCCCTTTCCCATTCCCACTGCCACCGAGCTTTACCTGCTTGTTTAAACGCCTCCCCGGCCAGTCTTGTTGCCAGCCAAGCAGCATTAGTGGGTGCCGGGGAAGCACCCGATTGAGACACTTTGTGTCTTTTTTCCCCTACTAATTAAGTAATAATACACCGACCGAAAAAGCCAGAGCCAGAGACATACTTATTTAGTAGTACATACATGTATGGTGAAAATGCAACACCACTCGGTGTGGAACCCTGCTCCCCCCGGGTGCCCCAGGCAAAGGGGAAAAAAAAAAGAGTCAAGAGAGGATCGGAAAAGCAATCCTGGCCTAATCAAAAATCCTTCTCCGCGTGCCGTCCAACCAACCAGCTACCCGGGAAAAAAATGCAATCCTCTCTGGTGTCTGATCGACAGGTACATACCATTCTGCCCCCCCCATCCCCGGCCCAACTTTTTTACTTGCGCCTTTCTAATCACAAAGTCTCCAAGAACTCGGCCTCGTATAAGACTAGTAGTGAATAGTTGATAAATGCTTTTGCCTTTTTTTTTTTTTTAAACTTCCCGTTCCGTATGTGGCCCCGGGCCTGAGCGTCGAAGCCACCACACGTGTGCACAGCCACATGAGGGTCCCCTGCCCAAGAGAAGCACCAGCCAACAGCGCAACGTAGCTTTCACGACATGTACAAACAAAGGGACATTCTGTTCATCATATTCATGAGCCAATTACCACTCTTTCAGCAGCTATTGATGGTATAAGCTTCCATTGTCCATGGTCGGGCTCTGCAAAACCCACTCGCCCTTCAAGCAAAGCATCCAAGGCTGCCCGAAATTACAACATCCACACTGGGTCGATAGCACGCCACCAATCACGTCACAAGCCCGCACCCATCGACAATGCGCACATGCTTCTCACACCATCAACCTTGTGTGCTGTCCATTTCTTTCACAGGCAAACACCGCTTGCACGAGACTCATCGATTGACCTTGAAAGGATTGTATTTTACTTCTTTGTGCCTGTTTTTACAACTACCCATACATTGAACCCGGGGCTCCGCCCCCTCGTCAATAACAGCTCGTAGCTAGACGCCCCCTTGTCCTCAAGGGTGATGAATGCCATGCTGCATTGACCGCTTCTAAGTTATTAGCCGCCCCCCCAGTTGAACAAGTGCCATGCAGGCGTCTCCAAGCCTATTGTAAGAAAATTATAACAATATTGCAGGCATTGGCCAGACCATAGGCATTCTTCGCGCGCCAGCTGCGACCAAACACTCGGGTATCCTTTTTTTCTTCTCCCCCTTGGCCGCTGTTCCATTCTTGTGTTCCAAAGGAAGGGCTGGCCGACCCCCCTTGCAGTCTAATCCTCCCAAACCAACTTCAACCAAGGGCCATTATGCTCCAAGCCCGTGGAGGCTCATGTTCCCAAAGAAATGGTGCAGAAAGTGCAAAAATGATGTAACATGCGAAATCGACTCTGAGGGGCCCGTGGGCCAAATGCCACAGAGATTTTTTTTGTGTTGTCGGACGCTTTTTTTTCTTTTCTTGTCCAAAGTTTGACTCGATAAAGCAGGGCGAGAAAAAGTAATGATGAAAGAAAAAAAGAAACGAGGTCGCTAAATGCCATGACGTAAATGAGAGAGATAGAAATTCCATTCGAATGCACATATGCCATTCGAATGAGAGAAAAAGAAACGGTAATATGTTGTGCCAGGGCCCGATATTATGTGCGGTACGAGACTCTGGTGCCATTGATCTTTTGCCTGTCCATGCTGTAGGCAATGTTCTGTTTTGCATGCAGCGCTTCAATATTGCATGCAGTGCTGGCCCGTGTATCCGTGCTGTGCCTGTGCTGAGTACATCGCCCCTTGGTTGTGATGTGGTGTGGGGGTGACGGGGCATCTCGGCGGTAACGAAGTATAGACCTCTTTTTGTACCTGGCCGTTGCCAAAGTGAACACCATCGGGGGTGATGGGCGGTGTGAGGTAGCCTTGGTAGCACGGGGCGCCGCCGTGACCCTTCTGAGGGGTGCTGTAGATGTGCGAGGGTTTGGTAGACATCTCCATGGGGGGCGTAGGAGGGTCAGCGACGCGACGTGCCAGGGCAGCCTGCTCGGCCATGAAGTCGGAAAGCTTCTGCGAGACGCGAGACAGTTCGGGCGTGGCATACTTGCGAGCCAGCGTGGGCGAGGGTTGGCTGAGGTGTTGTGACAGTGTAAGGAGGGTCACGTTCTCGGTGTGCGCCCACTCGCCGTCGTTCACTTCGGGTCGGCCCAGGATGGCACGAGCAAGGGCAAGCGAGGCGCGGGCCATCATTGAAGGTTTCGTTGAGACAAAGTCGCGGTGATATAGAGCAATCTCACAGAGGTACGCAGCCATGTGCTCGACCTCGGCGTCGTCACGCTCCTCGGCAGCCATGAGTTGAGTGAAGAAGTCGACGGTAGGGTGACCAATGGCCCACTCGAGGGTGTTGAGGACGTGCATCTCCATCTGGGTGAACATGCCCGAGTCGTAAAGGCCGCAGCACATGTTGTTGAGCTCGGTGATTTGCGGGACACGGTCCTTCTTGTCACCATACTTGGCGGCAATGAGGAGGGCAGCACAGCCGACGAGCTGGTAGTGGTGCTTGTAGACGACTCGTTTGGAGCAGTAACGATCTAGCAGGTTGATGGTGAGGAAGAGCGTCTCGGGCAAGAGGGTAAAGGCGGCGTGGGCCTCGATGATGAAGTCGATGAGGTAGGGTCTCATGAACCACTGAACCTCGCGCTGCATGTCGATGAGGTTAGCATCGGCAAGGGTCTCTTCCTGTGAGGGGGGTTAGCAAATACGGCAATGACAAGTGTGCAAGTGGCGAGGGTGCTTCGTACCTCCATGTTGGCCATGTGCTGGAGAATATCCTCGAGGTACTCTTCACCAGCAAGTCTAGACAGTTCGCTGCCGATGATGTCCTGCCGTTGGCGGGCGGCCATCTTGGCGGCGTGGCGCGCATTCATTCGCTCAAAGTTGGGCTCGTCGGATTCGATGAAGAAGGAGTCATCGTGGTGAGAGTAAGCCATGATTGCGGGTGAAGAATGGCTGAAGCTTCCCGTGGTCGAAAGACGGAGAAGCAGGGTGGGAAATCGAAGATGATAAGAGAGACGGCGTGTGGGTTATGTCTTGGTGATTGCCGTTTGACAAGGAATGGCTGGTAGGTTCTCCAGGAAACTTGAGTGGGCGAAAGTGTATAAAGAGTGAAACTCGAGCTGCCGGGGCAAAGAGAGAGCCGGTTGCAGGAGGAATTAGAGAATTAGAGTATTAAAAAGAGCGTGAGACTAATGTCGATGGAAGGATTGCTGGCGATGAAGTTGCCAGTACCATGAAAAGAAAGAGGCGAGAGAGTCAAAGGGGTCGGGCGAGGGCCGGTTTAAAGGACTCGAGGATTCTGGAGGATGGGACAGTTTGGTTAGCGATGTTGAACGCTGCAGAACTGCATCTCGGTGGCTTAAAGACATTGCCAGAGGCGAATTGCGGGGATCGAACAAGTTTCCCCTGGCGTCCCGCCCCCTTGGATAGTAGGGGTGGGCTGGCATGGGCGGCGTTCGATCGATTGGCATGATGTGCCACCAAGGGGAAAAAAAAGTGAAGGGCAGGCTTACCAGCTCCGTTGCAGAAGGGACGAGACAATGAAGATGAGACAATTGTGCAGCGGGTGGGACCAACGAGTTAACGTGTCCCAGGGCGTTGCAGGATTGAAGTCGACCGCGACGGTGGAGAGGTTGAAGAATGCAGAGGAGGGTGCCCGGCATGCAAACTATATTACAATTGGAGACGTGGTTAGCGAAGGGCCAGGCAAGTTTAGCCGAGAAAAACGAGGGAAAAAAAGGTGTTTGCTGGTGGAGTGGCTGAGGTGAAGTGATGGTGGTGGCGTTGAACTTTGTACATACTATTAGCCCTCAAACCTTGGAGAAGGGAAGAGAAGGAGAAAAACAAGAGAGAGAAATGAGAGGACACTATTGCAACGACATGCAAGAGAATTTGCGGCGAAGGCAGTTTTTCTTGCTAGTAAAAGCAAAAAAACAGGCCAACGGGTATACAGCGGAGGGTGCGGCAGAGGGACGAGCCGGCTGGGCGGGTGAGGCTATCTCGAGAGAAGGGGTCGTATCGAACGGCGAAAGCTGTCGAGAAGCAGAGGCTAGGTAGCGACTACTGGAGAGGCTCAAATGCTCAAACGAGAGAGTGAGCGTCTAGTAGCAACTAGTCTCGGGAAGGGGTGGTGGGATCGAATCGTTGGTCTGGCGAGTCGATGGAGGCGAGCAAGCGAAGGGAGGTTCGCGGTGGACGGAGGAAGGTGGAAGAGTGGATCGAATTCCTATGTCGGGAGGACTGGAATTGGGCGATGGTCCAACTCGAGCGGCAAGTCCAAGACTAGCTTGGCTTTTGGAGTAGAGGATAGAGGGTACGGCCAAAAGGTAGAATACCAATCAAGGTATCCTCGAACGAGTTTGTCGGGGGACCAGGAAAAAAAAGACAGGATGGTGGATCTTGTCGTTTCTTTAAACCTCAGCTGGGACGCTCTCTTTTACACGGGCGTTGGTGGTTGAAGCTAAATGATACCCAAGGGGGGTTGGTTTGGATTGGAGGGAGAGTCGTGAGGAGGTTAGGGAAAGGGCGGCTTTTAAGGATCTCGTCAATCCTCGGGGCCAGATTTTCTCGTGCGAGGGTGTCGACCTGCTGTGACGGGGTCAGGGACGAAAGAAAAAAAGGCGGAGAGGGAAAAGGAATGGACGAGAGATGAGGAAGAGGAAGAAGAGGAGGAGGAGGGGAGGAGGTGGGATAAAAGAGAGGTAAGAGGAGGACGGAGACGAAGAGGAGAAGAGTGGTAGCGGAGAGGCTGTTAGTTTTATTCGGGGCGAGGCGGCAGCGGAGAGTAAGAGAGAGGACTACCTACCGTAGGTAGATAGGTAGGTGGGTTGGAGGCAGGTACTTACTGTATTTACTGGTAGGGGAGGGCAAGTACATGGGGTAGTGGAGGAAAACGAGGCGTTTTGACGGGTAGCAAAGCTGCAAGTACTTGAAGCTAGACACCGAAAGCAGCGAGGGCAGCACAGCGCACAGCAGCGTCATCAGAAAGAGGAGCGGGACAGGCATAGCAGGCATGGCAGGTACACGTACCAGATAGGTACAGTACGTACTCGCGACCTGGTACCTGCGAAACCACAACGCGCACAGCACCAGCACCGTCTACTCACTGCATAACCACCCCCTGCTTGCTTCACGTTAGCCTGGGCCATCCAGCAGCCAGTGGCGGGCCATACAGCGCTCGTCCTTGCTTGGAGCCTTTTTTTTGGAGCCCTTTTTGGCGTCGTGCTCGTGTGGGCTGGGGGGGCACTACTGCAACAGGGGTGCCAGGGGGTGGAGGGCGTGTTTGCTGGGCTGGGTGTTTTTCCTATTTTTTTCTTTTTCCATTACTTCCCCCCCCCTCTCTTCCCTGCCTGTACTCCGTAATTTTTTGTATACCGAGTATATTCCCAGTGGGAATTGGGTGTGTCCAAAGCGAGTAGCACAACACGCCCGGGGGGAGGGGAGGCGTTTGACGGCAATGCTGCACGGAGTGCGGAGGCGTGAGGCGCGCTAGGCGTGTGTATCTGAATGCTTGTGCTTGTGCTTGTGCTTGTGCTGGTTGTGCTGGCCGTGGTGCTTGTGCTTCCTGTGATTCTGGTTTGTGCTGCTCATGCTCATCGTGCTGCCGTTGCTGCTGCAAGTGCTGCCGAGTGCTCAAACACGCACACGTACTGGTATACATTCACACGCGCCGTGTGCAATTGTGCACCTCGATCCTCCTCTGTTTCCCTTCCTCGCCATTAAACTACGGCCGACGGATGACGCTCCAACCGCTCATTGTTCTCCCCTCACCCGGCCCCGCGATGCACAAGACACACGGTAGTGCTTTGTGTAGCAAAAAAAAAAAGAAATAAAATAGACCAAACAATGGATGCAGGAACGGGCGGTGTAATTAGATGAATAACAAAAAGGAAAAAGAAAGATCAAAAGACAGAAGCCGCAGGCTGGTAATGACACCCTCTCCCTTGATACAGCCTTTTTGATTCTCTCTCTATGATGACACTGACCCTTTCGCATCATCTTGGCCTCTAAGTAGTACCGAAGAAACCCAGGTACGTACCAGGGTACAATAGCACTTGCAATTGCATACTCCAGTGCATCCACTACTTAGACGGCTGGGCAGCATACTACTGCACTGCATCAGATGAAAAGAGAAAACTGCGTCGTCGTATAACTAGGGGCCAAATAAAAAGCAAAACTGAAGAGCCCAAAAACAAAAAATAGAACGAAAAAATATAGACGTGTACCAACCTGTAGATTTTTTCCCTCCCCCTTCCAAAATCGAAACAAACGGCTGGGGTTTCCTGTGCGAAGGTGTCTAATTACCTCTGATCGAGTCGCCGCTGTCTCTCAAAGTAGGGAAAAAA
Source organism: Cordyceps javanica (assembly GCF_051103115.1). Taxonomy (NCBI): domain Eukaryota; kingdom Fungi; phylum Ascomycota; class Sordariomycetes; order Hypocreales; family Cordycipitaceae; genus Cordyceps; species Cordyceps javanica. The sequence goes on from NC_139299.1 coordinate 1,734,871, forward strand.
AAAAGAAGGAAGCCCTTGCAGCCGAGTCAGTGATTGAGATCTAACCATCAGTAAGGGGATCGAAAACTGAACGAGAAAAAAAGAAAAGAAGAAGGAAAAAAAGAAAAATAAAAGAAGACGCCCCCCAATGCTTTCCAATATCCCTTACCGATATCGAGATTTGAGTTGTTCACTTCTAGCGTTGCCTCTTGTGTGCTGGTAGCAAGAAAGAGGATGGACTCGGGGTGGCTTGTGCTGGCTTTGGTCTTTGTGGGGAAAGAATCGAGGATAAAATACAAATATAAACCCCCCCCCAAATTCAATTTTATCCCCAAAAAGTGGTTTATGCTTGCATACCCAGATGAAGAGAAAAAGAGTGGAGAGTCATAAAAACAGCCTTTCTTTGCGATGTGTAGCACAAAACGGACGGGCCAGGTATAGCGGTCATCTATAGGCCATGGTGAAATTGGATATCAATTCAATTTTTAAATCGCCTTTGGTCCTCTATAGCTCGAATTTGACTTGGAAAAGGGGGAAACAAAGGAACGAGAAACAAGGAAAAAAAAAACAATAACAAAATTGTGACGCCATACTCGCCAGCTCCGGTGACGGGCTCGTTTGTTGTGATGAGTTGTCCCTTGGGTCCTGTTTGCCCACGACCGGCCGTTGCGCGCCATCGTGTTTGTTGCCCAGAGGAAGGCCCTGTTATTGGCCACCAAGGTACCTTGGTCGGTAGGTACCTGGGAAGGCAGGCAGGCACGTAGTCAAAAGTTACCTACCTTGGGTACGGAGTACTTGGCCTAGCAATTAAGTACTTCTGGGCCATGTCTACTTACCTTGGGTATACAGGGCCAAAACACCAACCATGACCAACATATTGGCCAACATGACCTCCGCAAACAAACAGAAACCTTGCTCGAGATATCGCGGTGCTGCAGACGTTGCTGCAGTCGACTTGGCGACGCCTCCCTCCTCCATCCCACATTCGCCAAGTAATAAACCCAGCAAATCGAAAATGTCGACTCGACCGGGTTGGGCGGCCGGGAAAAGGCGACCCCCAAATACTTGCTTGGCTTCGGCCGGGGCTCTTGACGGCCGCGTGCAACATCAACAATCCCTTCATCACGGCTCACCACGTATTCCCCCCATCCTTCTCTTCTTCCCCAGGCCCGTCCCATTTTCGCGGGAATGAAGAGGGCAAAAAAAAAAAAAATAGATTAAAAATAAACATGCTCAGATGCCTTTGCTCTCCAAAGAAAAGATTGACTGCATGCTCCGTACCGACTGGGAACCCCCGTCATATTGCACATCTCGATAACTACCAGTACGTACCAGTTATCCGTAGACACGCATGTGCTTCGCCACGCGGCGTATCAGTACACAAAAAATTGATTACTAGTTTTGGACGTATTTTTTTATGCATCCCCAAACAAACCAATCGACCATGTTTCGCTAGTCCGAAAGCCAAACCCCTCAGCCCCAGCTTTTTATTCTTTCAACCAGTTTTTTTTTTGGTATTTTGTATTTTTATCATTTTTTTCCGTGATAGGGTGCGCCATCAAAAACCCCCCCCACATGGGCCAACGCGAGTTTTGAAATCCTCATCGGCAAACCTCGCGACAGGACGCGGCAACTCGCGTGCGCATTGATTCATTGCACCAAATAGCTCATATGAAAAAAGCCTTTCCTCTTTATTTTTTTTCCCCCAGTAGAATTGCTCGTCCTTGGCATTGCACTAGTCCTAGCATGCGATCTTTCCAGACAGCCCCAAGCACGTCACTGACCACCCAGACACTGACATACCTCCCCCCCCCTCTTCCATCCCAAGTACACGAAACAGGACACTTGCACCGCGCAACTCCCTGTGTACTTCGGTAACCTATTCCGAATTACACTCTCAACTTTTCATTGGCCTTGGCCGGCCAGGAAAAGCTCCTCCACGTATCCTAGCACATGCTCTGACTTGCACTGTCTGTCCGCGCGCGTCTCGCCATCATGAATTACACATGTACTACGGAGTACTGGTGATGCATCTGGCCGGATCCCCCAATGGCACAGACGCGTACCAAAAACCCAATCTAGCTTTCGATTGTCTGCCGTATTCACAAGACTCTACATCTCTCTCCCTCTCCATCTCTCTTTCTCTCGTCTGCTTCCTCTTGGTGCCCGGCCTTTGCGGTTGACCATGCTTGGTTTAGTCTCCCATCACCTCCTACAACTAGTTAGCACTTTGGGGGTTAGCCTGTGATTGATTGGAGCAACGCGTTCGAGAGGCATAAATTTGCTTGCAAGCTCTTGTCAAGCAGTTGCTCCCCTGGCTCCATAATCGCGCTCCATGATAACGACGCAGATCGGACGTGGATCGCAAGTCCAAACGTGTAATGAAACCACTCCAGGATGAATTCCTTTCAACTCCACGATCCATCTCATCGCTTCATGCCCCTGCCATATTTTTTCTTCTTCTTCTTAGCTTGGCAATTTTTAATGCACTACTTTCGTCTCTTGATCCTGGTTGTGGAGTTTTTCTTCCCTCACGTGTGTCTCAATCTCGCGGTATCAGGGCATCGCGCACACAACGACGCGGGCCCGGGTACAACAGAGATGATCAAAAAAAATTAGATTAGCATCTTGGTCAAACGCGACCACGACCACCACAACCACCCCCGTCCCCGCCTCCGTCTGTTCCTTTTGTGGCTCTCAATGGGTACAACAGCTACACAAAACAATGAGTAGTTCCTAATTTTAAGTTGGGTGTGTAGCGAGCGAGGCTGAGGAACGCTGCCGTGTCCAAAGTGGCTGGCACAATACCACCACCAACAGCACCCAACACCACCATCACCACCACTAGCCAGCCAGCCAGCTAGCCGGGCCCGTATTAGGCGGCCGGCACCGCCGGGGATTCCTCCGCCGAAGGCCACACACCTCATCCCCGGACATGGCAAACAAATGCACCTCACATGCCCAGTCTACCTTTTCTAGCTCCTATCAAGAGTCGGAGATGACATGGCTTTCAGCAAGGTTTGTGCGAGCAATTCAATGATTTTTTTTTTTCCTTGACCGCCAAGGATCAATTCAAAGTCCCACCCCTCTCCCCCCGGTGGTCGAATAACAGCAAAAATTTATTTGCATCGTTTCACGCAGAGGGATTCTCTGCAATGGGAAGATGATGGAACGGGGCACATTTCGCACGAGGTAGTCCAAAAAAAGTCGAATCCGAGCAGTGGCGAGATTAAAAAAAAAAAACCACACCCCGCATCGCTTACGGATTGCACAGCCAGCGCTGGTCCAACCAGGGCGGGGAGGAGGCCACCGATTTTCAGCACGGCCAGGGCACTGGCCCGACGTCAGATGGATGGAGGGCGCGCGCTCGCGCGCGGTGTTGATCCTGCCAAGCTAGCAACGATGGAACTGGTGGTCGGTGGTGCCATCAATCTCCAGCGCCTCGTACCATGATGGCGTCGAAAACGGTGGCCCGCCGTAGTAGATGGGCGGCGCAGCCAATCCCAACATGTTGCACCGAAACGGCCCGACCATTGCCCTCTCATCGCGCAGCCGCAAGAGGGAGAGAGAAAGAGAGAGAGAGTGTGTGTGTGAGAGAAGAAAAGACAGAGATCAAGTCAAGTCCTTCTTACAAATTGAAACTCTAATCAACTCGCCACGCCAAGCCAAATCTCATCCTCGCTTCTCTGATGGCGGAGCCTTTCCCTGGGCAACGCCCACACGAGCATGTCTAGTATCAGACAAAAAGAAGAAGCAAAGCCCATCTGGAACGGAGAGGTCATCCACGGCCAATCAACGCGTCCCCCGTAACGCTCCTATCCGGCGCGAACGATTATGGGCAAGGCTGCTCCAGGCCAATCACACCTCTGCCGCTGATGGGGGGAGAGGGGAGAGAGGGGAAAAACGGAAAGACGACGACGACGGCCGAGGCACCCTCCTCTCGAAACGCCTCGCCTGTTTGTGTGTGTGTGTGTGTGTGCCTCGAGAGCACCAAAGACGCTATTTACAGCCAAGCCGCCTTATCCTCATGTCTCAGAGCTGTATATTTCGCATGCATTGACTCGTTTTCTCTTAATTGATCGCTGCGACACGCCTCGAACTAGCTGACTATAATTTTTGACATTTTTCCCGGCAAACAGGCGATTGATTGGAGGTCTGGTCACACATACGACACCCCCCTTTCTGGTGGTGGTGATGGAATCTAAGCTCGCCTGTCGCAAGAGGACGGGACGCGCCATGGCGGCGCAATTATCAAGAGGTAAACTAGACCACGAATTAGGAAAAAAAAAAGAAGAGGGAAAAAAGTACCAGTAGCTCGCGCAGCAGCCACCGGCGCTGGTAATAATCAGCCTTTCTTCAACTTGCAAGTACCACTGTACTCAGTACCAGTTTCCTGACCTGCTGGTAGCGTTGGATGGGCACCACAATTCCCAAACAACCATCCCGTAGCCAACGGGTCCGAGGCCGGTACACCTACCTCTGCCGAGAGAGAGAGAGAGAGAAAAAAGTGTAGATTGCTTCAGATGAACCAATTACGCCCTCTCTCTCTTTCTGCGGCAGATAAATGGTACGCGGGGGTGGGTGGTGTGGCCCTGAATCGTAAAACCGGACGACCACTCGGCCCTCTCCCACTCGACCCTTCATGTACCGGCTCGGCGCACTGATGGTTGTTTCAAGCTAAGTTGATATTGTTACTTACTTATCGCTGGCTCCCGTCCTCGGCAAAGAACTAGGAAAAACAATAATACTAATAAAATAATTATAGAGGTACTGGGTGCGGCGGGCGGGCGGGCGCGCGGACGGACGTTGTTTAAAGACGCCGAGTTTGGTGGTGTGTGTGTGAGTGTGTGTGTGTGTCACAGTAACACGACAGGCGGGCGTGCAGTGCTTGCTACTCTTCTTATTACTCTACTCTTCACTTTTTTCACCCGTGTGGTGTGTGTTTCTGATAGTGATGGTACAATTTTCCATTTAAATTGCGGCGCAGTGCTACTTACGGGTTGCGACTCGCCCGAGCCTGATCTGCAGTCTCGGTCCCTCTCCCCCCATGCAGGGCACGGCACTACTTTACCTACTGAGTACTTACTTACATTATACATACAACAGCACTAGTGATACCGTGAACATGGCCAAACTCATCTGGGAACCGACGGCACGGTTCTTGCTGTGAATGGGAGGAAACGAAGGCGAAGAAAAAAGAAAGCAAGTCTCGAGGGGGCGGCGGCGGCCTCGCGTGGCAAATGCGACGTGGACTGAACCTCCACGCAAGGAAATAGAGCAAAAAAACAAAACGTGAATGATACAAAATGCAGAAAATAGAGTGCCCGTCAGCCCGTGTAAGTGCCCATCAGGACACCTCTCAGCCTTGTCTCTGCCAAATGTCTTAATTTCGACACCAACCTCGCCTTGCATACTGATACGTCGCTGTCAACCGTGCTTTTTCATGCAAGCATCGTACCTTTTTGCCAATTGGTCGGCCAAGAAGATGCAGTGTGCCTGCGGGAGCCTACTCAGTAAACGGTATTATCACTTTGCACTCCTCCCTGCCTTCAAAGCCTGGTCCCTGCCTTTGGTTTTTATGCAGTGCACCCCAAGCGTACAAGGCATGACCACCAACAGTTTTCATAGCTTCTTTTCCAGCCAATGACCATGACGGTCTGGCCCTTTTCTTTTTCCCCTTCTTTTGTATTTCCCACTATAGGACCAAACCGAATCCTTCATCTACATGGAACCCCCCGGCACGAGATGAGGCACGCTGCTTGATTCAAACTAAAAAGTTTTTGAAAAAGAAAAAAAAAACCATTGGGCAGCAAGCTCCATGGCCACTATTCTGACTTGCCAAATCCAAGCTGCTACTCAATTGCAGCTCTCCCTGGTTCTGATTGGCATAAGCCGTGGCGGCCAGTAGTAGCACGCCTCCCCGAATTTTACTTCCTCTCTGGGACGAACACCGAGGTCCGGAAGAGTGAGTTTGGTACCGGTTAATGTTATCCCCCCCACCAATGATGAGCACCGCCAAATACTTGTACTAATACCAGTATCAGTAAGTTGTAACTTGTAACTAGCCAAAGAACTAAATCGGGAACTGGACAAGCCGATTGGGTTGGTAAGAACCACCATGGGTGCTATTCTGGTACTGATGAAAGCCTCTGAGCGCACGCGCGCCCGCATACTGACCATTCGCACCAATCCTGCCAGGCCGCTCGGCCGACGGATCCTCGTCGTCCCCATCAAAGTGGTAAGAAAACCAGGAATCTCGAGTCGCCAAGTGGCCGGTCCCCGATTCCGACTGGTTGCGGCGTTGTTTCGGCGGCGCAAACAAAAAAAAAAAGGTTGAACCCGGTTCCCTCCCCTGTCCCCCTTTCTTCCCATTTGTTGCTCTCGTGGCTCCGATTTGCTGGTATCAGAATACGCAAGCAAAAAACCGGAAACCTGGTAAGTAGTGCCTTGTTGGTGGCGGGCGTGCGTTGGACGTACACAATACGTGACGATGGAAGCCTTCCGTCGAATTCTCGAGACCTGGTCCTTTTTTCGCTTATTTGCTTCGTCTGGAAATTGTCTGGAAGATGCAGCGGTAGTACCTACTTACTTGGAGCGTCTTACTTAGTTTGGCCAACAAAAGGGGTACATGCAATGATCTAGAACCCTGCCTTGCGGCCCAACGACAAACATGGCCAAAGTACTCATTTGATGATGAGCTGCAGCTTGACCAGACTATCAACTATCTAATAACTCAAAACTATTAAGAGGCTTCTCGAAAATCACAAACAGTCGCCCTGCAGATAGGCCCGCCGACGCTTGCACCACTCAATGCTCATACGCCATGCCAAAATAAAGAAAGTCCCCCCCATGTCCTCTCTGCTATTAGTGAGTTACCAGTTACTCAACTAAAAAAACGGGCGCCGATCTCTGGAGCCCGGGTGGAAATTGGCTGACTGGCGCTCGTTTTTTCTTTCTTTCTTTCTTTTCAATGTGTATCTTACGAATGCTGTGCGGCCGGGTACGACAGGATGAATTGGGGGGCGCGCCACACGGCCGCTACTTACGGCATAGCCGAGCAACCAGCTAATACTTACAGACTTTCCCCCCCTTCTCGGATGGCCGCGATCATTCGACGCAGGGCCGCTCCCAAACAAAGAGAGAGTCCAAGTACACACTGCTGGCCAGGACGGAAAGCCGTTGCGAGCTTCGAGTCGTGGGCCTGGGCCGCCCATTCCGCGCTACTCCCCTCTTGGGCAGGCGCCCAACCTCTCTCTCCCTCGCCTCGACAAATTGTTTGCATCGTGGCCCTGGCGAGGTCACGACCCCCCGAGGCTTCCCCTATGCACGTCACATCAAGGCCTTATTATTCCTGGCCGCCGGCCCCAGCATCGACATTGGCCGCCCGCGTTCGAACCCGCATGACGTGTCGAGTGGCAGACCGCCATGGCTTCATTTTTTGGTAATTGAAACATTTCCCGTAAAAAGATGAATTAAAAAAAAAAACCTTGCGGCCAAGCTCCCCTCCTTGCGACGCGGCCCCCGCCTCCCCTTTTTGCTGGGCATCGACGCTTTTGCTAAAGTGGTTGCATATCCGTGCTTTGCTTTTTGTTTGCCTTTTTTCCCTTACTGGCACTGTTGGGGGCCGGGATCCTTGCCTCGACGTCATGAAGCGCGGGTTCGTATCTCGAGACAGTGTCATCTCGGGTGCCGATGCAGGGCTGGTTATCCAGTGTTTCCGCCCTCATACGCCTCCCATCTCGTGCCAGAAGGGCCCAATGCACGCCCACGTAGCAAAATAGTACTTGCTGGTACAGTTTTTCTCCTGATGCAGGAGTGCGGATACACCTTTGTGCCTGTATGTACCTACTTAAGGGGGGTGTTGGGTAAGTACGTATTTGAGTGACAGTGATGTGCAAGAAGAAAAAAAAGGAGATTTGATGCCAGGGTTTCGTTTCTTTTTCGTTTCTGCAGGCTCTGCTACTGGTACGGAGTGCTGATACTGAAATCATAGCGCTGAACCCTGGCCTTTGCTGCCCTTACACACAATGGGCCTACGGTTCCTTGTTTCGCGCCGGTAGCGCGGCGCTGCTAAAGTGTCCATCCCATTGTCGGGAGGGCCTAATCTGCAATCTGTAATCTGTATTTGACGTAGACTTATCCGCCGAGTCTCAGACAATGCTGTGCAAAAAGGAAAAAGACCCCGTCTTGGGATGCAATGCATGCACTCGAAATTGCTCGCAAAGACCTTGCATCACAGCGGAACAAGGTCTCTCTGTGCAGAGCCAGGCAGCAACAAAGGCAACAAATGTGCAATGAATCTGCACAAGCAACATCGCGTACAAGCAAGAACTTCAGACGGCCCAGAAACCCACCCATGCACTACCTTTGGGGCCGTCGCTCTCTGTTGGGCGAGTCTCTTCCTTCCTTTTTTTTTTTTTTTTTTTGCTACGCAGGGTCCAGTGGCTGACAAAACCCACCGTCCCACTGACTTTGTGCTACGGTAGTGGTATCAATTTGAATCAAACTACCTACCATTATTGGTAGTCATGGCTTGGACTGGAGTCGTAGCCCACAGCATACACGACTCCGCCTGAAGCGTGGCGACGTGTTGACGGTGAGAGCAAAAAGGCGGCGGAGCAGGGCGTGCAAGTTTTGGAAAATGATGACTTGTATTCTTCTTGGAAAATCTCTTACTGGATACTTGATGGTTCTATCTTCTCAGTAAAATAAAAATGAAGAGGGGTTGGAAAAAAAAAACCACTTACGAGACGGCTGTTGAGTCGCGAACAACCCGACATATCCGCGTTCCATGTTCCACTGACGAGCGGCCCTCGGAAGAAAGTAATAAATTCGCAGCTGCCGAGCCAGAACGAGTAGTTTACAGGAGAAATGCCTCACCGTCTTTTGTCCCAATGTAAATGTTTAGCTAGCCGAGGAGCCTCTGCATCTCGGCTCTGGATGCAGGCAGATTCAACAGAAAAGGAGGCAAAAGGGGGCCATGTCATGACATGTCGTCGTTGTCGGAAGTGGTTGCATACATACAGGCAATCTATTCTGAAGGGGAGTTGTGCAGGCTTGATCAATTTACAGTGGTTGCATAACTTGCCTTCTGGAAGCTTGCCCGATCGGGAAACCCCATTGTGTTGGATGACGACACCGGCGGGCGCAGTTCAGCCAATGGCGGCGCCCGCATTGCTCCTCCGCAGGCACAAGCCGCTGTGGCGGGAGCAGAAGCCGCCCCGCCCTACCTGTGGCTTTACCCGTGGCGGGGCGGGGGAGCTCGTTAGTGCCGATTTGTGCCGGTTCCAATTTGAGATTTGCACAAGCACACAAGCACACAAGCACACAAGCACACTCGCTCATAATCTGTTGCCTTGGACGATGCTGATAAAAATAAAGCAGCCAAGATGGTCATCCATGCACGCTGTCTGCTCCGCTCAGATGCGCCCTCGGTGGCACCAAGTCGCGTGCCTCTGCTCTTCTTTACGTTGTGGGCCATGCGCATCTCTACCGTGCAGAGAGCAACCATTGTGGGTTACGCTCTCTTTCATTTTCGAAGCCCAGGGCTACTTTCCGTTTCTTTCTCCGTCTCGTCGGTGAAGGCAAGCCCAGATAGCAATCCAAGGGTCCAGCGCGCGAGAGAAAAGTTTGCTTGGACGGGTCGAGTCCACGATAGAACGGCCCACGCCAAAGCAGGGCACCCGCAGCGCCCACTCTGCCGGACCCTGCGTAGGAAAAGAAAAGAAAAAAAAAAGAGTACGGATACTGATGGCAGCTTCTCACTCGTGGACCATGACACATGATGCATGCAAGTTTCCCCCCCCCAGTAAGAGGACCGTACTGGTACTGGTAAGTACAGTAAGTAGGCTTGTTTCCGTGGCAGAATAATTGGAGATTTTCTGGAGATGTCGCGTCTCTCTCGCCAACCTTGCCCGACACGCTTCAACTACACGCCCTCCCCTCGCCCCTAGTCCGGTCCGACGCCGATTCTGAAGCGGAGAAGCATGGCCTTTGCGAAGAGATTTTCCGGGCATGCGATTTCTTTTTTTTTTTTCGGCCTATACAGCGGTGTTGTCGTCGAGGATTCATTTCACCGCAAGACAGCTGGCACTTTCTATCCGACTGTTCTAGACAGCCAAGGGAGTTTTCCCTTGAGAACCAAAGAAACGCGACGACGCATGAGCGGGCACATTTCAATTGCTTTGCCTTGTCTGGGGAAGAGACAGGACGCTGACTTCAGCTCTGTGCAACGGGTCTGTCCCGTGCGGCATGAACACGGGTGCTCTCCATTGCCTCAGCATCCTTGGCTGCAGGCCAAAAAAAAAAAAAAAAAAAAAGACCGCCCAGAGGTTGACCAGGGTCCTGGTCTAACTACCTTGCATAGAAAGTGGTAAGTATGAGACGTCGTCCCCGGCCGGCTGATTTTCGCCCATTGTTTCAAAGAGAAATCTTGTCGGTCGCCCTGCTCCGGTGTACTTTATCCGCCAAGCCTACGACGCATCCGGCGCCCGGGCCTGTTTCTCTGCGACGACACACGGCAAGAGATGAGAGTCTACAGTACCCGCGTCTGTGTCACTATGCAGCGGTAAACGTCTTAGACATGTGTCGAATCGCTGTCTGTAGGAGATTTTCCCAAAACTTTCGTCGTAATCAAGATACATCTTACACAACGAACCCTGTATGACCTCGTAACAATTAAAAAAAAAAATACTGGTAAAGAAGCAACTTCGCTTCAAGACCTAGAAGGCAAGGGATGCCCAGGTATTCTTGTTTCAATAGCAACCAGATTACCGAGCAGATGAGACGTTCGCTTGACAAGAACAATATAATTCATGATGTAATACTTCAGATCCTTGTCAGACTGGGTCTTGTTGGACTAGCAACGCGAATAAAGAAAGGCCTGCACCCGGCAGAACTCTGAACTGACACATGAGGCATTACGGCATTGAGCCGCAACGCATGCTCACACACGGGTTCGCTACAGCATAGCCTGACCTGCTCCAAAGAGAGATAGATATCCGCTCTTTCCGCCCCTCCAAGTCCCATTATCCGCTGCCGGTTTCCTCAGTACCCGTCATCCAAGAAAGTCGCCCGAAAAAAAAAAGTGATGCGAGACAGAAAATAGTCATGACGCCTGATACTTTGTGGTTCTCGTTGCGGGCACGCTCTCTTCTCCTCAGACGGCGCCCAGCTAACAGAATGGACCCATTCACGCCAAGCAGGCAATCCCAGACAGCCGCTCCATCACCAAAGGTACGCGAAACCGTCACGCCACGCCTCAATTTTCTTTAATTCCTTGACTGTTGCAGGCGCGGAGGGGGCGCTGCCGCAAGATTGCTCAGATGCGCCATGCCGCATAATACATGCAGCTAACATTTGTCTGAGGAGGCTCCCAACTGGACCGTCATCCCGGCGACCAGGAAATATCCCTGCCAGCTAGCCACACGGAGATGGACCTCGGCGACGCCTTCGTACTAACAAGTATGTGGGCGGCGCGTTCCCATAAGGCGGAGGCTGGCTTGGCTGCCTTTTTTTTCTCTCTCACTTCCTGTCTCAGCAAGCTCCATAGTATGTCATCATATCGCAGGAAAGGGAAACGCCGACTCGGCTCTTCAAGGTCATCCAGCAACTCACGAGCTATCAATGATACTTGGGCTGGTGACGAGGATATTAAGAGAGGCTCTTCCTATATTGTTCAGGCCCATTATTAGTGGCCGAGAGCCCCAGCACGAGCGTGGGGACGTCGAGCAGCCCTAGCATGGTTTTCGACACATACTTGCAGCTCTGCGACTGGCCTGTTGGTTTCATTATTGCCAAGTATGGCGAGCGGATGACCTGGCAGCTGGGCACCGCAGCTTCACAATACCTACGATGGTTCATCACTGGTGGAGAACATGCACCAAGACGGCTCGGTCCAGGACGCCAGTCAGCTTCGTAGCGTGAAGCCCAAGCTGGAGGTCATTGATTTTCGCTCCTTATAGCTCCTCCAGGTACTGTGCCCGACAGCCTTGCGCCAACTGGGATCGATGTTGCCGAGACGGACATTGTGCCCCGAAGAGCCGCGCTGTAACGTCTGAGGGTGTTTACTGGTACCTTGTGCTGTTCCCCGAGCTCACAAACCCAGGCACAATTTTGGAACCCCGGTCAAGGCGTCTGCGAATGATATCTCTGCCGTTTCTGTCAATTTTCGTTCTACCGCAAGTCTCCAGCGCCGGCGGGGACCAAGCTCGGCCGCATTGGCTAGCGGAGGAGACGGCGGCCCCAGAGGAGACTTCATGGTGCCACCGGAGCTTTCAAAGAAGGCTCTGGCGCTGTTGAAAGCGTACACCCTGTGGAAATCCTCCACATTCAAGGGCCTACCTGCCCACGTAAAACGAAAAGATACGGAGCCGGTCCTCAGTTTTGTTCTACCGTCTGAAAACCCCGCGCCTCCGAAGCTTCAATATGGAAAATTTTGTCCAAAGAGGGCCGTTGAGGAGGGGAAGGTGAGGCGGTAAAGACTAGCCCCTCCATTGAACCAATTTTCCGGTGGACGATGATGAAAAAAAAAACTGCATCGGGAGGGGAACGCTGTTGCATTACCAATCGTGACCGTATGAATGCAATGGAAGCAGAGGCAGCTACCTAACGCAGTAGCAGTTGCAGATCTCGACGCCAACCTGCAAACCCAACCCAGTTGGGCGTTTATCCATGGCAAACGGTTGGCAGCGGGCAGTCGGTTTGTCGCTCCTACATCTACGGTTCGTCCTGTCAATCAAGAGCAGATACGCATAGACAACCTTTCCCAACCTGTATTTCGATTCAGGTGGCACCGCAACGAATTCTAGTTCCTTTTTGACGTCGCTGACATTTCTTTGCCACGCTCTCTAGGTCAATCTAGTCCGTCGCTGAACGAAGCCTGAATCGCGAGACACGGGCGCGAGGATACAATATCCATGCCTCTGGTTACATACACACAAACGCACAAACACCCGAGTTCACGGGGCACAAGGTTTCCGCTAGCGCCTCCTGATGTTATTTCAATGGGCACAAAAGCCAGGATCGGGAGATGCTGCCAGCTAGCGCGGCACCACCAAGCTCGTAGCGTCAACTCTTCGCACCATCTTCTACTTGCCAAGTGTACCGCATGTACAAAGCAGGCTGATGTCGACCCGAGCTGCAGCCCGCGGATTCCATGAGCGTAGAGCGATTATGCAAAAGAATTGCTTTTTCTTCTGCAGACTACATCGTCACGCCTCGAAGCCTCCGCAAGCCTCCGCCTGCTCAGCACGAGACCTGGCAACCATGCATAACACATCACTAACTGTCCCGTTTTGGATGGGGAAAGGGATTGGGGAGATTCAGAACTCGGTGGAAACCTTTCTACAATATGGGTGTTCCGAATCGGTCATGTCCAATGTACATTGTTTACCTTTTCGACACCTTCCCCGCGCTCTAAGCCTTCTTGGACCACTTGAAACCAAAAGGCATCGGCGGGGTTGCATTGCAGAGTCAGCCGCTCCGCACTGCACGGGAGGATGGCGTTGCCTATTCTGCAATACAACGGCGCGTGATGGCGCGTTTTCTTCTTTCACCGAAAACATTTTGGTGTTTTGGTAAAATCTGGCTATTGCGGTGGGTGACCAGCATAACGCAACTGTCACCAGATGGTGAAGATATTTTCTTCTTTTGCAATGTTGCAGCAGCTTGCGTTGCAACCATTGCTACCCCCAAAGATGCATTGGATTTAGCGTTGCAGGCTCAAACCTGTTATCGAACGTTTGGTTCAGCCACGGTCTGGCTTCACACCACCTCTCGGCTTCGGAGGTCCCCAACGTTGTTGTTTATCCATTCGCTCACGACCTCAACCTCGATTGAGCTAGTTTGTGCATCGAACCATGGGTCACTGTTGGTCTGTCCAACCGTGGCCGCCACGAATCATACAAGGCATAGCTCATTTGGAGCTCAGACCAAAGAAGCGCCGTGTGCTTTGACTTGGCCGACCTCGCTCCCAAATCAGGTCGACAGTCGTTCGCGCTGCGGATTTGCTCCACCTTCATTCTCGCAAGTATGGCCGGAAAGGTAGGAATAATTGGCGGTTGGGAGCTCGCAGTGGAGGCAATTGATTTGGATGGCTTTAGTTCTAGGGGCTAATATCCAGCTTGCGTGCTAACGTTCCGCGCCACGCCTCTAGCACGATTATCCAGCTCTCTACATACTACTGCACGCCAGTGATCAATCAGATCTGCGGTTGCACCCATTGTGGACGCTGCCAAACCTGCCATTAGGTTTTATAGCGTGTTGCTTTGGCGTCTCAATCCAACCTGACCACTCAGGCGTTGTGCTGGTTGAAACTGGCCACTCAAGGCCATGGCCCGAAGACGCGCTATTCATTGCGCGATGGACATTGCGATTGGCGTCGTGGCTAGCTCCCTTGCGGCCACCTCTGATCCTGTCAACTGTTGCTGAGCCGGGCAAGCAATTTTGGTACAGCTCACAACGAAATCAACGAATGGCTCACGAGGGTTGCTGATGAACTATCAACGCACGCCATTGTCCATCCCGTGTTGGAGCCACACTGCGATCGCGATGTAAACCTAGGAAATTTGTAAACCAAGCGCCTTACAAAACCCCTGCAAAGCTTGTTATATTGAACACGACTTTTTGCTGTGGGAACTACCGTGTCACATGGCGAATACACGCAGCATGCACCCCGTGGCGCGAGCTATTACTCACTGTACTCCTCCTCACCAGCCACTTCCGCTCGTATATGCTGCCTTTGTGTCGAGGCCAGCAAAGCACCAGCAAGCCAAGTCTCCGCAGTACTAATAGTACACTCTACTACAGTACTTAGTACTGCCCAGCTAGCTCCATATGGCTGCAGACGTCATGTTTCACAACTATACAGCTTGCTGTCTCGGTCATGATAAAAAAGTACATTGGGTAAAGTCTCGGCAAAACGATTGTTGAGTCGAAGTCATTGCCATGAATCTAGCTGCACGACAGTGTCTACGGCTTGGCGAATGTCGAAGGGCATAGAAAAAAAAACTCAATTCGAAATTAGGGGAGCGCCATCATCGAGATGTTGCCCTTCTCCATATATTTTGCTGATGAACAAGGATGGGATTATGCAAAACTCTGTCACGATTATGGCACAAGTTTTCAGGTTTTCGTGACAACCTTGGCTTGGCAACATGGGCGTTGGCGGAACAGTCGCACATCGAGATGCTCAAACTCACCCATGCCCCCCTGCGATCTGGCTAACATTGCCATGTCACGACGTCACCACTTGTTATTGCCTCGAATCGGTAACAGTGGACAAAGCACCCCTTCGAAAATACCAGTAAGCAGCTAGCTTTGCTCAGAAGCTCCACAACACATCCAGGTCTTTGACGAAACTGCCATTTTCAGTTGGCGCCGCCTCAAAACAGGAGGAGTGCCTTTCCCAAACGCGAGCTCTTGGAGCCAAAAAGCTGCAGCTAGGCCAGGATGTTTCGACGCCAGGTCCATACTTTGTACCGGGACGTACAGGTACAGACCTGGCTCCAAGGGCGCCGCACCAGCTCCATACCAACTCCAGCTCGTCAGCAATTGCAGGTCGTGGCTGAGGTAAGAGCATTGGTCTCTAGTCGAAGCGGTGGTTTGGTCCAGCCTCGCCTTCCGGTGCGGTTTTATGAATATCGGCACTGCTTCATGACGACTATAAGCGCGCCAAGTGTCGCCTGCTCCAATGCACTTTAACCCAGGGCACGTCAGCCAAGGCATGGTCCATGAACGATTCAACGCTTGTATCAAGGTTTGCCACATTACGGGCGGCCGATATTCGTACGTATATGGCATGACACACTGTAGCCCCGCGCAAGGTGTTCAGCTCTACAAAGCCTTGCTCTTGCATATGGCCCATGTAATTGCTGTGACCAACCAATTGCCATGGGCCCTGGTGCTTCGGCGCTTTCCCCTCAACCTGGCAGACAGTCAAACAGTGTCAATCGCCGCTCAAGCCAGCTCTTACGAGGCACGCCACCGAGTTGGAATCCATATTGTCGGTCGCCAATGAGGTGCAGCCACAGCGTCTAGCTTTTAGCCCGAGGCACCTATAGAGTAGATTTCACAAATTGCATGCACGTGTGTCATTTCTGCCTCCGCGATCCGTCGAAACTATTCGCTGGCAATTCCTGCAAACTTCCGCCAGCGGACATGATTAGCCTCGCTTGACCTCGCAGGATGCTCGTTCATACATGGCATCTCTGGGGGACTGCCAAGCTGGCTGCATCGAACGAGCGCCTCAATTTGCCTGGATGCCAAAGCTACTGCAGGCTGCGGAAAGCCCATGTTGATACACAGCAGTTGGGTTAGCGTTGCGCCCGTGCTAAAATAGCATCTATCCCAAATGTATTGTGCTGTACAGCCACACATGTATACTTGCGGCGCAGCAGGCAAAATCTACGTACTCGGTCGGAAGCTGAAGCTGGGTTGAAGCACTGACCAGGCAGGCATAGCTTTCTCCTCACGATATCAAGACCCATTATGACACACGCCAGCACGAAAAGCCGCTCCTCCAAACATCGACTTAACTCGGAATCGGCTCTAAGCATCTGCTTCCGTGCGAATACTTTCCCAGCGCAAGCGAACCCCCATGAGGGGGCGTGCGGTGCTCGGGTGCCGAATAGAGTGAATCGTGAGACCAATGAGCTATCAACCATGGCTGAGGCAGAATTTCCATGCGTGGGCTAAATGATGCTCGCCCCAGCCTTGGGCATAACTAGGCAACTCATACATACATGACCTGTATGCAAGGTTCGTATGTAGGCAATGTTGCGGCGTTGCATCATGATGAATGATCCGATGAGGTCTACCTACCCGAGGTAAATTGGCACCGTTATGAGACATGTCGTTCATTCGTGTTCGCCAGTGAATACAACTAGAGTCTGCATGTCGGTGTCCTGAGTTCTACTCAGTACTCTCGGGCGGTAGGCACATCTATTTGTGGATGCGCGGAGTACCCCTTGCTAGTACTCCGGGGTTTGTCCGAAGGTATCTAGACTTGTTACCTATAGGCTATACCCGACGAGCAGATCTCTAGGCGCCTTTCTCTTTTCTAAGTTTGATTTTTTTACTTGAGTAATTTCTCTTTTATAAGTTTAAAAAAATTTAGACAAAAATTCTTATATGTCATCTTCTGTCTCTTACTATTATATACAGGAGATATATACGGATATTTATGGTTTGGTTGCGTTTTAGTTGCTACCTGCTACTTACTTATGCCTTCCTGGTGGTGGTGTCAACGTCACTTCTCTCACCTATCCGTCCATATCCAGTGTCTGCCGCGTCGTCTCGCGCTTTTCCCAACCAATTACCAACCAAATTATCGGGCGAGAATGTCGTCCTTTGCCAGTCATGACTGAAAGCTGCCCGACGATAACCTTTCATCTCTTCAGTCGTCTCCCTCCCGAAATACGAAACCTCATCTGGTTTTTTTGCTTGCCACGTCGCGTCGTGCCCCTCGACGATCCCATTTGGCTCGACAAGGAGTACTTGACGTACCAAAGTGAGCAGCAATGCTGGGTCAAACATGATAAAGTGGTTTTCCGGGCGAAATCACCGCCTTTGATTGCGTCTGTGTGTCGCGACGCTCGCAGGATGGCGTTTCGCTGGGGGGGGTGTCGAGGACATGGAGACTGGTTGTTCCCTTCACTATGTATGGATCCAGCGGAAGGTCGATACGCTTTTATGTGGATGGACGCGTGATAATTCGGCTGCGGCTGATCACGGCGAAGACATGTTGGGCCTTTTTCTCTGGGGTCAGAGGTACTTTCATCCAGGCGCGCCCGTCTGTTTGATCGCAAAGCATTTCTTGGAGTTTTGCCCGAGCTCATCGGCACCTGAGCGCACGCCATTTATTTCAACTGACGAATCGGAACCAATTGCCTATCTACTTCAAAATGCTAGAGAGGACGAAGAGGAAGCGCACTTGAATGCAGATTTAAGCGCCCCGATGGATGTCGACGTTGCCATTGTCATCATCTATATCCACGCCACAAGAGCAGATGTGCTTGCGTCGCAACTTTTTGGTCTCATTGCAGACGAGCCGTCGCAGCTGGTGGACTATGACGACGCGGCCACTATATCCAAATTTCGCACACTGTTGGGCAAGAACCCAAACAACCAAAAGCGAGTGGCCCTAGCAAAAACGTTTGATGCCATTCAATCATCCGAGTTCCCGGCGCATGTGGCGCGGTGGCTTGTCAAGACGACCTGGAAGCTCCTGGCGACTAAGTGGTTGTACGAGACGCAGCATAATTCCGAGAGCAGCATCTGCAGCGATCCGATGCAGGTTTTTGAGCGCCCTGAATTAGACCAGAACAGCTTGTGGATGGGGCGCGAACCACAAGGTCGGAATATCTTCAAGGTTCATCACCCTTGGGTCGTTGAAGAGACACAGAGACTGCCCAAGTTGAGACCCAAGATTTGGTTCACGTATTGTACAAAAGACTGCAAAGTAAAAGCAGATCCCCGAAGAAAGTTCGGAAATATAACGCGTTTAGCTTCTGGTCCTTTTTCGATGTGAAATATAGTGGTCAGCAACTTTTACTCGCTGCGGGCCGCTATGAAGATGTATGTATGTACAAAGGTGATGATGATTGCTAATTCAAGTGAGCGCCGGAGCGTCAACGCTCAGTTGTGTAAGAAAGAAAAACAGTGCAACAATGCAAAGTGAAGAGCCAGTGTACTTGTCGAAATGATTGTCAGGGCTGCAGCATGAGCAGCATGAGCAGCTTGATCAGCCTTTCCTCGTCTCCCGTCGTCCTCTGGACTCTTCACAACATTTGCAACCTCCTCAGCATTCAGGCCGACTATAGTCTAGGCCTTCTCGATGGTTCCCGCCAAGTTTTTCTGAAAGTCCTCACGAAACTTGGGATCAATGAATTCTGCGCAGCATACGTGATGGGGCGGGAGAGCGAATCAGAAAACCTGGAAAACATGGCAGCAACTGGAAAACATCGCAGCACCAGCCTCGGATGTTTCTCCCAGCTTCCCGGGGTTAAATTGAGGGGCAACAAGCCACTACCTCACCACGTCTCGCACGGGCGGCATCGTTGCTACGTGCCAGGGTGCGGATTTAGACCGAACATGGCTCCCTGGGCTAACTTGCGGGCAGAATTTATACGGTTTAGGCCACAAGGCACATGTACAATCCACGTTCAGCCTTTGAGCACTGGGGGACAGGCACCTATGCCAGGAATTACACATTGCGCACTTTGTCTGTTCTTTGCGGCCAGGCGCGGCGCAGTCTACATGCAGTACATGCGCCAATTGGAGGGATCTCTTCCTCTTTTTCCACGCATATACTAGAAGCTCCCCAGCTTGAATAAGGCCGAGGCACAGGTTTCTCATTGTCTCAGGTGGCATCAAGAACAAGTGTGCTTGGGCGGATCCGCCGCACTAGGAATCTTTGCCCATCTCCAAAGGCCTCATTGCCCCGGGATCCAGCGTCGCGCGGCGACGACACAGATAATGCTGGTCAAAAAGCCATCACTCCGTACGACGAGCCAATTTCGCGCTCCCTGGCCTTCTGGGGCGAAAAATGGCGTGTTCAAGATGATGGTGAGAAGAAAGAAAGCGCGGGCCAAGTTGCAATGGCCCGTTCTTAAGCCATTGCTGATAGCAAAACAGCCCCTGTCAATTCGGCTCGCAAAGACAAGCAGGGCACCAAACAAGGGGACAAGACACTGATGAAAAAAAGAAAAGCTTACTCAAGTACCCCTCGATACTTGAAAAAGAAGTACCGGTACAAAAATGTAGCAGCAAGTCACTCCTCCGAGTAATCCAGCACAGACGACAATTGAGCTTGGCATTTGGGCACCCTGTCGCTTATCAGCAATCGCGATGACGGCTCATCATACATATCGGACATTCCGGGACTTACTCGGCAAAGAACGCCATGAGCACAAGATGGCATTTACGATTGTCATACGACGCTGTCGGCCATCTCTTTGTTTCCTGACGGTAGTTTGTCAATTGGCATGAAAGAATGACGAATGGCACGTGTTTGCCTTTTCTTGCACCTTGCATGGTCGTCGAGCACGAGCCTCGTATCGGCCTATGCTGCGGATTGATAACCCCCGGAACCCGGAGGCAGAAAAGGCGGTGAACCGAATCAAACTCGAAAAAACGTCCATTGTGATTTCTGAGCACGCAATAAGAAGAGCGAGAGTCTAATCTCTTTCAAGGGGTTGAGAGGCAATGCAAAGATTGGAGTGGTGATCAGAGTCACGAATGGGGTCATATGGACAGCTGTCGGTTGATGTGGTTCCCTCACATTGGCGGCAGTGGACGGTGGTAACTGCCAAAATCAAAAGAAAAAAAGCGATTTGTAGGCTCTCCGTAATAAATGATGCGTTTTGATTGCATGAGAATGAGGCAAGGAGCCCCCGTAGCTGTGTTGTGTTGAAGTTGCAATCGCGTGCTTGTTGATGACGGCGATAGTGACGCAAAAACTGACGATTGTCTTTCCCCTTGTGCTGTAGAAGGCTGTGTTGTGTTCAATTGAACTTTGATATGATTTTGGTTTTTCTGGCGACCCAGCACACAGTAGACAAGTCATGAAGAGCCTGAATTGGAATCGGAATGAGCAATTTGTACTGTAGAGTTCCCAGTGCCATTCCGGCCCGGCAGATGTAGCTTCCGCAGTCTCTCCATGGCATTCTTATACCTTCTCGGCGATTCAACCCCTTAGCTGATACTGTTGATGATGTGCTGCCCATCTATCTACTCTGTTCTTACCTGATTAGTGGTGTGCTGCCGAAAAGAAAAGGAGGGATCTGATGCGCGCGCCTGGCTCAGACCGCGATGCGCAGAAAGAAACCGACATCTCGGCCTCTGCGGCCACCAAATGCAGCCGCTTTGCCCGCCGTCCTCGCGGCTAGTCGGAGAACCTTTTAGTTGTGCGTGTTTCTCCCGGAGCTCCCCCAAACACACACACACACACACACACACACACACAAATCGGCACTACGGTTCGAGTCCGCGGGGAGCGCATTATACGGAAGCTATACCTTGAAGACATGGCATTGGAAGATGGACGCGCCACAAGCGGCAACGCCAGCAAGTGACGGCATATCTCGTGTCTTCCAGTCAGACTGCTCCTCCGAAACTCGCCATTCACTTTTGGTTTTTCTATGGTGCTCGCTTCAATGACCGGATAAAGGCAGTCGTTTCTCGCCGACTTGCAACATCAGGGTCGGGATCAGGCGTCCCGGCAGTCGGGGAGGGGTTAATTGATGTACCCACGGTTCAAGATTGCTTCAATCCGGGAGCTCCCTTCCAGAGTCAGTCTGATCAGCTTTTTGGTCGTGACGATTACTATATTGTATCTGTTTCAAGATGACCGTGGATCTTCTTTGTGAATGCCGAAAACAAGGGTGTAGACGGCATTCAAACTCCTTGACGCTCGGTGACGGCTCTGATTCCTACATGTAGACACCTAACAATTGGAAGCACGGCATGCCCTATCGATCGCCTGTTCCAGAGCCAACCAACAGTAGGGCATGCCCTCTCCTCCTCACAATGCAAGTCTCTTGCCTTGATACTGCTGCCAAGTACGCGGAGGAAGTTTCCGTCGGTGCCGGGCCTCCAAAGGGCCTTGTGCCGGTGGTCATCAAACTGCTTCCCTCCTGCTACAAGCGAGGATTTTCCCTCCGAGACTTGAAGAATCTTGTAAAAACAGAGAGTAGCCGCCGCGCCTATATCTAGGTGCACCGTAGAAAACTGAGGTCCCCACTCCACTATAGGTTAGGTAGTTTGTAGCCAATCACCACCCACCTCATACTTATTAAGTACCTTACTCAGTCCAAATCAAATGCGCCGAACATACGGCGCGTAGTCGGGGGCCGTGAATGGCCAACTGGCATCGCCGCATCACATCACGCACACGCAGACATTTTGACTCCAGAAGAGTACGGAGTACGGAGTAGTCGAATGTTCATTAGAATCTTGACAGCACGACCCCTTTTCTCGCCGTGATGGAATTGAGAGAAAGTAGCTTGGCGATCCTCCTACAAGCCCAGGCTTCGCGGTCCGCATCACCAGAGATCCCGCTAGACCAGCAAATCGCCGAGATAGAGCGCGAGTGTAATGCTTATGCTAGGCGACTTGAGCGACAGGGCCGAACAGACTGTCTTACCCGTCGACGTTTAGCCTTCACCAAAGGGCGGCTGCACCATGCAAATGGAACGGCGATTCGCAAACAGATGGCGACCTGGCTGCGGATAGAGCGATGCCTTGCCGCTGAATTCCCGCCCCTCGCAACCAACTTCATTCCAAACAAGTTGCCAGTACCACCACACCAAAGTCAAGCGCAGCTACAACAGAGCGTAGCAGACGAACGTCACGATTTACTTACAAAGAGACTTGGGTCATGGCTGGATGACCAAAAAATAACTAGTGAGCCATGGCGAAAAAAATCAAAAGCATTACTAGCTAACTTATAATAGCATCAACGGCTTTACCGTTGCCCCCAAGGCGGGATCGAGTAAGTCAGGGCATAAAAGGGACAGTACCACCCAAGCCGAGAAGAAGTCGAAGATTATCTGGTAAAGCCCCTGAATTTGCTGAGCAGACACTTATTTAGAGTTCCAAAGTACAGTGCCAAGCTGTCCCATGCTCTCCCATATAAGACAGGTCGCAACTTGAACTTCAACGCCTGGGTCGCTGAGGGGGTTTTGCGCAGTTTCAGACAAATGAGCGGCTCTAAAAGAGCAAGCGGGAGTCCTATCCCTCCTCATAGGTACTGTGAAATCTTGTGATCCGTTGTAATTGCCTAATCTGCCTCTGTTGGCCATCTTTGGTGCGTAGCAGTCTATGTTCCGGCCACGACTGGTCACTTTCCTCTTTTGCCAAGCATCCGCCACTATACAGATCAAAATACTCGGAAATTGCAGCCAGAACAAAACAAGAGTAAAAGCAATGTTTGTATTAGCTGTACTCGTCGGCCCGGGTCTGCTGCTGCGTCTTGGCTGAGGAGTGAGCGGCGGGCCAGCTCGTGGAGGCCCAGCCAGGCAATACATGCTTGCATACAAAGTCACCAGGCAGAATTCAACTGTTTTCAGGAAAAAGCACCATGTTTCAACAGATCTGTCGCTGACTTTGGAAAAACTATTCAAGAAGGGCGTCTAATCGCCGTCTCAATAACAACTCTCTTCCACGCATCAAGAAAAAAACAACGCCGCCAATCTATTCACCCAAACAAGCCTTTTCGTATCGCCATTTTCTCGTCCCCGCTTCAAGAAATAAGAAAGCAACAGCTATACCCGCTCCGGCAGCTCCTGCGCTGGGAGAGGGAGCTATTCGATTAAAACGCGCACATTTTATATCAGTAAAAGTAAAAGGACAGAAGAAGCGCGTCGTCAAAACTACAAAAAGGAAAAGAACATGTAAATGTAACAGGGGTGATAGAGGTCTAACGAATGTGTAAACCGCAGTTATGACAAGCCAATGACGGTCGAGGTACCGTTTCGAGGGGAGATGACTTTGACAAGAGAACAATGACTAGCCTTGTGAGTCGATTGGTAATATCTTGCAATGCCACGCTTTTGTGTTTGCGAGTATATATCTTAAGCTGCCGCGTGCGAGGAGTCACTAGCACGTCGGACAGATGGTGATTTGGAGGAGCCCTCGGCTGTGCAGCAGCCCTGCCCCTGGCAGTCGTCGATGCACTCGAGCAGGCAGGGGGCGGTAGGGTCATTTTGACCGTCGAGGGTCAGCGCAGCAGCGTCTCGCAGGTGCTCGTGGTCTTGGTCAAGACAGAACTCGGGTTGGATGGTGGCGCTATGGATGCCAAACTCGTGGAGGCAGTTACGCGCGCGTTTGGCGAGCTGCATATACTTTTCGCCACTGTGGGTGTTGATGGGGAATTCGACCTGGAGATGCATGCTGGCAACAATCTTGGTGTCGGAGAGTTGCCAGACATGGATGTGGTGGCAGCTGACGACGCCGGGTAACCTCTCAATATCCTGGCGTATCTCCTTGATACTAATGTTCTCGGGAGTGGCCTGGAGCAGGATGCGCGAAGTTGCAAGGGTGAGGGGAATCGACGTCTTGAGAATGATGAGGGTGATGAAGAGCGAGACGGCAGGATCGGCGTAGTGCTTGCCGGGCCAGTTTGTGAGCCAGATGACAAGAGCAGTGGCAATGACGCCGACATTGCCGAGGGCATCGCCGAGGACGTGGAGCATCATGGCGTTCATACCCATGTCGGCATGGTTGTGGCCAGTCGTCTTGCCAGGCTTCTGAGGGAGGGTATGGTTGTGGCCAGCGTGGACGCTCGAATTTCGGCGAGTTCGGTGCTTAGTCTTGGTAGTGCGAGGCTTGATGGAAGTGGCACCATTGTTACCCTTGGAGTCTTTGAGCAGGGGTGAGTTCTCAGTCGGCTCGGCCTCGTCGGCAGTTGGCTCGTCATTGGAGGATTCGCTTTCCTGAGGAACAGGAGACTGGTGCAGACCGGCGGCAATGATGTCCTGACGGAAGCTGGAGGGATGGATGCTCATGTCGTCAATGCTAGCAAAGCGAGAGTGCTGCTGGCCCTTGCCGGAAATACGGCGACCACGCGTCTGGCTGTCGGACGAAGTGCGGGCATGAGCAGCGGCAGTGAGCTTGCCAACGACAACGTCGGGGTAGACATCCTCTACAGGGCCGGATTCGTCGGCAGCGATGCGACGCTCCTCATCGATGTCGTGGCTGTGCGAATGGCTGTGGTCATGACCGTGGTCGTGACCGTGCTCTTCGTCGCCATGGCCGTGGTCATGGCCGTGGCCACCGAGCACAACAAATCCGAGAAGATTGGAGATGAGACCAGCAGTGCCGACGATGAGGATAAGCTTGGGCTGGGTAATCTCGGGAGGCTCGACAAATCGGGTGAGGGCTTCGAGGATAATTGAGACGCAGAGGGCGATGAGGAAGACGGCATTGAAGAAGGCACCAAGAATTTCGGCGCGAACCCACTGCGACGGTGTTAGTAGGGAGACGCTCATGACAAATGTCAAACATGGACAAGACTTACGCCAAAGGTAAATTCATCTGTAGTTTCTTTTTGCGAGGCAACAACAGCCCAGAGACCAATAATGAGCGAGATGATGTCGTTGAGCTATTAACCACAAGGCAGCTTGGTCAGCGATGTGGCGCGCTTAGAGCGGAATCCGAAGGGAGTGGTACGGACCATGTGGAAAGCATCGGCAGTGAGGGCGAGGGAATGAACGACGAAGCCGGAGATGAGTTCGAGGAGGAAGAATGCCGTATCAATACCGATCATGATTTTGATACGGGTGCTCTTGGAGAGCGCCGATTTGGACGCCATGGTGCGCAGGATGGTTAGTTAGTAGTATGCGCCTGGGAGGGTTGCGATGGTAAACAAAGATACAAGTGGGCAAGAGTTGAAAGAGAAGAGAGAAGAGGATCCTCGGGGAAAAGGATTGAGGAGAAGAAAGAAGAGGAACTCTAGAACCCAGGCAGCGGCGAGAGGGATACAGAGCCACGAAAAGAGAAAAAAAAAAGGTTTGGCAAAGTTTTGGGGGTGGGATGGCAGATGATGAAATATTATTCTAGTAGCAGCGGTGGTGACGGTTTGGGAAGTTTATTTTGGTGGCGTGGCCTAGAAGAAGAGAGGGGCCCGGTGGCAAGAGGTGCAGGCTACTTTGGAACCCGGGGCACTACAGGTGGCCTGCAGGGCATCAAAGGCAAGTTGCAGCGGATTGCAGGCTACTTACAGCGCAACGCGGCTAACCTACGGGTACCTACTAAGGTACTAACTATGCCTACCTGCCTGCCTTAGTACCTAGCACTAGGTAGATTGGTACTCATTGCAAGCAACGAACAGAGCATGTGCAGGTGGCTTGCAGGGCCTCCGCAGTGGGTTGCAGCGAGCTGCAGGCACTCGAGGGGCCTGAAGGGGCCGGAAGGAGCCACTCGAGGGAGCCGCGCCAGGGCTTCTTATTAGTGGTGAGTCAGGAAAGTGGCCAGAGAATCCCTAGAACTCGCTAGTTACGGAGTACTCTGTATACTAACTCAGTGGGTAGCCTACTACCGCACGCCCGTATCACCCGTATCGCCCTCTACGTAGCTGCGTAGGTAGGTATTGGCAGCAGTAGACTGACTCGGACCCAAAATAAACACTGGGTTGGAATGTTGGCCGAAATGACTACCAAGACAATAAAAATGCGTCCATCCCTGTAATCCGTACGAGTGAGCATACTAAGTAACCCCGTACTGACTATAGTACGTACTCCGTACTGGGAGTGATATTACCTACCTACCTACCTACCTATCCCGTCTCTGCGCCTACAAACTATCGACAGGTGAGACGGCAGACAATAGCCAACCCCTCAAACACAGACATCATGATGGATTGCCTTTACTGTAAATTTTCCTTTGATCGAATATCTTCTAGAATGCGTCAAATTTTTTCAACATTTCCCTCATTGGACATCATTTTCCACTTACAAACAGGTTTCGTTATCAGCAATGGGCACAGCGTACCATAGCGTCGCACTATCCGTACAGCCCTCCCCAGATCGGCAAGATTCTTCCAGCGCCCTGTGCCACTTAGCCGAGGGCACTGGTATCAAAGTAAGTACCTTGCCCACGTCTTAGGTAAGTCGGCTTCACAAAGGCTCCTCACTGAATGTGGCGACAACTTCACCACTTCACCGATGCCGACAAGTATTCATTCTATTCCTTTTATCTCTCCAGTCAGCCTCGTAACCACCATAATCTACATCCAGAACTCAACCTTTACCCCCTCCACAGAAACCCGCAACCACAGCAGTCAAATCCTCTTACGCATCCCGATTTCCCACCATGATCAGTGCCGCCCGGCCGCCAAGCTGGCCTACTGACCCCAGTGGGCCGATGAGTTTCCTCCCACCTCCAACGTCATTTCTCGGCATTGCGGGGTGCGCAAACTTGCTCATATGCTCATCCGTCCCTCATGTCAACGCCGTGCGAGGCACAGGTTCACATGGCTCGCGACGCTCGTCATCCCTCCTGGGCTCAACATGTCTAGCAATGCGACGGGCTAGCCAGTCTCGGAAGGGCCTTGTCGTAAACAAGACATTGTCTAGGTCTCCCACAAGAAACGCGACGGACAACCTGCGCATGCATTGTTATTTCTGGGACTCCTTCACCCACCCACCATATTCGCTGCATGAACAACGGTTTGGTGTCCCAAAAACTAAATTATAGTGAGCTAGTCCGCTCTGGCCATTGGTACCAGGACAGGGTTACTGAATCCGCATGGGACAACGTTGGCACTCATGTATCTGGCGTCGTTCCTCCATCTTACCACTTCTTTCACGCTAGCGCTTGGTTGGATACGCATTGGCTGGCTTCAAGAGTAGCATGACTCGCCCTCGAGCAGCGTCTGTTGACTTGCGATCCAGCTAAAAGCTTCTGTCAATCGGTCGAACATTGCTGCGGTACGCAACATCACGTAAGAAAGAGGATGGCCTGATTGTCGAGATGGCACACGTCGCTAAACTTCCACGGCTTAATGCTCGCGCATTCGGGACAAGCACAGTTGACCAGGTGTAATATCCTTCCCAGCCATAAGCACGCTAATGTCTCCGATCCAGCGCCGAACTAATAAAACGGCTGTCTGGTGCTGCTGGACATGCTGCTCTGCGCGAGCTCCGGAACTATACCCGCCTTCCGAACATTAATCAACTCGTCAACTTTCCGCTTTCAATTGGGCTGTGCACGCCACTCTCTACACATACTGCAGTCATCGAATCCTTGGTGCAACTACTTACATTCTGTCCGCTTTCTTGCCATGCAGGTCAAGCTACATACCCGGCAACCTGATCTGCTCCCCGAGAGTCTGGCCGGGCTCGTAATACGCCCATACGTAGTTGACTTGACAGTTTGCATAGCAGCAGGTTCATGGCGGGCGACGCCCGTCCTCCACTAGTCCGGCAATACACTCGTCCGTCACTACTGGGGACCTCATGCTTCTCCGCCTGGTGGCGGAAGATGATGCAGCTTATTTTCAGCTTCATGCGACGACATCCCAGCCACTGGGCTAGAGCTTGAAGGAGCTGACTTGATATTGCTTGCTACACAGTTGAATCGTGCTTTGCTCATACCTGGTGACTGATCATTCGATGTAAATGGTGTAGGAATAACGAGACAGTCTGGTACTCCGGGGCCTGCCCTTGTCGACAGGTGTTGATCGTGTGTAGCGTGTTTCAACCCAAATCAGCTTCTGCCGCTCTAGCAGCGGTGTCATCGGGGGTCGGGGACTGGGAAAATTTTGCACCAAAGGCGAGAATGGGCTGTGATGACAAGAACATAAATGATACATTTCGCTTGCATCAATTCTTGAGCAAGCCTGCAGGAAAACTCGGCATCTTACTCCACTTCTGTCAACCATTGTCCACCCCATCTCCACTTGCTGGATGGATGCAACTCGGACACGGCTGCGATGGGCCCAATAACCTCAAATAGTCAAATAGTGTACTCTCTAGCGTTTCGAGCTTATCCACAGAACTTCGGGAAGTAAAGCCTGCACCCTTGGCAAGGGTCGCGATGCACATTGGGTGAAGACGGTTGTCGCGTGCCGACGTTTCCAGTTGGCACAACGTATGGGCGAGATTATTCGACGCGTATTATGTGGGATCAAATCGGCACCGGGGAGTACGCCGACGTACTTTGGACATGGCTTTCGGCTTGAGGTTGTCAAATGCCGATGAACGAGGACCACGCCTCATGGTTACTCCCTGTAGGGTAAGGCGACGCCTTCCACTCACATATACGTACATATTCCAGAGCAATATGAAGTCTAACATAAAGTGCAGGTACTATCCTTAAATATAAGCTTGTTCTCGTGTGTTGCCGTGTGCAATAACACCGCAGCTCGCTGTGCCCAAATTCACACTCGCGAGACAACTTGAAGCTAGGACACCAACAAGTCCACCAGTATTGGCTATATCTTTGCATGAGGAGCAGCCTCAGAGACCCCCACATCCTGGCTACCATACAAGAGCAACAGTAACGCATAATCTGAAATCTTCTATTTAGCCGCAAAGAAATCAAAATCCATCGAAATCTCTACCAAGGAAGAATCTTGAAATTCTGCGGCCGAGCTCATCGCTTGCACAACCCCGCATAAGTGGCTCGCAGCCACAAGCACCAGCCATACCATCGAGGCGCAAACACTTGCCCCGCCTCAAGTAGGTGCATGCAACTCCTCATGAGCAACGGTTCCCTCACGATACCCGTCAGATAACACAATCACAAGCAAAGAAAATCATATCCGCGAATCCCAGAAGAGTCCAACCACGAGATATCGTTTTCCCAACGCTCAACTACTGCCCGCAAAGATCTGCCACCAACTGTCTTTCCTCTCTTCGCCATGCCTGAGGCGCCGCTTACATGCGACGAGGTGCTGGGCCGGGGGTGGAACGACTTCTCAGACGGCGAGATGCGGTCGCTGCTTCGCGCGGAGCGCAAGAAGATGACGGAGACGTTTGACAAGCTGCCCGAGAGCAGCCGGCCGCCCACCAAGGCCTTTGACGGCTGGTACGAGCTCGCCCCGTTCCAGCTGCGGTGGCAGTTTGACGAGTACCTCGACGAGGTGCCCGAGACGATTGACGGCTCCCCGCTGCCGATACCTGGGGCTCGTGCCATCATCGCCCCGTGAGTGTCTCCTTCTCCCGCGGCCGCGGCCCTGACAATCATGACCGCGTCAATCTGCTTTTGTGTGCTACAGTTTGCTGACAGCCCCGCGCTTCCGTTTGGCGGCAAAACAGCCACGCCGGGTACGCCTACTCGGGGCGGTGCTCCGCGTGGGCCTTTCGCTGCCTGGATCTCTCCAAGGCGAGGCGCGTGTTCGTGCTCGGGCCGACGCACTACTTTTACTTTCGCGGCCTCGCGCTGTCGACCTTTTCCGAGTACAGCACGCCGCTCGGGTCCCTGACCGTGGACCAGGCGACGCTGCGGGACATTTACGCGGCCGCCGAGTCGCACGGCGCGCCCGAGGTGCGCAACATCCCGCGGCGGCGCGAGCTCGACGAGCACAGCCTCGAGATGGAGGTGGCGTTCCTCTACCAGCGCTGCGAGGCCGTCTTTGGCCGCGACAGGAGGGACGACTTCCCGTCCATCGTGCCCATGCTCGTCTCGGGCGACGCGCGCGACGAAAAGGCCGTCGGCCGGCTGCTGCTGCCGTACCTGCGCGACCCGGCCACGGCCTTTGTCGTGAGCTCCGACTTTTGCCACTGGGGCCGCCAGTTTGGCGACTACCGGCCGTACTTTGTCGGCGGCGACCGCTCGCGCCGCATCAACCTGGGCGACGCCGACGCCGACGCCGACGCCGCGGCCCCGCGCCGCAGCCCGCCGATCCACGAGAGCATCAAGATGCTCGACTACGAGGCCATTGACGCCATGGAGACGGGCTCGCACGACGCCTTTGTCGCCAACCTGGAGGAGACGGACAACTCGGTGTGCGGGCGCCACCCGATCGGGGCCATGATGGCCGCGCTGGAGCTGCTCGGCGCCGAGGGCAAGGACGGGGACAGGGACGGGAACAGCCCACGCTTCAAGCACGTCCGGTACGATCGAAGCGCGCTGTTAACGGACCCGACCAAGTCAAGCGTGAGTTATGTAAGTGCGTATGCGACATTTTGAGGGCACACTGGGCCGGAGGGGGGCCCGGATAACGGGGAGCATCACGATGGCATATACACAAGTTGTAGAGTAGCATTGTTTTTTTATTTTTATTTTTTTTTAGTTTCATGGTTCCCCTTTGCTTTGTTCACATTGACTACTAGCGAAATGGCATGTCTGAGTACCAGGTGCGATAATATGACGCGATGGAATGTTCTGGGACTACGGAGGCTCAGAATGTTCAAGTAAGCCTGTTGCTGTGAGACTCGACATGTCATTTCTAGTATCCACGGACACAGAGAGATGGCTGGTCAATTCTATTAGCAAACAAGCGTCCCCCGATCACATGTGAGGAGAGCCTTGCCATTAGGGCTAGACACAAGCTCCAGCGAGCCTTGCTGATTGATGGTGGCTGAGATGCAGCAAATGGAGCTGGCTCGGCCACGTATACGAGGCTGCAAGGCTTGCGTATGGGTACTTTTCGGCGTATTTCGAAACAATATCAAGACTCCGAAAGAGGCAAAACAGAACTGGGCCGCGTGTACATCAAGTATAACCGCAACCAAGGCGGCATGCTCCATCTTTAGCCAAAACATCACGAAAACACATTTTCGGGAAAGGGAGCAAAGCCCAAAGGCGCGACACTAGCGTGCTAGCAAGGCAAGGCAATCATGTTCATAGCCCAACGACTCTGCTAAGCATCAACCCAGCCTCAAACAGAGGCACATTGGCATTGGCGAGCTATCGGGTGTTCTTTGCCCACTGGTGGGTAATAGCTAGACGGCCTTCAGGGCGCCCAACAACTACACCACCATTGCGGGTCAGTTCATTCGTGGGCATTCGCGTACGTCTCGCGCAATGCGGGGGAGGGCGGCTATCGATGCGTGATGGAGACCACCACACGATCGGTCTGGCAATGTTGAAACTCTGCAGTCAGGGGACAGAGGGACAGTGCATTGGGTGTCTGGGAGAATGCCGATGCTTCGGATGAGGATGATCTATAGGCGGTCCGGAGAGTGTGGAATCACGGCGTCGCTCTGAAGCCGCGGCGTACAAAACTGAAAGAACCAAGGTTTCGGCTTCTTCTTCCAAGAAGAATACCGTGCGTATACTGTGTGCGACAGATACTGTGTGGGCTCTCGCTTTCACTGAACATGGTATTGAAGCTCGCTAGTCGGACCTCTGAGTATGCTCATAAGAATCTCAGAACTGTCCAGTTCTTTTTCTTTCTTCTTTCTTCTTTCTTCCCCTTCTCCCTCATCTGTTTCTGTCGGCACAAAGGCATGATAGACTTCGTTGCTGATGGAGTTGATAGTCACTTAGCCGTTAGCGCAATGGCTGTACTTGAACTAGGTCCAGATTGGAGCTGCTGATTCCAATCTCTGCATCTGAAACGGGGTGCCACTTTCAACCAACCCGAATGGCCTGTAACAAGCTCCGGGAAAACAGAGCTGGTGCCGTTGGCACTCAGGGCCAGATAACGAGTTGCCAAAGATGACCAAACTTACCAACTTTCAGGGATTAAAAACCAACGTGGGTCTTTTGTATGGCGCTTGCCCGCAAAAGGCACCCTTTTCGATTTTTTTGAATAAAATCCTGATCCTGGTCGAGTTATGTAAGTTTTCGAATATATCTTTTAGAAACTAGACCTAAAGTAGCCAGCGATCTACTGACTTTGGTCTTTTACGGGAAATTATATAGTTTTTGACTAAATTTTGATAATTTTCTACTAAAGAATTAGTTTTTTTAGTTAATCGAGAAAAACTATGGTTACTAATATCACCGAATTAGTTATTGACTTAGTAAGTAGCTTGTTAGAAAGCTAAACCGATGGCGATTCTGAATCTATAATTAAAGACGTAATTTATATAGTAGTTATATGTGAATTATGTCTTGAAAAAGAGGCCTCTCGAGAGGCTTAATTCTGGCTTCGCGATAGCTTTATTGACCGACCGCAGAGGGCCTGGCTGGCTGGCTAGCTATAGGTGTCGTTAGGCGTTAGGCGTTAGGATGGTGGACTACTTGCATAACGAAAACGAGGGGGTATATGGAGGTACCTTTGCTGTATAATTTGCTGGCTGAGGTACCTCTTCCGACCTACTTTGGTCTAAATCCCTGTAGTTGGTCATCTTTGGAAACTCGTTATCTGGCCCTCAGGTACGGAGTACTGTCGCCCTTGCTGTAGGTGAAGGGGGAGAGGGCCGGGGGGCCCAGCGCGAGGGAGGCATGGAGGGTGGTAAGTAGGCAGGGGCCCCTTCTGCCGACAAAAAGCAATCCATCATACCGGTTTCCCATCTGAACTACAATCATGAAGGGTTAAAGACCGTCCACCCTTCAAGCGCCGGGTAGGGGCATGAAGGAGCGAGCTAGGGAACAGGGTAGCTCAGTAACAAAATGCGTTTCTCTAGTGGTGGGCTCGGCGTCAGAGGTGGTGTTACGTGTTGGGTTGGTTGGGTGGCCGCTTTCCTTGGAAGGGCTCGCAGTAGCGGCCGCGCTGTACCAATCATGGACTGTGGTTCAGGCGCTTGGTTTCTGAGTCGGAAACTTGCCCTGTTCATCAGGGACGCTTTGGCGTCGGAGGCGATTCGTACCTAGCGCAGGTTGAGTACTGGTATAGACTGGCAGGATGGTCAAGCGTGTCAACCTAGTCAGTCGGTCAGGCACGCATGCAAAGGGGTGCCAGGACAGAGTGGGAAGGTTCACTCAAGGGGACCAGCAAGTGACATGGGACGGCTTGGCGATGCAGAGGGTTTGAAGATGGATGGATGCGAGTATCAGTCGGTATTCAACGAGCTTCCGATCATAATCGTCCGAGCCATCATCAGCAGTTGGAGCCGCTGCAGCACAGAAGATGGCCACTCAAACCACTGCACGCGTCTTTTTTTAGGTATGTCACTGTACCAGGGCTCACCGGCTAGGTGGGCCTGGCGCCGCAATAGTGTCTCAGAGCATGTACTGCTACATTGGTCAAGGTGGTGCTCCGCATAGAGAAAGAGGTTCCCCTACATCCACAGGGACCGGATGTTCTGTTAAACTTGTATGGTGGGCGCAGCCCCTTTTGATTGCCACTCCCCACTACGTCTTTCAATTAGCCTGGTTTTGAACATCATCAACAGCCTGTCTGTTTCCCAAGGCTGTCTTCTCTTTGCCTCTTCCATTCCATTTTACTCTCTCTCTTTAATCTACCGTTTATTTTATCCTTTACCAGGCAACCATCGGCTGTTCTCAAACCACAATCGCTTCGTCCCGTCACACTGTTGGCCGTAGCGCTAGCATCTTGACTCGAACTTCGGCATCGTAAACTCCGGCAGACCCTCCAGTCCTTGACGAACGGCCCCTCTAGGCCTGACGCATTTCCATCCTCGATCAAAATGAGTGTCAGTTTTGCCCCGTTCCCCAGCGTTTCAACCCGTTGTCCTCCACTGCTCTGTCGCCGCACGTCACACCTAGATGCAGCGCGCTTGTCGGCACACCTGGCTTTTTTTTCCGTCTCATTCCCTTCTCTGATGCATTTCTCTCATTCTCGATACTATCAACAAGACTTCAACTTTTACTGACAATGTCCGGACAGTACGGGTTAGTTTTCGGTCCTTTTTTTCCCACGCAGCTCAGCAAAGTCTCCTTCCACCCGCCCGCCCAATGATGCACAGAAGCACGCCACGACCCTACCCGTGCGATCTCCAGCTGACGTGCTTTTCCTTTTGAATTGGCAGATACGGAAATCAACCAAACCCCTACGACCAGCGCGGTCAGGGCTATGGCGGTCAACAACAGCAGAACCCTTACGCAGACCAAGGCAACTATGGACAGCAGCAGAACCCCTACGCTGGAGGCGGCAGCCGTTATGGTAACAACAACTCGTCGATAGACGGTGGCTATGCCGGTACGTAGGATGGAGGCACTTCACGAGAGTAAAGCTGGGCATGAAATGACTGACTTTCCCCCACCAGGCTCCAACGTCGAGATGGCCCCTCTCGCCCAGAACGCTGGATCCATGGCCGGTAACGATGGCAACGCCATTCTGAACGAGTGCCGCGACATTGACACAGGCATCGGCCAGATTGAACGTAATCTTGAGCAGCTGCGTATGCTCCAACAGCGAACCCTCGACGACGCCGACAGCTCCTCCTCCAGCGCCGCCAACCGCCAGCTCGACGCACTCTCTTCCGAGACAATGGCCCAGTACCGCGAGCTTACCGAGCGCGTCCGCACTGTCAAGTCCAGCCCCGAGGCCAACACCCCGAAGAACAAGCCCCAGGTGGGCCGCGTCGACCGTCGCCTGAAGCAGGCCATCCAGCAGTACCAGCAGGTTGAGTCGGGCTTCCGTAAGCGCACCCAGGACCAGATGGCCCGTCAATACCGCATCGTCCGCCCCGATGCCTCCGAGCAGGAAGTCCGCGCCGCCGTCGAGGACACGAGCAACAACCAAGTCTTCAGCCAGGCCCTTATGCAGAGCGACCGCCAGGGACGTGCACGCGCAGCCCTCTCCGCCGTCCAGGACCGCCACAAGGCCCTCGTCAAGATTGAGCAACAGATGGTGGAGCTGTCCCAGCTTTTCCAGGACATGGACACGCTTGTTGTCCAACAAGAGGTTGCCGTCACACAGATTGAGCAAAAGGGTGAGGAAGTCGTCGAGAACCTCGACAAGGGTAACGAGGAGATTGGCGTCGCCGTCAACACAGCTCGCAAGACGAGAAAGAAGAAGTGGATCTGCCTTGGTATTTGCGTCGCCATTCTGGTGGTCATTATCATCATTGTCCTGATCTACATTTTTGTCATCCGCGGCCAGAACACCGGCGGCAACAACAACAATAATGGTGGCAAGCGGGCCATCGAAATCACCGCTCGTGCTCTACTACCCAACCTTGACGCCCGTGCAGCCGAGAGCCAAGACCACCTGTCAGAGCTCGCTCGATTGATGAAAGACCGCGTGCATCTGCCACAAATTGCCCGCCAGTAAATACTCATCAGCGTTTGGCTTCTGTTGATGCATTTTCCGGTTTTTTGGCTCGCGAAGCTTGACAGTTCTTTTATTTTGTGCATCTGTTCAAAGCACCACTACCAACCTTTGCCTCAATCTATGAACAGAAAGTATGACGGCAAATGGCGAGGTCGGATGAGATTGCGATGGCGGTTGCAGTAATCGCGCGCTCCTATCGAACATGGCAGGCTGTGTGTCATAGGAAGAAGACAATTTAGCTCTGTTTCACCAATGCGGAAATGGATGTTGAAACTTGCACCGTTTTCGTGCCATTATTTTATTTTCGTCCAGAATCTCTCCGTTGCCATGGTGGAGGAGCATCGTCTTGACATTGTCTGCCGTTGCTATGTTTCTATTGCTTTCTTGTTGTTTTCCCTTCTTCATCAACTTACTAATCATTGCCGCGTTGTCATACACACTCTCTCTACCACTCTCTCTTGTTTTTTTTGTTGAAAGAAAAAGAACGGTGTTGGCGTACCAATTTGTAATTAGTCGTTCAGAATTTTTCTTCTTGTTAGTCCGTCCTTTTTTCTAAACCTCTCCCATGGGGAGCAACAAATATCAAAGAAAAAAACTTTAAAGAACCGATGTCGTCCGCAGTGACGCGCCATGGCACAGTGAAATCGGCAAGTAACGCCTGGCAGTCACACATATATGATGCAAAAGAAGAAGAGAGTGAAATTGTGTGACATGTCGTTCGACTATTGTAACCCTGTATAAACGCCCAAAATATTATGATGCTTTCCAAGGACAAAAGGGCAAAGATGAAGAAAATGGAAACACGGCGTAGAACAAAACAGGCTCCTGGCGAAAAAGACATTGTGAGAGATTCAACTTGTGTCATGCAAGCGAAGAAACTGTGTAATAAAAGAAAAAAATGAAAAGAGGAGGAGATGCGGAAAAGAAGAACATTGGCTGCATTTTGTCTCGCCCAGGGTGTCCTAGTGCGTATTGCTGTCGTCAGGTGTATATATATATATATATTTATATCATATATTCGTTTGAAAAAAAAAAGGTGGTATATATTGGCAAGGGCGTAGGCGCTTCGTCATCGCGAGATGCTGGTCGCGGCGGCAGCATCGTGAGATTGGCTCGCCGCCCTCGAGCGGAGCATGCCCGGGTCGTGAATCTCATTGCTGTCCCCCGCATTCCCGTCGTGGTCGTGGTCGTGGTCGTGATCGTCGTGCTGCTGAGCCACGGCGGCCCGGCGCTTCTCGCCCTCGCCGACAACTTTTTTGAGGATGCCCATGCGCCGCCGGAAGTCGTCGGCCAGCGTCTCGAGATCTTCGCGTCCTGCGCCGCCGCCGCCGCCGCCGCCGCCGCTGGCCGACGAACGCAGGCTGGCGGCGCTGTTTACAGCCTCGGCCGAGGCGCGCAGGTCGACGGGGTCGCGCGAGACACCCTCGACGTGCAGCATCAGCGCCGCCGCATGACCAGTGCCGGCGCCGGCGCCGGAGGACCCTCCTGTATTGGGCTCGGCCGCGCTGCTGCTGGTGGTTGTGCTGCTGCCTTCGGACTGCTGCTTGGACAGCGCGGCTGCGGTCACGGCGAATTCGGGCCCGAGGCTGGACGCGTACGCGACGGACCAGGCATCGTGTGCCGGCGTGGGTGTGAGGTCAACGACGAGGCTGCGGTGCTCGGCGGTGTCGGCGGCGGCGGCGTCGTCGGTGGGTATGGAGGCGTCGTCGTCGCTGAAGAGGTAGTGCACGCGCGGGTGCACCGTGGCGCCGGTCGTGGTGTTGGTGAGCAGGGCAAAGAGCGGCTCAAAGGGCAGCGGCGGGGGAGGACGAGGAGGAGGAGGCTGTCCAACTTGTGATGATGAGGAGGCAGCGGCGGCGTGCTCGTCGGCAGGAGCGGCGGCCGGAGCAGTCAGGGCGACAGAGGATGCCACGGCGCCGCTGTCATGGCCGACGCTGCAGTCGGCGGCTGAGAGCTGAACCGGGTCGGGACGTCTCTGGGCGTCGGGTGCCGAGTTTCGAGAGGGCGACAGGCCAGTGCGTGACGCAGCGTCTGGATCTGCAGGGGGGCTTGCCATGGCCGTGTCTATTTCTGTCCTTTTTTCTAGATTTTTTTTTCTTCTCTTTGTTTCGGGGGCCGCCCCGAGGAGGAGGAGAAGGAGGAGGGCGTGCACGGCTTTCGGAATGTGCACTTTCAGGTTGGGAGAGAGGAGAGGGGAACGCTACAACGGGCAACCTTTCAGTAGCGACGGGAGCCACGATCTGGGAGCATCGTAGATTGGCAAGATTTTTTTTGGAACCAGAAGTAGCCAGAATTCAAAAAGAAAAAGAAGAATTATAAGAGCGATAGTGAAAGTGTATGAAGATGCCAAACGCTTCGTTGCAGAAGAGGCGAGACCCTGACGTTTGTTCAAAGATGTCCAGCTATCTTATCTGCACGTGGAGTTGTCAGGAAGAGACGCGACGCT
The DNA here is from genome assembly GCF_051103115.1 of Cordyceps javanica. Taxonomy (NCBI): domain Eukaryota; kingdom Fungi; phylum Ascomycota; class Sordariomycetes; order Hypocreales; family Cordycipitaceae; genus Cordyceps; species Cordyceps javanica. The sequence goes on from NC_139299.1 coordinate 1,772,868, forward strand.
AATAGTAATTGCTTGGGCTGCTGCATGGCTGCCTTTGCTGCGCCCGGCCCGCCTTTGCGATCCACTGCCTAACCAAAAAGCAAATTTACATACATTGGTTTCTTTCTTTTTCCTACATTGCTTTTTTCTTCATCGATCACCGGGAGGTCAGCCGCCTCTTGCAAATCGGTTCTAGCCGATTTTCTTTTTTTTCCATGTTCCGTTTCCCACCAACCCGGCCCCAACCGTTGCGTCCACCCTCGTATATCCGAGCCCCATTCGTTTAAGCCGCCAAAATTTTGTTTACTGTCTCTTCTCTCTCTCTTTCTAGGCCCAACTTTCCAGCTCAGAGTACATTTGTATCGCCTGGGTATATTTCAGCCCACGGCTGCATTGTCGAAAATCCCGCTTGCACGGCGCAGCGGACGCTCTCCACCACCCCCCGCGATGGCCACCCATCATGAGCTGTGCAATGTCGCGTACCCAGTCATGACCAAGCTTCTCGGCCTCTCTCTTGCGTCTGTGCAGACGTTGGAATAGAAAAGGCCCTGACGATGCCGTTAGCAATTCTTCTCGTAGTCTTGGCCCAATTCCGGGCAACGCCAAGCTTGGCTGAGCAAACGTACACCGTATCCTTTTTGCTTGCAGAATTCCGCCTTTTCCTTGACCGTTTCCGGATTATCGTACGAGATGAACCCTTCTTCGCCGCCGGCGCAGTACGCCGATATGCGGCGCCGGTCGATGCCCTCTTGCCTCCCATCGGCCGGGAGCTTGTTATAGTCCACCGACTGCGAGCTGCTCGGATCATACGCCTGCGCAGGGCCGTCGCAGCCCGGAAAGGTGGTTCCAAAGGTGGGAATCCCGAGGAGCACCTTTTGTGCTGGAAAGTTGCGCGACACGAGGTACCCTGCCGCTGTCGATGTTGATGGCTCGTCCTTAGCTAGAGCATACAGCTGAGAGGGGCAGAGGCTGCGGCCAGGCTGCGCGTGGTGCAGGTTGTAAGCCTGCAGGTTCACAAAGTTCAGCGCCTGCGCCGCCGCGGGAAGGTCGATGTGCTGCAGCACGGTTGGGTTTGCCGGCAGCGCCGCAGTCAGCAGGAGGCTTTTGTCGTGTAGCTTGGATCGCACGGCCGTGATGAGCTTGACAAAGTTCTCGCCTTGCTCCGGGTCGGCCGGCACATGCCATGAAACTTGCCCGCCCGCCACGGTTAGCGATGGCCCGTAAAGCCGTGAAAGCACGGTAGTCCAGACTTACCATCAACACCGTCGAGCCCTGATGCTGCCACCAGTCCCGCTGCCGTATGCGCAAAGTTGTGGCGCCATGCCTCTCTCGCAGCAACAGAGACCAAGACGCCAGATGCAGCAGGACCTCCGATTGAAAGCAGTACTTTGAGGTGTCGGTGTTGCTGCTTGAGCTGCATAAGCGAGCCTATTCCCCCCTCGACGCCGTCCACGGGTGCCTTGATGTCGGTCCATGCGTCCCCAAGCTTCAACGGCAGGCATTATTATTACATTCAAAGTAGATGGCTTCAAGTGCAAAAGAAGAAAAAGAGGGACGGGGAAAAGGGATCAGTCATGAATCTGGTACGTACATTTACGATCCCGTCTGGCGCGACGCTCGCGTATGCGTAGTATACCAAGTTGATGCAGCCGTAATCGAGCTTGCCGGGCGTCTCGTCTCGGGCTATGTAGCCATTGTGGAAATACACGGCATTCATATACATGATCTGACCTAACTGGGCCGACGAAAACATCCCCTGTGGTGATGTTGACGGCAATGACGCCGCCGCCGCCGCTGCCGCGGAGTCCATGCAGAAAGTTGAATGTTTCTAGCAAAATGCCAACGGCTTTTCGGGAAAGGTCTCAGAAAGAGTTCGTGAGGTTTAAACGGCCGGGCGAACGGGAGAGGGGAGGATGGGAGAGTTTCCTCCTGCTTGGCAAGAGGAGGAGAAGCACACCCATACGCTACGTCTAGTGTGCGGGCTATCAGATTCGCCCTCCACGTTGTATGACCTCTTTACCTGCACGAAGCCGGCCGACTCATGTGCGTGAGAGGAAGAGTGTGTGTGCCCTTGTGGTGTGTGGTGCGTCAGCGCTGCGTCGCCTATGCGCTCCTCCTCGTGGTACGGATGAGAGACTGAGGTCAGGCATCAAGAACCCCTCCACGGAGGGCACACAGGGCGTTAAATAAGGCAACGGGAAACAGGGAATATTTGCGTGCTGGCGGGTACAAAGACCAGCCTACGATTACTCAACAGGATTGGTCCAGAAGCGAGTGAAATGCTCGCAGCACGCCCGTATATTAACAGCAACCCCCATTTCGCACCGTAATTATGGAGGGCAGAACTGGCTTTAGGTGGAGAAGCGCATGGTACGCTGAAAATGATGTAGTAGGATACTTATGGAGTAGGATATGGAGTAGAAAGAGATCCAGCCCAAGCTAGCACCGGTCATAACCTGAACGAGTTTGATTCCCATTCCGAGATGAACCGGCGGGTTCGTTAGTCTTGAGACGAAAGTGTCGCACTCGACACGCCTCTGTTGAGCTTGGCGCCCGCTCTCGAGGACCACACGACCTCAACCTCAACCTTGCCAATCATACTGACTTTGTGGCCGTCTGTCCATCCCCCCAAAGCACGTAATTAATGCCTTGCTGAAAAAAAAAAAACGGCAACGTCATCGGTATCCTTCCCCATCGCATGACATAATGACTTCGGGATCCAGACGAGGGAGCGACGAAAGGAGCCCTGGTGCTTGATGTTGTGCATAGTCCACGCAGCGTGGAAAAGGCTGTGTTGCGAAGTAGAAACAGCCGTCCTATGACATGGTTCATCACGGCTCATAACCGGTGTGTGTGTCTGGTTGTATGGAATGACGGCTACGTGGCGTTGGCTGACCCCTTTGTCTTAGAGTTAGGCGCCTGCAACCCAACAGGCCCAACGGCTTGTCCCGTCCTCCATTCGTCACAGTCGGCCGCGGCTCAGGACGCCTCTTCCTGCCGGTGGATTTTGATACCGGTCATGACGACAATTAGCCCTTTCGTCCTCGCCTGCAGTTGCCCCCCCCGTCGCATCCCTCCCAGAGCTGTGCCCCAATATTTCGTAGCCTTGCAGCGGCGTATGCCGACGCAGGGTGATGTCGTGTATCCATCTACCGATACGATGCCAGAAATTTCCACGCCCGGTCATCGTGGAACGCAGCTTTGCACCTTTTTGGCTCCGTTACCGACACTTGGGTGGGTTTCGGACTTGCATTCCAGGGGGGACTCGCACAGCGGTCCATCATCCCTGGCCTTCTCCTGGCAGCCTGCCGAAGTAGACTGCTGGTGTAATTTGGCAAGCTCATCTGGGCAGCTCCATGAGGAACGGGTAATTTGTCTTGCCGAGATCTCAATACAAGGTTGATGAATCATGTCTGTAGCACCGAACTGCAGTAGGGCTGGTTGCACTGCGACTGTACGGAGTACAAGGTAGGCTCATCCTCATCCTTCTGATGCGAATACAACCGCGCACTGGCCATGGCACGTATCAACTGAGACACACGCTGTACAAAAAGAGACAAATCCATGTGTACTTTCAGATTCCGGCATCTCATTGCAGCGGTTTGGACGTGGCCAATCACAGCTGTATTCTACGACCTCATTTGAGCACCTTGCATGTCGAAAAACACGGAAAAGCCCGAAACGTTTCAGTGCACGGGCAGTATGGCATCCAGAACAGAACAGACTGCGTCGGCAGAGACGTTGTGGATATCGGTCTTGTAGAGCTCTCCTTCGACAAGAGGTCAAGTATGTGGCCGTAGTTGTGTGCAAAGTCAAAATTGTTCTGTATCTGGCAATGTGTACGGATTATTGTCCCGTAGATTGTGATGAAGACCTGGCCCTGCTCGTAGCACCGACCGCTCAAAAGATGCCGCAGCAGCCCATGTAGCTCGTGCTTCGGCGACGTGCACGCGGGCGTGTTGCCTCTGCACTCGTCGGTCACGCCGGTCGAGGCGACGTGCGGAGCATAACTGAAAGTTTGTTTTCTCCACAGTCGCGCCGCAGGATTCGGCGCCGCATAGTCTTTGCAAATGCGTCACGGATCGCTGTAGCGTGCTCGCCGTTGATGTCAATCTTGACCGTGGTAGACTAGTCGGTGGCGGTGCCGATGTTGTCGTGCTCGCCTGTAATAAAGACGGAGCTGTCCACGCTGGTTTGAATTTGTACTCGGTGGAAAGGCATCGATGCTGTACGATATTGATATTCATCTCGATGGACGGACCAGTGGAGATGTCTTGGGTAGCAGAGTCCTGGATCTGTGCTGTGGAGATCACATTTTTGATACACAGAAACGGAACCATATGATCTGGTGTCGGCGTCTCGGAATAGGGTCATTCGTTGTTTACCTATGACATAAGCCCGCGTAATGCCAATGGCTCCTTGAACCTTTGCATCGTAGAGGAATCGGAGATGCTACCAGCATTGACAAGGCGCAAGTCTCCCTCGCCAAGGCTGGAACATGACTTTCTCTTGAATGTTCCCCACACGTTCTCAGTGTGATTGCAAGACCGCCACTAGATGCATCTCGAGGAGTATCGGTAAATACGTACGCACAGAGATGGCGCTGAAGAGAATAGAGAGAGCGTAATCAAAAGAGGTTGCGTAGAGATGTGAGTTGCATATGAATCTCTTCGATGCCACCAAGTACGACCTCAGCTAGCCCGGTCATATAGAAAGAGCAAGCCTTCCCTTCTGCAACTAAGGACCCCTAGGTACTTCACAGCTATTCGACAAGGGCGGGATTGATGTGTCGTTCCTAGTTCTGCTTAGGCGATTAGCATTGTCTGTACTCAGTATAACTTCAAGTGATCCACAGGCTTTGATTGGCCGGATCTACATCGAGTTTTATCTCGGCAACTCAGTATCATGTATGTGTGTTGCCAAACGCCACGCCGATAGGAGCAGATGCAGGAATCACTGCGTGCCTGTTACTTCACCATCGCCAAGCAAACAGACAGTGATTAAGTTGACTACTGATTCCACGAGTCGAATCAGATCCAGCGACTTTTTCATTATTGAAAAGCGACTCTGATGTGGCAGTCTTCAGCCTCGCAGTACAGATACAAATGTGGCTGACAAACCATGTGGCGCAGTCCTTGGCTCAAATGTGGCGCTGCATCGCGGCAAGGTTCCATAAACTTTCCCCATACAACAGCTGCCTCACAGAACGTGCGCCCGACGACATAGTCAATTCACAACATTGAGCAGTGTCCCGGCCATTATTTACCCTGCTACATCACAGCGGAATCCGTCTTCTACCACCGAAACCACGACCATGGTAACGGAAACGACCACGGCAGCGACCGTCTCCGGGGGCCCGGCGGCGACGGTCCTGAACCACTCGGCCAAGCCATACAACTTTACTTTTTCGCGCTTCCTCCGCGAGACATACCAGGTCGGCCTGCCGGTGGACCGACCGATTTGCAAGGCGTACCAGACGGGGAGCTGCCCGAACGGGACGCGCTGCACCGAGCGGCACGTCACGGACGGCAAGACGCCCTCGCACCCGACAGGCGGGCTCAACTCGCTCGTCTGCAAGCACTGGCTGCGCGGGCTGTGCAAGAAGGGCGTCCCGTGCGAGTTCCTGCACGAGTACAACCTGCGCAAGATGCCCGAGTGCAACTTCTTCATGCGCAACGGCTACTGCTCCAACGGCGAGGAGTGCCTGTACCTGCACGTCGACCCGCTCTCCAAGCTGCCGCCGTGCCCGCACTACGACATGGGCTTCTGCCCGCTCGGCCCCGTGTGCTCCAAAAAGCACGTCCGCCGCAAGCTCTGCCCCTTTTACCTCGCCGGCTTCTGCCCCGAGGGGCCCGAGTGCCGCCGCGGCTCCCACCCCAAGTGGTCCACGACCCTCGAGCCCCCGACCGTCAAGCCGCCCCCCAAGAAGGAGGAGGAGATCCGCGCCGAGATGGAGCTCCTGCAGCAGCAGCACCAGGCGCACCAGCAGCAGCAGCAGCCCCGCCTCAACTACGACGACGACGGGCAGCGGGACAAGGATGACCGCTTCGGCGGCCGTCATGGCGGCAGGGGCGGCGGTAGAGGCGGCTGGCGAGGAGGCGCCGGCGGCGGTGCTGGTGGCGGCGGACGCGGCCGCTTCAGGGGAAGAGGAGGGTACTAGGTGGAGAGTTTGACGACAGTGTGCGAGTATAGGAGCATTTGCATTGGGGGTGGACAGCACTACATTTATGGACTATGATACCCGCGGGTGGATAAAAAGTAGGCCTATCAGGTCTTGGACATTCAGAAACCAGTTCGCGACAATTGAAGCGTTTTATAGTGATTTGATTTTAAATCTTTGGGAAATTTTTTCAAATATGCACAGCGGAGTCGTGACGTCGTCTATCTAACAATTAACTTGCAGGTCTATCCTACTTTATACACGGCACGTGTGCCTCGAGGTGTTCCTGAGCTTCCTGCTCCTTATGGAGACGGCTCTTTTGGAGGTGTCCAGAGATGACTGTCCTTTTCCGACGTCCAGGCGTTGATCTCCGAGGGCACAGCGATAAACTCGTTACTGGCATGGTCGCCATCTTCGCTGGGCGTACGGGAGGATCCCTCCTCGCTGGCCTTCCATGTCGACAGTTCATCAACGCGGCGAATGCCCATAAGCCACGAGACCAGCCCACGCGGGGCCCAGCGGCCGACAAAGCCGTAGACACTGGATCCGAGGCCGATGCGCACCGTGTCACTGGTGATAGAGCCGTCAATGACGTCAAACACAGAGTTGTGGAGACGGCGCAGCGAGCTTCCCTTGAAGCCACGGATGCGCGCGCCAGAGATGGCGGAGCTCGTCTGCGCTACAAAGTTGCGGGCGTAGACATGCCTGGCTCCGTCGGGCCAGACGAGCGTTTCTTGGGGCTGGCCGGTCGTGTGCTGGCCTTGCCCGATGGCCAGATTTCGAGCCGGAACAAAGCCGGCAAAATCAAAGGTTCCAAGCTGCATATGCGTCACGGGGATATCAAGAGGGCGCAGCTCAGCAGTAAGGACCTCGGTAAAGGCCGAAAGCGCAGAGCAGACGGTGGCTTCGGGGGCGTGGAACGGAGGGTTAATGGACGAGATGATCGACGGCGTCAAGACCATAACCTTGGGAGGCACCCATTTCTCGCCAATTGGCTGGAGTCGAGATGTAAGGAGCGGGAGGAAAGCCTGAATGGTGAGAATAGGGTGGAGGAGATGGGTGTTGAACAGGTCGGCGAAGCTCGAAGGCGGTATCGTCGCAATCGGTGAGGTCTGGTAGTGGAGACTTGGTATAAGAATGACGGATCGCAGGGTTAGCTGGTTAGGCTTGATATGAGGACCTGGAGCATGCGGCGACTGGAGGTACGCGGCGAATTTCTCGATGGCAGAGCCGGCGCTGGGAGGCTGCAGCACAAGTTAGCAAGAGGGTGCAATGCTGTAAGCCGAGGTACATCAGATATACTCACATTCGTCGTGTCAATCTTCAGGGGGCTGATGTCTTGACGCGCGTACGACTGTACGGTTCTCTCATCCTCGGGCGCATCGCAGACGACGTATACGATGAAGCCGCGTCTCTCCATGTCGAGCGAAAGGGACTTGGTAAGGGGCAGCGTGGGCGAGCCAGCGATGACGACGACTTCGGTACGCCCGCCGTTCCTCGCACGCTTGGCACGCCGCGTTTTCCGCATCGACTTGGATTTCTGGTAGCCCTTGAAGATGACGGTCCCGCAGACGACGACGACGACGCCCGTGAGAATTTTGTGTTTTGATACCCAATCCTGAGCCTGCTCCCATGTTGACATGGACACGACGGCGACAGGCACCTTGACGGGCGGCGCGGGTCTCACCGAGTCGGGAATCCACGTCTGGGAGCTCAGGGTATCGCGAACGACGTCGGCGGCGCGGTCGACGCTCCTGTCTATGAAATCGGCCGCATTGTTGGTGTACTGCCGGAACTGCACGGGAATCTTGCCCAGCTGCGAAGAGGCGATGCATTAGTCACACGGCACGATAGGCTCAGAGTTGAAACTTTCTCGAGGACCTACCAGGTCTATAAATTGCTGTTCATCCACCGGCATGATGATCAAGATGATGTGTAATGGGACGGATGAGGAGACTGGTCAAGTCACAGTGACGCTATCCTGCTTTTTTTCCGGTCCAAAGTGGTGGTTTGTTTGGTTCTGGCCGTTTTAGTGGGGCAGTCTATTGTAGGTACCAGTAGCGTGGGTGTCATAACAGACATGTGCCATGCTCACGTGTGTAAAGCTAGGACATGAAGGGGCGGAGGAGTATAGGTACGCCAGGCAAAGATGATAAGTAGACTTGAATTTCATGATAGAACAATGTAAATGAAGCGGGAATCAACGCCAGTCGCGTTTCATTAACAAGGTCCAGACCTTTACGGAGAAGTGGAAGACACTGTAGGGTAAGTCATGGCACATGGAGCGACGGGATAAAGTCGGCGTAGTCGAGTTAGCTACGCCGGCAGCAAGGGCTGTGCCGAGTACATGTAGATATGAAGCGAGACCAAAGACATGGCAAAATATAGACGAGAGAAATTAATAGCACAAGAGAACCATACTGCATTAGCCTTGCTTTTGTTTCGGGGCCTAAGCAGTCTATCCGTATTAGTACGTCCACTGTAGCCCGGCCTGGCCGGCTCCGGAGCCAGCACCTTTCAGCGCCTGAGAGGCCCGGTTTCCCCAAACCGTGGCCCCCCAGACCCCCTAACGTCATCCACTTAGAGCGCCGTGGCGCTGTGGCGCCATGGGGAAGCAGCTCTCTACAGGACCGTTTAATAGTGACGGCTCCACAACTCGGAACACCCCCGCCAGACCCGCGCATCCCGGAGTCCGGCCAGCTTCACTTGCAGTACTTCCTCCGCACACAGCGGGATGGTCTTTCCCCGGGAAATCCCAAAACCCGTGACTTGCGTCGGGCTCTTGAGTAGCGAAAACTGGCTGACATCTTCTCCTTCTCCGGCCCATTTTTTGTCAAACACTTTTCTCTTCGCTCTCGCGCCACTTCGCTGCAATCTGTTGCTCCCGAGTCTGCCCGTCTTATAACCCGATATGCTGTTAGACTACCTTCAACACAGACGCGACTGGTTCGTCTTTGAAAAATATCTCACATCTGACATTGGTTCTCATACTAATATTTGACATGTTTAATAGCCGCACAAAGCAGGCAGAGCGCGTGAACCGGATCGGGGCCCTCAAATCTTACCACGGCCCTTTCAGTGTCCTAGACAAAGAAATCGTAAACAAGCCCATCCAGGACCTGGTTAAAGAGGTCCACGAAAACCCTGGAAAAGCCACGCAGATTCTCCAAACCTATGGAAAGGTCGCCCTCAAGGCGCAAGAAAAAACTAACTGCGTCACGGAGATCCTCCTCGACTCGGCCGAGAAATGGGTGACTGACGGCTCAATTAACCTCAAAGGCCCTTTGGCTGGTATCCCTGTCAGCCTAAAAGACACAGTTGATGTCACTGGATACGACACCACCGTCGGTTATAGTCGTTTTGTCGGCATGAAGGCTACAGACGGGCCGACTGCGCGAATCCTCAAGGATGCCGGTGCGGTCCCGTACGTCAAGACAAACGTCCCAATTACCCTGCTCAGCTTTGAGTCCTCCAACGATGTTTGGGGTACATCCACTAACCCGTACAACAAGAACTATACACCTGGAGGCTCCACCGGTGGTGAGGGCGCTCTGTTGGCCCTAGGAGGTAGAATCGGCGTCGGTAGCGATGTTGCTGGCAGCGTTCGTTGCCCTGCACACTTCTCTGGAATTTACTCTCTCAAGTGCTCTACCGGCCGCTGGCTGAAGCTTGGGATGCGTACTAGCATGCCCGGCCAAGACGGCATTCCTGCTGTGTATAGCCCAATGGCCCGCACCCTTAACGACCTCACGTACTTTACGCGCTCCATCGTTCAGATGAAGCCGTGGCACTACGACTACTCGATTCATCCTATCCCTTGGAGGTCCGATGTTGAAGAGGCTTATGCTGCCAAGAAGAGGCTCCGTGTGGGTGTCATGCGCACTGACGGTGTCGTCGACCCCAGCCCTGCTTGCGCTCGCGCTCTCGAGATGACCGTCAAGGCCCTCCGTGCCGAGGGTCACGAGATAATTGATAACATTACACCTCCCGAGCCCTATGAGGCACTGCAGCTGGCTTCGCAACTGCTTGACGCCGATGGCGTCCAGACGGCCATGTCCTTCTTCCGCACCGGAGAAGGCAACGATTGCGGTGTGGCTCAGATGCACTTCTATTTTAACCTCCCCCGTATAGTAAAGTATGCTCACTACCTCTGGGTCCGATATATCCGCCGCGATCTCGTCTGGGCCGGTATTCTCCGCAATTGGTATCCCAAGACCACCTACCAGTACTGGCAGCTTATTGCCAAGCGCGAGGCATACAAGCGCAAATGGTTCGAATTCTGGGAGGAGAACGGTTTCGATTTTGTGGTCACTCCCCCCAACGCTACTCCGGCTGTTCCCCATGGTGGCATGCATGATGCATGCAGCAGCTGTGGCTACACGTTTCTTTTTAACCTGGTGCGCCGTCCATAACACTTGGATGCAAAACATGTTTGTTAACAGCCCTTAGCTTGATTATACTGCGGGTGTCATCCCTGTAACGCACGTCGACAAGGAGAAGGATCAGCTCCCCAAGGGCTTCGAGGCCCGCAACCTCAACGGAGTAGCCCGCGGCGCGTACAAGCACTACAACGCGGACGACATGCACGGGCTCCCAGTCGGCGTCCAGGTGGTTGGCCGCAGATTGGAGGAGGAAAAGGTACTAACCCTGATGAAGAGAGTAGAAGACGCCTTAGGTGATGACAAATTCAAGCTGCTGGAGCTGGATTGAGAATGGATCGTGAGGCAGACAATGGACAAATGGCCACCATCCCCGTAGGCAGTAGAACCACTTTCAGCCACTGTTACGTTTAAATATAGTATTGAAGGGGCCTAATCTCTTCAGCCTGGGAACTTGTGACATCAGACTATATGTATGTAATTTTTTTTGTCTGCCAACTTTTGGCCTGACTTTAGAGAAGCTCCGATTTCGGCGATCGACCATATCGACGCCGGCTACCAAGCTATAAAAGCACGTCTCCATCATCTGTGCAAGAAGAAAGTCGTAGTTACATGCTTCTCATAAAAAGAAAACTGTGAGGTTTCATTTGCAATTTTTTTCTCTCCTTGTTAGAATATTTACTCTGTTCAAAATGGCTGAGCAAGGCAAGGATCACTGGGACGCTGGTGTAAGTGGCCATGCTTGTATCTCAAACCCCGCAGACGTCAGCTCGCTCCTCTCTGACTTGTCCATCACGGCAGGACTACCAGCACTCGGCATCGTTCGTGCCAAAACTGGCGGGAAAGGTGACAGAGTGGCTTGATTTGCAAGAAAACGATGTTGTCCTAGATATTGGCTGTGGCGGTATGCTCTGATGAATGCGGCGACAGTATGAGGGGTATGAAGACGACTGACTGACACTTTCATTAAAACTATTAGACGGCATCTTGAATCTGGAATTTGCCAAGGTTCTGTCTCGAGGAAACGGGTCTATCCATGGCATTGACAGCTCCGCAGCCATGATTGACGCCGCCAAAGACTTGTGCAAAGAACATCCTAACGCGACATTCGAAGGTATGCATTACTGCAACACACGGACACGAACAGCCAAAAGGGGACTGCTAACACTCGCTACTGAAAACAGTTCTCGACGGAACCAAGATGCACACCAATCCGGCCCTCCAGAGCGCATCATTCACCAAGGCCTTCTCCAACGCGGCCATGCACTGGATCCTGCGCGCCGAGGCCACGCGCAGCTCCTTCTTCCGGGACGTGCACGCGGCGCTCGCGCCGGGCGGCACCTTCGCGTTCGAGATGGGGGGCCTGGGCAACGTCAAGGAGATGGCGGCGGCGCTGCTGGTGGCGTGCGGGCGCCGGGCGCCGGGCGGCCTGCCGGCCGTCGTGGCGGGCCACTACCCGTGGTTCTTCCCCGACGAGGCGTGGGCGACGGCGGCGCTGGAGGCGGCCGGGTTCCGCGTGGACCGCGTGGAGCGCGAGTGGCGCCCGACGAGGGCGGACAAGGGCGGCGTCGAGGGCTGGATCCGCCTCTTTGGCCGCATGATCCTCGAGAGCGTGCCCGAGGGCCCGGAGCGCGAGGCGGCGGTCCGCGAGGCGGCCGAGGCGCTGCGCGTGGTGTGCGACGATGGGCGCGGGGGGGAGATGATTTCGTATGTGCGTCTCAGGGCGCTGGCCACCAAGGTGTGAGCGAGTTGGCCATCTGAAAGATGACCACTATCCTTGAAATGAGCTGAGCCGTCTTGGCCGGTCGACTTGTATACGTCGTCGTCTGCTGATGGCATGCCGTGCTCGCATCAGCGCCCTGTTCAGCCTGTGATTCCATGTTTCTACGCAGGGGCAAGATCAAATACACGATTCAAAAACAGCATGTACCTATGAATATAAGCATTTAAGTGATTGATTTTTTGGTTGGTGAAAATACATCTGGCAGACGGCAGAGTGGCGGGAATGCTTGGCAAGACAACCAGCAAGGCAACCCAATCGTACGACAAGACAGGATCGAACCGAAATCGAGGGTCACTATAGAGCCAAGCCGGATAATAATGAGCCAGTTCAAGTCCTATTGTAGGTATCACGAATCGCCTATGCAGATAATGACGCAAATGATTGCCCAATTACAACAGGGATAGTTCCAAATGACATACAAAACTTATTGAAAATTAATTTGCGCTATTTTTGGTTCATTTTTACGCCGAACATTTCTTCCGTGCAGCGCACTTCTTCTTCCCTTTACCCCTCGAGTCCTTTTTCGGGGGAAACTCCTCGAGCCGGCCGCCGGGCGCGCCGGGGTCGCCCCTGGCCTGCGCAAACAGCAGCCTGTCGTTGTCGAGGTCGAAGACGGTGTAGACGGCCGCCAGGAAGGGCAGCGTGGCGGTGCTGAGCCCGCCGGGGCGGGCGGGCCCGACGGCCAGGACGCAGAGGCCGCGGCGCGCGAGCGCCTTGCCGTCCGGGAGGAGGGCCTCGGAGACGCGCATGTTGCCGAGCGGCACGCGGGCCTCGACCGTGTCGTTGCGGAAGCGCATGACGAGCTCGCTGCCGGGGAGCCGGGCGCACTCGACGGCGCCGAGGCCGTCCCGCTCGCTGAAGGCGGCGCCGAGGGCCCTGGCCATCCGGGCCAGGACGGGCGCGGGAAGGCTCATCTCGACGCCGCCCGTGTCGACGAGGGTCAGGCCGTCGGCGGGGTCGAGGCCGAGGTTGATTTCGGCTCCGGCTGCCGTGGTGCTGTTGCGGTTGCCGCCGCCGCCGCCGCCGTTGTTCTTGTTACTTTTGCGCCCGTCGCCCGCGGCAGCGTGCTTGTCGACTTGGCCCGCCGCCGTCGCCGCCGCCGCTCGTTCATCCACGACTTCATTGGGCGGCTTGCCATACCAGACGTTGGCCTTGTTCTCACGCCGGAGGCTGGTGGCTCTCGCCCATGGTGCGCGCTTGGTGCGCACAGGCTTCATGCCCGCGCCGCCCTTGCATTGTCTCCCGCCTGTGCTCCCGTTGACTGCCCTCCGAGCTCCCAGTCTCAGTTTTACAGAACTCATCCTCACCACGAACTCGGACACCTCACCACGGTTGTCCCGCTCGAGGGGGACCGCCTTGAGCTGGCCGGAAAACTTGGAACGGTCAATGCCGCCAAAAAAGACGCTTCCGTTGCCGAATGCTGCGACGCTCCGAGTTAGAAGAACTATTTGTGCTTTTGCGTGTCGGAGCTGGATGGAACAGCACGGGGCCCCTGCCTGCTCGCTTCCCCCCCGTGCTTCACTTACGGGTTGCGTTGAGGACGACGCTGTAAGCCTGGCTCTTGGTGGTGCCGGCGACCTTCATCTTCTTTGGCAGGTTGTCGTACCTCTGCTCGGTCGCCTCGTTGGGGCGCGGGCCGATGCCAAAGACGGGAACCTGGGGGAGCCGGCTCCTGGGCTTGCTGTGAGATGCCAGCGCGACCTGCGCGCGGGGCACCTTGCCGGCCCCGTTGTTGCCCAGAGTCACGGTGGTCTTAATGTAGACACCGTCGTACTGGTCGCCGCCGCCAAAGGTGGCGTTGAAGCGCTTCCCGGCGAGGCGCCTCACGTCGGACGCGGCCTCGGGGTCGAACTGGCCGCGGACGACGGCCGCCGGGGCGGTGCACTGCTGGGTCTTGAGCCGGCAGACGGCGCTGCCGGCCTCGGGGATGATGACGTCGGAGGAGCCCGTGTCGAAGACGCCCGTGATGTTCTGCGCAGGCGTACCGAAGCCCAGCGTGATGAAGGGCAGGAAAGGGCCGCTCTCTGGGCTCTCAAAGTGCTGCACGCTCCTCTGGACGACACGCTGCGCCGTGACGACCTGGGCGGCGAGGAGCAGTGAGATTTGCCAGCTTTTCTTCATGGTGAGGGGTGAATTGATGGTGCACAATGTGCTCCTTTGCAAGTGTAATGACTCTATGGTTCTGATGTTGTGGTTGCCTTGTTGATTTCAGTATTGATGCGGAAGGGTAGGAACCCGTACATTATATAGACGGCCTTGGCCTTGAGAAGCTCATCCCCATCTGATGAAAAATATGAGCGCACTTATGCGAATGGGTAGAACTGAGAATTGCGCTGAGCACTGCGACGCGGGAATGGCAAGGTAGTAATCAAGATGCGTGATGCAGTGGTCGGGCGGTGGCCAAGGTGCTCAAGAGCGAAAGTGAGTGGTCCGTATCGCTACTTTCTGCTTCATTAGCGCGTTGCTTTTGACGATTTCTTCCATTTCTTACTACTTGAAGTGGACTTTGCTGACTTTTACCAACATAAAGCGGTTCACTTTGTGACAGCTTCAAAGTGTTTACAAGCCATGGTAACATCCTACTAGGCAGAAGACGAGCAAGGCAAAGGCGAACACTAGCAAGCCTGAACACATCACTTGGCGACAGAAACAAGACGGCCGGGTGTTGATGATCCCGAGAGTGGCTGCGCACAATGATGAGACGCCATGGATGGACACCTTCCTTCGTGGTATGGTGCCGAAGGTTGACTTGCCAGGAGACGGGCTGATGATGGAATCACTGTTTCACGCCAACTGCGCACCCTAGGGCTTGTCAAGGTGAGAAGAGGAGCGCGGTAGGAAAGCAAAGGGACTGGACCGTCGTAGATTGGCGGGGGAAGAGACTGTCGCGCGAGTGAGGTTATAGATTTACGGCGTATATAGCAAAGCCGGGGTAACGCCATGGCCATCCTACGGCCCGCCATCGCGTGTCAGGACGGGATGAAACGCATTCGTTTCCATGGAGGAGCGAATCACATCAATTCGGCGTAGCTCCAGGTTTCATCTGTTACTGGTTTCGTTCCTGCTCCGCAGTGAACAAAGGACTTTTTTACGGCTGTACGCGGCCAAGTCGTATAGCTCAGCCTTGAAGCATTGTCACAGACTGTTTCGTGAAGAAGAGACGCAACTACATGACGGCCATAGCATGACAACTGGGTGTTGGATCTGTTTCAATTCTCATGTGTTTTGGTAATCTCCTGATGACCATTCGATTTCTGTTTGTAGCAAACATGTTGGTATAGAAGAGAGAGCAACGATCCGTGTCGTCTGGGCATACGGTGAATGGTATGATGCCAAGTTTATGCGCCTTTGCGATTTGCCGGACTGATATTGGTGCTCTGACTTGATAGAGATTGAGGAAAACGGATTACTGTATATTTATGCCGCCAGATCAGAGGAACAACAGAGCCCGTCTGCAGACGCGGGCCGGACAGCCAACTCATGCATCAATGCCAGGCATGGGGCCGCCCGCTCTGGCATCTGTGCTCCGGGAAACCTGGAAAGATCAGTCGCTTCTACGGGCGTCTGATTGTTACCATAAAGACTGAACCAGAATACTTAGTCGACGAGGACGAAGCACCGAGATTGGGGCTGCGTAACGTTTGGCGGTAAACGGTCACCAGCAGAACGAGTTCGTCTTGGCCTGGTGATCTTTGTGCGATGGACGAGTATAGAATCTTGCATTCCCTTTGAGGCTTCACCCGATGCACACCCTTTCTTTGCCTTTTCTCTCGCCCCCCCGTGGATGGCGAAAGACCACTCTGTGGCAGGCAGCAGACTGGCTGTTGTGTTGCTGTACTGAGTAACCGTGAATCGGTGGCGACCCACCTTTTGGACGTTCCAGGTATCACGGACCGTAATCACGGACGCGTACTTCTTTTTTGTCGTGGCCCAAAGAAAGACAGGCGAACTGCAACAAGAGCACAAGACACACATACAAAAGCAGAGCGACCATGTCTTGACATCTCGGCTGCCTTCCCCCCCCTCTCCCGCTGGCCACGGGCGGCATCGCTATGCGCAGACAAAACGCTCTGATGACGGACCAAGATCAACAGGTACGGTCGTATGTGCACCTGGCGCAGCTCCCGCGAGCCGACGATGCGCTGCGGATGCTCAGGCGCATCGCCTCGGCCGTGAAGCCGATTATGCGCAACCACCGGTGGCGGGTGGGCGAGCTGGCCGAGTTTTATCCCAACGAGGCCAACCTGTTGGGTACGCACATGTTTTTTATTTCTCGATTTTTTTTTTCAAAATGTCTACAGCGTCTCTTCCTACGAGATTGCAAAACTCCCCTCTTACAACTCAAAATGATAAAAGTCGCAGCGACCATATACTAACGCGAGGGGGGGGTTGGGGGTTGGGCAGGTCTGAATGTCAACCGGGGCAAGCAGATATGTCTGCGGCTGCGCTACGCCAACGACAAGACGCTGTTCCTGGCGCTGGACATGGTCATCGACACGATGCTGCACGAGCTGTGCCACAACGTGCACGGCCCGCACAACGACGCCTTTCACGCGCTGTGGGAGACGCTGCGCGATGAGCACCTGACGCTGTCGCTGTCGGGCTACAGCGGCGCGTCGTTTCTCTCTCAAGGCCGTCGCCTTGGTGGTGGTGGTGACGGTAGTGGTGCAACAGCAGTCTCCGCGCGCGAGCGAGGTCGGAACCTGTCCCGCGGCCGTGGTCGTGGCAGCGTGGTAACCGTGGCGGCGGCGGCGGCGGCCGGGCGTCGACTCGGAGGAGGAGGTGGGGCGATGCCGCCGCCGGCACTGCTGACACCGGAAATGCGACGCGCGGCGGTGGCCGAGGCGGCGGAGCAGCGCCGCCGCAAGAGGGCGCTGGAGGGCTGCGGCGCGGGCACGCTCGACGAGACGCAGATTAGGAGCATGGGGGAGACGGCGAGCCGGACCGGATTCAGGACGCGGGCCGAGGAGGAACAGGCCAACGACGCGGCGATTGCGCGGGCGCTCGCGGAGGACGACGATGAGGAACAGGAGGAGCAGCAGCAGCAAGGACTACAGAAGACGCGGCAACGCGTACCGCCTCCTGCGGCGAGCTCGAGCATCAGCAGTGGTGGCCGCCGTCGTCCTGCTTCGGTCAGTCGACGCGCGCCGCCGGCACCACACGGCCGTTCACTAGTCACGGTGATGGAGCAGCAACGGCAGGGCACCAGACGTGGCGGCCACCCGGAGGAGAGGGACACGGCGGCGGCGGCGGTGGCGGCGGGCTGGGTGTGCTCGGCGTGCACGCTCCACAACCCGGCAGACTACCTCTGCTGTGACGCGTGCCGCGGCGAGCGCAGCAAGGCGAGGGTTGTGATTGACCTCACATGAGCAAGCAAAGTGAGGAATGCGTCCTTTTGTTCTTGCAGCTTGTGCTTCCGGTCCTTGCTCTCCTCCCTCCCCCCGACGACGCAGAAACGACGGGGGAACGGCGCGCGCCTTCAAAAGTGCATTCAAGAATGGCAAAGTTTTTTACGGAGCACGACGCAGAGATAATATTTGATGGGCATCATAATGCAAATGAATAACGTGATGGAAAAAGAGTAGCAGCCCATGAGATGGATGGCATAGCGTTCTTGTAGATGGACAGTCAAGACAGTATAGAGCGCGAGGGCGCCATTTTTTCTCTCAAACTGAGTTGGAATTTTTTACGGAACGAGACTATTGCGAGACGGATATCAAGGATGTGTCGGTGGTCAATAGTGAAATGAAATTAATTTTCTTTTCATGGGTTGGAGAAGATGTGCTACTTACTTTGTTCTGTCGGCCGGTCGTAGGCCGATAATTGGGTGCTTTTTTCACGGGTGCTTACCCAGCCGGTGGCAGCCGTACCAGCAAAGGAGCGGATCGACGATTGTGTGGAGTTCTAACGACTGATACACTGAGACTACTGGCAAGGTGCAGAACATGGTCTCGGTCTCCAGGGGGGTTTTGAGGAGCAGAGGAGGTGGCAGGTGGGTGGAAGGATATTACAGAGCATCTAGGTGCTGATGGAGTGTGAGCAATCCTGGGGGGGGGGGGCATGGAGGGCTGTTGAGATGTGGAGAGAGACATGCATGTGCATTCATCTACATGAATTGGGCTTTGGTGCATGAGTGTTGTGTGAGTGCATGTGAGAGAGAGAGTGTGTGTATGTGTATGCGTATGTGTGTCGTGGTTGTACGGCTACTCGGTATGCATATGTAAACTACTGATACAACCCACTGCTCCAGTTCCTCCACAGCGAGAAGCCTTGGCAACGATACCAGTTGGAGTAATCCGGCCTTTACCCTGTGGGCTTTGAGTTTGGGCAAAGGGAGGGCAGGCACGTGGACACGGTCCAGGAGCTTTGGTGTTGAAGGGGACGGGGGGGGATGTCGGGAATTAAGTTGAACGGGAAATCTGGCGATGGGCGGGCTGGGTCTCCGTCTTGAGTGCTACGTTGGGGAGGAGGAGGCCAGAAAGGGTTTTGGAGAGGGCGGCGAGATGCCCTGAGCGGGTTTGAGAATTGTAAAGTGCGGCTACAAGGCGGACGAGTTGAAATGAGTGACGAAACGAGATGTGGCAGAACAGAAAAAAAAAAAGAAAAAAAAAAAAAGGGCATGCCATGCCATGTCATGATGGGAAAGGTAGCGGCGGCAAATAATAGGATTGGCCGTATGATGTGAGGGCGGGCATCGACAATGCTTATATGAGGTGGCGGTGGTTGGATGAGGGCGTTGATGAATTCAAACCTCCACACCATCAGTGAGTCCTAAGTACTTACTTGGGTAGTTACTAGGTACCTAGGCAGTACTTAGGTAAGGAGTACCAAGGCATGTATCCGTAGGTTAGTAAGTAGTAGCTATGTGAGCAAGGTCAATCAAAGACAAACAGAAAAAAAAACCCGTGATTCCTTCCG
This sequence comes from Cordyceps javanica, assembly GCF_051103115.1. Lineage (NCBI taxonomy): Eukaryota > Fungi > Ascomycota > Sordariomycetes > Hypocreales > Cordycipitaceae > Cordyceps > Cordyceps javanica. Next base: position 1,792,087 of record NC_139299.1, read on the forward strand.
GTCCGGTCGAGTGCTGACCCTTTTTTTTCTTTTTTCTTTTTCTTTGTTTGGTTTAAACGGAATGCCGAAAGAGATGTCGAGTCCACACGAGGTTCTGGACGTTCTGGGCGTTCTGGACCTTGGCCGGACCCAGTTCCAGAACGGCGCAAAAACAAGGAACCTGGCGGGAAAAAGCTTGGAACGGCGGTCGGGAGCGGTGGGGGAGGAGTGGGAGGGGAAGAGGGGGGGGGGGGGGGGGGAAGCCACTTGGGACCTTTTTTTTTTTTTCTCTCTCTTTGCTTTCTTTCTTTTCTTTTCTTTTTTCTCTCTCTTTGAGGTGGGTGCGGATGTCTCACATGAGTCCCCCCGTTGATATCGGTAGAAGAGGGGTGGACGGTGAGGAGTTTAAGCAAGTTGAACAAGGACAAGTTGCAAGTATACATACTTGGAGGGATAAGAGTGAGGAAGAGGCGAGAGCTACTTAGCCAAGTGCATGCCTGTACCGCTTAGCTAACAATGGAGGTGAGTACCTTTATAGAGTATATTCCTACTTGCCGACGGATCACACTACCTGTACATAGTACATTTGACAGGTACAAAGAAACTCGACTACCAGTACTCCAAGTACCAAGTGTATCACCTACCTACTCAGTAGCATCAGTAGCTAATCCTAACCTGGGCCATCTGTAGGCAATAACAGGGTCCAGTATAGGTTGCCACCCACCCGCCGGCCTGCTGGCTGGTGCGGCACTCGGCTGGGGGAATCGCAGCAAGTATCCGTACTGTCATACTGATAAACATGAATAGGGCAGTGGTGGTGGTTGTGGCTTACTGATACGGCCCTGACCTGTGGGCAAGGTACAATGCAGCTGACTAGAGAGAGGAATGATAAAAAGAGAAATCAAGATGAAGAAGAAGAGAAGAAAAAATTGTCTAAAAAGGGACATTTCTTTTTGTTTTTAAGTTTCAACGTTTGCTTGCTAAACCCCTGTTGCCGCTGGCCAAAGGTTTGGCGTGAGTGCATCCATCTCTTGGTGGCTTCCGTTACTGATACTTCAGCTCTGCGCGTGATGTCGATCACCGGAGCAGGGGCCGCCGCTGGGGGGTTTTTTTTTTCGGGGCGAGGGGGCGAAGAGGGGCTGTAGCTAAAGCAGGGGATTTTTTTTAGCTGGGATTCTGGCTGGGATTTGGCTGGTGGAAATACTGGTACATGCAAAAGAGTCGACCCCGTTCTCCGTCCGTAACTGATCATCCTAGCCGAACGGTGGGCGACTGTCCGGTGTCAGGTAGGTCGCACTGGACAGCAAGTAGCTCCAGGCTGCTTCAAGTGGTGGTAGAGGTAAGTAAGTACTTGAGTGCTTGGGTTAATAAGTAAGCAGGGCGGTACCTACACACCACCATCACTACTTACAGGCATGCACCTACTCCGTACTCAGTACTGGGTACTGATACTTACCAAGGTAATCGACCCTGGTACTTACTCAAGTATCTGTACTCGGCAAGTAAGTGCTGGAATCCCGACTTGGTAAACCGCCTCTCGGTACCTGCTACCGATAAAACCGTTTGCGTCCGCCATCAAACGACAACGATCCGAGTAGTAGTAGTAGGTAGTCTTCTTTACAGCATCCGCGGGGGCAAACAAGGACGAAAAAAAAAAAAGTCAAATATCGAACAAAACAATCAAGATGATCGGAGATGTAAAAAAAATAAAAAGGGATAAAAAGTAAAAAAAGCCCACTCGCTTATTTGGTTCTTTGACCCAGTCCAGGCCCACGCCACCACCGTCGTCCAGTCTGTACTGAGTAGACTGTCAGTAGGAGTACCTACTGAGTAACTGCCAAGGGCCTTGATTGCCACCCCCCTTCCCCAAGAAAACCCCCCCCTTGCTTGTATCTAATAAGCTGCCTTGACAAGATTTATTAAAAGCAGCCACCCAAAAGTTGCTCAACGTTATTCCATGCGATTCAATGAAAATAGCCTGGTACAAAATCTGTCAAACACCTCTTTTTCTTTCTTTCTCTTCTACTTTTTATCAAGGTACCTCCATACTTATCTGCCTACTTGCATAGGTAGTAGGCAAAGCAAGCTGTCACCCTCTCTCTTCTTTGCCTCTTTCTTTTTACTCCTTGACTCCCTCCCTCCCTGCTACCTGCTTGCATGGCTTTGTCGATGGGTGTGTGTGTATCCATCCAAACTTGTTACCAACTGCACATCTTTGCACATCTTTTGCAAACCCACGACCCGGACCCAGAAGAAGCCTTTATTTTAGCCTCCTAGTTGCTTCATACTAGCCAACTCCTAGACTCACTCCTGCTTAGACTCTCAGACTCCCACTGCCGCTTTCTTCGCCCTTGTCCTCTTCCAGCCCTGCCAACTTTTTCCCTTCTTGGCTACCTTTCTTCTACCTTTTGTGCGAAACAAGTTTGATTCATCAACACCAATCTCTCACTCGCCACCCCCCACCTCTTCTCTTGTTGCTTCCTCACACATTCTTTGCCCTCACTCAACGCACTTTTCCGCCGTTTGCAGACCTAGATACCCTCACCAACCGTCCAGTAATCCCTAACCTCCACACCCTACCCGCCTGCCTGCTTGCCTGCTTGCCTGTCTGCCTAGGTACCTGCCTGCCTGCCTGCCTGCCTGCCTGCCTGCCTGCCTGCCTGCCTGCCTGCCTGGCTACCTACCTACCTCCCATGCTCTGCTCTGCTCTGCTCTGATTGCTTCGACGTCTTGCCCACCTTCTTTGCGCATCACACATACTCACGGCAATCGATCGATCGCTTCCGTTACCCGTCAACGCTTCTGCCGTCCAGTCCCGACAGGCACGCCGCACACCATCTCCCAATCACACCCAGATCGATAAGTGGCCTATACCGATACCTGCCCGCACCACTACAACATCATCTGCCCCAACGCCGCGCAACCCCACGGCCCCTTCTCCGACCAAGCGCAACCAACAGACATGTTCCGGCTGCCTCCAGCTTGCTAGTTTCGCTCTTCGCTGGCCTGGCGCATGCTCCTCTCAGCATCTCGCCGGTCCGACCCCTTCCTCTGCCGCCTGTCTCACACCCAACTCCGGCGCACCGGCATCACCACCTCCCCATACGCCCTGGGCGATGGGCGAGTCCTCAATGCCAGAGACCGCCGGCATGAGCACGTCCGACTCTCTCCATCTCACCGGCAATCTCACCACTGCCGTCTCGACAGCCGCCTCGACAGCCGCCTCGACAGCCGCTCCTCACGAAACCGCTCACAATTCCGCCCTCGATGCTCACCACGATGCTGCCTTCGAGGCCGGTCCGGCTTTGGACGCCGATCACGAACCGGGCCATGTCGCTGCCGACTCCAGGCTCAAATTAAATACCGCCGCCGGCCATGCCCACGCGACCTGCAATACCAGCAATAGCCATGCCGGCAGTCCTCGTTCACTCGGCAGAGGACGCTTCCTTCGCGATCCCCTCGGCATGCCCATTCAAGACACCCGCTCCCAATCCCAGAGCCCGTTCCGTCTCGCCATGCCTACAATCTCCCCAGCCCAGCTGGCCTTCTCCGCCATGCAGTACCTGCCCGTTCCCGTCATTGTTCTCAACAGCCTCAAGACCGTCGTCCTCGCCAACGAGGCCATGGGTAGGATGATGGGCATCATCACCGACGACGCCGACAACGACGACGTCGCTTCACTCGCCAACGACCGTCTCCGTGGCCAGACCCTCTCCCAGGTTGGCATCGATATGCTGCAGGACGGCAAGCCTGTCTGGGTCACTTGGGAAATGTTTTTCGACACGTTGGTTCAGGAAATCGGCGCCCACCCGCCCGCCAACGATCACGACCCTCTGACCGCCGCCGCTGCCGCCGCCGGCGACGCCACGCCCACCATCAATAGCCCTCCGAGCCCCCGCGCCAAACACCCCCGCGCCATGCCTACCAAGCCCACCCAGGACGCCATCGTCGAGGTCGTCGTTTCCAGAAAGGGCTTGAACAAGACGACATTTGACAGTCGCTACAAGTCCAAAGAATCCGAATACCATGCCTTTGCCAAAATGATCGTCACCGTCTGGGAAGTCGAGGACAGGCAGGTCTACTTTACACTGACCTTTACCAGCACCCAGTCCACACCCTCCACCCCCGTCAACACCAAAAAGAGTGTCGCCAAATCCATCGTCCTCGAGGCTGCCGAACGAAAATCCATCAGCAATTCCAACCCCTCCTCCGTCGCCTCCAGTCGAGACTCGAGCTCCCCGGCCCTCAACACCCCGAGCGTCCTCACCATGTCCTCCAGTCCCTTCCCGCCCATGGGCCCGCCCTCCGTCGCTGCCCACTTGCATTCAAGTGCGCCCTCTGTACTGCAGAAAATCAGTCGCATGAAGGATGCCCTCCTCGACAACACGCAGATGCCGATTCTCGCCATGTGGAAAGATGGCAGCGTCACATTTCCCAACAAGGCAGCTCGTCTGCTGCTTCCCCACGACGCTGACCTCGACTCTTCATCCGACGGCTTCGACTTGCTAAAGCATTGGGAGGTTTGGACCGAGGACTTTGCAAGAAGACTCGACGTCCACGAGCATCCCCTTTCTATTCTGCTCAAGACGGCCACCCCCTTTGCCAGCACCCGGGTTGGTGTCTTTGACTCTCAAGGCAAACGCCTAGTCTACGATCTTCTCGGCGAAGCCATAACCGACGAAAAAACTGGCGAGTTCCTCGCTGGCGTTGTCACTTTCCGAGATGTCACCATCATGACGGAAGAAATTTCTCTCATCAAGGAGCGCGATGAGGAGCGTTTCAAAATTATTTGTGACACTATGCCTCAGCTCGTATGGACTGCCTCCGCCGACGGGTTGCACGACTTCTTCAACACTCGGTGGTACACTTATACGGGGCTGGCACCTGACCAGTGCCTCGGCCTGGCCTGGCAAACATGCTTCCATCCCGACGACAGAATCGAAGCGCTCTCGCGATGGCGCGCGTCCTTACAGACGGGAAATCCCTACTTCATGGAATACCGCTGCCGTAATAAAGAGGGCGAGTGGCGATGGTTCCTGGGACGCGCGCTCGCCATGCGAAACCCCGAGACGGGCCAAATTGAAAAGTGGTTTGGTACCTGCACCGATGTCCACGAAAGCATAGAGACGAAGCTGGCTGCCAAACAGACGCGACAGCAGCTGCTCAGCGTCATTGCGCACTCTCGCGTCACCATCTTCACCGTTGATCCCAATCGTCGCGTGACGATGCTTGAAGGGGCCCTGATCTGGGACAGCACGTACGAGGACACTGAAAAGGGCCGCTGGTTCATTGGTGAGGACATGTATACCGTCTTTAACAGGCTGGCCGAGCAAATGCCCGAGGGAGAACGACCGGACTGGCTCAACTCCATTGAAGATATACTCGAAGGCAAGCGCTTAGAAGACATCAAGGAGCACGGCCTCGACGACCGCTGGTACCGCACGCGTTTTCTTCCCATGTACGGAAAGAGGCTGCACGATGGAACACGGCGCCACGTCGAAGGCGTCATTGGCGTCGTCATGGACGTTACCGAGCTGAAGGATAGCGAGGAAGCCCTCCGTGTGCAGTCGCGCGACAAGCACATTGCCATTGCTAACGAGGCCGCGGCCAACGAGGCAAACAGACTCAAAAGTCAGTTCCTGGCAAACATGTCGCACGAAATTCGAACACCCATCACCGGCGTCCTCGGTATGGCCGAGCTTCTTGGCGACATGAGTTTGGACGAAGAGCAGCGCGACTATGTTGACAATATTCAGAGCTCGGCAACGTCTCTTCTTACTGTCATCAACGACATTCTCGACTTCTCCAAAGTCGAATCCGGTCGGCTTGACATTGAGGAAGTTCAGTTCTCACTCTCCATTATTCTCAAAGAGGTTGTACGCATGCTCAAATTTGCGGTAGAGCGCAAAAACCTTGATTTCCAGTCCAACATTAGCGATGACATTGAAAACGACCTGGCCGTAATCGGAGATCCTGGTCGTGTACGCCAAATCATCACCAACCTGCTTACCAACAGCATCAAATTTACAAGCCAGGGCTATGTGCGATTCTCGGTGCTGAAAGAGAAGGAGACGGCTGACTCCATCTTTATCAAGTTTATCATTGAAGACACCGGTATTGGTATCCAGGAAGATGTTCGCCGGAAGCTCTTTCAGCCATTCAGCCAGGGAGACGCTTCTACAGCACGTAGATTTGGCGGGACGGGCCTCGGCCTCACAATCTGCAAGAACCTTCTCGATCTGATGCGTGGCCAAATCACGCTCGAGTCCACAGTGGGAAGTGGCACAACGGCGACCTTTTGGATTCCTTTCCATAAACCTCAGCGACGGAATGCCGAGAATGTTGATGCCGGTGCTATCCCCGACCGCTTGCAGTCGGATCTGAGCCTGTCCTGCAACAGCTCAGAGTATGAAAACGCCATGGCTGGTGCCGCTTCGGGCTCAGATGGCTCCGCTGGCCTCTCCGGACTTCGTCGCCGCTACTCGGTCCGATCATCGCAGATCATCGAGCAGGATCTACCGCGATCCGAGCGAGCCGCCTTTCACATTCTCGTCGTCGAAGACAATGCAGTGAATCAAAAGATTGCGACCCGGACCATTCGGAAACTTGGATTCCAAGTGACTGCGACTTGGAATGGTAGAGAGGCTCTGGAATATGTGCTTGGAGCCAGCGAGGGTCGAAATCCCAAGCCCGACATCATTCTAATGGACGTCCAGATGCCCATCATCGACGGTTACAAGTGCACGCACCTGATGCGACACCACCGCCCGTACAAGGGTCTCATCCACGACGTCCCTATTGTTGCCATGACGGCCTCAGCCATTCAAGGCGACAGGGAAAAGTGCAAAAGGGCTGGCATGGACGACTATCTGGCCAAACCAGTGACAATGGCGATCCTCGAGCGCAAGCTGATTCGTTGGTGCGTATCACGCCGCAGAGAGAGCCCTGTGCCCGACCGCGAGGTATCAGACTGCTCGGAGCCAAGCGAACACTGTGATCCATCCAACGTCCCGCATATTGCCGTCGGAAACAGTACCGACACTCTGAAGCATAGTCTCGAATCTGGCAACGAAACGCAGGACGATTCTACAGCCGGACCCGTCACACCGACGCCAGCCACTACAAACGGCAAAGACGAGCTCTCACCCTTTGACTCCCCCTCCCTGGTCAACATGCCCCCGCGAGTTCCGCGTCCTGAACGAGACAAGGAATTCTCGAGCATGCTGCAGGAGACGAAGCTGATTGACGCTGCTGGCGGACCAGCGACAAATTTCCGCAGTAACAGCTACCAGGGACAAGGTTCTGGTGAGGCATTGACAGAAGCCAATGTTACGAAGCTCGACATTGAAAATAAGCAGCCTCACAACTAGCGGCTAGAGAGTCGCGTCACGTTAATCTTTGAACTCTTACTTGCGAAAAAAAATATCACGAATTTTACTAATATATGAAAGCGACAATAAGCGAAAGCGATTTGGTATTTTCTTTATTTCATGACCAGTCTTTCTCCTATAGAAGTGGCGGTTCGGGCACTCTGAGGCGCACTTTTTACTTTTTTCAAGCATCTTGGGTTGCTCCTTGAAGATACAAACACGGATTTTTATTTATTTATAATTGAGGCTTAATGCTGTCTGGATTATTGCCAGGATCCACCATCTTCTTGTCTCTTGGCATTGTTTCTTTATTTCTTCCCTAGTCATGTGGCTTCTTCTCCTTTTTTTTTCCTTGGAGGGAAAGTGACATTCTGATACAGACACTGTTTCAAGACCTTTTCTTCTTCTTTTGAGGCAACCACTCACGTGCACGACGGAGAAGCCTACTCTGGATTCCTTTCGTTTGAGAGACGGGGGAAAGTTTTTTCTCAACTCTTTTTCCATGGTCTTGCTTACCATTACTTTTTCGTCATTATCATCGGGGCATCATGCTAGATTTGGGAGGAGAGGACCGGGACTTGAGATACGTATATATATACACGGCTAAAACGGAAAAGAAAGGAAAATTGGTTTACAGGGGCAGGGGACAAAAGGTCCTTTGTTTATGTACATGACAAACATGCCATGCGGGACAGCAACGGAATTTTACATAATGCTTTACTATTCAAGAAACACGTTTGAATATGCTACTCGACTCATGTCCTGCATAAAAGTAAACGTGTCAAGACGAAGCGAAAACGAGAAGAAGAAGAAGGAGGAAAAGATGTAATTGCCATTTCGTTTTTTTTTACCGTCAAAGAATAAAATAAAATCCAACCTCCCAGGTCGAAAAATGCGTACAACGTAAAAAAACCATAAACCCAACACAACCCGGCTCCCTCTAAAACATAATAATCGAGAGAGAATACCAAAAAAAAGACCCAAGACTCCCATCTCTGCCAAATACAAGCTCCTGTGCTTAAAAGTGTTCCTTCCAGAAGCGGAACTGGACCTCGCGGGCCGTTGCGCTCTTGCAAGCAGTCTTAATGTCACGAGCTAGAAAGGGGGTAATTAGTAAAAAAAACATATTGTTCCGGTAACGGAGTAAACATACCAGCTGCAGACGGACCGCAAAAGTATACACCGACGGTGGTGCGCATGCTTCCCTCCAGGCCGTTCATGTAGGAGCGGTCGAGGATACCGTCGCGCATCGTAGTGAAGAGGCGGCGGAAATCGGGACGGCCAAACTGTGTGCGGGCCTTGAGCTCCGTGAGCGGATCGGCGTTGGCGCCGACGCTGTTGAGAACAATGTTTTGCGTCGTGTCCATGTCGAGCTTTTGCGTCAGGTAGGTATGGATCTTGAGGAACTCGACACCGTTGCTACCGGGCAAGCGGGCAGCCTCGTTGGACTGCTCCTCGAGCGAGGACAGCAAGGTCTGGAACCACTCAAACGAGCCCGTGTCTTTGCAGACCCAGATGAACTCGACACGGCGAAGACGCGTGGGAGGGTTGGGAGAGTTGCGCAGATGCCAGATATTCTTCAGGATCGACGCCCACGGCGTGACACCGATACCAGTACCAATGAGGACAGCGATTTCATTCTCGAAAACGTCCTCGGCGGGGGCTCCATACGGGCCGTCAATGCGGAGAGCAGGCATCTGCTGGCCATTCTGTAGGGCCACTTCGTACATGCCCATAGGGTCCACGCCGTCGTAGAGCTTCGCCTGGGCATTACCGGCACCGAGGGCATCACCGAGAGCCTGGGTAAAGTCACCGACTTGGCGGACGTGGATAGACACGTACGGGTCGAACGGGCACGAGGTGATGGTAAAAGGATGCCACTGATACTTGGAGATCGAAGGGATCTGAAGGAAAAGCCATTGACCGGCCTTGTATCGGAATGAAGGCTTGCTGAACTGAATCTCGACAACGTCGTATGGGTGACGAACGACTCGGGTGATCTTGGTCTCACGACGTGCGCGGACCTCACGGTAAAGGCGCTCCATAAGATAGAAACCACCAGTCCAAAGCTCCCAGCGCCAGCCCAGATAACCGATGCAGTGTGTCCAGTATTGCTCACCGGCGAAAGGCGAAAAGGCATCGACAGAGTCACGCACAAAGCAGCCAGTGGTATGAGTGTACAGAGCCAAAAAGAAAGGAATGAAAAGATGGTGCGTGTACCAAAACGTTTCAAAGGATTGTTGACGGATGCGGGCGTGGGCAGTGGTGTACATGAGCATCATACAAAGCAGCATGATGTGGCCAGTTATTCCACCAGGCTGGCCGTAATGAATCTGAAGGGCGGATACAGGACGAATCTGGGTTTTCTCGACGTTGTAGAAGTTGACGTAGTGAGCACCAGTGTGAGCAATGCTGAAGATCAGAAGGGCATAGGCAAGTTGTCGGTGCAGCCAAATGTTCTCGTCAAGTGGCAGAAATCGGATTTTCGGACGAACCCATCGCATAATTGTGCGGCAAACCGGAAGAAGGATGAGCATTCCATCGACACTCAAGACTAGACCAGCACCACGAGAAATCCAAACCGAGAACTTGAGAGTGTTGAGACCAGCGAGTCGGTCATCTGCGGCCTGCTTCCACCTAGTCTGTGTAAGCAAAAAGTTCTGACTGTATAAGACATTGTGACCTACCAGCCATAGGCAAAGATACCCCAGTGAAATGTCCAGAAAAGAAAATGAAATATGAGTTTTCTGGCAGTGAACTGCTTCAGAACGAGCTCACGGTAACCTAATTGTCCAGCCATGTTCAAAAAGAGACTTAGTTGAGCATAAGGATATGAGGCTATTATGTGTCGACCGGCGACAAGTAGTTGAGGCGACGAATTATCCAAAAGTGTCGACTGGTGACGTATAAACTCGAGTCGTAATGTAAAAGAATGAAGATGCTGTCGCTCAGAGGCTCACACAGAAAGAAAATGGAAACGAAATGCAGAATTAGATGTAATGTGAAAAGAAAGAATCAATCTGAGCCAGCAGGAGAAAGAAAGAACAGGCACCGATGGACCCCAAACCGAAAGATGAGTCGGAAAAGGTGAGAAATGGGACGAGCAGAAGCAAAGCGATATGGGCTGAATTAAGGTGATAAATGCTGGGGCAGAAGCAGAGGAAACCTGGTTCAAAGACGGGGCAAGACCCTGGACGTGTCGCAGAGTAAAGAGAAACCCGATCCGGTCTTGCTGGTGCAGGACCACTGCTTCAATTCGTTCGGATAAGTAAACTTCCAAGACTTTTGAAACCAAGGCTTCGGCACCGGCTGGCTTCACCTGTCAGTGACGGTGCTCTGCAAGGCGTGCAGGGGGTGGGACCGGGGAACAGTGGCGAGCCAGAATATTCGTCTCAGGAAATAAAATTGGCGGAAGGCGAAAAGAACCCAGGGAACCGGATCACAGAAGTTGCGACGAGAGGAGCCGCAAATATGCGACGTTGGATGTGAGAGAAGCAGTTGGAGGTGGTGGACGCGGGCGTTTCGAAGGTGCTTAGGCTGTTTTGAGATGGCAGCAAACCGCTATGCAGAGATGAAGCCGCAGAAAGTCGGGATTTTGGGGAGATTCGAGTGGTGAGCTGTAGCCAGCGAGCGGCGCGTGAGCGAGGAATGTTCTATTTTGCAAGGAAGAAAAGAAACTCGAGAACAAGTCGTGCGACTGGGCGCCGACGTGTACTATTCAGTTGACGAACTCCCACGGCAGTGGGACGAGGGACAATCCCCGCCGCTCACCGGGCCAGAAGCCTAGTGGCATCCTGGGGCAGGAAATTGGCCACAGAGGCACCGCAGATGGGGAGACAATCGAGACTGCTCGAGCTCTCAGTGGCTGCATAAATTTGGCACAGAGCGGGCCCGGCGCTTAGAAGTTTGAACGTGGCCAACGAGCGACGGCTGAGGCTGCAGTGTGACGGAGCTAGTGTCTTGGGTCGAGGATGGGGTGTGTGGGTTCGGCAGAGGGTGGAATCACAAAGGAGACCTTCAATTTTGGGGATACGACAGATGGTGACGATGACGATGCCGATGATGATGATGATGGAAAAGAACTGACGGTGAAAAAGTGATGCCATCAATGGAAATGTCTGCTTACAAAGTCAAGCGTTTGCAAGCAAGGGCAGGCAACCGTCAACTTGCAGCTGTTAGGGCGGTGAGTAGTTACTATAGCTGGCAGAACTGCCCGTGTGCTGGGTTATTATTGACAACAAGCCAAGCTATTCACCAACTCCATTCTTGACTAGTGCACAGCCAGCCAGCCTCTTTTCCATTTGACCCTCGTAAATACCAATCTTGGACTCTGTATCCGTGTACTTGGCTATTCTCTTGACCAAGCAATCAAGTACCTAGCCGGACCCCGACTGGTGGCCCATGGCTCGACGGAGCCTGTTTCAGTCGTATCGGAGACGGGCAGCGAACATGCTCCTGCACAGAATCCATCTCATGCACGCTTGCTACGTCTGATCATCCGTTCTTCGGTTTGCCCTCACCGTCTGAAAGCGGATGCAATATATCTAGCGCCAGATCGTCCAAAGAATAGAGGCGCAGCCTTTCGTGGTGCAACAAACCCCATCCAGTTGTCAGACAAGTGCGCTTCCGGGTACTGATGTAATTCACACACAATTCACGTGGCTTCTGGCCAAGAGGTGTGTGGCGGCCGCTGGGCGCTTAAAGCAAAAGGCATCGGCCAGCAGTGATTCTCCAACAGAAATAGGCGTGGAGTGACGAGTCACCAACGACGGAAGCCAGAGTAAACGGCTACGTGCCGAGTCCGAATGCGCAATCAAATCTTCAGACTGGAGCACGACGCTGTCGCGGGCCCGTGACACAGTCCAATTCTGGCCATCCGAACGCTTGCTCACCAGTGAAGCGCACAAAGGAGTTCACCCATACATGACGGCCCACGGGCGCATCAATTGAACCCGCCGTTGGAAGAAAAACTGCAGGAACCCCTCTTTTTCTAATGTACAACCCTCGGAGAAATAGGCAAACACACGTTTCGTAGCCTTATGACGAGTGCCGGCGCAAGCATTATAGCCGTGTGGTACTACCAGTTTGGAATGGCCGTGAGTGACGCACTTGGACTTGTCCAGCCATATCACACGCTGCCATCAGTACAGTCGTGACGAGTTGCTGCAGGATGACTGCCATTGGGGTCCAGCTATGTATGTATGTGCCAGTGCGCGATAGATCATCACCTAGGATGGTATGGCGCCGGCACTTGACAACAAAGTGCGCAGATATCAGTAGGCCAGGATTACTAAGAAAAGCAACGTTGGCCAGGTGGCTGGGCTGTCGGCAAAGAAAGGGCTGACCCGTCACGACCCCGCCGATCCGGAGGATATTGGCCGACGCCGATGATGGAACTGCCATAGTCTGGGACTCGAATGGATGTGGAAAACAGGGAAAAAGGCCAAAGACTGGGCAAGCATGAAAGGCTGAAGACTTGGTCTAAATAAACTGTAGAGATTGATATTCATATCCCTCACAAGATGAGCGCACAAGATTTCCCCAAGACATTTTGGCCTTTTTGCTGCCCGGTGTGGCTGTGCCAAGCTACGCCAGCTTAATGACGTACCAATAGGCACCGTGCATATTGGCTGCGCAGCCAAATTTTCTTCCAACGGCAGATTGAGCATGTACCAAAGCTTCAAGATCCTGATTGCTGCTTCATTCTCCCCCAAAACCACCGGCAAGTTGTGGTTTTGGTGCCTAGGTCTAGCTCTCAACGCTCGCGCTCTGGCCCATGAGCTCCCTGAAGCTTCTCCACGAGCCCACGGCGCCCCCATAACTTTGACCGCGCAACATGTCCGGCAGCATTTCGGCTGATGATGTGCGCCGCTATCAAGAACCATATAGCGGCCACAGACCAGTTCCAACCATCTCCAAATACCGCGAGGAACTGGCCCTGCGGCAGCAAGTAGCCATGCAGCATGACGAGGCAGCGCCCGCCGACGAGGGCCTTCCCGAGCTGCGCCCCAGCCGTTCAACGCTGTCACCGGGCCTGCGACCCTCTTCGGCTCTGAGCACACGGAGCGCACGCAGTGAGCAGGGCACCCGCAAGAGCAGATCCCGCAGCCGTAGCCGTAGCCGCAGCCGCGGCCGAGACGAAGACGAGGGGGCCCCCGAGATTCCCATGATCGACACATCCCAGACGGACCCAGCCCTTACCGATCCGCGCCAACGTCGCAAAGAATTAGGCGCCAAGAACAAGGAAAAACGACGGCAGCGAGCCGAACGCGAAGTCACGGACCCTGTCACACACCAGACGATTGTCATTCAAGATTTCGACGACGACGCTCTCGAAAACCTGACATTCAACGATGCCGCCACGCTTAGCCCGAGGAAATCCACGTCCTCGGCACGCGACGAGTCCACCGGCACCAAGAAACCTTCCGATCCGGCTGCGCTATACAAGGAATTTCCTGTTCCCGACTTTGGGGGATTGCGGGACGAGATTGAACACATCAGCCGTCAAGGCGCGACAATCGGCGTTTTCGGTGCCGCCATCATTCTGGTCGCCTCCTACGAGATATACAAACTGCTTCCGACCTCGACCAAGCAGGGCAGCAGTATTCCCTGGTTCTTGTTTTATGGCGGCTTTTTCTTGATGGCTTATCTTGCCATCTTTGTTCGAGACTTTAGCTCCAGGCAAACGAGACAACTTTTCGAAGACGAGATCTGGCATGCGCACCGCGAAAAGATGAAGACGGAGGCAGACGAGAGCACCCACGAACGCACCGTGTGGCTCAACTCCGTACTGCGTACATTGTGGCCCATTATCAACCCGGATCTGTTTGCCAGCTTCACTGATATCCTCGAAGACGTCATGCAAGCGTCTATTCCCAAAATTGTTCGCATGGTCAGCATCGAAGATATCGGTCAAGGCAGCGAGCCGCTGCGAATTCTTGGAATTCGTTGGCTGCCAAGTGGTGCCACTTCCGAGACACTCCGGCCCAAGGATGGTTCTGAAAGAGGTGGAAATGGCAAAGACCAAGGCAAGAACGCGGCGGCGGGCAATCCCTTTGGCCCTCACGTCATGGATGACGAAGAAGGGTCCTTTGTTAACCTGGAAATCTCATTCGCTTACAGGACCCGCGCCAGCTCAAGATTGGCCAAGCATCGCAACAACGACTTGCATCTCTTTGTGGCATTTTATCTACCAGGAAATATCAAGATTCCTGTATGGGTCAACTTGCATGGCATTATCGGAACCATTCGAGCCCGACTCCAGCTGATTGCCGATCCGCCATTCATATCTCTCTGTACCGTGACGTTGATGGGTCAGCCAAAAGTCGCCATGAGCTGTGTGCCTCTGGTCCAGCGGGGGCTGAACATCATGGACGTACCGCTGATCAGTAATTTTGTGCAGGCGGCGGTCGACGCTGCTGTGGCACAGTATGTTGCGCCCAAGAGCTTGACCATGGATTTGCAGAAGATCCTTGTTGGCGAAGACTTTAAAAAGAACACCTTGGCCAAAGGCGTTTTAATGGTCACCATCAAGCGAGGCTACGACTTCAAGATGGGCGACGCTGCCATCCCCTTTTTCAGAGAAGGCGGCTCCGACCCTTACGTATCTGTAGGCTGGGCAAAGTTTGGCAAGGTTATTTGGAGCACGCGCATCATGTTCAAGGAAATGTCCCCTTGCTGGGACGAGACCTGTTTTGTTCTAGTCACACCGGAGGAGTTGAACATTGACGAGCGCCTTCGCGTCCAGCTTTGGGACTCTGACCGTTTCACTGCCGACGACGACCTGGGCCGCATCGAAGTCAGCCTGAAAGAAATCATGGAGAACCCAGAGTCTAACGGCAAAATGTCTGAGCGCGCCGACGGCTTCAGAGCTCTCAAGTCTGGAGACAATATGCCGGGCAAGTTGGAATGGAGTGTCGGCTACTTTTCCAAGACCAAGATACTCGACAGCCAGTTCCAGCTGCAGACGCGAGATCCGCGCGTCCGCAACATGGAGCAGCTCAAGAAAAAGGTTGAGCGCACCTGCGAGCGCAAGCTGCGCGAGGCGATGCTCAAAGACGCCACATTGGAGCGCCATGAAGAAGACATGGAAAGAAAGCGCGTGCTCGAGTTCAAGAACGAGCACGACGAAATGATCATTTCAGCACCACCTCCAGAAGAGTACCCGAGTGGTCTGCTCAGCATTCAGATTCATAACCTGACTGGACTCGAAATTAAGAAGCTCAGCAAAGAGACCAAGTCCAAATTTGGTAGTGCCAGTGACGATGAGGAGGAAACTGGTGAAGGCTTGCCCTCATCGTACTGTACCATCATTGTCAACCATCGCAAGACGTTCAAGTCTCGCGTGAAGCCCCAAAACAGCAAACCGTTTTTCAACGCAGGTTGCGAACGGTTTATTCGGGATTGGCGCGACTGCGAGGTCTATGTGTCTGTTCGCGACGCGCGCCTGCATGAAGATGACCCCCTGCTGGGAATCGTTCACCTCCCGCTTGTTCAGGTCTTGAAACAACGTTCTCAGGTCATGGGATGGTGGCCCATTTCTGGCGGCATCGGTAATGGCCGTATCCGGATTTCTCTCGTGTGGCGCAGCGTTTTGCTGCAGGCACCTCGAAATCTACTCGGCTGGCAATACGGCACTCTCGACATTCGCCACAAGGCTATTGGCACCGGCGTGCCGGAGGAGCTGCGCAGTTGCAAGCTTCGTCTGCAATCGAACATTAGCATGGGTAAGATGTATCCATCTGCCACGGAAGACGGCCACGCTGTCTGGGCGACAAAGTCGAGTAAGCACGTCGCTCTGGCGCTGCATCAACGATACAGCAGCTGCTTCGCCATTACCTTTGTGGATGGCCGACGTCTCTTGGGTGACCACATTGCAGCGTTTTGCGTGCTGTGGCTCAAGGATATTCCTGACGAAGAGGAGCAGGAGGTTGATCTCACAATCTGGAAAGGCGACTACAAACGGGCCTTGTCTAACTGCCTAGAGACATGCGGTGAAAGAATGGGCACACTGAAGCTGCGCTTGACACTGTGGGCAGGCATGGGCAGCGCACACACGAGCTGGGCCAACGGTAGCGAGCACCTGCGGCAAGTGGTGGAGGTTATCGACACGGCACGCGACATTCTTCAGACGGACGACTTTGAGAAGAATGTTGGCATCGTGGACGCGGACAACAACGCCGACGCTGCGGACTCGTCGGACGACGACGGCGCCGACAATGACTCGGATAAGGACGACGCGAAAAGCCTGCATCATCTTCGTCACAGCCGCAAGGTGAGCGCAGGCAAAGAGCCAGTGCCGGACGGGAGCATCTCGGACAAGCAGAGCATGCTGGATCAGGTGCGCGACTACAAGAAGAAGGCCAAGACGCTGCACCGCCAACACCGTGGCATCATGCAGTGGAAGATTCCGCGCACGGCCAAATGGGTCAAGAACAAGCTCGGCAGGGTGGAGGATGGGGTGTCGGGCGTGTTTGAACACGATGTGAAGCAAAAGGCGGATATCGAGACAGAAGTTTAATGATGCCGTCCGTGGTGTTGAGAGGCGGTGGACGTTGGGGGACGGCTTTATGATGCACACGAACAGGTTTTCATTTCTTCAGACTTGAAGAATTAATTGCACTATGTAGGTAATAGGTCGACTGAGCATGGCCATGCACGGGAAAACGTGACAAAATGAGTGGCGTTTTGCATGCAAGTTACCACGTACGAATGCAACACACATTGACACATGTATGTTCTTGATGTACTCCAAGTAGCCCTAATGAACATGAAGCTTGCTACCATTGTGGGCAATGACTGTGATGTTTCGAGTCTATATGATTTTATTATTACAATGGTCTATATCGTTTGATTCTGCGTACAGATGCGCGCACCATCCTGGGGGCACACCTCTTGTTCTTGACAGCAATTGATATTGCTGCTTGCGTACCCTAACCCCCCCTCCTGCTTATGCCATGTCCCAACCCAAAGTCTTGAAAAAGTGAAATAACAAAATTACATCACAAGAAAAGGGAGGTTAATTTTTTTTTTAAAAAAGAAACAAAACAAAGCTCTGGCATTTTTCCCTCTTACTTGCTGTTGACCCAGCTGAGGTAACTGTTCCAGCCGATGGAAATGACATTGGCAAAGAGCACACGGTATTGGAGTGGGAGGAAGGCAAAGTTGATGGTCTGGACAAAGGGCCAGACCATCCAGTTGGTGCGGAGGGCGGGCCACCAGGTCTTTTCGAGGCGCTCCTTGGCCGAGTTGCCCTCCATGGTGGCCATGCTGCTGAGGAAGACGCCAATCATGGTGGGCGCAAAGACGGACTGGTCGACAAAGACGCGGGCGAGGGTCTCGACGCGCTTGTTGGTGAATGTGATGCGGCGAGCGAGGAAGTTGAACCAGGTTGTTGCGGCAGGTCCAAAGACGACTGTGTGACGTTAGCGATATTTCTTTTCCTTCCTTTTCTTTTTCTTTCTTGTTTCCTGCTTTTTTTTTTCTTTCGCCCATGTTGCGTCCTTCTGACGACGGCCGTTTGTGCGGCAAAACGCCGTCAGGACGGGGGACGCAGTGTGTGAGAGGGGGGGGAAGAGAGAGAGAGAGAGACTCACCACCTCCATAGAGGGCCATGCGGCCGGTACGGGCAAAGTCATGCTTTTCGAGGCCACGCTGGTCGACGAGCTGCTGGGCGGTGATGTCGCCGGTGGCGAAGAGCACAGCAGTGGTGATGCTCTGGGTGAGAAGGGGGCGCGCGGCGAGGCGGCCATTGTACCTGCGCGTCGTCAGCACCGGGAAGGAGGGGGGAGGGGAGCAAGTTTTGAGAAGACGTACCATCGGAGAAGTGAGACGACCATGGTGAGTGTGAGATTTTATGTGAGATGTGACGAATGAAATTTGAAATTTGAGAATCAAGATGGAATTTTGGTCGCGCAATGGAAATCGAGGCGATATCGGCGGAGGGATGAGATGGATGATTTTTTTTAAAAAAAAGGTGAGGAAAGACACAGTGAGAGGCGGAATGAAGAAAGACTAGTTATAGTGTTATGTCGCGTAACGGAAAATGCCCAGAAACGAAAGAAGAGAAGAATGAAGAAATGCCAATGAAGCAGGAATGATGAGAGGCGAAAGGAGAATCAGTAGATGAGAGTGAGTTGGTGCCAGTGATTTTTTTGACCCTTTTTCGACATGTTCCTTGTCAGACAGGCTTATTATTACTTGCTGGTAGGCGGCAGCCATTTGGGCTTTCTTTCCCCATATTAAAAAAAAATTATGAGCTTGCGGGCCAACAAAAGAGCGCTAACAAAGATGAGCTTTTTGGTTTGCGCAAATAATGATACGAAATTCAACAGGAAAATGGAAATGAGCTTCAGTAGAATTTTGTCATTATCATAAATATTCTTTGGCCATTTTTACCCCTTGTAGTTTCCTCGACTCTGCTCATTGTCACTGCGGATCATGGCCAAGTCAAGTACAGAACCAGGTGCCAGCCAGGCTCGCCCTTCCCGATCTCGTAGCTCCGCACTCCGCCTCCTCCGCCCTTCCCGCGCGCCCACCAAATCTCTCTTTTTCAGGGCCAAAACAAGCACGCGCAGGCAGCGTGGTAAGAGGATTGCCTAAAATGGACTCCCGAAAAAGCAAGATTGCTTTTGGTCGCCAGGCACACAGGCACACGGACCTTGTTCCTGAATGGCTTCCTGTTTCTTGTCGGGAGGCATTCTATCCTTGCCGGAGAATTCAATCATTTTACCCTGTCTGGCCCCTGATGATACTTAATGTATCAGTACTGTACTCCGTAAGTACTGAGTAAACAAGTACGTGCAAGTAGTACCTGTCACCAACAAGGGACCTCACCCCCTGTGCGTGGGTGAATACACCAGTCACGACCAGGGGAGGTCATGCGTGGCCCAAGCACTTACCCGTTCTCATGACCCAGGGGCAACTCGACTCTGGGAAGCTACTATTAGCAACAACTACTTACTGGTACCTCGTTAGGTTGAAAGACACCTGGCAGCCAGTATGCTACTTACCCATGAATTTCGTGACTTCTCGTACAGTGCTTCGACCAACGTTGAGCAAGAGCCGCCTCAACCTTCCCCGTCTTGCCTCTTCCATTACACCAGAGTCCCTTCATCGCCTGTCATGTTTCGTACGTGCGCCATCAGCTTTATTCGCTTCTACAAACAATAGAAACTTGGCACATTAATAGACACACCGATACCCGGGCACAGCCACGCAATCTACCCCGGCATGGCTGTCACCAACAGCTGGGCGTCGCTCGAGGCGCGCTATGGCAAGCTCTTCCGCACGCTCACCTGGGTCGCCTTCATCCCTGCCCTCCCCATGCTCCTCGCCCACGGCTTCATGTCCAAGAATGCAGTCCCCGTCGCCGGCCTCATCCCCCAGTCCCTCTCCACCGTCGCAGGAATATGGCTCCTCCGCCGCAGGAGCAAGTCGCGCCGCGACGCCGACGTGGAAGATGACACCGGCATCATGGGCTCCGTCGAGGGCGCGGTCGAGGAGGGCATCCACGAGATCGACTCGATGGGCGAGACCCTCACCCATCCGTTTCTCGTGTTTGCGTTCGACCTCGCCATCGCAGCGGGCATTATGGTTGTCCTGGTCTACACCTGGAGGTCGTCGAGCAACTCGGCGGCGCTTAGCATGCTTGCCGCCTACGCGACAATCCCTCTCATGCTGAGCTTGTAAGTGCAAGGACCGTGGCGGCTGTGTACATGGTCGGCGGCTAACATCACAGTATTTCACACGTCGCCCTCGCTTTCGCCGCGCTCTGGGATGGCCTCGCTATCCACGGTCACATAAAATGGGCTGCCTCGCGGGCCATTGATTCCGACTGCCCCAACTGCAGTCACAGCCTCTGGCCTGAGCGACCGACGATGCCCTGGTCACGATTCTTCCAAAAGAAGAGCTCATCCGCCTACGCCCCCGTCTTTACAGACGGCGCCCAGTCGTATCACTCAGAAGACGACGATGATCGTGCCATCCCTGGTTATGGCATTGAGCCCGAGACCGTCGAAGTTCGACCCAAGAAGATTGGCAAGAAAGCTTTGACTCCCGTCGACGAGACTTCGGCTCTGTTGGAGTGATGTTGCTCGAAGAGATCAGCCCGCGCCATGCTTCTGCCTGGGGAACCACCATTGTTCGGGATAAGATTGTTTTGTTGATGATACCCTGCTGTTTATGTCTTTGTGTCGAATTCGCGAATACCCCCATGTTGTCTGGATCCAAACGCTGGACTATATTGTGCTTCTATTGTTCATTCGAAACACCTAAAACCTACAATCGCACCGAGTCCTACATAGCTAGAGTTGACCATAATGAATAGCAATGAAGAGCTGCTACGCCAAAGGGTGCGACGTAAGGCTGTCAGTAGTTTCCTTCAGGCTCTCCGTGCCGCGTGGCGAGCTTGCTACATTTGTGTGGCGAATTTTGGCACAACGCATGGGCCGAACAGCAAATACTTCGAGTTTGCACGAGTCACTACTAAAATACTTGAGACAACAATTCATCCGGTACTTTTAGCTGCATATCAATGCAGTAAAGTCTGTTCAGTTCAGCGCTTCTGTTGACGATTATCCCGTCAGAGAACAGAGGCACGTTAGCAATCATGTGCATAGAACCAATGTCTCGAAAGAGGAAAATAAGGAAAAATAGGAACTCGCGGAAGAAGAGAAGAAGAAGAAGTGACCACTCCAGGCAAGAGACCTAGAGGGTTATCCGATCATGACATACTGACAGTTGGCGTTGGCTAGTGCTCTGTTTGTTTCCTCGTTTGAGCGAGTCCTTTGACGTTGGCCGTAATCTGGCCCACAGCGGGTCGCTGCCTCAGGCCAACCCCTCACCCGGCTTTTTGACCGCCAACCCGATGGGGTGACTGATTCCCATCGAATTTATCCAGGTTTTCGACGCAAGACTGCACCACCGAGCCAACCCCGTCTCGTGCCGCCAGCCGGATCCATCCTGACGCAGCCGCCTGACCTCGTTCCATCTCTTCCTCTCCCCCTCTTCCACCCCCCAAGATCCTCACCTCGACTCTCTGACCGCCGCTCATATTCGCTCCTCGCTCCTCGCACCCCATCGCCATGTTGCCGTCCTCGGTACGTCGCGTTGTTGCCTCAACGCCTCCGGCGGCTGCCGGCCTCGCAGCATCAGCGGCTCCTAGGGCCGCCGCTGCTTGTGCCTCGGCCCCCGTCGTCATGCGCGGTCACCAGCGCCGCTTCTCCTCGTCCAAACCATCACGTTCCGACAACGGCTCCAGCGAGTTCTCGGCCGGTCAGTCTGTCCCGGCCTCGTCGCGCCCCGACGGCAAGGCCTCGGGCGACAAGCGGAAACGGAAGAGCAAGGAGTCGTCGGCCCGCGATGCCTCATTCAAGAAGCTCCCCAGCGTCCCTGCTACCCACCACATGTCCCATGAAGGTATGCTGCCCGGGAAGGGGAGCCAGTCCATCCCACTTTGCGAGCCTGGCAACCCCTCTCCATGTGTGAAACTTTTATATACTGACAATGAGTTTGCTAGCACTTGGCCTTTCAAGCTTCTTCTCCCTTCATCGCCCCATCTCCATCACCCAGACGATGCCGCGAACCGTTTCCGAGGAGCACTTTGCTTCCATCTTTGCGGCCCGCTCCAAGGCCAGCCGTATCTCCGAGACCATGTCCACCCTGTCCGACACCATCGACCAGCTCGAGGGGCCCATGGCCCAAATGACGATTGGCGGCCAGGAGGAGCAGATGCAAAACGGCATGCAGCGCCTCGAGGTTCGCAACCCCGACGGAAGCGAATCCAGTGTTTACCTGCAGGTCGACACGATGTCGGGTGACTTTTTGCCATTCCGCCCGCCCCCTCTGCCCCAGGCACAGACAGCTGGTGGTGAAGGTGAAACCGCTAATATGGCGGCCGACGCCGAGGCGGCCGAAGAGAACCCCCAACATCGCGTCTATAAGGCCATGTTCACCATCGAAGAGTCCACCGAGCCTGACGGCCAGATCCGCATCGTCGCCCACAGCCCGCGTATCGTCAACGAGGACCAGCCGCGCAGCTTCATTGAGCGCCTCGCTCAGCGCCAGCTGCGCTTCGACGAGTCTCGCGCCCGCCGCATCAGCGGGCACCACGCCGCCGGTGAGACCATGGAGGCCATCAGCGTCAAGCGCCAGCGCAAGCTCCGCATGAAGAAGCACAAGTATAAGAAGTTTATGAAGCGAACGAGGAACCTGCGACGCAAGCTCGACCGCACGTAACGGCGACCAAGAGGTTGCGTATTTCTGCGCGTGTATATTATAACTAATTTCCCTTTGTCGATTCCTCTACGCTGGCACATTTTCATCGGGTCGGGACTGGTTTGCGAAGCGGCCTGCCTGGTCTAGCGGTCTTACGGTCTTGGCCGTATTGAGACCAGGCATACTGCTAAGATCTGTTTTTCGACTTGTCTTTTTCGCACTACGATACATCATAGACATTGCAGCAGCACTTTGCCAACATAGAAACCATTTAAAACCAGTCGTGTGTCCGCTGCGGTGCATGTTTGCTTCAAAGATGGCGTTCATTTATGTAAATGGGCCTCAGATCTAGTCGTAATGACAAACTTGAAAACACTCCTGCACTTTAACATTTATGACGTATAGAACAACAAGCAAACACGTTCACCAAATAACGATTAGCGTGAGTGCTGCAAGAGGAAGGAATAGATGTTCGCCAAACACATGGGCCGTTCCCTGGTATCATTATCACAGCTCATACTTACGTAATATGCAACTCTCAATATAAATGTGTCGTGTATTACAAGAGTCACCATTTTTAATAATACTGTCAACTGTTGGAAAGGCAACATTGATACGGTCTTACTACGAAGTACACCAGAACCGGTTGTGAAATGCCCCATAAAAGTTTCGAGCCGCTGCGACACACCGCCTGGCAGAAAGCCAACAGCCCGCCAAAATTTTGGATTTTGCCCGCCGCCAAATTCTGGCCCAGCCAGTTTCGGTAGCCAATTTTTCTGCCATTGCTGGGTCATCTTGATCGATTTCAACCACGAAATTGACAAAGCTCACAACATGTCTGCTCGAAAACAAGTGTGAGTAACTTGGATGTTCTTCGAAAGAAGCCGAGAACAACTTTTTTGTGAATTCCAGGAGCTTCAGCTAACCCTCGCAGCGATCCCCGGATCGGCGCCTTGATTCGCAATGGTCTACAAGAAAAGAAGAGAAGCTTCTTTGTCGTTGTCGGCGATCACAGCAAAGATGTGATTGTACGCCTGCACTACATCATGTCACGAGTCGACATCAAGCAAAACAAATCGATCCTGTGGGCGTATAAGAATAAACTGTTGAACTTTACTAGGTATGGAGCGCGCGCATGATGCTCTGGAGCCAGCCGGGCGTTCATTCCGACTAATCTGTGTGCCAATTGCAGTCACCGAAAGAAGCGCGAGGCCAAGATCAAGAAAGAAATCAAAAAAGGCATTCGCGAAGTCAACGACGAAGATCCGTTCGAGCTGTTCATCTCGCTGCACAACATCCGCTACACCTACTACAAGGAGACGGACAAGATTCTCGGCAACACCTACGGCATGTGCATTCTGCAGGACTTCGAGGCCGTGACACCCAACATTCTTGCACGAACCATCGAGACGGTCGAGGGTGGCGGTCTGGTCATCCTGCTGCTCAAAGGCATGAACTCGCTGCGCCAGCTGTACAACCTCTCCATGGACGTGCACTCGCGATACCGCACCGAAGCCCATGCCGACGTTGTCGCCCGCTTCAACGAGCGCTTCCTGCTCTCGCTTGGCGGCTGCGATTCGTGCCTTGTCATCGACGACGAACTCAACGTGCTCCCCATCTCGGGCGGCAAAGACGTCAAGGCCCTCCCGCCGCCAGACAGGGACGAGAACAAGACACCCGCGCAGCGCGAGCTCGAGACCATCGAGGACGATACACAGGACCGCCAGCCCATCGGATCCCTCGTCAATCTCGCCCGAACTGTCGATCAGGCCAAGGCCCTCCTCACTTTCACAGACGCCATCGCTGAGAAGACGCTGCGCAGCACGGTGGCGCTGACTGCCGCCAGAGGTCGTGGCAAGTCGGCCGCGCTCGGCGTGGCGGTCGCTGCCGCGGTGGCCTACGGCTACAGCAACATTTTCATCACATCGCCCTCGCCAGAAAACTTGAAGACGTTGTTTGAGTTTGTCTTTAAGGGATTCGACGCGCTAGGCTACGCCGACCACGCCGATTACTCGATTATCCAGAGCACGAACCCCGACTTCAACAAGGCCATTGTTCGTGTCAATATTCACCGTCAGCACCGCCAGACGATCCAATATATTCGCCCACAGGATGCTCACGTCCTCGGACAAGCTGAATTGGTCGTTATCGATGAGGCTGCTGCTATCCCTCTACCGCTGGTCCGCAAGCTGATGGGCCCCTACCTCGTCTTCATGGCATCTACTATCAACGGTTACGAAGGTACTGGTCGTTCTCTGTCGCTCAAGCTTATCAAGCAACTGCGTGAGCAGTCGCGTACTGCCTCTGCGGGCGGCGCTGAAACGGAGATTGCCGATCGCGCCACCGGCCGTGCGGCTAAAGGCGAAGAGTTCCAAGCTGGCCGTAAGCTGCGTGAAATCACACTCTCTGAGCCTATTCGTTATGCACAGGGCGATAGTGTCGAGAAGTGGCTGAACAAGCTGCTGTGTCTCGACGCCCAGCTGCCAAAGGTCAAGGCCGGATCCCCTGATCCCTCCCAGTGTGAGCTCTGGAATATCAACCGTGATACCCTATTCTCATTCCACCATGTATCTGAGGCCTTCCTCCAGCAAATGGTTGCGTTGTACGTGGCCAGTCACTACAAGAACACCCCCGACGACCTTCAGCTGATGAGCGATGCTCCTGCTCACGAGCTCTTCGTTCTGACTGGTCCCCGCTCCGATCAAACCAGCAGGCTCCCAGAACCTCTGTGTGTGATTCAAGTCGCGCTTGAGGGTAAGATTAGCAGAGAAAGTGTGCTGAACAGTCTGAGCCGCGGTCAAAGACCCCACGGCGACCTTATACCTTGGCTTGTCAGCCAACAATTCCAGGATGAGAACTTTGCGACACTATCTGGCGCTCGTGTCGTCCGAATTGCTACCAACCCCGAGTACATGTCCCAGGGTTACGGCTCCAAGGCCCTGGAGCTTCTCATCAATTATTACGAGGGCAAGTTTACCAATCTGTCCGAAGACGAGGACCAAGTCATGAACGACCGTGTCAGCAGAGCTACTGATGCTGAGCTTTCAAAGACGTCGCTGCTCGACGACAAGATCGCCGTGCGCGACGCCAGCAAGATGCCACCTCTATTTACCAGCCTGGCACAGAAGCGACCTAGTAAGCTGGACTACATCGGCGTCAGCTACGGCCTGACCAAGGAGCTACAGAAATTCTGGAAGCGGTCTGCTTTCGCTCCCGTGTATCTGCGCCAAACGGCCAATGATCTGACTGGCGAGCACACCTGTGTCATGCTGCGGCCGCTCGAAACTGGCGACGACTCGAGCTGGCTCGGTGAGTTCTCGCGTGATTTCCAAAAACGATTCACTTCTCTCCTCTCCTACCAATTCCGCACCTTCAACGTCCAAATGGCCCTCAGTATCGACGAGGCTGCCTCTACTGGTGCCAAGCTCGATGGCACGGAGGTCGCGCCCTTAACAAAGGAGGAGCTAGACCGCTACATGTCGCCGTTTGATCTGAAGCGCCTAGAGTCATATGCCAACAACATGCTCGACTACCATGTCATTCTTGATCTACTTCCCACGATTGCCAGCCTTTACTTCAACGGCAAGCTCAAGCAGGGTGTGAACCTGACGGGTATCCAAAAGGGCATCGTCATGGCCATGGGTCTTCAGCGCAAAGACTTTGACGCGGCCTCGCAAGACCTGACCGTGCCCGCGCCACAGCTCATGGCTATGTTCATCAAGATTTTGCGCAAGGTGACGACGCACTTTGCCAGCCTCGTGTCTGCAGCCGTGGACGCGGAGCTGCCCAAGGTCCAGCAGGTGGGCGTCAGTCGCGCCGATGCCAGCGGCGCACACGATGATGAAGTAGTAAGCGACAAGTATGCGCCGCTGACCACTTCGCTCGATGACGAGCTGGAGGAGGGCGGCAATGAGGCTCTGCAGCAGCTAAGAAAGAAGCAACGCGAGATGATTGACTCGCTGCCTCTCGATCAGTACGCCATCGATGGCGATGCTCCCGCGTGGGAGGAGGCCGAGAAGCAGCTGAAGAATGCGGCCAAGGATGGAAAAGGCACCGGTGTTGTGAGCGTCAAGTCGGGTAAGGCGAAGCGCAAGGCAGGCACGACAGCCGGTGAGGTGTACGAGGAGACGTTTGGCGACAAGTCGTCAAGGAAAAAGGCGAAGAAGGGCAAAAAGGCCTAAGGGACCAGATTCCTATTAAGTCGTTGTTGGAGGATGGATAAATGTGCCAAGTCCATCTACACGATAGGCGTTTTCTGTGTTTTTGCGTTTGCTGTTTAGACCATATCACCTGTCGATGCGGGCGCTGTTGTACATACACACTATTGAATGAAGCATGTTTGAACATCCACCTTGGCCAACGGTGTTGATAGGATGTCGAGGCGTAATTGCTGCCACTCCTTTACCTGTGCGACTGTTTAATTTGAGACAAGTCACTGCCAATGGAATCCAAGCCGCGGGGGGCTGGCTTTGGATCTGTACGACCCCTGGTCTGAGAGATGGCTACGCCCGCACCATTCAATGCGCCTGTTCCCTTGTCCAATTTCGACGGGATATGCGATGAAGCGGTAAAACCGGGAGCTTGCATTCCCCCTCGCGAAAGTGGCGAGCTTCTAGGCGGAGCACAGCGCTGGCCCTCAGCCCGTGTTCACCTATTAGGTGTCGAGACGAGGCGAGCAATTGGCAGCTGTCAAGCCGTGACGGACTTGTCGGTTGGTCGTGTTTGCACTGCTATCCCCTTTCATCATTTTCCCGCCACCTCATATACTACTCCCCGCACATATTTCCACTGTTTGATGCATTTCAGTTATCAGAGCCATATTTTCCAGTATTCTTTTTCTCAGTGATTTCCTCCCCCCCGGTCTCTTTATCTGACGGGATCCTGGGACGGGGCGTCCGACGACGATTGGCGGATACGTGGCAAACGAGCGACAACGCCGCCGACGACAACTCGTACCAAGCGGAGTCTGAGCTCTCGAGGACAAGGAGCAAGTTCCTGCGTCCCCAAGTTTGGCTTCGAGGGTCCAAGCATCCATCCCTGGGCTCCGCCCATATGTGCAGACCAGTGTACTTTGCCTGCCCCTACTGCGACGCCCGGCGCTTCTTCATGTGGGAGGAGTGCAGCCGGTTCTGGGCGCGCTACCAGTACATCGTCATTGATCAGGGCAACTTTGAGCTGCGACCGCGGTTCAGTCGCAGGCCGGATGAGCCGCCATTATGTGGCGGCACCGTACAGCCGCCCAAGAATCGGGAGTTTATCCTGGGCAGATGCCCTCGACTACAATTGTGCCCCTCGCTGCAGCCGTTCCTTCAGCAGCAGCCGCAGCAGCAATGGACGTGGTGGGGAGGGAATGGTAGGATGCCGGCCCACGGCCACGGCCTGGCTGCGGGCTGGGGCGAGACACCGGAGGAGAGGCGGAGGAGGGAGTTTGCAGAGCGCTTCTTTAGGAAGCTCCCAGTACAGCGCCTACAGAGGTTCGATGCCCCCCCGGTTGGCGATGACAACGCCGCCGACGACGACGACAAATTGCGAGGAGAGGAATACACCATTGACCACGCGGGCGAGGAGCCACCAGAGTTGTCTGGTCAGACGATCGCATCGGTCCCCGAGCCGCCCGAGCCGCTCGAGGTGCGGCGGCCGATTTCCGGCCAGGAATTGTCGCAAAGCCTTGATAGTACCTTCATCGAGTCCGGTTCCGAGGTTGATAGCTTTGACTGGAATCTGCAGTGCAAGTCACTGCGGGCCCTCAACGTTGATGCGGCGCATTCAATCTGAGCCACACTTTATACTTCATCCAAGGCTGGGGGACGCACCCAAGGCCCCAGGACACGGAAGAGACATGGCCGTGGCCTGGCTCACGACCCAAGCAACTGGGGACAGCAGACACTATTAGTTGTAGTGGCTGTTGTGTGGTGATGAGTTTATTGATTAGCGTCTGGGTTAACGCCAAGCGATATGGGGCACGGCTAGTTCGTCCCATGCAATCAGGTAATGATTACAAAAGAGATAGGAACAAGTGGGAAGGCGAAATGCCGAGGTCTGAGGCTTACATCGATGGGCAAACAGAGCGTGATTGGGCAATTGGGACATTAGCTCGATACTTGAGGCACGACGCGGGGAGAGATACACTGGAAGCAGCGGGGCTTGGTGATTATCGTTCGGAACGACGATATTCATGACGCAGCGAATGCCCACATTTAACCAAAAGCACCAGAATTAGCGAAAGTCTTTCAATTACCCATGATTCTTTTGCTTCTTCCATTTCGCTTCCGCATAGAAACCAGCCCAGCTGCTCGTCATCTTGCAGTCTTGGTTGTGAAGTCAACCCCGCCTACGCACCCCGACGATGCGTCGACTTACACGGCTCGCCGCCCTCTTCCTCGGCCTCGCGCCGCCAGCCGCCCTCGCCGAGCAGGTGGCCAACTTTGACGTCTCCCAGGCCGCGGCCGAGGCGCACGACTGCGGCGCCGTGTGCCAGGCGCGCCTAGCTCTCACCATTCCCGCCGACCGGGCGGCCGTCGGGCGGGACTTTGACGCCGCCTTCTACGCCACCGCCGCCAACTTTTCCCAAGCCTCGTCGCGGCCCGGCGACGTTCTCAAGCTCGCAGCCGTCGACCCGCACGCGCTCGCCATTGACGGCGGCGCAACGGCGTACCGCATCCAGTACGTGTCGATCGACGCCGACGGCGCCGTCGTGCCCGTGACGGGCTTCATCGCCTTTCCCTTCACGCCGCACATCCCGCCAGACGGCCAGGCGCCGTCCCGGTACCGGCTCGCCGCGTTTGCGCACGGGACGGTCGGCATCTATCGCGGGTGCGCGCCGTCCAACGGCGACGAGCTCTACGACTACGGCACCTGGCAGCCGGCGCTGCGGCGCGGCTACGCCGTCGTGGCGACCGACTACGCGGGCCTCGGCAACGGCTATACGACGCACAAGTACCTCTACCTGCCGGCTCACGCGAGCGACATCTACTACGCCGTCGTGGCGGCCCGCAAGCTCTTTGGATCGCGCCTCACGGATGAGTGGGTGAGTTTTGGGCACTCGCAGGGCGGCGGCGCGGCGTGGAAGCTCGCCGAGAGCACATACGTACGCAACGATACGGCGTATCTGGGCACTGTGGCTGTGGCGCCAGCCACCTTTGCCGTGGATCAAATCTTTGAAGCGGCCGTTGACGGCCTCGCTAGCGGCGGCAACAGCAGCAGCGGTGGCGTAGGCGCCGGCGTGGGCTTTCTGCCACTCATTCCGGCGGCGGTGAAGCGCGTCATCCCGGCGTACAATGAGAGCATCCTGGCGCCGACGCTGCGGCGGCGCGTGGCCATGGTCGAAGACGCCCAGCTCTGCCTCGAGGGCGTGCTCGGGCTGACGCTCGACCTCGGCCTGCCGCAGATCGCCTCGGTCGCGGGTGCGCTGCGGGACCGCGCGACGCTGCGCCGCTGGCAGGACATGGCGGCACCTGCGCAAGGGGACGCCTCGCCGGCGCCGATCCTGGTGATGCAGGGCCAGCAGGACACGGCGGTGCGGTGGCAGACGACGGAGGAGGCGTGGAGGCGCGCGTGCGCCGCGGGCAACGAGGTGCACCTCCGGCTGTTCCCGACGCAGGGCCACCGCCCGAGCCTCTCGGCCGGTGAGCCCGAGTGGCTAGCTTGGATGGATCATCTGTTTGAGAAGAAGGCGGCGATAGGGGAGGGTGGAGCCTGCAGCGCGGCGGCGAAGCCGGAGTGTACAAAGGTTACGAGGGAGCCGTTTG
This sequence comes from Cordyceps javanica, assembly GCF_051103115.1. Classification (NCBI taxonomy): domain Eukaryota; kingdom Fungi; phylum Ascomycota; class Sordariomycetes; order Hypocreales; family Cordycipitaceae; genus Cordyceps; species Cordyceps javanica. The sequence continues at coordinate 1,822,400 of NC_139299.1, forward strand.
ATATCAAGTATGTGAAGGCGCCAACAGACGTGGAGTTGAAACCGTACCTAGGCCCGTTGAACCAAACCATGCAGGTTAGTGGAAGAAGATAGACGTACAATTAGCAATCACGATCAAAAGAACGATTGATGGGACTTTCATGCCGGCTCGCGAGAGCCAGGGCCGACGTCATCCCGGGGAGGTGGGCACTGGTGAGCTGCTCTCTTTGCGTTATGGTCTTTTTCGCCTGACGGAGTTACTCACCGTTGCATGGCATATAGAGCATGTGAAAGAAGGGCAGCGAGTAACATAATAATGTGAAATTGGCTTGTATGTTCCCCCCACCATCCGTCTGAATAGTGCGGGGATATCCCGGACTTAGGATATAGCGTCACTATAAATGTCCATGACATCTCGACGATGTCATGTAACCTGGAGCAGAAACTTGTTAGCCAATTTACTCCAGGGCATCTACTCTGTTTATTTACATTTACGTCCGCGGCGCTCTCGCAAAGATTGCATAACCATGTCACAGACTACCTCTGGCATGTCCCCGGGGACATTCACGACGCCCTCCCGTCCCCTGCGGTGGCTCATCACGGGCTGCTCCTCCGGTCTCGGTCTCGCCCTGGCGCGGTACGCCCTGGCGCGGGGCCACTTTGTCATCGCCACCTCGCGCAACCCTGCGGGGACGCCGGAGCTCGTCGCCGAGGTGGAGCGGGACGTCGGCGACGGCGGGCGGCGCGGGCGCTGGGTGAAGCTCGACGTGACGGATCCGGACAGCGGCGCCGTCGTGCGGAAGCTGGAGGAGGAGGACGGCATGCCAATCGACGTGCTGGTCAGCAGCGCGGCGGCGTCGGTGCACGCCGTCGTCGAGTCCTTCACCGAGGACGAGGTCAGGGCGCAGGCGGAGGTGCTGTACTTTGGGCCGTTTCGGCTCATACGCGCGGCCGTGCCGTACATGCGCCGGCGGCGGTTCGGCATCGTCGTCAACATTAGCACGGGAGCGGCCCTCGAGGGGCGAGAAAGCATGGGGACATACTCGTCCGGCAAAGCGGCGACGGACGGTGCGTAGATGATGGATTTCACATTTTTTCTTCTTCTTCTTCTTTCCCCCCTGTTCTTCTCGTCCACACCACCTCTCCCCCGCCCCCGCCCCCCGAAAACAGGAGGCCTCTGTTGCTAACACTCCCAGCAAGCCATGGTCAAGGTGCTGGCCAAGGAGGTGGCCGAGTTCAACATCCGCACGCTCACCGTGCATCTCGGCTCGTTCAACACCAACATGCCAACGGCCGCGGCCGCAGGCGGCGCACCGTTGCCGGAGGATTACCGGGGCAGCGTTGCGGACAGGACCATTGGCGTCATGCGCGACGGGCCGTTTGCGGCGCGCGGGGACAAGGACAAGGCCGTCCGTCACATTTACGAGGTGGCCATGGGCCAGGGCGCCGGCAGAGGCCACGAGGGCGAGTTTTTCCTCCCGCTGGGCGAGGAGATGCCGGCGAGGATCAGGCTGGTGCGCGACCGGCTCGACCACTGCCTCGCCGTGTATGGAGATGTGTGCACGAGCGTCGGGCTTGACACTGCGCAGGACTAGTTTGAAATTGCTCAAAAAAAAGGCGCCGAATAGAGAGCTATATCGAGCGTTGATCATTCTCCATATACCGGGGAGCTTCATCCCTTTCTACCGTTCACCGAGCTTTTACTCAGTAGAGGCCATATCGTGAGAGTTTGGCCCAACGTAGCACGCGGACTAGATAGCTGCGGGAAAGGAAGCTGCACAAAACTCGATGGTAAAAAGATGCAATTGTATATCACGCATATTACTCATCGCGCCGCACATCAAGAACACCAGATGCTGCGTACAATTCTGCCACGCGGGTAGGCTACGGGAGCACCGGGTTTCATGAAGCCCCCGACGTCATTTGGCGGCGTCCCCCAATCTGGCAGGGCGGACGAGACCCCTGCCTAGATTTTTTAAAGGTAACGATTCACGAATAAGTACGGATATCCGTATCAGTACTCCGTACCGATACTCGGTACCCTCATACCCAGTAAACAAAGCGTAGCCCGGCTGGGGCGAATAATAAGCTGCCTAATAATGGCCATAATATTATCCCCTTTTTTTCTGCGTGTCAGGTACCAGTAAGCGCAGGTGGATGCGGCCAAGACCGGGGGAAAAGTACCTGCTCAAGGGTCAACAGCAAAAAAAAAAGCCGCTCGTGCCGGGACGGGCGGGATTGAATGTACTGAGTAAATAAGCACTGAGTAGTTATTTTGTTGGTCATTTCAATTTCTGAGGAGAAGAAACAATTTCCCTCAATCTCAAACCTTGATTCTCACTCTCTTTTCAAGCTCACTTCTTGACCCTTTTTCATCCTTGCAAAACAATCCAGGATCGGAATTCGTTTCACCCTTACCTAGTGGAAACAGAAACGCCCAACTCACCTATAAGGTTACTTGTTACTTTTACTTGCCTGAGCACTGAGCAGTGACACGCCAAAGCGCCCCATAAAAAATTATCAGCAAAGTGCCATTGCGCATCATCAACAAGAAAAGCCCTTCTCCCTTCATCCACTCGTCAATCTTTTCTCTTCTTTCCATCTATCCAATTTCCCCCTTCGTCTCCTCGGGCCTCTCCCTCCATTTCGACAATGCTCCCTTGTGCTCTCGTCGGCGTCATCGCCCTCTGCGGCGCCGCCTCGGCCGCCGCCGTCGCCGTCGCCGCCCCGGAAATCACCCCGGCGGCCGTCCTGCATCGTCGCGATCCCGCCGGCGAGCTGGACCCCTGGGTCAGCGTCAACGAGGACCCCTCGGCCACCACCTACACGCCCCAGTGGACGACCGACGGCGACGGCAAGTCGAGCCTCAAGGACGCCGCCCCCTCCAGCCTCACCGGCTCCGTCTTCTCCTTCACCACCCTCGGCGAGCCCACCACCACCACCGGCGACCCTCCCAACCCGACGGCCAGCAACAACAAGGGCACCGGTGCCTTTTCCCTCTGCTCCAAAGAGGACAGCAGCGTCGAGCCCTTTTGCAGACCCAGGATCAACTCGTCCCTCGAGCCCGGCAACGTCTACTACCGTGCGTCGCTGATGCGTCATGACCAACATCCCTTGCTCTTTTTTGTTCTTTGCCCTGCTAACAGCTTTCATAGTGACGTGGGATCCCAAACACTACGCGAACCAGCTCAACCAGTCTTACTTCCTCACCGTCCAGGTCAAGCAGCAGAACCGCACCACCAAGGAATGGGTCTTCCTCTCCGACTTTGATCACGTCCAGGTGCCTGCCAAGCAGGGCTACTTCCCCTTCGCCGTCACCGACAGCCTCCTCGACGGCCACGACACCAACAACATCACCGTGACCCTGCAGAGCCGCCTCAACAGCACCATTGGCGACCCCGACACCGTCACCGACGCCTACCCCCTCACCGTCGCCAAGTTCAAGTATCCCGCCACGGCCCCCAACCGCGGCGTCGCCGGCCAGACTCTCACCATTGCCCTGCCCGTCGTCTTCGGCACCATCCTCCTGCTCGTCGTCGGCCTCTGCCTCTGGAACCGCAAGACGCGCCGCATCCATCTCGGCGACATCATGCCCCGCAAGAGCACGCGCGGCTACTCGGGACGCGCCGAGCGCCGACGCCGCATGTTTGGCTCCTCCTCCGCCGCCGCCGCCACCGACGCCGACCACGACATCCAGCTCGGCAACGGCTTCCCCGACGATGGCCCCGACTATCGCGACGTGCCCGCGCGCGGCGGCGACCGACACCGCGACAGCCTCGACAGCCTCGAGCCCTCGCCCGTGCACGACAGCTTCCAGCAGCAGGGCACCACGGGCGGGCGCAATGCGTTCCGCGACGAGATGGCCCGCCAGCGCAATGAACGCTCCGGCGGTCTATAAATTCTTTTTGGCCTCGAAGCAAAGAATTTCAACTATTTTCTTTGTCTTCTTTTTTTCAAATCTAAACAGAAGAAGCTGTGAGAATACTAAAGAAGGAGATGGAAAACATGTAATGAAGGCCTTAAAGGCAGGGCAAGGCGAAAAGTAGAGTTTTGCTACTACCATCATTGAGAAAAGGCGTTGGGACGGTCATGATTGAAATTTTCCTGTACTGTTCATGTTTTCTACCATGCTGCCTGTATCAACCGCAGAGGGTCAATTTGTTTTTATTGTATAATGACGCAAAGAAGACTATGAAATACGAAGAGAGTTGGTGACCCATGCCATTCATTCCACCCTTCTAATCAGGCCCGGGATTGACGTTGCACTTTTGCCCAGAACCAAAATTCCTCGTGATGGAACCAGGGGATGTATATTGCATCCATGGTGAATATTGGATGGAATATGCTTTCCTGTACCCCAACATGCAAGCCTTTTGCTTCCGCGATGGCAGTACTGCGCACAAGACATGGTGAAATTACGCAATAGAATTAGTATCCAAGTCAACCCTGGATACTGCGTCTTGCAAGGCTAGTTTTCGCTTTGCGTTTCGAAGAATTAATTCATGCTTTCGTATTGTTCTGTATTGTTCTGCATTTTTCTGCATTTTTCTGCATTGTTTTTTTTTTCTTTTCATGGCTCATTTCAATCATTAGCGACAAAAGAAATTCAAAAATCGTGTGGCATCTATGCCACTTGTCCGTGAATCCTCCTCTTCAGCACAAAAAAGTCCCGAATCCAGCTCCTCCCCCACCTTGCCGTCAGCCGACACACCAGAGCAGCACCGCCCCCCATATCCCGATTCTCGACGCCCAGTACCGGGCTCCCGGGCTCGTCGTCGTCGTTGTAGGCGGGCCTCCGTTCTTGTTCACGCTCCCGTCGTGCTGTATGCGCAGGTCGCGCGTGAGCCCCGCCGGGTAGCACGTCGTGCCCTTGGCGCAGGGCACGGTGACGCTCCAGCGGCCGGCGGCGCAGCGCTGCCACGAGCCGGTCATGCAGTTCCACTGGCCCTCGTCGGAGCAGGACGAACCGGCCTGCTGCTGCCGGGCTTGCAGGCGAGGGCGAGAGCGGCGGCGGCGCGACGAATGCTCCTGTTCTGTGGTGGAGGTGGAGGAGTAGGAGGAGGAGGCGGCAACGGCGGCGACGGGAACAAAGGTGGCGACGTCGACGTCGCGGACCACGGCCGGGCTGATTTCTTGTAAGCCACCGCCACCATCGGGGCCGACGGCGGCGAGGGCATGTGCCATGAGAAGCAACAGCCAGAGGAGGCACGACGTCTGAAGAAACTGGTACATGTCGTACAGAAACAACAAAGCGTTCATGGCCTACTCGATATCAAGTTGTACCACCGAGCCGGGGTTTCTTTTTCTTCCGAAATAGAAATAAGTGTGCTGGTTTCCAGCACAGGAAAACCAGCAAGGTGGAAAATGCCTTTTCCTTTCTTCCGTGTTAGCACATACGTGCTGTGGACGACCTGTGCAGAAACGGAGTATAATTCAACACAAACTACCGCGCAGGGTGATTCAGAGGAAAGTAAGCGAAACCCAGAAGACAAAAAAAAAAAAAAGAATCCATCTCACAGGAAGGCAGAGCCTCTTTGTACTGCAAAGAGTTGTATCACCATGGGGTGAAATTGGTGCCCAAAGCTCGTTAGTCCTCCTCCGCCCACCCCGGACCGGAGGTGCGCTTCCGATTGGGGGGAAAAGGGACGAAAGTCGGTGTATGGAAGGAAAGCTTTGGGCCAAAAGAGCCACCCACCCATACTTGGTACTATCGTGTCGAGCAAAGATTAGTTAGCTTTGGTCCTTTCAGGCACGCAATTGTGAATTGGCGGGTGGGCTGGGTGCCTGAGATTCAGGTACCCGATATTACGGTATGAGGCGTGCTGACTGATGTGTATGTAGATGCTAATCGATGACCGGTGGCTCGTTTACATAGCAAATAAGTAGAAAACTAGGATCCATTTCGTAAATCGTAAAGTGGTATCAATGTCCTTTCAGAGTAAAAGAAGACCTTTCTTTATATTCTTCCCATTCCGTCCGTCCCCTTTGGCTCTCGTATGTGCCACCCGTTTCCACAGACGGACCCCATCTCTCCAAGTCACCGCCAATTCTTCCGTCCATCACTGAATCACAATCCTGCCCATCCCTCCCCTCCCCTCCCCTTAACCAAAAAAAAAGTCATGTGATCATGCGAGCGAGAATAGAAGCAATGAAGTAGCAAATAAAGAAATCAAGAAAAGCAGCGCATAGTATTCATTCACCCCCTCTCTCCCGCTCGCGCTTGGGGGGCGGCCTGCCTCCCTCTCCAAATCTCATGGCCCCCTCGCTGCCTGCTCCTCGTCCTGCTTCTGCTGCGCCGCGCGCAGCTCCGCCTGGTAGCCGCTCTGCATCCTCCTCAGCGCGCGGCGTCGCAGGCAGTAGATGGCCAGCCCGCCGAGCGTCACGCTGGCGGCGACGAGGGCGATGAGGAGCCCCACGAGGAGGGTGTTGTGCGCGGCCTCGGCCTCGGAGACGACGATGCCGTCGATGGCAAAGTATGTAGTCGCCCTTGGGGGCGGACCGGTCTGGCTATCGGGATCGGCGGCGGCGGCGGCGGCGGCGGCGTGGGGTTGTTGCTGAGACATCATGATGGAGGTGGTGGTGGTGGTGATGGTGGTGATGGGCGGTGCAGACCCTTGCATGGTTGTCGCGTAGAGCTCTTGACCAATAAAGCCGAATTCCATCGTGACAAAGGAAACTGTGTGTGTGTTTGAATGAGGCTTCCTTTGCGAGGCTGGACAAGAGTACCTCTTTTTTCTTTCCTTTTCCCCTTTGATCGATGGATGATGCGCTTATGAGAGAAGAGGGTTCGAGTTGGCCAACATGTCCGGCACGGGCTCGTTTTTCTAATGCACACTCCTTCCACAGTCAGCGTGATACAAAAAGCCTACCTTGCAGTGAATCTCGTGCTACATTGTCCGCCCCTCTCGATTGTTCTCTGGTGGTTTCGGTACGATGCTGCACCTCAAGAGAAAGAACAATCCTAGCGCTGCGCGTTTGCTGCTCGTGTAAGCTGCAGCTCTGCAGATGTGTGTCTGTGGGTGGGTTGTATCAGCCAAGTGTGACCAACGCACTGCGTCTCACCATCATCTGAGCAGCGAACGAAGAGTTCACGCATACCGCCAGATAGAAGAGTTGAGTGGAAAAGATTGGATGATGATAGTATTAAGTACAATAGTTGTCTAATATGCAAGGAGAGTAATGTATCCGTGTGTCTATACAATGATTGAAAAAAAAACAAAGAAAAAACAAAACAAAAAGCGGGAGCCGAGTGGTCTGTACGCAACTCATGGGCATTTTTGCGCTCCAATCGCGCCGGTATTACCGAGAAATTCGCCATTCTTTTGGCAGACAAATGAAATAAAACGGAAGACTAGATCCAGCGAGGAAAGCAATCCGTTGTATATAATGCATGGAAAAATGTTACCTGTCGTACTCTTCTCGTGCGACCACCTCAGTTTGATACATGTCGTGAGACGTTCAACTGTCATTCTGCGTAATCATAAACCCCTCTCGCAGGTGCAAGTTAGGCGCGTCGGCCGGTAGCGTTGGTTGGGGGGTAGGGAGGGTGCCACTGGCCATTGTCAAAAGTATGAGTCCATTGGCCATCGTCAACAGATTGCGTAGAGGAGGACGATGGTGCGGCGGTCGTCGACAAAGTTCCAGTCAGGGCAGTCGTAGTAGACTGTGCGGCTGGCTGTGTGATCGAGGCCATCGTGCGGGTGGTCGGCGTGCCGGTTGGTTGGGAATTATACGAGGCCGACGAGGGTTGAGCTCCAATGGTAGAACCCGAGGTTTTCGAAGCAGGGGCGGATTCAGTTGGGATAGGCTTCTCGCTGGTATTCGTAGACTTGGTGATATCGGCAGTCGTAGTGCTCGTAGTAAGGCTCTTGGAGCTCGTCGCAGTTTCGGAAGTAGATGTCGAACTGCTGGCGCCACCGGTGGTGATTGTACTTAGTGTCGTGAGAGTCGGCGAGACCACAATTGTGCTGGGCTCGACAATAGTTGTAACTTCAACAGTTGTAGGAACAATTACTGTCTTGGTATCATTCACGATGCTCGTGACGACATCAGTAATCGTCACGGTCGCGGCCGCAGCCGTGACAGTTTGGGGACTCGCCGTCGCCGTTACATATTTGGTGACGGCAGCTTGCGTCTGCGTGGTAGTCTCGGTAACAGTCACGGTTACAGCGCTTTGTGATTGGGTAGAACAGCCGCCGCCACCGCCACCGGTAGAGGTAGGACTGCTTCCACCACTGGTGCTGCCTCCATCGCCGCCGCCCGTGTTTCCGTCAGACTGCGTAGTGGGACCGGGCTCTAGAGGAACGACTGAATATGACGGGGCTTTTTGGTTGACGTTGACGGCGGCGGCGAGCGCGGCGTCTCGAGCCGAGTTGTATATGTGGATGCGAGGGAAGGCAGCTGTGCTGGCGATACAGCTAGAAAGGCCGACGAGGAACGTAGCCGAGGTGCGCATCGCGATTTGAGAAGTGGTGATATAATGGGGGAGGAGAAGGAGAGGAAGACAAGGCAGTGAGGTGAGGAATGAGCGGCGCAATGCCACCGAAGATGCAATTCAAGTCAGGTCCGAAGCTGTATGCAACAATGATGAGCGAAGGAAGCTATATCAAGTAGTTCAAGTTGGAGGAGAAACGTCTGATGAGATTGAATCGACAATTGGGAAGGAGATCAGCGAGGGGATAAATAAATCGGTCATGCAAAAGAAGGGAGATGTTACGAGCCGCACATGCGGGCTTGGTGCCCTTTTTCCTCGATTGACCATGACGGGGGCTGGCAACGCGCAAGCAGTTGGATGGAAAAGAGGTTTGTTGTATGAAGCCGGTGGCTGGTAAAGGGACAGAATTAATCGGTGGTTGGTGTGCCGGCGGAGCTACCCTGGTCATTGCTGGAAAGGGAAAGTCTACAGCGGGCGATAGTGGGCGATAGTGGGGCGGCTCAGCTAGAGATACAGCGCTAGCGCGCCGCTTCAAGGGACTCTCAGCGGTGGGCAGTGGGGCGCTTTGTTGCAACAATGTTCGTGGGTACCTGTAGAACAGCATCCCCCGCCCCTTACTTAAGCACTGGTCGCTGCTTTTGCCTTCCGGTTGAACTCTAAATCCTGCACCAGTCACACTCTACCGAGGAGTGATGACGAAAATGAAGAAAAAAAAATAGAATGAAAAATAGCCTCTAATCTGCTATCTACCAAAGGAATAATAGAAGCAGATTTCTACCAGTAAAAATCCACGCCGTTGGAATTCCTCGCTCGATTACTCTTGGACAAAGGAGAAGGCGTTGGCTTTGCTATTACAAAGCGGCGGCCAGTTGTTACCCTAACGGGCCGAGCAACAATGCAGCAAGCTAGTTACTTTGTACCCATTGTGGGTTTTTATTAATGACAGTGGGACATGCTGCTACTGATACTTCCATGTACCAGCCACCAGTCTTCTTCCATGCACAATTTGATACTTGGTGGTATGCACGACATTTTTCGGCCGCATCGCATCGATGGATGCCCATCGTCCGAACATGATTACTCTCTTGTCGTGCATCTCCATCAACCACCTTTGTGTTTTGCTGCCTATCCCTGCCGCGCCCCACCTGTCTTCGTTTTCTTGCAAGCAGCAAACCGGTACTTACTTTGAGCCCACCGCGTTCGTGTAGGTGGCGAGCTTGACGCTTCTTCAACGGTTCCTGTGGCGGTGCTGCAGGTGGCGTGTCGTCAAGTGGGTGGCTTGGCTAACGCTCAGCCCCGCCATCGGATTCCCACCTACTCAGTACTTTGACACAACGCGTTGCCCTTGTCAAGGGAGCAAGAAGCGCAACCAGGCCCGACGAGTCTGATTGCGCCGTCGATCGAGTCTTAAAAAAAGGACAAGATCATGGAACCGATTCATTGTCTTTGGCACACGCCATTTTTGTGGCGGTGCAAAAGTGCAATGCCACGGACTCTCACAAGCATGCGACGCGGCAGACTGTCTACCTTGTTGCTAGGCACATGTCTACTGACATAATCAGCCATGAACGCGCAAGGTCATTGAAGCCACGGCGGAATACATCTCATGGCAGTACCCCGTCAACCCGTACAATTATGTACTGATTATTCTCTTGGTGCCCGCTAAAATAAATCCCCTCGCCACGGCTGGGCTGTCTTCGCGGTTCGTCAGTACGCAGTAGAGCCAAGGCTGTCTTTGGTGGGGCACGCGCCCGCCCTCAACAGCACTACCTTACTGGTAGCTCCGCCACAGCGCATCCGCCAAAACTTCCAGTAACAGTGCACGGAAGAACTAGACAGAAATCAGCCCAGTCAAGCCAAAAAAAAAACACACGCCTCTTCTGCCCCAGAAATTACTGTCAGCATGTGCCAAACTGCCAGCTCCTGGTGGCGTCGCCGATCCGGACGTTTATTGGGCAGCCTTGACTTAGTACTACCTGCTAAGGTTGCAACCGAAATCCTCGACTGATGCCTGCCAGGCCAGCTAGCCGCAGCGCAGTGGAGGGGCCATATATGTAGGCCAGCGCGCCCATCGTCATCGTCGTCATCGCCCACGTCGCCATAAATTATTTCTTGGCCCTCTTTTTTTCTCGTGCGACTTGCCCAGGACAACTCACAGCTCTTCCTCGAATCAAATCATCAAGGCGGTACTGATTGTGGTATTATTGCGCGCCGCTTCCCGATAGACACTACAACGTCGACACTTCTACCCCTCACTTCAGCACATGTCATACCAAGGGTACGGCGGTCCTGGCTACGGCGGCCAGGGGTACGGACGTGAGTCGCTGCAAAATTGTGAGATTCTGCATATCAACTAACCTCGCATGATTTCAGAACCTCCGCCTCCCCCTCCTCAGGGCTACGGACAACAGTACCCCCCGCCTCACGGCCAATACCCTCCGCAGCAAGGCGGCTATCCTCCTCAGCACGGCCAGTATCCGCCTCAGCACCAGCAATATCCTCCCCAACACGGCGGCTACAATCAACCACCGCCGGGCCAATACCCACCTCCTCACCAGCAGGGCTACGGGCAGCCTCCTCCTCCCCAACACTACGGCCAGCCGCCGCCCGGCCAGTACGCCGGTCACCACCAAGCGCCGTCCTACGGTGCGCCTCCGCCCGGTCAGTATGGCGCGCCTCCCTCGGTCCCTCCGACGCCGCCTTCGCTCGGCTACGGCCCCCCGCAGCACATCAACTGGGATGCTTCGGGTGATGCGCAAGCGCTTCGAAGCGCCATGAAAGGCTTCGGCACCGACGAAAAGGCCCTCATCCACATCCTCTCCAACAAAGATCCTCTGCAGGTCGACGCTATTCGCGAGGCCTTTCACCGAAACTTGCGGCGCAACTTGATTGACGACCTCAAGTCAGAAACCAGCGGATACTTTGAGCGCGGTCTGCTGCAGTTGGCTCGCGGTCCTCTCCTCGCCGATGTGTACGAGTTGTTTGACGCCATGTCCGGCCCCGGCACCAAGGAGCTCATGCTCAATGATGTACTGCTATCGCGCTCCAACGCCGATCTCAATGCAATCAAGCAGGCGTACTACAAGACCTTCCACCGCAGCCTTGAAGACACGGTCAAGGGCGACCTTAGCATGAAGACGGAGCGTCACTTCATGATGGTCTTGGCCGCCAACCGCGCTGAGGACTCGGCGCCCGTCATCCCCCAGCAGGTCGACGGCGACGTGATGGAGCTGTACAAAGCAACTGAGGGCAAGATGGGAACCGATGAGATTCTCGTCTGCAGCATCTTTACCCAAAGAAACGACAATCAGCTACGCGCCATCGCCCATGCCTACAAGCAACGTTTCAACAAGGATCTCGAGTCCGTGGTCAAGTCGGTATGTAACCTTCTTAGGTTCTGTTTCGTTGGGTAATAGTACGTAACTCACAATTCCAGCAGGAATTCTCTGGGCACATGAAGGATGCTCTCCTCTTTCAACTCCGCCACGCCGTGGATAAATACATGCATGCTGCCCAGCTCTTTGAAGACGCCATGGCAGGGATGGGCACCAAAGATCAGCTTCTCGTCGGACGCGTCGTACGATACCACTGGGACCGTAATGAGCTGGCCAACATCAAGGGCGCTTATCAGCAGCGCTTCCGTCGCAGCCTGGCCAGTCGCATCAAGGGCGAGACCTCGGGCGATTATGGCCGGCTGATGGTTGCTTGCATCGGCGAATAAGGACACATGCACCTCTTCCGGGAAGGGATGCAAAGGATATGGACAGAGAGACGTCCTTCCACTTTGTGGGTCACATTACTTGTATGCTACCGAGTTGTTTTGATCGTTTTTTGCTAGCGTGTGAGGATTTGTACAATGATCGAGCCTGCGGCCAACTCACTCGAAAATAATCAAATATGCATTCACCGATCAACAACGGCATAATTCGTGCCTCACATTTTGATGATATGTACGCCATGTGTCGCTCCAACAGTATGTCCATCGGTCTTTACACACTGTTTTAGCTAAGTGAATGATGGCTAAGCAGAAGGGAGGGTTCAGTTGAAGCAGGTGCCCAAGGCTCAACGATTCGGGAACTCGCACCTGCATTCACACAAGGGCGAAGAGGGCGAAGCACCACCCATTACCATGGTACGCTCGAGGCAGGACCTTTCTGCGACCTGCGGTGTAACTGGCAACCATATTCACGTGTATTCATAAAAGTATGAAGTCAAAACTCGCATCCCAACTGTCCTTGCAGCACTATTCAACATGACTCTGGCAAAAGAACCAAGCCCATGCGTAGCGATCGACACGCGTGTTCCCTGCAAATCCCTCGAAAATATTGAAAGTTTTCCGTGGTCTGAGGAGGATGCATATTATACCAAGCTATTCAGAGCTTGGGACAACCTTCCCATACACGATGCATCTGCGGAAACCGGGCTGCTACTGGAGCTGGACCACATCATCTCGCTCTTTGACTTCTACATCGGGCATGACGATGCTGGATTTCGGGCTTGGATCAGACGTCATCAGCTCGCCATGGAGGCCGGGCTGGCAGAGACGCCCACATGGCCAAAGCTCTACACGCTGAAGGGGGAGAGGAAGAAGTGGAGGGACGACGTATGGGTCAATCGCTACGGCTTCCTGGTCCACCAGCGCGACATCATCGCCAAATGCAGGCTGCAGCGCATGACATGCTGCGAGCTGGAGGATAAGAAGCGGTTCTTCGGGCTCGGGTGGGCATGCCCGCGACAGACTGTTCGAAATACACAGCTCAAAAGCCCAGCGCGGCTACGGAATCGTTGGTACGAGCCGCTGGATCGATGCCTCGCGAGAATGGCGTACGAATCACATGGGAGACTGGACTTTTATTTGCTCCACGCAGAGTTTTGGGGGACTGGCGCTGGGACTGGCGCGGGGACTGGCGCGGGGACTGGCGGCGCCACTCCTTTGACAAGCGAGGGCGACATGCAATGTGAGACGTTGACAGAATCAGCTAGGCAGGGTATGGAAGCATGACGAACCCATTGGCAAAAGTTTAATACGTGTCCCCTGGGCTGGTGCTGTTAGAGAAGGCGAAAAGGAACAAGGAAAGCAAGTAAAGCAGGGAAAGCGCCTTGGATTGTGTGGCTTTTGCTGATTTCGAGTCTCTTGACATGTCGCCAACGACGGCCGCATTACTCAGTACCTTTTGACCAGAGAATAGCGAATAGATTAATAGCATTGCGTGAAGGAGGGAGGCTGTGACAAATAGCTATTAGAAGAATGCGCCAAAATAGCTCTCAAACGGACAGGTTTTAATTAAATATAAAGCAGAACCCCACAAAAAATTAATAAAATTTTCGCGCTATAATGGGTCTTTATGTTATTAATGCCTAGTTAATCAGGCTGAGATAATGTCCGGCGTGGAATGATTGGCCTGAGCCGACACGCGCTAGCATCTGGATAACTCTTACCTGGTCAACCTCCGACCATTTTTAGGCCAGGAGACGCGGTACCCATCACCGACTGCAAAGTCGGGCTGTAAGATGTTTGGCAGGACGAACGAAGTTACTCTTTTTCTATGCACCGGCTATTGAAGTTCAAAACTCTCATCCTCAGATTGCGCCGCGTCCTAAACAAACGCCGCCGAGCAGGAGCACGTGCTCGAGAGCTCCGCGACGTTCGTCTTGCACCCAGTTCTCTCACCTTGAGATTGCTAACTTGACTCACCGCCATCCATATCCTCACGCAAGGCCGCGCATCTTGTTCTTTTCAAAATCTTTCTTCTTTTTCTGTCCGCAGCGGACGCGGAAATCTCGTGCGAGGCGCCCTCGGCTGCTTGACCAGCCCTGCCGCGCGCTGACCGCCAAGAGACGTGCTTCAACGTGCTGTTCCGTATTCCAAAGCAAACCTGAGCATTTTCTTCGCATCATAAACATTTGTTTCCTGTTTTACATGAAAGTCAAAAGCCAATCACACTTACGGCTACAATAACAAAGCCAGCCATGGCGCAGCAAGGACCGCCGGTCCAATATACACCGACGACATTTAGTTTTCCGTCACCAAACTTGCAAACACCGCACCTGCAAGCATTTCAAGATGCCGTGACCCATGCTAAGAATGTTATGCGGGCATACGAACCTGCTGTGCTGCGTCAAGCTATCCGCGAGCTATGGGAGACGGCAGTCGTCGGATCCGATTACCACTGCTCCTTTCTTGTAAGTCTTCAATTTATACCGACAAGTCACAAGCCTCACATCAAAGAGACGTGCTAACGGGTGGAAATGGAATATAGTGCAGCACCATGTTTCACAGAGCCCCCCCGGCCACTCTGAGTCGCACTGTTGAACAGCACGGCGCCCGTCTTGTCAAGAACTCGGCGACCCAGATCGCGAAGCATCTCAAGTCGGAAGATTTGGACTCCATTGCGCATTTACTGATGCCCAAGCTCAGCCCCGAGTTCCTGGACAAGGCCCTCTCGTTGCGCCTCGAGTCTATCCAGGCGCAGCAGCTAGTCAACGCGCTGGGCAGGGCTGAGCGTCTGGGATACGACGTCCGCGATGTTGTGACCGGGAACCAGTCTGGCCCGGCGCGGCATGAGAGGGTAATCCCCACGGCGAATCCAATCCCCGCACCTCCAACATCCATGGTGGCGGCAGCGTCGCGAGCACCGCAAACACCGCAGCAGGCAGCGCCATCCTCGCCGGCAACACATTCACTTCCGCCCGACGCAGAAGTCATAAGGCTCGGTATTGCGTTCTGCGACCGATGCAACCGGCCCTGCGGAGGGCCCAAAGCACTGCTTTCGCATCAAAGAAGCGGTCTTTGCGGATCGCAACCGGTCCCGCTCGAAAAATTTGGACGCCAGTTCTGCTTGTTCTGCGGCCAGCGCTTTGTCGGAAACGGTGGACTGTTATATCACATGAATAACCGCGTCTGTGGCCAACACACAGATGACCATGCCGATGTGTTGATGAGGCTCTTTCGGGATGCAGAAAGCGTATGGAGGCAGAAACAACCGATAGGCTCGGCAAAGAGTGATCGCCCTGTCACGAGCCCATCGACGCCGCGAGCGGCAGAAGATAACAAAGACCCGTACGCTCACCTTGAACCCAATGCACGTCTCGCCCTCGAGGTAGCATTGAAAAGGATTGAGCACCAATACGCGGAAGGGCAGAAAAAGGCAATGCATCTTCCACCTGATCTTCAGAGAGCCGAGTTGGCCCGTTTGAAAAACCTCTACAGCAACAAGACGAGCACAACTCGCAAAAAGTTTGGCATCAGGTTGCGTGAGCGGCGAACAAGAGCAGAGATTGAACACGAGCGCGGTCGTCTGCTCAGCTCCCGTCTGAGCACACCAGCGTCGACGGGGGACAGGGCTCGCTCAGAGATGGCGGAATCTCCTCTGTTGACAAGGGGGCGTGCCAGCTCAGAGGTCGACGGGCATACTACGTCGACTGGGGAGCGTGATAGTAAGAGCAGACAAGGGACGCCAAAAGGCGAACCTGCCACTGAGATGGGCAATGATGTTCCCATGTCGACGGGAACCGGCGAGCGTACGGGCCCGATACGGCTCCCTGCGGCGGCCCCCGCAGCATCGCAACCAAATATGCCGGGGCCTTCTGGGGCCGTAGCCCGGCCAGTACCCATGTCGATCGCTGGATCATACACGAAACCAATCCAAGCGCCGACTGCGCCGCTGAGTAAAGCGCAAGACAGCGCCCCGATCGAAATTGATGACGACGGCAACGAGTCTGCAACAGAAATGGATGTTGATGGACATGAGGACGGAACGGACTAGGAGGAGACTCACGGACCACAAGGAGGAACAGCCATGGAAGTGGGGAGCTGGCTCGCAGAATATTGGTAGGTTGTGACGGGGCCAAATATGAAATGCGAAGCCGACACATGATGTGGCATCGATACAACCATGACTGCATGGCGCATTTGACCGTCTAGCGCATTGGTTTCAATTCAGTATTGTGCTATTTACTTCCTACGATACCACTACGACTTATTTGGGAGCTGGGAGCTGCTATGCAACGGACCCGGAGAGCCGTAAAACATGGTGCAAAATGTCTTTTGATTATTCTTATTTCATCATTCTTATTTTTTTTTTTTTCGCCTGAAGAGGGTTATCACTCTACCTGAGGTTGCAACACGCTTGAGCTTCAGACATTCCGGGACAGAGCAAGACTCGGGCGGGATGATGCGGGGAGTTTCTGGATTCCCTTTTCATTTTTACATTATTTTTGGCTTGTTTAAAAAAATTTGACGGCGTAAACTGAGCATCTACAGCATTGCAATGGGACCAGTGTTGCACTCTTTGGGCAGGACGGGCGGGCTGTTGTCTAGTCTAGACCACGTTGGCGATTGATATTATTCGCTAGCACAGAAACTAGCTCTCATTTTTTTATTAAAAGAAATTTTGCAATGACGATTTCGAAACGTGCACTTGACTAGAAGAGGCGCCGCCCGTCCAATGTTCTTTTGTCCTGGGGATTTTATTCTTTTCTTGTTTGGAGGAAGCTCTCGGTGACGTGCAGTATCGTATCTCAGTGATGCGCCATTAGGACGGGAACATGAGTCAGTATGGGTGAGGGGTGGCGTTTTGATCCTGTCCAAGACTGGCCAGAATAAAATGGAAACGGGACAAAGAGCCGAGAGGAGCGAACGCTCGAACTGGGTGCGATGAGATGAAAAAGGGAAACAAGCTGGGTGCGGCTTGGACAAAAAACGCAGCTCGTCAGGCGGACGAACATGAAACGCCTTAGTGGCTTCTGTGGCAGGTTAGGTCCGGGTTGTGTTTCTGTTTCTGTGAGTGTGTGTGAGCGAGCGAGTGAGCGAGCGAGTGAGTGAGTGAGTGAGTGAGTGAGGGTGTGTGTGTTGGTTATGATTTGTGTGAATGAAGGGCAACGACTTGATAGGTCGAGGGCTGAGTAAAAGAGCTAAAGAGAGTTTAATTTGATAATTAGAAAGCAACCCTCCCAAGATGCAGAGGACCTATCAAAAAGATGCAAAATAAGATTTCAAATGTAAAAATTAACAAGACAAAGATTGCCGCTCTTTCCGTCGGAATGGAAACCACGTCTTCCTCTTGCTTTTGCGATCAAGGTTTCGCCGTGTCTCACTGGCTGAATGCGCCGCGTTCATGCCGACACCTGTAAGCGTAAACTCTACGGGGGCAGAGGGCGCTGCGCGGCGTCATACTTTTTGATACGCGACGACAGATTGTAGGAAAAAAGGGAAGACGTGCGGTCGCGAAAACGACAAGATGGAGAGAAGACGGAGACAGAGACAGAGAGAGATAGGGAACCAGCAGCCGGCAAGGGACGGAACAGACTTTCCCGATAACAGTCATGCCAGTGTCTCTGAGCGTACAGAATAGTTGCATTCGGCGTTTACTCAATTGTTGTCGGTACGATGACCGCTACTACTCTCTCAAAGCGAGCCCTTCTTCATCTGGACTGGTCGCCTCTTTGTCTTCAAAAGGTCCAGTGATCAAGTGCTACTGCAACCACCCCAAAGTTGCCGGGCATTATGGATCCCCGAGAGCCACATATCGTACGCCAAGTTTGCGTCGTGTAAGTCGCTTGCCAGGTTTGCCAGGGTTGGGGGCCGCGAACTCACCGCTCATCAACCAGAGACCTGATGGTGAAGCGTATGCGAGGCTAAAAAAAAAGGCCATTCATAGTCTAATAGCACGCAATGTTATCAATGGAAATAAAGGACGATTTCCGAATTATGGAAAGAAACAAAAAGGGGAGCTAGTGAACAAGGTTCCCACACATCAACGTCCGCGCGCAAGACGATGACTGCCGAGACCCTCTTCTTCTTCCTCTTCTTCTTCTTCTTCTTTTATTAGTTTTGTTCTAAAAAGACATTATTATTATTTGGTTTGGCTCACTCCCCCGCCCGCTCACGTCTGTCTGTTTGCCCCGGCGATGCCGCCACAAGCCGGCTGCAACGTCCTTGCCTACTGAGTATTCGTTTAGCTTCCCCCTCCTCCCTAACTAGTTACCATGCAAGCTTCCGAATTGCTCGCTGTCGAAACTACGCCACAGCCACGCATGCCGCCCAAACCACTACGATTCCGAGTCTAGCGAGAGGAGGGGGGGCAAAAAGGGAAAGAACCACTCCCTTTTCCTCACCCACCCCTCGCTCGACCTTCAAGAAGGATGGAAAGAAACTGTCGAAACTCTCGGGCAGGTGAGAGAAAAAAAAAAGTGAACCAAGTCTGCGCTAATAAGTTTTTGGTCGATGAAACAGACAGAGTTGTCACTGGTCAGCCTTTAATTAGCCGGGGAGGGCGCGAGCGACCACCGCTCCTGGCTCATTTATCCCGGAAAAGGTAACCTGTCACAACCTTGCGGCAGCCTCGCTTCTGATGTAGATGAGCGCTCAGGCCCTATTCCCTGTATTTTGTGGAACAACGTTGCAGATAATAATCATCACTAATGGCGTAGATGGAAGCCGATTTGATGGGGCTCAGAAGACGCATTCGATAACAACGTACGATACATCACACAATGGCCAAGCAGAACGAATTGAAGACGCCGGTCAGCGTCCTCTTTCTTTTTGTGGTTCAACTCTAGGTTTTACTAGCTCTGTAGTTTCAGCCTCGTCCACCTTGTTTTCCTCTCAGCCTAGATAAGTTTGCATTTGACGAAAGAGCAAGGAGATATGGAAGACGGGGAGGAGAGGGGGCGGGGGGGGGGGTTCGCTCGGAGGTGGACCAGGCCCGGCTCCGGGGGCGTGATGAAACCCGTTGGACCCACCCACCCGTTCACCGACATGAACCCGGGCCAAAACCAAGCCAGACCCAGGGCGGCCCGCGGCGATTGAGACACAAGTCTCGGCATGTCGCTACCGCAATGGGCAAGGTGGGAGCGGTTTTGGCTCCTCTTCGAGGTTAGGAGGAGAGAAAAAAAAAAGAAGGAGACGCAGCAGTGGCGGACGGCCGACGACGACGCCCACGACGCCCACGAAAGCAAGCGGTCGAAACGCTTTGGTCTCTAGACGCACATGGCCCAGCCAGTCCGTCCTCCAAAACGCACAGGAGCGGAGTTGTGGTTCCCCCCGTTTTGTGTTCGTCGTTTGCTTCAGCTCGGTGCAGAGAAGGAAAAAACGACAAAGGACAAGAAGAACAATGCGTCGCCTATTACCTGCATATGCCCCATAGCCACCCCTTCTTCCCTTTCCTCGCTTTGGCAATCCCCCCTTCCCCTTCCATGCTGGGAGTGAAGATCATGGGTCGAACCATCTGCCAACTCACACGGCACTCGTGAGAAACTCGCGAACCCGCCCCAACGCCAAAGCTACCCTCCCGCTTTTCCCCCCCAAGTACTACTTCCCACAAGGCCAGACAGACTTGAGAAAAAGAATTACCACCTTGACCTGCATTGGCTCATCTCGACGGCGTCTGTAGCCCTCTCTCGTGACCCCCTCCTCCCCCCTCCGTCGCTAGACCGCCCCTCTGCGCGTAAGCAGACTAGTTTGAGATGGTGACAGGTTTTCTGGATCACGCAAAAGGCTGCGTTATAAAAGGAGAGCAAAAGAGAAGAAGAGAAAATACGGAGATGCAGTAAAAAAAAAACCAAGGGCCAGTCCCTGGTCCCTGCACTGCGTCGATGGGCGTTGACACGGGTCCAAGCTTTGGTGTAGATCGCGAAAAAAAAGACCCGTCTCACGTGGAATGCAAGACAGAGTAGCAGGCAAGGGTATCCTTGCTATTGACTCTTTGTTTCTTCTTCCTCTTCTTCATTTCTCATACTTTTTAATTTGTTTTTAAAGTAGTCTAGTGGGTGATCCCTTGGCCGGACAGTCGGGAAAACTCTCTTCTCTACACCACTCTCCCACACACACACACACACACACATACTCTCTCTCTCTCTCTGTTTATCTCGTTCTCTCCTCTTTCTCGCGTAACTAGTTGCCGGCGTCCATCAGAGACACACCCAACTTCCGAATATTCCGTAACAGCAACACCTTGCGAGACAAGGAGCAGGATACTCGGCTGGGCACAAATTGCAATAGACTCGGCATCAAACAAATTCTACCCCGTGGGGAAGTGGCTGATTATTTCCGTCACTTGTTGAACTGGACAACAAAATCCCAAGGAATCGCTGATTCCGGTTTCTGCCCACCCCCCGGCGAAACTTTGTTTTTTCGTACACGAACGTTCTTATCTATCCATCCGGACATACATATATATCACACCCCCCATCCATGAGCGCCTTCTTCCCTTACATACCAAGCTAATACGAGTATGGCAAAAGAAGAAAAGTCACCCCAAGGAGCAAAGAAGAGACAAGGAATGAGACAAGAAACGGTGCTGCAGACGGCATACCTTCCGGGCAAGATACCTCCGGCCGCCGCTGCCGCCGCCGCCGCCGCCGTCATGGGGCCGCCTCGGTCCAGCAGCAGCACCACCACCACCACCACCACCACCAGCCAAGGCAGCCACCACCGAACGACAAGCTCCGCGTCCGCGATGCCGTCGCCGCTGCGGCCGCCCCCGCGTCCGCGCAGCCAGAGCACCTCGGCCGTGGGCGAGACGACCACGGTGCTCGTCGGGCGCCACCGCCAGCCGTTCGTCGTCGACCGCCGGCTGCTGTGCGCCGCGAGCCCATTTTTCCGGGACCGGCTGCAGCGGGAGACGCCCGCGACGTCCGCGACACCGTCTCCCGTCTCCGCGTCGTCCGCCTCTGGCTCCTCGCCACGCTCCCTGCCCTCCCACATCGGCGGCGGCAGCGGCAGCGGCAGCGGCAGCAGCAGCGGCAGCGGAAGTGGCAGGACGTACACGGACCGGCCTGTCACGCTGTGGCTTCCCGGCGAGTCGGCCACCATGTTTGGCCTCTTTGTCCAGTGGCTGCACGCGCCGCACTCGTTTCGTCTGCGCCTTGACGTGGCCACCGTGACCGGGATCGGGATCGGGATCGGGGCCGGAACGGCGGCGGCGGCGGCGGCGACAACCAATGACGAGTCGGCCGCGCAGCGGCTGCACTGGGCCCTCGTGCGGCTGCACCTGTTCGCCGCGCACCTGGGACTCCCCGTGCTGCAGGACCTGGCCATGGACGCCGTCCAGGACCTGTACCTGCGCCGCGACTGGGACATGGCCCCGAGCGTCATCGCCTACCTGTACACGCGGTGCGAGGCGCGCCACGCGGGTCGCCTCCGGCGCTGGGCCGTCGCCATGGTGGCCTTTTCCCTCGCCGTCGCCGAACAGGAGGAGCAGGGGCAGCAGCAGCAGCAGCAGCAGCAACGGCCCCGTGGCGGCGGCAGCAGCAGCAGCAGCTACCACCACCACCAGCGCACGGTGAGTGCGTCGTCGTCGTCGTCGTCGTCGTCGCCCACGTCCACGTGTACGTCCATTGCCCGCGACCCCGCCCGGCTGCACAGCATGCTGGCCGCGCTGCCCGAGTTCGCGGCCGACTACGCGGGCCACGTCCGGAGCATGCGCGGCGCGGGCCTCGACATGCGCTTCAAGAACCCGCAGCTGCGCATCCCCGCAAACGGCCTCCGCAGCGACAAGCGCGCCTTTGGCTTCCGCGAGTGCTCGTTCCACTCGCACCGCGCCGCCGTCGGGGAGGGGCCCTGCCCGCACGCGGCGAGCGGCGGCGGCCTGCCCACCGCGACCGACGCGAGCTTCAGGCTAGACTTGGGCCGTGGTGCCGCCGCTTCTGCTGCACCGCTGCCGCCGGTGGAGGATTATGATGACGATGATGAGGAGGAGGAGGAGAGGGATGAGGTTGACGAGGACGACGATAGGAGGCAGTGGGAAAAGGAATGGGCCGACGAGTTCCTGGCAATGGACGACGTGCGCGAGTACACGTGCGTGCCGAGGACGAGCGGCTGGAGATCCGCCGTGTCGTTTACGATGCCTCCCACGCCGAAAACGCCGCGGCCGCGACCGCAGGCGACGGTGGCTGATGGCAGTGCGAGCATAAGGCCGTTGGTGTCCAAGTTTGGCCAGCACGTACGCCTCGCGTCGCGGGACGGCTCGATGCTCACTCCTACGCCGGGGTAGAGAAAGGAGGGAGATGTAGCAAATCACATAACGTTATAATCAGTCTGTCACATATACAATTGAATCACGTCACAGCAATAAAGCCACCAGTGACTGAGTCTTTTGTGAACCGTTACTGTAAATTTTGTCGTTCTTTGACTTTACCAAGCCAAGGTAAAGTAAAAAAACAAGTAGAACTAAAATGGTAATAAAAAAAAGAAGGGGAAAAAAAAAACTCGTAAACATCGTAATCCTCATCAAGCAATCTTTTTTGCCGGTATTTTTCTCGTCTCGGTATTTGTCCAATCCCAGTATATAAAGAAGAAAATGAAAAAAAAATTAAAACCACAGAAAGAAGTCAGCCTCCCATCACCAAGCCTTTTTATGCAGAGCTTTTGCCAGCATCTCACTCAAGCTTGGTAAAATGTGGAGGCCGTACATTAACCAGAATAAGAAAAAAAAGATGATAGGATAAAAAAAAAACGAGCAGCGATAAACAGGCGCGCACGCGAGCGCACATACACACACATCCATCGCTCCTGTATGGAAGAAGAACTGGGGTGTCATCATGCAAGGTCATAAAAGTCGTCAAAAAAAAAAAAAAAAGAACAATGTAAGGATGGCTCCATGTTTGCTCACGCCCCTGATAGAGGGGCAAGGGCGAAACCTCTTCAAAGTTGGAATACTAAGTACCATACTCAAACTGACAGAGTGGTTTTTCCGGTCCAGTAGATAGAACACGATCCAGTGTGGCAACTGGCTCATATTTGTTGGAATAGCAAAAGGGTAGATGCAGCTTCAGTGCGGATTGTTCGTCCTCTGCAGGTCTGTTGATGTCCAGCGAGTGCGTCAATTCTTTATGTGAGGCTGTAAATGCGCAGGTAGGTAGATAGATGGTGTTATATTTTCTGTGTGTTTCCAAGTGTCGGCAGACCGCGATGCGATTTACTGTGGCGACTGCGAGCGACGTCGCGGCTCTTCGGCTTCTTCCGGGCGGTTGATCGACCGAAGACGATCATCAATGTACGCCAGGCGATTGGCCAGCGAGGCGTTATTCCCGCTGCTGTCTGCAGGGGCGGTGCCTTCCTGGACGGTGGCGTAGGGCCGGCGAAGGGCGCTCATCTCGATGCGCCCCGGGCTGGAGAAGCGGTTGGGGAACGACTGGCTGGTGCTGGCGACGACAAACGGTGAGCCCAGGCGCGGAGGAGCCTCCCGGAGTGTAGGCTGCGCGGTAATGGGGCCGCTAAGGGCCGCCACCAAGGGTTGCGGAGCGGCCTCAAAAAGCTGCTGGATGTTGGTGCGCGGCACGAAGAGCGTATCGCGGTCGCGCGACGATGTCGAACAAAACTCGCCAAAGGAGTGAGGGCCCTGCAGGCCGCCGTGGCTCTTGCTGGACGGGTCCGTCCAAAAGTCGGTGCCCAAGCTGGGACGCTTGCGCCGGCGGGGTTCCAGCACCGCCGGGCGCCGCTTCTGCGAGCTGGGTCGGCTCTCAATCAGCTTGGCTGGGGATCCCAGAATTCGGTTTCGGACCCCTGCCGTCTGGCTCTGGCGCACTGGCGCCTCGGAGAGGCCGAAAGGGTCCTCGAGCGTCGTGGACAGGCTGGGGCCGCAGCTCTTGACCACAAATGGCGAGCCCAGTGGCGCGCGCTCTTGAAGGGGTGCCGGCTCTGCGTGGAGAGAGGCCGGCGCCGCGGCGGTAGAGCTGGAGTCGTATCGCAAGGCGCCAAGTCTAGCCAAGGGCCCATGCGGCTGCATGGACTCACTCGTGCTCATGCTTAGAGACATGGCCATCTCGGATCCGGAAAAGACGGAGTGCTGATGTTTGGGTGGCGCTGAGCGCCTGTTCCAGTAACGGCTAGCTGTCTTGCCAAATGGCGTTGGGCTGTTGGCGTTGTAGCGATTGTTGCGCGCCGCTGAGCCGGTGCTGGTCTTGCAAAGCTCGCGAAGGTGGCCGCGAGTTGCTGCGCAGGTATGAGGCCACTGAGAAGCGGGACGGAGCGACTCGGCAGTTGGCGTCGTATTGCGGCTTCTTTGAGTTGGGGCAGAAGGTTTTGATCGTCGCCAACTTCGCTTGGCTTCACGGGCCACCCGAAGACACACTCCGTGAGGAGGTATGCCGCTCTTGCCGATGCGGAATGGGGTTACCTTGGGATCTTGGAGATACATCATATAGGTCGCCCACAAATGTTGGCTCATGGATCTGGTCCACGGTGCTTTTCTGGTTCTAATGGAGGTTGTACGGGGTTTGGTGGCGCGATGTGCGTCGTCAGCGGAAAGGAAGGTGCCGAAGCGGTCGGTATACTCGGTCTCGGGGCTAACGCATTGGCTCAGCTCCTCGGAGGCTACCGAGTATCGGCTAAAAAGTGACGACGTCGTCTGTGTCGATCGCGCGGTCGATGGCCGGCTAGATTCGTAGTCTGGGCTGGATTCAAGACTGCTGAGGGTGCTGTCAAGAGACCAATCCGGGAACTGATGTGGTTCGAGGAGAGGCACCACGTCGGGGGCTGGCGTCTTGGGCGGCGAAAAGGTGCGATCGGAGAAGGCCTGTCGCGCAGCGTGATAGAAGTCGATTGGTTGGATATGGTCAGAGATGGAAGGGTAGGCAGAGTCGATCATATCTTCGTCCAGCACAGTAGGCTCCTCGATGCTCGGTATAGGCACGTCAGCGGCCGCAACGGAGGCGAGAAACTGTTTGGTCGGCGCAGTGAGATTGGAAGCGGTTCGTTTGCGAAGGCGGAATCGGGGTCTGGTGGGCGATTGAGGAGGAGGAGGAGCAGCAGTAGAGGCTGCGGGGTCTGCAACGGTCGAGGGTTCAGGGGTGCTGGGGATATTTGAGCGCGACGGCTGAGCCGCCGAGGGGCGCAAGGGGCGATGCATGGCGGGGATGCAAGGTGGGATGGTATGCGAGCGACGCAAGCGACTTTCGGGGACCTAATGGTCAGGTATGGAGCAGAGGCGCTAGTTGTCGCGAAATGAGGACAACAATAAGCAAGTCTGACGCAGGCTCCGGTAGGAAAAAAGCAAGCTAGGCGAGGTAGAGGGATGGGTCGTGGAAGCGGTCGAAGAAGTAGAAAACTGTCTCGGAAAATATGGACTGAATCAGTCTACAGCGCGGAGACGGTTGGTTTGGTCGAAAAAGTGACGGGCGACAGCGACCGAGTCGCGGTTGGAACGTCGTTGATGGACGCGGAGAGGAAGTAAGTGCGCAGCTCGAGTGAGCCTAAGCAGCGGCGGAAGGCCTGGCACACATGCGCCTGTATATCTGACGTCGGATATGTATATCACGATGGCGTGCAAAGGCGATTCGGGTGTTTCTCGAGAGCGCGAGCAAGGCGCTGCGCGGGCAGGTGCGAGCGTGAGTCGCGAGTCGGGGAAGATTGCTCGCGATCAAGTCTGGTTGGGCGCGCGCGGTGGTGAGGCGATGGTGAGCGTTTGCGCTGGGCGACGGGGTGGCGCGCGCGCGGTCGTCGCAGATGTGAAGCCGCAGGTCGGAAAAGTAGCGATGAGGATTAAACGTTTGTAGTCGCCGATTGTTTCTGAATCCAACGAGAGGGGAAAGCAAAGAGGCGCGGTTATGGAATGGGCGCAAGAAGAAAAAAAGAAGGACTGGAATGGGGTGTGTGAATCGAGAGGGGGGGGAGGAGGAGGAGGAGGAGAAGGGCGAGAGAGAAGATGGAGAGGAAGGAAGGATGGGTCGTCGCAAGCGCAGGCGAGCGGGCATGGGCGAGGATACCTTGGCTTGGCCCAAGGGGAGTGCAGGGGATTCTCTAGGCCCAAAAAAAGTGACCTGTGTAATGTCAGAAAGTGACTTGTTCGGTGACATGATAGCGGCCGGACTAGGTTGTCTGCTTGTCTGTCGAGAGGTGTGACCAGCGCTGAGTGAGAGGGGCATGGCGAGGTACCTCAACCTGGTTAGGGAGGTACTTGTCGCTGGCAAGTAGGGTACCCCATCGAAAAACAGCGGTGGGCATTGAAGTTGCTTAGCTGGACCACTGGAAGTAAGTAAGTAGGTGCCTTGGGTAAGAGGTACCTACTCTTAGGTGGTTAGGTACCTAACTTAGGTAGGTCCCATGGTAAGGTAGTAGGTTCCAGGGTACATTCTGCCATGCTGCACTGAAAGCAAATACCGAGGTACCAGGGTACCTACTCTTGTACCTCTTCCCGCTACAACAACAACAACAACAGCGACCAGGGGGCTTCCACCAGGACGGTTCTGACTGGCAGCGTTTAGCGGGTCCTACCCACTGTAAAATAGCACTGGCACCCACCAGGGCAGGCCACTCAGTGAGGCCACCGCTCCCATCACCCCAAGTAATGCCATGATGCCTCAGTGCCTTTATTACTGGGCACAGCGCTAACCGTCCGCTGAGGCTAGCAGGGGAGGCCCTTTCCAGGTTCCACCACCAAAGCCACCGTCTTGCCTCACCAGTCGGAATCAAGACGGAGGCAAAAAGACGGTAGACTGTCGACGTGTCGACCGACATTGGCAACTTGTTTTTCTCTTTTCTCTTTTCTCCTCTCTCCTTTTTTTTCTTTGAATACTGGTCAATAACAAGAAAACTAATGTGCTACTGATATCAGTGCCCATAGAGTCCAGGCAAAATAATTCTGTGCACTTAGCCCTCTCCATGCTTCCCGCTCAACTAACCATTGACTTACCAGCTTCTCCCATCACGGATTAGCACAACGGGAACCGCGCCCGCTTCCCAGGGTCCCCTCTGCTACTACTGGGTAGTTAAGTGATAAGCTAACCTAGCGTTGCTGTAAATGCGGTGAACCGGGTCCCGGACTGCACGTCTGCAAGCCTCTCTTCCTTTTCTCCTCCTTCTCCTCCTCCTCCTCCTCCTCTTCCTTCTCCTCCCCCGGTCAAGGAATGAACTACCCCCCGGCCCCAAAGGTAATTAACCGCAATGAACCATGGATAAGACGTCCATCGATGACCTCCCCCCAGCCCAACGTGCATGCTGCACTCGCTCCGGGGAGTTGCCGCCGCACGCAAGAGGATCCTCCTCGCCCCCCCTCAAGTCCCCTTCTTTTCTTTCGCGGGGACCCTGAGAGCCACGTCCAGGGATTCATCAGGTTTCTCCAGAGACACTGTAACCGAGTCCTCGTTGTTTTGTTTCTCTCAAACAATATTTTCAAACAATATTTTTTTTTCTTTGGCGCCAGAGTCGCATTATTGATTGTCACGACACCATCAAATCACCACAGCCTCCATCACACAACTTCAACAGCTGCCTGTCCTTGCCTTGTTACTGGCCTCATCTGCCTGCTCGCAAAGACTGTCTGCTCGCATGTCCAAGCTTCGCTGTTTAATTTTACTCCCAAATTACCACCCCCAAACCTCCCAATGTCACTGATCCATCAATACCATTCATACGAGATCAATAACTCGCCATGAACTCTTTGGGGTTGCGCTCCCGTCCTTCCCGCCCCATATCCCACCGTTCATGCCGCATAGCGCCCGCCCGAACGTGCGCCACACCACCACTACACATCATCTGATGCCCCAAAATGAGCTGGGAATCTGACTACTTTTCATTCCTCTTCTCATGACTTTTCAACGGTGATGACAGGCAGAAGCAAGCTCGGCAGTCTACGCCTGCCGGGCATGCTGTTCTGGACCAATGACCCAATGGCCCAATGAGCCACCGAGCCAATCTACGTGACTACGTACGTGGCTCCTCGGATTCCATCATCGTCCGCCGCTGTCAAGCACGCACTGAGACCATTGGTGTCGAGCAGACCGGAAAAGAAAAACGAGTTGCGGGTACCCACCCAACCTTTTTCTCCTCAAGGACTCGGCATATGCGTGTCAGTTGCCCCCCCCCCCCCCCCAAGTCCATCAATATTGTCCCCTTGCCCGTTGCTTTTTCCGATTCCCTCGTGGCTACCTCTGAGCCGCTGACACCTGTGTCTCACCTCCGACAGCGGGCCAGCGCCAATGTTGCCGAAAGGGTTGCGACCAGAATGTCTGTGTGCTCAAGTAGTACTGAGTAGCAACCCGGGCAGGTGAATGATGGAGGGTGGGTGGCTGGTTGGCTGAATGGTCACAACCCGCGCAGTGCACCCCAAAAAGGACTGAGTAGCCAAGTAGATATGCCGAGAGTGGATGTAGCGAACCGATAGCTGTCGTGTGTGCCTCCGAATAGACTCATCCAAACTCTAGATGCATCGAAGAAGATTTTTTTTTCCGCTTCTTATTCTGTGGTGGTCATCGTTCCCTTAGTGGTAGCCGGCGCTTGGGCTGCTTTGGTCAGAGGAGAATAATAGAAATATTGTAATCAAGATCAAGTCGTTACCGTAAATCCGACCGAACTTGCAGAATTCTTCACGAGAAGCTCGTCAACGGCACGCCATCAAGGCATTGGCGCGCCCTCCAACGAGGAGGGAGGACAAGTCTGCACGCCAGAGAAGGGAAACGAAAGTGGGAATTGGCTGGTCTCTGAACGTCGTTAGGAAACGCGTCAGGCGCGAAAGCAACGCGTCATTAACGCGGTCGGTGCGGCGGGGCGGGGGGGGCGCAACCTCTAGCCACTAAAGAAAATGGGGCCTCGACACCATCTTTTGGACCAACCCGGGCCGTGCCTGTCGACGCCGAGGACAAGGTGGACAGCAGCTCGCTCATCAGGTGAAGCGAGCCATACCGACGAGATGAGTCTCTGGCATCGCCTTGCGTACATCCATCTTGGTCGCCGAAACGCATGGGGAAGCTTGTCGAAACTCCACAAGGATGGAACGAGACTACTCTGTACGAAACGAAAGGAAAGAGATGCAGCGAGCGTTCTGCCTCCATCCTGTACGCAAACCACTCGTTCCGCTGCCATCATCCTAAGTAGTAGCCCGACTGGCTGCCTCAGAGTAGTTTGACGTCGGGATATTGCACCTCAAAGTCGTCACACCACACCATCGCTTCGATGGCACCCTTTGTTGAGTGACTGCTTAACTTTTGTGGTGTGCGAGACGCCGGCGAGTTGATTGGACACTCACCATTCCTTGCCATCACGATGCATCCCGTCCCCCCGCAACCATTCACACCTTGGCTTTCTCGTCCATGCGGGCAGGAGGTGCGAGTCCAACGTCAAAGCCTCGCCGCGGGCCAGCCATCAAGCCATCTGGCCTCTTCCCGCGTGACAATACAGTGCAGCCAGACTTGGCGTCACGATATGCAATTGGCTGATCCAAGGGGGGGAAAGAACATGATGGGGTGTCGAGGGCACCCAAAAATAATAACAACGATGGAAAGGGCGAATGATTACCAGTAGCTGCATGTTGGGTTTCAAGGGGGCTGTGTCCGACAAGTCCCGCTCTCGGGCATGTATGCGTGATGCAACGAGGTTGCAATGTAGAAAGTCGGAGACGGCTTGATTTGCTCGCCGGCATTCTCTAATGAACCAAGCGACGGATATACGTTGTCGCAGGCTCTTGCCGACATGAAATGCATAGGTAATATCCATGACACAATTACACGAATATGCCGATGGCATTGATCGTGGAGGCCAGCGCTAAAGCGCATGGCGCTGAGCCAATACTGAGTATATTCGTCTGCCAATGTTGCGTCATCCATTTCATGAGAGGATAAGGCTACCCAGTACTTGTGCCGAATCGCCAACCACAGCCTTGGCAGTCGATATCCCCTTGAGCACTTTCTTGCTCGTAGTTTATTTTGGAGCTGTGAGGTAAGAAATTCGCCCTAAGTACTGACGCTGTTGTACTTGCCTGACGTAGCGGTCCAGAAACGAATGGTACTTTTATTTTTATTTTTTTTCCCCGTCGGTCATTGGCAAAAAAGTGGTCAACACTCAAAATATGATTGCTGAGTGACCAGTCGCTCAATGGACAACATGAAAGTCGAGACAAATGGGACAATATGAAAGTCGAGACAAATAATGACCAGTCTTTTTGCTACTTTTCCTAAGACAACAAAACTGAGCACATGATGCCTCAGATTGGCAAATCAGAACTCGAGTTGGGCGCGCTAACTACAAGTCTCTCGTAGGTAGTACTCAAAGAGCTTTTGCCTCTGTTGCCGAACACACAAGGTCGCGCAATTGACGGTGTGACGACGGTTGCCAGGTGCGATCAAGCAAAGTGTTTGGGGAAGGGTGAAAAATAAACAGTGCGCCATAATGGGAAGAGGTATCAAAACATTGTGGCCCGCGACATTGTTGTGGACAAGCCCATTGCTTTTGTCACCTCGAACTTGACCCCAACCCCGGTGGAAAAAGCTCGTTGACCCAGACAGCCACAGACAAGTGTGAGCCTTTTTTTTGGATTTTTTCGGTAAGTACTGATACCAGTAGTACAGAGTACAGGGGAGTGTTTGATGGTTGACGCCCAAAGAATTAATTGGATAGCAGCTGCAAGATACGATGCCCCCTCATCCCCTCTCCTCGTCGGGCCATGCAGCTGTTGGCCCGAATATTTGACTTAGACCTGCATGAAAAGTACGTGGGGAGGGGGGGGGAAGGGCCTTGCAGCCGCTCCTTTCCTTACCCAGTGCTTCTACCAGTAAGTATTCGCACAACCATAACAATCTGTAAGTACTTGTCCTGTCCTTGGGAGCTCGGACCAAGATGTGTCCCAGGACCAGGTCCCCCGCCTGTTGGGGTCGGTCCCCGGCGGCAAGGTACACGAAGCAAGTTCGAGATCGGGGAGAGGAGAGTGCACGCCTGCATGCGGACAGACGTGCTGGGAGGGGGTTTCGTGCCTTTATCAGCTCGATGGTATGATGTGCTGCGCGGCCTTGGGCCATTGACCACAAACGCTGCCCTGGTCCCATGTTCCGGTTCCATCATGCCCCTTCCAACTCAGTACTCTTCAGGTGGTCCCAAGCTACCACCTTTGCCAGGCGGACAAGTGGTTGGCGTGGTTGGTGAGCAAATGCCTGGTACAGGCAGTTTCCATCTACGGATAGGCGTATCGCCTTTGAATGGAAAATGAGGGGTTTTGTCGCCACCGGATCTCGGACGTCCGGGCCATTCCACCATTCGAGCGGCCCGTGTGGCCCCTCAACAACGCGGCCCGGGCCCCCTGGCAAGGTTATTCACGGATCGCTACGCGCCGTGGCGCAGCGGCTGGCAAGTCCCGGGGATCTCGTTCGTTAGCCAGTCGGTAGTAAACGAAGCAGATGGTTATCATGCGACCAAGAATCAACGAGGATTCAAAAATGAGGGCCGCGGCAAGGGTCGCTGGCATTCCTCTGTGCCCTGCGACTGGAGAAACAAAGATGATCCTGCAAAGTACCTATGAGTTTGCTACAAAGTACAAACAGCTTCCGATTATGCATTACTGCGCCACTTCAATAATGCAATCCGCGCTGAATTCGTCCTCATTTTCGTCTCTCCTGCGCTTCACATGTGCGCAAGTCGATAATTCAGTTGCTTCTCTCCGAGCAAGAGAGAGAGTTAGAAAGGGGGGGCCCAGAATAATGCCTCACCAATGTTTTCAGTTTTTTTTTTTTTTCCTTTGCCTAATAAATAGCTTCGCGGGACTTCTCTTCTGCAACAAAATCATTATTTAGCATAAAGGCAAGCTCTGCTATGCTAGCCACTTTCAGAGTCAGCGCCTGCCCCTTCCAACCCCCCACCAAGGTAGGCAGGCTGCTGGTCAACGGCCAAACCAATACGGGCACGGTTCTGTTCGCCAGAAAGGAGTCCGGAAAGCAGGTTTTCGCAGATTATTCTCTGACCGTGACTGTAAAGCCTTGACTGTAGCCTTTGTATGCGTGCCGCCGCTTGTAATACAGCGCTGTCAGCCCAATAATAAAAAACCGTTTTCGGTGCGGAGGGGCTTGCGATAGTTGCGCGACCCGCAATTCTTCACCGACCACAAGACGGGAAGCCTCACAGCTTTTCTCACCAGCAGTCAATTTTTCGACAGATATAGTCAGCCTCGCGCTTAGAGCCCTGATGACTACGCTCCTTCAAGCCATCGTCAGCTCTCAATTTATTTAGTCTTTTCGGCCGTCAACTCCGCCGCGGCAATGGCTGTCACGGATGTCGTCACCATCGACAACTTGTCGGCCAAGCTGCCGCAATGGCGTCCTGACGCTGCCAGCCATCTATACGCCATCGTCGACATGGGAAGGTAGCCATTCTCTCTTGCACCACCTCCGTCTTTACCTCGTACTTCTTTTTTTTGTGTTCCGCGATGCTGACGTCGCCGACAACGTGATCATTAGCAACGGCGTCCGCTTCTCCATCACGTCGCTGGCCCCTCCCCTCTCGCGGCTGCTCAGCCCGCTCTTCTCCACGCGCGCCGGCATCTCGCTCTTTGACGCGCTCACGCCGTCCCCCGACGGCGGCGGCGGGGGGCTCGTCTTCCCCGAGCAGACCGTCGCCGACGTGGCCGCGGCCGTGGCCAGCTTCCACCGCGTCGCCGCCGCGCACGGCGTGCCGCAGTCGCAGGTGCGCATCTTCGCCACCGAGGCGATGCGCCGCGCCGACAACGCCGGCGACGTCCTCGAGGCCATCCGCGCCGCCACGGGCGGGCTCGGCGTGCAGGTGCTCGCGCCCGAGGTCGAGACGCTCTGCGGCGCCGTCATGGGCACCCGCAGCAGCCTCGTCGGCGTGCCCGGCGGCGCCCTCTTCCTCGACCTCGGCGGCGGCAGCGTCCAGATGACCTGGGTCGACACCGCCACGCCCGACTACATGTTCAGGGCCGCCACGGCGGGCTCCAGCATGCCCTACGGCGCGGCCAAGCTCATCCGCATCCTCGAGCAGCAGTCCGCCGAGACGCAGCAGTCCGAGATTGGCACCCTGCAGACGGCCATGAAGTCGGTCTACGACAACCTGTGCGCCCAGTTTCCGCGGCTCATGGCCATCAGGGACGCCCATGAGCGAGGTGAGCACGCCACTGTCGATGTCTACATGTGCGGCGGCGGCTTCCGCGGCTACGGCACCATGCTCATGCACGACGATGCCATTAAGCCCTACCCCATTCCTTCCATATCCACTTACACTGTCGACGGCGCCAAGTTCAAAGAGACGCAGCGCATGCTGAACATCAATGCCGAGCACACTGGAAAGATTTACGGTTTGTCGAAGCGGCGTCGCAGGCAGTTCCCCGCTATCGTCCACGTTGTGGAAGCTTTCATCGCCGCAGTGCCCAACATTGGCCGTGTCACGTTCAGTGGTGGCTCTAATCGGCAAGGTGCTCTGCAGATGGTGCTGCCGCCCGAGATTCGGGAAAGCAACCCACTCGAGGTACTGGCCAATATCGATCCCGTCGACAGACCCATCCTCGATGCCGGCCTGGAGCTCCTGCTATCCAGTCTGCCGGATCCATCCATTGTCTCAAAGATGCCCACCATCCTCGCGCCAGGCCTCGGTTATCTCTTCATCAAGGAGCTGTGGACACGCGCCGGTCATGAAGCAGACACAAACGCCTCCATAGCCCTTCACACCTCCATCATTCGAGATCCGGGCAGCCCAGGGCTGACGCACTTGTCGCGCGCTCTGCTGGGTATCGCCCTTGCGACGAGGTGGGGCTCGTTCCTTTCACCCGCCGATGCGCAGCTCGAGCAAGGCCTCATTGCCATCATCAGACGCCATGGCAGTGAAACTCTCTTCTGGAACCGGTATCTGGGTGCTGTGGCTGGTGCGATTGCCGAGATCCTGCCCTTCTCTCCCGCCTCTGTCGATGAGCTCAAGCGGGCGGTGGAATTCAAGGCGGAGATTGTGCAGAAAGAAGACTGCCGCGTGGTGAAACTGACCATCGGTATTGCCGGCGACTACGCAAGACGCTTGGACGAGGAAGCACTTATTGGCAACATCAAGGCGGCCACCAAGAACAAGGAAGAAGGAGGCCCCAAGAAAGTGATTGTCACGATTTTGAAGCGCGCGTAATGGTAAAGCAAGATATATTAACATTCAAAAGACCGCTGGGGAGGTAGCTAACTATTTCAGCCACGCTATACGTCGTCATTCTCGTTTTGATTGCAAATGCCAAACAAAGTCATCAAGTCGTGAACAAAGAAACATAGCCTCCTAATCGTCATCATCATCACATTCGTCATCATGTCGTGAGCCCTTGGACTTGCTTGACTTGGGGGTGCGCCGACGAGCATTTAGCTTCTTAAGCTCGTGGTTGACAACCAGAACGGCCAGCAACTTGTCAATCTCGTTGGATGACCCCTGGACTCGGGAGTAAAAGCCCTTGCGGGACTCAAAGAGGTGCTTTGCAGTCATCTGAAGAGCTTTGCTCTTGTACGCCTTGCTGGGGTACTTGGAGGTGAGCCAGTCAAGAGACACTTCCAGGCTCTTCTTGGTGCGGAACTGATAGTGGTAAAAGGTGGTCATCAGAGGGAAGACCATGTCTGACATCCATCGGTACAATCTACCGTGCTCGGCAGCTGCGAATGTGTGAGTGATTGTCGCCAGCAAGTTGTTCAGTTTGGGTGACTGTGCTCACCGATGGGGTCAAATTCATTGCACTCCTTGGCAAGTCTGCTCATGTGCTTCTTGAAAGTGGCCAGAGTCTCGCGGTAGATGAGGATGAGCTGCCACAAGCTAGCCCAGATGGCGAGACGCTCATCGGGCTTGGTAGCGCCTTGCTGTGCGAGAATCTCGTCCAACTCCTTGAGGATGTCGTGCTCAATGAAACGTACACCTTGTCGGGCAATATTTCTCAAGCGTGCCTGCACCGAGAGGGGTAGGCTGACAAACTTGTTGGTCGGGTCACGGCACCAAAAAGCATCAGTCTTCCAGATGCGGAAAAAGCAGTTGAGCTTGTGCACATTGCTCACGAGGCGATGCTGTCATGTGTCAGTCGCATTCTTGCAGCGGTTCGAGAAAAAAAAAGAAAACAAGAGAAACTACTCACTCTCGGAAGTCCCTCGCCGTCTTGGTGGTAGGCGAGCATGAAGCTCTGGAGAGCGTACCTGAACTTGGTTGTGTGCTCACGCTTGATCTCCTCTTCGACCCACCCCTGCAACTGGCCGTGGCTAGGGACTTCATCGCGGGGAAAGTCTGCCAGACGAAGACCTCCCGTCTCGTTGGCGTCTTCTTGTGGGCGGTATGCCTGCACAGTGACCCTGAGGGGTGTGGAAGAGGAATCCTTGGTCAGATAGAGGAGGATTTTTTTCGGGTTGCCAGTGTGAAAGCGTGGGCCATGGCACATCATCTCTTCCTCGGCAGCATCCTCGGACCAGATGTCTAGGAGCGGGACGGGTTAGTTGTGGGGTGCTCATCGGCAGCAGGGGTGCGGAGCCGATCCGTACCTGGGATCCTTCCAATCACGGGCCATGTCATACCGGGAGTGACACGGCTGCATACCAGGTGGGAATGGTCGGGGAAGGCCTTCCGGCACGTGGGACACACACCACTTTCATGACACTGCATTGGGTGTAACGGGCGTGTAAGTCAGCAAAAGCCGCGCAGAAGTGGTTTGGGCAGCGAAGCAGATGGCTTGCATGCATGCGGGAACGGTGGCGACCAATGACTTACACGAATCTTGGAGACACGACAGGGAACACATGCACCGGACTTGCGTACGTCCGCCGTCTGCATGGGATCCTGGAGCTGGCGGTGCCTCTTCTCAACTTCATTACTGGCACGGCGCCGCTTGAGACTGGCAGCCTCCGGCGACTTTGCATCATGCAACTGGACGTGGCTTGGGTACCCAACAGGCAGATGCTTAGGGGATGGCTCGACCTGGGGGTAGGTCCACTCGTCATCGCGCAACTTTGCCTCGCTCAGCGCAATCCTGGCATGGTGAGCATCGTGCACGGCGTCGAGGACCGACGAGGAGGAGCCAGAGTGCTCGGATGGCGAGGCGCTGCCGGCGGGAACCAGCTCCGGTGGGGAGTGGCCAGAGGTATAGTCGGACGGAGGGGACGGGGCCTCCTCGTCGTCGGACGAGCGAAACGAGGCATTCATCCTGTAAAAGTCGGATTGGAGGGACTCGAGGGAAAAGGCATCAATTGGGTACGAGTCTGCGGCGGCGAAGTCCTTGGACCACTGGTAGTAGTCCTCGGGCAGCTGCCAGTCAGACTGGGTGATGGATGAGGCAGAGGGGAAGGAGCTAATGTCCTGGGTGTCCTGGTAGTAGGAGTTCCAGTCAAAGACCTGGTGGAAGAGCTCGTCCTCGTCGGAAGCGGGAGGAGAGGAAGGGATGCGGGAAACAGCTCGGCTGCCTCTATACGACTCCATCTCGTCAAGAAGAGCTAGGACCCGGGGCAAGCCGTGTGTAAGTCACGGGGGGCTAGGGAACGGGGACGGGGGGGGGGGGGGGGGGGGGGGGGGGGCAAAGCCGGTGGAACTCTGTGTCTTCGATTGCGCCGCGGCCGCGTCTTAGCTCCCGTTTCTGCTCCGGTTTGCCTCTTGTCTTTCTGCTTTGGGACGGAGAGTGGTGCTGCTCCTTGCAGTAGCCTTGCTTTGCTGCTGAGGAGGGGGGCCGCTCTCACCGAGAACGACACAACGGGAACCCTTGCTTTTCGGGAATGGGGGAAGAGGCAGATGGCAGGGTGGCTATAGTAATCTGGTGGTATGGCACCAGGACAACCTTTCCGGTGTGGGAGGGTGTGTGTGTGTGGAGGTGCGTATGATGGTCTGTTGAGTGTGTATATGGTGATGATGATATGCCAGCCTATGGGTGAAGGGCAAGAGGCTGTCGAGCAAGTCTGTCTTCTTGTTTATGGAGAGTGAAGTCAATTGAAGTACGGTGCTCGAGAAGAAAGCTTTTGAAAGAGGAGAGGAGAGTAGCAACAAACCACCCAAGGCCCAGAGGCCGGGTACCCTCCTAGGGTCCCTTCTTTTTAGTTTCCCATCCATATCCAACGCTCGTCCCGCTGCCATGGCCGTCCGACTTACACCATCGTCAAGAAAGTGCATTTTCGGTGTGGCAGGCCCGACTGATTGGTCGGAGCCTTGCCAGACCCGCTCTTTTCGGCCAATGGATGGTAACACACTCACCGATTTTGACCATTTCAGGCTCGCCTCTGATTGGCTGGATGTCATGTACGACCTCTCTCTTCCTTCATTGCTTCTTTGCTTCTTACACACACTGCGTCAAGAGGTGCTGTCTCGTGATTTCTGACGGTAACGCGAAAGCCTGTGTCATCATTGTCGACCAAATTTTGCCTCTTTTTTTTTTTTGTTTGTGTCTGGCACTGGCACTGGCGCGCAACGCCCGCCCACGAGTTGCGGCCGTGCAGTGCGGCGGAGTTTGGGGCGACCCGCTGTTGCTGGTCGAACGTCTGTCTGTCTGGCTGTTGGGTCTTTTCGTCGTGTGCTTGAAGGAAGAGGATGGAAACGAAGTAGTGAA
Organism: Cordyceps javanica; assembly: GCF_051103115.1. NCBI lineage: Eukaryota > Fungi > Ascomycota > Sordariomycetes > Hypocreales > Cordycipitaceae > Cordyceps > Cordyceps javanica. The sequence continues at coordinate 1,860,052 of NC_139299.1, forward strand.
GAAGGGGATATTCGACAGAACCGCCTTCTTTACTGTCACTGGTGTTGAGCTAGGGATGAAAAGGAAGAGAAAGAAGCAAAGACGGAGAAGAAGATGACGATGATGACGAAGAAGAAGAAGCAACCCCGTCCCTTGTCCTGGCTCATCCTGAAAGATGAGAGCGCCAGGAGGAAACCCAAGAAGCAAAACATGTGGGGAGGAAAACAAGGTCGTCTGCTACACTTGACCTAGCTAGCAGAAGCACAGTATCAACTCAAAGATGAGGCGGTGCCCCAGGTTGTACGCGCGCATCGCAGTAAACAGAAACGAGCAAAGCTACGTGGGCGAGAGAGAGAGAGAGAGAGGGCTGACGCAGGGTGACACCCTATGCCCGGAAAGGAACTTGCAACGACCCAAAAAGACAACCATGATGGATGTCCCGGATACTTGGTATTCGGTTCCGGCAGGCTGGGTCTTTGTCCCCAGGCTAGCTTCGCATTAGCATGTCTGGTCTTGGCCTTGTACCCGAGCTAGGCATGGGTTCGGCCGAGCTGCACAGCCTTTTTCTTCTTTTCTTCTTTTTAGTTTTTTTTTTTACAAATTTTTCATTTGCTACAACGCTTCTACTGAGTAGTCTGACAATGTGTAGGCTGAGATGAGGGTGTGTAGAGTCAATCTATATCAAACACTTTTATACGGTCTTGGCGCGATCTTCTGCGTTTTCGGTCAAGTCGATGCGGAGCACACCACGTTATTAATACGACGCCTTTTCTTTTTTTTTTCTTCTTTTCTTCTCCAAGTAAACATGAATGAGAAGAGGTTGGGAGAGCAGAGACAGGGGAAGCGGGGGAGGGAGAAGTGAGATTTCCCCAACAACAGCTCGTGAATTAGACTTCTTTTTTTCCTTCGTATCAAAGCAAGGTATCGCGAAGAGGGAGAGAGAGAGCAAGAACATGTCGGGCCGCAAAGCAACGGGCAAACAGCCCGACCAGGGTTCGAGAACCAAAAGCCCTCTTCATGCACAATTTCTGCAAGGACTTTATTATGAACAAGCGCGTCCCGATAATCATTTATAAACAAAAAAAGCTGGGTCGAGACCAGGGTCACCCACGTCGTCGGGACTCTCAACAGCTCCCCCCCTCAAGGATTACTCCATACTCCGTCATGGTTTGACAATCACAGCCCAACCCGCCGCGGCAATCAAAAAAGGGAATCAAAAATTTGAAAAAGAAAATGTAAGAAAAAAAATCACAGAGATAATCGAAATATGTCGGCCGGTCGAGTATTCAGTGCGAAAAGTAAAAACAACAACGGCGCGACGCTTCCCAAATGGGAGACAGTGAGGAGGAGGGACGGTTTGGTCCGGCACCGCGGCTACTTACAAAGGCAAAGGCGGCGGAGAAACGCAAAAAAAAAAAAGCATGGATGGCCTCATGAGCCCGACCGTCTCTGACGAATTAAAGGTTTTAGTCATGGCACATTGAGCGGTCAGCGAAAGACTGACGACAAGGTGGTTGCTTGTTTTTTTTTTTTTTCCCTTTTTTTGGGGGGGTGATCCCGGTTTGGTTTGTTTCTTCTTCTCTTTGCAATCCCAGCTGTCATTTGCGGATCGACTTTCATTGTTGTTTTTCTGGGCCCTGGTACCTGGCATCACTTCACATGCATGTCGATATAAGGTTCTGTGTGTGTGTGTGTGTTTTTTTTTTCCTTGCTCTGGCTCGGTTCTTTCTGGCCGACTCCGGAGGGGCGGGTCGCGGTGGTCACGGCCGCACCGGGGAGGGTCCGTGTTCTAGAAGGAAAAAAAAAAAAAGTTGAGTTACAGGGCGGCGGATGAAGTTTTTCTTGTTGGTCACAGCCCGCCTCAAATGCGGTGAGACATTCCGGTTATCGCTTTGCTGTTCCTGTCGGCTTCTCTCTCTCTCTCTCTCTCTCCCCTCCACATCTCTGTGCATGGATGAATTTAAAGTACCGAGTTGAGCCAGAACCGGTAATGACCTTGCAGCAAGTGTGTGCTCGGACGTTTGGCACACCATGCAAAAACGGTGTACATAGTTCAGCCTCCGAGGAAGGCTATAGGGCTATCGGGTTACCGTATTTTTCTTTCTTTTCTTTTTTTGCTTCTTCTTTGCTTGCTTGTCTCAGCTCAGACTCAATCTATACAGTTGAGACAATGAGGCTGCTCAAAGACGTGTGTGTATCAGTAGACAAGTCTTCCCCCCCCTTAACCCCCCGGGTTGGCGTCAATCCCGTGATCGCTGGCTGATGCAAGGCCGGACCGGGGGGGTCTGCGCCACCGTACTCGGACGACTGACAAGGGCCGTTGCCGTTGACATGTCAAACAGGGGCAGAAAAGGTGGAAGCAAGTAGAGAGCGAATTCTTTGCATTCGGCGCGAAAGACCATGTGGTAATGAGAGGAAAACCTCTTGATGATTTCGACTGTGGCATGCACACCTGATGTTGTCACAGGATAGATGGCCCGTCTACGCCGTGGTATACCGATATGAGATGAGCACAGTCCGAGTCTGACTGACATGGGTACACCGTGCAGGGCCCAATGCGGCGTTACAAGCATACTGGTAGGATACAGAAAAGTGGCTGATCGGAACGAGAATACGGGCTGGTGGCGCTCACTTGCAACCCGGTCCTTGGGAGCGAGCTTGTCGTGTAAGACGCAGTGTAGGATGAGCCCTGCGGTCAATGGAGAGCCTGGGCCACAAGACGAAGCTGAATTACTGGTACAAGAGCAAGTGTGAAAGGTCGCAAGGGAAACTACGGGATATATTGAACAGTATAGATTAGTGACCCAGCCCATGCTTGGAGACATGGCCGCCAAGAGAAGCTGTCGTGTGCTCACCAGATGACTCGCCGCCCCGGCTGCGAAGAAGCTCCGTTCAATTGCGGCAGCCACTTTCCACCAGACGTTCGATGGTGGCTTCCATGCGCCAGCCACAAGAGAACCTCCCTCGGCCAGCACGTCTTGAATACTAAGAGGACAAGGAGCCGGGATGCCACCGCAAGGATCGCCCTTGTTGTCAACCACCTTGACTCGCTTCCCGTTGGGCGATGGACGTGGCGATGGCGTAATATATCGTCGACACCGCCCGAGAGAGAGAGAGAGAGCCCCCCAACGCCAAGCTCGGCACGGTTCGTAACCGCGGTGCCGGAATCCAACCTAGAAGGGGTAATTCAGCCCCTACTTACCTACCTACTCTTTGCGGCACACAACCTCGACATTGTTGCCCATGGGGTCGATCACGAACGCCGCATAGTAGTGGGGGCCAAACTGCGGGCGAGGACCCGGCGCTCCGTTGTCCTGGCCGCCTGCCGCCAGAGCCTTTGCGAAGAAGGCGTCGACCTTGTCGTGATCTACGTCGAAATGTCGGTTAGTAGTAGAGCGAAAAATAAAAACACAGGGTGCAAGGGAAAAAAGAGAGTATGAAAAGGAGAATGACGGTTTTCGAGACGTGAGGCGGGCCGGATGATGTCACCGGTGCCCATTGTGCTCACCATCTGCCGCGAAAGCCCAGTGGGCATAATTCTTTTGCACCACGGATTCGGCCATGCCTGACAGCCAAAAGTCGGCCTTGTTCGCCGCCGGGCTGTTCTTGTCCCCCAGCGCCACGAGCTTGCCGTCAAACATGGAGACGAGCTTTTCGTAGCCCAGCGGTGCGAGTGCGGCGACGTAAAAATCGACGACTGCAGGGTACTTGTCCTGTGGGACTGACAAGGCGACGTGATCAAACATTGTCGAGTGATTTGAGTGACGAGTAGATTTGGATGCAAGAAACGAGATGCAGGGTAAAGGGTTAAAAAAAAAGGTCGGTGATGATATCCTTTCTTTCTTTTTTATATATATACCTTTATCGCACTTCGGTCATCGGACATGTCCAAGTCCGAAGGAACACGCGCCGCAATAAGCCTGGTGAATTTGGTAAGAGCTAGTTCACGCCAAAGTTCACGATCAAGTTCAACATGACGTGGGGCTGTGCGAAAGTTTTCGGACAAGCTACTAAACGGGTGCGGTAATGGCAAGATGGTTTGAAATACAGTTTGACCCCAGATTACCATCGAAGCTTCAAAAGTGATGGGGGTAGATGGACCATGTTCAGCCTGTTGGCTCGTCACAGGCTGTATAGAGTCGCAGAGACAAGGCAGCTCTTGATTGATATGATCTAGAATCTTCTGTTCAAATAGTGTGTGTATATTTTCATGGGAATTCAAATCCAGTCGACGTACAGCTAGATGAATCTGTGAATCAAGTGTCTATCTGCGCTCTCTGCAAACTGCGCCAGCCCATCGTAGCGCTCGCTCAGAGCCGACCTCTGTTGAGCACCGTCTACTACCAAAACCACCGCGTATTCTTCATTGTCCTCTTTAGCATCCACCTTCCATCCGCTGACAACTTGACCATCCTCTCCGGCAGCGCTTCCTGAGACGACCCCCAGTTGCGCTTCAAACGCCTCCCGCGAACCCGTCTTCATCAGGAACCGATGCACTTCCAGAACGCTGGCATCGGCGGGCTTCAGACCGTCGAGCCGAAAGTCGTAATGGGCCATCCACTGGAAGTCAAAGTAGCTTGACATTTCCATGACGCCCTGCTTCCATTCGTCGGAGCCATGCATGCCTTTGTAGTGCGACTCGAGCGACTCCCACTGGCCCAAAAGGAACAAAAGGCACGGCTCTTTGACCTGCGAAAAGTAGGAGAATTGGTGGCCCGTGAAGCTGCTTAGATGAGCCCTGATATCCGCCAGACGTTTCCGAATTTGAGGGTCCTCAAGTGACGCGCTCGGTTTGAGTCGCAGCAGCCCTATCTCGGAGATGGTCATGTCGATATTTATCGCCTGGCGGCAAGGGTTGGACAGGGAGCCTTGAAAAATGCCGGTGCTGCGACACAAATTGAAAGCAAAGAAGAATAAAAAAGATCTTTGACCCTGGTTACGCCTCAATTTTAAACATGTCTTCTTTATCCTAGTGGTTTGGAATCATTTATTAGTACAATCATTAGTTCGGAAGATGAATCAAGTCAGAAGCGCGCGCGTTCTACGCTTGCCAGTGCAAAGGCCAACTAGTCTACTAGTGACGCAATTGATTAAATTCGCACAGCAACTTGCAATCCTGTCCGCCATGCTTGATCTTTCAGGGGCTTTTTTTCTTATTTTTTTTTTCTCTTTGGCAACGAGTAGTAAATATGCAACCATGTTCCATGGTCGCAACGAGCCCTCACTCCAGCGAACCGCTGTCGGCAACCCCACAAACACAGGCAGGGGAGTAAATACGCGGCTTGTACGGAGTCCTTTGCGTGAAAGGAGTGTATAGCGTCCTTCTTTGCCTTTTACACGCTATCCGTCCTCTTGAAAACAGGTACTGCGCCACTGCGCCCGTTGTGCAAACTGGGTCTGTACAGCGTAGGCGTCTAGTGAGCAGCCATCGCTGAGAAGGGAAATGAGAGAGTATGTGGAGGGTTCCACGTGTACAAATTACTGTGGACAGAAATTCAGTGAGGCGATGACGATGTTATATCCAAAATAAGCGCATACCTGTTTGGGATGGCTGCGGGGCAACAGTCACGCAGCCTCAAAGTCTAAAATGCTAAAATTCCTAGGCGCCTTGTCGTGGACACTGTCAACAGGTTACTTGGTCTTTCAGAGTAAACAATGACACACGAGGCAGTATCGTTTCTTACCCGCACGCACAACTGAGCCGGAAGGCCTATGAGTTTCGACAAGACGGCGAGGCCCCATGACAGGGGCGGTCTCCCCCTTCAGGTCTGCCCGTCGCCACGCTCGTCAGCATCCACCGTTGGACGCTTGCGCCCGCCCAGTTTTCTGGAGCTGCGCCCACAAGCAGTGCTTCTTTTTTTATCCTCTTGTCGGACTGCGGATGGGGACCCCGTGTATGCACCATGTGGGCGCGCGTGCCTGGCAGGCCAGAGTGACGTCGCATCGAGGGGCTTCTGGACCCTTTTTGCGTGCCTGCGCAGGCTATATATGGTGCGACCTCGAGTCCGCGGTGGCATAATGAGGGAGCAACTGGTATGGAGCGCAAGGCCCCAACAAGGCCACACGTGCTCGCTGGCAGGAGACTGGTGAGACTCGTGTGACTGGGAAAACAAAAGAAAAGGACTCAGTCAAAATTGAACAAAAGAGCGGCAAGGTTTCTCCTTTCAGGGCGCGCTGGGCTATTTGGCGTAACTTTGAAACAAAGTCATTTCCGCCGGGACTGCCCTTGTCGTGACTCTCTGCTGCCCGGTACGCCGGTACCAGCACCAGTATCCGTACTTATCAAGGTGGCGTTCCGAGGGAGGAACATCTCTGTCGCAGGTGTCGCAGGCTTACGGAGTATCAGTAGTCTTGGGAGAAATGGTAATAAGAGACCTAAGTAGAGGATCCGGTGAGTACTTATTAGTAGTTATAGAAAGCGGTGCAATAGCCAGGGGTTTTCTAGAGAAACAAGATTGATTCCCTGCGCAAAGGTGGAAATGGCAGGGCCCTACCGGTACTCCGTAGTTAAGTAGTTTCCCAGTACTCCGTATGCTGAGTACAATGGTCAGGAGAGGGCGATGATGAGCGGTCTGGCATCCCCAGTAGTGAGAAAACGGCCCAGAGACAGGCACAGCAAGGTTCCAGGGGAAACGACCCCAGCAGACGGCCCTGGAAGCTCTCTATTCCCGACTTGTATTGGTGTCGCGGCTTCTTGCAGCAAAATGAGGCTTATTCCAGGTTTTTCTGCGGCTGATCAGGGCTGACTGAGAGAGCAAAAGGCCCTTTGCAGCAGTCTCCGCGCGGCCGCCAGCTGGCAACCCTCACTACCCAAACACCTCTGCCAGCTGGCAGCAGCAAACGAAACGGAACAAATGTGATTGAGAGGGCAAAAAAAAAAAGAAGAAACCCGCCACCTCGCAGCGATCCTTGCCTCCTACATATTCTCTCATCTCTTGTGCTTCGTTTCTTTTTCCATTTGCTTCATCGGTTTTTTTATCTCCCCCTGCATTCCCGTTGGCCCCTCAGACACTCGACTCTCCCTCCATCCCTCTTTCTCGCTCTTCTACTTTCTCTTCGTCTCCCTACCTACCGCCAGACGTCATCGCGTCCCCACTACCAGAGTCTCCAACCGCCGACCAGTCTGCCGGAGATCCGTCTGGACCTGCGCCAAGTACGAGGCCCAACGCAAAAGGCATTCTACTTACTCGACTCACTTTGTGTAGTGAGTACGCCATCCCCTCCCCTCCCCCCTGCCCTTTTACTTGCCGGCTTTCCGTTTCCCGCGCTGGCGGTCCAGGCGGTGCCAATGCTCTCTAGACGAGGTTGTCCCGTGTACCGGTATACGCTCCTCGTGTGACGGCCAGCTCTTCGTGTGCTTCTTGGCCCTTTTGCCACGCGGCGCGATTTGGCCCGTCCAATTGTCCCGTCCTCGGTTACCGACCTTGCTTTTGCGTCCTTGACCTGGACCTGCCTTGGCGCTAGTTAGGCCTATGGTTTGGTAGTCAAGCGCAGCATTCTTGGGAGTCGCATGCCTGTCGATCAACCCAGCCAAGCACTGCCCCCCCTCTCTATTACTGCCGCCAATAATGCTCCGTGTCTGACTTATTTCCAATGCTTCTTTTTTCCTTTTAGGCAATCTTGCTCGCTTCGCATTTCTTCACTCTTCACAACCTGTCATTTTGCTTGAGCCTTTTTGCTACATGCTTTCTTGCAGAGCAGAGGCTTGGTCATAGTCGCTCATCATGACCTCAAGTAAGTTATGGCGAGCAGATGCGCTCCATTCTTCTTCTTCTTCTTCTTCTTCCATCTCTCTTTCTCCCGCCGCGAATCAACAACTATCTCCCTCGCCCGCCGAATTCGAAACTCTTGCGAAATCACCAATTCGCCGTAAACTCAGCTACGACTTCTTCAGCCTTCACAATACGGGCTCGCCTAGACGAACGAGCCATGCTGCAAAACCTGGCTTCATTTACGACCTTCCCAACAAACCGTTACCGCCGCCACCACCCGGACAAGCTACCAATAACAGATCACGAAAATGGGGCTCTCGCCTCTCTTCCTTACTGCCCATGCTCACACCTTCGTCAGCCACAGATCTGGCCTCGGCCAGCATTCGACGGAAACCGGTAGCTCTCTCTGAGCCCGCCAAAGACTCACCCACTAATACGCCTCCTCCGCCTTACAAGGAGTACGAATCGAAGATCTCGCCTCCCGCAGCTCCTACTGATATTACTGTCTCCGATGACTCCGAAAGACGCCTCTCCTCAACTCCTTCTCTTCATGGAGGCGAGTTTCTTCTTACCAACAGCAGCATGCCGCCCTCGCAAGGTTGGCTGGCACAGAGCGCCACCATGCCTATTCTTCAAACCGATATTCCCCATAGTGCGCTGGGTATTGGAGAGCAGCCTCAACTAGGCAACGCTACAGGCTTTATTGCACAATCCAGCTCTGAACCGCAGCTCTCGTCCCTAGAAGAAGCTCTTCCTGAGAGCCCTCCCTCCCAAGATGGCTCTACCGATCACAGTCCCCGAGATCTAACCGGCCCACGGAAGTTGCGAAAGAACTCGGATACCCCTAGCAGACCTCGTGCCAACTCGCATCAGCCTGGTCCATCGATTCCCTTGCCTGGGGTTAGATCCAGTTCAACTATGCCCCTGCCTGAATCGCGCGGCCGAAGCGTATCGTCGCATCCCACGCTTTCAGTCACCGACATTGGCGCGCCGCCCTCCATGCCACCGCCTCCTGTCCCACGACCGCCTTCGCGTGGCGTGTCGCCGATGGGCGCAAATCAAAGCCCAAACCGAGGCCGCCTTCGTAAGAGTTGGATGCCTGGTGGCCGATCACGATCAAATTCCGTCGAGGTCTCGTCATCGAATGCAAAGATGCAAGCTTGGATCATGACCGAAGAAAACATCTCCGAATACAATCCCTCGTTCCTAAGAAACGGAGAAAAGGTAATGTCATATTTGAAGGCCGAGATGCGTCATCAGGCTAACTAATATCGGCCTGCTAGGTGCCTGAACTGTGGAATGAGAATGGAGATGTGCTCGTGTACCTCTATCCCAGAAGTAGTGGCTGCGGGCCTAGCTTTAAAGTCCCCGAGTTCTCTATCAGTTCATCATATCTCTTCAATGAGCTGCTAGCTTCGGAGCCGGGCTCGGAGCTAGGTCATCCTCGTTCTAGGAGCTTTGGTGGCAGAGACAGCTTATCTGTTGAGGATGCTGATCGCCTGCATTCGTCACCAGCAGGTCAATTCGAAGACTTTTCTGATGAGCTTAAGCTTTATCTGCCAGTCGCACGCCCTTCGGCTTCAACACACCTAGTCGCACCTGGGCAAGGTGGCGACAGCGAACTCGACCGCCTGATTGCTATTCGCAATTTGTTTGCGTTTCTCACTGGCCAACCCCTGGTCGGTACCAAGTCACGGCCAACTGTATTTACGGGCCTTTTGGAAATCGCAAACCTGTTGGAAGAGTACGGCTTCACCGGAATGGACGGTACAAGATTCGGCAATGCTGTCGACATGAGTTTCGGCTTCTATTGCGATCACCTGGGGCTGTCTGATTGTCGACATAGTCGTGAAAAGACTGTGGAAGCTCTCATTCTGGGTGAACGCATGAGAAGCATTGAGCTGTACAATGAAGCGTTTGCTCACGCCGCTGGCAAATACTCTGCTATCATCGACCTCCGCCTTCCCCTGTTTGATAAAATTTCTCCGCGCACCCGACAACGTCTCGAACGCGCACATATTGACCTGGTAAATCGACAGCACAACGTTAACGACTACCTCGAGCAATTCGAATTCCCATCCATCTTTGCCGGCATTGCGAACTCTACTTCCATCGCCGAAATGAGGAGCATTCGATTCAAAGTTTGGCGAAATTCGTTTACCAGGATGCGATCATTCATGCTCAGTTATTACAAGTCTACTTTCGGTAGCTGGCCTCCTAAAGCTAGCAGCAAAAAGAACCCTTTCATGGAAAGTGGACTGAACCGACTAGTATTAAAAATGCTATACTCCGACATGTGTGCTTTGTACGACCTGCTAGTGGATAGAACCGACTTGACGTCCAGGGTCATCGATCATGCGCCGGAGCTGTCATCTGATCCAGACAAGATAACAAGATCGGCCATTCGGAACATTATGTCTGAATACGACCGTTCAAGACCGCCTGTCCTGCCCCCAATTCCGTTTGACTTGCCTCAGCTACCAACGGTTCAGGCGATCCATGAGACATACTCCAACCTGTCTGCCAAGGATCAAGCCAAGTTTGATAAGAAACTGAAAGAGCACGAGCTACTACTCATTCTGAATAAGGCCTACAATTACGATACCAACGCCATCAAGCTTCCGTTTCTGGATCAATTTAAAGAATTTGAGAGCCGAGAGGCCAAGGGCAAGATGAAGCAGGACATTGTTGATCAACGAATCGGTTATTGGATTTTCCTCTATGTCGTTCTCCAGTCACTCCCTATGCTCGTTATCGATGCACCTGGCCTCAAGCATACCGAGGGAACTGAATACTTCTTGTGCCAGCCTCCTATGGGACAACCGCCGTGGGCGGAAGACGGCCAGGTGCGCAAGATGTGGTACGAAGTAGCCGGTGGCGGCGGCGTGGTCGAGCTTTCCGCCGACGCGGTCATGTATAGTGTCGAAGCCACATACCATCGCAGCCATTGTTGGCTTGCAGCTCAACAATGGGAGGGTTTGGACGGAGCTGATCAGCCACCACCTCCAGAGCCGATCATGTCTCCCCTTCAACCGCCACGAGCGATTTTTGAGACCGGCGACGGCATGCTCGGAGGCTCAACTCCAGCGGTTGGTCCCAGTACACCGTCGCCGCCTCTGGGGGCACCTCCCCTGGCTGCCCACCCGCGCAATCTGTCGCCAGGTCGTCCTCGTGCAAACAGTGCATTCCGGTCGAGCATTGCCATCGGCCTAGAGCCTCTCGCGATGGACCCGCCGGCCAGCGTATTTGGCCCACACCAAAGAAGTAGCTCACTTGGCCCACGCCCCCAAAGCGCCCTCATGGGGAGACGGAGCGTTTCGGGATCCCACCTGGCTGGCATGAGCACTCCAGGAACCGGCACAGCCACCACGGAAGCTGCCAACTCTGGGGCTACTTTTGACGATATCCTCGCGGGAGCAAAGGAGGAGAAGACCAAGGGGAAAGAGAAGGGTAAGAATAAGAAGCCTACAAAGAAGAAAGGCTTCTTTTTCTAATCGATGGCGATTGAATGTTTTTTTTTTGGCTATTTTTTTTTTCTAATCTACAATCTTGGACATATTCCTGGTTTTCTTTCTTTCCTCTCTTGGAATATAGAGCATAGCATACATATAGGGGACTAACAACCGACACGGCTGAGCATAGTTTATAGTGTAAATCATTAAACACAATATTTTTTTTTGGTCGAAACTCTTGATATTTGCTCCCCACTCATAACAATTTGGTTCCTGACACATATGCGAAAGCAAGACTGGATGATGAAAGGACAGCCACTAGTGCTGTCTAGTATTATGAGACATAGTATATATATTACAGAATAAACTAACAAACAGTAATGGTATCTTGTGCGAATTGGCCAATAAGGATGATAAATAGGAAATATGCGTCATGCATTTTTTTTCTCGCTCCACACACCAAAGGGCAGAATTCGTATAGCTCTGCGGGTACATTTTTATGTAACCTTCTTTTCTTTTTTTTTTTAATCTCTTTCGTCGTCGTCAGCCTCGATATGCGAGGCGCGGGCCCCTTCCTTATACCTGCCTGCCTCTTTAAATTATTATTAGTAGTCGAGTCGTGGTCGAACCCACCGTCCGCGCTCGGTGTGCCACCACCTTTCCTTTTCCTTCCTGTCGGCGACGACGACGCCCTCGCGCCAGTTCCAGCCGCCGGTACAGCCCGTGACGCTGGCACCGTTGCTGGCGCTGTTGGCGCTGTTGTCGTCATCGTAGTAATCGTCGTCGACGAGGGCTTCGCCGCCGGGGCTCGCGAGATCGGGGACGTCGACGAGGCCGCCCCGCTCGTCGCAGGAACCCACGTCGGGGCGCAGCCAGTAGTCGATGGGGCTGCCGACGGTGCCGACGTAGCCGCCCAGGCCAAAGTCGTCGACCAGGAGACCCTCCTCGGAGAGGACCTTGACCTGGAAGCGAAAGCGCGGCCGCGCGTCGTCCAGGCGGGCCTGGGCCGCGATACGAGCGGCGCGGAGATCGGTGCCGTGGGGCAGCGGGGCCGCGAACGAGCTCCCGGTCGGTAGGGACGCCGCCGTGGCCGACTTGGGCAGGCCGCCGAAACCGCCGCCGAAACCGCTCAGCGTGGGCGACACGAGGCTGCTGCTGCTGATGCTGGCCGCGCGGCCGTGGCTGCTGCCGCAGCGCCCGCCGTTGGCCCAGATGCGGTCCGCCGAGGTGGCGATGGCCTCGAGCGGCCGGCACAGCTGCTGGAAGATGCCGTCGGGGTCGCTCGGGGCGCGCAGCGTCCGCAGCGCGGGGAAGCCGCCGGCCTCGATGCTGCGCGCCAGGATGTCGTCTGCGTCGCTGACACCGCGGCCGTGGCCGTGGCCGTGACGCGCCACAATGTCCCAGTGCAGCCGGACGAGGGTGCGGCTGGCGAGGTACGGCATCATCCAGAGCGCAAAGGCGTCGCCGTCGCTGGGCATGAGCGGCGCAAAGTCCTGGACGAGGGCCAGGGAGGCGAGGCTGGGCAGGTGGGACAGCAGGCGGGCGAGGGCCGGCAGCGACGTCAGGGGCGCGTGCCGCAGCTGCAGGCTGCGCAGGCCGTGGCTGTTGGGCCGCGTGGCAAAGGCGGACAGGCCGGCGGCGGTGACGCCGGGCGTGTGCGCGAGCGTGAGGGAGCGCAGCGGCGGGAGCGACAGCAGCGTCGCGTCGCCAAAGGCGTCGGCCGGCACCCGGCTCAGGTGCAGGTGCTGCAGCGCCGGCAGGCACGTCAGCGCCCGCTGGAGCAGCGTGGCCGGCGCGAGCGAGGCGCCCGGCTGGCAGTGCACCGAGAGGCTCGCGAGCGACGCCCACCCCCGGTGGTGGCCCAGGAAGGTGGTCTCCTGGGCGGCGTTGAGCGGCGGCGGCGGCAGCATGGAGGAGGCGAGCGCGGCGGCACCTCGCGATGCGGATCCGGGCCGGGCGAGGTCGTGTGAGGAGCCGGCTCGGCCCCCGCCGCTATATGAGGCGGCGGCGGCGGCCGGCTCGCTCGCCTCGATGTGCCAGTTCATGGTCTTGAGATTTTTCCGCGTCGAGAGCGCGTGTGTGATGCGGCTAAACGTGTTGTGATTATACGTGGCGACGGGACCCGCGAGGACCTCCAGGTTCGGGCAGGCCATGATGAGCGCGGCCACGCGGTTCTCGTAGGCCTCCTTGGGCGACAGGCCGCCGAGCGCCTTGCTCCGTGTTGTCGCCGCGTCGCGGCTCTCGCCGACGGGCGCGGGCACGCGGAGCGACCGGACCGCGGCGGCGAGGCGGCCGTTGGCGCGCAGCGTGCGCCGCAGCAGCGTCATGCGGCAGCCCTGGGCGAGCTTGAACCGCTTGCGGTGCGCGGCCGAGTCCTCGCCGATGATGTGCACGTCCTGGTACAGCGACAGGCGGGCGACCTCGGACCACTTGCGCGAGGCGAGGCTCAGGCTGCACAGGTCGCGCGCCCAGCACGTCGCGCAGCTGGTGCTCTCCGGGTCGAGGTGCAGCTCCTTGAGCCACTCGAGAACGACCTCGAGCACCTCGCCCGGCAGCGTGCCAAAGAGCTCATCGGGCTCGGGCGAGAGCCTTTGCTCGATCCTTGGCATCAGGGACACTGGCGACCCGGACGTCGGTGACTGGTACGGGGCAATGTACTGCTGTTGTTGTTGTTGGTGGTATTGCTGCTGCTGCTGGTATCGCCGTTGCTGGTGCACTTCATACGGTGATCTTGCAGACGCTGACGAGCCGGCGCGCTCATACGATGTGGAAATCTTGCGTGGGCGGTTCAGAGACCTTGTCTCGTGCTGCCCTCGACGGCTCATGGCCGTGGTCACGGTGGTTGTGGTGTTGGGCATGCCGCCGGTGTTGCTGGGCGCTGTCTGCAGGCCCGAGTACATGGGATACGCCGCAATGGGGATCGGCAGCGTGGTGTTGAGCGGCGGAAGCTGTGACCGGGCGAGTGTAATCGACGACGACGAAGACGTTGACGACGACGACGACCCTGCGGATAAACGCCTGGAAATGCGTCTACCGAGGGATATGCTTTCGACGCGTTTTGGAGTTTTGGTATGTGAGGACGACGACGATGACAACGACAACGACAACGACAAAGGCTTGCTTTCGGGAAAGGAGAATGTAGGGGAGTTGTAATTATCGGTCGTGTTAGCGCCGCCGCTGGCATACTCGAGGACCGGGGCGAGCTCCGGGATCGTCTCGAATGCTGGCGGGTGCATGGGTTTTACTGCCAACGTCGCCGGGCTCATTTTGCAGGAGCCAGGGGGGGGGGGGGGGCGGAAGGGGAGGGCTTGACTCGAACAGGAAAAAGGGCTTTGTTGGGGAAAGTAATGCAGCGTCGTCTGGCAGCAAGGTTTGTCGTCGGGGATAGTGGGCGACTGGATTCTGAGGCTGAGCTACCTTGGCGGCGTGGCGCCAAGAGAGAGGGAATGACTAGGTGTGAATGATCCTCTTTTCTGCGTTTCTTGTTTGACTTGCATGCATCGGAGCTGTCGTCGTCGTAGTTTGTGCTTGAATAAGTGCCAGTGGTCGTTTCAGATTGGGCTTCTCTTTGAGTTGATCGCAATGGTCATCGCCGGGGATCTGTGGTGCTTTTTGATTGAATGAATTTCGATGTCTAGGAGAGAAGAGAAGAGAAGAGGAAAGGAAGCCAGAAAGCTTAGTGAGGTTGTCCTCACAATGTAAAAGAAACTCGAAGGCCTGCAAGCTATGTAGCTACTCATCCGTATGCTAGCGGTAGTGTTGCGCCAACAAAGGGGGGGAAATTACTGAGTCGTAGGGGCCGGAACCAAGCAGAGTAGAGCTATTTTACATAGTTGTGAGGGAATCTTTGCCGAAAGGTATGAAGATGATCTGTACACACAAAAAGGATTCATAAGCGTCATTTGCGTTCCTCTGTACAAATACAGACGAGACAATCGCCAGGGTGTTTGCTGAGATTCCGGTTGACCGTTCTGGTGAGGACAAAACCTATACCTGCTCTGCTTTTTTTTCCCCTGCGGGCACCAAAGGAAAAAACACATACTTACTGATAATAGTTTCGAAAGGTTGGCCCAAGACATTGCGCCTTTAACGGGCAGCGCGAACCCCCCATTTGGGCAGTCAGCTAACTAGTGGACAGCTAAACAGGTTGTCGGTTTCACTACTTCTCAGACCTGCTGTCAATAACTGCCAGTGTGAAGAGACTATGCGCAAAAGTTGTCCAACCAGGCCGTAGATCTCCTGGCGGGGTGCGTAATAGCGATGGGCGGGTTTGCTTCATTGTTAGCTCAGGTACGAGTGGCCGGAATTCCAGCACGACACGCACTAGCAGGTTAACAATACCAGGGCTCTTCTCTCGGCCTCGACCTTCCCCTTTTATTAGTACACTCCCCTGTGCCAGGAACCACAAGTATTCTCCAGAGCGTGTGGGTGGAAGTGACGTACCGTATGGAGCCTGAGCGCTCCGTAGATCAGACTGCATTGCTTAGGACCGCTAACGAATTTCGTTGAGAGGACGGACCATGGGTGTTTCCTTGTATTAGTACTGGTATAGGAACAGGCTTGGACACAATACGGCATCAACAAACTCGATACCAGGCTCGAGAAATCCTTCTGTCGGACCCTGTCAATGTGAGTTTTGTGTGCAACTGGTCCGCTCAAAGTCTCACCTTGTTTGGACCACGCCGCTGGATACTGTCAACTGTCACCAAACACTTTGACACTGTCACCAAAATCCACTGCCTCTCATCTCGACTCTCAGGCAACGTGCGCCACCAAAGACGATCTTGCGTGGCCCAGACGGGGGAGGGGTCGCCGAAAACAGCAAAGGACGTGCATAGCCCTCCAGGGTCCTGGCCATAAGACCAGGCACTACCATATTTGTACAAGTACTATATCCACCTAAGCACCACTAATAAGTACGGAGTAGGAAGCCAGTGATTTTAATTTTCGAGACAAGAGAGATATGTTCTGTTCAATCGCTCGAGTGCGCCTGCACATAACTTACAAACTACAATGTTAGATGGGCGGCCAAACGTGGCGTTGAAAGGGACAGGTGCCAAAAGCAAGAAAGAGAGAAGAAGAAGAAAAAAAAAGAATGAGTAGGGGGACAAAAAAAGCGAAATTGTTTGCTCTCATGTCATCAGGGACCAGCCAGAGACATTGAGAGCCAGGGGGTTGCCCCCATGGAAGCGACCGGCGGGGCTACAGGCGTGCCACATCTCACACGGAGCAAGAGGACCGACGATAAGTACTAAAGTAAAGCCAAGGGTCAATCCGGCAGTTTGGCCAGAGTGAGATGAAGCCCTGGTCTGTACTGATGCTTGGAGTTTTGGTCTGTCATGAACGCGACAATGGTCCTGGCACCAGACGCAGTTACGGAATTAGAGTTTTGGGCAGCGCTGCTCAACATTGAACAATACGATGGTGCCGTACTCCTTTCACCGGTTCAATTGCGCCGTGGCGTCTTTGATTTTTTGTTCGAGGCTCATTACGAGTACTTGATACCAGTTCAGTGCCTGTCCACGCCAAAGAAAAGAAAAAAAAGGAAAAAAAAAAGACAGAAATGCAGGCCGATGGTTGCGTGAGATGTTTTCGGCCCTGTCCAAACAGAGACAGCCTACTGGTAAAGCTACCAGTACGAGGACAGTGGACTACTATTATGCAAGATGAGAGTGTACTGGGTAAGTAGAAATGCATAACCAATATTCTCATAAATTAGTACCATGGATCAGGGGGGCGTGGCACGCGTACTGAGCATGTCGTCAGATAATAAAACTCTGTCATTGACTGCGCTTCACGCACACAGGAGACAAAGGCGAAAAACATCTTGTCTCAACGCTACTGGTACTTACTTTTTTTCTGATGAAAAACAGCAAAGTTGGAAAAAAAAACAATTGAATGCAAGGAAATGGAATAAATAAAAAATGCTATACAGACTATATGCAATCCAGTGTTGTAGGGCAATCCGCCCTCCTTTGCCTCCCTTGCATCGTCCGTCTTGCTCCCCCATGTCTCGAGCTATCAAATTTTCCGTTTCTTCCAGGTCGCATCTTTCTTTGTTCAAGAGAATGGAATAAAGGTTGATAAACGGTAGCGGTTTCTCTATCGTTTTTTTTTTCTTTTTTTTTTTCTCTCTTTGGCATATCGGCTTTTTCTGTCCAAGGGTGGAAAATACTGTTACATCGACAAGGCAATATGGCGACAGATCCTCCACTAGTGGTTGTGCGAGGTATCAACCAATGGAGCGCGCAATAAAATCACAGGGACGGTACAGCAAGGAACACTGGAAATCATCATTTTCTCAGCTACGCCGAGAATCGGTCTCTTGTTTACATCCATGTAGCTTTAGTTGGCTCGCCCAGTCCCATCTGGGATAGTGATGCTGGCAGCGGCATCTGCTACCTTGGACCTGCCAGCCCTTTTGTCCAATTTCTCTCTTTCTCTCTCTCTCTCTCTCTCTCTCATTCAGTCATTTGTTATTTTAGGTAGTCTATTTTCATCGTAAAACTTTTCCCCTCGCAACGTCTGCTTGACACGTAGCTGGCACCAATTAGTGGTGGAAGAGGCGGATGCTCTGCTCGACAAAAGTGATGCCCAGAGTCTCGGCAGTCTGGAAGACGGCAGAGTCATTCTGGCTACCAGTAGGGGCGGCAATATACTTGACACCCGAGCGGGCAGCACGGAAGACGTTGTCAATAAAGGGGAACTAGAAAAACTTGTTGTTAGTCATTGGACAATCATCACATCAGCTCAGGGGTATTGAACGTACAAAGGCATCGCTGGAGACGGAGACGCCCGTCAGCTGCTTCATCCAGGCCTCACGCTCCTCCTGAGTAAAGGCAGCCGGGACCTCCTCGAAGATGGCCTCAAAGGCCTCGCGCTCCGGACCCTCCTTGGGGAGCTGGCCGCTCACGAGCAGATCGATGGCGTTGGACTTGTCCGGGCGCTTGGCGCCCTTCTTCCACTTGATGCCCAGCACGCGCTGGTGGAAGCGCATCCACCAGTTGTCGGCCTTGTCGCCTGCGAGGCGGGTGCAGTGGATCCGAGACTGCTGGCCCGCGCCGAGGCCAATGACCTGGCCGTTGAAGGCGTAGCAGACCGAGTTGCTCTGCGTGTACTTGAGGGTGATGGTGGCGATGGCCAGGTCGCGCGCGGCATTGTCGGGGATCTTGCCGTCCTTGGGCGTGATGATGGAGTTGAAGCTCTTGGCCGCCGAGATCTCGACGTCGTTGCGGTGCTGCTGCAGGTTGATGCCGTAGACGGTGCGCGTCTCGGTCGGGCCGGGGTTGTAGTCCGGGTCGATCTGCAGCACGAGGTACTTGCCGCCCTTCTTCTTCTTGAGGATCTCGAGCGCGGCATCCTCGTAGCCGGGGGCGATGACGCCGTCAGAGACCTCCTTGGAGATGATGCTGGCGGTCGGGACGTCGACCACGTCGGAGAGGGCAATGATGTCGCCGAAGCTGCTCATGCGGTCGGCGCCGCGAGCGCGGGCGTAGGCCTGGGCGAGGCCGGAGCTCTCGATGCCGGGGATGTCGGTCACCATGTAAACCTTGCGCTCATCCTCGCTGAGGGGCAGGCCGATGGCGGCGCCGGCCGGCGAGACGTGCTTGAAGCTGGCGGCGGCGGGCTGACCGGTGGCCGCCTTGAGCTCCTTGACGAGCGGCCAGGCGTTGAGGGCGTCGAGCAGGTTGATGTAGCCGGGCGCGCCGCTGAGCGCCTTGAAGGGCAGCTTGCCGCTGCTGGTGAAGGCGGCGGCGGGCTTCTGGTGAGGGTTGGCGCCGTAGCGAAGGGGCAGGTACTGGTCGCCGGCGCCGGCGTACTCCTTGCGGAAGAAGTCGGAGATGGCGGTGTCGTAGTCGGCCGTGTGCTCAAAGGCCTTGAGGGCGTAGCGGTTGCGGCTGGCGTCGGTGATCTCGCCCTTCTCCAGCTCCGTGAGGAAGCCGGCGTAGTCGGCGGGGTCGGAGAGGATCGTGACACGCTTGTGGTTCTTGGCCGCGGCGCGGATCAGAGTCACGCCACCAATGTCGACCTCCTCGACGGCCTCGGGGATGCTGACGTTGACCTTGGCTACCGTCTCTTTGAAAGGATAGAGGTTGCAAACGACGTAGTCGACCTTGTTGATGTTCTGGTCGGCAAGGTCTTTTTCGTCAGACTCGAGGTCGCGTGCGAGAATACCGGCATGGACCGAGGGATGGAGCGTCTTGACACGGCCACCGAGCATTTCGGGGGCCTTGGTGATGGCAGAGACGTCCCTATCATTTCGGTTAGCCTCCGGCCCTCGCTACGAAGCTTTCTTGAGAACGATGAAGCCGTTTGGTGGGAAGAGAAGCATACTCAACGGGGAATCCAGACTCGCGAATCATGCGCGAGGTGCCG
Organism: Cordyceps javanica; assembly: GCF_051103115.1. Taxonomy (NCBI): domain Eukaryota; kingdom Fungi; phylum Ascomycota; class Sordariomycetes; order Hypocreales; family Cordycipitaceae; genus Cordyceps; species Cordyceps javanica. The sequence continues at coordinate 1,879,571 of NC_139299.1, forward strand.
CCAGAGGCGAGGATCCGAACATTGTTAGCCACCAGGCCCTTGGCAAGGTCCAGAAGGCCCGTCTTGTCGTAGACGGAGACGATTGCAATCTTTTGAGCGCCTGCCATGATGAAGGTGATGATTTCCCTAGTCTGTGGGCCTCTGAAGAAAAGAAAAAGATCACGGGGCACTTGCTCGACAAGGAAAAGAGTGGTGGTGAGGCGGGCACCCAGAGGGAAAAATTTTGGCGGGGTAGATTTTATTTCGCAATCGCGGGGCAGCGAAGCAGCTTGTTGGGTCGCCCGGTTGTGGAGGCCAAGGTCAGTCCGTTCCGTCTTGGGCGACAAATCTCCAGCTTGAAGTTTGCAAGCGGTGGGCCGCCTGCAGATAAGAGCTGCACCATCTACCCGCTGTCTCGGTTCTGCGAAAATATAACGGAAATTATGTGGGCTATTGAAAGTTGGGATGCTCGTAGCCAGCCAAACCGCACGGCGAGTCCAATTGGTGGGCAGGTGTCTGCATCACGACCCCTCACGAGAAAGCGCTCAATTTTCTCATCTAAAGCGCTGTCATGCATTATATAACTTCATGCAATTCTTCGAGATAATGAAGCAATTTCTCCCTTATGGTCCCTCAATTCTAGTCCGAGTCGCTCGTGAATCGCACACGCCGTGCTGAAGTACTGTCATGTATTATATAAGTTCATACATTTCTTCGAGAAAATGAAGCAAATTCTCCCTTATGGTCCCTCAATTCTAATCCGACTCGCTCGTAAATCGTACACGCCGTGCTGGTCGCGATACCACAGTCTCTTCACCATTGCCAGCCGTCTGGAAGCCCACTTGCTTGTCGACTTCTTCCCGTACACGCTTGTGGCCGAGTTGTTGCGGCGTCGCAGCTCGGCGTGGTAGCGCTGCTTTCGTTGCCAGTGTTTCCTCCTTGATCAGTCCATCATCAGGGCCGGCCAACCGGCCGAATCCTTTTCCAAACACGCGAAGAGGTGTCGCCAGCGGCACCATCTGCGCAGCATGGCTATCGCCAGCTTCCCCGACCGGTACAATCTTGGCATTTCTGATCCAATTGTTGATTGAAGTCACATCTAGAATCGATTTCGCCTTTCCATGCTCTGCCTGGGTCATGTGTTCCTTGCGATCCAGGATGACTTCGTCGATGCTGTCCTTGAGCACCAGCGTCTCGACCGAAACGCCCCTGTGCTGGCTGATGCGTCGTACTCGAGCAATCGCTTGGCTCTCCACTTGCGGGTTCAGAACAGGATTGATAAAGTACACTCGTGATGCAGCGCGCATGTCCAGTCCAAAAGCAGCCTGTGATAAATCCATCAAAAGTACCCTGAACGTCTCATTGTGGTGAAACGTGTTGACGTACTGCGCCCTTCTTTCGACTCCCAGCCCTCTAGCATAGATGAGATGTTGAATCTGTAGTACATCTAATATGCTAGCCAGATACCAAGCAACATTCTCGTTTTCGTAGAAGATGATAATCTTTTCCTCGTCCTGGTGCTTGACGATGCCATCAATCAAATATGAAAGCTTTGCGGAAACAGTCGACACAAGTTTCGTCTTGGCCAAAGCGGCAGATAGTGTCTCATCAGTGAGCACTGGGGCCGGGTCAACACCATTGATCCCGTGAGACCGAGTCTTCTTCGGGCTGTCGTCACCCAGCTTTGTGTTGCCGGCCAACGTTTCCGATTTTTGGCTCTTCTTTTTGGTTGCTCCGGTAGATGCTGCTTCCTCTTGCGCTCGTTCTCTCTCCTGTATGCCTTCTTGGATCAAGCCGCCATTCAGCAGGGAATTCAGCTCCTCAGCGTTACCGGCAGCCTTGTACAGCAATTTTTGAAGCGCGATTATCATGCTGGCAGATGTGCAGATCGAAAAGTGTTCTTCCCCATCTAAAGACCAGTATTTGCCAGCCGCTCCGGGAAATTCAGCAACGCAGATTGGCATTTCATGGAATTGGTTGCTCAGGCTGCGGAGTTTACTTTTGAGCACCAGACGCCCAAAGTCAATGGCCGTCCTGAGAAGTGCCTCGTCTTCGACACTAGTCTCAACTTTCTTCTTTTCCAAAAACTCTTCGGCAGTCTCTACAGACTTTTCAATTTCCTGAACACTGAAGAAAGATCCGCCAAAGAAACTTGACTGCTTCAAATTGTGAACAATCTGCAGCAGACTCTTTCGCTGTTTAATGTGGAAAAAGTAGTCCATGTCAGTTCGTTGCGACTGGACCGAGTTGAAAATGATCATCATAGCAAAAACGTTGATTGACAGCATATCTTGGTATGACCCTTCAAGAAGAACAATTTTCTCGTCTACAGGTGGCAGCTGGTCAAGCACTTCGTGCAGTTGGTGGCGTACAATGAGGGAATTGACTGTCGACTTTAAGCAATCCCAGCGTCCGGCCCGCCCGGGCCCGTTCTTGGGCGGGACGAGATGTTTTGTCCACTTTGCCAAGGTGTCTTCAACCTCCAAAGCCGAATTGGCCCATGGGCGTGCTTTGAGGTATAGCGCCGCGATAGAGCCCAGACGTTCAAGATCCTTTCGTTCCAGTTCCTTCGACGACTGATTTACCTGTGAATGGTCGTTCTTCTGGCTGGGAGATCCGCTCACAGGAGTTTCAGTGCCGTCATCAGATGCTTGATTGCTAGCCCCATACAAGCCACGCGATGGTGTTCCAGTCACAATCCACCGTGAAGTGAAATGAAGCGCATCGAGACCGCGTAGCAAGAAACTTTTTGAGTTTATTCTTGAATTACCCAGAATATGGCCTTCATCTACTATGCAACGTTTGAAGTGTATAGCAGCGAGTGGTGTCTCGGATATGGTTTCATTCTTGGCAATCTTCTCAAAGCGTGACTGGGAGAACAAAAGCACGTCGTACCCTAGTAGTGTTTCAACGTCTGGAATGAAATCGTTCTTGGCCAGCACCAGGACTTCGAGGTCTTCTGTATGTTTGCTGATTTCTTGCCTCCATTGTGAAAGCAGGTTGTTAGGCACGACGACCAGGCTGGTGCTGGAGAGATAGACCCTCTTCGGCACGGCCACGTAATTGCTTCCGATTCGCCCGCATCTTCTGGGTTCAGCACCAGGGAGAAGGTATGAGCCGGGGTTCCGTTGAATCGCTTTCGCAATTGCAGTTCCATCATAGTCCGTCTTTTTGGTGTGTCCGTAATAGTTGGTCCAAGGTTGAGAGCTTCGAGTCGCACACGCGGCTGCCATGTCCATGAGGGACCCTACTGACTTGCGCACCGGCGCCGCCGCCGACCAGTAAAACTCCGGCGCTTCGGCGGGGAAATCCCTCGTGGCCAATAGAAGTGCAAGGCAGATGATTGTTTTACCCGTTCCCATTTCTTCGGCCAGAATGCCGCCGGAGACGCCATCGTAGTATTTCGCGTCCCGAAAGATGCTTCCGGCAATGGGGTCCAAGTACCAAGAACAGCCATCGCGATCGTAGAGATGCAACAGTCGTGGATCAAGCACCTGCCCGGGATACAGCTCTTTCTGCACCATAAGTGCCGCTGATCGTTTTTGATATGGGAGCAATTCCGATTTGAGGCCGGGGATATTGCCTTGTAACACGTTTGCCGCAACCTTGTTGAGAAACGGGTCAATAATGGCAGAGGGGTCTGGTGCAGGCGAAGGAATGCTGTTGAACAGCTCCAGTAGAGACGTCTCAGTCTCTTCAAGAGATTTGGTCACGAAAGGGTTGTTTTGGAACAGATGAGGCGCCTCAATTCCCAACCAAGCTTGAGCAGAACAGTCCACTGCCTCGAGAATGCGACTGCGGGCTTTGAAGAGACTGCCTTGGATCCGACTGACAGAGCCTCTGAGAACGTCATCAGCAAGCAGGTAGACTCTTAGTGTAACGATGCTAGCGAGGCCGGGCAATATGTTGTATTCGAGCCGCGCCCAGTTGGCATAGAACAGCTGCGCGCATGGCTTCACGGCCGCGGCGTTGAGCAATGCTATCTGCAGTCTTGGGGCCGGGACCCTGCTTCGTGAAGCATCGTCAGGGATTTGACCGGTGCCTTCTCCCTCTGGACGTACAAAGGACTTCCAGGTAGCGTTTTCGATCTGCCAAAGCGACTCCTCTATGTCAACTTCAGATCGGGGAACACCAATACATCCAACAGGAATATAATGGGGCGAACGAGGCGACATGGTGCCGGTACCAGTATCGATCCGCCATCGAACATGACGTTGTCATTCAGAAAGACAATTATGAGAGTTCATGACAGCTATTTAATATACAGATGTCAACCGCAACTCATTTGCATTCTCAGATGATGTTTCAAACCTAAACTCCAAGGGCCGGAGATAGAGCCAGGCAGCAGCAGCCCCACAGTGTGGTGCAGGGATTAGCTCAGCATCTCGCGGTTCGCATTGTCACAAGGCGGCCGCTACCCTACTGCTAGCTTTGTTAACATTTTCATGGACCATCACTTTGACTTGGCTTGCATTCAGCAACCGATTTTTTTAGATCGAAGTGGGCAGTACTATGGGAGTTTCGCGCTACTGGCCCTTCCCTGTCATTGACTACCTATTGTGGTCTCCATGCGCAAAAAGGATAAAAATAGCGGCTGCCGGCTTCCTGCTTCTCACCATGGTGATTATGTAGCCACTACCGAGCGCAGTGGGTTTGAAGCGTAACGGCTGTCATTCACACAAGGACGAGATGGACGGCGTTTCAACTTTCTTTGTACATTACTTTTTCTTTTCGATTGACCGAGACTTTCGACATTTTACTCAGTAGACAATCAAGGCGCTTGTGAGGTAACTGGACCTTATCGCCGCCAGTTCTCGCAAGAGTGTTTAAATGATTGCGTACTCCGCATAAAAACTGAGGTCTCACCGGATACCGGAGCATTATCAATCCAATGTGTTTGTTCTTCTCATCCTATCTAGAGTCTTTCATCATGGCTGCGTGAAAGTATTTCAAATACTTCGGCAATTCCTACATGGGGCAAGTGGCCAGTGGCGCACGGTGTCAGCGGGCTGGCCCGGGGCCCCTTGTCTGTGGCTTCGAAGCCTGGGGCTCAGCTGAAGCTGGCTGGCAATCGTCGCAGGGAATCGGAGCTGTAGTGGGTGTGAAGAGCTCTGTAATTGGAAATGATTCTTCCTGCACCAGCCCTCTGCTGACGAGCTTTCCGTGGCGGTCCTAGTTGCTGTTGATCACGGCAAGGGACCGTCGGCAGCGGAGTCGAGCATAACTAATCACAACCATGACTATATTATAATTGCATACCGCCCTCTGCAACAGGCTTCGGCTCTCTGTTGTCTTGAAAGTTTGTCCATAGATAATCTTCATGAAGCGGCTCGCATCTCTCCTAATCGGCCTCTGTGCCGTGCCAGCCCTGGCGGTCCAGGCAACACATTCAACAGCTCTATACAAGCAATTTTTCCCGGCTTGGGATAGTATGCTGAAAGACTATCTAGAAAATGACTGTAGAGAAAACATCACCAACTATCGAAACGCCAGTTTTGACAACAGTCACGTCAGCTATGCGGTCTTTGACTGCTTGTTGGAGCAGTTTCCCGAGTTTCGCAAGGTTGGTACATCTCTCCCTCGGTTCGCGTGAAATACCAGATGGAAAAATAAACGAAAATGTTGACAAGCTGAGACCAACAGGCCGAACTAAGTGCTGCAGCCGTCGTTCTTGGTCTTGCTCCATCAATTTTGCAAATGGTTAGCCCTACGCCTGCGGATACCGCCCTGGTTAGCCTGCGCCGACCCGCCCTCGCCCTGCTGCTCAGTATAGCTTCGCCGGCCACGGTTTTTTCCAAGGCAACCAGCTACTCTGGCAACATCGAGGCCTTGTCGAGACCCCTCTCGAGGCAAGACCGCGGTAGCTTTCCCTACACAGCCGGTAGGATACTCGGCGGCGGTGGTCCCAGAAACTACGCCGGTAGCCTCCTGTCGGCGACCCAGTACATGCTGGCATTAGCAGCAGTGGCCAACAGCGTGTATCGCACATATCAATTGTGTCTATGGACCGTGTGCTCGTTCTCGCCAATCACGGTGTTCCTCCCAGCGCTATGGCACGGGACGGTAGTGCTTCTGCATCTGGGCGGCTGGATTGCGCAACGCTTGAACGTGCAACGAGCCGAGGGCACCAGACGAGCAAAGCCGGTGGCAGACGTACAGGACTGGCACCGCATGACGGCCGAGTGGGCAAGCAGACTGAGAACGTGGTTTAAGAATGAAACCATACCTTCCGCATTGGCCGAGAAGCTGCCAGTGGAGAGCCGGACGGCCGGTCCTGCACCATTCTTTTCTGTTGTGATAGCAGCATTGTACGCTGGTGTGCCGATTCACGTGAGTCTTTTCGAAGTTGAGTCTCATTTTTCGTCAAAAAGTCGATCAGTGACACTTTGGCTAACCTTGTAAAGCTTCTGTATGGAACTCTTGTCCTCTCAAGTCTGACCTTCATCAGCGCTTTCGATTCCATCTCCGTAGTTGCATTTTACGCGATAAGCACAGTAGTAAGCAAAGCCATTATTTATTTCGAGTGCGCGGGTATCCGGGCCGTTGCAAGCCAGAGTTTGGACACTACAGCTGAGGGCGAACATATGGATGGGTACTCTGTGCTATAGGAGAGAAGCTAATGCAAAGACGCCGAATTCGTCGGGTTCTCCGATAAGAGTTGTTTTGCGATGCTCATGCACGCAGTAAGCCATGATCGAAGACGCATTTCGGTGTGGGCTGGGCGCACTTGCATTGCGCTCGATTCTGTTCGAGAAATATGTGACAGAAGGGGCAGAGTATACTTGCCACCATCGTAGGTTCTCCCTGATTGGAGAGACTATAATATGGCGGTTGTGGATTCGTTCCATCTCGTGTTTCTCTCATTGACACAAGCCCATGAAGCTTTGATGCGTTAGATCGTTCTCAGTGCGTAAGCCACAATTCGCTCCTCTGCACTCCTGCAGCAGAATAGAATCTGCACAAGTTTTCACGGCATGTCTATTATGATTTCTTGTAAACAAAGACGGCCAATCAGTGGTCGAAGCTCCGATTCATTAAATAATGTAAATGGCAAAACTTGCTTCGCCTTAGGCTGGCTGAGGTACCCATCTTTCGAGCAGGCCAACTTGCCAATCCTGGAAAGATCGCTCAGTAGAAGGCAGGATATATTTGCTAGATGCCAGGGTCTCGCAGGCTACCTGTATCGCCGGTGCTGGGAAGTTAATATCCTGGACATCATTTGACAAGGATTCTACCAGGTCTAGAGCCTCTTTCTCTCCAACTTCTTTAAATAGCACTTTGACAGCTGATGTGGGAGTCTTACTCTGATTGCTGGTGAAAACGACATTGTTGTTGAGGACCCAAAGTTGTAAGTGGCGCGAAGCTTTGTCTGCCGAGGACATGTTTCGAGGCATGACAACGGATTTCGAGGATCCGGATCGAGCGATGGTAGATAGAAGCGTTGCAACAAGACAGTCAGAACTTGAAGGAGCCTTTTGTGGCGACAAGACCTCGCATGATATTTGCCATTTGAAGAAAGCAATTGTAGATGCGAAAACACTAAACGTGCCAACGTCGGCGGCGCAATTGCAGCAACTTACGTTGAGGAACTTTTCCTCTTCCGTAGCTTTGATTGCGCTTTCGCTACTCTCAAACTTCTCAGACTCCTTTGGCAAAGAAAACTGTAGCCGTTAGCTTGTGGAACGTTGTAAGGTCAAGAACACTTGAAGATGTATCTCCGGAAATGGCCCAAACAATCCGCAACTCTGAAAGGTCTGGTGCAAAAGAGACTGCCCAGTCAGAAGCGTCTCGCAGGACCCATCCACGAGGAGGGTGCTCCGCAAAGCCGCTGCATAAGTCTGAAAGAGCAATGAATTGATATAGGGGAATTGTATCGATGACCATGACACTGAGGGGCAGCTGCCCTGACTTGGCCACCTTCTATTTCCCCATCGGGTAAAGGAGTGAAGACTACGTACTTGAATGGAGTTGCAATCTGACTCGGCAAATAGAAATGAGGTTATGTCGACAAATCCCACACCAGGCTGGGCAGTGATGGCGCTGGCTGCGCCATAACCACGATGTTGCAGGCCGCCGTCTTCAGGCTTGTCGTGATCCACAGGTTTATGACAATGCCAGAATTCCATCATTTCAGCCCAATTCTCGCTAGGCAAGTCTTTCCAGGCTTTGATTGCTTCTTTTGCTATGAAAGTCTCGCCGCATGCTCGACACGAGACTGGGGATGCAGGCACAATATCTGATGCTGACCATGGCAGCGGCTGGTTCTCAGCAAGAAACTGCCTCTCTGGGACACAGAAGGACTTCAAAGGGATCCTCCAGGTGAGATCAAGGGCCCCTTGATGAGAGACCGGGAGCGCGCCTGACAAGGGGGCGGCGGCGGGCAGTGCGACTTGGCCTGAGACGCCGTGGTGGCCGACGCGAAATATGCGTCCGTTGTCGAAGATTTCAGCTATGGTAGTATGGTCGGCAGGCGTAGACAGAGATACCTTGACGGTGATCTGTCTGATATTTGTGAGCAGCTCGGCATAGATGAGGATGCCATTGTTGGGCCGTGTCTCGGCGGCAGCCATGACAGATCGAAGGAGCAGAAATGTTGAGGGAGGCGAGGCGAGGCTCTCTCGTGGCTGTGGGAATTGAGGCATGTGAAATGACGTTACCCTATAGACAAGACTGGTCACAGCACCTGTAAACGGAGGTTATAGCGCTTCCACAACACTCGAGCCAAATTTCCAGCAGCACTCAGCACCCGTTGGGGCACATTATTCCACTAAAAAAAAAACGCAGCAGCTTTCGCCCGCCCCCACATTGTCCCAACAGCCAGCTTCCCGTCATTTAGCTCTGAATGAGGCCTACAATTAATCCTATTACCCTCATCGTATAATATCATCATCGTCCGCAAGCTCAAGATCGTCTGCAACTATGGCTAGCATGCTATCCTTCGTGTCGAGTTCGGCGTCCAAGTCTAGGCCCAAAGCCACCGCCGCAACGACCGTTGCCGTTGAGGCGCTGCCTGTCCAAGACATCGAAGCAGACCACGACCGCCGAGGTCGTGCGCTCAAGCATCTACTCAAGGCTAACCATGTCAACTACGCCGTGGTCTATCAGGATCTGCAGCTCAACAATACGAATTCTCACAATTTGAGCACGGCCTACATTCTCGGGGCCAACGAGACTCACCTTGACACCATCTACAATGAACAGATCAAGCACCTGGACCCATGGACGCCGTCCCCTGCTGAGGTCATAGACGAGGACTGGAGGGACTTTTTGGGCGACCGCAATTACCAGCGCGCTTTTGTCGACTTTTTCGAGGATAAGCTTGCCTTTAAATTTGCCTATGACTGGAATCAAGAGATGAAGCACGTCCTGACGGAAGGTGATGAGCCACTCATCAACTGTCTCATCGGGGCATGTCAGTACTATTCTCTTCTTCAAATACACCAGGGCTGCTTCTAACCCAGTTTTAGTTGGACATCCCCTCAACCATCTAGCGCTGGCCTATGAGATTAATAGCAGGGCCCTCGCTATGGAAGCGCTGAGTCTCACTTGCGTCTACTACAATGACTTGCACAAGTACCTCGATGAGCCCCAGTATACCAAACCCTCACTGCTACCGTCCCTGTCCCTCCAAGGGCTCATCTCGAGGCTCGCAAAGGATGAAAAGCTGCAAGATGTTGTGACGCAAAATAAGCACGACAATCTCGAATTGCTCTTTTCCGAGCACGAGGACCTGATATTGGAATATTGGAATGCCTGGCAGATCGTCGATGCGACAAACCAGTTTCAAGACCTGCAACAGATTGCAGTTGCTCTGTTTGCTTCGTCTGGAACCAAGTCTTTCAGCTTTCTGGCTGCCCAACTCTTAACTGCTAGCAATTCGATACGCATCCTTCTGCCGTACATTCCCGCTGAATATCACGTATCCCTTCTGCGGCAATGGTGGCTCCTGGCTATTGCCGTGTGCCTGTTCACCGGGCGGCTCGAGCCGAATCCAGCCAATATCGAGAAAAATGCAAACGGACGGACCTGGAAGCATGTTGTCGACAAGGCGATCAATGGTCCCCATTTGTCAGATGCCAGTTACATCCAAGGTATGTCGATCAAAAGGCTTCAACGACACAACACTAACTTCTCGCAGCCGTTCGAGCTATGAAGGAAGCGGCGTCAACGTGGGGTGACGCGGACGAGCTGTACCTACGGTCCGCTCTTACATTTGTAGATAATTTCACGGAGTGGTCAAAATGACATCTGATCACTTAATTCGACGTAATTAATTTATTTTGCATAATCGGAAAAGTATATACTCTCACACTGTGTATGACTATACTGCATAGCGGCGAGTTCATCTGGCGGAGCTGAACGCCTGTTTGTGTGGGCCTGATACAGCTCAGCCATCGACCAGCGTGCCCGACACCAAACTTATCACCTCCAATACCCTACAACCCCAACACAGGCACAAACTGCCATTGAACCATGCTGAGTCGCCAGCACACCCTGCCGATGCACACGTCACGGTAATGGCTCCGCCCGCGAAGCGCCGCCGGCGGAACACGGTTGATTCGGCCGACGATCACGATGACGACGCCGACTACAACGACGAGCCCCAACAGACGCGCCCCAACACCCTGACCAACTTCCTGCTGTCTTCTCCGAGCTCCCCCACGAAATCCCGCATAGCAACCACGTCTCCGAGCCCGAGCAAAGGCCGCGGCATCGCTTCGAGGAACGGCGCCAGCCCTAGGAAGAACTCGCTGTCGAAAAACGGTGCCGGCCCAAGCCCCCGCAAGACCCGTGATGCGAGTCGGGGCGGCGACGAAAAGGGCAAGAGTGGTGATTTGAAGCTGCTCTTCTCGAAGCAAGCACAGCGCGCGTCCAAAGCCCCGTCCGCCGGCGGCGAAAAGCGAGCCTCGCCCCTCGACGACATCACCAGCGATCCCATCTCGGAAGAGGACGAGATTTCTGACCTCAAGGCGAGCTCTTCGAGCCTGGTCGGTCAGCATGCGCGAAAACGACAACGGGGATCGGGACAAAACCTGTCGCTGGATACGGCGACTTCCAGTCAACGATTCCTAAAGCCGCCGCGGCCGACCCATGCAGACGAAGACGACCTCCGGCCCTGGTCGGAGCGATTCGGCCCACGCAATCTCGACGAGCTCGCAGTACACAAGAAAAAGGTGTCCGATGTCAGAAAATGGCTGGGAGAAGTGGTCAGCGGTAAGCTGCGGCAACGTCTCCTCATACTAAAGGGTGCGGCGGGCTCTGGCAAGACCACGACGGTCCGCCTACTGGCCAAGGAGTTGGGCTATGAGCTTCTGGAGTGGAGGAACCCTGTAGGCCATGCAGGTACTGGGTTTGTGTCATCGTCTGCCCAGTTTCAGGAATTTCTTGGCCGTGGAGGCAAGTTTGGCGCTCTAGACCTCGACAGCCCCTCACCTACGCATCCTATTGCCAGCAACGCAAACATGGATACCGACAAGCGGATCATGCTCATCGAGGAATTCCCAAACACGTTTTCTAGATCTTCTTCCACTTTGTCGTCCTTTAGAGGAGCGTTGCTACAGTTTTTATCGAGTCATGTGCCGTCACAATCCATGTTTTCGCAACATGGTCTGCGAGAGCCCGTCAAGCCAGTCATTCTGGTCATTTCGGAAACGCTTCTGACGACAACATCAGCATCTGCCGATAGTCTGACTGCGCATCGCCTGCTGGGGCCCGAGATCCTGAGCCATCCGGGCGTCGGCGTGATTGAGTTCAACGCCATTGCCCCTTCACTACTAGCCAAGGCACTTGAGCTAGTTGTTCTCAAAGAGGCGAGAAAATCCGGCCGGCGGCGAACACCGGGACCAATGGTGTTGAAGAGGCTGGGCGAAATTGGAGATGTTCGCAGCGCAATTTCATCGCTCGAATTCCTGTGCCTCAAAGGGGACCAAGATGCTGATTGGGGTGCCAAGGTCGCCTTCACAAAGCAGAAAAAGAGCACCAAAGACGGCATAAGCATGACTCAGGGCGAGCAAGACAGTCTCGAGCTGATATCACAGCGAGAAGCAAGTCTGGGTATATTTCACGCCATTGGCAAAGTCGTATACAATAAACGAGAGGAAAAGGCATCCGGCGATGATGCAGAGATTCTACCCAACTACCTATCTCATCACTCGCGGCCACAAAAGTCACAAATCTCGGTCGACACTCTGATTGGAGAAACGGGGACAGACACGCACACCTTTATTGCGGCTCTACATGAAAACTACATTCTGTCCTGTGAGAGTACTGGTCCGATGGACCTTTGCACGCCAATGGACTATGTCAACGAATGTATTGAGCATCTATCGCTCAGTGATCTAATGTGTCCTTCTCAAGACGTCTTTTTTGGCGGACGAGGTGGCTTCGTCGGCCGAGATTCGGGCAGTCATGTGCTTCGTCAGGATGAAATGATGTTTGAGGTGGCTGTGCGCGGCATGCTCTTCTCGCTCCCGAATCCGGTCAAGCGCAAGACCACCGGCATGGCTAGAAGCAGCGATGCCTTCAAGATGTTTTATCCGGCGAGTCTGAAGCTCTGGCGGGCCAAGGAGGAGATTGGCGGTCTCGTTGACATGTGGTCGTCGCGTCTGCTTAAAGGCGAGGCTCAAGTGGCGACAAAAGAGATGACAGCCGGCGCGAATGCATTCCGGCGCGCCCCCGTCTTGAGTGCATCCGCGACACCGTTCAGTCAATCCAGCCAGGCACCATCAGCGAAGCCAAAGGACCCCAGCGCAGAAGACGATGGAGACACGCCCATACTGTCACTGGGAAGCGCAGCTCGACGAGAGCTTTTGCTCGAGAGGCTTCCCTACACCGCACAGATTGCTCGTGGCCGCAGAAACGGTCCACGGATGCGCGAGTTGGAAAAGATTGTCTCGTTTAGCGGCATAGCCAGCTCCAACAATGAGGACGACGATGTGGACGATGACGCAGGCGCAACGACGGGCGAGGCATGGGCTACAGACAGGCCGTCCGAGGAAGCGAGCCCGCGAAAGAAGCGCCAAGGCATCAAATCAGGTGCCGTGACGAGCATGCTGGCGCAAAAACTGGTACTGAGCGATGACGATATTGAAGACTAGTATGAAGGGGTTCCAGGGAGATGGGGAAACATTGTGTATATTTATTAGTGGTTTATAATACTGGGTGGGAGCGGAGTTGCGAGTGATTACTCCGTAGATTGAAAGAGATTACTGGGAGGTGGGGGCGCAGGGTTGAAACTGTACTGGACATATATACCATTTGCTATTTGAAGAAAACATGTACTTGCAACCAGCGCCTTGCCGGGGAGAGAATCGTTGTCGCTATCGTGATGCTGGTTCAATACGCTGCGCTAGGGGGGAATCGCTGCAGGGATTCGCTGTGGGGATTCGTTGCGCTCGTGGGGATTTACTGGGCCGCGGGATGGCCGCCTGCCTCGCTGAACGTCTGTAGCCTCATGCAGCTGTTGCCGATCACGCTTGCTAGAACGATGGGGAGAGGGAGACCATGTTGTTGGAGAGGGAGACAATGGTGTTGGAGAGGGAGACCATGGTGTTGGAGAGTGAGACCATGTTGTTGGAGAGGGGAGATATTTTTACAGTCGGAAAGCCACGAGCGGCGGCGTGCATTAGCTTTACCCTGCAGGTCGTATTATTTCCTCGCATAGGTACGACGACAGCATTGCCAAGGTCTAAGCTATCCCACTTTTTAAGACTGTTCGGGATACGGATACACTGTTAGCTATGGTCAAGGTGGATACTATAATAAAAGCCACTCGAAAATGCGGACATCATAGCATCCAAGACATTACAGATGAGAGCAGACGGTAATCCACATGGTACAATTACACGATCGAGAGGGTAAACTATTTGGTGGCCATATGTGAGTAGGAGAACACGGAGAATTGAGTCGTTTTCTTGGACAGCGCAAGCCTTGCCCTTGTAGACTATTTGTTCGAGAATATTTACATTGTAAGATGGTCGGCTCCGAAGCTCGGACCACACGCTTTCTAGATCTCATGGTGACTACTTGATGCTTTTTTCTTCCCTGTTGCCTGTAGCCTGCCCTGCTCTCAGATATAGCTTTACTTTTTACAGTCAGCAGCAAAAGTCCCAGTATCCTTGGCAGAATCTTGTTTTGCTCCAAAAGTCTCTTGATGGGCCTGGTTGTTGTCGTTGTTGTCGTTGTTGTCGTTTATATAAGATTGCTTGGCTTGGAGGACAACGACACCAGGGTCCACGGCTGCCAACATGAGACCAAGACGTGCGTGACGAAGTTGATCGTGTTCTTCGACGCCGCGGTCATCTTCGAGACATCTTTTACCAAGAATCAGTCTTGGATCTTGAAAAAAAAAAAGAGATGGTGGACTCACTCGACCGTACACCCACAGTCGACAACAACTGAAGTATTGGAATTGGGAGCCATGTGATTTAGACCAAACTTGATTGGTTGAGAACTAAGAAATGATATCCGAGAACAATTGGGCTCTTGACTTGTAGTTTGATAATAGAGCGATTTGATGCAAAAATAGGGAGGAGAGGTGGCCATTATATACTCGGAGCAGTCCAAGAGAAGGAAAAGACATGTCCTGAATTATAACTGCGGCAAAGGATCCATTACACCGCCGATGCAGACATTTTTACCAAGGAGCGACTGTCGAAAGACGCAATGACCATGACTTCAAATGACGGCACATAGAGATGGTGGCTGCAGCCTGCCTACCAAAAACCCTCATGCAGGTGCAACTTCCCCATGCCACACCTCGTTGCGCCTCTGATCTGGTACGGGGCAAGCTGAAAGAGGCTGTAAAAGAACGACTATCGGTCGTCTTGGTTCAAGGCGCGCAAAAAGGCAACCAGGGGCCGGGCTCACCACCACCGGGATTCGCCCCCCCCTTCAGCATCTGCTCGTTATAATCTCTGAGCATACATCACGTGCCATCACCCAATTCATCTTGCCATACATCACGTGCCATCACCCAATTCATCTTGCCATACATCACGTGCCATCACCCAACCCATCTTGCAGCTGTTGCAGCCTGACCAGTGACAACCGGAACCTTGTTTCCTTGTCGGGATTACTCGAGGTTCGCTGGCAATGACTGTGTCCCTGCGATCCCGAAAATCTCGCG
Source organism: Cordyceps javanica (assembly GCF_051103115.1). NCBI lineage: Eukaryota > Fungi > Ascomycota > Sordariomycetes > Hypocreales > Cordycipitaceae > Cordyceps > Cordyceps javanica. The sequence continues at coordinate 1,894,677 of NC_139299.1, forward strand.
CCTGTTCTATCGAAACCCTACCCGTGCACTGAGAGGTGCACTGAGAGCGTTTTTTGTGTTTTTTTCCGCCTTTTCCCTTTCTGGAGGTTAACATGTCGTCCAGTGCTACTGAAAAGCTCTGTGGGAAAAATTTTTTACCCAAACCATGCAATTCATTGGGCAACACACAATCCGTCGGTAACCTTTGCAAGCGTATTATCCTGCAGGCATTTCTTTCCCGCAACCAAGTAGACCAGCGACTGCTACGAGATCGTTTGTCGATGAGCGCTCAAGTTTCTACCTTGCCAGGGGTCGCAAGTGGGAGGATATTGGAATGAGGGCCAGCCCAGATTCCGTTTCTAGGTACTCCGTATTCAACGTCAATTAGGGTAATGTAATGCCATGTGAGTACTCAGTACTCGATAGACTCCTTGGGGTCTAACAGGGATGGTGGAGTTTCTTTGTGAGTTCGGTAAATCACAACACACAGGCACGCGGCGTGACAGACGAGGGTTGGAGGGTAATGGACATGGGAAGCAGTATCCGTACTAGCCAGTAGCTCGGCAGCGTCTCACAGGTGAGATGACACGTCTGCTCCAGACACACGGCTCCGCTCACAGAACCGTCCGAGACGTTGGCCGCCCGCCCGCCTGCAGATACCATGGCAGGCGGGTACCAAAACCGAGTGCCGCCTGCCTGGATGGCTGCTTGGTTGGTCCACTCAATCCCCAAGTTCTGGGTTCCCAATTCCCGGCATGGCTTGTCCCATACATGAGATATCACTGACATCTCCACTCTTTTCTTTTTTCAAAATATCCGTGGCAAGTTGGAGACAATCAAGGCAACTAGGCAATTTCCATTTTATCAAATTTGTAGTTGAAATAAAAATAACTCAAGTAGTCATCTTGGATTAAGATTAATTACCTAACTTGTGTATTATTATCATTATTCTTATTATTTCTAAATTGGTTTCTTCGTATCCAAGTCATTTGATATTGTCGTCGGTAGGTAAACTGCCGAGACTTGACGATAGAAAATGGCCTGTAGGCTCTGAATTGATCCTTGCGCGGCTTCTTCCGTCTCTTCTCCTCCTCCTCCTCCTAGCCGGTTTTCTTCTTGTCCTTCTACGACGTCACACATTGTCACCCGATCGCCCCGTTCGCTGCCTGCTTCGTTGTCCTCCTGCAGTGACCGACCCCGCCCCCACCACAGCTCAGCTTCCCAGCTCCAACCGTACCTCTCCACTCGCATCTCATCCATCTCATCCAACTCACCCAAGCCATCCACCACTACACCACTACACTACCACCACCACCACTACACCGCCACCAGCGATGGCTCCCAGCCCCAAGGTGGCCGAGGCCATTGCCCGCGCCGAGGGCAGCAGCGCCGCCGACAAGGCGCCCCTGTACGAGTCGCTCCTGGGCGACATCAAGACTCTCTCGTCGCCCGCGACCGCCGCCGACGACCTCGAGGCCGTGACCGACTCGCTGTTCGGGCAGTCGCTGGGCGTCGTGTCGACGCGGGCGGTGCTGGCCGTCCTGGTCGGCACGCTCGAGGCGCTGCGGGACGGGGACCTGTGCATCGCCGTCGGGCGGCACGCGCTGTCGCGGCTGGCCGCGCAGCCGTCGTCGTTTGCCGACGCCGCCGCCGACCTGGGCGCCCTCGTGGCCGCCGCGCACGAGGCCAACGACGACTTTGCCGAGGCGGCGCGCGCCCTCGCCGCCATCCCGCTCGACGGCGCCGCCCACCAGCGCAAGGTCGGCGACGCGGACCGCGCCCGCGTCTGGATCCGCATCGTCCGCAACTACCTCGAGGTCGGCGACTCGCCCGCCGCCGAGACGTACCTCAACAAGCTCAAGAACATGATGCACACCGTCTCCGCCGACGACGACCCGGACCTCGCCCTCCACTTCAAGCTCTCCCAGGCCCGCATCCAGGACGCCAAGCGCGACTTCCTCGCCGCCGCCGGCCGCTACCACGACATCAGCTTCGCCCCCGCCATCGCCGAGGAGGAGCGCCTGCACACGCTCGCCATGGCCATCAAGTGCGCCATCCTCGCCCCCGCGGGGCCCACCCGCAGCCGCGCCCTCGCCCGCCTCTACAAGGACGACCGCGCGCCCCAGCTGCCCGAGTTCGCCATGCTCGAAAAAATGTTCCTCGACCGCCTGCTCGCCCCGGACGAGGTCGCCAGCTTCGCCCGCGCCCTCCAGCCCCACCAGCTCGCCACCACCTCGGACGGCTCCACCGTCCTGGCAAAGGCCGTCGTCGAGCACAACCTGCTCGGCGCCTCCCGCCTCTACGACAACATCCGCTTCGACGCCCTCGGCGCCCTGCTCGGCCTCGACCCCGACAAGGCCGAGCAGACCACCGCCCGCATGATTGAGCAGGGCCGCCTCGTCGGCCGCATGGACCAGCTCGACGGCATCGTCTGGTTCGAGGGCGGCGAGGCCTCGGGCGAGAACGGCAGCGGCCACGCCCGCGAATTGGTCGGCAAGCAGATTCGCAAGTGGGATGCCAACGTCGAGAGCCTGGCCCAGCAGGTGGAACAAGTGACCAACTCGCTGCAGAAGGAGTTTCCGGTACGTGCAGCTCTGGTCGGCGTCTTCATTCTTGTCTCGCTTGGACTAACTTGAATAGGACTTTGTTGCTACGCACTTGGCAGTGTAATCAGTCAGTCGCATTTTGAAACTTGGCAACGGCGTTTATAAACTGTGTTTTTTTTCTCTTTCGGGCCATCAGCATAGCATACAGGTTTGCTACCTGCCGTTACTTTATCCTATACAAGGGAAGAATTTTGACGGACATACAGCATATTGTATTGATTTTTATTATGAGAATGAAGAAGAAAAAGTATGAGCATGATAAAAAAAAATAGAGAGACAGCTGGCTTTACAAAAAAGAAAACAAAAATCCACTCTAGACTAGTCCAAGTCTTGCTTGCGCACCACTACGTAACCTCTACTGATATCTTTGGGGTGATCTTCCTCCTCCTCCAGCTTGGACTGGTCGCCGATGACGAGCGGAATGAGCGCGTCGGCAATGTGATCAGCCATCCAGTCGTAGCCCGCTTCGGTGAGGTGCACGCCGTCGTCCCAGTACATTTGGCGCTGCGAGTCGTCGAGGGACTTGTACGGGATCTTGGCGTACAGATCCAGTGCGTGGCTTTGCCCGGCGTCGTCAGTACTGCCGTGTCCCAGCGCGTTGCAGAGGAGCAGGGGAGGAAAAGCCAGAGGGAGTGACTGTGAGAGAGAGGGACGACGTACTAGTTTTCGGCCTTGAAGGTGAGGATGCGCGTGTTGAGATCCTCGCGCTTGGCGTTGATCTCGGGAAAGTTGCCCTTGGCGTCGGGCACGGTGAGGGCGAGAACGTTGCAGCGGCGGGCGAGGGCGAGTCGCCATACGCTCTGTAGCGACTTGAACGTGTCGTCGACGCGGCACCCCAGGGCAATATCACTCATCAACAAGTTAGCACACTAATGCCCTCACAATATCTGTCAACACCAAAAAGAAAAAGGAAAAAAAAAGCCGCGCCATCACCATCATCACCACCACCACTGCGGATGGGGGCGACGTTTTGTTGCTTACTTGGTACCACCGAGCGTAATGACCCAGTCAAAAGGCCTCGCTGTTACTGCGGCACTGCATGTCAGCGAAACGGTCCTCAAGTCCACAAAGTCACCGTATAGCCGCAGCAGGCCTCTTTTTGGACACGACGCACTCTGCTGCTCGAAGCGCTGCCGGAAGCGCGAAAAGGCGGCGACGTCGCCCGGCACGCCGCTCGTGCGCATCTCGAGCCTGGTGTCCTCAGGCAGGGCGTCGTACAGGCGCTGCGTCAGCTTCATCGAGTAGGGGTTCTCGCCCATGCCAGAGGAGAACCACCCCTGCGTGAGGGAGTCCCCGAAGCAGAGGATGCGCAGCGTCTGGCGCGGCATGGTTCGTTTCCGGGTGGGCAGGTGAGGGTGGGTGGTTGGTCGCTTGCACGATGGGCGTCTGCACCAAGTGGGTATTGAGGCAAAGTTAACCGCGCCTGACAAAAGGTGGCCCCTGTTTGGTCAAATGCGATGTAATAGCAGAAGGGAATGCGAGGTTCCTGGCCGGCTTAGAGGAAGAAGAAAGAGTCGAGTAACTGGTTGTTGTTTGGTGGTTGGTGGTTGGTGGTGGTGTGCGTCCCTTCGTATTTAGGTCGCGGTTGCCTGGGCCGTTAACGGTCCGTAGTGGCGGGGGCGGGGGTGGCCAGCCGTTGGTAATGAGACTGACTGTGTGTGCGACGCAACAGCTTTTGTGCGGGCGCAGGGAGTAGCCAAGACATGTTTTTCAGTCACTTCTATGGAACGATTTTTCACGTATCCAATCAAATATTTTGAGTGTCAAAGTGCATGATCTGAGCGCTGGAATTGCAGTGCGTTCACGACCCCTCCTCGATTGACCGGGGGGGTGGTGCTCGTAGACGCCATGATGCATCTTCATTACATACTTAAACTATGCTAGCGTCGAGTTGCTAAAAACATGGCTTGCATAACAGAAACTTTGTTTTCTTCCAAAATTGAAATCAAGGGTATATAGATACGCAGGCTGGATGCCATCGTTGGACGGCAGGTCTACAGAATAAAAAAACTCGGGAACAACGCCTGCCACGGCGCAATAACGGACATAAGCCCGGCAATAAGGCGTCGAAGGGGATGAGAAAGACGAACCAGAGGGTATATGAGTACAAGTACTTGAAAAATAAAATAAAAAAAAACATGACAATGACAACGTCAAAGGAATCTAATTTGATCCTCCTGCGGTGGCAGGTGTCACGACAGCGACGGACCAACTGTGCAAGCGAAATGGTGCTTTGCTCTGAATAACTTGGAAAAGCCATCAAGAGGAAAAAAGTCAGAGAGAGTTGCCACTCTTATATTTCGAGTCTAGCCATTTTGTACCGGAAATCTTTTTTTTGGTCAAGTTCGGAAACGATGCGGAAAATTGCCCGGTTGGCAATGGACAAGTTCGGGCTCGGGCTCGGGCTCGGGCTCGCTTTCGCTCTCGCTCTCGCTATCGTTCCGGTGCTCAGCCAACAGAGGCGCAGCAGGTGGACGCCAGTGTAAGTGCTGGTCCGCGACGTATATATATCTATCGCCATGCTACCAGTCTTTCAAAATCAGGAAAAACATTTTCCAATCAATCGCATTACAACCAATCTCGCTACAAGAAACCTCGCTACAGAAAATCTCATCACGACCCATCACTTCGACCTCTGCGCCCACCCCATCCTCAACCACCCCAAAGCCGCACCACCACCTCCACATCCATCCACCACATCATCATGGGTCTTGTCAAGAAGCTCATCCTGGGCGGTACCGTCTACGGCGTGGCCCGCGAGTTCAACAAGAAGCGCGACAGCGAGCAGCAGAGCCGCCAAGCCGCTCCCGAGACCTTGTCACCGCAACAGCACTACTATTCTCCTCCTCCTCCTCCTCCTCCTCCACAGCAGCAGCAGCAGCAACAACCGGCGTACTATGCCCCTCCGCAGCAACACCAGCCACAATACCACTACCATCAAGGGCCGCCGGCGTATGAGCAGTACCATTTCGCGCCGTCCAACCACCAGCAGTCCCGACAGAACTGGGATGAGAAGAGATAGATTCGCAGCAAAGTTCGAGTGTTTTGATTGTCTTCTTCGTCGTCTTGGTTGTTGGAGCAGTCGCGGAGAAGACAGGTCTCACCTCTCAAGGCTGTTGAAATGAAGGGCTGGTTCAGGACGGTGATGGTGATCCCCCCGTCTCGAGAGTGGAAATAAAAAGGCGACCACGGACATGACATGTATTTTAGAATGGCAAAAAGAGGTGGCGTTTTTTTTCAATTAGTCTTGCAATGATACGGTATATGGGAATAAGAACAAGATTTACACTCCATGTATTTATTGACGACTCCGTGGATGACTGAAAAATGGTCAGTGTAGGCTGGCCCGCCGGCAATGACTTGCTGCATGGTTTGATGGGCATACATATATATGTGTGTGTATGTGTCTGTGTGCATGTGTGGATGTATATCTTGATTCTGTCGCACAGGCTGTAATGGCTACCAATGGGGTATCTAAGGGTTAATCTTGTCCTCGTGTACAATGCCTAGTATGAAACCACCTCGCCATGAGGAACAAAAGTAAAACAGAAAAGGAAAAAGAGCAAGTCAAATGACAAAACAACCAAGTCTCTATCAACGCCATTAAACCAAAAGAAGAGAGAGAAAAGAAGAAAAAAAGGCATCCTCATGAAATGACATATATACACCAGACATGCCCGTCACCTCATGACCATGAATCGCAGACAAGACTAGAGAGAGAGAGAAAAAGAAAAGAAGCATTTCCAACGTGACAGCTCATTGCTGGCCCCTCCCCCGACTGTCTATTTGTTGTGCCAGACCAAGGTGCGCAGCGAGTCCCAGCTGTTGCAGTCCTTGTAGATGTATGTCATGCTGCTGCGCAGGCTGCTCTGCAGCTCGTCCGGGTGGTAGCGGAAGAGCAGCATGACGGCGCCCCAGGAGACGGAGGCGAAGACGGGCCAGGCGTAGTGGTTGATGGCGGCGCGGAGCGGCTCGTCCGAGACCCAGGGCAGCGGGGTGGCGCCGGGCTTGACGGCAATTTTGGCGAGGCCGAGGCAGACGCGGGCAAAGATGTAAATGACAATCTGCTGGCTGACGCTGGAGATTTTGCCGGTGCGCGGGGAGCGCTGGCCAAAGACGACGTAGCCGCCGAGGAGGCCGGCGAAGAAGGAGTCGTACGGGCCTGGAGGAGAAGAACGGGTGGTTGTGTTAGCCAACTTGAAGCTTGTTGTCTCGGCGGAGAATAGGGTTATTGAAAGACGCAAGAAGGAAGAAAGACGAGTGATATTGCGCACCTTCTTTGCCGGGCGTAGGGCCGTAGTATTTCAAGCCCAGCATGACGAGCTTGTAAATGGTGGCGAAGCGGGCCAGGTTGGAGGCGTGCTTCTTGGTGGCGCGGAAGACGAGCTGGCATTTTTGCTGGAAGCTGTTTTATATACATTTGACCGTCAGTATCGCATATTCGAGCAGTAAATGTTTTTTTTTTCTTCGGTTTCGTTGTTTGCGACTCACGTTCCGGATCGAAAGAGAAAGACCATGCTTGAAAACGTTAGCGCTTGTGTCGACAAAAGGTGGAGGGACAGAGATAGAGACGGAGACAGGAACAATTCTGATGCAGAACAAGGACAGGAAAAAAAAAGAAGAGAACAGAAAAGAGAAAAACGTACACGAGCGCATGAGGGAAGCGGACCTTGGCGCCGTAGACGGCTCCGTTGCGTGCCGTCTTGACGAGCGAGAGCAGGTCATGGTACCGGGGATCGAGGACAATGTGCTCGAGGGCAGCCTAGCGAGAGAGAGAGAGAGTCTGTGTCAATTGCAGTGATGATGGTTGTGGTGGTTGCCGCTCGCCGAGGGGAATCATTCCAAGTTCCCAGAGGGGGGGGGGGCGCGCGCGCGCGGGGCCGTACCTTGAGCGACTCCATCGTGGACGCCATTGCTACCGTTGATTTCCTTTGCTGCCCTTTTTCTTTTCTGCTGTGGTTTGTTGGGGTGTGAGAGGAAAAGAGAGGAAACCAAAAGGACAAGAAGACGGCGGCGGCGGCGGCGCGCCGATTCTGGAGAAAGCTTTTGGGAGAGAGAAAAAGGGCCTCGGCTTTGCTATTTTAGTGGGCCGTGAGAAAGTATGGGGAAAATGCCGTCGGGGATTCTTCCGTATAGAGAGAGAGAGAGAAGACGGGACGATGTGCAATAGTAGACAGCAAAAAAATGAAGAGGAAGAAAAAAGAAGAGAAACAAGAATGGAAAAAAAGGATAAAGGTGTGTGGTAAGAATCAAGTTTGGCAAGACGAAAGACAGATGGGATAGGTACTGAGTAGGCAGGGGTGGGTGGAGGATGATGTACTTGGTATGGGACAAATGAGCCTCGGTGTCCCCCGGGTTTTGGTTCCCCAAAGCACGCCCAACTATGAGTATTGGTGGTAATATTTCAGCTAACCCAAGGTGGGAAATTCGAATCTGCGTCTTTTCTTTTACAGCATGTAACTGGTCTCCTCCCCCGGAGCCCGCTGCCCGCTTCTTCTTCCCACCCCGCGACCCATGACGTTTTTTTGTTTGGGGCCCCGCTAAAGCGGCTCTCAGATTTCGGCGGGCGGACGAAACGGGCGAGCGGGCGAGCGGGCGGGCTGCTCACATGCTAAAAAACAAAAATAAAAATACAAAGATTCAAGACTAGCAAGTATATACTGGTGTTTTGTTGCTGACCATCATCTTCACATGTCATTTTTCAACCAATCCCTCGCCCTTATTCTTCTCCCCCAGACGCACGCACGCCCACATCTGACAAGATCCATCGCATTCATCATATTACTACTCTTTTGCGTTACTACGGCCACCCACTGTAGCAGTCATCATTTACACGCCGCTCTCACGTACAATAATACAATGAACAGTACTCACCATTCACAACCACCATCCCAGCCCACTCCTCTCCTCTCCTCTCCTCTTCTCATCACTCACTCACTCAGCACCACCGCTGCGTCGGCTCCCGCCACTGCACCCCTAAAATCTCAAAGATTCTCCTCTCGCACCGGCCCTCCAGCAGGACCTCCTCCCCCGCCGTCCCCGTCCCCGCGCTCCCGCCCTCCCGCGCGTACAGTCCCCTCTGGTTCAGCTTCATGCCCTTGCGCCTCGCCAGCAGCCTCATGCTCCTGTTGAAGACGTCGTCGCCCGTAAAGTAAATGAGCGCCGCGCCCATCTGCGTCTCTGGCACCAGCAAAAGGTCGATCCGTCTCCAGATGCCCCCCCTCCCTCCTCCCCGGCCGTCGCCAGATTCCCCCGGCGGAAGCACGCAGCATCCCTGCCAGATGTTGCCGTCGGCCGCCAGCGTCGCCACCAGGAAGCCCGCCTCCTGCAGGCGCGCGACCAGCGCCCCCAGAAACGGCCGCAGCTGCGCCTCCCGCGTCGTGCCGGCCTTGGTCACGATGAGGTCGACGTCGCCGCTCGACGGCGCGCCCCGCCGGTAGCTGCCCCCGACGACGAGCGCCACCTCGGGGTCGACGCGCGCCGCCGCCGCCCGCACCACCCCCGCCAGCGCCTCCACCTCGTCGCGCGGGATCCTGGTGTTGAGGTCGTCGTACCGCTCCATACCCAGCCGCTGCGCTGGCGTCAGCGTCAGCGACGCCGTCCCCGTTCCCCCCGCCGCCGCCGCCCGTTGCACATCGTCGAGCGTCCGCAGGCCCCGCGCCGCCCACCGTCCCGCCACCGCCGGCCCCACGCCGTGCACCCCGAGAAACAGCCGCAGCGCCGCGTCCTCGCCGCCGTCGTCGCGCTGCGCGTGCTCCAGCCGCCGCAGCCGGTCCGTCGTCGCAATCTCCGCAATCTTGGCCGCCAGCCGCGGTCCTACCCCGGGGAGCCGCCGCGCCGCCCGCTCCGAGCTGACCCGCACCGGGTGCCGCCGCAGCGTGGTGATGGCCCTGCGGTACGCCAGCACGCGCCACGCGTCCCCTGTGCGCTCGTAGTACGACTGCATGCTCTGCAGCACCTCGATCGTCCGCGCGTTGGGCTGCTGCTTGTTGTCCAGGTGCGCGTCGAGCCCCCCCGAGCGCACGCACGCGAACCGCGCCTCAAACGCGCCGGGGCTGCTGGCTTTCTTGCCATCGGCGGGGGGCCTCCTGCGCTGGGCAGAGTCGGAGTCGGAGGATGAGTCGGAACCGTCGTCTGAACCTGGCCCGGGGTCCGCCGCCGTAGAGACCGTGTCGTCATTGTCGTCGTCATGGTCCAGAGGCAAATCCTTAAACTCTTGCATCATGTCAATCGCCCTGGTTAGCTCGTCGCCCAAAGTCGTAACTGTAGCCGTAGCCGTAGCCGTGCCGTCTTGCTTCGCACTCTCCGCGCGCGTTCCTGGACCGCAGTCGCCTGGTCCCTCTTCGGATTTCCCGGCACCGTCCAACACCGTAGGCTGCGAGTCGATGCTAGGCGAAGCCTCTTCTTCGTTGGAGTTGGGCGGTGTTGATTTGGGCGGTGCGTAGTCCCACTTCTTCGGATTCTGCTGCGGCTCCTTTAGTTGCAGCAGCTTCTCCCTGGTGCTCGTTTTCAACGGCTCCTCCACCTGTAGCAGGGCCTTCTTCATCTTCTTCTCCTCGTTAGCTGACGTCAACGTACTCTCTTCCCGCTCCTCCTCAGCCTCGCCGACAACCTCGTCATTCCGCACCGAGTCACGCTCCGGCTGCTCCCCTACCAGCCTATATCTCTTCTGCGTCCAGTCCAGGAGGGCTCTGAACTGCACGCACTCGATCGGATAGTCCTCATTCACGATGACCAGGCCCTCCGGCACGACGCCACCGCCGCCTGTTCCGTCTCTCCCCGTCTTGACTGCCGCCGCCGCCGCCGCCGCCGCCTGCGCCACGGCCCTCTCCGCATCCGGATAGCCGACGTCCCTGTCCACGATGACGTGCGTCGCCCGCGCCGGGTCGCTCGTGCGCGCGGCGCCGTACTCGCGCGCCTTTTGCATGCGAAGCCTCCGCGCCGGCGCGATCGCGTTGTCGGGGACGTAGTAGAAGACGAGGCCCTGAAAGATTTGCTCCTCTCGAGGGCGCGTCGTCGCCGTAGTCGTCGCCTGCCCGTCATCCTTCTTGCGCTTCTTTGCTGCGCTCGCCAGCAATGACGAAGCCGACGACGACGACACAGCAGAACGTGTCAGCCTTGGCGGCCGGAGAGTGCGGCTCGTGCGAGGCGTGGGCGACGCGCTCTGGACGGCGACGGCGGCGGCGGCGGACGATGCCCGCAGCCTTTTCGTAGTCTCCAAGGGCGTCTCGCCAACAATCTCCACGTCGCCATCTCCATCACGGCCCAAAAGCGCATCGACGACGACCACGTTGCTGCTGCTGCTGCCGCTGCTGTTGCTGCCGCCATCGGCCCTGACAGGCTTCTTCCTCTTCTTCCTCTTCTTGTGAGGTGCCGCCGGCGTCGTCATCACAACGATCACCTCCTCCTCCTCCTTCTCCTCGTCGGATGTTCCAGGCACTGCGGCCACGGGGTTGGGAGGGGACGATGCTTCGCGCGGCGGCGACAGGCGGCGGAAGAAGCGCTTGTGACGGCGCCGCATGCGCTGCTCCCGCGGTTCCAGCTCGTCGTCTCTGCCGTTGTTGTCGTCGCCGTTGTCGTCGTCATCATAATCATCTCCCCGGCCTCGATCGGCGTCCTTTTCGTCGTCAGCCTGCGACCAAGTCCGCAAATGCGCAAAGTAGGCCTTTTTGGCTTCGAGCGACGGTTGCTGCTGCCGCTGGTGCTGCTGGTGCTGGTGCGCCATGCTGACTGACGGACACTTTATTGCGTTCAACCCGTGAACCGGCAAGTCACGGCCCAAGAGTCGTTTGGCTGCATCGCACTGTATGTGCGGAGTAGAGGTGGCCGTTGCACTAATAAAGCGGATGGCATTTATTTCCAACGGCTATTTCCCATGGGTCCGGAGTTTTCCTTCGATTTCGAATCAGGCAGCCATGCGTTTGTTTTGGAACAAGTTCCGTGGCCAAGACGTGCGACTCAAAAGTTCATGGCCGGCTCAGCTACCTACTTACCTGGGACCAAGTGGGCCTGCCCGGGCTCACGCTGAACTTGGCCACCTCACAGTGACACGCAACCGTCTCGTCAAAGTTCTATGTAAATGTATTGCATTTATCAGACTCTTACAAGCCATCAAAATTGACCATCTGCTACTCGCGCTTTGGTCTTTTGCTATGTAAATACAGGTGTAGATAATACTATGCAACATGGATAATTATAATTATGCAGCCGTACCGTTGCTGCATCCCGATATGATGTATAACAATCAAGAATCAAAACAAAACCCTGGGGCAGAGGTACATCCTTCAGCGCCAAGAGGGGAAAAAAAGGGGGAAAGAGGCAATCCTTTGCCATTCTCCCAGATATACGAGAAAAAAACATGATGATAATGGGGGAATCATCCAGATCACAAAACAAAGCATAAACTCCACCCAATACAGCAATTCCGAAGCTGCCTTGGTTTTTGCCGTCCACGACCCTGTTGTCGTCCCATAAATGCAATAGAGCCGGGCGTAGTTGAGCGCGCAGCATCGTGGTAAAAAGAGAAAGAGAAAGCAAGAAAACTCCAGTGTTTATATGCAATGCATTCGTATCCCGCTGAAATCATCGAAACGTGTCCGGCTGCCAGCATCAAGTCGGCAGACGAGTCTACGCACTGACACCGAGCGCTCTCAGGCGATCAGCAAACGGGCTGACTTGTTCTTGTTTCAGCATGCCTTGGAGACGTCTGGTCTCGCGAACAGCAGCCTCGCGCTCTTCTTGGAGGTTCATGACTTCAATTTGCGCAGTGCTCATCTTATTGATCACTTCCTGCATCTCCGTGTCGGCGTCGGCGAGAGCCTTCTCCAGCTCTGCGACGCGAGCACGGAGCTTCTGAATCTCAACCGCCTCTTCGAGGTTCTTGGGGGGGAGGGCATTGGCAGCGCGGTTAAACATGGTGTTGACGGGGCTGAGCAGAGAGCCCTTGCGCGGACCAGTGATGCCGACACCGCCGCCCTCCTGGAGGCGGCGGAGCTGCTCGTTGTGGGCGTCCTTGAGCTTGCTCACCTCCTCCTCGTGGTGGGCGACGCGCTCGTCGGATGAGGTTTGGGCGGTCACCAGCTGGTCTTCCAGGCTGTGAAGACGCTCTTGCAGACCGGCAATGCGGTCCGAGTTTGATTTGCGGTCCGCCTCGCTGCGAGCGACGGCGTCGCTCAGACGCTGACGTAGCTCAAAGTTGGTAGCGAGCTGGGCGCGGACCTGGGAGGCAAGCTGCTCGACGCGCACGGCAGACTCGCCGAGTTCGTCGGCGAGAGCACGTTCTGAGTCCATGCTCTTGGCAGTGGAGCTGGCGAGCTCGTCGTACTGGCTCTGCAGGCCGCTGGCGTCGCCGCGAGCCACGTCGCGCTCCAACAGAGCGGCATTGAGGGAGCTTTCCAGGCGTTGGAGTGCTTGCTTCGTCTTTTCGTCGCCAGGCAGGCCGTTCTCGAGCTTCTTGATGCGCTCGAGGGACTCGTTGTACTCGGCCTGCAGGGCCTTGTAGGCGTCCTCGAGCTCCTCCGAGGTGACGGTGGCGCCGGCAGAGGAGCTTGCCGTGCGGGCGGTGAGAATGTCCTTTTCCTTGAGCATGCTGCGCAGGGAGGCGACTTCTTCCTCGGCCCTATCGAGGTCCATCTTCAGGCCACCGAGGCCTTTTTCCACCTGCCACTTCTGCTCCATGGCCTCCTCGGCGCGGCGACGCAGCACGTTCACCTCTGCGCGGAGGATGGAGATGTCCTTTTCGAAGCCCGCCTTGTGGGGCGAGTCGGAGAGCAGGCGCTGGCGTTCGGTCTCTAGAATCTTGATCTTCTTTTGATTTTCGCGGTTCTGGAATTCTTGGCGCTCCAGTAAGTTCTTGAGGGCGCTGTGCAGGGCATCACGCTGAGCCTCGACGTCCTTGAGGCGCTCGGCAAGGGCCTCGCGAGACTCGGCGGGGGCGCTCTTGTTGGCAACGCTATCACTGCGTGAGACTGGAGGTTTCTGGTTGCGAAAGAAGGAGTCTGATCTTGACAGGCCGCCTCGGGAGGCAATGTCCTCGAGGCCGGCGGCCGAGTCGCGGAGAGACGAGTTCTCCTTTTGTAGGGATTGCAGTTGGTGCTGCATCTTTGTGGATTCATATGTTAAGCTGGCGTAGCTGGCAGCTTCGGCTTCGAGGCCCTCGACGCGGGCGCGCAGCTGAGGGACAACCTCATCGCGCAAGTTATCACGCTCGCTGCAGGCGCTACTGAGCTCACCTTTGAGGGCGGTGAGCAAGTCTTCGATGTTGGTCTTGGATGAGCGCTCCTCGACAAGCTTCCTTCTCAGTTGTTCGCACGTGTTTTCGAGTTCTTTGAGACGGCCGTTGGCGTCCATGTTGTTCATCTCGGCGAGGTCGATTCGAGAGGCTCTCTCGGCGAGTTCCTTGACCTGCTGGTCGAGCGTTTTGATCTTTTGGCGTTCATCTTGAAGTTTGTTTGTGAGTTCCAGGCGTATGGAGGCCTTTTCCTGTTCGGATCGACGCTGGATCTTTTCAATCTCTTCGCGAGACTGGTCATAGTCGCTGAGCTTGGCAGAGCTGTAGCCCGAGTCGGAAAAGTAATCGCTGGTGCGCTTGCCAGCCGCCTGTGCGTTGTTGGTCTGCTCCTGCAGACGATCGACTAAATCTTCGAGATCAATCTCACGACGGATCGAGGCGGCCAGCTCAGAGCTGATGGCCTTGAGCTCGTCCTCCATCTCTTCTAGCTGGATATAGGAGGACGCGGCGAGAGGCGGCGGAGTAGAAAGTTGTGTTTCGCAATAGCCGAGCGGGTTGGCGACGACGGCATTAGTCTTTTGGTCTCTGGGTAACGAAGTAGAGGGGGGCGGGCGGGCGGGATCATCTAGCAGGCCGCCACGACGAGTAGGGGTCTCGGGAGATGGGATAGGTGAAAAGTCGGCGCCAGACTGGATATTAGATCCGTTGCCCCAGCTAAAGAGGGCGGAGAAGGGAGAGACTTGGCCGCCGGGAGACTTTGGTAAGGGTTTGTTGAGCTTGGGGGCTGAAGTTGGAGAGTCCGAGTGCGAACGGGTGTGATCAGGGCTGTGATCGGAGACGTCAGGAGGTGACTTATCCGCAGTGTCCAAGTTGAGGTGGGGTGGTGTCGGTTTGGGCGCAAACATGAGAGTCGATGAATCGGTGCGCGTGGAAACTGAGGACTTGCCGACGACGCTGTGGTAAGAGTCGTGTCGGATTAGGGGATTGGCGTGGGTAGCGGGCGTGGAAGCATCCGGGGTAGGCGCAGACGTGGCCCCTTGGTAGATGGAGAGAACGTCAGAAAAGTCGTCCTGCTCTACTTCCTGAACAGAGTGGGCTGATGAAGCGTCTTGCTCTATTTCCTGAATAGAGCGGGTGGATAACGCGTCTTGGCTCTGGGAGATGGCGCTATGCACATCAGAGTTGGAAGATTGACGACGGAAGTGGTGATTATGGTCTTGCAAGGAGCTGCCGAGGAGGAGGGGCAATACTAGTCAGTATGAAGAACGTTGTTTCAGAGTGATGGGCACGCGGCGGAGTAGCGAGCAAAGGGGTCAAAGGGAACAATCTAGCCCTTTAAAACGAGGGAAAACGTTTCCATGCACCCCACGACTCAAGAGTCAAGATTGGGTGGGTGCGGCCGGGGGCCAGGGCCGAGCATGGAAACGTGTAGTTGTATGTGTGTGTGCGTATATATGTGTGTATGTGATGAAGACGTCAAAAGGTCAAGTTGGTTGGAGAGACTTACTGGAAAGCAGCGGGTAAACGTTCTATTGACGTCGTTGGGGGGAAATTGTAGAGGGTAGGACTGTCGACGGAGGGTGGTCGTGCAAAGCGCGTATCAGGCTCTGGGAGGCCGGCACTGTGTGACGAGACGGCGGTGGGAGGACGAGTGGCCTCTTGAGAGACGTCGAGGGACTGCAGCGAGTGGGCGGTTACAGGAGCAGGTGTGACAGCGGCCGTGGTGGCACCGGAAGCGGCGTGAGGCAGCGGAGGAACGTCGGGGGTGTTGACGACGGAGCCGGCGACGGTCGAGGAGGCTGTCGACGATCTCTGAAACGCGGTGGCCAGGGATGAGGCCGAGGCAGACAACGGTTTCCTCTTGATGGGACTGGCGCTGGTACGAGCTGTGGATGCAAAGAGCGGAGGGACCGAAGGGGAGGAGTGGGAAAGGGAGGATGTTCGAGGAGGGTGAGAGGAGCGAGATGAGTAGATGCTAGTGGCGGTGCTGGCGTTGCTCTCGAGGGTATCGAAGCGGGAACGACGAGGCTGAGAGGGAGTGCCGGAGACGACGGGTGAGTCGGTGACGGAGTAGCGGGCAGCGTGGTGCGGGTGGTCCTGGTAGTCGGGGAAGCGGTGATGGTCGTCGAGGAACGAGTCTAGCTCATCATCCAGCTCAATCGACGAGGTAGAGGCAGAGGCAGTTACAGAGGCGGGAGCAGCGGGAGCAGCGGGAGCAGCAGCAGGAGCAGCGGGAGCAGCAGCAGGAGCAGCGGGAGCAGCAGCAGGAGCAGCAGGAGCAGCAGCAGTGACGGCAGTGACGGCGGGAGACGGGGTGGATGAGGTGTGCTGGTGATGATGCGTGGGATGCGTGGTGTCGAGCTCGGACGAAACAGAGATGGTATCAGGGTCAGAGTGGTGCGGGATCGACGGCCTGTACTGCGATGCCATGGTAGCCATGGTGTTTCCGGTGCGCACGAGATGCGGCGTAGCATGTACCAGGACGAATGTACTCGGTACCCAGGGCTGAAGGTCGCGAGGAGCCCTTGGGGTCAAAAAACGAGTCGCAAAGGGAAAGGAACCCGCCTCAAGGGAAGAAGACGGGGGAGCAGAGGAGGAGCAGAAGGGGAGGCCGGGGGGGCCCCTTGGTTGGCGCGTGCAAAAGGCCTCAAGCCCAAGCTATTGTGAGTCTTGTCCCAGAGCAAGGTAGGATAGTGTCTTATGGCTGGGGAAGTGTTAAATTGGCCATGGATCTATCTGGCCGGGGGGGAGGGAGATGGGAGAGAGAAGACAAGATTGTTACTAAATTGACGAGTTGAAGGATAAACGATTGGCAGAGAGAGGAGCTAGGAAGGTGGGAAGTGCAGGCAATGTGACCTCGTCGATGATGGCGCCAACGCGAAAAAGTGCCCGGGGGGGGTCGAGGGGCAGGGCTGTCGATTTTTTGTGGTTGTGGATGCGGATTGACGGGGTTTAATTGGTAAATTGAGGGAGGTGATTGACTATTAGTATGATGATGACAGCCCAGTGGTTGACTCGAGACGGACGAGGCTACAAAAGGGGGAGATGGGGAGGGAGGGAATGGGAAGAGGGAGGCAAGAGGGCAGTGAGGCAGTGAGGCAAGTACTGAGTAGTGAGGCAGGAGGAGGAAGGGTAAAAAAAAGGGGGGGTTGGTGGGAATTGGCGGGAGTTGATGGAAATGAGAGAGAGAGAGAAAGAGGCAAAAGAGAGACATGGACAGAGACGTAGAGACAGGGAGAGGCTGGCTGACTGCTACATAGTTGACGGACACGGACAGTATCATGCGATGCGTGTGATTTTGTTGATGCCGTTTTATTTTATTTATTTGTTATTTCCATTTCTTTAGCGGGCTTTTGTTTTGCTTGTTTTTTTAAGGGTGGGCAATTGAGCCGATGGCAACTGGGTTACTGGGCAGCGCCGCGCGGGCCAGTCTATCAGTTACTTGGAGCTGTATGGTCAAATGGCAATCGTGCAATCAATTGGGGGCAAGCAGCCAGCAATCAAAGCAACGAACAAGTAATCTGTACTCCGTAATGCCTACCGATTGCTTGAAAAAAGAGAACCCGCTTTATTTTCAGGGGTGGCTTTTTTTTTTTTTCTCTTGGGCCAAGGGTAAGGGTGTGTGGGTGGCCTGGCCTGGCCTGTGGCAAGGGTTCGCAGCCGGGCGCCACGCCCATGAGGTCCAAGGCTTCGGCGTCTAGCCTGCTTGGGCTTGACGCAAGGCCCCGAAAAAGGACACTAAAACCAGGCACCGAGCGATTTGGGGTGGGGCAGAAGGGGCCCCTGCCTGGGGAGGGGAAGTGCTGGAAGGGGGCGGATGAACTGTACTGAACTACAGAGTACACTGGGCTGCACCTAAACTTCACTGTCAGTACTTACCCATCTGTACGGAAAAAAAGACAGCGCAGACTTGGCAAGGGGGAGCAAAAATACAAGTCCAAGATGCCTTGGCGACAGAGCTACTGGTAAGTACCTGCTACTCGCTCCAGTACATATTATCAAGTAAGTAGCCAAGTAACTTGATTGTCAGCTCAACCCGGTTCTATCGCGGCCGTAATCATGCTGGCCAAAATTAATTAATTAATTAAAAAAAAAAAACTGCCCATTTAGTCTTGCTCGTCTGCACCCGTCTTCTTACTCATCTGCTTATCCGTATGGACAGCTTGTAGCCGCCGCTGCCATGATGGTCACATGCTGCAACCTACGGATACATACTCCTGTCCTCCTTCAACTCCAAAATCCAGGTACCACCAACGGCAAAAACATGGCAACCAAGTTACCAGTAATCCGTAATTCGTACTGATGATACCATACACACAATCTCCGACTCCCAGTATTGATTGGCCAGTGGGGGTCTCGGTGGCCAGTTTAGTAGCGCCGCACACCCACGCGCATGGGCATGGCTGCATGCATGCACTTGCTTTGAATAAATACGAGCCTCGTGTACTGATGACTGGTACAAGTTGTCCGTATTGTCAAGTATCTGGACTTTTTTGTAAAAGAAAGAGAGAGAGAAAAAGAGAAGACGAAAAGACAGATGCTCGTTGATTCTCGCCTCTCCTTTGAACCCTTGACCCATTTTCCTTGTCCTCATATAACGCAAGTATCAATCAACTCTTTTCTTCCCTTGCACCTCGTCTTCTTCTTCTTCTCTTCCTTCACTTAGTCTTACGGATACCGGTAATTTCATGATTGGTCATTTGATGATTGATCATTATAGTCACTCTCCTATACTGATACGACATGTTTAACCTCCTGGTAACCTCTCTTCTCCACCTGACCAAACCTCCCCCGGCTTTTCCCCTTATAGGGCGTCGCCTTGCGCCTTGCCGTCTCCGTGGCAGTTTGTGATGCGACTCTTGTTGACACTCACCTACCCACTACCACGCCACGCACACACAGCCTCGAGTTGACGCTTGGCAGCAAGTTTTTTTTATTTTTCCATTTTCTTTTTCGAAAAAAAAAAAAGATCACATCTTGATTCCTACAGAAACCACAGACCACGCGCTCGCCCACTGACTGCAGTAGCCACTTGCTCATCCCCGGCGCTTACACCTGCGCCAATCACAGAGCCACGACCTGTCCACCAAAAAGCACTCCAACCAAGTCACGCAAAGCCTCCCACCACCCATCTCAATTCATTGGCGTCCAGTCACCGGCCTGCTGAAAAGAAAAGGCGCCAATCATTTTGTCCATCTCGTATCATCATTACCGACTCGGTAGTTGTTTCTGTCATTACAACCCACCCACCATCTCTCTCTCTCTCTTGGAGCCCCATCTCCATCTCGCTCCCCTGGTCAAACCCCTTTTTCGTACCTTTACGTTTTTATCAAGGTTCAATTTCCCACGTCTCTAATTTTGGCCCATCTGTTTTTTTTTTTCCTTTTGTTTCCCACGCTACCCCGTTGGCCACAAAATACAACGTGCATTGAATCTTCGTCAGTGACGCTGCCCCTTGCATTCGGCTCCAAACTTCCGTAACGAAAAAAGCAAAGAAACAGAAAGAGAAAAGAAAAGAAAAAAAAAGAAAAAAAACGCGTCATTTCAAAAATAAAAAATTGACATCTCGTCGCATTCACACTCATTAGACATATCGAAAACTTGCATCTGTTATATCATCTCCCCATCCCTCCTCACCCTGTTTCGTCCCCTGTCGCATCATCGCATCATGTCAATCGGAAACACCACCACCAACGCCATCACCACCGAACCCCTTTCGGCTTTATCACTCTTCGATCTGTTTCTGCTTCAGGATGGTTTTCAGTATACATGCCTCTTGCTCCTGAGATCGTTTCTGTCCCGCCAATCACCCGTTTCCCTCTTACCAACTGCCTCCATCGCTTATGCATCTGCACATCGCGTATACCACACGCACGGAGCCCGTCTGCCCGCGTCTCCTCTCTCTCCGTCTTTTTAAGTTGTGTTGAACCAAGTTGTGCAAGTCGTTCATTTCATCGATCGAGGCTGTGCAAACCACCCCGGTGCTCATTTTGGCGCCCCCGCCCCGGGTAAAAGTGCACCAACCACGGATCCTACGTTCCCGAACTTGGGCTCTGTCTGCCTCTCTGTCTATCTGTCTATCTGCCTGTCTATCTGCCTGCCTGCCTGTCTGTCCAGAGGCCGCAGGTGCCGAAAGTAAATAACACATGAAAGCCCCCCATGCTCACCAGTAATTTGCCACGGAAAATGAACCCTGTGATGAGCCCCCCCCCTCGACTCACCGCTTCTTCACTATTAGAGTGATTGACATTCTTGCCATGGCAGCAGCTCTTCTCGCCCCGAGATTCCGGCTCCTCTGTACTTAGCAACGCGCTGCACATGCTGCTAAAACTGCTACCCATCAAAGACGAGGAAAAGAAAACGGAGAAGAAAAATTCACAGACAGAGTGAGAAACATGGACGTAATCTGTACTCGGTATTTTTTTTTTTTGCTTGCCCCTTGCCCAGTACATTTTTCATTGCCAAACACCTTATACTCCGCGTCCCAGCCGCCACTACGAATCGGCAAAACTAGTCCTAGTCGCGCCGCAATGCAGTCGTGAGACTGGACGTGCCATTGTGAGACATGCCCCCTCGTGGATCAGAAACTGTCCGGATTACCAACATGGGCTTGGTGCGGTAACTACTCCGTACATATCCGTATAGTCTCTTTCCATGTGAAAATTCGTTGCCTCGATGCTCTCAGTCCAACGGCTTCCTTAGAGTAATTATCCGCCGCTTGCTTCGAAGCCCTCCCGTCACGGGAGGCAGTCGCCACTGCTCAGAGCCATGGGAGCACCAGCATTGGCCGCTCATCGTCACTCATTAGGCCAATGGTATTTTCGAAAAATCAGCATTCATCCATACTTGCATACGGCGCGCTTCAATGACCCGACATGTCTCATTCCGCGACACGTTGTCCGAGTACACCACACCCGCTGCACGTCATCAGCTCTGACCCAAAGTAATCTGTGATATACAAACAACGTGTTCTTTCAACTTCTACCCCATGCAAACCCAACGCCAGTACGGATTACAGATCACAGAATACAACGCAACAGTGCCCCGTAGCAAAGCACGCACGCCATCGCCAAAGCTGTTTAGCCGCGTACCCGACATTCCAACATCCCAACATCCCAGAAACCACTGCCCTTGTTGCACATCGCCACTCACAACACCAATGTATTCTTGTTCAATAGGCCCCAACTGCCACCGCAGGAACATTTCCTCTGCTGCGCCACCACGTACGTAACGCCTGGGCGATTCGGGGACACGTCCTCCATGACGGTTGGGCACCGCACGCATCGCCGCCACGGCTTCGCCCCCTGCGAGCCGGGCCGGAGCTCGACGCGCTTGAACCCGTCGTAGTACGCGCCGCCCCGCGCCGCCCGCGCCGCGAGGCTGCTCTTGTCGTCCTGCACCCCCAGCGCCGCGTAGTCGGCAAAGAACAGCCGCGCCGGGTCCGTCTGCGCCCGCATCGCCCGCAGGTCCTCGGTCAGGAACTTCCTGACCACCGGCACAAACGCCGGCGGCACCTGCCGCGACAGGAGCATAATCACCTCCATCTGGTTCTGCGACTGCTTGACCATTAGGTCAATCTGCTTCCCCTGCGGCGGGTGGCTGCTCTGCTTAAGAAGCGCCGGCAGGTACATGCCGTAGGCCTGCTTGACGTCGTGGCCCAGTGCGTTGAGCATCCTCTCAAACTCCGCTACCGGCACCAGGCTCGAGCTCGTCACCTGGTGCATCCGCCGGTATGCCTGCTGCAGCTGCTCGCTCGGCAGCCGTGCCATCCCCGACTGCTCCGCCTCGGCTTCCTGCTGCCGGTGAAACTCGACCGCCCTGCCGCTGACGGTGTCCAGGTGCAGGATTCGACGGCACATTGCTGACAGGAAGCTGCGCGTCGCCGAACTCAGTAGCAGGTGCAATGCAACATCGTTACGCTCTTGCAGATACTCTGAGGCTGTCGATATCTTGCCGCTCAGATTCTCCATAAACTGTTCGTCGCTCCCAAGTTCCAGCAAGCAGTCCATGATCCAAGCAAGCAGACTTGTGGACCACTTAAGTTCTCCTGCCAAGGCTTCAACCACCTCTGTGATCGGTCAGCACGGGCAAAAGCATATACTATACACGATGGAACTTGCCTGGTTCGTCGAGCGGCGACATCTTATCTCTCGCTTGTAAAGGTGTATTACATGCCACCGTCGTAAGAATGACAATAATACGTACGTTCAAGAAGATGTTGGCAAACTTGCTCTGGAAGGATCGGGGCGCATTTTCTCCCCTAAACCCGAGACTGTTCATGATACTCATACAGGTATGGAGAAAATTGTTGCGCATGAGTGACTCATGGTGAACTTCCTGCGAATAGTCGACTTGAATCTTGAGAATCCTTATCAGTTCTTGAACCCAGTCCTGCGTAAATCTCTTCTTCTCCGCCAACGGGTGCGCAATAGCCAGCAAATCGTCAAAGTTGCTCTGCGAATGAACGCAGCCTGCGGCGGCAATTGATAGTCCGGCCACGCTCGCGCAGTACACGCTGTCGCTATACGATTCCCCAATGTCTTGCACATGTTGCAGTTTGCTCCATTTCAACTTGCCGTCATCACCCGTCTGAATCATGGAACACTGCGTGGGCGAGAACGTAGCCTGATAGCACGGTCCCTCCTCACTAAAGGTCCAGCCAACCTCCTTGAGGTTCATTATTCTCGAGTCATCGGTAGTTGTATAAAGTTCGTCAAATGTGAAGCGGTCTCTGTGCTCAACTGAACCGTCTGACATGACGAAAATCAGCGCTTTGCCGTACTGAGAGACTTGCATGCCTATGACAGTTTTGTTGATGACGATTGGGTCCAGTCGCTTTAGTCGTGTCGAAACAGGCAGCTCTTGGATTGTCGAGACACTGTTGCGGCGATTTCCGATCTGCTCAAATGCCGTCTGTATCGACGGTTTTCGCTCCGTACATTCCCAGCGATCTATAATGGTCTGCGTCATCTCGAAGCCGCCGACGCCCGAGGAACGGGCGCGGACGCCAATGATGAGCGGAACACCAGCTTTTCCGCCGTTATCGATAATGGATGGTAGAGCTTGTAAGTGTGTGAATTCGGGTAATGATGGCTCGTCAACCATCTGAAGCCAGTCAATAGTGGCGAGGTGATCCTCCACTAGCGACGGGTTCAGGCGTGCTGTTTGAGAAAGTTGTGTCTTTTCTTGCACCGCACCAGGACCAGCCCATTGAATCTCCAATTTTATGACTTTGAGTTTTCTTGTTGCAGTCGTCAGAACAATAATGAGATATTCTTCGAGAGTCAGCATGTCGTTTCAGATGTCAGAATTGATGAACGCACTCTTATCCGTGGCTAGCGATGCATGTGTTACCAGCTCGTCAGAGGAACAGACGCTCTCCAGCTCTATTATCGTCTCTTCCATTCTACCATTGTTTTGACTCCAGTACATCTTTAATAAGCCACCCATGGTCACGCAAAACAATGCGCTTTTAGCAGTGTGTGGGTGGTGCGGGCCCATCGCGTGTACAAAGGAGCTCTCGTACTGATATAGGAGGCTGTTTGGCTTTGGAGGTTTAAAAGCAGGGCCGTGTAAAACATTGAAGGGTTTCTCGGGAATGTTAGGAGGAATTCCACACTCACTTTGTTATGAACTCAACTCACTTGTGATATAGGAGCCACCGGTAGCCAGTGGCACCCAACAACGGCGTTCATGTCGTCGATAAGATCACCGTCCCACTTACGATTGGCGTAGGGGGTGTTTAGGGAGACTGGAAAGTTCATGATTAAAACACGTCCTACAGAATCAAATACAGCAAGGTCAGGTGCTGTCGTAGGACTCCATTCGAGATGCACGAGGGGGTTCGTGGCGGTGCCTTTAACGAGTTCCGTTGTGGTGGGTTCACTTAGGCCCCAGCTGCCATTCGCTGGGTGCGCGCGAAGCATGCGCAGTTCCAGATTCAGTCCATCAGGGCTAATAGATGCGATGTTACCTGCCCTGGACCAGGCCACAGTTCTACAGAAGTTGTCAGCTGCGATGCGCCGTCCAAAGGCCAAATGAGAGGCTTGCACATACTGACAGCAGCCGCGGTGTCGCAGCTCATCCAGCCGCTGGTGGAGATATCGGCCTTGTGTCTTGGGTGGAAGGGAAAGTGGTACCTCATCGCCAAAGAGGTCGTCCACACCGCCGAGGCTGACGGGCATGGCGGCGTCCAGCATCATAGGCATCTTTGCTGCCGTCATTGGAGACTAGTCGCGAGTTCAAGGGACAGCTGCAGCTGGGCGGTTCTCCTGCATCCTCCTTCCGGCGACGATGATTCAAGAATGAGCCTTTCTTCTTTTTGCAAAAAATGACCAAAGAATATCAAATTTTGATAATATGATCTCAGAAAGAATTGCCGTGGGATGGCAGCGCTGTTGACAGAGGTAGATTCGGGCGCGCTTGTCGAGTCCTCTTCCAATCGAAAGCCGGCAAAACCACGGGCATCCATTCAAGGCCGCGCTACCCGGTACTTGACGTATTGACGCGACCCAAGGGCCCCAACGCTGTTGTAACTCATCTTCGTGGTTGTGGTGGGATTGTCCCTCAGATTTGGTCAGTATATTAAGTTGATAGTCTTGATGTCAGTTCTGCTTTTGTTGTTGCTGCCCTTCAAATGATACAGATCAAGTCTGTCACACCCAACGCGGTGTCATGCTGTTATGAGAAGCGCCTGGGGGATGTCCACGATAGAAGAACAGAAAGAAAAAGTGACCATACAAAACAATTAAAAAAATACGAAAATAACCATTAGATATATATAATGCCAAGTCTGGAGGCGTTAACACTGTGGTAAGGGATCCTAGACCTGACAAGCCATCACGGTACCGTACTTGCTACCCTGGACCAGATGGACTGAATAACTACTCGTCAGTCATGCACACAGCTCGGACCTAACGACACAAATGGGCAAAGTGGGCCTCTACCAGGCCAAAGAGATAATGCTTCCTCTTCCTGGAGGGTTCACTTTGGAGAACGTCTCTATCGGCTGCATGAGGCCATCACTAGCCGTAAAGCGTGTCGTTCACAGACGAATACGGCGAAGAGGGGACCCTTTTTCCTGATTTCATTATTGATCGTGCAGGTGCAACCCAAGGTACGTTCCACGTATAGTTATCAAACCATGTGAGATTAGACATGTCAAGCTGGCGTGAAGGGAGCTTTGAGAAGCACTGACCGCCGGGTAAACATCCCGACTTTTCTGTCTTAGTCTGTATTTGGGATTTTTTCGAAGCTATGTATAGGGGTCCTGATGCATTTCAATACATATACAGAGATCTTAGGTTGTGAAAATTACATTTTAAAATGTCGCGTCATCTCTTACATATCGCGGGAATGGGGACCGAGACGAGAGCCTCGCTCGAGCAACTGTCCTTGATTGCTGCTTCAGAGACGGCGTGAATCATGAGTAACATCTTCATTTGAAATAGTCTTATACTTAGAAATCGAGACTTGAAGCTATGTACTATCGAAAGCTTGTCGTCCGCGGAGGGCGCTGAACACGAACGTACAAGCCGTATATACGGTCTTAACCCTGGCATTGTGCGATACGAGCATGGCACATGAGTCGGTCATGGCAACTTCCATATGGACCAGATTTTGGTCATGAATCATGTACTTTTTTTCGTCACAGTTGGCATGTTCCATTCGTGATGGAGTCGTCAACTTCTATGAACACCTTTATGGCACGCTGGACTGATTCATGATTTCGTGAATCGGCTTGAAGCTGGCCCAGTTTGCATTGAACTGCCGTCAAGGGAGTAGCCATTACCGGTAGCCCTTCACTGCATGCCTCGAGAGATGCAAGAGTAATTGAACACAAGACACATTATCCTAGCATGCTCATGATTTTCGACAGCCCCTGTAGATCGCCTTCCACAGTGCCAGCGATTTCCTCATCAACCCAACCCATGGTGTAGCTTCCACCAAAGTCAATAACCCACGCATTGCGAGCCGTTCGAGCATGCGAAATTCTGTCCGCGCATGCTCGGGTCCGAAAGAGAGCGCAAAGCGTTTGAAAAAGCACTCTACATGACTGCCATTACCGTCAGAAACTAGAACCCTCCGTGGGGGCTTAATAAGAACGTCCTGTGGTCGGTCATAGCATATGCCCACTTTGCTGAGATGGAAAGACCGTGTCCAGCTCTGCAAGTCGTCCAGGAGGTCGTCGCTCACCATGAGCAAAGGGCTGCCCCAGCTAAGCTCCCTTGAGGGCAAATAGCACGCTCGCAGCTGTTCATCCGTAGCAGAAAGTGAACAGACGAAATAAGGGGAAAGGAGATAGTGGGCTAGAGTAGGCAATCCTTCGCTATTCATTTGCAACGCTCCAGGAGCCAGACGCTCAACCAAGGGCTTGAACGGTTTTGAAAGCCAGTCACACGCGTCCTCGAGGTAAAAATCTTCATCATCTTGGTCAGATTGTTCCCCGAAGGGCAGTATATTGAGGCATTTGAAGTATTGCTTTGTAGCTAATGGTGATTGATGGAACCGCTTCGGCGAGATTTCGCAGTAGAACACTCGACCGTTGTCTGTTCGAATGACAAGGGTGCAGTCATCCTCGGTTATGTGAGTCTCCCACGAAGCAACATCATATATCGGGGTGTTGCCCATGACTTGTTCTGGTCTATCGAGAGAGTCACTACAAGCAGATGCTTTGTTTGGTTTGATGCTTGAAGAGCTACCAGCAGTTCGTTAGTAGCGCCCAATGGCGGCCAACGCAGAGAGACGTACCCGCAACACACGCCCCTCCACTCGGTCAACATTGTCCGCTCTAAATTTTGGAAAACCTCTACAAAGATTGTCCACATCATGGGCTTGTTTCTGTCTCGTAAAGGGCGGAATTTTGTCTCGGTTGAAAGTTCTGCGACGGGCACGGGCAGATCCCGCTGCAATTAGTATAAAAAACCTTGTAAAGTGTCAGCTCCATAAAGCGCAGTTCTAATGAAAAAGCAGTTGGCACACGGCGGCAGCCAATTTGCAACAATTGACTCTAGCATGCTGCTACAATGAAAGGTCCCTCTAATAAAATACTGTCTTCTAATGCCGGCACATACGAGATTCTTGTATGACGACTTTACTTGGAAGACGACCTCGATACGTGCAGATCATCAGTTCATCATACATACGTGACACTGGTCGGATAGCCGGTATGTAGACTTCCCAGCGGCTCTCGCTGCCCCAGAGTCGCCATGCGAGCTGTATAGTAGCTCAAAGTACTATTGTTATACTTGACGAATGGACTTGAATAAACGAATAGCTATCAGGATCTGTGCGTATAACAGAGTATATCTACTGCGATTTCCTTTTGTGGGCGCCGGATAGTACTTAGGGAGCAGGAATAGACAAAAGGAGTTTTGAGGAAGCTCTTCTTAGCCCCTTATCGTGATGGTGAAATTTGAGACGGTACTTGCTGACTGTCACGTCTGGTGTCGTTTCTCCTGATCACAGTACTATCATAAACCGTTTGAATAGAACCATGCCCAGTCGTGGATACCAAGTCCGTCGGCATGATTGTCGTAACGTGCGCGCTATCAGTTATTCTCAGTCTCTTGGGGCGCTTTTTTGTAAACTATCAAAATCCTCGAGAACGATGGAAACGCCAAGGCAGACGTTTCCCGATCACTTGGTTTCGAATCTCGATATGGCTGCTAATTTGGCCTACCGTTACAGACGTAATAGTGCCCCTTCCCCTTACAACCCGCAAAGCCAGTGTTCTCACAATGTATGCAGAACTGCAGATATTACACCTGGCTCTTTTTTGGGGGACCGGAGTATTTCAAGATCTGGTTATTGCCATGTGGCTGAGAGTGCCAAGAAACAGCCCACCAAGAATGCGGACAGCTTGGTAGCCGTGGCCTCCTGTGCCTCCTTGCCATGCCATCCTCCATGGGTTCAACTTAAAGGAGCCGCGCCACGCAGCATGGCAGACACGCAAACAGGGAACAGGTGCTCATTCTTGTTTCAAGGTCAGACAAAGAAAAAGGCCTGCAGCCAAGCAGCCTGGCCGCCTGCGTATCTTTACCTTGTTAGGCGCCGGTCAGCGCTGCACACATTGGGGGGGGGGGGGGGGGGGGGTACAGGGTTGCATTTTCTGCACGCCTTACTCGGATGCATAGATTGTACAAGGCCTTGCTGGTCCCGGGCACAGACGATGCAGCCTCGAGCAATCAATCGCTGTAGAACAGAGAAGCAAAAAAAAAAAATGAGAGGGGGCTTTTTTCTGCAATATAAAATTGCGGGATGTAGCCAGCATGCAATGCGTGCCGGGTGGTGCGAGCTTTCTGACTGCGGCGCGTCGGTGATGTACCGTGCATGTGCATCATGCAGACGCTATATTTATAAAGTACAGATGACATGAGCATGTTTTCGTTACTCTACACATGTGTGCTTGACAAATGTCATCTAACCATTCCTTATTACTCTGCCTTGCCGAATTACCGTCGCTTGCTGGTCAAGGATGGAAGCAGAAGCCAACGCCACTCTGTACAGGCGGTCTGGGACTACGACAATAAGCACGATAAACGATGATAATAAAATCATGTCATCGATATCTCGAATCCTCTTCAATTAACGGGCACGTGCTGAACAGACGTGCAGCTCAATTCCTTTTGCCGAGTGACCGATGGATGGAGGCGAGCCCGCAAGGTACTTATGGATTGTTTCTTTTCAAGCTCCTCTCCCCCCCATCCAAGTGGCCTCCTTTGGTTTCCTCCTGTCTCGTTGACCGCACCGGCCCGTCATGTGATGGAAGACGAGAAGAAAATTGGGACGACATGGGTAAAAGGCAGGCATGTAGGCATGGGTCCGATGTTCTGGCACTGGCTGGCAAGCTGACTGGCCAGGGGGAGGGAGGAGAAATGAAATGCGTGGGTGGACGCATCGACATTCGTGGATGCGTGCGTATTCTGTAATTTGGGACTCTCTCGACGGAGACTCTCAATACCCAACAAGGAGATTCTATGGAAGCTTCCATTTCGGACACAAATACGGAGCACTGGTGCTTGTGCGTGTGTGCGAGTCAGCGATTCTGGGCGTCACAGTCACACAGTCAACAACGGCGCCGCCACCGCCGTCGCACCGTTGCTTGTCAAGAGACTGGGACCATGCCGCACGCATGTCCACCGTCATGGTTCTTGGCCATTACTTGGGGTGAAGAATGGTTATCGGCAAATGGCGTGGGACCGCGTTCACGAATAGCTGCGCGCCGTTTCACTGAAGAGAAGGAGTAAAAGAGACAGGGAGAGGATACGTTAAGATTTGATGCAAACAACCTCCCTGTATTCTTCACAAAATGGCGCAACATTGGTCTACTGGTATTATGCCGGTAGTTTTTCTTGGCAACACAAAAGGTGAAATCTGAAACGAGACACGGCAGATGGAAAAGTGAGATGCCAAAGCCTTATGGAGTACTTACATTGATACCGATACGTAACCTCCTTTATGCACCGACGGGCACAATTTTCACTACGACGATGCACATCTGCATATGCCGAGTTAAGTACTCAAGTAGAGCAAAACAAAGAGCCCAGTATGCATGCTGGGCAATTCTACCAGTAGGACAAAGTAGCGTTGACCCGCTCCACGAAGCTACCCGACCGAGTATTAGTAGTAGTTAGTGGCCTCGACAGATTACTAGGTAGTCTTGCTCTTACAACTTCGTTTAGTCGTTTTTCTCTCAAGACTGTCTAAAAGCCTTTTGCTTCTTTTCATCCTTGTTCCGAATGAAGAAAAAGACGACGTGGCGACAGTTTCCCCCCCATGGCTCGAGAGAGTTCAATTCTCCCAGTTGGTGGGACATACCGAGTACAAAGTTGCTCAACGGCCCATCTCATCTGGGTATCCCCGGTGAACAAGGCCGTATTATCCCAGACCGACCAGGGGGGGCCACAAGTGATCAGCGCCATTCAGAACCCACACAAATCTACGGAGCGAGCCAAGTCGACAGGGCAGCAGAAAGGGGCACGTTGTCGGGGCGGTTTGTGAGCTTCATCTTCTGCCCTCCACTCTCTCCTTCTCCTCGGCTTCCATCTCCACCAACTAGCTGTACGGTTGCCATGGGTTCTCCGCTCATTGATTCTAGGCCAAGAAACTCCCAACTGGGAGTCTTCATTGAGCGAATGGAGCGAGCTCATACCGGTTAGCTGGCCTTGGTCGTGTCAGCGGTTACCAGCAGCTGGCTTGGTCGCCTTCTCAACTTTGAGCCAGGGTCCTGGTAAATTGGGAAGGGGGGCCAAGTTTGGTGGGCTTGAAAGTTGACTATTTTCGTCCGCAAGTGGCCAGGGGTGCCGGGCGGCCGCGCCGTCTTGGTTATAGCTCCGTTGCCGTGTGTTATCAATATGTGTGTGTCTGTATGCTGTTGGGTAAAGGGTTAGAAGCGATGATGTGGTCATGCTGCTTGTAGTCGGCTTGCACTGCTCCTTGTTCTCCTCCTATTGTCCCCTTCCACCGCACAAGAAAAAGTCGGAGCAAATTCAAACGAGACGAGACCTTTTTGAAAGCCAGCCTCCACGTGCGCGGAGAGAGAGCATCGTATCAACTGGAGTTGCTTCTGCAAGGGTCTTCCTTGAGCTACCTAGCGGCCGTTTTTTCCAAGCAGCCAACTTAAATGTCAGGCGAGAGAACGGCAGTTCTTTTTTTCTGATTTCTTGCAGAGAGCCGGACAATTGCGTTTGCAGCGCAAACGGAACAAACAGTCTCGAGTCTTGCCATTTCATCCCCGACCTTTCACCATGCAGGTGCCCGCGATTTGCATCCAAACACCAACGCGTGTTTCCCCTCCTGCAACCAGTCGGGTCCGACATCGCGGACCATCAAGGAGGAGCCAGCAGCAACGCTGCAGACCTCTGGATCGGGACAAGATAATGCTGAGTATGGCCAACAACCGCGACGACGGCGACGACACCTTCCACGACTTTGGGACGAGGCCAGCGGGAACGATTGCGACGATTACGAGCGACAACTGCAGCGACAACTGCAGCGGCAGCGGCAGCAGCGGCAGCAGCAGCAGCAGCAGTAGGGACGGCATCAACTACAGCCGCGGCGCGGCCGGGCGCTCGAACCGGTACTCCCTGATGCCTTTTCGACATGTCTCCAGCTCCTCCGAGGACGACGGCAGCTATCGTCACGGCGGGCGCTTCCACCAGGGTCTCAAGCTGCTCGACCGAACGACGGCCAGGACGCGGACGCGAACGCGAGGACGAAGCACCGCCAGCGTCGGCGAGGGGTGGCGAGGACACCGTCATGTCCGGAGCCAGGCGTCGCAGGGCTCTGGCAGCGGCACTGATGCGCAATCGCCGTCGGAAACGACGTCGTTTCCAGCCATGACCAAGGAAGAATTCGAGGCGTTGCCGCCGACGATACAGAGAAAGGTGAGCCTCGATTTTTTCTTTCTTTTTCTTTTTTTCTTTTTCCCTGCTTCTGTTTTTTCAATACTCCAGAGGTGAGCTTGAAGAAAAGTTGATGGCAGTCATCACTTTTTTTCTTTTTCTTTTTTCCCGTTGTTTTTTCTTTCTCATTTTCCGTCTTGCCCAGCTCGTGTGTCTCCTCTCCCAAAGCCAAGTGGCAAAGAAAACAAGTGTTGAAGGAAGAGAGAATGCGAGAGTGGCAGAAGCAAGGCAAAAGCGAAGTGGAAGGCAAGGAAAAAACAAAAAACAAAAAACAAAACAAAAAGAAAAAACCCAAAATGATTTGCAATCTTGTTTCAAAAGTCTACTTGATTTGTAGCCATCAAACGCAACCACACAGACGTGCGTAGCGCATCTTGCAGATGACACGTCCCGTGCAGAGCGACGCTAGCGAGCGCCGATGAAAGCAAACCGTGGCACTTTGAGGAGACGTTGCATGTGTTCAAAGTTGACGCAAATTGGCCCTATTCTCGAGCTATGAGGAAGAGAAAAGCAAAAAAAGGAGAATGACGTTTCTTTCCACCCCCACGAGACTACTACCTCTTCCCCCTTTACCAGTATGGACCAGCAAGCGCTGGAGGAAATACCCAGAGCAAGATGAAAGCAAGACATCAGCTTGGGGAGCTCAGTAGCGCCTTTGTCTTTTTACCCTTTTTCCAGCTGGTACGCGCGAGGCGATATATTGGCACGATTAGCAAGGGCTATTGTCTTTGGCTTCTGAAATATGGTCCCCCTCCCTCTTTGGCGACGACGCTATGGGTAGGGATGTGCGCGGCGAGGCGTGATAGTGGGCAAGGGTCGTCGCGGGGGTCGCATTCCAGCCTGAGCGATACGACTTGGCCATTGCGAATTTGGCCAGTCAGCTTTCTTGCGAGCCTCGTCAAGGTTTTTCTTGTACTTTCTCTTGTCAAGGAACAAGAGCTTTGTCCAGAGGGGTGGATGAATGGGTGGTTGAGTTGCCCAAGCGAGTACGTGCTTGTCGTTGCTTTTCTACCTACCCGAGCCAGCCCGCCTGCAGCATATATCCGATACTTAACAGCTGCTTTCTTGGCCCGCCGCCGCTTGAATACGCATCCGTCGGGTTTCATTTTACTCAATGACTATACATGCAACCCAAGTCGTGGCTGACCGGGGTCATGTAGCCCACAGCTTCAAGAGGGAGGGGAACAAGAGGAAAGAAAAAACCAAAAAAAAGAAGACAAAGCGAAAAAGAAAGCAGTGCATGACATGGCAATTTTGGTAGTTCGGGGTTTATTTGCTTCGCTTTCGTCGGGCAAGACATGGTGCTACTTTCAGCCTCTTCTCCCTCCTCGGCTGACCGATAGATGACCTCGTGGGCGTGCGGTGCTGCCATGTGTTTGGTAGACAAGAAGTCTACCTTCGAGATGACACAGCAGCACCTGTCTCGCCCTTCTGGCCCCTCCCGTTCCGCGAGTGCTGCGACTTGGTGGTGGTGGTGGTGGTGATGATGCAGGAAGCTCTGTTCCAACTTGTTTGTGGTATATCGCGGTTTCGGCCATGCGTTGCCGAGGGTCGCATCCACACAAGCGCAGCCTTGCTTCACTTTTGGGAAATACTGCTACGCGTCTGCTCTTTTCTTCTTCTTTTTTTGCTACCAGTTACGCTGCATGTGCCCCATTCGCCACATGATGGTTCTGGGGGGGACCTCGTTCGCGTATCTATGGGTCACTCTAAGCATTGTGGTGGAGAGGAGTGTGGTTGCTTCTTTCGATCTTTTACTTTCTTTTTTTGATTCCCACGACCCATCCATCTTAGAGACATTATGAGCTCTGGCAGATGGAGAATAAAAGCAAGTGAGGCATTGCCTATGTTCTCTGGTGCCCTTGGCTAGCTTCCCCGGCTTGGTTCCCTGTCGCGTCCTAGCAACTGCCAAGTCTTTTCGAAGAAGAAAAGGAATGGGGGGAACGAGAGAAAAAAGAGCGAAGAAAAAAAACAGCAATATCTGCCTGCTCAGCCCAGTGGCGGCAGGCAGTTATATTATCTCTACTTCCTTATTTCTCTTTTTAATCAATTCTCCGACTGCGGGCTTTCGAGGTGGACACCACAGGGTTGCATCGATAGGAGGCTTGCATGCTGTTGCAGTCCCCGTGGGGCGGGTGGCTACTGATTACAGGGGACTGAGAACCTTGGCACCCGCTGCAGCTACCTGTTACTTCCCTAGTACCTACTAAGGTAGGTACTAAGTAAGGCAGGCAGTAAGTTACCTGCAGTACCCGGCATCTGAGCCGCCCAGAGCCGCCTGGAAGCCACCTGCAGTTATGGGTGCTTCCACCACAAACAAGCACTGTAGCAGGCTGCCTAGTGCATTGTCTTGGCCGGAGCGCTACATTTTCAGGTATTATACCTGTCTTGGTACCTTACCTCCCAACTACCTACCTACCTAGGTACCTACCTACTAAGGTACCTCTATCGGCGCCATCACCGCTAGTTTCCCGTGCCTTGGCTGCCTCATAGGACTCGCCTGGCCTGCCCAGATACTTGAACCTGCCTTCCATCAAGCTACCCATCACCACCTATTCATCCCTCCACTCTCCCCCGTTTGCTCCTATCCCCTCTCTCGTTCCTGCATCGAGACACCACCATTCCTCTTGCAGCTCCCTCCAGCTCCGTTTTATTATATTGCATACACACGCGCACCCCCAGTCCGTATATCGGTTTATCCCTGCCCTATTTTCCTTGGGCGTCTTCATTCATTACCGCCTCCTCCCCCCGAGCCGAAGCCGACTCCATCCTCGCTGCTTCTTCCTTCCAGGCTGCCGCGCAAAACAAAAAACAATCTTCCAATTACTGACAATTGTCTTGTTCTTCTTCCCTCGTCAACAGTACTTTTCTACACTCGAACGTCTTCGCTTCGCACAGGACCCGGACCCCGAAGACTCGGACGCAACACCCTCGGCTTCCTTCGACAATCTCCCCAAGCTCCATCCTAATATTAACCCTGCTACTTCGGCCAACACGGCCACCACTCCCTCGACCACAGCCGCCTCCACGTCTAGGTCATTCCAAGACAACCACTGGCCTGTTCGTCTCACTGTCCTCTCCCAGCTACCGTCCGAGACTGGCTCCCTCGCCTCTTCTCTGCCCCGGCGCCCCAGATCTGCCCTGGTTCGCCTGTACTCGAGCCCGGCCCTTGACCGACTCACCACCTCTACCAAGCTCGGCGCGGGCATCGTACATAAACCAGACAACTACCATCCCTCGACCTTGACCTCTTCTCGACACAGCGTCATTCTGGATGCCACCGACGAAGCCTTGATCAAACGCGGAAAACGACACGCACACGCCCGCGTCCACTCCCATCTCACACCCCGCCAGTCCAGAGGCCACTTACATCGTGCCGCCTCCTTTGATACGCTCCCCCGCAGGATGCATCCCCGTACCGGCGACGCCGCCTGGATGGACGGTCGTCTCAAGGAGACGGAAGACTCGCTCTATGATAGCTTCCGTTGGCTGGAAGATGACCTCGATCTGCGTCTCGACCTCGACGATTACCACGTCAGTCTTCGCGATGACGTTCCCGACAGCAAGAACCGCGGATCCGCTTCCTTCCGCCGCAAACTCTCCATCTCCTCCAAGGCCACCTTTAGTCGTGCCTCGTCCACCCTGAGCCGTCCTACAACAAAGGACGGTTCTACACCGTTTGGTGGCTCCGTGCTGTCCCTCCAGAACTCCTCTGGCAATGGCCACATACGGAGGCGCTCCCGAGCCCTCTCGCTCATGTCCATCACCAAGCAGCCGCCTCTCGAGGTCACGACTGCCGCGTCTCCGCCCCCGGCCATGGACCCGGCAGCTCATTACCAAGACCCTGAAGCCCGAATGAAGCTCCGCGTCTATCTCGCTTCGCCTCACAAGTTTGACGAGGCCGTCGAATTTGGCTTCCCTTCTACCGAACAGCAACCGCAGAGCCCAACTACGCCGCCCAAGCGCGTCGATTCTCTGCCTCGCAATGTGGAGCGTGGTGCTCAACCCCGCATGCAGACCGTGGTCGAGGATCGGCGTTGCTCGCTCTATAGCGATGAGACCATCGCCACTGGGCCTGACTCGCCTCGCACCCCCGACACTATGGAGAAGCCCTCGGCACCATTCACCGCTGCCACGGACCATAATCGCGAAACGGCCAAGGTCGACTATGCACAGGCCCACGCGTACTCGCGGGAAATGACGCTACGCATGACACTGACTCGTCCGGACTTGCGTGCGAGTGAGAACCAAATGTACGGCTGGCAAAAGAACAGCCCCCCGTCCGTGTCAGACGGCCCTCGCTCGCCAACCGGACCCATGACTGAGGACGACATGAAAAAAGATAGTATCGAACGACAGCTGGCGGCCATTGATCAGGAAAATCTGCTCTACCCGGAGCAGAGTTCAATGAGGCGCTTTTGGAATCGTGTCCGCCGCACATGATGTCGACATTTACTACGCATGCAAGCATACGCACTTGACTTGTCTCTTCAAACTGTCTTCACCTTCTGGCATTTTGCACAAAGACACAAAACAACACATGGCATTATCACCCCATTCTTATTAAGCAATTAGAAAGCTTTTTTTTTCCTTTGCACTTTAGCGTGTTATATTTGGAGAGGCATCGTCTTCATTTTTTCTCATAGAGCTTTATTCCCCCTCTTTTTCTCTTTTTGATGTTCTTTGATATTCTTCATCGTTTGTCACATTCAAACTACATTGGGCCGGTACACGTCTGTTTCTTACTACAATATTTGCGGCTAATGACATTGATGGCCTTGAGGGTTTCTTTTCGTTGGAAGAAGTTGATTTTCGCGATTTATTTTTGTTGTATACCCACTGCTGTGCATTGCGTTTTCTTTTCTACACGATTGCTCTTGATTGCTATCTTGTATCTTGTCAGGTGCCCGAGAACAGTCAATTCCAAAATTTA
Source organism: Cordyceps javanica (assembly GCF_051103115.1). Classification (NCBI taxonomy): domain Eukaryota; kingdom Fungi; phylum Ascomycota; class Sordariomycetes; order Hypocreales; family Cordycipitaceae; genus Cordyceps; species Cordyceps javanica. The sequence goes on from NC_139299.1 coordinate 1,930,830, forward strand.
TTTATTCAAAGGCAAACTGAACCCATGCAGCATGAGCCAAGTGCATGGAATATATGATGTGATGAAACGGTGCAACGAAACAGGATACGTGTGCAGACTGTTTCGATCGTTGCGTGATGAAGATGCACATGTGTAAAGAAGACTGTATAGTCGTGTATTTTCCGTGTCTAGATGAGACGCGGCCTCGAAAACAACTCTTTCCCTTCTTCTTTGCTTTCCAACGCTCTGACACGTCTCACGAAGCGTCCAGGTAGGTGGAGCTTTTCCCTCATCTACTCCCAACGCTGTTGACCAACCTTTTGTCATTCTCAACGGGTGCGTCTCCCGTTCGATATGATCAGATCAAAACGCTAGTCGGCGTCCGGAGGGGGGGGGGGCGGGCTGTAATAAGAGCCCATGGTGTGGGGTGTCGAAGAGCAATGACGCTTTTTGGGTTCTTTTGCCAGCTTGTTTCGAGATGTTTATGCGTGATATGCGGGCTTTAATCTTCGGGGACTACTCTGCAGAAGACAAGGGGAAGAAGGGAAAGAGAAGAAGAATAAGATAAAAATGAAATGAAAAATAAATCGAGATTCAGCCCAGTCATGGCGTTGTCTGTGTGTCTGTGTGGCGGCCGGACGAAACATTGTCGCCTCCTGCGTGACCTGGCGGGCTTGGCTGCAGAACCCACGAAACTAGGCTGGCTGGCTGGTCTTGCACTGCAGCTTTGACGTGGAAAGGGCTGGCCATGTGATGAATTCTGTGTTTTATCTTGTTGCTGATTTCCTTTTTTCCCCCCTACCCATCATTTTGCATAATTCCAAATCCCGGGCTCTGCTGTGTAGGTAATATGCAAAGTTGATCATCTGACTCCTTGGGTCCGTTCACGTCTGGCCAGCAAGGATGATGAATTTACTTGCCTTTCGAGGCAAAACCGAGTCAAAGAGTCAAGAAAAAGAAGAAGGACAAGTACAGGAATTAGAAATGGACAACTAGACGAATCAAGCAGGGGCCGCAAGCTCATTCTCTTGTCCGTCAAGAGGCAATATCACGCAGCTGTTATACGCATGGGGGAACGGACGGGATGTATAGAGGAATGCAGATGGGCGCGGTGAGCAAAGACGCTGCATCAATAACACTAATTTGTAATTCGTCCGTTTCAGAGAGAGCTTCTTCACCCCTCCCGGCAGTTCTGGGGCTTCCTTCCGGGAGTTGCCTCATCTGTTATCAAACAAACGAACACGAGGCCGACACAACAGCAACACGGGGCCGTGGCTACTACGTATTACCACATCAGAGCACAACGGTGAGAGACGAACGTACGAGAGAAGAAAGAGAAGAGGAAACAAGGGAAAAGAAAAGAAAAAGATGAACCCTGTGCAAACGGCCGTTTCATTCAGTAGTCATGGCCTATTCCGGTGAATCGCCTTGCAACCCAAAGATGCTCTCATTCAACGCTTCATACAAGAAAAGAAAAGAAGAATGCAAAGAAATTAAAAACCACAAATATTCGTTTTTGTGTCTACTGCATGAAAAAATTGCCCCTCTTCGCCTTTTCCTCCTCTTTTTTTTACAAAGTCATTTACACGTCGTCGTCGCTGTCCTCGCCCAGCAGCTCCCCATCGTAGTCTTCGACCCGCGAGTAGTCGCCTCCGCGGGCAAAGCTCTGCCTCGTCGTGAAGCGTCGGTTCCAGCTGCGGCCGCTGTCGCCGCCCGCCGCTCGCTGGTACGCCCCGACGGCGGTGCGCCACATGCTGGCCCCGAGCACTGGCAGCGCGGCGACCACGGCCGCTACGGCGGCAATGGCAATCACCGGATACTTGATCCAGGGCTGATCGCTATCAAACGTCGACGATGACTCGCCCAGCCGAATCTGGCCAAACTTGCCCGACCAGTTGCGGTGCACATACCACCCGACCGCCGCAGCCGCCGCAATCGGGAGCACCACGGCGAAGAAAATGGCCACACCCGACGTCCTGTGCTTCCTGGCCACCTCGCCTTCGTAGCCCGCGCAGTCGTGCTCCGTTGATGTCTTGTCGTATTCCTTGCCACCCTCGCACGTTGTCAGCTGCAAGCGGCGGTAGCCCGTAGGTTCAAAGTACGTCGTGGCGTTGTACTTTTCGCACCATTCTTTGCCCGACATGGGCTCGAGGCCCTCTACCAAGACACACTGCCCGCTGCTGTCCATCTCAAAGTTGTAAGCACTAAAGCAAGTGGTTAGCGTAAATTGCACCTCTACCTGCTCGGTTTTTCTTACCATTCATAGTCCTGCCGGCTGCAAGCGCAATTTTCCTTCTTGTAAAGGCGCTGAATGTCTTGTTCATTATAGCATTTACGGTCCGTCTTCTTGCGCAGATACTTGGCAACGTGGCCGAAAACACAGTCGTTGTCCAGCATGGGGTGCTTCGGAGACCAAAGGTCATAATCGGGGTCGCCTCCCTCCTTGCCAAGGCTGCCAAGCTTGCAAGGTTTGTCGGTGAGACCAGTAAAATCGAGATTGACAGTGAAAAGTTTGCCAGATTCTGATCTGCACCAAAGAAGAAAGTTCCGTGAAGTGCCAGAAGACAGCGTAGTGATGTCAAGCACTGTTACCTTGTCATCCGTAAACTTGTAGTCTGTCCATGTCTTGCCCTCATCTGTGGAATAGGATACCATGTTGGTCGTAGCGTGGTTGTCGTGAGTGGCACGTTCCACTAGCACAATGATGGATCCTTGGTCACCGTACTGCCAGGTCCAATGCCCTTTCTTAACGTTGCGCCAGGTGATACCGCCGTCAGCGGTCATGAACGTGTCTGCCTCCTTGATATCACCTAGAATGGGCCCAACGTTGCCGACGCCAAACATGAGTCCGACAGCAGTAGCGGCAGCGAATGTCTTGCGCTTATCATCGCGTTCTGTGTAATGGTGGATATGGAGGGCGCAAGACTTGTCACCCTTGGAGCTGCTGCATGGATATGATTTGCCATCAATATCCTTCCTTGGCGGAGCCAGGTAGCCCCATTCAGCACCATCATTGCGTGAAATCTTGGTCTGGAGTTTCTTGGTCTTCTCCCCTTTGCCAGGGTTGGTGACGGCATTGATGAGCTCAAATCCTTCCAGACCCGCGACTTTTTCAAAGTCTACATATGGCGTATCATCGCAGTTAACATTGGAGGCGCTCAACACAAAAGACGTTCCATTGGAGTTGCTCTTGATTATGGAGCCATATTCGTGGTCTGCGCCGTCATCTGTCTTGACGAACAGATTAAGAGCATGCGTGGAGCTGTCCAGGGCAGTGTATTCATTCTCGTGGCCTTCTTGGAACTTGTACGGGAAGTGCGCCTTCTCAAAGTGCTTGCCATCAACACTGACCAGAGGCCTGACGCCACCTGTCTTCTGGTCCTTTTCGGCCAGAATGATGTATTCGCTCATGGTGATGAAATTGCTGACTTCATTGTCCAGCATAGTCACGTCGTCATCGAAAAAGTCGTCGCTGGTAACAATTGTCATGGGAGAGTCCGCATTCTCTTCGCGATGAGCGAGGCAGACAATCTGTTTCTCGGCACGAATGTTGTATTCAGAGTTGCCAGTGAACTCGCACTTCTCGACGTACTTTCGCAATGTACGCCAGTCATCGCCACGGTCGGTCGAAACAGAGGCCTTCAAGTAGCATGACTCTTTACTGCCCACCTTCTCACACGTCTTGCCCACCCAGAGAATCCAGTCCTTCTTGTCAGGGTGGAAGCTGAACGGTCCATCCTCGTATGGTTCAGAGGGAGCTGTGAAGGGATGAAAGCTCTGTCCACGATCAATGGTGTACAGGACTTTATTGTCTTTAGCGGTAGTGAAGTATACAACGTCGTTGAAGTAAGCGTGTGGGAAAATGTTCTGGATTTCTTCCCCCTCAAGAATGCGTTCCCATTTCTTCCCATGATCGGGGGAACGCCATAATCGATCATCGACTTTCAATTGGCCACCGCTTCCGCGCTCAGCACCGCGCACAATGACCGTCTCATCTTTGGAAGAGCTGGCATCTCCGCGTTCAAGATAGATCTTCTGGAAGTCGTTCAAGTCGGTGTCAAAATCATTCTTTTTGTGGGAAACATCGCCATTGGCAGGGTCTGTGCTATCGCCCCCATCCTTGCCGTCCTTACCGTCCTTGCCGTCCTTGCCGTCCTTTTCATCGTCCTTTCCACCGTCCTTTCCACCGTCCTTGCATTCACGCTCCACCGTGTCATCTTTCTGGGCGCCATCTTTTCTCTTGCACGAGTTTCCGGGGATCAGTCTCCAGCCGGACGAGCCCTTGAAAGTCTTATCACCTTCCTTGCACGAGCCTTCAGGAATGACAAGGGAGCCGGCTTGATTGCACTTGGTATTATCTTCAGAGTCGCGCTGGAAGTTATAGTCACATTCAAAGTCGGCATCGGAGCATTCGCAGTCCTCAGACTTGGCGATTGGCTCTTTGAAGTCGCTCTTGATGAAGCAGTCTGCATTCTTCTTCCTGCGCGTGAATGTTTGCTTGTGGCCCATGATGCACTGCGGCTTACCGTCAGCATCAGCGCGCGCATGCCATTCTTCCATGTCATCATCGCCGCATTTTCTTTCGTGGAGACCCTCAAAATCGATGGCGATGCTGTGGTACTCGCCCTTGTGTGAGCCTACAAGGAGGAACTTGAGACTGGTAGCATCTTGCACCGTTGTGAGGAACTCGGGCTTGATCTTGAGACCATCTGGGAGAGAGACAGTGTCCCATTTCTCACCATGGTCCAGGGAAAATGATAGCTTGTCGATGTCGGGCTTGGATGAGTCTTTGACAGCAAGGAGAATGGAGCCCGAGTCGCCAAACTCGTACTTGTGCTGACCCTCAAGAGCTTGCTTCCAGCTTCGACCGGCATCATCGGAGACATACAAGTTGGATTCTGAAGGCTTCTTAAGCGATTTGCCAGTATTTCCATTGCCCATGACCAGACCAGGGGCAGGGCCAGAGAAGACACGACCAATGTTATCTAATTCCGTGACCGAGTGCAAGTGAATCGTGTCGTCTCCAGCTTTGAGGGACTCAAACGTTCTGCCGTCATCAAAAGTGATTTTGCTGACCAGAACCTTTGATTTGCCGTGCTTGTCAACATCAGCTCCGTTCTCAATAGTGTTGACGAGGTAGACGCCCTGGATGCCGCTGACATTTTCGAAGTCGACGTGGCCCTTTCTGTCTCGATTCGTGTAAGGAATGTTCTCAGTAAAGTATGTGCCGTTGGAGTTGCTAGTGAACAAGACACCCATGGGCCGAGAGGGAGCCGAAGTCATGACATCGACCTGGATGCTGTAGTTTGTGCTCTCCAGGACGGTATAAGCGCCCTGATTGATGGCGTGAGAGTGCTCATGCGAGTCTGAGGTGGGAAACATGGCACGATGCCACTTTTTGGTATTGTCAGTGACATAGAGAGCCATTTCGTCACTTCCGGCCGAAGTCGTGGCAACCAAGAGGTAGCCCTTAACAATAGCGACATTGTTGACGCCACGGACTGGCTTGTTGATGTCGAGGTCGGGTTCAAATTCTTGAATCTCGCCCTTCTCCTTCTTGAAAAAGGCATCAGAGACGACAAGACGCTGCTCTTGTTTTCGAGGGGAAAGTTCATCGCGAATGATGCACAAGATTCTGGACTTGTCGAGGTCCTCCTCGCCAGTGGTAAATTCAGGCGAGGACTTAGCCCACCAGCAACCGGCTGTGTCTTCACGCAGCTTTTCAACGGTTTTGAAGCTATCGGTTGTGACCGTGGCCGCTTCGTCGCAAAAGATTTCGTCGCAGTCCATGCCGTTGAATATGATGCGCGTCGGATCGGCGGCGTTGAAGGTTAATACTTCGGGCTGGAATCGGCTCGGGGGTACCTTGGAGTCGAACTTGGTCCAGGTCTCACCGCGATCCTGGGTAATGTAGTGCTCGTGACCGGCGGTCAGGATGAAGGCGGTCTTGGCTTCGTGGGGGTGCATGACAAGCAGAACGGCCTTGCCCTCGGCGACGTCGGCGATTCTGGCCCACTGAACGCCGGCATCCTTGGACCAGAAAATGTTGCCGGTGTCGATGTTGTGCCATATTATAGAGTCGCTATCCTCGAAATAGTTGATGTTCCGAGGATAGCCCTCGATCTTGGAGGCGGAAATGGTGGGTTCGTCCTTGGCGAGGGCGATTGTCCAGATCAAGGAGAGCAGGAGGACGCGCCACCAAGGCACAGCCAGCGGGCTGTAGATCCTCATTGTGACAGAAGAGCGGGTGTTTGTTCTATCATGTAGTGAACTTGAAAACAGTGTGTGAAGAGTCGATATATGCGCTGACCGTTGCGAACAGCCGACTTCGTCATTGGGTGAGTAGAACAGGAATTTTGGCGCGATGCGGATTGCGTGTCCAGGCCTCTCTGAAGCTCGTTGCGTCAGAGACGTTAACAGGGCACTGGACCTGTGGCTTGCGCAGCATTCCTTGCTGTGCAGCGGCACAGGGCAGACGGGTGCGGGCTGTGGCGCGGGCAGGTGTGTGGCTTGCGGCCCCACATGAGCTTTCTCGAGACTGGCCCTTGCATAGGGATAAGTACTTATGGGAGGCAGCCTTCTGCAGATGAAGAAGAATACTTAGAACTTGGATTTCGAATTGCTATTGCTACGGAGATGTATTCAGGAGCTCCATTCATTTATCGGAGATTTTTCTCATTTTGTCCCTCGCGTTTTGTTTCTATATTGACGTTGCGTACCATCACCTACTTTGGTCGCTCGACGCTTCTCTCTCAGAGCACCCCGACTGGGAACATGGAGTTCAAACCGCGAACATGGCGGCGATCTGATGAGCGACATCCCGTCGATCGGTAATGATGAGTTGAACTGTGATCTCTGAGAAGGTTTCCGCGTACAAGTAGCAGCGCACGTGTCCCCGGCCTGGGCGGTACATTCATTACCTACTTGGGTACAGTGTACGTTGGTGACAACCCTCCAGGTAGCAATTGAGTCCGTCGCCCGCCTTGTGCCGCAGGTAAGTAGGGCCTGTAAGTACTTGGTACTTAAATCGGTATGGCCACGTTCTCAACCACTGGCCAGGCCCCTGATCCGGGTGTTTCTCATGCTTTCCCTGCAAGTGTGGGTCCTTCAATGTTGGAAAGCGATGGCCCGGGGCTGTCTATCAGTACTTACTTAGTATTTGCAGGGCGGCATTGCAACAAAGAAGGAATTCCGCGTTGATAAAGTTGAGAGGAAATCGCCATCTACCCAACCACCTATTCCACAGCAGAACACTATATGTGCGCGATTGCCAATACCTCGTAGCCATCTAAGTAGCTACTAATGGCCTCCTTACCATAACATAGCTAAGTACCTACGTACCTATCTACCTACCCATGTTCACGCGCAATTACTGGTAGTACTTAGGGACAACCGATACCGTGGCAACCAGCAAACGCGACTAACCAAAACAAATAAGTCGATACGCGAGGTAAAGTACTCAGTAGAGCCAGCGGCGCAGCAACACTGAATGACATTGCCGATTCAGATGACCTCTTGCCAAGTATAAGATTTTCGAATCTCGCAAAATGAGGCGTTTTATGCGGACTGGAGAGATCAACATCGAGGAGGGAGGAGGGCTGCCTACTTAAGTACTTGTCATGTCCGCGGCTGGCATGTGTCGGTACCTTCAAGTTCCTTTCGGAAGGGCCCTACCTAAGTACAATCTGCCAAGTGCAGTGGTGCTAGCGGGTAGTCTAGGTGGTTCTAGCCTAGCTTCAGGGGCCGCTGCCTACCTAGCACTAAGGGATATCCACTATATCCCTCCCCGTATACCCTTGCAACCTTGCTAAACGACTGTCTTTTCAGTTGTCCAGAGCACGTCTGGCTGGCCAACTGGCCTAGACGGGTCTTTTGCGTTAGTTAGCGCGAAAGGGGTGCTGTTGTTACTTAAGTACTCAGTACTTATAATATGGAAAACTCGCCAGAATGCAACCCTGATTCATGGGTAAGTACCAAACTATCACTATAGCATGTAAGTACTCTCAATATGCCGTGTAAATACCGTGTACCCGCGCAAGGCGCAGTCACTGTAGCCCGTAGTCGTCAGGTACCAGGTACCGCCGTAGGGGGCAGGCTACCACGCTGCCCCTCCCTCCCATCAGCGGTCCCTCCCCCAGTGGGCCTGGAGCGCGCCCGCCAAAGCCTCCCACGTCCTCGCTTCCTCTCCGGCGCCGCCTATGTTTTGATCCTTGTTGATCCTCCACGTTCATTTAAACCTGCCTCTGACTTCTCATCTTCTCTCTCTCTCTCGCGACGACTTTTGTGCATTCCAAAGCTGACACCTTCCCAACGACTTCAAAGCCTTGCCTGGTCCACCCAATACCTAGGTACTGAGTAGTTTGGTAGCTGCTGTCTGCTTCCTCGAGGTCCCCTTACAGCCCCGCCATCTGTCCTCGTCGTCCGCTTCCACAAACAGCCCCCCTCCCCTATTCACCATTTACAATGTCTGCTGCATACAAGCAGTTCTTGGCCTCGCCGAGCGCCTCTCTGCTCGCTGACAATGCTTCTCTACACTACATCACCACCCTCTCCAACTTTGCTGGTGCTACCGAGATCCTCAAGCACCTGACTGCCCTGCGCAGACAGGTCACCAAGAAGCAGGAAGAAATCCTCAGCCTTGTCGAAGCCCAGGATGCCATCGTCGTCGAAGTCCACACGGCGCTTGAATTCATTACCAGTGGTGGCATCTACCTCCCCAAGCTCGATGACAACTTTTTGTCTGATCGTACCGCCTACGTTGTTATTGTAAGTCGCGACAACGCGCTCTGTTTGCGCTTGCTTGCTAACCTCGCCCGCGACTGTATAGACGCACTTTGTTTCCTTCGACGCCGACGGCAAAATTGTTCAGATCAGACAGCAGTGGGATCAGGGCGCGCTTCTGAAGCAGCTTGATATTGTTGGTAAGACCGGTCGCAACTGGCCTATCCAGGATAGCCGTGAGCAGCTGCGACAGATCCAGTCCTGCCTCAAGACTGTTGGCAAGAGTGCTCAACAGGCCTCTAACCAGAATGATGTTGTCATCCGCACCCGGCATAACACAAACAACGCTCTACGCGACCCCCATGCTTCCCTCAACCTGTACGGAACTAGAGAGGAAATCGAGTCGGCTCCCCTAAAGGCCACCGCCAACCCTTACGCCGGTCACCGCCCCAGCCAGCGCTCTGTCATTGACATCATCGGCGACGAACCGGAGGAGGGTGAATCTGGACATAACCGCCACCGCTCTGTTTCGCCCAGCAAGGCTGGCTCACACAAAAATTTCCAGCCCTCACGCATCTTCGACGGCAAGCCAGAGTACGTCGAAGAGATGGAGACTCCCAAGAGGGGCGACAAGTTCATCAAGCCTCACCCTACCAAGTATAACCACTTTGACTTTGTCGATGGTTCTGATCCTAGAGACGCCCCCGCTCGCGGTGTTGATCTTGACAACCGCCCCAAGTCCAAGCATGATAGCCAGTGGTCTTTTGACGACTTTGTTACTCCTGCCAAGCCTACTGCCAGCAAGGGTATGCGCTCACGAGATGTTCAGCACTGGAACCCCGAGATGCAGTTCTCCGCCGACCCTGAGGAGCGTCATCCTACCGGCAAGGGCCGCCGGGATGCCGAAACTCATTTCGAAATCCAGGATGATGGTGAGAAGGACGCCCGCCAAGAACGCGTCGGACTCCCACGCGGCGCCATGCACAACGAAGGTCAGAGCCTCTACAAGAATCAGCTTTTTGATGAGGTTGACCCCACTCCCGGTCCCAAGCGTGCTCTGAACACCGTCACCAACCTGAAGGATCGCAGCAAAGACTTTGATCCTCATTTTGAAATGACTGATGAGTCACCATCGCAGCCCCCGCGAACCCAGCATGCTCCCGAGGGCAAGGTGAAGATGGCCAAGATGATGGACCACAACTGGGAGGTCTACGAGCAGTCGCCCCTCAAGGAAAATAACAGACCTCGTCCTGCTCCCGCCGCTACTGGTAGCGGCCAGAAAATTCACATTGCCGGCGACGGCATGGGCTCCAGAAAGGGAGCTACCCACAGCGACCAGGACACCAAGATTCACATTGCTGGCGATGGCATGGGTGGCCGTAAGGGCACTTCCCGTGCTTGGATGACGGGTGGTGATGACGAAGAGGAGCAGCCCAAGACGCAACCTCGAGGCCGTGGCACTGCTGCCGCTAAAAAGACGGACGGCTTTTGGGACTTTTAAAATAATCATGTCCTAAAGCTTTCTGCCAGCAGAATGTAGTAGATTCGGGCAATGGCAATTGGCTGATTCTACTGGTGTTACTGTTTGTTTCTCTCCTTTCAGTCCACACACTAGGAGCAACGTCTTGAAGGTGGATGGCAGCACTTGTCTTGGATTCCGAAAACACTCGCCTGTTGTTGGATTTCTAAATGGAATTTCTGGTCGCTCCTTACACCAGCTTATTATGGTAGGGCCTGGTTGAAAAGGGAAGAAAGCACATGTTGACCTTTTATAATTTTTCACTACCTTCTCTGGCTGGGTTGCCTTTCTTTTTTTACCGGCGCTTTACGCCTTTACGAATTTTCGCAAAGCTTCTTTTTTTCTGATTACGATACATAGCCCTCAACTTTGACTAGACTGGTTTTTTCTTTTTCGTCTTCTGTTATTATCTGGACTCGCAAAAGGGTAGATATAAAACTAAAAAAAAATACGAAAGCATTATTGCCAAAGCCTGCTCAGGCACACAATGACTCTGGAGAGCGGGGCTTCAAGACTGTGTTTCATTATTTTGTCATTTCATGCTATGGAGTACATGTAAACCAACAACAAACGCCTTTGTTTCGCCAAAATACCTGATCCACTATAACTACCTTATAGATACATGTTGAACGCTGCACCGGGATAAAAAGGATTCGTTGAGCAATGATTCGTGGTACTCGGAAGCGTGTTTCGTTTCCGTTTTCGTTGTCATTGGCATTCTTTTTGGAAGTGGTTTCAATAGTTTTTGTGATGTAGACACAAAGAATTATGGCTTCCAACGAAAAAGTCGCATGCAAGAAAAAAAAAGGGATAATACATTTCTTTCTTTTCAGCAGACAAATTTATACCACACTTTCCATTTCGGCCACGTCTTACGCTCTTCCCTCTCCTGCGCTACCAAGATGGGGAGATTCCAGTCGCGGCGGCCCGTGTCAACGTCCATGTCGCGGATGCGAACGTAGCGGGTGCGGTAGTACAGCTTGTGGGCGCCGTAGAAGACGAGGATGAGCGGGGCGCTCATCCACTTGAGGAAGAGGTTCTGGGCGATGGCTGCGCTGGACATGCCGCGCCAGCCGATGGGGAAGGCGGCGACCCAGAATTGAGCGATGACGACGACGGCGTTCAGGCCGAGGCCTAGATAGGACCCCCAAACACCGACCTGGGACTGGAAAGGCAGCTCGTCGACGGTACGGCCGGCGAGGGCCCAGGCGCGGCGGAAGCGAACGTGGCAGAGGCAGATGGAACCCCAGGTGAAGATGGAGGAGAGACCAGAGAGGGCGAGCAGCCAGTCAAAGACGCTGCTCTGGGAGTTGGCGTCGGCGAGATAGGCAAGAAGCCCCACAGCGCCGGCGATGCAGATGGCGACGAGTGGGCGGCCCTTGCGGTCGACGTAACCCAAGAATTTGGGCGCCTGGTTGAGGTTGGCGAGAGCTGCGATGGTGCGCGAGGACCCAAAGACGGCCGAGTTGCCGACGGAGAGGACGGCGATGAGAATTACGGCGTTCATAACCGACGGTAGAATCTGGATACCAGCTTCTTCGATGGCGATGACGAACGGCGATGCCTTGGCGTCAGCCTTACTGTCGCCACCGAGCAGCCGCGGGTCGTTATGCGGAACGAGTAGCCCCACGAGAGTGAGCGCGACAATGTAGAAGAGGGTGATGCGCCAAAATACTTGCTTGATGGCTGTGGGGAGCGACTTGCGTGGGTTCGCTGTCTCGGCCGCCGCTAACCCGACGAGCTCTGTCCCGGTAAAGGCAAACGCGGCCGTGACGAAGACGCTGCAGAGGCCCTTGAACCCGTTGTTGAAGGCGCCCGGGTCGCGCCAGTACTCGCCGCCGATGTAGCCCCGGTCGGGGGTGCCGCCGCAATTGAGCACAATGCCGAGAAGACTGTCGGAGAGATGTCAGCTGTGGTCAAGTGGGTTGAATAGGTTACTATCCCGGCGGCACTTACATAAAGCCTATGACGGCAATGATCTTGATGATGGAAAAGAGAAATTCGGCCTCGCCGTAACCCTTGACGCCAAACATGTTGATGAGGACAATGGTGGTCAGGAAGATGGTGACGAATATGGCCTTGGTGAGGCTGTCGTTCCAGTAGCCTATTGTTAATGAGGCGGCAATGATCTCGAGCGGTAGCACAGACAGCCATTGTAGGGCATAACTGGGAGCCATCATTAGCACTCTGCGGGAACCTATCTGGACAAGGTTGTGTCACGTACTTCCAGCCCATGGCAAACCCCCACGATGGATCGAGAAATCTTGTCGCCCACGACGAGAAAGATCCAGCAATGGGAAAAATGACGGCGAGCTCGCCGAGCGCCTGGCACGTCGAGTACAGCATGGCGCCGATAATGGCGAAGGCAATCAACAGCGACGCGGGGCCGCCGGCGTTGAGCGCCTTGCCCGACACAACGAAGAGACCCGTCCCAATGGAACCGCCAATGGCAATCATCTGAAGATGCCTGCCCTTGAGGCTCCTGGAGAGCCCAATATGGGCAGTCTCCAGCGCAGCGAGGTGCAGATCGTAGTAGTGAGAGCCGTTATGCTGGCGGCGGGCGATGGCAGGATCATGGTCGTGGTCAGCCAGCAGAAACGTCGAGTTGGGGTCGCGACGAAAGGTATCAATAAAGCGCCCAAAGCGCATGGGCGGATGCTGCCCGTACTCGGGCTCACGCATACTATATGAGCTGCCGTAGCTGAAGGAGTCGTCTTTGCTCTTATACGTGTTGGTGTGGCCAAGTTCAGCATCACCTGGCGGCGATGCCATATTTGGAGAAGAATGGGGAAAAGAGGGGATTTGGAAGGGGCTATAGCAGGAAGGATGAATCGAGTAGAGGAGAAGGCGGTTTGTGGCGAGTTGCTGCGCTGCTGTTGTATTTCGTTTGCTGCAGTGTATCACGAGCAGAGCGAGGCGGTACTTGTCTGTATGGATGGAGGGGCCTCGTGCGCTCAGCTAGAGCCGGGCGAGGCAGCGTACATGAATGTCAGTAGATGCCGAGGTTTTTGATGGTTTAATTCATGGCTCAAAAAGCGAGGAGAAGAGCGTCTGTGATTTCTGTTTTGCGGTCCTGCTGGAGTTTCCCATCTGCAATGACGTGCGTTGGCTGGGTCCTGCTAACGAAAATGTGGTTTCGATAGTTCAGTAACCATGCCCGAGGACCCAGTCGAGGATGATCTACCCCGCGCTAGGGTATGTATTCGCAGAGAAGGGCAGAAAGATAATAAAAATCAAGCAAGATAGCAGCGAGGCGAGTTCGATTGCCCTTTTTTGCAATTGGCGGCCGGCCTCTGTGAGACGGCGCGACGTCGTGGAAGCGCGAGTTCGGCCTTAGCTTGATATGGGGCGGTGACGGGCCACGGCTGTTACATTGGCAAGTGTGCGGCTGACTTTCATGCGGCGGCAGCCCAACATGATACTTTGTCTCTCTCCGTCAAAAGGCAGTCGAGGTCGTATACGTGACGAAGAGCTATCCGACGGCTGGGAGGATGAAACTTGCAAAAAGAGCGCAAAAAGCACGCTGGCCGCGAGAGTTGGCAAGGACGAGAGCGCAGGGGTGGTTGGTGGTGGCGGCGACGGTGTGCCGGGGGTGGGTAGAGGGAGGAGGGTCGGCTTGGTGGTGGACAGAGGGACATTGACATGCCAACCAAATCACAGGCGCCTGGATTAGGACTGGCTGGAGATGCGGAGAATGCAAGGATGCGAGGAGATGGATCAGGCTTTGAGAGAGAGAGAGAGAGAGAGGCAGAGAGAGAAATAGAGAAAGAGAAATGGGTGGTGCCAAGTGCGAATGAGGCTGAGGCTGGTGGCTGAAGCGATGGCGTCGGCGTTGGCGTTGGCCTGTGGTGACCGGCAACTGATAACTGGAAGCTGGCAGAAGATAGTAAAACGGAGCCAGCGGCGAGGGGAAGCCGGCCCGGCAGCTTTGCAAACGGAGCCAGCTGTCATTGTCCGTCCAAGGTAAGTTTTTATTCTGCTTGGCATGGACTGTTAAGTGGGGTATATGGTATACAAGGCAAAATTGATCCAAGTTGAATATCCAGACATCACGAAAAATAAGAAACCACAATTCGCGTCGATACCTAATACCGCTTTCCCCGGTTTGCATAACATTTGTCAGGTTTCCTGCCAGGCTGGCAACCACCAGTTCCTTGCTGTGCGGGCGTGTGGGCGATGTGTGTGGAGGTGGAGCTCTCTGCGGCACGCTCGGCGATGGGTCCAATGAGTGACATGGTAATTCAGCATTGCAACGACGAGGCTGTAACCAACCCGGAGAAAGAGACCCTTGCTGAAACTATTGCGGATACTTTTTATCTCTAGGCAGTTTTGGGACCAGATTGCCGCAACAACATCCTTTCATCTTCCGAACTGGCAAGAAGTCATCCCGTTCTACCTCTAGTCGTCGCTATCAAAGCCGGCATCTTCCGGCCAGGGATACCAACCGCCCGTCCATGGTAAAAGGATAAGGTACCTACCAAGATGCCTAAGTACCCGGAAAGATACATACATACAAGTCTATACCGAGGCGCGACAGAGGGCGCACTGCTGCACCTGGGTGGCTGCTTGCCTGCCTGCCTGCCTGCCTGCCTGCCATCCGCCGATGAAAACCCATCGAATCGAATTATGCCCCCCCTCTCCTCTCCTCTATTTATCACAGCGCTACCGGAATTAGTAAAGCCGTTGGCGTTGCATGGTGTGAGTGACAACGAAATGGCTAGGCTGATAGGCCTCGGGCAAGGTCCTCAGTACCACCCTCTCTGCAGCTGGTTTATACTTTTGGGCCCGCATTCCGAGCCTTCAGCCGAGAATCGCCCCTTCTTGGCAGCCCTTCCAACGTTGGCGCTCCCCCGGCTCCCGAGACAGAGGGCTTGGACCCCAATCTTGTCCCCCTCGACTCTCGTGTAACATGATCATTGTTCTCTTCCATATATTTGCTCGTCTCGTTCCTCATAGGACCCTTGCCCTATCATTTCTTGGTGTTATGTGCATGAAGCCGGCTCGTAGGCTCAAGCGTCCATAGACCTGCTCTACCTCTCATACTCACGATAACATCCGGGGTTTGGAAGTTGGCTAGCCTTTCAGCTACATGCAGGGCCTAAGAGGATTTTTCAGCCAACAGAATGGCATTCCAAACAGTGGTGAACAACCTGTACATTCTAAAAAAGTGAGTAAAATGAAGCGTAAAAGCTTCACTTGCAGGATCGCGGAGACGTGATCAAACAGGTGTATTCAAAACGAAAAATGCAATGCATGTTCTATCTCTCCAACATCCGCCTTTTCCCCTTATACTACCTTTACAAATGTACAAAAGACCCGACATCAAACAAAACATGGCAATGCACAACTGGCCAATCTAGTGTCTTATTGAGCCGTCGGCGTCGACTTCACCTTTCCAATAATATTTCCGTCCGCATCGCGCGGCTTACGTTGCCAACCAGTCGAGAATAAGTCGCCCATGTCGAATCGCGGAAGCGGGTGCGCCTCCGTGTTGAACACAATCTTGTCCAATGGCATGAGGCTATTATCCGAGAAAAGCAGATACATGTATTTGAGCGTCTCGGCCTATTTCCAGCGTGTTAGTCACTTCCAGAGACATCTCGAGATGTTGACGGGTGCATGTCTACTTACCAGCCAGAAGCTCTCCATATTATCTCTCACACGCGGCGGAATCACATTGGCATCATCCAGGCTCGTGAAGCCGCCCTGTTCCTCCACGGCCGTGTAGTTCATGAAAGACGTAAACATCTCCCAGCCCCACTCGCGGTACTTGACGTCGCCAGTGATGCGCCACATGTAGAACAGGCTTTCGACCGTCTCCGGGCGCTGCAGGTTGTGCGCATCGTTGGACTTGACGCTGAAGTCCCGGCGCCAGGACGCGTGCGGGTCCTCGTCAAACTCGGTGGGCGGGTGGTGTGGTGCGTCAGGCGCGGCTGGCGGGTCGGCAATGTTGAAAAAGGTAATCTCCGCCGACAGTCCCGTGGCCATGTACTTGTACATGCCCCAGCAGGTCTGCATGAGCTCGCGCGCAAACTTCATGTCCTCATCGTGCTGTGCGGTCCACGTAGGCAGCTTGCGCGCCTCGGCCTCGGTCAGGCCCTCCGTCACGGCGAGCGCAATCGTGCCCGGCAGGAAGCAGACCAAATGGTCCATCTTGGGCAGCAAAGCGCCGTCCAGGCCGTTTGGCCGCTCTCCCACAATGGTAAAACCAGAGGGCTCACTGTACGTCAGCAAGTGCTTGCGAATGCCGGCCATGGATTCCTTCCACATGTCGAGATAGACTTTCTCTTTCTTGTTGGTTTGCAAGTACTGCTTGATCAGATATTCGTAGTACGAGTCGCCGCGGCTTCCCAGACGAATATTTTCACCGCGAAATTCGCCGTTGGCTGGATAAATGTAGATGGGCATCAGTCCGCCAGGCATGTTGTTCTCATCGATGACCGCCATGACCTTCTCAACAATCTCCCAATAATTGGTCTCTCCCGTCAGCTTGGCAAGGTACTTGAATTCGAGCTGCAACGTTGTCGCCTCTGCGGTAGAGCTGGCACCCATATCACCATGCGATGGGATGCCCTTGGAGTCGTCCAGCTGAACACTGGCATAGGGGATACCCGATGGCGTATCAAAGGCCCCCAACAGGCGACCTGCCAAGTCGGCAGCCTTTTCGAGATACAGATCCTCACCTGGCTTACCGGGATCATCATCCTTGATCGGTGCGAGTTCGGGGTGCGTTGTCGAGAGGTAGTGGGCGGAGAGCAGGCCACCTAGCATGCGAATCGTCGTCTCAAATGTGTTGACGTCCTGGTGCTGATCCCAAGTCAACGAGTTCGAAATCCATTCCCTGGCGTGCTCGAGGCGTGACGTCAGGTTCATAAGCATCATTGTATCTAGAGAGTCGACAATGATCCAGCCCATGCCCTTGGGAGCCATGTATTTTCCAGATTTCGAGATCGGGTGGAATTCATCGTAACCTGTTTTGTTGGGAAAAATCTCGTCAGCATTCTGCGGTTCCGCGAACCATGGCGGTCACATACCCCAGGCGTAGCGCTCGTAAGCGTCCCAGCTGAGCTCAAAGGCTTCCACCACTTGCGCCCGTCTGTGATCCCAGTCAACAATCTCGTTCTTGGAAATTCCCATGAAACTCCACGCAGACTTGCCGCGGGCTGCCTTGGGCCGCGACGACTGCCAGGGAAGCCAGCCCAGGATGTGAAAGAGGATCACGAGAGCAAGGGCCAGCGAACCGACCAGGCGCTTCTTGCGATACCATCGTCGGTGCCGCCCGCCGCCGTGGTAGTACGGCTTGTCTTTATACATGGGGAGCCCGTCCGATTCGAAGAGACCGTTGACGCGGTTTTGTACGTCGGACAGCAGGCCGCCGCCTCGTCCCGAGACTGTGGCCCATGCCTTGTCCTCGAGTCGGCGGTGCGGATCCTCAAAGTTGGGGACGTGTTTCGGTATCGAAAACGGCATCTTTAATGCATTGGCACCGACTTGGGCTGCCGTATCTCGTATGTTCTCGGCAGCACGCCGTGCTGTGATCTGGAAAACGTTCTTTTGGTGGATGCCGAACGGGTCGCGAATCATCTGTCTGGCCTGGAGGCTTAGCCGCTAGTGAAGGGATGGCGTTGCTGTCGATGTATGTATGGCTGCTTCCCCTGTGTCATAAGGCAAACGTAGTCAGAGTCCAGGGGGAGATGCTCTCAATGAGTAAAGAGGACACACTAAAAGAGACATCAAAGAATGTCCAAAAAAAAAAAAGTGCTCCTCCAAGGGCGGCCTATTCAAGTCGTCAGTCTATTGTCCAAACCTGCCAGCATATACCAGTAGGCGAGTTTCCTCCGGTATTGATTCATCCTGGTCGCGGTGGAGCGGTCCCTTGGAAGAGGCCATGTCAACCTCTTTCCCTGCCCAAGCAGATTCTTAGCGCAATCAGGCTCAGCCAATTGCTCCACTACAAAGCCACTGCCACCGCATGGCTTTATTAACGCTCCATGCGCTGGGCACCTCGACAAAAAGCCTCGAAATTGCCCAGATGACTGAAGCCGTGATGCCGAATGCTCGATCGTGAAAGTCAAGGCGGAAGCTGGCTCCGCGTTGGTACAGGTGGCGCAAACTGTCAAACGATTACTGAGTGGCTACGGACAACGACTACCTACATCGGGCCAAGATGGGAGACATAAGCCATTTCCCAAACCTCAACCAGGCCGAATTTGCAGAAGCCTGTCATTTGCTAGATAGTAGATACCGCCAGGCTACACTCGGGCCGCTACGACGACGATGGAAGCTAAATGTCTGCACAGCCCTAGACACGACATTTTCGCACGACAACAATGGCTATACTACATATATCCAAATAGTTCGCCCGCTTGAAGCCGATGTCGACCTGCCATTTGACCTAGGCGCCTTTTCAATATCTGGAAACGCTACCGAAATCTTGACAAATGCTCAAGACGCTGAAATGATGGAGACGGAGGAATCAGACAAGGTGCGGCATTCAAGGCCTCGTGATTTGTTTTGTTGCATATGTATGATTTGATCGTGACTCTAACCGGGTATATAGCATGTTATCACAACCCAAAACGCCGATCCCGATATTGGCTATGTGTCATATGAGATTCATCTCCATCCCACATATCGCGTGCCGTGCCTCTGGTTTACACTGAATGGGCTGCCCGAGTGGGAGCCAGCGTTCAGCATTGACACCGTTTTCCGTCGGCTGGTTCCGGATAGCCACAAGCAGACCCTTCGCGCAGGTCTGGGCATCGGTGCCATATCAACAGATGTGAGTGCAGATAGCCTCGAGCTCCATGCAACCACCACAAGCTCACAAGGGGCATATAGCACCATCCCGTCACCGGACTACCGTCCTTCTTTATCCATCCATGTCAGCTGGCTGATGCAATGACGCCATTTCCATGTACAAAGCGAGATTATTTGATCATATGGCTTGGAATCGTTGGCGGCTGCGTCAGCCTCTGGGTACCCAACGAACTAATGGTGCAATGAGCTTCGCCTCTCGCCGACAGCAGAGTCAACCAAAAACAGTGTTCAATACACCACACGTCTATTCGTCGTCACTGTCCTCGTCCATGGCCATGTCTTCGCCGCTATCTTCTGGCTCACTCTCGCTGTCTCGGTTACGCTTCTGTCCGCGACCTTCGGGTGAGCCACTGACGTCCTTCATTGCATGGTCCACAGCGCTGGGGGGCTTAGCCGGTGTAGCTGTCGTGCCTGTAGTGCCCGCCGGGGGTGCGTTGAAGATGCTCTGTTGCAACTCGGTCTGCTCAGCGGCAGCAGCGCCCTTTGACGGAAGCGCCAGGCTGCCGTCAATCTTGCTGATAAAATGAGATTTGGACTTGGCGTATTGGATTTTCTGTCGGCATCACTGTTAGCACTGTGGCTCGATTGCGCACCACAAGCTGCCCACGTACCAGGGCTCTTCCCAAGAATTCCTCGCCATCTAACGTGCGCATGGCTTGCGTAGCAGCTTGGATGTCTCGAAAGACGATGTGTGCTTGGCCCCGCATGGACATTGTCTTGAGGGCGACGATGTCGAGGACAGGCCCAAAGGTCGAGAAGAGCATATAGAGCGCTGTTCGCAGGTCGGCTTTTTGTATTTTGGCGGATGGCAAGTTTGTGACATAGATGCTGTACAATTTTCCAATTAGCCCTTGCCCGCAGGCTTTTCTGCGCTGGGAGAATTGAGACTCACGTTTGGTTTGGCGGGATGCTTTGGACCTTGGCGGGGAGGGAAGAGTTGGGCTGTAGCCCGCGTGACGCTGTCGTTGCCATGGCGTTCGGGGTTTTCGTCGCTAGGCTGGACTGTATATGTATTTTCTATGCTATAATGATCCTAGGGTGATTGCGATTAGTCCGTCGAGGGTGGTTTATCGATCGCAGAGATGGGTTTGTTGTCACCAAAGATGAAGCTGTGGAGATTTTTCACGCCGACCAGCCTCGCTAGAAAAGGTTGTCTCGAAGTGGGCCGAACACTGGGAGCTCTCACCGCAGCACCAAAGAGACGGCGCATTTTGTTAGTTGTCTAGGCATTCCGTTGCGCCTCTAGTACCCGCATGGATAAATTCAAATCGTAGCTACAGATTGCTTTAGAACAGAAAGAAAAACACAAACGTGTCTTTAAAAGCACGTGAAATCAACACCGCCCGCGGTTCTGCTACCACCTGCGTTCGCAGCGTTGCCCCATTGGGCGTGACCATACGAGCCGTCAACAATAAAATAATAACCCGAGGTTGCCCTCGCTGATACCCTCAACCATTTCCAAAAGTGACACGCGCTTTTCAAGCCTACTCAATCTCTGAAGGGGCGTTTCTGTGACGCGCAGCAGCCAAACGACTGACTGACCACTTCCCCGCCACGCGCATTGCGCCTCAGTGCCTGGTGGATGCGCACAAAAACCCTGAACCATCATTGCGCGCCTACTGGTATACACGGGTCAAATCCTGACAGCACGCCTAGCAAGCCGCAAACATGGGTCACGGCCATCACAATATCCGCTTTGATGGCGATCCGTATGCTTTATCGGGTGCCTGGAGCCCCCCGACGAGTCGTGCAAAGTGAGCGCTGAACGATGGGCTGGAGGACGCGGCCGGGATACTGACGCGTCAACAGTTTCTGCGAAGAAGACTACGTTCTGACATTTTACCTGGCCGAATTCATCAATTCGGTGTCAAACATTGCATATGGTCGGTCGCATGCAATTGCACTCCCCGCGCCGATCTCTGTCGTTGCTAACACCACCACCACATCTCACAGTGTACTTTGCGTTGCAATACATGTACGGCCCGGGAAGTCGTGGCCTCTTCAGGCCAAAGTTGGACTTCATGTCCATCACTCTTTTCATCCTCGGAGTTGGCTCGTTTCTTTTCCACGCCAGTCTTCGCCAGACACTCGAGTTTGTCGACGAGCTGTCCATGATGGGACTCATCTGGTCCATGCTTCAAGCTACTCTGACTGTCCGACAAACGCCCGCTACTGCCAGGGTCATCTCCGCTACTTTGGCAGTCGTCTTCCTGTCGTTCACCGCGTTCTATCTGAGCTCCCCCCTCATCATCTATCAGGTGATTGCCTTCCTCTCTGGCGTCGGTGTCGTGGTTGTGCGCGTCCTGTACCTGTTTCACTGGATGCAGCCCGCTCTGCCCAAGGCCAAAAGCCGTGAATGGAGGAACCGGGCCGTCACGGCACTCTTCATCTGCATCGCTGGATACGGCATCTGGAACATTGACCTCGAGTTCTGCCACGTCCTGCGGGACATTCGTCAGCGGGCAGGCTTGCCCTGGGCTTGGCTCTTTGAGTTTCACGGATGGTGGCACGTCCTCACCGCTGTCGGCGCCAGCCAGTTCATGACCGTCGCAAGAGAGGTACGCGAGGAGGTGGAGCGTGAGCAGAAGAAGGAATAAGTCCCGCGAGTAAACAAAAAATTCATACATAGGAAGATATCTTGTCTAAGGCTTGTATAATACAGGTTGGAAATGTAAACAAAAAACTAATAGGCAGCTCAGGTCAGAGCTATAGGATAGGCTACCGACAATGAGTCAGACTAGACCGATAATTAAGTAATCTTCTACTCCTCTCCGATTCTGACCGTGAAGGCTGATCCCCGGCTATGCAGAGAACTCGTCTCGTCCTCTTCTCTGCGCCGCGATTCACTACTGTACTTGCCATAGCCTTCTTCGGGAATCATGGATACAACACGTGGCTTGCTCTCTGGGTGACTCCTAGCGGTTGCCTTGCTGTCGGATCGAGCAGGCCAAGGTGGAAAGGGCGGTTCCCGACGCGGGAAAGCACGGTAGAGGCTCGAGATGCTGCTCCGCGGCGAGCTGGGTGATGTAGGCCGGGTTTTCGAGGTTGACCCGCCGCCGGCAGCGCGGGACAGGGCATCGGAGCTGAAGAACTTGGATGCCGGCAAGCCATTGTTGAAGAAGTTTCTGGGGGTGCGCTGCGCGCTGGAGGCGTGCTGGTTGTGAATCGCCTGCGTAGTGCCGCCACCGTCCTTTGGCGCTGGCAAGCTGAATTCCGACCGCAGGTAACCGAGCGTCTCTGATGACCTCCGGGGCCGCACAGCGGTCCGCGCTGCTTGCGGCGAGTCGGCTTCTCGGCTCTCGCCAATGGCAAAGGACATGCCGGACAGCGCAGTCCCGGGCGCCGAGGTGGCGGTATCTGGGCGGGGGGGCATTTGCTGCTGCTGCTGGACCGGGGCCGGAACGGGCGGCGCCACCACGCCGAAACGACGAGAGCCCCAGTCTTCCTCGTCGACAATGACAATCATCCACACGCCGACTTTGCCATTCGACCCGGACAGCGGCGTGCAGTGTAGCCAGCGCGGCCTCCCGGGCGGCTCCGGCTCCTCGACCGTGTCGACGTCGTCGTCGGCGTCCAGATGAGCCTCCAGAGGATGGTTAATGTTGGACTTCTTCCGTGCTGGGCGGTTGTGCTTCCGCTTGCTCGCGTTCAGCCACTTCACTTTGGCTGTGACGCCCTGGCCGGCCGCCAGCGCATCTACCAGCTGCTCACGAACACGCAGCGAGCCCCCGATGCGGTCCAGGAGAGGAGACTGCAGGATACCTGGAACTCGCATGGAGGGGCTTGCAAAGAGAATACGAAGAGACGGGTACGGGCGAACGAGAACGTAGTGCTCGTATACGCCAGTGAGGCGTCCGTTGTGGTGCAGAGATAACGATGCTGCCGTCGGTGCCGAAGTATGTGGCGGGCCTCCGCCCTCAGAAATCGGCAAGTTCTCCTGAGAACCGCTATCCTGAATAATCACTCGTTCCTTGGTGTTGCGGCGGTAATGGCTAGGCTCGTGATCTTGCTTCTCGCTTTTGGGCCCGGCGGGTTGTTGGCTCTTCTCCAACGGCTTTGGCTCAATTTCGGTTTGTAGAGGCAGGCGATGCATGCTTCCACCATACGTGTTGATCGCGTCAAGCTCCTTTGGCGTCAAGATTTCCGCGAATTGTGTGATTTCGTCTTTTTGGCTTGCCCGCACCGGCTCTTCAGCCGTTAAATCGGCATTCTCTTCCACCAATCCACGAAGCGCGTCGAGGTCGTAAGAGCTCATGGCCAGCCCTGATACGTCGACCTGCGCGCCGATAAAATATCGAATCGTCCCTCGGCTGTCGTACAGAGGCGCAAGCTATCATATGAGTGTAAGTGAATCTTCTCTGCTGCTGGCAAAAAAAAATGAAACTTACCATGACAAGGTTCATGAATGGCGAACCATCACGTCTGTAATTAAGAAAAGTCTCATAGTGCTCAACGCCGGCTTCCAGCTTTTCTCGGATGCGCTTGATGCTGAATGGGTTTGTACATGGCCCTTGAAGAAAGCGGCAGTTGCGGCCGATGACGTAGTCCACGCCGTACTGCGTCGTGCGGTTGAACTGCTCTGACATGAAGACGATTGGGTTGTCGTGTCGGGACGGGTCCGTAAGACAAAAGACCTCCGCCAAACCCTCAGAGGCATCGGAGCTGGTCCCCATGACCCGATGGCGGATAGAAACCGAGACAGTCTGAATCCAGACATGGGTGATGTATGCGGGCAAGTCCTCTCTGACCAGGACCTCAAATGCATTGTCCGCCTTTTCTTTCAGCTCCTGGTTGGCTGTGTCGTGTGCCTGGGGGAACGTGTGCGTGAAATCAAAGTCATGAAGGGAGTATAATTGTCGCAGAACTGAGTTGCTGTAATCGATGGCTCGGAGCGCCTTGAGCGCTGATAAGTAATAGTTGAGCAACACCACGGACGATGGGCGGTACTTGTACACAAAGTTGGTAAAACGGTGAAGATGGGCTGAATCTTCAAAGATGGCATGCAAATGGTGCTTCGAGAAGAGTAACTCTGATCTCTGCTCGAGCCTGTATTTGCTTGAGGTTGCTGTCGATTCCTGGTCAGCGGGCATCACCAGATCGAAACTACCCGGATCTAGGTCATCCTCCGCAATGGGATCTAGGCCATCTGGGTCACCATTCGCTGCCTGCAACGCAGGGAGTTCCGCATCTCCATCGGGCAAGGGCTTGTTTGGGTACGGTTCTTGGAGCAGTAATGCTGGGGTTGAGACGCGTGCCTCTGCATCCTCGAGGCTGCGGCTGCTGCTCTGACTGAATCTTGATGAGCATGCATCTCAGTTTGAGTACTCTTGTACTGTATTTGGCATACCTAGAGACAGGTGATAGAGGTGGCACAGCGTCAAGGGCAGCTGTCTGATCCATTCTGTGCAACAGCTGAGACCAGACGAAACCGGTTGCGAACTGAAACGGGTAGTTCAAATTTTGTTTGTGGTATTACGTCGTCGGAGAATGGTCGACATACAACGCTGCGAAAGAGAATGGACATCAAGACTTGGATGGATACACTTGGAAAGAGATTCCGGAGCTAGAGGATTATATATACTGACTTTGAGCTACTCTCCTCTCAGCTTATACTACGTAGCGCCTTGCAAACCTTTGCATTACAACACAGCTGTCGTCGTTCGTGCCGGCGTCGACGATGAAGGCTCTGGCTTGCGATCCCAGCGTCCATACAAGGGGCATCGAAATCGAACCAAACGTTATCGTCTTTTCTTTTTAAGACTAGAAAGAGATCGGAGGTGGCCCCCTTTGACCCCAGTCCCGGAAAGTTTTTCAAGCTGGGCTGCCATGGGGAAGCCATGCAGTGCGTTGCTTTTTTTCGATGAGCCACAATGCAACAGCTCGTTGGCCCCATGGAACCCCGTAGTCAAGGTCCCCAAAGGCGAGTCAACGTTGCTACCTTGAAAAATTTCTTGCATTGATGCAAGAACGACATTTGTGATCTTGTCTGCTCGTCATCTCGTGATCCATAGAACGGTGGCGTCTTGCCTTGTCGAGCGTAATTACGCGGAAGCGTTCTCGTCACAACCCTGTCTGTGCAGCTCAACCACTTGACAGCTTGGTGGCCGTGGCATTTCGTGAAGTGTCTCATTTATCTCGTACCTGCCTGCCATTGCCTCAGTCGAAGCATTGCTGAGCGCGATTCTGGCCTGTGGTCACCAGGACACGACGGTTGACCGACACTGGTACCACCTCATGGCGGCCGCACTAGCATGCTATCAAGGCTGTGCATCCCCAAGACTTTAGACCTCTTCTTCGGGGAGGGGGGCTCGTAATGAGATGAAATAACCAGGGGTCAAAGGAATTGAAAAGTCAGAGACATAGGACGACCGGATGCCTGTCCCTAGCTCTCCCGTCAGTTTCTGCATGACGGATTAAATACTGGCTACGGAGTAGTCACTGAGAGGCAGGCACGTCTTTTTGCCACACCAGTTGTGCGCCCAAAGCGCCATCGCAGATCCCTGTACTCGACCGGGAGAAGAGAAAACTACAAAAGCAATGTCCTCTTCGTGTAACAGGAAACGGTGACATGTGGCGTTTATTATGGGCGACCTGTCAGCATAATAAGGGTAAGACAAAAGGAAAAATTGCAGTAAAAAAGCAAACAAAAAAAATGGGATATGCAACAGTCGGTTCCACTCACACGGCCAACTTAAGTACTGAGTATGGTTATATGGCTGAACGGCCCTGCGGCCCTTCATCAAGCCCTCCGTGACCAAGGAATTTGGCCGTCTTCTCCGAGTACTTGGTATCTTCCAGTAAAAAAACCTGCCTCTCTTTCATGACTTTTCATACTTCTGGTCTCCGGCCACACCTCCTCCTGGGGCCGCGCAGCCGCTCCGGTGCGCCACCGGCTATCTCGTCGTCCGAGTTCGACTCGTCATCTCTTGGGTGATAGGCGGCGTCGTCGCCCAATCGTCGTCTCTTTTTTCGCCGAGGGATCGAATCAACGTCATCAGCGGACATGTCCTCGTCCTCGTCTGTATCTGTCTCATAGCAGTAGCTTCCATCTCTGTCGTCCTTGCGCTTCCTGCAGCCCTTTCTCTTGGCAGATGCGGCTGGCAAACTCGATCTCGGAAGAGAGCAACGGCTCTCTCCCGAGCCGCCCATCTGGCCGGGTGCAAGGGGAAGATTACCCGTGTAAGGTGGCCACGGTAGGTCCCAATTTGCCCTGTTGCTTTCGTTGTTCGGATCAGACCGCCACAAGTTCCTCGCATCAGACGGAAGTACTGGATACAACGTCGCTGCGTAGTCCGGATGCACCTCTAGGAACCTGGACTTTAGTGCATCCAAATCGGGGACTGCGCTGACTGGAATCCAACCACTTCGATTAGGCAAATCTCTCACTGAGCCTATGCCATTTCGGATGCGGCAGCATCTGTTCCCCGAGATATGATGCTGTAAAGCGTTAGCAGAGCGAGCTGAAAATGATGCGAGGCCACTTTTACACTGTATTCCTTCCCGGTGTCTGGTGCGTGCTTTGCGTTATATCTTCGACTGGCTTCTGGAACCCTCCGCAAGCATTTGGAGCAATAATAGTTGTTGTCAGGCACGAAAGACGGTTCTGGTTCACCAAGCACCACGTTCCAATCAGGGGACGCCGGACGCCTCCCCGAGCACCTCGCCTCCCCTTCTGCAATCGCTCTTTCCATGGCAGCATGCTGTCCGAGCTGTGAACGGGCAGGTTCCTCAAATGACAGCTGCTGGAAGCTGTTCAGGACCACATGGATCCTAGATGCCGGGTTATTCTGGGCCCGATAAGCCTCATTTAATCCTTGTACTTTGCTTGAGTCGTCAGAGACGCTGACAAGTCTTCCGACCGGAGCACCGTCGCCGTTTCCATATGCAACCCCATCCGCCAAGTCATTCTTTTCGGACAAGGTCTCAACTGCACTGCCGGGAAATATCGTCGGGCGTCTGAGATAGAGGGGAGCGAACAGTTTGTCACGCATCGACTTGACTGCCTGAAGCAAGCTGACCTGCTCCGGTACTACAGGAACGGAGTGGCCAATTACTAAAGTGTGTTGATGAGGCAACTCATCCATTTCCATTGTATCTGTGAATGTTTCCTGTATATCATAACAGTCGTTATGCGCTAAGTCTTGCAAGAATTAGTCTTTTGGAATGCGCAAGTGTGTATAGAACTGTCTTGCAGTACCTGGTGCGGCCTCGCTCGACTCGGCTTTTTCGGGGACTGTCGGGGCTTTCAACGAGGAAGTTGGACATTCTATGGCAGGATGATCGTTCAATTTCCGGCCCTTGAGCACCGTCTGTGCCGGTTTAGCGGGTAGCCGAAAGTACATCATCAAACTGCTGGTCGGCGGAGACACTCTTGAAACGTTCTGCCAACAGGTTGTTTAACTCTGGATATGTAGCTTTGAACCTTGAAGCTCAAGCGGCTCTGTTATGGATAGAGGGATCACAGAATTACTATATTGTCAAAATGACCGAGAAGTATTCGTTGGGTACTTTGATGGAGGCTCTGGCGAGGAAGTCGAAGACATTACGGATTGTCCACTAATATATACCACTATAAACAAGTGATTGATACGTCTTTGGAGACTTCCCGCTCAAAAGTGCTTTGTATTGAAAATACCATTGATAAAACTATATGAACCCGGTTTGTATTCAATCGAAAGGGTTCTTTGGGTGGTCAAGGCTTTCACGAAGCTGCTTGAAAGCGTTAGTTTGGACCAAAGAAGGCCACTCCTGATATTCTATAGTACTTTCAATGGGAGGCTGTAGCTTGATTTGATTGTGCATGAAAGCATAGTGATTATTGAGGCGCATATGTTACCTTCAATCGGGAATTTACTCTGTCGCTTGAATGAGCTCAACGTGACTTGCTCCAAACTCGGATCTAGAGATCGCGATCCTCCCAGCGCTCTCATTTTTGTCCCGATACCTTCAGACCCTGTATTACTATATGAGACGGAGCTCGTGGACTTGTGAGATACCTGTTGAGCGAAAAATTCCGACGAGTATACAGGCGTTGCGGCAAGTTCCTGTAACCCCGGCGCTGACACTGCGATACTCTGCACACCTGATATGCCGCACTATTGTGAGCCTATCGCTTCATCAATGTGTATGGGCGAGTCTGCCTGTACCTGTTTATCCGATCGACCCTGTTGAAAGAGTTCAATGCTAGGTGCTTGCCCACAAACATGTGTCTGTTTCAAGATGCGTGCTTGCTTGCCTCGCTTTAGTGTTCAAGAACAAAGATTAAACCTCATATTATTCAGTCCTTGTCACCCATTATCCATTCATGGGTGAGGCATCGTATTTCCAATTCACTTCTATTGCCAGCGTCACCCGCTCCATGCAAAACATTGTCATAGCTATAGTTCGCATGCATCACGCTTCAAAGGACCAGCAGCTTGTAGTGTTGCGTGTCAACCTCGTTTGTCAATAGTTGAAAGAGAGCGGTAACTGCGAGGACAAAATCGAATGATTGTCAAAGTCAACGTATGCTGCTATGAGGCATCATCCGTCAAGTGTGAAGGTGTGCCAAATGCGGCGACCCTTTTCGTTGGTGGTATTCCAGCGATGTCTTGAGCTAACTACAAGCCCATGCCGTTAATACTGCAACGAGAATGGATCAATCCTCAGATGATACCGGAGCCTCTATTCACATTTGAATATTTTTTTTCTATCAAGTAATGACCGCCTGTACTCATAGTGACTACAGTTAGCTCATTGTTTACTTCTGGTCCAGGCATCGCCACCACAACCAAGAAACACATCATGACTTTTTTTTTTCTTTATTCTTTGTTAATCAAGTGACAGAAACAGAAATGCAAATAAGTATTCATTTTATTTTACAATTTTTCGTCTCCAACACTGCGTTGCCTCATCCACATAACAGGCGGACCCAGTCACATGACGGGATGGGCCGGAACCGTTGCAGTCGGCGAAGCGTCAAAAAAAAAAGCTCCAGCGCTCGCAGGTTGCGATACCATCTCATCTCGGACCTGATTTGCGGCAAACCTCGGCTTGCTTTCGCGGTTTCGACACGCATAGTACTTTTCACGGTCGCGTCATGACCCGGGGACGACTAAAATGCGGTCTTTACACATACTGAAGAACGCATCCCGACCACAATGCCGTGCTGCAGTTGCGCACGGCGCAGCCCCCGTGGCAACCCGATGGCTGTCCTCGGCGGCCACGAGCGCTCCCACGCCGCGCGTCTCCGCAGCTTCGTTACCGATCGGAAGTGCGACTTTTTGCCTTTCGAATCGGGTTTTTGAACGTTCTCGGTGTCTAGACTTTCTCGTCTTCTCCAGCAGCGCGCGCGCGACGTCCACAACAGCGACGCCAACCTCGTCAAACGAGGCACTATCTGCGCAGCATACCAGCGAAGACCAGTCCCTGGAGCAACTGCCACCGCATCGTCGGAGGCAACTTAGAAAACAACGACAGCAGCAGCAGCAGCAGGATGCCCAAAATGGTGGCGAGGAAGCTCCATTACCGCCCGACGCTTCGTCGCTTCTGACGACTCAAGCCGCTGCACAACCTGCGCAATCCTTCCGACGCACTTTTTCGACCTTTCTCTCGCTCTCCAAGCCTCGACTTTCAGTACTGGTGGTGTTGACCGCCATGGTCCCCTACGCTCTCTATCCCGTGCCCGAGATGCTGACGCCGTCCATGACCGAGACGACAAGCCTGAGCCCGCTCACGCTGTTGTTCCTTACAACCGGCACGGCGCTGTGCTCGGCCAGCGCAAACGCCCTCAACATGCTCTACGAACCCGACACCGACTCCAAGATGACGCGAACAAGAAACAGGCCGCTGGTGAGGCGGCTCATCCCGAAGCGCAGCGCCGCGCTTTTCGCCATTCTAGCCGGCGCCGTCGGTGCGGGTGGTCTATACTTTGGAGTCAACCCGACTGTCTCCTTCTTGGGCGTTGCCAACATTGTACTCTATGCCGGGATATACACACCGCTCAAGCGCGTGACAGCCTTCAACACCTGGATCGGCGCCCTTGTCGGCGGCATCCCGCCCCTGATGGGCTGGGCGGCGGCAGCTGGCGAAGCCGCTACCAAGGACGGCTCCTGGAAGGAATTGCTGCTCGCCAACGATGGCTCCTCGATCGGGGGATGGCTTCTGGCCGGCCTGCTCTTCGCCTGGCAGTTTCCACACTTCATGGCCCTGAGCTGGCCCATCCGCGAGGAGTACAAGGCCGCGGGCCTGCGCATGCTGGCCTGGACCAACTCGGCCCGCAACTCGCGCGTGGCCTTGCGATACAGCCTCGTATTCATTCCGCTCTGCGTCTCGCTGTGCGCCGCGGGTGTCACGGAGTGGTCCTTTGCGGTGACTAGCTTGCCCGTGAATCTCTGGCTGGCGCGCGAGGCGGTGCGCTTCTGGAAGCACGACGGCCACAAGGGCAGCGCCAGGGGCCTCTTCTGGGCGAGCGTCTGGCATCTGCCTGCTGTGCTCATGCTGGCCATGCTGCAGAAGAAGGACATGTGGAGCAGGGCGTGGCGCGGGCTGTTTGGCGACGCGGCAGACCAGGAGGGGCTCTGGGAGGAGGAAGAGCTCGAGGAGATGGCTGGCATGACGGCCGACCGTGTGAAGGAAGCCGCCAAGGCTCTTGATCTCCCTCGCAGGTGATGGCCATGTCGTGCCATGATGCCTGCTGTACAAATTCAACAACCTTTCTCCAATATTGTTTTATTACGAACGTCTACTGGGGGGCATAGCGGTGGTGCTCTTGTGATGGTTGGGGCGGTATGGCATTGTCATTGATGGACATGCGGGTTCTGTAAAGGATGTATACAAATCATTGCATGGATAGAATATCATTACTTTGCTTCTCTTTTTTTTTGTGCTTCTTTGTTCATTTGTCAATCCGGTTAGTTTCTTCTGTGAATCGATGCATTAATAGAGTATTCGTCAATCTATCGAATGATGCCTATGCTAAAACACACAGCAGAGAAAACAGGCTATCGTCTCCAAGCAATGAGATCTTTTCGAGGGGCAAAACTCCCAAAGTGATTTGCACCAGACGGGTGCAAAGGGGGAGGTGAGTCATTTCATACAGAATCGTGACAGCAAAACCAGACAAAATGGCTGAAATAAAAGAAGACACAGAAAAGAGAGAGAAGAAAAGCAACGCCGAAACACCAAATATTCCCACCCGGTTATATCATGACTCGGAAACAGAAAAACGGACAATCGCCAGCACAAAGGAGATTAAAAAGGGAATGACTATTAAGGAAGTGTGAGGCTCCAAGAAGAAAGCCAGAACAAAGGAATGGGAAAAAAAGTTGCAGTGACTGGTGAGTTGGCCGTGAAAGGAAAAGGAGAAAACAAAGCAAAACGCATGAGCACAAGGGGACTCGGCAAAAGAGAAGCGAGAAGAGGCATCGGCGGACCACCACCACCACGCTGTTCTTCCGCCGTCCTCCATCACGCACTCTCGTTGCCCCGTCGCGAGACGTAGCCCGGATGCAGGCTGCCCTCGGAGCTGATGCTGGACGAGTACGCGTGCTGGGGGTGGTACTGCGCGGCGGCGGCGCCCCCGTACATGAGCGTGGTGTAGGCGGCCGGGTGGAGGTGCGCCTGGGCGAGGTGGTGCGGGTGCGCGAGGTACGCGGCCGTCGTCGCGGTGGTGGCGGTCGAGGCGAACGACTGGGCGGCGACCATGTCGTCGTTGCTGTGGCTGCCGCTGCCGTGCGGGCTCGGCGGTATCGGGCTGCTACTGCTGTGGTACGCGACGGCTTGGTGATGCTGCTGCTGCTGCTGATGGTGGGGGTGGTGGTGGTGATGGTGATGGTGCGCGCCTGCTTGTTCATCCACGGGGGTCAGGCCAATCCCGGAAACGCCGCTGTCATCGTCATACCCTGCGGCGGCGGCCGCGGCGGCGGCCGCAGCAATGGCATTGGCGTCGAAGCGCTGCCGGCGGTTGGCGGCGCGGGCGACGCCCTGCAAGTTCTTGAGGCCGCTGGAGAGGCACTAATAAAGAAAGGCGGCACATGTCAGCATTCAACATCTTGATGTGGAGGCTTTTTTTTTCTTCTTTTGCCTCCTCCATAGGCGGCAGGTAGAGAGGTTTCATACTGTTCGCTCCACAAACGCCCACTTCTCTCCCGTCTTGTCGGCGAGCGGCCGCCAGAGCTTCTCGCGCATCTGGACGTACTCGGTGGCGATGCGCTCCATGCGGGCGGCCTCGTCGCTGCCGCGGCCCTTGCTATCGATGAGCCGCTCGTGGCGCTTGCGGCACGCGTTGGACGACTTGGCGGGGAAGAACTGCTCCTGGATCTGGCTCCAGTTGAGGCCGTCGCTGCGCGCCATGATGAGCTGCTGGTCGTCGCGGATGGACCAAGCGCCGCTGCTGGGGCGGTGCCGGGCGTCGAGCAGCGTCTTGGCCTCGGCCTGCTTCAGGAGCCGCTGCTTCTGCTTCTGCTGCGGCTGCGGCTGCGGCTGCTGGTACTGCTGTTGCTGTTGCTGCTGCTCCTCGTGCATGGACCAGCCGCCGGTGCTGGCGCTGCGTCGCAGATCCTGCTGCTGTTCCACGTGCTGGTACTGCTGGTACTGCTGGGGCAGGACGGACGTGCCGGTGTGGAAAGCCTCGTACACGTCCTGCTCCGTGCTGGGCATGGAGTAGTACGCGGCGGCGGCGGCCGTGCTGGGCATGCGCTGCTGGTAGGCTTGGGCCTGTGCGAGGGTGTTGCGGGTCTGCGCTTCGCGCCGCCGGGACGCGCTGCCAGAGTCGCTCGACTCGCCGCGTGAGTGCTTCGAGGCCTTCATGGTTGCACAAAGTCTTGCGACTCGAGGCCTCTTGTTCTTTGTTTGTGGAAGGGAGAGGGGGGAGAGGGGTGTAGCCTATGTGCTCGCTGGATACGGTCGCATCAAGGGTCTTTGGGTGAAACGAGGTATTAGAGATTATTGGTGACGGAGGCGTTTGTGAAGATTTCGGAAGGGGAGAGTACAAGGTCGCGGCCAGGCGGAGAGGGGAGAGCTCGTCACACCAGTGCGACGATTGTGTGAAGGAGTGATGAGAGGTGGTGAGAGGATAATTTTGTCAAAGAATCAAGTTCTGAAAACACGATGATGGGTCGACAACTTTTGGGTGTGTGAGTGCGTGTGTGTTGGATGTGGTATATCAGTTGACAGCAAGGAGAAAGAGACTCAAGGAAATGAAACCTCTAGGAAACAGAACACAACATCCAAAGGAAGCCAAAAAAAAAGAAGAAATAAAAACCAACGGTCTAGAAATGTTGACAATAGGAAACAATTGTTTTGAGAAAAGAAAAGAAAAAGAAAAGAAACTAAGGATTTCAGAAACGAGTATTACAAGATCTGGGCCGTGACCTTTACTTAACGAGTTTGGGGTTTTGGACCCGAGGACGACGACCGCTTCCCCGCGGCCGTCTGAACGTTGACGATTTCTGCCATGACATAAACTCTTGTCTGTGTTTTTTTTTAACCTTTTTTTTGGGCGCTTGGTTTGGCGATGAAACAAGACAAGGGACTTGGGGCCAAAAATGGAAATGAAACAAGACCAATGTGTCCAGGCGAGCCAGATCTGGAGGAATGCGGCCACGGCATTGGCTGGCTGGTCGGCAGAGAAGGAGGCGGCGGCGGTGGCAGCGGCGGCGGCGGCAGCGGCGTAGTAGTAGTAGCCCTAGCAAAGACAGCACATCCAGCAAAAAAAAAAAAAAAAAAGAAAAGAATAGATATGCAGGCACAGGATCTGGGGGCGTGGAACCGGAGGGGGGGCGGTGGACGGCGGCGGCGGGTCATCCATCATCTCACGGGGTGGGCGGCTACGAGGGGTAACCGCCAAGTGCGAGAAGGGAGGGGGATTTCTCTGTACCTGCATCTGGCGCAATGCATGTATATCATTCTAGTCTATACAGGAGGAAGAATGGTATTTTTTATTTTTCTCTCTCGGTTTGAGGGAGGGGGGAAGGGAAGGGTACTGTCAAGAGGTTGTTTGATCAAGCGCCCAGCTTTTTAGCTTAGGTCAGGCGAGGTGAGGTAAGGGGGAGGGAGGAGCCCCTCGCTGCCCGGCGCCTGCCACGAGGCCGCCCAGAGTTCCTCTAGTCGTTGAAAGTCTTGGACTTTTGCCAAAAAGAACGAAGAAATTTGCAAGAGGACCCGTCTCTGGGAAATGAAAGGGGTCGTCGTCTTGCAGCCAACACGACACTGAGAGGGGAGGGGGGGGGGGGCGCTCCTGCCTTGGTGGAAGCGCGCGGGGGGGTACTATGCTCAATTGGGCTCTAGGGCACCGAATTCCTGGGAAAATATACCAAAATTAAGAAAAGAAAATTGACCAAGATGTTTCGCAAGTCCGGAAGGAGGTGATCTTGGACAATTCCGTGGACCGCCGCAGGTTGCTGCTGTTGTGGTGTTTGTTGTGGTGTAAGTCGGGTTGGCTCCACTACGGCCTCGCGGATTGGTCCGCTGGAAGCGCGCGCCTTTACAAGACTTGCCTCTTTGGGACGAGACAGACAGATAAAAGTGGGGTTTCCCAGATGAGGGACGACGCAAGGTGCGCACTGTCGGCGAGGGGGGGGGGGTGTGAGATGAAATGAAATAAAAGATGAAATAAAATAAAAATAATAGAGAGAGAAAGAAAGAGAGAGAGATCTATTTCCGTAGTGTCACATCTGCAGCCCTGTTTCGAGATCTCGCCCTGGAACCGCCAGCGATTGGCTCCGGGCAGGGAGAGGAAAAAGGGAACCGTCGTTCCTGGCTACTACCCTGCAAACACGAGAGTGATCGCCGACGGCGCACCATGCGACCTGAAAAGGATAATGGAGCATCTTATGCATGTATTCTTATTCTTCTTTCTTTTTTTTTTAAAACCTTTTTAATCCATCCATTTATTTTCTCTTTGCAATATCTGCCCATGGTCAAGTCCACTCAGGTACGAGGCGGCCCCCCCCCCCTCGTTTTGGCAGCCGCCCCTGCGCGTAACGACTTTTCATCGTGGCCGGATATTCGCAAGATGAACGGTTGAGAATGGCCCCTGCCGTGTCCGGGTGGATATGCCCTCTGAACCAGTATGCCATGTTTCAGTTCCAAGGTCGGCGAGAGGGGGGAAGCATGCGCCTGATTTTTGACTCGTGACGAGCTTGTCATCAGTAAAAGCTGTTCCGCGCCGGCCGGGCCAGGCCCGCGGCCGACCAAGCCCAAAGTGTAGGCCACACTGGGCCACACCTACTTTCTTTCTCTCTGCGTCTCTTCTTTCGTCTTCAAAAGCAAGACACAATCCTAAATTATAACGGGAAAGAGAAATTATCAAGTCAATTGTTCTTTTTTTGGAATTCATATACCAACGTGATGCAATTGTACAAACTAATAAATGCCCAACGAAAGATTTCACGCCATAACGCTTACCCGATATCTTCTTTCTCGAACCCACGAATACTGAGAAAATGTTCCCAAGTGCCCAGTACTCGCACAGCTTGCTAAAACTGAATGCATTATTGGGGTCTCATTCTAATGCCAGTACAACATGAAAAAATAATCAACAAGAAAACACGTGCATTTCTTCTTCGCCCATTCCAATCTTTTTTTTTTACAGATGCGAATCAGGAACCTGCTTCTCGACGCAGCAGCTGCCGCTGGCACTGTTGCCGCCGTTGACAAAGGCCGTGCGCGAGCTCCGATCCTTGGCCACCGTCGAGGGTGGCACCCAAAGCGCTGGATTCCTGGCAAAAAAGTTGGAGGCGCGCATCATTATCATGACGGGCTCGGCCGGCATCAGCGGAAAGTCCTCGCAGCGCGGAAAGTGCGTCAGGCCAAACTGCATGTAGCAGACAATGTCCGTGTTCTCAATATTCTCGTCGCGCTCCACCCAGTCCGTGATGATGGACGAGTCCGGGTGGCCGGCCTGGCCCGTCGACTGGCAGACGTAGTCGCCCGCGGGGAACAGCTCGTAGTCCTTGTACGGGAGCACGAACAGGCTCTTGCGCGCGAAGCCCGCCCGCTTGTACACCATGCTGCCGGGCTTGGCCAGAAGCGACGGGCACTGGTTGTTGAGGATCTTGTAGCCCACGGGCTTGCGACACACGTCGTTGATGACGTTGGGGTTGACAATGTCCCAGTTGCGACCCGTCTCGTGCTTGTACTCGACCGCACCCTGCTTCGCCGTCCGCAGCGGCGTCTTCTTGCAGTAGAAGCCGTTGCCGTAAGGGTTCTCGGCCGAGCCCAGCGGCGCCTCCGACGTCACGGCGTCGTTCTGAATCACCGTATTGTTGCTGCCGTCAATCTCGGGGTCCACGCGCAGCGAGAAGATGTGCTGGTGGTTGTGCGCCGTGATGCCCCGCGCCACCTCGGTGCCGTAGGGGGCCGCCGTCTCCGACGGGTGCATGCAGTACGAGTTGAGGATGCCCGTGAGCTTAATCTCGAGCTTGTACGTGCCGTCTAGGGTGAAGGTGTGGTAAAAGGCATACTCGTAGTTGGCAGCCGTGATAATTTGTGAGATGATGAGCTTGCGGTCGCGAGCTAGGACGGTGCTGGCATCGCGGTAGTCCATGTGCTTGTAGAGAATGCCATTGTCCTCTTCGTGAATGCAAATAGCGTTCTTGAGAACGGCGGGGAGGCCGCTGGACGTAGACATGATGCCGTCCATGTAGTGGATGGCACCCTTGCAGTCGCAACCGAGCTTTAGAGAGTTGGTCATGAGGCCAGTACCGTACTCACCCACGTCAAAGGCGTGCTTTCTGTGGTGAGGGGGGTCGGGGTTGCCGTAGGGAACGACCATCTCGACAACGCTGATGCGGTTGAAGAGCGTGCGCTCACGGCCTTCATAGGGGTCGTCGATGCGGACGTCGGAGATGACGATGCCTTCTCGGTAGTTGAAGCCAATGTGCATCTTGTAGCCGGCCCACGAGAGCTCGTTGCCACGAATCTGAAACGAAACACCCTCGGGCTGCGTAATGTCAAGAGGCTTGAGCTTGGTCGTGTTGTAACCCTGCTCAATGAACTCGGGCAGAAAGTTGTGTTGGTCCAGCGGAGGCAGCGTGCGCTCGCCGTTGACGTAGCGGATGTCGACGCTGAGCACCTCCTCGGTCTCGGTGTCGGCGACGACGCAGAAATCCAGTGGGTGGGCATACTGGTTGTCGTTGGGCGAGTGACGGTAATACGCGAGACCCTGCTGTAGGCGGCGGCTAAAGTCCCAGCGATCGTCGAAGCCGACAGCCCAGCCGTCCAGATACACCTTGGACATGTCGGTGATGCCAATCTCCTCGCAGGCGCGGATGACGCGAGGATCCTTGCGGGCGACACGCTCCATGACGTCGAGATCTTCGAGCGTCAGGGTGGGGGCAACATTGGAGACGGGTTTCCACGACTCAATGGTGGAGTTGGTCAGGTTGGCAATAACTTCGGCGCAGGTGTTGCTGCCTCTCTGAATAACAATGGCGAAAGCTTTGCGCTCCGGGCGGGGACCGGCGCCGGCCTTGAAGGCGGCGTACTCGGCCTTGCGCGGCTCGCGAAGGGTGACACAGTTGAACTTGATCTCGACAGGACTCGCCTTGTCGCGGATCATCTTGACCGCGTGGGAGATTTCCTGTATCGAGAGCTGGTCCAGCGGATGTGTCTGGTGTCTGAGGCTGGCAGCAGTCTTGGGGCAGTATTCCTGCTCTGGGTAGACCTCATAGCCAGCTATCAGATCTAGATCTGGCTGTAACGCGGGATTAGCCATGGTGGAGGTTGATTATTTCTGCAGGTAGGGGCTTAGAGTTGGGTGTCTTTGGGAAAAAAAAGAACAAAAAAAGAATGAAATGGCTTGTGATGCGTGTGAGAGACGATAAGTTTTTAAATTCTTCAAGTGTTTGTGCCAAATATCATGAAGGAGAAACAATGAGACAAGGTTGGAAAGCCAATAGAGTTATATGGACGGCAAAGGACCCTTCCGAGACTTGGCAACAAAAGACATGAAATTTATGAGGCCACGAGGTCTGTCATGATTAGGCTTAGTCTTAGTTTGGGGGTGTGGAATAAGATCCATCCGCACCACTTCGGCGGCCGAGCAGCTGGACCACCCCGAAGGCGTAACTAGCGTGGTTGCTTGTCGGCCGGCTGAGAGACGGCGCGGGCGTTGACTGCGGGTTGGGTAATCTGGAAACTTTACGATCAGTCTTCGCACCACCAGATGATTGCATCGGAGCTGCGGCACTCCGCGGAACGGAAGTGCTTCCCAGCATTTGATATATCCCGTCGAGGCTGACTAGGCAGCCAGGTTCAGCGGAACAAGGTCGGAGAGCCTCTCAGAATGGGACGGGGCGGGGGATGCGGCCGCTGTATCTGGGTCGAGGCAACGAAGAGGAGTACATGGATCTGTTCAGTTGGCGGGGTTGAAAGACGTGTACTGGTAAAGACTTGCAGCAGGCTGGCCGGTCTGCCGACGTAGATTGGACAGACAAGTGGTCATGCTGCATCTTGAACGGCGCGGCGGCGGCGCGATCCCCACTCAGCATAGCAGGACGGCGCGGCGTTCGGTGACATGGTATGTGCTGATTGACTGCGGGCGCTCGGCCACCATAGACGGGCAAATGCCGGCCAAAAGTGTTTTTTCCTTCTTGTCAGAGTTCACCTGCCGACCATCGGTGTCGGCTATCAGTAGGAAGCTCTCGCATTAACTAGGGACCGCTTTTTTTTCTGGAAGTAATAGAAGCATATGCCGGCGGTACTGGGTCTTGCAAGGCAAAGGCTGACCCCAGACGGGGCACGATGTCGTCGAGCTGTGGGTCCGGCGTCCGCGGACGTGCGTGTCATGGGCATCTATGGTATCTGTGCTCCATCGTTACGGATTCTGGGGCGGCGCTTTTCAGGCGATGGCGAAGTGGTGCGGCGGCGGCGACCTCCTGGAACGCAGGATGTGGGACTGTTATGGATTCTGGGGTCGTTGATTGTGCCAGATTAGGATATTTCTTGGGTGGATTAGCTGGATAAGGCGCACGTACCGTAGTTGTCGTTCGTTGCTCGTTGTCCGCGAGCCGCGACGAGGAGGATAAGGAGACATTGTTGACGGAATCTACGGAATGAGGAGGAACATGAAGAACAAGGCGGGAAAAGAGTCGGGTGTACGTAGCTCCGAGACGGTGCCGACCCTGGGTGAGTATTGCGCTTTGGGTGGGCGCGGAGTCCGTGCCATGGCTGGCCGTGGTGGTTCAAAAACGAGGTTTCATCGTCTGAAGTGGCATACAAACTTGTTTCTTTACCTTGTTAGGCGGGGTTCGTCAGTGCAACACTATAAAGCAACGACAGGCCGAGAAATGAAAAGAAGGTCGCGATGTCGATGAGGATGATGGAAATTAGAAACAAAAGAGGCCGAGAAAAGGAAAATGAGGTTGTTTGCAGTTGTCTAGATTTGGGACAGGGGATGGGTCGCGTCTGCGGCATGAGGCTCTGACGGGCCGCCAGAGTGACGCAGCCGGCAAGCCAAGGTACCTGCAGGGTACTTGATTGTTGTCTGGGGAGGAAACTTACCACCTACCAGTCGGTAGTTGACGGAGGAGACCATCGGCTGCCCAATTAATTCTACGGCATGATACTTGCTACCTTGGATCACGTTGGGAATTTATTTGGAACTATTACTGTTGCATTGCAAGCGCATGCAAGGTTAGCTGTACACCCAGAGTAAGCACTGTTACAGCGGCTACTGGGAACTAGCTAGGTACCTACTGAGCAGGTAGAGGGCGGGCAGCTTTCACGAGCTCCCAGCCATATTCAGGGTGTACACGTCCATACGGCTGCCTGTATTTGAATGCAATGTAGAATCGGCACTCAGAGAGATGCAGATATATTATTTACAGACTCCTCTTCCTCGTCTTCCCCCGCAAAGATGGATGCAATGCCCGATAACGAGTCCACTTTTTGCACGGGGCAGCGACGGCGTTGATTGTATGACTTATTGTCTTATCAATATTGGTACTGCAACTTGGCTATCAGCACGAGCAGCTCGCATGATCCATCTCTCAACTCGAATAGGCAGTTGGTCCATGCGATTGTTATCTTGCCGTGATACGCAACGAAAGGGCCCAATTGGTGTCAACAATGTCTTTAAGCTTTTCACACTTTGGGAGCCTGTCAGCAAGGAAACGTCCTGGGTAGATGGATGAAGAAATACCTTGTGCAGGCGGCAGGTTGACAATCGTAATGGCAACTGATCTCCGACGACCCGTTAATTATCAAATTAGAATCAAAGCAAGTACTCTTTAGGTATCTCAGCTCTTCCGTCGTCCTTCTGCTCGCTACCCCACCCTGACCTCCTCGCCGGCGCAACCCCCAGTTTCTGCGATCCCCAGATTTTTTTTCCTCGCCTTTTTCTTTGGCGCGCCACCAATGCTTTGCTTGGCTGCTCGTCGCCAATACTGCCCTCCGCATATGTCTCGCCGAGCCTCTCATAGCCACACGACTGACCAGCACAAGTCCACTCTTCCTCCCTGATACCCCCAGCGCCACAGTAACGCTGATACCGTGCTCGTCGCCGCCGAACCCCGGATCAAGCCAACCGGCATCCATCAATCCATCCTCCTCCTCCTCATCACACTCACTCACTCCTGATCACTCCGGTGCTTCTCGTGCACGCGACTGAAAGGCGGCGCTAGGCTTCCCCAGGATTACTCTCCTTGCCCTTCCGAAAGCCCTTCCCCTCCTCCTCCTCTTCTCCTCCTCCGTACCCATCTCTTCTCTCATACTGGCCTGGCCGCGCGTGTCGCCTCAAGAACAGCATTGTATTACATGCCGTTCTCCAGTTAGTTGACTAGGGTCTCCTCGCCGTAGGGCGCAGTCCGACCCAATCTGGTTGGCATCACTCACCCTTCTTCCCTTCCCCTTGCACTTGTCAGCCCGAGACTACACACACGTACACACACACACTACACACGCCCCCGGGCTGGGCTACCCAAGCTCGATCGCCCTGCCCCCATGGAGTAGCTGGTCGCAGAGGCGTCCCCGGTCTTTGGTCCATTATACTTAGGTCGGTGCGATCCTCACACAGTCGCCAAGTGCTGTCCCAGTATCTGCACGCTCCTCTTCACACCTGTTCAACCACGGATTGCCCAGCTTCCAATCAAACCACACGCTACGAGCTTTCGATAACAAGGCTCCTCATCATCCGTACCACATCGTCTGCAATACATCTCCTCCAAGCCTACGAAGCCTACCTCCTCGGCCTTCCTGCGTTGCTGAGTCGCTGCCTTCGTTTTGAGTAGATACTCGCTACCAAACGCACCTGCGCCCATCTTCTTTTTCCCGTCGTTGTACGGTACACCTTCCGCTAGAGAATGAAAGGGAACCACACGCGATCCAACAAGAGACCATACAATGGACGGCGGCAAGGTTCACATCGACGACCTCGACCAGGCTGCCCTGGACGCCGGCGATCTTGCCGCGCTGGGCCATGCTGAGACGCTCACCCGCAAGTTTGACGTCTGGAGCATGCTCGCTCTCTCCTTCTGCATTCTCGGTACTTGGAGTACCTGCGCCCAGAACCTGGCCAGCGGTCTTCTCAACGGCGGTCCCGTCGCCATCCTCTGGGGTCTCGTCCTTGTCTTCTTCTGCAACCTCTGTGTCGCCGTCTCTCTCGGAGAGCTCTGCAGCAGTATGCCGACTGCCCTTGGCCAGGCTTTTTGGATCTCTCGTCTGTGGGATACGCCCTGGGGCCGTCGCTGCTCGTACATGTGCGCTTGGATCAACACATTCGGTTGGTGGACTCTTACGGCTTCCCAGAATGCCTTCATGACCCAGTTTCTCCTTGGCATGAAGCTCATGTTCCAACCGGACTGGGAGGGCGCCAACAAGGGCTGGGTCAAGCTTCTCGTCTACGTCGGCATCACTGTCGGCTTTAGCGTCTTCAACCACGTCGCTTGCCGCAATGAAAAAATCCTGCCTGGCTTCAACAACTTTGTCGCCGTTGGCTTTGTCGGCCTCTTCTTTGCCATCGCCATTGGCCTGCCCATTGCCGTTGGCACCAAACCGGAATTGCACTTCCAAAACGCCAAGTTTGTCTTTGGTACTTGGATCAACAGCACTGGCTGGAATTCCGGCGTGACTTGGTTCCTCGGCCTCGTCCAGTCGGCCTATGGTCTCACGGCCTTTGACTCGGTCATCCACATGGTGGAAGAGATCCCCAATCCCCGAAAACAGACACCCATGACCATGTACATGTCTGTCATCTGCGGTGCTGTTTCTGGCTGGCTGTTCCTTTGCGTGTGCCTCTTCTGCGTTCAGGATCTCAAGAGCCTGCAGGAGCCTGCCTCGGGCCAGCCCTTCATCGAGCTCATCCAGGACGTCGTTGGCCTCAAGGGCGCCGCCGTGTTTGTTGCCCTGTTCACCTTCAATGGCATGGGACAGGGCATCAGTGTCATGACATCGGCCTCGCGACTCACCTGGAGTTTTGCTCGTGACGGCGGCATCCCCTTTGCTCGCTATTTTGCTCATGTTGACGAGTACTGGCTCATGCCCGTGCGCGCCCTCTGGCTACAGGCCGGCATCATCTCTCTCGTCGGCGTCCTTTACCTTTTCGCCGACACAGTCCTGCAGGCCATCCTGAGCGTCAGCACGATTGCCCTCACCATCTCCTATGCCATGCCCATAGCAGCCCTTATGCTTGCCGGTCGCGAGCGTCTCCCGCCTGGCGGCACCCTGCACCTCGGCAAATGGGGACCAGTCCTCAACTGGATCTCGCTCGTCTACTGCACTGTATCCACCATCTTCTTCTTCTTCCCCTCGGCCCCCAACCCCAGCATCGCCGACATGAACTGGGCCATTGCCGTCTTCGGCATAATGCTGGTCGTCTCCATCAGCTTCTGGTTCCTGCAGGGACAGCGCACCTACATGGAGATGCAGGATCTGCCCGAGAACATCTTGTACGCAGACGCCGCCCACACCCCCCCGACGGCGCACTCGACGACTAGCAGTCCTGACGATAAGAAACCGATCTAGGGTCGACGGCGGAACCGCCACCGAATCTTACGGTACGTTTGGCGCAGACGATACGTCGCAGTCGATGCTTGCTGGACCGTCATCGGCGGGTCTCCCTCAACCCGGGCGCGGCGAATGGAGGTAAGAAGGTTTGCATCGAGCCTAACATGACCAAAATTTGGCCTGTAGCTGCTAGACTAGTCAGAAGAGAGGGATGATGGAAAGTTGCAAGAGCAAGAAGAAATATACTGTACCGTTCTTGGTAAACCAGCCATGAGGAGACTCGGTCACTCATTAATACTGCACGTTTCTAGTTAGTTTGCCAGTCTTTTCTTGAATACATGCAATAGTTCATTCCGAGAATGTTGAAAGTGCATGTAGCAAAAAAAACAAGACAAAAAAACAAGCACTTGAAGATTTTGGTGACAGGAGCTGTGCCTGAGCCTGGCTGCTCCAACCCCAGCCAGCAGCAGCAGCTTTTTCCCTGTAATGGCGTGTTTTGGAAAGGCAATAAAATGATGCGAGCTGCCCACTTTTGGGGGGCTGGCGGGCCTCTCGGGTTACCGAACCTACCACAATTCCGTAGCCGGAGAAGACGAGACCGAGAGAGCGACAAGCAAAAGAAGAAAAGAAAAGGGAAGAAGGAAAAGAATTAGTGATAGTAAAAGTCGT
The DNA here is from genome assembly GCF_051103115.1 of Cordyceps javanica. NCBI lineage: Eukaryota > Fungi > Ascomycota > Sordariomycetes > Hypocreales > Cordycipitaceae > Cordyceps > Cordyceps javanica. The sequence continues at coordinate 1,974,463 of NC_139299.1, forward strand.
TTCCGGGTGCGCGCCGGGTGCGAACCAAAGATGGTGCCACTCTCTGGGCCACGGGGGGGGGGGGTATTTACTATGCATGCATGGCCTGTTCGGATACAGACGGATCAGTCCACGTTCTTTGTCCGGTCCTTTGTCCTCTTTGGCCATGGCCTCTAGACGGTACAAATTCAAGACAATGATGTTCTCATGCTCTTGTTGACTATTTTTGGAGGTTTATTTCGTCTCCGGGTTGTGCGGAGGGAGACTGGCTTATAAATCCACGAATTATTAATCCACCACTGTGGTCCAGACGAGGTTGAGCACGTTTTACACGGGAAAATATTGTGCTCATATGACCTCTTTCGCAAAGTATACATATTTATGGTCACTTGGGGGGGTTAGGAACTCTTAGTTGTTGTTTCTCTCTAAATCGGCATTTGAGAAAGAATTAGAATTCATTATAGATGGCTAACATGTTAGAAAACATTTTATTATTTTTTTTTCCTTCTGCTGTTATAGTCTCATTGAATACAGCGTACTTGACTTCTACAGCTTAGAGCCCAGGTTCACGTGGACAGCCTTGGTCTCGAGGTACGAGTGCAGGCCCGCCTCGCCGAGTTCGCGGCCGATGCCGCTCTGCTTGACGCCGCCAAAGGGCACGGCGGGGTCGCTGTCGTTGGACGAGTTGATCCAGACCATGCCGGCCTCGAGGCGCTCGGCGACCCGGTGTGCGCGCTCAATGTTCTGGCTAAAGACGGCGGCGGCAAGACCGTACTGCGAGTTGTTGGCGAGCTTGAGGGCCTCCTCTTCCGTCTTGAACGGCGTCACGGCGGCGACGGGGCCAAAGACTTCCTCCTGGAAAATGGTCATGTCCTTGCTGACGTTGCTGATGACGGTCGGCTCAATGTAGAAGCCCTTGCCGGCGCCGGCGGACGCCTGGGCCGAGGAGCCGCCCATCTCGACCTTGCCGCCCTCCTTCTTGGCGCCCTCGATGAAGGACAGGATCTTGTCGTACTGCGCCTGCGAGACCTGCGGGCCGTGGGTGGTGGCCTCGGCAAAGGGGTCGCCGGTGACGGCCGTGTTCCGGATCTCGGCCTTGAAAAGGTCCAGGAACTTGGGCAGGACGGATTCGTGGACGATGAGGCGCGAGGTGGCGGTGCAGACCTGGCCCTGGTTGCTGAGAATGCCAATGTAGGCCCACTTGGCGGCTTGCTCGAGGTCGGCGTCGTCGAGGACGACAAGAGGCGACTTGCCGCCAGTCTCGAGGGTAATGTTCTTGAGGGTGCCGGCGGCCATCTTCATAATCTCACGGCCGGTGGCGGTGGAGCCGGTAAAGGCGACCTTGTTGACGCCGGGGTGCGTGACGAGGGCGGAGCCCGTCTCGCGACCGTAGCCGTTGACGACGTTGAGGACGCCCGGCGGGAAGCCGGCCTCGCGGACGAGGGTAGCAAAGTAGAGGATGGAGAGCGGGGTCTGCTCGGCGGGCTTGAGGACGATGCAGTTGCCCGTGGCGAGGGCCGGGCCGAGCTTCCAGGCGGCCATGGCGAGCGGGTAGTTCCAGGGGATGATCTGGGCGCAGACGCCGACGGGCTGGCGCAGGGTGTAGGCAAACTTGGCGCGCGTCGTGGGGATGGTCTGGCCGTGGATCTTGTCGGCCCAGCCGGCGTAGTAGCGGAGCGTGTAGATGACCTCTTGCAGGTCCTCATTGAGCGACACGGTGTAGGGCTTGCCATTGTCCCACGTCTCCAGGGTGGCGAGCGCCGGGGCGTGCTGCTCGACGAGGTCGGCCAGCTTGTGCATGAGGACGCTGCGCTCGCGGCCGGCGCAATCAGCCCACGACGGGTTCTCAAACGCGGCGCGGGCGGCCTTGACGGCGGCGTCTACGTCCTGCGCCGACGCGGCCTCGACAGAGCAGATTTCACTGCCATCACTGTTGGGAAGGTGGTGGATGATATTAGCGAGAGATTCGGAAATATAAGGGAGCCAAGGTGAATGATGTGTGTGACATACGCGGGACTGACGCTGGTAATCTTGGTGCCGGAGCTCGAGGCGACAAATTCGTTGTTGATGAAGAGGCCGGTGGGGAGGGTAATGTCGCGGCCGTTGGGAGCCTTGAGCTGGGTCTGGAGAGCCATGCTGTGTATGAATCGAGGGCGGAAGATGAGGTCAAGAGGCTAAGAAATTGCACAGTATGAGTTTGGAGAAGATGTAGATGGCGGTTGAAGGGAAAACAAGGGGGCTGTTGAGCAAAGATGAGAATGCTTGGGTAAAGGGTAGCTTGACGGACTGGTGGAAAGACTCGAGAGACTCGAGAGACTCGACACTACTCCAACTCGGAGGCGGGGCAAAACGACCGCGGGCAGCAGCAAACGGCGTAGACGGCCGGCGCGGGGCGACGAGCTTAGGCTGCGGGGAAAGCTCTCCAGCCCAAACCATACATACACACTGCCTTAGTAGGTAGTTATGTGATGCAACCACGGCACCGCTGCAGCCATCTCCATGCGGGATGGGTTGGGGTGGGTTGCGTTGCGATAGGCAGGCAGACAGACAGGACGGGACAGGTGACGGAGAAGGTGACGACAACGAACCTTGAAGTGGCCACTGCGTCGGAGGGAGGCTCTGAGAGGAGGGATAGGTTTCCGAGACACTCGTGCCGCCGCGCAGAAAGCATGCATCATTGTCTGTGGGCATGACCCGATGCCACACCAGATGGAGGAGCGCGCGCGAGAGCTTTGCGTCCAGCGAAAAAGAGGCCGACTGGTTATCGGAGTAGAAACCGAACGAACCCTGCTCCCCCCAACGGCACGCTAGCGCGGAGCTATTCGCGGGAGAAGCTTTCTTTCTGGCACACCACAACCTCAAGCTTGACCCAGAGCGAGCGCCACGCCGGCTGTCCGCGGCCCCGAGCCCACCAGAGTCCACACCATGACTTTGCCAGGACGGGGCCATGGGGCGCATCTGTGAGCGCATCGAGCGGGGGAGCTACGATTGTCGACGAGCGGTACCTTGATTGGCTTACGACGTCACGAGGCTCTTGGGAACTTGGTCCCCTCACCCCCCCCGAACATCTCGGTCGCCCGCGTATTCCGTGGTGGTGGTGGTGGCGGGTGGCGTGGGTGGACTTTGCTTGATTGCGATCTGTTATCAAGTTGTCGGAGGAGCGCGGAGACAGCGACTTCATGCGTACCTACCCTTTGGTTCCACAGCATAATCTCGAGTACCGTGAGCTCCTATCTCGGACCACCCAGCGGCTTGCTTATGGTTCTATTTCCCCCTTTCCAGACGTCTATACCATTCCTTCAGCGCCGCCAGGGCTTCACTCCAGTCCCGTCGCCTGCTGAAGCGGCTCATTGGACCAGATGACATTCGGCGTGAAGAAACAAAGGTGTCTGACAGGCTTGTAAGTAGGGTTGTCGCCTGCAGCCTTTGAGGAGGCCTTGCGTCTGGACCTGTACTCAGAGGTGGGAGCGCCAAAGGGGGAGACGGGTTCCCCTATTCCTCTCGAAAGAAGACTAATAGAACCAAATTTCGGTCGCGCAACGCAAGGGCCGTGCCTACCACCACGGCGCGCCGCCTATGCTTAGTCGTAGCTTGACGAGAAGCTTAAATTATAAAACACCAGGTAGACAAGACGGGAGAAAAAAACACCGGCAGACAAGCAGGCGGCCGATTGAGCCAGCCGTTTCCCCCGATGAGAAGGCCATATCCAGATACTATACAAAATTTTGACACTTTCGGGGCAAACATCGGAAGATAGTCCGACACGGCGGCACAGACGCCGAGACGGGCGCCCTGGCACGTAATTCGGCGCCGGGACCATCACCGGGGGTCTGGCCCGGCGGACCGGGCGCGCGGGCGCGCTCGGAGAGGTTGACAAGACTACTTCGGTTGGGTTAAAGAGTGGCCGTAGCGCCAGCTTTGAGATGTGTTGATCTTGATTAATAAGAAGTCAAGTGTTGAAGTAATTCCTTCAAATTCGCCACTGTTGAACTGTAATCGATCGATGACCTGACCTAGGACCAATCTAGTAGACCATGATAACGCCAGCATGCTGCATGGTCAAAAGTTGTCATTACTTTTGTATCTAATTTATCATGCGTGTTGTCTTAGATTATTCTCTATGATCCTGACTTCTGTGGCCAAATCATCGCCATTGCTGATTCTCTACGAATTACGCGCACACGTACACACACAAGTCTGCGCAAAGAGAGAAAGGATTTCGCTGCAGCCGGCTGGCCTCGCGACTTCCACAGAGCCGCGACGATAAGAAAAAAAAAAACAAACGCCGACGCTTTGTAATATCGATACGTAGATATCAATCATCAGTCACATCTTCGTTCTGACGGGCCTGCCAGTCATCTCCCTGGTCATCCGTCACCAAGCCGCGTATAAACTCCCCAACGAGATCCAAAAGCTGCTCCAGGACCCCCTCCTCGGCCCAGAAGTGGCCGGCCCCCGGCACCTCGACTCCGCGAAACAGCGAGCCCGGCGCGCCCGCCAGCCGCGCGACCCATTCGCGCGCCTTGTACGGCAGCACGAACAGGTCCGCGTCGCCGTGGACCGCCATGGTCGGGTGCCGCACGAGCTTCGCCTCGGCCGGGTCCTCCTCCGGCCGGCGCGGGCGGGACAGCGCGCCGGGGAGCACCCGCAGGGTGACGAGGTGCGAGGCGAGGCCGGGGATCGGCGACAGCAGCACGTATGCCTGTCGCGGCGTCTCGAAGCCCGCGAGCCGGGGCAGCCTGCCCTGCGCCGCAGGCTGCGCTGCAGGCTCACGGGCGGTGCGCCGCCGCTCCGCGGCCAAGGGCTCGCCGCCGTTCTCCTCGGGCACCTTTTCGAGCGTCGCGGACGTCGTCGTCTCCGAGGACGCGTGTCGGTGGTGGCGCTGCGCCGCCAGGCTGGACTTTGTCTTGGCGACAAGCTCGTGCAGCTTCTCCTCCAGCTCGCGCGACACGCTTCGGCTCCGGCGGCCGGCGCCGCCGTCTCTGCTGCGCCGCAGGCCTTCGTCGCCGCCGACGCGAACGCCATGCTTGGAGGGGCTCCGCTTGGCGGTCATCTCCAGAAGCGCCTCGCGCGTAAGCCTGATCAGTGTGTTTTGCTGCTCGGCTAGGCTCGCCGCGCGCAGACGGATTTGCGCCTCGTTCGAGGCGCTCGACGGAGCGGCAAACGGCTCGAGTATCGTCTCGAGTGGCGGAAGGTTTGCCGTGATGAGTGATCCGTACGAGTAGCCGCCAACAACCAACATGGATCGTACACGGGCCGGAATGTCAAAGGACTCTCCGTGCAGCGCATCGTCGGGGGTTTTCGGCGGCTCGTCACCGTGCTGGACGGCATGCGCCACGGCACTCTTCTTGAACGGGTTCAGGTGGTAAATATAGTATGCTAGAAATGCGATGACGCTCTGAAAATCGGACCGCTCTGCTTTTGACGTCCATGATGTTTTGCCCGCTGAATGGCCTGCTCCACTGCACATCAAGTCAACAAAACGGCCGCACAATGGGCAAACCGCCAAAAGGCTTGGTTGGTTTCCGATGTTGCGACGCCTTTCGCTTCCCCACCATCGATTCTTACCGAAAATTGAACGTGCCTAGCAAGAAGCCCTCCTTCAGCATCCTGGATCCAACGATATCAACCACAGGGTCGTCGAAGCTGCCGCCCAGCGGCGCGTACGGGTGCGCGAGCACGGCCGCCCGTCTCTGCCATGGCGGCGCCGGCGAGCTCGTCCGCAGCGAAGCGGGATGGTAGATGCGGCAGTCGAGGGGTAGCCCGTCGTGGACGCTGGGGATCGTAAATGTCAGCGCGGGCTCCGGCAGCATTTTGGCAGAGGCATTGTGCGGCTGTGTGGCCGCATCGAGAATGCAGAGCAGAAGGTTCCTGAAGGTACATTTGGGACCAGGGGGCTTTTTTTTTTTGGGCCGTAGAATCACCATCACCGAACCGGCGTTGCACCCCACTCGCTCCGTCGCTCGGCGGTGCTGATGAATATAGCGGCGAGCCAGATCTTATCGCTAATGTTGTGTATTAGGATTTTTTTTCTTTTCTTAAAAAAAAAAACTTCTTCGACAGTGACTAGCAGTTCATCCAGGATTTCAGCGTTCCTACATCAAGCGCTACCTCAAATTGTCTACAGGGTAAACGGCCTCGTGAAGAAAAAGACTTGAGCATTCTTAGAGCAGAAGCGCCTAACAAAGTTAATATATAGTGTCGAGATATGGCGGGTCACTCATAACGATATTCATGTGTCTTATTCAAACCGCAATGTTGAAGTCGAGCCATCGTTGAATCTCGTGTACAAGTGCACAGAGCGATGCGACGTGTCAGTCAAATGGACAAAATTTCCACACTGGAGGGAAGTATTGTCAACTCGACTATCTCGTAATTTGTAAAAGCTCCAAGCTGATGTGCGTAATGAAATTGTAAATTCAAGGAGCTAACACTGCCATCATAAGGAATGAGCCTCCTCTCTGCGAGAGGATATATGATAGCGCGCACATCTCACAGCAGGCACTCTTGGTTCCCATCGCACAGTACAAAAGAGAACAATTCCATTCTGCAAACTTTGAGACTTTCTCATCTTAGCTATGGGGCTCTAACTACTTTGCGCAGACCTGGCACCGCCAACATGGTCACAGCACTCGGCCGCCGGCGGAGTGAAACCGCCCATCCTCGAGCAATCAGTGTTAAACAGAGTCGCAAAGCGGCGGGAGTATAAGAGAGAGAGCATTTCCAATGATATATGAGGCCCTCTTTGCAGACATTTAGATACATTGCTCAGAGTAGTTGCTCTCATGATAAGGTGATGTAAATTCCGAGATAGAAAGGCAAGTAAGATTAGCAACAATCGGTGAAAGGATGGGTGAAAACTACTTCTTATTGCACATGGCGAGCTTCTTCGCGTGTTTTCACATGTAATAGGAATGAGAGGTGACCTTGCCAAAATAAACAAATATCAAGGTCCCGGATATGCTTTGCAGCCCTTCGGATGACCATTGGAAGACTGCGTGGATCGCGCATAAATAGCCACTCCCCTCCTCCTATCACTAGACTAGTTATTTCCTGTTCACAGGCCTCGGAAAGCTCAGACTACAATTTGTTTCTCTCCGACAATTCGAACATTACTCTTGTTGCCTACAATGGTCATGTTCAACATTCTTGCCGTCGTGGCTGCTCTCGAGGCTTTCGTTGCCCCGATCGCCGCCAATAACTGTGCGTCTAGTCTTTCCTGTTGCTGCTACGTTCTTCTCCAGATATATCTATAGTATGTCCCTAAAATATATATGATTTGCTGTTACAGCGTGCTCAGGGGAGAATATTTTCGGTAGACGGACGTGGCGCCGCGTAAAGCCGGTTTGCCGATTGACCAGACCACGACCACATTGATCGCTCTTTGTTCTTCTGCGTTGACGGGGCTGAGAGAGACATACAGCATGTAAAATACTGTAGCAATGATTACCGCATTACCTGTAAAGGAAACGGCGTTCCTTGTTACGGCCATGCCAGTGTTGAGCCACGACTTTGACGCAGCCAGGTCGAGCGAGCTTGCACGAGCTGAGTAGCCGGCTGAAAAATGCAATGCAACGGTGCTATTAATATTTGGTATAGAGTAAGCTACTACAAGAAAATTCGAGAGCAGAGAAGACTTCACTCAGCTCTTTCTAGTGCGCAACGCGGTATGCAAAGCCAACATCCTTGTCAAGGTATAGTTTGCACAGGGGATGGACTCACCCTCGCTTAACTACAGCATAGGCATTAGTAACATGACTATCAGTTTCCGTAATTATTCGCGCATTGTACTGTAAGAAACGAACGAAAGTCTTCGCCCATGTTCGTTCTGGCCCAGAGGTGGCGGGCACTCCGCCTCCGGATTTGGTTGTATTATGTGAAATTTGCAGTCCAGCTCTGTCTATTTTCATGGGCCGGGGATGATATGAATTTAATCTCTTGAATGGAAGTATTTATGCATCCGACGGTCCGACTTGCGACCAGACTGCGGCATTTCATTTGTCGAGGCCCGTCCGAGGCTGAGCTCCGCCAATGCCGTGGCGTTGTTTCCTGTGTATGGCAGCGGCAATAATAACAAAACGAAAGACTAAATATCAACGAAAAGTTAAAATCTCAAAACGGCCGGTTAGATATCTATAGGCTGAATAGACTCCCCGAAGAGGTCATAACATGTCGTGAGCTGAGCTCGACGTATGAGAGGCCGAGCTCGAAGAAGGGTTCGCTCAGCCAGCCACGAATGCAGCCACTTGTGAACTACCGCGGCCCCTCGACGAGGCCCTCATGTAGCATGAACATAGCCTCCGACCTATTTTGAGACGCCGAGTCTACCGAGTCCGAACCGATTGCCAGTTTCCAAAGAAACGAGGAGAATGGCACATGCCATGGTTACGCGGCGACTTCTCACGGGCAAGGGTCGGCTCAAAACAAGTATAAAGTGCTATTGAGATGCCTTCTTGGTAATTCCAGGCTCTCAACTATCAGTTTTCAATTCTTTCTTCTCATTTCCTATCAAATCAGAAGTGCAGTATACAGGTCTGCATATCTTGTCGCCATGTGAGTCTGCTTCATCCCATGCCGAGTCTATTACCGCTCAACACCACCAGGCTTCTCAACCGTGCTGCCGTCATCGCCGCCTTGTCGACCTTTGCTGCGGCATGGCCACATATTGATGCGTGCCGTAATGCTTGGCCCGGTACGTAGACCACTCTATTAGCATTCACACAGGCTCACCTCTCCCTCACTCCATTGCTCTTGCTGATACTCATACGCATGTTGACTACAGCCGAACCATGCGCATATGTCGCTGGCCGCTCCCTGGTCATTGGCACTTGCGAGAGTCAATGCGAGAACGACAATTGCCCTAATTCGCTGGTCTGCCGACCCCGCCGATGGGCTCGGGCCTGCGATGGCTGCGGCGGCGGCGATGCTCGCGGTCCTGGCGAATACAGCCCCTACTCTCTCTAGGCTTCAGTAGCATCTTCAGACACTATCAACTATTTCTTCCAGTAAAGGAGTTTGCAAAGCCGATAGCGCAAGGACAGAGAAGCAATGTTTTAGCTCAGGTCGAGCGAAATGAAATAGCCTGCAGGACTATATCAGTCAATACATTACAGTTTCGACTCTGTTGAATATTAGCACAATGTTTACCTATTTGTTCTTTAGGATGGCAGCTACGCCTCTTACCCTTGAATCACTAGCTCAACTTTCCACGTATGACTTGCAAGGGAACGTGGGAAGTTGAGGATAGGCTAGAGCGGCCGTCATGGGTAGACTATTCGGGTGTTATAACCCAGCCAACTAATGCAAGAGAGGCGCTCACTGTTCCGAGCTATTCCCTAGGTTTATCATCCTCGGTCACAAAGCCATCGTGGCTGCGTGGTGTTCGTATGGTTGATGCAGGGTCCAGGGCCTAGGGCCTAGTCTGACGACAGGAAGCTGACATGCAGCTGGACCATGCTCCCTCACCCACCCTTGCAATGGCCTACTGCCGAGCTGAACAGCTCGAAGAACGACGAACCCCGCTTGCCTTCCCAACGGCTGCCTTGTCTAGAAAAATCAAGGGGCTTGCCCTCTCTACTGGTAGCTCTACACACTGCTGTCTCCCGCACGCTGGTGTTGAACATCAGAAGGGGGCAAAGAAGGACGAATCGAGCCCGAGATTTCGTCGAGTCAGCCTTGCCGGCCTGTGCGGCCGCTGAACTTGCAATATCCTCGCAGATCAGAGTTTACGAGATAACATCTAGACGTTGCACGTTCGATCAATGAATCCGGCCCTTCTATTGGTGGATTAACTTCCGTCATTAACATGGTCGTCGAAATGGGATTCGCCCTGGGATTTCGGCATTCTCGCCCGATGGGCGCATGAATGAAGAATAGATCGACCCAGATGAAACTGTTTCTGGAGCATGTTATTGGGGCTCTCGAACATGGACGGCAGAGATGGCCCGGAGAAACCCCTACTTACCCCGGAAAGTACAACTGTGCTAGCAGCTCGTCGCGTCGGTGCCCGTGGTTTAGGGTATTTTTGGAGACGGAAAGTTCCGAATCAGACGGGTTCGGTCAGAAATACAACATGGTATGAGCGCAAACGTTTCCACAGAAGCCCGACCCGGGCCGGACAGTACCGGTTGTGAGGACATCGCCAGCAATGGCGGGGGAGAGGGTTACACTGTTGGTGACGATTACCGCAGCTTAACTCTTTGCAAAAGAGATCCATAACAAAGTTGGCCGACAGGATCCTTCTCCTGGGTGATTCTCGTTAGTAGTTGTGCCTATAAATACTTCGTCTTGCCATCTCCAAGCAGCTCTTTCGTGGACAAGAAGCCAGTACAAAAGCATTCTGCAAACAATCACACGCCTTTTCGTTACTCGTCCATAATCATGCTTGTCAAGTCCATTACATCTCTCGCCGCCCTCAGTGGCATGGCTGCCGCCGCCGCCCGTCCTATTAGAGCTTCCATTCCAACGAACGTGGACGGTGCCAAGTACAACAAGCCCGATGCTGGACCCCCCGGAGAGTGGTTCGCCGGTGATGCGTCGCTCCCCATCAGCAAGATCGCTTCTGCCGTCACCAAGATGACCAAGACACCCAAGGACGCGACCTACATTCTGAGCAACGACAACCACAACAAAGCGACCATCCACAGCGACTGGGCCAATCTGTCCAAGGTCAGCAAAGACTGAGATGATACTGGGCAGTTAATAGGGCTGATACGGATTGACAGGGTGCTGCATACGCATTCGTTGCCGACATGGATGTGGATTGTGATGGCATCGACTCGCACTGCAAGGTCCGTCCATGGCACAAAAACAACCGTGTTTCACGAAGACTGTTCTAACGGTCTAAACAATAACGCAGGGTAACGATGATGGCCAGGGCGACACCAACTTCGGTGCCCTTGCTGCCTATGAAGTCCCCTACGTCGTCATCCCTGACAAGTTTCAGAGCGAGCATCAGAACGAGCTCGCCGGCAACAACCTCGTTGCCGTGATCTGGTGCGCAGCTCTCATCCGGCGCCTTCCGCAATGCTGCCTGCCTGCATGTTCGCTAACACGAGACCCCTAACAGCAACGGAAAGCTTTACTACGGCGTCTTTGGCGACACCGACGGCGACAGTCCTCAGGAGATTGGTGAAGCGTCCTGGTTGCTCGCCAACACGTGCTTCCCAGGCCAGGGCCTCAACGGCGGCAAGGGACACACTGATGCCGACGTCACCTGTGAGTACCAGCGCGCATCCGCCAGCCTTGACGATTTGTGCCGGGCTAACTGTTCTTTGCCCATAGATATCTTCTTCACTGGCGACGACTCGGTTCTGCCCGACAGTGCCATTGGCAAGAACTATTTGACCAACTTCCAGGCCCTCAAGAGCCTGGGCGATAAGTTGATGAAGGATCTCGTCTCTAGCCTGCACCTGTGAGGTTGGCTCCTGAAATGCATTGTATGCAGAGAGCGCAAAGAGGGAAGCGCAGTACATAGACCATGGACGGCTGTAAATACACCACACTCCTTTTCCAGCATCATTCCACTGCAGCTCCATGAACTGTTTAGACCCAGTAATCTAACAATTTTTCTTTTTCGTTTATTTCGTATTAACTTGTAGGTTTATGATGATCTCTATTGTGCCTTTTTCTCCTTGGCTTCCTCGGCCTTTTTCTTGCGCCTGGCAATCCAGCTTTTCAGTTCTGCAATCAGCCCCATAACCAGCGGTACGGAGATAGGTCCCAGCAGGGGCAGATATACTGCAATCTTGTGTTCGTCGGGAAAGTAGAGCTGGCCGACCATGCTCTTTTCGAAAAAAGCACGCTCGACTTCTTGCTCTGCAATGCGGGCGTGCGTTAAGCCCTGAATCCCCCCGAGGTTGGCGCATGCCTGCTCCAAGTGGTGAATAGTGGTTTCGATACCGTCGGCGACGCTTTGGGGGATCGCAATGGACGGCAGCTTTTCCGTCAGGCGAGCGAGGGACCCTAGCGATGAGGAGGCTCGAAGCAGCAAATCGGTTGATCGGATGCGTGTCAATGATGAAAGGCGCACGGGCAGAGAGCCTGATACTGGCGTGCCGAGGAGAGACAATAGATGGCCACCAAAGGTGAGCATGGGCTGCTTCAAAGTGGCCGCAGAAACGTGGGCTTCAGTCTTTGGCAGAGGAAGGAGGTATACGGTACCCCATTGAGGAATCATCCACGACTGTGAGGTTTCAGGACCATCGTCGAGGCGAATAGTTTGGTTCCCAACGTAGAGCAGAAAATTGACCGTCGGTGCGCCGCCGATTGAAGGAGACAACGGCCACTCGGCGGCGTTGATGAAGGAAGAGAGGGATTCTTTGCTCAGCACTTCGGACTGGTCGCCAGGCGTAGCGTAGAGCTGAACTTGAGTGTCAATCGTAAAGTTGTGAATGGGTTTCAGCACCTCGAGCACCGGCTTAATGTATTCTTCCAGGGCGCGTTCAATGTCCCACGAATTGGGCAGGCCGCGGTCGGTGAAGAGGGAAAATGTCAAGTGGTACGTCGGTGAGTATCGCAGAGATCGCGTCGTGCGCTTCGAGAGCGCCTCGGCGACCTCTGGCGCCTGGCTGAGCGGTCGGTTGCCCGAGGCCATGGACGAGGTCGACAAGAGGTATGAGATGATGGACTGCTCCTCGGCAAACGTTGCTCGGAGTTCGTTGGTGATAAAGGTCGCCAGGGGCGATGAGGCTGAGCTAAGCTGCGGCGCGGCGCCAGGCGGGTACGTGATGTCGAGGAGGAGCTGCTCCGGACTCAGCGAGGACATTGCCGCGTCGCCAGGCTTGCAGTTGATGGTCAGGGCGGGCTCGGGCTCGTCGCGGGCGCGCGGCTCGTCCTTGGGCGCCAGCTGCAAGCGCAGGTGGTGACCGGAGAACTCGTTCAAATCGTCAAGCGCGTGTTGTGTCAGACGCACAAGGTGTTGCGCCTCTGGTTCTTGCAGCGCATCGGCACGAATCTCAATCTGCAGCGGGAAGACGGGTCGGCAGGCCTGCGCGTCAAGTTAGCAGCGTGCTCCGGCACATCCATTCGAGTCCTTGACTGATCGGCCTACCTTTCCATCTGCCCATTGCATCATGCCATCCAGCGGCAGATTTGCGCGATGAATGGCTGTTGTCTGCCACCATATAGGGAGGCCCAGGAACACGACTATCAGCCAGTATGACCAGACAATGTAGCTTCGTCTTCGGGTCTCGGAGGGCTTTTCCGCGGGAGGGGGGGTATATGCTTTTTCTTTCTCGGCCACAGACGAGGCGGCCGCCTCTGCCGATGCCTTGCTAGCCATATTAACAGGCAGGCAAATTTTGTTTGGCGGGCGACTTGGGAGCTGTCGAAAAGCCCTTGGCCAACAGCAGCTACGGCGGCCCTCTCTAGCTGTCGAGGAGCAAGCGTGGCATCGTGGTCGGATTGACGCCAGGTCACGTGTATGATTTTATGCATGGATTATGCAAGGCTACCAATGGAAAGCGGTTCCTGCGACATTGCAGTGAGCCGAGTTGTCTCAGAGTTGACTTTAAAGTCCTGCCTCATGTCTGGAGCTTTTCTTCTGCCCAAGAATTGAAAAAAAAAAAAAGTCAACCTCTCGATAGATTTACATGATGTTCTGGCCGAGTTGTTGCCCGTCTACTTGGTACGGCACTCTTCATACGTGCCGGCTCCGTCAGTACGGAGCCTGCATAACTGCCGGCGAAGCCACTAAAAATAGGTGCTGCCCGAACGAGTAATTTTGGCAGTGGCACGACTAATTGAGTACCTACCAACTGGCGGATTGTGGACGAGATCTTTCACCGTCCTGCCCTCTCGTGGGTCGTATGATATCATGCGGATGGTCCTCCAAAGAAACAGGGTATCGCGCCCAAGTACCATTTCGTCACAGTTCACCAACAGTACTTACGCTGCCGTACACTCCGGGGCGGCCGACTTCCACGGGTGGCGGATGCAAGTCTCCGCTCCGTGTCTGGGGTAGACTTGTAGTAGGTAGATATGGGCTAGGTGACCTGAGAGGCATCGAGCTCGGGTGGAACGTCATGACCCAGATCCAAGACTCCGTACCAGTTAAAAGGCTGCTTTTTCGTTAGCTGTACAGGGTTCGGCGTCTTTGCTTGCTCGAGGCTGTCGTCTGGCAATGCTTGCTTGTTCCTCGGATAAGTGGCGGGCGCCCGGATGAGACAAGGTGCTAGATTCCGCGCGCTATGATGGAAATTCCGCGGAGTGTGTCAAGGATGGCCCGGCCGAACAATGAGACAAGAGGGCAAAAAACAGGCTTCTTTTCGGCAGACGGCCACCGACAGGCGTGAGCCTCCCATTTCAACACAATGTGCGCCCGTTGTTTATAAAGACAACAAGTGAAAAGGCTATCAACAAGTCGCTTAGACCTCGTAAGTATACGGGTTGATCCTAAGTCCAGTGAGTAGGTAGTTAGCCATCCAAATAGCGAGCTACTGGTAACACGCCAAGGTAAGTTAGCAAGTAAGTCATCACTCGCCTTTCCCACAATTCAGCATGAGCCGAGGCTAGTTCTATCCACCCAACCGCCCTCTGTTGCAAAGCAGACATGGAGTGCGTCCCACGTCGGCGGGACGGCATTGAAGAGTTCCCCGAGCTAGTGCTTCACTGTCAAGCAATCAGATGGGGGGTCGCGCTGACGACGGAGAGAAGCAGCGTGCGTTTCGATTGCTGCGGTCAGAGCACCAACTCAGCTTTGTCTGAACAGCTTGTCCTTCTTCCCACTTTCCGTTCTTCTTCCTGCCCTTTCTTCCCTTTCCCCTTTGCTCCTCTTGCAACAATCGTACAAAGTCAGCATACGCCAACGCCGGAGTGACGACATCATCGACCACCGCTACAGCCACAAATCCCGTTCCTCCCAACTCCGCACGTCCACTTGTACGCGGTCGTACAAGTTTGTCAAAAAATGCCCGGTACGAACACCCGAAACCGAAGAGGGGAAAGGGAAAAAAAAAAGTCCATCTACACCTGAGAGAAAAAAAAAATGCCAGTGCCAAGGACAAGCAACAGCTAACATGCCGCAACCGCAGTGCCTCTTGCCGTCGCGGCCCCTGCCGCCCTCGCCGGCGCGGCCTACCTCAACGCCAAGTCCGGGCTGTGGTACGACCTCAAGATGCAAAAGATTGGCCTCGTTTCCATGTTCCGGCTCATGCGCGGCGTGCGCCGGGACCGGCTCAGCCTCTTTTACGCGCTCGAGGACTGGGCGCGGAGCGCGAGCCACGCCGACCGCGACGCGCTGCTCTTCGAGGACCGCCGGTACACGTACGCGCAGTTTTACGACCGGGTCCTCCGCTACGGCACGTACCTGCGCGCGCGCCACGGCGTCAAGCCCGGCGACATTGTCGCCGTCGACTTCCAGAACTCGGACACGTTCCTGTTCCTGTGGTGGGGGCTCTGGGCCGTCGGCGCCAAGCCCGCCTTCATCAACTACAACCTGACGGGCCAGCCGCTCGCGCACTGCGTCTCGGCCGCGACGGCCCGGCTGTGCATCGTCGACCCGGCCGTCGCCTCCAACGTGACGGCCGAGGTGCGCGACGCCCTCCGGGACGTCGAGTTCCTCGTCCTCACGCCCGAGCTGCAGGCCGCCGCGGCCGGCACCACCCCGGTCCGCTCCCCGGATCGTGACCGCTCCGAGGCCGAGTTCTCCAACATGGCCATCCTCATCTACACGTCGGGCACGACGGGCCTGCCCAAGGCCGCCATCGTGTCCTGGGCCAAGTGCATCGGCGGCGGCACCATTGCGTCGATGCTCCTCGGCCGCGGCAACGGCGACGTCATGTACACGTCGATGCCACTGTACCACAGCTCCGCCGCCGTGCTCTCCTTTTGCGCCACCGTTGTCGCGGGCAGCACGCAGGCGCTCGGCCGCCGCTTCTCCACAAAGTCCTTTTGGCACGAGGTCCGCCAGCACAAGGCCACGGGCATCCAGTACGTCGGCGAGACGCTGCGCTACCTGCTCGCCGCGCCGCCGCAGCTCGACCCCGTCACCGGCGAGAACCTGGACAGGAAGCACCACGTCACCGTCGCCGTCGGCAACGGCCTGCGCCCGGACATCTGGAACAAGTTCAAGGACCGCTTCGGCATCGCCCAGATTGCCGAGTTCTACGCCTCTACCGAGGGAGCCGGCTCGACGTGGAACCTCAGCGCCAACGACATGTTTGCCGGCGCCGTCGGCCGCATGGGCTGGCTGCGCCGCTTCCTGATGCGCAACGACATGGCCTTCCTCGAGTACGACCACGAAAAGGACCAGCCTTTCCGCGACCCCGCTACCGGCTTCTGCCGCCGCGTCGCACCCGGCGAGCCCGGCGAGCTCATCACCCGCGTTGACCCGGCCGACCTTAAGCGACTCTTCCAGGGCTACTTCAACAACGCCAAGGCCACCGAGGCCAAGATCCTGCGCGACGTCTTTGCCAAGGGCGACGCCTGGTACCGCACCGGCGACATCATGAGCCTCGACAGCGAGGGCCGCTACGCCTTCAACGACCGCATCGGCGACACCTTCCGCTGGAAGTCGGAGAACGTGTCCACCAACGAGGTTGCCCACGCCGTCGGCACCTACGGCCCCGTCCGCGAGGCCAACGTCTACGGCGTCCAGCTTCCCCATCACGATGGCCGCGCCGGCTGCGTCGCCGTCAACTTTGCCCGCGACCCCCCCGACGCCGAGACCCTCAGCGGCCTCGCCGCCCACGTCCGCGCCAGCCTCCCCAAGTACGCCGTGCCGCTGTTCCTGCGTGTGGTCAAGGACATTGCCGGTGCCCAGACCACCGGCACCAACAAGCAGCAAAAGGCTGTGCTGCGCAACGCTGGCGTGAAGCCCGACGCGTTGGACGATGGTGCCACGCTGTACTGGCTCCGTGGTGACACATATGTTCCGTTTGGCCAGAAGGAGTGGCAGGAGCTGCAAGGCGGCCGTGTCAAGCTCTAGATGTCGTCATCCCGGAAGTGGCCATCATTCGTCGACTAGCAATCATGGCTGATGCACGAAGTAAGTATGCGCGTACCATAGCGTTTCATGTTTCTCTTTCGATTTTGGTGCTAGATGGCTGGTTTTGCACAGTTTTTTTTCTAGCCAACACATAATTGGTCCTCTTTCGCATATAGTAAACAATCAAACTGTAGATGCATTGCTCATATAGGGAATATCATTTCATTTGAATAGACTGGCTTTTCTTAGCTGTGAAGCTCTCTCAGACCCTAGAACCAAATGTTCCATGTTCTATCTATAATGCCATCATTCCAAAGCCTACGTAGAAAGTCTTTCATTATCCTGTCCCAGACATGTTACCGTATATACATATCTCCTAACATCATTAACATTGGCTCATTATGTGCCTACTTGCTTAGGAGCTTCCGATGCCAAGTCCAACTCGCTGCCCCTGTAAAAACTGGCCGTTGGCGCTCGTGGCTGCCATAGTCGCAGCGCCGCTTGTACCCGTCCTCTCGCGCAGTCTCCGGCCCTCCATAAGGCCGCGAAGGCCACGTTTTTGAAGGCCAATGACGCTACTTAGCTCGCCGTTCCAAACGGCACCGCCTTCTCTATCACTGCCGTCTATTTCTGAGCCCCATTCAGAGCCACTCGCGCTGGCCGAAGCCGACAGCTCACCACTACTAGGGCGGCCGACTGGTCCGCTGGAGCTAATGC
The DNA here is from genome assembly GCF_051103115.1 of Cordyceps javanica. Taxonomy (NCBI): domain Eukaryota; kingdom Fungi; phylum Ascomycota; class Sordariomycetes; order Hypocreales; family Cordycipitaceae; genus Cordyceps; species Cordyceps javanica. Next base: position 1,992,086 of record NC_139299.1, read on the forward strand.
TGAGGGTGGCTGTTCGTGAAGCAACATCAGACGAGAAAGAGCCGTTGGTAGTGGAACCTCCTAGTGTGAAGTCTCCCGAAGCGGTGGGCGAGCCAACGGGATCAAGGTTGTCCACGAAATAGTTGGGATTCAAGGTGCCATCGATGCCACGTCCGCCACCAGCAGCCATCGCAGTAGCATTGAAGACAGCAGCAGCGTTGCGGCTATCGAGCAGAGAATGAAGGCGCTCCACGACGGCTTCCAGTAGGCCATCAATGCGATACGGCCGTGCAATCTGCAGAAGAGAGCACAGAATCTGTGGTGTACAGAGAGGCGACGTCATAGGAGGCAAAGAACTGGTGTACAAGAAATGCAGAAGCGCTTGCACAGTCAGGTAGGTATGTGGGAGGTAAAGACATCTAGGTCGCGTATTTGGCGGGAGCGAGAGTGGTGTGGGCGTTGTATTTGCTCCTCCCGCATTCGCTTCCTCCCTTTGACTAGCTGTACCGCCGCCAAGCGCGGAGCCATCGGCGCTGGAAACATCGACATTCGCTGGGACCAAGGTGCTAGCAGTCGATGTCGGCGTGGCAGTTGCTGCTCGGGATTGCGGTGTTATCGTCATCGAGGAGGCACGAAGCGGGTTGCCAGCAAGTCCCGAACGAAGCGTCATGCTGTCGCCGCCATCTTGTGAAGCAGCGCCTTCCCTGAGCAATTGGACAAAATAAGGACCCCAGCGCCGGGCGACAATCCGAGAGCTGATAGGGATTCGCTCCCCACCAATGCAGAGAATATCCATGTCGGATAACTCCCTCATGGCCAACGCCTTTTCGCCCAGCTCCTCGCTTATCCGCGAATGGAAGCGGCCGCCAGCAGTGTAACCCGCCTTTCTGGAGAGACTCAGGCCAGGTCCAGAGTACGGACTGCTAGCAGAGATGAATCCGGACATTGGGCTTGTCCGGCGAGGATTATCGTAGAAGCCAAAAGCCTCGAGTTCCACCATGCACACATTCGTAAAGTTTATACGTCGATGGTTATAATCGTCAACCAAGCTTCGCTTCCTGTTTCCAAGGATTACAAAGGTGTTTCTTCTGTTCCATAGGACACCTCTGTTCCAGCTTCCTTGGCTGAAAACACTACCTCCAGCATCGATCCGACTCCAGGTGAGTGTTCTCAGGTCCAGGGCCCACAAAGCATACTCTTGCTTCGAGGACGTGAGATATGTACCAGAAACAACAAAATGGGTGTCCAGAACACCACCGTTCGGAAATCGAAGACCAGGTGGAGAGTAGGTTCCGGACATGGGCTTCTCGCTGAGAGTCCCGTCGGGAGATCGAACCTGCAACTCAAGCTTTACGTCCAGGAAATTGTAGTTTGAGTATATAAGCATAGACGAGCCAGCCTCACGAGCTTCCTGGCTGATGCCATCCTGACGTTGCAGGCCAGCTTGATGAGCTTTTCCGATCTTGGCTGACACAGCAGGCAACAAAGGTGCAGCGACACTTCGGTACGCACCGCAACTTTTCCCCAAAGGCTGTGTGGATACCCATTTCAAGCTTCGGAGATTGAAGACGCTTATCTGCTCGATATAGTGATTAGCTCCGTCTTGACCACCAACAATAATCATCTGAGCACCGCCCGAGCCGTCGATATTGATGCCGATACGGCCCTCGTTGGGGTTTGCCGACGAAGGATTGTGCTGAAGCGCGGATAGCGGTGCTCGTGGGGAGGAGAACGAAGCAGCCGAATGTAGGATGCATGCGCAATGGGCATACCGTCCTTGCGGGGCATCCGGGGTCGGAATGAAGGTCCATTTTTTCGAAGATACATCGTAAATGTATATGTCAGACATGACGCTGACTTCGGGTTGCTGTTGCTGTTCTTGATTCACTGGCTGATTCGGTGACGGCGACATGCCACCGTAACAAACCATTTTTGTATCTCCTAGCGCGCACATGGAGTGGAAGTATCTTGGTGGTGGAACTTCGCCGGAAGTGTCGAGCTTGGTCCAATGACGTCGAATCAAATCAAGCTCATATAGGTCGGAAGTGAGAGGTGCGGGCCGGGTGCGAGAAAGAATTCGACCACCAAAGACGTATAGTTTATCGCCGAGAATTGTCGTTGTTGCACCGACTAGGGGAGGAGGCTCCCGGCCAGTGGTTCTATGTACATTGCACATTAGGCCCGAAAGATGAGCAGAGGAGCTCTGCGATGGCCCAGCAACTGGCGGTCCTCTACTTTGCGAGATCGCTGGCGAGGCAGTGGAGGAGCCCGGGCCGTGGAGTCTGGCAGACAATGCATCCCGCACATCAGTGTTCAGGCTGCTCAGGCTGCCAGCGACATCGGAAGGGTTCTGATCCTGGTTGTCGTACATGGTATTTGAACTGGCGGAAGTACTGGGATCCATGCTGCCCAGCCCCTGCTTCGATGTGGATTTTGGAGGAAAGCTGAACGAGGGCAGTGATTCGGTGTCTGGTGCGCTCGTTTGGGGAGCAGCTGGTGGAGCTGCAGTGGCGTCAGGCTCCGATTCGTCGGGCGGCGGTTGTGGCAGAGGTTTCTCAAGACTGTGCTGTAGGCTCAGATTTCTTGCATGCTGCCGCCTTTGGGGGTGCGGGATGCCGTCTTGTGGTGGATTTTGTCGGGACGTCAATTGGTCGCTGAGCTGGCTGACAGTCTGCGTGGCGGGATTTCTCAAATTCAGAAGAGAGCTTGACCGTGGCACCGCGGCTGCTGACGATTGCTGCGCACCGCGATATACGGCACCTAAGCCACTCTGCTGGAATCGGTCAACAGAGGAGGATAGTTGCTGGCCAGGCTCGGGGCGGCTGTCGTCAGGAGGGCGCTGGGTAAAGCTCTGCGGAATGGTCAGCTTGCCTGGAGCCGGCATCGTGGACAGCCTCGTCGCCGCTAGGCGGATGCAAGAGCAGCAGAAATCAGAAGGTCTAGCTCATGGCACAAGGGTAGAGGATGAGGCAGGATTTTCTAGCACGTGCCAGGTCCGCTATGAGACGAAAGAAGAGGCGACGTTCGTATGCACGTATCGCACAACAGCGGGTTCGCGTGGGACCAGGACAGGCGAAAGTGTCTGCAAGGTGTTGAAAGAAGGAGAAATGGGTTCTAGGTCGACAAGGTGATGGGTCTAGGCATGGGAATGGGTCTGCCCATCTCTTTTGCTGGAGTGCTGGTAGAAACGGCGGGCGACGCGGCTGCGACGTGGATAATGCCAGGTCCGTGAGAATTAAAGCAGCGGGGTTGGACGGGCCGGCCAAGCAGCAGACGACCAGGGATACTCGTGTTGCGCCTTGGAGATGGAGCAGGGCAATGCAAGGAGCAAGGGCAGGCGACAAGGGGAGTAGATGTAGATGAGACCAGGAATATTGGTTTCGGGGGTGCCGGCAGTCGATGAGTAGATTGGTAAAAGGGACAAAATGGCGGTTGGTGATGAAAGGACAAGAAGGAGCACTAAGCCCAACGATGCACGTACCGTTCTGCGGCCTCTGGTCGTGGCGGAGGAGCAAAGGCTACGACAAAGAGGGGAGAGGGGGGGGTGTGTGGCCTTTCTGGGCGGTGCCTGACACGAGTCGAGAGGGAACAACTGATCGCGTCTGGTGTGGAAGGATGTGCGGCAAGTTGTGGCCCTCGCACGAAGATGTGTGTATGTCTGTAACGAAGGACCGTCGGCTGGCGGCACTCGAAATGGGCGATTTTGGCTCGCCGCACAGACTGTGGCAGTTTCCAGCCAGAGGTTTGAAGAGGGGCTGGAGCGCAGCGTTGTGGATTGGCTGTTGTCTCTCAGATATGAGCCGAGCTTTTTTAGCCTGGTGCCACGGCTGCGGCGTCGTCGTTGTCGTACCTCGACTCTAGTTGGGTGACGGGATAAAACAGTGAGCTAGTTCGGTTTGGCGTGCCCTGATCAACAACGACTGTGAATCTGTATACGCAGCCCTGCTCCGAGTACAGTAATATCGTCGCTTCTCTTCTCCGGCATGCCCCGCCGATGCTGGCCGTGACGGATGAAAGAGAGGTACCGTGTCGCTGTGGCTATTATCGAGAGGGCCAGAAGTCCGCAGAAGCCCGTGCGAATTGTCAGTCCATGTGCGGGCAGGTCAAGGTCTGGGGCAGCTTACAAACGACGATACGAGTACATAACGAAACCTTTGGCATGAACAGCCTAAGCGTCTACCAGTCAGGTAATTCAAAGGCTTTTTCGACATTTGATGCCTGTGTCATTGGGAAACAGAACTTTCAGCACGGTTGGTGATGTTTGTCTATGGTGTCCGCGCGGCTTCTGCGGCTTTGGGCAGCTGGCAGTTGGCAGCCAGCGGGTGGCTGCTAGTGACATGGAGAACGTTTGACCGGCAAGCCAGTGCAAACGAGTCTCTGCTTTTGCAATCCAACCCAGATGTTCAACGCCATTCATTCATTCACTTTTTTGGCTCATTTATTCTCTTTTCTTTGACCAAACTATGGAAAGACCACCCGACAAACGTTAGCACCCTAGACTTGCGGGCTACTGGCAATACAAAGATCCGGCGGCAGAGAACAAAAGCCGATGGGCGGTGCAGCCGCACCGGCCGTTGCACGGATGCCATCCTACGCCGCCAAGACGTGGGTGCACACGCCATCGCTTCATCCCCTAGATTGTACCAGTACTTGCCGTCCAAGCTCCCGAATATACACAACAAGTCAGTAAATGGGAGTCAGTAACCATGGGACGATGGGTCTGGCCGGAACGAGCCTGCATCCAAATGCGAATTCGGCAGACGGGGGGACGCATCGCGCTGAGCCGTGCTGATACGTACTGGTAGTCGGCTGCGTGTTTTGTGAGATCTGACGGCGTCCTCATGACCGTCCAAGCTTTCGCATCAATCAAATCGAGACAGAGAATGTGCCGTGCCGGTATGCCGATGCGGGCATCGATGGTAAGTAGGTACGGATACCAGTATTGCTTTTATTAAGCCAGGCAGGAAGACAGTGACGCTTGAGTGGACACGGTGCCTTCAGATGCCTGCGTATATCACTCTACATTATCGCTTTTTGAACAGACTTTTCCGACTTCTCCGTAACGATGCAATCTTACCCCAACACTAGTAGCACGTGGAACCCTGGTCCGCGGCTGAAACACAGACACGGGAAGTTGTTTCTTAGAGCATGGAAACAGATGGTCTAAGTCGTGGAAGAACGGACGAATAATTGCTTGGGTGGCGGTCTGCGCTCACCGAACTCTACAAGAGAACTGGTTGATGCTCTTGAGCGAAAGGCTGAGCCATGTATGCGGTACAAAGTCTGGTGCTTTGCATGCCACTTCCAAGTTGCTTCATATGGAGCGGCATTAATGCTTTTCCAGACGAAACAATTGCCAGCCACTGTGGCATCAAGGGAAATTACAAGGCAAATGACACGGTATTCTTTCTGGGCAGGCTATTGTTTCTTTTTCCGCCTCTCCTTTTTCATTAGTCTTGTTTTTTCTTTCCTTTCTTTTTTCTTTCCAAACTTCCTTTTTTCTAAATTAACCACGTGCCACCAGCAAGGCGAAGTGATCAACACACGAACATTAACACCATCCCGTCACACAGATGTTACTTGTCAATAAAGACCAGCAGCTATTACAAATCGCCCAATCTGTACGCTGGCCAACAAATAATCAGTCTACACCATCTTCTTTTTTTTTTGCCTTTGGCTGAAACGGCTACCATGTATGCAGGAGCGCGGCGCAGCTCGCCGACCACTTTGCTTGGTGCGCGAATCGCTCTCACCATTGTCGATCATGCTACCCTGCGGCGAGATCATGCGACCACAGCTCACAATGCAGTACCAGATTGCGAGTTGATGCATTAATAGAGGCGATACACATGCACAGTGATATGCGTCATTGAAATTTGCTCTTTTTTCTCAAAAGAGGTAGAGAGTTATAGTCATTAGATTCGCTATTTTTCTATATGACGAGGAAAAGGGTAAAAGTGGATTGATCGCTTTCAGCGATACGGACGAGCTACTGAGTAGTGGCCTCGCTCCAAGGCTTCTAGCCAGCCATTCCCGTCCAAAAATTGTCCTTTATTCAATTTAACGTTATTTTATTATTCTTCCTCTTCATCCATGGCTCTCCTCGCCGAGGCTGGGCCGACGAAGCAATGAGGGTGAGGAGGAGAGCTTGAAGCTATGCTGTCAAGCTGGCCCCGCCCCCCAGCATGGCGGCACTCTTGCAGTTCACCAAACAAGACCCGTCGCTCGGCGAAGAGGAAGCTCACCCCTTACATTCGGCGACTTCTGCGCGGGCTAACTTAGGCCGAGGGGAGGCTGGTGAAGCGGAGGTAGGGCTTGACGATGCGGAAGCCGGGGAAGAGCTTCTCGGCCTCCTCGTTGGACACGGGAGGCGCGACAATGACGTCGTCACCGGGCACCCAGTTGATGGGGGTGGTGACGCGGTGCTTGTCGCCGGTCTGGAGGGAGTCGATGATGCGGAGGACCTCGGCGGCGTTGCGGCCGGTGGAGGCGGGGTAGGAGAGGATGGTGCGGATGGTCTTCTTGGGGTCGATGAAGAAGACGGAGCGGATGGTGAAGGCGATGCCCTTGGAGTCAACGTTGGTGGCGTCCTGGTGGTCGATCCTGTGAGAAATGTCGTGTCAGTACGACTCTCACGGGTTGATAATGGTGCGTAGCGTAGGACGTAGCGCGAGCCGGGCCCGAGTAGTCACAGCCTTTTTCTCCTCCGAGATACCAGAGAGGACTCGTTCAGCCCGACCCTCTGGCTTGACGAAGCCGAGCGGGTGGTGGAGCAGAGCCGCTACTCATCAAGCTCCACGGTTCGCCGTGAGAACCGCGTGATTGATGAGGGCATTTGCAGCGGGGTAATAAGAGGCGAGGGGCAGCCCAAGAATGAGTAGCAAAATGAGCCCTCCACAGCCACCCGAGAGAGTTTCGCCAAGGCAAAAAAAAAAAAAAAACTCGGCGAACGGCACCTTGGCGGAATCCAGGCACCGAGCCCTTGGGACACGGGTTGGGGTAGCTTCTTACATGTCGTAGGCCAGAGCGACCTGGCGCTGCTTGTCGCCAATGATGGGGAAGCCAACGTTGCCGCCGGTGACCTCGGCAATGTCCTTGATCCAGCCGTCGTGGGACTCGATGGTGTTGGCGGAGAGGCCAATCAGCTTGACGCCGCGCTTGGTGAACTCGGGCTCGAGCTTGGCAAAGGCGCCGAGCTCGGTGGTGCAGACGGGCGTGTAGTCCTCGGGGTGCGAGAAGAGCACGACCCAGCTGTCGCCGATGAACTCGTGGAAGTCAATCTTGCCCTTGGTGGTGTCGGCCGTGAAGTTGGGGGCCTTGGAGCCGAGGCGGAGAGGAGCAGTGGGAGCGGCCATTTTGTGTGAGGTTTGGTTTCGCTTGTTTTACTTTGTTTTACGAGAGTTGAATAAGGAGAAAAAGGAGGGCCAATAAGTCAAAGTTGTAAAGAAATGGAAGAGGGGAGAAGAGAAGAGCTCGGCGCAGAGGGAGGGGGGGAGCCCGCGCCTCGACTTTATATACAGGACTGGCACACCATTACTGTGGAAATTGCTAATAATCGACTAACTATGTACAAGTGTGCTCCAGCTCGCTGAATGGAGCGCGTGAAAAAAAGAGAGGTGGTTCTACGCATGGCGACATCCCACCTGGCATGCCGAGAGAGCTCTTGTCGAGGCGTGTCTGGGATTGCCCCTCCTCCCTCCTCCTCCACCACCACCACAACAGACCCCTCCCCCTCACTCCTGCGCTGCTGGCGGGGTGACGATTACCCATTGGCTAACTATAGCTCGTCTGACGGTAATTCCATCTTTGAATGCCTACTATTACACAGACAGCTCTCTGGGTCTGGGTACCTGGGGTTAGAGCTAGCTTTTGGTAGCAAGCACCCGTCTCCCCCCCGAATGAGGTATGGTGCGCCGATTGCGTGCCCGCGACGCCGCCTCATTGGCCGTCCCGGGGCGATTCTGCCATCCAGCTCTCTCTGACGCAATAGGCGCTTCTGCGGGCTAAAAAGGGACTTGGAAAATACTTTTTGCATTTTCGCCCAATGGAGCCATGCAGCGATGACGGCTGGTCGGCGAGGCTTTGCTCCACACAGGCTGATTATCAGGATGGCGAGCAAACCACCCCTGCCTCGCTCGCCGAGGGTCCGGGTGCGTTGGGGTGGGTGAGGAGGAGCTTCGGCGAGGTGCTGCGGGAGACGCGGCGCCGGGCCAGAAGGGTGTGTGTGGAATAAAAAGTCTTGTCTGTTCTCATTCAATCATGGCGAGGTAACTTGAGGTCTTTTTTTTCTTTCTTTCTTTTCGGTAGAAATTGTTTAAAGTTTGCGGGGCGGTCTTCATGTACGTGCTCCGTTCCCGGATATCGCATTCAGGCAGGCCGATAGCCTTTTCTTATAATTTCGAGTCCAAATTTTCGAGGCTGGAATATCAGCTCAATAACAAATCTTTCTCTTTACTACATGACGGCATATGCCCATTACTAATGAAAAAGAGAGCCCTCAGAATCGAGACCACCACGCCACGCCTCCTTCACCGGCGAGAATCCGCACCCACTAACACCCAGCCGGGGCGCATTGCCGAGCAATGGCGACATGCTTTGATGCTACAGAGCTAAGCCATTGTCTCAAATCACCACGGATACCAGCCCGATGGCAGCATGCAGTCGCAAAAACACATCCTGATGTGCGCCAGTTTTTTTTTTCGTAGCTCGTGACACCCCACAACAGTCGCGTCACTACCATGATTCTTTGCAACTTGGGATACACAGACCGTCGTCGAAAACTCGGCTGCAGTAAGCAGTGGAAACCGAGTTCCTTATTAAGACCAGATGCAACACACGATGCCTTGTAAGGAATTGCCAAAGCTGGACCAAACAAAAGACTTGGACAAAAAGAACAAGATGGACTTTCAGAAAATCGGTCCGGAGTGCAAAAAATGCGACCACGCCAGGAGTCGAACCTGGAATCTCTAGAGATTACGGTAATGATAGCCGAAATCTAGCGCCTTAGCCATTAGGCCACGCGGCCTGATCTATACAAGGCGGGAGCTAATTACCCTCTATGAGCTGATCACGGTTACAACAGCTAAATAGCGCCATTCTCAAGCTCTCTCTGCCAAAGCAAGGCCCTTGAAATTATCCGGATCCAAAATCAAAAATATTCAGCTGTATTCTATGTAGGTATTGAACCAGTCTTGTCAAAAGCGCGCCGCATAGGAAAGAAAAAAGAAAAGTGGCCGCTACAAACGCCTATGCTATGCTCCAAGAGGCCATGCTGCCTCATGATCGACCGCCTGCACGATCAAATCTAAATGCTGTGTACCAATGGAGGATGCTCCCTAACGATGAAATGGTAAAACATTATGTACGGCAAGGCATCTAATCCCATGCTCCATTTCCAATTCGTCCTCCTGGGCCAAACATGTCGTCGTCCTTGATGGCTTCGCTATATTCGGGCGGTGGTGACTCCCACTTGCTGTCATACGGGTCTGGATCGCTCTCCTCGCTGGCCTGGTCAATGTCGGCATCGCTGGAGTGCCCCTGCTCGCTCGTCTCAACGTCCTCGATCGGTTGCTGTTGCTGCTGTTTCTGCTGCTGCTGCTGGGACGCGCGTTGGAGCCACGCACCACGCGCTGGCGGTGGCAGGGTCTCGTCCTCTGACGTGCTCGCGTACGGCGTCGCAGAGTCTGCCTCGGGCTGGACGTCGCCGGGCAGCACGAGGGGCTTGGAAAAGTCAAACTCGGCAAAGGCGTTGCTCGCAGTGACCGGCGCGGGGGTGGTGGAAAAGGCCGTGCTCGGCCGGCTGATGTGCATCTGGCTCTTGCTCGCTCGGTGCAGGCGCGGCTTGCGCACCGTCATGGGGGAGCTGCCGCGGCTTCGACGCGAACGCATCTCGAGCCGCTCTTCCTCCATCGTGTCGTCGTCGGTGACGTCGCCTGTGACGACCTGGAACGTGCTCGAGCGATCACCCATGCTGCGGAGACATCCGCCGGAGCGGCGTCGATGCTGTTGCTGGACGGTGCCCGCGGTCGTGTCGCCCCCTACAGCGTTGTGGGTTATACTCGAGGATGGGGCGGGGATGCCGGCTCCGAGCTTTCGCAAGTCCCCTTGGCTCTCAGAGAAGACGACCCTGGTGCGGAGACGGTGCACGGCATTGTCGAGCGCAAGCTCTATCGCGCAGCGGTCTCGTATGCGGCTGAGCTTGGGCCAGGTGGCTCTCTCGCCCGCGATACTAGATCGGAGCATGAAGTCGGCGCTCGGGTTGCTCAGCAGGCCTGGCAGCTCGGCTAGCCCAATCTCTGGCAGGATCGTAATGTCGCCAAAGTACTTTTGGCTGAGGATGCTCTGGCACTTGGTCATCAAGTTGGGAAAGATGCCCATCTCGGCCATGAACTGGAGACGGTGCAGGGCCTCGTCTCTGGCCAACGTCGTGAACATGTTGAGCCAGTCTGATTCGTTGGGGAGCGGCTGCTTCGCCTTGCGAAGCTTGGCCTCGGGAGACAAGTGATCGTCTTTCGGTAGGAAAGGTACGACATGGGGATTGACTTGCGACACGATGAAGTGGTTGACGTTGAACATTTCAGCCAGCCGTGTCATGGGGAGGTCATTGTCGACAGAGCCGTCGATAAAGTGCTGCGGCGAGGGGTTCCAGCGGTGATGCTCGCCGGTGACCGGATCCTTGACGAGCAGCGGGGAGGAATGGAATACAAAGGGAAGAGAGCAAGACGCCGTCACGGCCGACCAAATCATGACGTTGGGGGCAGTGACGTAGTTGAGCAGCCGCGGCAGCTCGTACATGGACTCTGTCGAGACGCAGATGTTGAGGATGCGGCGCGTGCGGTTGTAGGCCTCCTGAAAGGTCATGTCGCCCATCATGCTGCGCATGACCCTCTTGAGGTGTTTAATGTCGGACCAGCTCCCCTCGGTGAGCAGACGGCGGACGTGGTTGAGGGTGCCAAAGTCGCTCTCCTCGGTGCCAAAGACGGCCAGGTCGCCGTGCGGGAAGTCGCGGATGAGGGCGGGGATCTCTTCGTCGGTGCGGGTGCAGAGGACGGCGCAGACGATGCTGCCGGCGCTGGCGCCCGAGATGATGCGCGGCAGCAGGCTGGCCTCAAAGAGCGTCTTGAGCACGCCAATGTGGGACATGCCAAAGGTGCCGCCGCCCGACAGCAGCAGCGCGCTGCGGCCGAAGCTCTGGCGCGCGAGCAGCATGCCCTCGAGCAGGTCGCGAGGCTCCGCGTCGCCGCTGACGGCGCTGTGGATGACGACGGCGTCAATGGTCCGCAGGGCCGAGTCGACGTAGCGCTCAATCAGGTGCTTGGTCCCCAGGTACGAGTGGCGGTAGAGGTCGACGTTGCCCATGCCGCCCAGGTCGCGCGAGAGCTCTGTCCGGATGAGGTGCATCATGGTGACGAGATCGCCGTTGGCGCGGGCTTCCTCGAGCGCCGTCAGCCGCTCCTCGATAAGACACGGGTTGTAGTCGCCGTCGGAGAAGTCGCGCTTCCACTCGTCGTTGCCTTCGAGGAGGTCAAGCTCCTCGGCGGCATTCTGCCAGTGCTTCAACGTTTCGGCCTGATGGGGGAAGGGGAGTTGCGGTTAGCGACGTGTTTGAGCGGGCCTGCAAGTATGATGTACTGGTTGGTCGAGTTTGTTGGAGCAACGTACACTCTTCATCCTCAACGTCAAGACTTGTTTGCGTTCCTCTTTTTTGCGCAGCAGCGCTCTCTCGTCGGCGCTCAAGCCATCCTTCCAGTACAGCAGCAAGTCGTTGGCGTCCTTTATCGTTTTGGGGACTTTTCCGACAATGTTGCCTTCGGATGGGGCCAGCAGGCGTTGTCGAGGAGCGGCCGGCCCATCTGTCTTGTGCGTAGACGATGATTTTTTGGGGTTGCTGGGTGCGCGTGCCCTCCGGGGCAGGATGAGGTCGACCATGGTTTGACCAGACTTGGTGGCGCGCGCGCAGCAGTGATGGGCCGAAAACAGTATAACACAAGTATTTTCAATTTTCTAGGCAGCTGTGATCCATGTTGTAGACGATGAGAAGAGAAGAAAGAAAAAAACGATGCCTCTCAGCAGAGACCAATCGTGTTGTTGGAGAGAGGGAAGCCTTGATCGGAACGGTGCAGATTCCGCAGGCGATCGTTAGGTGGTGACGTTTTGGTGGGAGAACGCTATCCACCACCCCAGGAACTGCCAAGGCAGAGAATGCCGAGGGTAGGCCGGGGGAGGGGGTTTGTTAAGAATGGGGCTCTTTTTCTCCCGTTGAGAGCGTTGAGAGGACCAATTTTAAACTTTGGACTCGTAATCAGTGGGTAATTACAGGTCTCTCTGCAAAGGGCCTCTCGGGGCGTCTGATAGGGTGGAGGAATGACGAGGGAATCCAAGCCTCGGAAAAGAGGACGACAAGTGAAAGAATGCAGGGACTGGCCGCTTATTGAAGATGCAGATTTACAGAGGTACTCTATTAGGCGGACGGCATCTGGTCTGCCTGCGTCGTTGGCGAAGAGAAAAAGCCACCAGCAAGCAACAAAGCATGACGGATGATGATGGATGGCCCGCGCCGGTCCAGCCTTAGCGCCGACATGTGCATGGCCATCTGACCGCTCCATACTACATATGCAAGTCCCAGGTGACGGCTGGTGACCTACCTAATAAGCGGCGGCCCGCCCCCCCAGACTAATACGCTGATGCCTGACTGGCCCGGCATGGTTGGTCCTCTACTCTTATGACCACTGCGGGGAGATCGTGGGGGAGTCGGCCGAAGCGACGACTTACTGGATTTGATATATCAGAAACGAACAAGAGTCGCCGGGGCGGGGGGCAGGGGAGGCAGGGCCAACAGGACGGATCTCGCTGGCCCGGGCTCATGTGTCACGTTTTGCGACGAAGCACATTCAACAATACTGGTACCAGTAACCGGCTGAAAAGGGCTTCAGGCCGCGTTATACATGGAGTACTTGCTTTTCCGATGCATGTTATGCTCTCTCTGGGCTGAGCTGAATGCGAGACAGTGGGTTGACTTTGATGGCCGCACCCCAGTCTCGACGCAGCTTGACGCGCTGTTTGCATGTCCGTATGCCACTCTGCCCTTCTTCACATGTCTGCCTGGGTTGGGGCTGCGAAGGGGCCATCGCTGCACGGGCTGTATAATAACCTCTACTATAATGTCTCGTACAGTTGCTCAGGTTTTCGAGTGCGTCCCGAGTAGCTGCATGGCAGCATGATGATGACGCGGAAGAAGCACAAACGACAATGTTATATTTCGTAAAGTAGACGAATTGACTCGGCCTAATGCACCCATGCAAGAAAAATAAAAGCAGTCGCTGCAGTTAAATGCATAGAAATATGCTCCGTCATCCTCATTCCGCTTGGCAGTCCGCTCCATCAGTTGCCTGCAACCCATCCCTCAATACTGCCAGAATAAAAAGGGCAAGCACCCCCCCTTCGCTGGTAAATTGTTGTTCAAGAGCCCCTTGTTGGGTTGCACTCGATATGCTATGCTGTAGATGCAATATGCTTCGTCTCCAAGTGACGTCGCGCCTCCATCATGACGCCAAACACCCCCATGAATATAAACATTATAGATCTGACATGACGCTATTTGGTTTTTTTGCTTTGTCGAAATAATATCGGAGATCCAAATGTTCGACGGGCGCAATTGATTCCTGCTCGAGCATTCGTAGTGCTACCAGTCGTCACATCTGTGACGTATTTTCCAATTGCGCCTGACCTCGGTCCTACGTTAAAAAATGATATTCGAAGTGCAGCACATTCCGATGTAACATGGCTGAATAAAACTTCTGTCGATAATGCTGAACCCCCGTTTTATAATTTCGAACGAGTTACTCATAGCAGCATGTTGTTGAGCTCGCCTGCCTATCTGGCTTCGGCGCTGCATCGGGCTGGTTCGTGACCCGAGCATGGGCGGTTGGGGCTGTAGCTCTGCTTGCTGTCGTTGTCTCCCACTGTCCGACATTCTTCATCTCACAGCAGCAGAGGTACGCTCAGCATGCAGCCTCGCCGCCTCGGTACCGTCATCGCGGGTATTCTCTTGGAACCAAGGGTGCTGCAGCGCTTCTCTTGCCGTGATCCTGTTGTTGGGGTCAAAGGCAAACATCTTGTGAAGCAGGTCTAAGAAGCCTGATAGAAACGGATTTGTCGGCGGGATGATATCCTACTACCGTGTTAGCAGGCCGGAAAAAAATAGCCCATCTTTCGCCGGCATCACGAACCTCCAACTTCTTCATATTATTCACAAATCGCCTCGATGCTCTTGTCGTGTCCGTAACTGGATATTCGAGTTTGAGACGCTTGAAATAACTGTGTGATAGTTAGTAAAGACCACCACGACTTGACGTATGATGAGCAGTGGATGAATGATGCAGGACTTACTTGATTGTGCCAGGCTTCGCGGACTTGAAGGCTTTGTTTGCTCTTTGCACCAATGCCCGGTCAATCGGGCGACCGCAGACGGCTTCCATCATAGCAAGGTGCTCTCTGTTCTCATGTGTCTGGAACAAAGCGTCGCCTGTGAAAAGTTCGACCAGGATGCACCCTATACTCCAGATATCGCATGGATATGACCAATCGAGGCTGAGAATCACCTCTGGGGCTCTGTAGTGCCTAGTCGAGACCACCGAGCTGTGATACTCGTCTTCAAATGTTGCGGAGCCAAAGTCAATGAGGCAGATGTCTGGTTTCAGCAGAACTCGTCTTTGCTTTACTTGTCGACAAGTTGCTGTTGAGACGGAAGGGATGTTGCGGTTGTAGGTAAAGGCCTGGTATGTAGCGCTGTGAAGAAGAATATTTTCAGGTTTCAAATCTGTGTGAACAAGTTTGAGATCATGTAAGACTGTTCGAGTCTCGTCAGTTTTGCTTCGGAGAGAGCCGCTCGGAGTCACTTACAAGCAACGCTAGTGAGCAACTGATGGGCCATGCTCTGGATATGGCTGTTAGGAAATGGTGCAAAATTATTCGCTTTAAGGAAATCGAATATACTCGAGTCCAGCAGGCCCATGGTGATGCAAATGTGGCCTTTGTAGTCAAAGCTGTCTCGGGGATGAATGCACCTATATCGGTTTTCTGGATCGTTACTTCGTAGCGTTTGGAGGACACGCAGTTCGATTCTCGCGGCATCTCGGTATTTTTGTATTGATCGGATGATTTTCAGGGCAACGTGCTCTTGTCGGACCATGTCGTAGGCCTTGACAACCTTACCAAAGGTGCCCTGGCCGAGAAGTTTCTCGACTCGATCTGTAAAATCGTACTCGTCAGGACCTCTTTCTTCTTCCTCTTCTTCTTCTTCTCTTTGCGCCGTGAGTTTGTGTTGATGCATTTCTTACATTGCCGTCCGACACGTTGCTCGGGGATAATGATAAAGTGCCCGTCCTCATCATCAACAGAGGCGGCACTGCTATGGCTCTTTTCCTGAGGACTGTTAGGAAATGGCTTGTGGTGTACTTGTTTCGAGTGTTTGTAAACATACATCATGAACGACTCGAATCTCGGCGTTCAAAACTCTTCGAGCGGGCACACGCGGGGGCTTGTAATCTGCGTATTTTGATCTCTTGGCTGAGGCGACACTTTGGCTGGAGCTTGGTGTGTCGTCGGGGCGATCGCCGACTCTCCGTCTTTTCCGACCGAGATTCGACTCGGAGTGGCTTGGGTATAAACTCAACCCATTCGCGGTGCCTTTGCCGACCGAGCCGGCGTCCGAACGCTCCTGTGCCTTTCGCTTTCTCGCGCTCGAGAGACCGGCCTCGGTGGCCGAGGCTGGCAGCCCCGGTCTGGTGGCGGTATGGCTCGTCGTAGGATCGGGAGAGTCCTCAATGACAATGACCTCCTTGGGCAAGCCATTCTTGTAAAAGGTGTTCCAGTCGGGCTGGCGAGGTGCCCGTTGAGGCGCGCAATTTGGGGCGCTCGGCCGGTGCTGCGGAGCGACGGCTGCAGACATGGCCACAAGTCGGTGTTTTTGTTTTCCGAATTTTTTTCAGAGACTTTTAAGTCTTGATCATGGTGAATTCGCTTCGCACGGTCCAAAAAAAAAAGGGTTAGAAGAAGGCCATGGCCAGGGTTTCTCTGTATTCGATCGTGGATATGGGCTAGGATCGGATGATGGATGGCACATACCTACCTCGATAGCGAGCGGATTAAGTTTGACCCGCCAAAATGCTGGCAGCGACCACGAACCGCCCGAGGCGCAGCTCATGGGCAAAGCACAATATTGTAAGAGTCCAACGTCTAACTAATTCATACAAGGGGGTAACGAGACAAGCGAAAGTTGACCATGGTAAGTATCTATTGAATGGATTTTTGGTGATTTTTTTCTGCTCACTTTGAGGTGGTAATATTCCTTATTTCATTTGCCGCGCAACACCAGGTGCAACTCAGCAATTGCCAGCCCACCGCTATACTGATAGTGTGCGCCCTGGTTGGTCGTAGGCAATAAAGTATAACTCAGGTTATTAAGGAGGGGTCAAGGCTAGCAATTCCGATTGTACATGCACATTGCAACACAATAGAGAGAGCCACTGACAGCCGAAGATGATGAGAAAAAAAAGATAAATAGCCTCGAGCATTCAGCCGACGGTCGCACTCCCCATTGAACCAAGACACGCAAGAGATCTGGGACCTGCAAAGGATCTGGCCTGAAAAAAAAACGAGGGGCTGTCTTCCAAGGCTGGCCGTTGTCGCACGCGGGCCTTGTTCAGCACGTTCCGGTACTGATACATCTCAGCTCATATTCACAGGGTTCCCGGCATTTCGACATGACGCATGAATATAGAACGGGTCAACTTTTCTTGGGGGGTTCTTCCAGATACTTGACACGCTCCTTTCAATGGCCTTATAAAAGATCAAGACACATTATTTGCCCTGAGAGGCATGCAAGAACCGGCCGCCGCCACCGGGCACTAGAAGCTATTTTCGCTACGACACGCCCATCGCCAACATTCCGCACAAAGGTAGGTCGGCCAGCAGCCTTGTTTTTAGTCGTAGCGAAAAAAAGGCTGGCTAAATGATAAATACCTCTCCGATTTCCTGTTTTCTCTGGAAACATGGCTATACTTGGGGAAGGCTTGCTTTCACCTGCGTCTCTGTCCCCCTCGTCGGCTGTAATTATCTCCTCCCTGTCATCTTCTGCGGTTTTCTTCGCATACTTTCAGTTCTCTGCTGCGTCACTTCCAACTACCGTTGCCTTCTGCTTTTCCCTTTCTCTTTGGTTTTCCTCAACAGTATACGCCAGATAAACATGGCTTCCCTTTCGGATATTCTGGTCACCACTTCGGACCAGTACCACCGTAAGCACCGTTGACAACGGCCTCAATACTGAGCAAGCACGCTAATAGACCTAATTAGCTCCGCGGATCACCAAAGACAAACCGGAGATTCCAGCCATAATCGCTCTGATTGTCATGGTATCTATCATGGGCTCTGCCTCCATAGTATTCCACAGAATGGGCTGGCAGGAGAGAACATCTCGACGTCTGATCTTTCTTCTCTCGTCCATCATGGCAGTGTCATCAGCGCTCTCTTACCTGGCCATGGTTTCAATGTACGGCACGGGATACAACTGCGAGATTCTAAACCCAACGTCAATTCCATCGTATGAGGCGACCGAGCTGTATTGCCGCATGACCTTTGGCACCCAATCTCTGGACTGGTTTATTACCTCCACGATTGTAATCATACAGCTCTCCTTGCTGGCTGGTTTGAACGGCGCCACAACCTTTGCAGGTCTCGTTTCAAACGTTTTTCTATTTGCATGCGGGAGAGTGGCATCAGACCGCTACCGCCTGCTGTCCAATACTCGTATCGCGTGGACAGTTTTCGCGACAATCTTCTTCTGTTTTGTCGTGTGGCAGGTAGGCGTGAACAGCCTCAGAGCTGCCAAAAGCCGCGGTGCCGCTTTCCAGAAACCATTTTCCCGCCTTCTCGAATATGCGCTGCTCACGTTTACTGTCCAATACATGTAAGCCTCTACTATATCTATCTCTATTGGTGATCCGCTAACAGCGTTGGAGCATCTTCATGGTGGCACATGTGTGGGGAGTCGTGTCCACAAACACCGAAATGATTGCCTTCATCATTGCCGATGCACTATTTAAGCCAGTCTTTGGTTTTTGGCTGCTCAATTCGTATGCACGTATTCCGGACTTCCAATTTGAACTCGAGGGATATTGGTCCGGGGACAGCACTAGAAATGGACCGAGCCTCCTTACTCATGCTGATGAGTGAAATAAATGCCTAGAGCCAGCGTAATAGCCCGTTTGGCGTCTGAGACAATCTAGAGTACACAATACATAATATCCAGGCTTGGGCCGCGCAGCACCGCGTCTTAGTGAGTGGCGTCGCCTGTCCTTACTCGCTGCTTTGGCACCAGCCAACTTGCAGCACACGGCGCGCGCCATTGATACAATTGCAGCCTGATCTGGCTGCTCCCAGTGGATTTAGTATACCTCTCAAATACTTTTTACTCTGCTATTCCAAGTATCCATGGTCATAGATTCGAGCATCGAGCCTTGGCTATTGAGACGAGGATTTTACTTTGACGTCCTTACTATGTGCTCGAAAAGGCACAGAAGCAGATGAGAGATCATCTATCGTCAAATAAATAGGGAATCAAGTATATTGTGGTATCTCATTATTTTGCATTTCCATAAGCTAACGGTGCACTTCTCGCGTCTCGTTGTGCGCTGCCAATTCTGCTGTATAGCTCTGCCTCGGCGGCTGCGCGGCGAAGCTACCCGTCGTTGATATCGCACTCGTACGGTGGCCAACGCCTCCAGTCTGCAGGTTTTGCGACCAACGAGGATCTGAGGGCGTCATTGACGACCTCTGGGACTGTTGCAGTGCCGGACTGGGCTGCGGCGAAGGAATGCTGCCAGGATTCATATACATGTAGTCCCCAGGCAGCTCGAGCACCGTAGATCGCTCTTTTGGCTCTGGAGGGCGTGGCTGGTAACTTTGGACATATGGTTGCGGAGACTACTGGGAGAGAGGTGGCGATTGCGGAGGAGGCGGTGACACGGAGTTTGGGTTGTAAAACGTCGAGGTGTGGCCCAGCCTTGGCGAGCCGAAGCTGCCCATTGGCGAGAGTGGCATTGAGCCTCTAGCCAGGCTGGATCGGTCGTTGGGGTTGACCGTCTTTAGCTTTCCGTTTTCAAACATGGCCTGCAGGGCGCCAGAGTCCAGCAACTCGGCCTTCTTGATGATGCGATCTACCATGTCCTTGCATGCCTTTTGCAGCTCCGACTTCACAAAGCTCATCATGGCAATGTTGCATTTGATCTCGGCCTCTTGGCGGAGATAGAGGCCGGTCGACGGGATCCCCAGGTCCTCCATCCCAAGCTCGCGCTGCTCCGGCGGCTCGACGCCTGGCTGGTTGCCGCCGATGCGGTACTTGTTTCGCAGGTCGACGCTCATCGGGGCGTAGATGTGAGTTTGCAGGCCCCAGGGCATGTCGTGGAAGCAGCCGTTGAACGTGATCTGGCCGGACCCTAGCTTGCCCACGCCAGGAATGAACTGCACCCTCTGGGTGATCTCGTACCATGTGCTGTAGTATTCGTCGGCGGCGGCATTGCGAGGCGCCGAGATTGGCCTGTGGCTGAGCACCAGCGGATTCAGCGCAATCACTTCGCTGTGCGATTGCAGAATGTCGAGCGCAAGTTGCCGGGGGATATAACTCGGAATCGGCGTGACGACCGTGTAGGTCTCCTTCTTGCGCAACATCTTCCGGAAGCTCTGCGCTGCGTAGAGCGCAGACACTGCTAGAGTTCAGCTCTTCGTCGGGCACCAACTGGCTCCGGATGTTGTGTTGTGTGCTGTAATTGTCTTTTAGCGACGCAATCTGTCTCTAGCGGAAATGCTCGCTCCTAGTGTGTGCGATTCTATTCTGATTCCAAGTATATATCAAGATGTATCCGGTCGCAGTAGGGAAGCAAAAATAAGAAGAAAAAGATACATTTTCTACCATGACTAGCGAGATGTCAGCCTTAATACAGCCTGAGCGGTCCCGACCGACCGTCCTACCCTTGCTATAAGCAGCGCCATCTCTCAGGTATAGTAGTGACGTGGATCCCAGAAGCTCAGGAATATGTTTGCCCATTAGTGTAAGCGCGGATCCGAAAACAGCGCCCACTTGAGCCATGCAACAGTTAACTAGCCCAAGCCAGATGGCGCTCTGATCCAATAATATCAGACTGCGGCGCAGCCTAGCTGTGCTCAGCCCCTCTCAACAGAGAGCTGACTGGAGGGGGGGCCAACACCAGGGCAAATGCCTTGCACGTCTCAACGAGCCTCACGCCAACGGGCGATGAAGAGCTGTCTGATGGTGTGCTTCGAATGATGGAGGGTTGGCGCCGCCGATTATTCGCCAGTCCGCGTCCCCCGAGGCTGCCGGGACACGCAATCGAAGCTGTGATGGCATGGCCGCATCATCAAGCTTAATAAACGTGCGGAGGACCTTTTATGCTCCGTGCCCGCTTTTCAGCGTGAATTTCCTCAAAACTCATGCCCTCTTTCATCTGGGGCTTTTCCATCTAGACAACACATTGTTGAATCAAAAAAGAATAAAAGCAAGTCCCCATCCAGCCAAGAATGAAGCTGAGCACTATTGCCCTCTCCGTGTGTGCCACTGGCGTCGTCGCCGCCACCCCACACAAGCCGTCGTCCCAGGCGCATCAGCCAGCCGGCGCGGGCGGCGACGACTTGCCCTGGTGGACGGGCGTGGCCTCGTTGGGATCATCAGTCCCTGGTGCCATTCACACTGTAGGCGAGGCCATTCAGCGCTCCACCGCGGATGCCGCAGCCAGCGCGACACGGGAGATTCGTGACAAGGCTCTCGAAGCGCTCGAGAGCCTTGATTATCCCAAGTCCGGAAAGGAGGACCCCAAGCTCACCATCTACCAGACCCTGCAGGAGCTCGCCGGCGCCGGCGAATTCACCAAGCTGCTGGATGAGTTCCCTAAACTCATCGACACTCTCAACAGCACAGACAGCGAGCATACTCTTTTCGTGCCGCTCGACAGCGCTTTCGATAAAATCCCCGACAAGTTTAAAAAGCCCAGCCGTGAAGTGCTCGACAAGTTTCTCCACTATCATGTCGTCTCTGGTGCCAAAAAGGCTGTGGACGTCCTGACGAGCTACACTCTTGAAAGTGAGGCGCGGGAGCGCGGTCTGGGTGGCGAGCACCAGCGCATACGAGTTGGTGCAAGCTTGGCCGGAGTTACACTCAATGGATACTCCAAGATCAAGGCCGTGGACATTGTAAGATCTCGATTACATCAATTGAAACCTACTCTAAAAAAATCGGACGCTAACGCCTCTTCTTTCAGAAAACCACCAACGGAGTGATTCATACCATCAGCGACGTGCTCGTGTCACCACCGCCACTTGGTCCAATTCTGACATTCTTTCCGTCGTACTTCTCGACGCTGCTTCTGGCCTACGAAAAGACTGATTTTGTCAAGTTTGTCCATGGCCAGCATATTGCGGGCAGCACCTTGTTTGCTCCGAATAACGATGCCTTCAAGAGCCTCGGCGCCAAGGCCAACGCCTTCCTCTTCAACACCAAGGAAGGTGTCAAGTATCTAGAAGCGATTCTCAAGTACACGATTGCGCCCAACGCAACCGTGTACAGTGACGCTTTTTACGATAAGAGAACCAACTCGGCGGAGCACGAGGCAGCGCACCAAGATCACTATAGCCTGGATACATTTCTACCTGGCGCATCCATCGGTGTTGACATTGCCACCGTTTTCGGATTCCGCGTCATCAACGTCAACGGTTTCACTGGTGTCAAGTTCCACGACGCCGTCGGCAGCAACGGGGTGATTCATGTCGTGGAAAAGATCATCTTCCCCCCACACAATGGGAAGCATGCCCAGACGCAGGACATCAGCGTAGATGAGCTGAAGGAGAGGCTTGGCCCCTATGTGAATGTAGAACAAGAAGAGGCTTCCTCGGAGGAGTTGTAAACACCGCTCGCTGTGCGGGCTCGAAACGGCTATTAGCACCCCTAGATCTTCTATTCAATGATAATTCTCCACTCTGACTATAATTAGCATCATGCTATGTGTTCTAGTCCTGGTTTAGAACCTTTACATCGTTTGCCTAGTTGTCGTATTATCTCTGATTACTATCATTCATGCTCTTGAATTAATCAAAATAGACTCGGTTGCTAAGCGTATCCAAGACCAAGAAAATGCCAGTTTCCCTCAATCTTAAACTATGTGAAAAGACAGATCTACGATGTGCATATGCGATAGACACACAAATTGCACCCTGTCTTCCCGTCCACTTGTGGAATCCGTACGGCCTCCAACTGACTGGCATTTACTGTCTGCAGCGCGTTTTAATCAATCCGAAAGTCGAGCGTTTCAGATGTTTCTAGACGATTTCGTGGCACGCGTGGCATGATCGCTTCAAATGTGAAAGATGAAAAATGCTCTATCCAGACTGCAACTCAAGGGAGAACTATTGCACGTACTCAAATTCAAAGGCTTTGGCGTCATTTCTGTACAGCGAGACGTGAAAGCTCCCGCTCGAGGCCACTTCTCAACTTGCGTATTCAGGTCCAGATAAAGAGATATTACTGACGGCAATCAAATTCACTGACAACACTTGGCACCCCTCTAGTCTGAAGGGCTCTCTCACTGCGGGTATTTACTCGTGCAAGCAGTGAGAGTACCACCGCATATACCAAGAGCAAGTTGAGAATGCATGGCAGACCATGGTTCGCGTCATATCATCAGACGACACTCGGGCGAATGGGGTGAACGAGGTAATGCTCCGATCAGAACGATTACGGACCCAACCAAGAGATCGACTGGGAACAGGAGCACGGCTGTCTTGCTCGGAGACTTGGGAATGCAGTCAACTAATGTAATTGAGAATACTTTCAACACCTCATTTCGCCTCTGACAGCTGCTTTAAATTTTCTTGCAGCTCTGCCGCACTCTTTGCAAATTGCTCGTCCAGCGCAGCTCCGGAATAGCGACCCGGCAGCCACCAAGGCGCGACATTGTCCGCCACGCGCTCGAGACAACGCGCCGTTTCCCAGTCGGACGTGCTGATGCCCGCCGCCGGGGTCGCTATGCCTCTTGCCTCCAGCTCCGCCAGGTACTGCCTGTACAGGTGGTCGGGCCAGTCGCCCTCGTTGCCCACGGCGTCGTTGAGGAACTCCTCCACCGGCCGAAAGAAGCCCGCAAACTCAAAGTCGACGATTCCCGAAATCTCTGGGGGCGAGCCCGCTATGAGAATGTTTCTTGGTGACAGGTCGTAGTGTGTGAATACGAAGCTGCCCGACTCGCTCTGGGGCTCGGGCATCGAGCCGCACAGCCGCGGTAGTCTCGCAGTGATGAACCGTCTTATTTCGGAGGCGAGGTGCCGGTTTTGTGAGTATTCCTGGGAGCCTTCAAGTTGCCTGAGCTTTTGCTCAATCTTGAGGGTGTACTGCTGAGTGACACTGGTGATTGGTGTCGTGATACGGAGCTCGTCAACCAGGATACCTCTAATTACAAGATTGTGTGGCTCCGGGCCCGAGTTGTTGGTGATTGTAAAATCTGGCGCGGAAGCGTGCACCTGGTCATGGAATTGTATATTTCCAATATGTTTTTGAGATGGAATTTTTGCTCTCCAGTTCGCAGCTATGCCGGCAAGCTGGCTCATAATGTTCAATCTTGTCGATTCATCAAGGTCGCAAGCCGACAAGGGTTTTCCGGGAAGTCGTGACATCAGAATCCATCCACCGTGTCGTTTTTCATGATCCGGAATTGATAGAGTGATGCGTTTCCTCTCCGGCCCAGACGGATTCGAAAGTGTAACGTTGACGCCATCCCCAGACCAGGCGAGTACAGTTGGCGTTGGAATGTCAGGGCAGTACTGGCCTAGTATCTCGATGCATCCAACCTCATTCTGGACTTTATCTTCAAAGAAGAACCGCCCGTTGGCCTTCAGCACAAGCTCCCGCTCTGTGGCATCTGTCTCGCGGAACACGGAGCTTTGACCTACGCGACGAACCCGGAGAAAATAGAGCCGATTGTTGTAGCCTTTGTTTGTTTCAAGTTCAGAGTATGAGACGAGCTCAATTCCGGGAAATGCACTGCTGATGAGATTCTCTATTGTTTTGGGGGCAACATGCACATTGTATCGCGGCTCATAGGGAGGAGTCTCTGATCGTGACATTGTCCGTGATGGTCCGTGACTGTGCAGAAGAACTTGTGGGAGATCAATAATAGCTTGCTGTAGACTCTTTTGGTGTTAAGAAGGAACTTGATACAAATGAAGCCATGCGATAGTAGTAGTACCACGTCTTATCCAGGACCCTTTCTCAGCGCAGCTGCTCCGCGCTCTAGGAAGGTATTTAGCGCCTTGCACTCTGCCCGAATGAGTCACGCGGCAAACGGGCAAATTAATCACATTCGACCGCTCTTATAGAATTATTCCTAAGGAGACGAGCCATCTACTGAGAAACATATATTCACAAATCTGCGAGAAATAAGGCTGGCATTATTGTGCAGTGGAGCTATTCGCTCTGTCTCTGGTTCTCCTGCGGTTCTGTTGTCTTCGGGAGTCATGAAGCACAGCTCCGGGAAATATGACCATTTCATCTCATGGTGCATCAGGGTCAGGGCTGTTGAACCATTTCCTTTCCGAGATGCCTTCCGCAGAAAGCTGCACACCAGGTTGCGGCTCTAGTTCGAGCAGAACCACGTCGTTCTTCGGCTTCAAAATGCTACCCGGGACATACAGACTCTGCTGAGGACCAACTTTCCAGTACCTTCCCAGGTTCACCCCATTTACCCACAGAACACCCTTGACTCCCTTGGGAACAGAAAGAAAAGTGTCGCCACTGGGATCAGACGATGCTCCCTTGGGCAGGTCAAAGGTGCCAGTGTAGAAAACGGGGCCGTCGTCCTTCTTGATCGTGTGTTGTCTATGAAGGTCCGATGGAAGCTCTGACAATGGGATCGAGTACGTGGCCCAAATTTTGAGGACGCTCCCTCCAACGGAAACATTGCCGACAATTCCCTTGACTTGCTCCTTGAGACGTTGGCGCACGTCGACACGGCCGAGATTCTCAACAAGGATCCGAAGCGTATCGCCCTTCTTCAGCGCGACCTTAACGGAAGAAGGCGTCTTGTAGATGGTGTCAACCACACCAGTGCGCACCCCATTAACATAAACTATCGCGCGGTCACGAGCACCATCGCCAATAGCCACCTGGCCCTGTACATCCTTTGTCACAGTGTGCTCGTAGAGGACGTAACCGTAGGCTTGGCCCAAAGCGTCCATGCTTATTGGGTCGTCGGCCTGGCGAGTTGCCTTGTCTTGTAGATCAAACAGTGCGGCAGCTGGCGTGAGCTCGAATTCCGGGACTGTAGCTCGTTTGGGAGTGGCGGGAACCTCTGGAATACTGCCGGCGGGCACGTACTTGGAGATCATCTCTCGTAGCTTGAAGTAGACGTCAGTGGGCCGGCCGCTCTCATCAAGCGGCGCGCCGTAATCGTAGCTGGTGGTCACAGCGGCCAAAGGCCCGTCATCTCGAATTCCTCCGTTTTCAAAGCCAAAGTTGGTGCCTCCGTGAAACATGTAGATGCTGAAAGAGTATTTTCCGGCAAGAGTCCAATCCAGGTCACCGACAGCTTTGGCAATACCAGTTTGCGACCCCGAAATCTGCTGGTGGGCGTAGTTACTACCCCATTGGTCGATCCAAGTTATGTAGTATTCCCCGTTCAGCTGAGGGCCGAGGCTTGTCGGATCGGTCACGTACTTATCGCGAGCTGCAAAGCCAGACTGGGAATCGCCGTCAATGACGGCCAGGACCCCATGAAACTGGCCACCTTCAAGGTACGATTTACCGCCACCGTCATTGGTGTACAGGCAAACATCAAAGTTGTCGCGAAGCATGGCCGCCATAGCTGCAAGGTACTTCTTGTCTTTGCCAAAGCTACCGTACTCATTCTCAAGCTGTGTCATCAGGATGGGCCCGCCCTGGGTAATCTGAAGTTTCCCTAGCTCTTTACCAAGGCGATCAATGTAGGCTTTAGCAGCGTCGAGGAACGGGCCGTTATTCTGGCGCACTGCCATCCCCGGAACTTGGCTGAGCCAAGCCGGGAAGCCGCCCCAGTCGCGCTCGCCACAAATGTAGGGCCCAGGTCTCAACACCACCTTCAGACCTTCTTGCTGCGCTAAGCGGAAGAACGTGGCAACGTCATTGCGGCCTTGGAAGTCCCATTCACCAGATCTGGGTTCGTGCATGTTCCAGTAGAGGTAGCTGAAGATGGTGTTCAAGCCCATGGCGCGAGCCATTTTCAGTCGATGCACCCAGAACTCGGGAGGGATTCGTTGAGGGTCCATTTGACCGCCGATAATTTGATACGGTTTTCCATTGAGAAGGAATTCGTGTCGATTGTAGCTAAAGTTGCCGGGAGTGTAAGTGTCTTGAGCAACCACTGCGACAGACAGTGCTGAAAGGGCAGTCAAAGCTCCCCAGAGGAATTTGACCATTGTCTCGTGAAAGCCTAGCTATCAAGGGTCCTATAAAAGAGGTACAAGCGTAGTGCTATACGCCCACTGTAATGTCGAGAACAGAAAACTCGAGGCTGTGAAGCGCGATGGCGACCTTTTAAGTCGCGTTATTGAGAGCTGCTAGTTTCATGACTAATTGTGGGAGTTTCCACCGTTGCATCTTGGGACGCACCATAGAAGTGACTTTGCAACAAGACAGAATCATCACCTTCCAAGTTGGTGAGTGCAGACGCCACCAACTTCCTCGGTAGCAACTAGCGGGACACGGCACTGGCACGGCAGATTGGGATAGTGCAGTGGAGTCTGATCTGTAGCCAGCCTAAAATGATCGCCAAATCGAACAGTAGGACAACGCCCTGAGCCGTCGGGCCAAGTCTCTGGCCGTATGGTTGATAAGCGGTTAGCAGTCAGGTATCATTTTCGCATAGTGGCGGACGGTTTTCCGTAAGCAGTGGCAACGAAATTCGCAGCCCGACGTGAAACCACAAAGAAAAACAGTCGAATGCGGATATGGCCGCTAATGTATATTTGTTTCGGATCATCAATCGTATGAACGCTCTTGTTGGTGGCAATGCAGTCCGGGGTTGAGGGTTGCATACGTACCACTCCACCCAACAAGGTGATGCGGCGATGTCACCAGGCGTGGTGAGAGGCAAAAAGCGATTCCGTGATCGACTGCAAAATAGACCATTAAAGGAAGTAGGAAGGGGGGCTGTTGATGCTACGTTGGAGATAGAACAGAGCTGAGAGTCACAATACTATCGTATCTATACCAGAGTGACCGTCTCCCGAGCACGCGACCTAAGTACTAGAGTTAAAAATCAAGATTTGGGAAATACAGTGGTCATTGCGAAACCGACTTGACTCTATTTTCATAACCTAATAGTTACTACTAAGTGCGGGGGAGGAACAGGGTAGGTACTGATAGCCCCCCGGCTTATGCGATGCGATTACTACCTAGTGGTCGGTATATCGGGCGGCGGTCGTCTCGCTGCCCATGACAGAATTCTGTGAAAAGCCGAATCGCGTACAAGATGAGTTCATAGATTCAAGCGCATGTGTCGGAGATTGCTAATGTGATGAGTTTATTGGCAATATATATGTGCGGGGGAGAAAAAGCCGAGGCCTGATTCTACGGGCCATCGTCAAGCCCGACGGCTAATAAAAGCTGCTAGCCCTGATACATGTCCTCCATGTCGTTACTAATGACCTCTTACTCGACGCCAACCAGATGCTCGATTGACAAATTTCACCGAGGCGAGTCTAGTCGGGATCGGGCTGGTATCATGCCCGGATACTGCAACGTTGCAAAACCCTACGCAAGGTATTGCCGTGATTTACAAGGACAGCTGCTGAACAATCCAAGATCGGCAATCAGGGTGGCGTGCGGGAATTAGGTGACTTGCACTTCACGTGATGGAATTCGCTGCTTGGCTATATATATAGTAATACATTATCTAGATACAGTATATACTATATACTGATCGGCTATCTGTACTTTGTACCACTATTCTGCTGCCTCTCTCGTTAACGTAGACTGATACTTCTATGCGTTCTGTAATATCTCCTTATTGGCGCTATGCTTTTGTAATTTTCAATGCTAGAAAATAGGTACCGCCTGCTAGCGGGGTTAGATTATATCCGTTCTCCTAGGGTTAGTGCCTCAAAGAACCCCGCTAAATATTATGCGATTGCTATTACTGTGCGCTGCGCCTAGGGCCGCTTATCGATCGGAATTATTACCGCGTAGCGCACTAATATTCCCTATGCCCTAACGTGTGGTAGCTTAAGGGTAGCCCGCGGTAGGGGAGAGGGGATGTGGGAATAATTTTGAACCCTAGGCATAGGCACGATAATCGAACGATTTGGTCTAAGCTTCTTTACTATGATGTATAGCCTTTATATTAAGTCTTCTAGCTAAATTAGGTATAGACCTATCTTAGAGGCTAGTAGCTACTAGCAAATTGCCCGAGCTAGATCTATTTTGCTAATACCTAACTAACTATTTATTACCTTATTTTTGTTATAGAGATAGAAGATTATATAGAAGTGCTAGTAAGAAGCCTTAACCTTTTTCTTATAAGATCCTGCTAGACTTCCCTCAAACGCTTACTTCTAATAGTGCCTAGCTTATAACGTCTTCTAACACCTCTTTCCGTCTATATCGCTTATCGTGCCGCATATGCGCTCGTGCCTGACTATTATGGCCGGTAATACTCCCGAACTGACTTGCCTGGAGAAGCTCCTGACGGAGCTAATTTAAGCGATTGTGCATCTCCTTCGACTGTGGGACCTCAAAGGGTTTTCCCCGCACTAGCAAACGGCTCAGGCAAGCCTGTCTGCTAATCCTCTTCCGCGATGTGAAGTTTTCATTCTCCCTGGACGGCATCCTCATCGGCTGATAGTGCTAGTAACCCTAGAAATATGAATATAGTGATTTTTGCGCCGGCAGTGTTGTTAGCAATTCTAGGTTTTGAGCACCTACTTTCTGCCGATATGCTAGTAGCGGCAGGCCAAAGTATGCCAGTAGCTACGAGCTGCTAGTAGTGGCTGTCTAGACGGTACTACTAGCCGATAGTTGCTAGTATATGGGTTAAGTAAGATATCAGTAACTAGTAGTTGCTAGTAGAGCTATTAGCTAAGTTACTAGGCTTATCCCTATACTAATAAGTTTAGAACTAGTTTTGCCCGTAGAGTAGTACTAATATATTACTAGTACCTTCTACTTAGCGTACTAGCCATATAGTAATTCCTAGTAACTACTACTACTATAGTAACTAGCACTGCTTATTACTAGTGCTTCTTCCTGTAGACGTGCTAATAACTAGTGCTAGGGGCTAGTATAGCTTCCTTTTACGTACCTACCTCATTACTAGCATACTAACGTATACTAGTGCTAGTAACGTGGATTATGTTTCGACGCTAATCTCTAGTGCTAAGTAGCGTTAGGGGAGGTAGTGCTAGTTAGTACTTTAGAGGTATCTACTTCGAAAAAGTTCGGAATACTAATAGAGATAATATAATATACTCGTGTGTAGCGACCTATACTACTATCTAACTAATTAGGCTTACCGTTATGTAAATCCTATCGAGCTACCTACGAATAGGCTAAGTACTATCGTAACTTCATAATATAAGTATTATAGTGACTTAAACTTCTAAACAGCGGGCACGCTATATTACCTAGCTATGCGCCTACTTCGACTCTCTTCGAGCGGTTATGGTTAGAATAGAACCGCGTAAAAATGTAGCTTAAAGAGGTAACGTGGAGAGGTAGCGTAGAGAGGTAGCGTGGAGAGGTAGCGTAGAGAGGTAGCGTGGAGAGGTAGTGTGGAGAGGTAGGTGGAGAAGAGTAGGGTTTAGTCTGCTGGTAGGCAGCAGGCGATCGCTGTGGGAAGAAAGCGACCGCTATGGGAAGAAAGCGACCACTGTGTTAGGGAACACGGCGGCAGCTGTTTGTGTCGGGAAACACGGCGACCGCTTCAGGGGATACGGCGGCCGCTGTCAGCAGGGAACACGGCGGTCGCTGTGTGTGTCAGGGAACATGGCGGCCGCTGTGTCAGGGAACGCGGCGACCGCTGTCTGTGTCGGGAAACACGGCGGCCGCTGTCTGTGTCAGGGAACACAGCGACCGCTGTGTCAGGGGAGACAGCGACCGCTGAGTGTAGCACAACAGGGACTGCTGTGTCAGAGAAGACTAGGTGCTCTGAATAACACGGGGGCCATCCCCTAAGAAAGACAGCGACGGAAGTGCTAGAAGCCTGGAAAGTCAGCAGAGAAGGGCCGCGTGGAAAGGCAGCGCGTGGAAAGGCAGCGCGTTGAAAGTACTGGGCAGCTTGCAACGCGGCGACAGTGGTAGCCTAGAAACCGCACTGTTATAGGCGACTATCATCCGCTGAATGGCTCTATTAGTCGATGATTACCACTGACGCTAGCACGGCTAAGACTATTTAGCACTGATCCTCCCTGTCATTATTAGTTTTAAATTTGCTATAGTAGCTATACGGATACATACTCTGTAATTATCAATAGCCGCGTAGGTAGCTTAAAATATAGAATCCACAAGATAAGAGAATCAATAAACTAAGAACAGATGAGTCAGAGAGGGTAGTTGAGAATTAATGTGAAAAATTAGGAGAATAGATGAGTAAGAGAGGGAAATTAAGAGTTAATATGAGAAATTAAGAGAATAGATGAGTAAGAGATGGTATGTAAGAATTAATACAAGAAACTAAGAGAATAGATGAGTACGCGAGGGTAATTAAGAATTAATGGGAGAAATTAGGAGAATAGATAAGTAAGAGGGTAATTAGGAATTGATGTGAGAAATTAAGGTAATTAAGAGAGGGGGCTCAAGAATTAATAGAAGAAATTAAGCGAATTGAGTGCGCAGACAGTTCGGTCGCAACCACCGTTTATTCACCGCCGAGGTGGTGCCTCTACCCGCAGTTCCCTCCCGCAACTTGCCTAACCCGTTGTCCCGCCTTAATCAGTGGGCAGGACTCACCGGCTAGCACGATGCATGAATTTTACTTTTCTAGGCGAAACATCAAATACCGGATGTCCATCGAGTTTCAACTAGAACATTGGAACAGGGCGCAAAGAGGAAGGTGCGGTACAGAGTCGTAACGCGCCATAACGTCTCCTTTTCACCGTCCTCGGACTTGCCATGGTCCGTAACGATACTATGGTGCAGGCACCATGCCAGAGTGTCTGCAGGGACTGTATCCGAATTCTGCAACAAGCAGCTACGCTGTTTGCATCCGAATCGATGCGGAAACCCTCTTTCACGGTGTTTGACACCAAATATCATTCACGATTGACTGCTAACGCGTCTTCTGCAAGCTGTCATTTGTGCTCGCTCCTACATGCAAATGTGCCCCGGCTTTCAGCGCCTCTTTGCTCCGATGAGATATTGGTATTGGCAGTGTCCGAAGCTAGGCATGATCCTCGTGCCGCAACTCTGCAACTAGTTGGCTTCGATAAAGGAAGACTGCAGAGGCAACTGCAATATGGGGACACTTTGAGGATACAACATGGTAGGAGCGCTATCTTCACGCAACCTGGGATACGCTGAAGTGATCACTGATAACGTCGTTCCAGCTGCACATGGAAGTGTCAAAACTCTCGAATCAGCTTCCACCTGGAGTTTGGAAACATTGAATTGCCTGAGGGACTGGCTGCTCGGCTGCGTCTCTTCTCATTTCGACTGCATCAATTTAAGAGCAGTTCGCAAGCTTCCTCGAAGGTTAGTAGATGTCAGGCCAACCGGAGCTGGCCACCAACCAATGAGTGCTATCGGGCAAGACGAGTTCGATCGTCTAAGCCTCGATAATTGTCACGACGTCCGCGTTGTTTCAGCATCAAAGTCTCTACGCTCAGATACAATGTACTTAACCCTCAGCCATAGATGGGGCAGCCCTCCGAGTATATTGCTTACGGCGAAAACATCTTTCCTGCTCGCCGGCGATATTACTCCATACCTTTTGAAATCTGACGATGCATCAGTATTTCGGCACGCCATTCACGTCACCAGGACATTGGGTTTTCGCTATATCTGGATTGATGCTCTATGTATCATGCAAGATGATCACCGGGAAAAAACGGCAGAGATCATGCAAATGGACGAAATCTACTTCAACTCGATGTTAAACATATCTGCAGCAGAGGGGCAGAGCAGCGAAGGGCTAGTATTTGCTCGAAAACTGTCCCACACGAACCCATGCAGATCAACAGTGCAAGTCCCCGATACCCAAGAGTGCCTGGACCTGAAGGTATTTCCCGAGCGATGGTTCCTCCGCCCTGGAGAGGCGCCTTTGAGCAACCGCGGTTGGGTGTTCCAAGAACGAACCCTTGCGCCACGTATTGTGCAGTTTGCCAAGGACCAGGTATTCTGGGAATGTCACTCACTTTTGGCATCAGAGGTTTTGGTGCAAGGGCTGCCGTGTGCGAGAGCTCTGCATTCGACCAAGGGTATCGGACTCAGCCCAGACTTAGGCGATGCATTGCAAATCAGATCAAGATGGTATGAGCTTGTTGAGGAATATTCTCGGACTATGGTCACTTTTCCTGAAGACCGATTGCTAGCCATTTCTGCAATTGCGAAACGGTTCTGCATTGCTATGTTCCTTGACCCTTCGGACTATGTGGCTGGTATGTGGAAGGATGATCTGCCGCTGTCGATGCTTTGGGGGCAAGAACCGCACCTCGGTAGAGCCGGCCCAGAACCAACCAGTATCGGATGTGAGATAAAGTATGCGCCGTCATGGTCCTGGGCGTCCGTTTTGGCTCCTATCGTGATGCTCGACTTCGAAGCTCCATTCGTGCCTAGCACGGAGGTCTTGGGCCTCGCGTTTGCCAGAAAATCCCCCAATTTTTTTGACGGAACCGATTCTTGCCACCTTCATCTGCGCGGCCCACTGACGAAATTTTGCCGACACCTGCGCAATGGCGAAGCATGGGTACAAATCGGCGAAGACGCTAAGTTTCAAATTTTTCACGAATTCAAGATTGAACAAGGCAGTAGTATCATAATTTGGTGGGACACGGTCCGAGAGATTGTTTCTGACGAGTTCTTCCTTCTACACATTGCTTCCGAGCACAGCGTGGACGGACCAATCGAACGCGGGGTCGTGCTTTGCAAAGCAATGGACAAAGGTACATTTTATCGGGTTGGTTCATTTATGATCCCGTTTGACAGTGCATACTCAGTTTTGGATCTTGAGCAAGCTTTCAAAAGCTCCTCACATTTGCTCGATGAAGACGATTTTCTCGAACGCAGGCTAAGCGGAAAATGTGTGATTGACATCATTTGACATGATACGGCGCTAATATTTGCAAGTTCGTATGTCTGCATCAAATCTGTTGATCTTGATATCCATACAAGAGTATTTTCGCTGTGCAGTTACTGATCTGTAAACGTATCGACCAGAAACTCGCGAGCGATTAACAATTTTAAGAAGCTGTGACGAGAGACCGGATTTAGACTGCCAGGGAACGAAGCTTGCTCTCCTGGAGCGCACTATCGTTCATTTATATCTTAATGGCACGGTGGCAATATATATTCGAGCAGACAGTTTGGGAGTTTCAAACAGCAGCCTCAGTGCCCCGCGGTTTTCTCGCGCAACGATGGTGCGAGTTGCCATAAGAAAGACATAAGTACAATGTGCGCGGGCTTTAGACCTTCTTCCGAACAAGAGGGGTTCTGAGAGGACAAGGAACCCCCCATCTGTGGCTTCGGTCGAATCGATTATCAATTGCATGACCCGAAACTTCCGTAGCTCTGACGGGTTAACACGACAGGAACCGCCTTGTAGCTTTGCCGGACGCCTTGATTGAGCACTGCATAAAAATCTCGACGATTGAGAAACAACCTCGTACCGCGCACCTCCTGAGCGAGGCGTCCAAGACAGTTAATGACAATGTGCTGACATATGGTAGCCTGAGGCGCTCCCAAAACCTCCCTTGCGTTTTGGGGGTTGGTGAGGATGGGTATCTAACCGGTTAGGCTACGATGGCTTCACACAAGTGAGCAAGCTGCCGGGCAGCCACTAATTTTACAGTCGTAGCAATTTTCAACTTATTAGCTCCGGATCGCGTTTAGACATAAGCTAAATTGAGAATACATGTAACGTGTAAATAAGGAAAACACCTAAAATATTATAAGTGCCTCGATTACGACTTAGTAACGACCCTCCTTACTACTTTTTTCTGCTGTCGCCCTCTGCGTTTCTGTTCATGTTATTCTGCCTGCCATTATCTCCTCTTTACGACTTAGTCCGATGTCCTAAGACTCACCCCATAAACTCGCTCGATATAGCTTCGAAAATAATCTATATAGACAAACTTCTCTTAGCTACATTTCAGGTGGCTATACCGAATGGCCTCACCACGTCGCGCGGCAGTCTCTTAGCAGGCTAGGTATATGTCGTCAAAATAGTTGTTTAGTATAGGTAGGTAATAGTACTCGAACCTTTGCGCCTCATCTAGCATTTGCTTATCGCTAATATAATCTAGGCACTACGTTACCTCTATAAGAAGTAGAAAAGGATCTAGCTTAAGATCTAGCTTAGATAATATATTGCTTTTAATTAACTCTAGCTTAGTAGACGCCTTAATCCTAGCTAGCCGCTTCGCGCGTCTAGTTTTACTCGTTTCCTTCTTATCATAAAGAGCTACTATTAAGTTAATAGTCTTAACTCTATTTTTAACGAGCTCTTCCTCTATCTAGCTATTAGGCTACAGACAAAGGATTTCAGCTAGTCTTACCTATTCTAGTATAGTAAGGTCTATTACGGGCTACTCATATTCCTCTTCTATATCCCCTCGGGCCTAGGCCTTAATGTCCTAGGTAGGATAATTATAGAAGTAATATTCACGATATTCTTTTATGACTATCCTTTTATTCTATATCCTCTTATTTCTAATATTATCTATAAGTACTTATATTTAGTCTTTATACTTATTATCAGTAATTTAATATTATCCTTACTTAAGTAATATATACTCCTCCTCCTACTTTATAATTTTAGGGTTAGATAGCTAGTTCGCCTAAACTTTCTTAGGTACTATATCTCTTATAGCACGAGGGTCGTGGGTTAAGCTTATATATATAAATATGCAGAAGAGTTAGCTTTGCTTTTCCTCCTCTAAGAACATATTCTAGAGATTAAAGTTAGTAATCTTATTTAAATATATACTAAAAAATATTTTAAACCTAGGTTTATACTATATTATCTAATCGTAGACTAAATCTATTATATTACCTAATAGCATATATTTTAGTATAGATAACTTTAGTAGCATATAAGAGGTTAACTATACTATTTATAGCGTTCCCTATACCTCTTTAAGTAAACCTTAGCGTCTAAGCCTTCTCGTAGCCTAATTCGAGGCTCTATTAGCCTATATTATAATTTAGCTTAGAGTATAGTATTACCTTATCTTTAGATAGCGTTATATTATTAATATAACGAAAGATAGGAATTTTTAATTTTTCTCTCTACTAGCGTATTAGTATATAATCTTAGGGACCCTAAATATCCTTTAAGAGGAGACTATATATATTAGTAAGGTAAGCTATATCGAACATATAGTTATATAGTACTAATACTACAATAACTATAATCGCGTTAAATATTAGCTTCCTTATAGGCATAAAGAAAAAGATTATCCTAATGTTTATAATTAGTAGCTATTAGATAGAAGTAGAGTAATATAAGGTAGAATATATGGCTTTAGCTTATTATCTACTCCTTTATAGTAAATAAATTTAATAGCTATAGCTAGTATAGGCTACCTCGTAGTAGGGTATTATATAAGTATTAGAAGAATATCCTTATAGTAGAGAGCTTTAGGATAGCCTCTCTTAACTATCTCTTATAAAAGTATCTACTAGAGCTCCTTTAACTGCTTATCTAGCGTCTAATCTAAGCTATAGTTACTCTCTACTTCCTATATAACCTTCTAACTAAAGAGTATTTCTTAAGAGCTATTCTTTAGACCTTTTCTCTTATTATCTACTAACTCTAAAGGTCATACCCTAGTATAGCATAGGAGTTAGTAGTAGCTAGTTAACTAGATCCGATAACGCCTAAGGCTAAATACGCTCGTATTATACATAATATTGAATATTAGGATAACTCGAAGACTATTAACGTTAAGGATAGGCTTATTATCGATATTTAGTAGTTAGAGATTAAAGCGAGGTATTAGAACATTATAGTAATACTAGGCTATAGTTAGTATATATAACTACGAGCTCTAGCTTAGTAGGCTTTGATACCTTATAGACTTCCTTTATATTATTCTTATCTATATAATACCTTATAATAGTCATATAGAGCTATTAGAACTAGCAAATATATTCTTCTAACGTACTCTACAACTAGACTTTATAGTTCCTATAGACAAAAAGAAAAAAGTCTATTATTATAGCGTAGGTTAGATTAATAATCGTCGCTCGCTATTCGCCAACCTTCTTCTTACTATAGTAGCTATACTAATATTAGTTATAGGCTCTAAGATAGAGGGAGCTAAGGTAGTCATAGTATACTATTTCTATTTTCTAAAGATACTAAAGACGTTAATTTACGTCTTAGGAGAGTACTTAGGCTTTATAAATTAAATAGTGCTAAGATACTCCTAGTTCGTGGTATACTACTTAGCTAATAGTGGCGTTAGCTTAGGTGCTCTTTTAAGCTACTTAGCTACTTAAAACTAGAGAAAGTCGAGGTAGTAGTTATCTAGGGCATTTGCCTATAGCGCGCGAGTAATAGCGCTTAGTATCGTGGATATATCGTTTCTATTAAGAGGGTAGAGAGTTAGCCTAGGGAAGAGGTCTAAATAGATTTAAGGTAATAGAAAGAGGTAGAAGAATAGGAAGCGAGGGTACCACTACTCTATATACTATAGTACTAGCTATTCTAGTGGTAAAGGCTATTAGAATACGTAGGCACTAAAAATAGCATAATAGCGAACGTATAGTAGGAAACGTAAATTAACGTAGTAGGCTCCTAGTGGGGGCGAGGAGGGGAAGGGGAGGGGGCAGGGGAAATAGGAATAGGTAGCCAACCGCTAGAAGTACTTGGTACCTAATAGGGGTCTGGCTGGAGCGGGACGCCCTTACTATTTTGGCCGCTAAAAATAGCGGCAGAACCCGCCGGATTTGGTAGCTCTAGCAGCGTATCTTGCATTTAATAAGTAATATTCACACCCTTGCCGGGTTTAACGTCATTCCCACAAAAGAAAGTTGATTAGAACCATTTTCGCCTATGGCAGCATAGGCTAGACCCATTTGGGTACTTAAGCTAATTAGTCAATGACTCGTGTTTTGACGGATACAGATTACAATACAAGTTGGCTGTACGCATCACTTACAGACTATGTAAGCACATGCTCCTTGTGTTTATGCGCCATGCTCGATATTGGAATTCAGGATGCGCAGCAAAACTATTACTGATTCTGAGATTGATTCCCGAATCCATCAGGCCGGCCACGATCCCACACGCCAATTCTTTCCTTTGCTCCTGTGGGCTTTAAATGACCGAATTTGTTTTACCAAGACAGTCGTTCAGTTCAGCCTGACCGACCCAGCCAGTCACTGCCATAAATGTCCGTCTCGTGCTCCATACTGGTCTTTGCTACTTTGTTTACTTGAATTTTGGCCGAATGCGTAACATTGGAGCTGTGACACCCTTATTTTGCCAATGATAAGATATAGGAGCGGCTGATAGGTCGCCAATGTGGATGGATTTGACCCAAGACTTGCTCGCTCATCAAAACAGCCACTGGTCTACAAGTATGATACTGGGTTTCTATGTGCGTGTGAAAGTAGCGAATGCCATCATTCATTTGTGCAAAACTTTGGGGACCATTAGCTTTATACGCGAGCGGTATTCTCCATATACACTATATTCACAATCCCTGACGGCGCCGACTCAACCGCAAGCCTAGAAAGTGTCCGCCACTAATTCGCACTATGAGCTGATACGTATGGACTGGCCGTCAATCTAGTCATGGATTTCAGGCCAAGGGCGCATAGTTCTTGACGAGCATACGACACCATTGCCGGAAAGACGCAAAGGCCTGTTTCTCATAGTAAACCCATTCCCCCTTCACATTCCTCTCCAGCCTTTCAAGTTGCATTGTTGCCTGGCTCCCGGTCTAGCCCTAACCTGTTTGATCAACGGCTTCTAGAATTCTGACTTCTTCCGTACCTGACTGTACTCGCGCTGGATCCCCCACGGTTCTTCCCCTGGCCAATCCGGCCATGCCATGCCCATGTTGTTTGTCTTTTTAGCTGGTACATGGCGGCGGCGACAATAAATCAATGAGATGTTCCTTCTTTTTGGCATCATATAACTAATGATATAGGTTCAACGTATTCATACAACGCAAATGGGACAGTCTCGTTTCCCGCCATTCGGCCGATTTTAAGATTGTTATACCTGCTCGTGTGCACTCTGAGATTCCAGCGCAGTCTGTCTCCAGTTTTATGGGAAACGTTAATTCGCGACAAATGAGTTACTTTTGCTGAGCGTCAACAGCCAACCGAGTGAGGCGCAGAACAAGTCTACACAAGAGCCAACCAGAGACTGACATGTACATTCTCATGTCATCCGGACAACTACGGGCTAGTTTTCAACTATATTGCCTAAACTTTGAAGTAGAAGTGATATCGCGTCTGGTGTGAAAGCATATAGAGTAATTGTCTCTGAACTTTTCAGAGTCTCCTGCCCTTCCTCGACAGCCCGACCCGGTCTAAGTTGTGTTGGTTTGTGGGCCAACAGGTATATGATTGTGTACCTTGAGGTCTGACGTCACCGTGTGAGCTTTGTATCCTTCCGGAAATATGCCAGGGTTCAGACAACTACGAATGGCCCACTTCCTAAAGCTCTTCAAGGTTCGACTGAAATATACTCAGTATACAACTACAAGATCATATTCTCCCTATGTATTGATAGTATCTATTAGAAACCTCCATGTTTCTAATTATTTTAACATAAACTTCTCAAATGCGTCTTCATCAAGTGCATGAGTATTTCTGGTTTTTGGCGTTTACAGTTAGTAGGGCTCACTGCTCGCACTCCGTAGGTTTTGAGATATCTTGTAAAGAGAGAGAGATCAGTGTCAGGTCTCACGAATAGCCAAAAGTTACTTGCCTATCGCTTCTGGTCTCTCATGAAATGAAGAAACGGCTCCAAAGCTATAAGTTACGAGCCATCATGGTCCTTGAGCACCGTAACCATCATACGAGGGTAGAGTCATTCACATGTTGCTGGATGGTGAATTCGTCTTAACGGATCCCTCCGGCGGCGCCATTAATATCAGTGAAAAGAGATTAAGCCCTAAGCCCGTTGCAACGTTTTTCAACGAGCTGCTAGCCCGGTCAGGGCCGGCAATAGCAACCTCTCTGATTCGTCGATTCGTGCCTTGGCAATATAGACACTAGTCAGTTTCCCTCAATAGAACAAATGAAGCGCTGACTTGTGTCTCCCGGTTGGGAGTCTCTCTGCATGACACACATGCCGTGTATACTCGGCCCTCGGCACTCGGCTCATTACTCATCTCACTTTATTCTACGAGTAACGAAGCACTGATACCACTCGATTCTATTCAGACATGGTATCGCATGATCTGGTGCGTACTGTGTGACATGACATGGCCAAGTTTCGCAGGGATGTACTTCGAGTGGACGACCGCCAGGGTAGACTTCCGCTGAGAACAGAAATCATCCGATGACAGGTACTCAGTAACTCTCACAACAGTCAACAAGCTATAAATACACAACCATCTCCTCTGCGAAACCATCCCCTACCATCTGAGCTCTCCACCCTACTCTACTCCGTCGAGCTACTTATTGGCTGTGATACACCACCTTGAAATCCTTCGTCTTGGAAATTATGCAACAAACTGTTTTCTTTGTTTTGGCTGCAGCTGCTTGTCCTCTAGCCTCACCAGCAGTTGTGGCACGCACGCGTAAGGATTTCCTAAGAATTCTCTCGCAAAATTGAAGCAAATGGACAATCTGTGCATTGCTTCTAAATGCTAGATTGGACCAGAGACAGTTACAGAGACTAAAATAGTCACAGCCATCTCCGACAGAGCCTCACCCGCCGAATTCCAATTGTTCTCACAATACTCCTTTGCGGCTTGCTGCAAGCAACTGTTCAATACTGTCGCAGGATCGGCAGTCTGCGAGGATGACAAAAACCCGATCTGTGCCGACTTTCAGGGAGCAGTCACTGTCCGCGAGTTCAGCAACGAGGACTTCTATTCTATCGGGGGCTATGTCGCCATAAACCCTACTCAGAAGCATATTGTCGTTGCGTTCAAAGGCTCCACATCCTTCGTAGATGTGATGTCGGACCTGACCAAAAATCTGGTACCAGCTACGTAAGCGATGAATCTTTTACTCCCACACCGCAATCAGTTCTAGACTAGTTGACAACTCCCGGCAGAGACCTTATCCCCGGATGCAAGCATTGCAGCCTTCATCACGGGTTCAAGAACGCCTTTTCCACCGTCAAGGATGCCGTGGAATACACCGTCAAGAGCGAACTCAGAAAGCCTGAGCAAAAGGCCTGGCGCGTCGTCGTCACTGGGCATTCTCTGGGAGGCGCGGTAGCCA
Source organism: Cordyceps javanica (assembly GCF_051103115.1). Classification (NCBI taxonomy): domain Eukaryota; kingdom Fungi; phylum Ascomycota; class Sordariomycetes; order Hypocreales; family Cordycipitaceae; genus Cordyceps; species Cordyceps javanica. The sequence continues at coordinate 2,032,722 of NC_139299.1, forward strand.
CTATTGCAGCAGTTTACCTGCGAACCCGAGGAATAGCGTGTGATCTGTACGCGTACGGCTCGCCGCGCGTGGGCACCGAGGAGTTTGCCGATCTTGTGACGAATGACAATAACTTCTCGGCTCGCATTACAAACGGAAATGACGTTGTGGCCGCGCTCCCATGGTCTTCAGTTTTCCAGCCCGGTTACTACGCCCATATCTTTCCAGAATACTGGTACAAGGACGGGCAGCTGGCGACCTCGGAGGGCTATGAGACCGCCGTCACCAAGTGCAGCAGCAAGGAAGAGTGTGCAGGCCCGAACTGCGGCAGAGCCGACATTTTCAACGCGTTTGCCGCCCAGCTCACGTGTAGCAGCTCCGACCACTTCAAGTACATTGACAACGCGGTGCGGCTCTGTCGGGGCGTTCTCCAGACCGGGAATTAAGACCCCAGGTATGCCGCTACTGACCATGAGGAGCTCCAAAGTCCTCGGAGGAACGGGCCAAGAATCGGAGAAGAAATGAAGAGTGCAGAAGCAAGAGTTAGAGTGCAGATTAATCACGCTTTAGGATGCAGCATATATACGTCCTACCAGGATTTGGCGCTGACGGAGTGGGAAATGGCTCGAATGCTTTTCTGAGAACATTGCGGAGAAGCTACCAGATCCTGCACCACCTGCATTCCATGGCATGATGCAGTGAAAATGGTATCACCTACATTATATAAAACTAATCAATAAATCTTTCCAATCTTCTAAATATACCATTGTGTCCGATGAAACCAACAAGATGGTTGAATCAGAATGGGTACCGATTTAGAGGTAGCTAATTATATATATAAAAGTCTATCTTGTGCTAGAGTAAGTTTGTCGTCACTGCATTTAAGTTCCAGTTTTATGCCTCAGAATCCTTGAAGGTCTCGAGTTTGAACAGCTTCTTGGCATTGTCGCGGCCAATCTTTGCGACGTGGGCTGCATCCTTTAGCTCGACCTTGTCGTACCAGTCGCATGCATCGCCGAATGATTCGAATGGGTAGTCGATAGAGAACATGATGCGATCTGCGCCCATCTCCGTAATGCAGTACTCGAGAGTCGGCGTCGAAAAGTGACCACTTGTCGTGATCCAAATGTTCTGCGCAAAGTATTCACGGATGGTCTTCTTGCAGTCAAGGCCGAGAGGCTTCTTGACGTCCTCGAACCAATGATTGATGCGCCAGAGATCGAATGGCAGGTGCTCACCAAGATGACCAATCACGACTTGGAGCTTGGGATGGCGGTCGAAAACGCCGTTTGTGACCATGCCCAGCAGGTGAAGGCTGACACCCTGGGCAAAGCTCAGGGGAGGGCCGATAAGCCACTTGCGCTTTGCCCAGAGCTTTTCGTAGATTGTGCCAGTCGGGTTACGAGGGTGAAGGTAGAATGGTACATCCAGATCTGTGACCGTTGACCAGAAAACGTCCCACTCTGGGCCGTCGTAGAAGACCATGTCGTCGCCGTCAGGTCCAGCGCGCTGCGTATCGTTGACGAGAGCGCCCTTGAATCCAAGCTCAGTCACGCAGCGCCTCAGCTCGGCCGCGGCTTCAGCCGGATCATGCATGGAGAGTGTGCTGCATAGCTGTGAGATTCCGCCCTGTCGAGTGAACTTGGTCGCTGTTGACTCACGCAAAGGCACCCAGTCTGTCCGGGTGAGGCTTGATGGCATCAGCAATATAATCATTGATCTCTGTCGTCAGGGCGCGAGCTTCGGCAGCATCCCATATGTCTTGGACACCGGGGGCAGTGTAAGATAGGATCGTATATCCGACGCCGTGCTTGTCCATGTTTTGGATTCGCGTCTCCGTGACATCCGTCATCTCGTGGGCATGCTTGTCGGGGTTGACAGCAAAGAGCGACGCCCACCAGCGAGTCTTTTCGTGAAGACGCGGCAGGGCAAATGCCTCCTCGAAAGCTACTTTTCCGCGCATTGTGATGAAACTGTATGTGTAGAGAGAGCAACGATACAGGGAGTGTTACCAGAAGCTCTGCTTCCCGATGTCGACGGCCGAATTGCCCGCTTTTGTAGCCTTGTTCGCATCGCTGCATCTCGGACTAGCCCCCTCCGTGCCGTGCAACATCCGCTGCCGCATGTCACAGCTTTCCACTCCCCCGTATTAACGATCAGACACTATCCATAGCTATCCTTGGCTATGCGACGGGGAAGCCTTCCATGGTTTGGGGTAAAGTGGGTATGCAAGGTACATTGCCGAACAGTGCGGATGGCGACTTTGTGGAGGAATTTGACTATTCGCACTATGTAGTGCTCAGGCCTAGCCGACCATTCCATTGCAAAGCTTGGTCAAACAGATTACGAATGATAGCGAGCACATTGCGAGCAAGTTCTTGTGCTCTCACTCTGATTCATTCAATCAGACCAATAATCCTGTTGCGAGCATATCGCCATTGCCAGAAACGCCCACTCCGGATGGATCACATTTATTTCATCAGCCATACTTAATCGTCTTGTGCAAATGAGCGTCGCATCGTAGCTTGCCTTGTCGTCATGCCACGACCCAAAGTTCACCCCAGTCAGCGAAAGCGGGCGGCGGAGGCCTGCAACTTCTGCCGCATGTCCAAGAAGAAGTGCAGTGCCACAGTTCCTTGTACGGCATGCCAAAGGCGTGGGATTGGCCATACATGCTATCTCACCCATAGCCCACGGGCCTCGCGTTCGGCAGCCCGGAAAGCACAGGAGCCATTGGGAACAGGCTCTCCCGTAACAAAAACACCCACTGCTGCGCGTCGCAGCTCTGGAGCAGACACCGAATGGCCGCTGGATGACAGCGGTCGTTCATGGTTGCCGCATCAGCCACCCCTTCCCGTGCAACAGGAAGCCTATCAGCCCATATCGCCGTCTGAGTCAAGGACAGCGGCAACCGACACGAATAATCTAGAGGTACACCTATCGCCACTGCGCAATGTCGCGCAGCGGGAAACTCAGGCTCTGGGAAGCGAGTCTCACGCACGCATGCTGCTGAACCTGAGGGGTGAGCGAGGTAAGCCCGGCTTGCTCCTAGATCTATGGCTACGCTAGCTTACAGATCGATTCAGTTTACATCGGAGAGGCCGCGCCTATATCCTTTCTTCAGTTTGTCCGCGATACCGTGGCAGCTCAAATTGGACCCTCTCAATTCTCTCACAACGATCAGAGCGAGAATATGCTCGAGAATGAGCCTACAATCAATGGCTCCAACGTCCCAACGCCTGGGTTGATAGAACTAGATGAAGAACAACGCAGTTCATTCGTCGAAGTTTATCATACTTCTGTAGGTCCAACGGCCATTCGCTACAGTAATCTGAGACCCCTATGCTGAGAAAATAGACTGGTGGCTTTCTGGATTTGTTTTCCCACGAGGAACTCAAACAGATCTCCTTGATTCCGGGAGAAGAACGTCCTGAACATGTCCATCGGCACATTGAAGCTGTCGCTTCAGCTGCAATTGCGATCGGGGCGCAGTGCAAATCACCACTCGAGTCTCAACAAGTCGGTCAGGCCTACTTTCGCCGCGCGCAACGAAAAGCATTCTCAGGCATGCTCGAAGATCCCAACCTGAATATCGTGCGTGTATTTCTGCTCATGGCATATTATATGCTTGGTTCATGCAGAAGGAACTCTGCATTCATGTATCTGGGAATCGCCTCGCGCGCGGCAGTGTCGCTTGGTCTCCATAGTAAAGACTCTTATGAAGACATGAGCGATGTCAATCGCAACAATCGGTAGGTAGAGCCGACGGTATCTTTATACATTGCTTCTCACCTAACAACACACAGATTAAAAATCTGGATGAGTCTATGTACTCTAGACATGACTGTGAGCTCGCTGCTTGGTCGTCCTGCCGCAACATCCGGCCTACGAACTGAATTAGACGAATCTCACATCGGTGCCCTTGCCAATAATGAAGACGAAGACTTGGCAGCTCTTTTTGCAGTCTACGGGATTCTTTCTATCACCACCGACGTAGTGGAAATTTTATACAGGAAAAAGGTGCCTTCAGTGGCGCTCATTGAAAGATCATTTGCCCGAATCGAAGATTGGAGTCGAGCAATCCCCAAATCCATGCGGACGAGACCAAGTACAACGGCGCGTGGCACACCGAATCGCCAGGACGTCTACAGACTGCACATATCGTGTTTATACTATTTTGCTGTGACTTTGGTTTCTCGGCCGATTCTGATATCACAGCTGACTTCGCAGCCGAATGCATCAGCAACTACATTGTCGCCCCTGGCGTCAGCCTGTCTGGATGCCGCAGTTTTCCTGGTACAAACATGTACAGATGCTAAAAAAACAGACAATCTGTTTGGAAGCTTGTGCATCATCAAGTTAGTATTTTTTACTCTCAGTGTCTTTTAGAATACTGACATTTCTTCCACCAGAGCTTTGGTGTTCGCGGCAGGCTTAATACTCGGGTTTGACATGTTTGCCAAGCGCGAACTGGACTTTGAAATAGAAAATGCCTTTTCGGGCGCAAAAGAGACACTAGATTTTATTTCTGAGCAGAGCTCCCAGGCAGCGCATTACGCAGAGATACTTGGCTTGCTGTCGAGCGCAATCGCTGAGCAACGTCGCAAAACAGCGTCGCAAGGCCGAAGCAAACTTGTCAGTCGCTTATTCCCTTCTACTGGGGACGAGACAATCGGACAGAGTGATGCTACACAGTTGCGGTTCTCCGAGGGTGCTACACAAGGCGTTGGTGATCGTCTAGTAGCAGATGGGCCGGGCCATTGGCTGTTAGGACAACCACAAACATTATCTGCCGAGATGGAAAGCGACTTTATAGGCGGATGGGATGTGCTCGACTTATCTCAGTGGGATAACTTTCCATTTCATAGCCCGAGAAACTTTGCAAACGATGGGTAGGCAGAATAGGCAGGGTACAGAGTAGCTGGCTATATTTCTGAAGCATCAGCTCTATGCAGGAATCATAGAGGTGGTTCGGTCGGTAATGTACATAACTTTATATTGTTGCCGATTTGCGAACTCCTCCTATTTTTCGCTGCTTCGTTTTAGCAGTAATATGGGAAAGTGTATTATATTGCAAGGCGGCAGCCTGGCGGGAATGTCGGGTCATCAACCAGAGCGACCACAATATGCCCAGAGACATGGCCTGTATAGCTTCGCGGTGCGTAACTTTGCTATAATCGGCGCTGTCTTCCGTCATTGAACAGCGAACGCGAGGTCATTGGAGATAATTCAACAGCACTAGAGCGGGATGTCGGGTAGTGCACCGTAGCCCACCACACCGGCGCCGACATGTGTACTCTGTTCTTGGGAGGCATCTTCCGCCCGTATCCGCAGCATGCATTCAGATGTACAATTGATGTAAAGAGTGCGTTGACCAATAAAAACTTGGTCATATGCTCCAAGCCATAAATACACAGCTTTGCAGCCATGCCTAGTCCCGGGTGGTCCAAGATATCTGATTAAGAGCATACCACGAAGCATTCAACTAAACCGCGTCACTATGGGATCCAACACACCTTCCACCTGGAGGCAGCTTGATGTCGGCGTTGTCGGCGGCGGCATCGGCGGCATGTCCGTCGGTATTGCCCTCCGACGCGCCGGCCACAGAGTCACAATTTATGAGAAGCATGATTTTGCTGGCGAGGTTGGCGCCTCAGTCTCGTGCGCCGCCAACGGCACGAGGTGGCTGCACGAATGGGGCGTCGATGTCGCAAAGGGCGACCCTGTTGTCCTGAAGAAGCTCATCAACCGAGACTGGAAGACGGGCGAGCCTGTCAGTGTCTACGATCTGGATGACTACGAGGAGCGCTGGGGGCATGTGTACAACATGTTTCACCGCCAGTACATGCACACCATGCTCAAGGACTGCGCTATGCAGGAAGAAGGGAGCGGTATCCCGGTCAAGTTGATTGTGAACCACCAGGTACGTGCCTCTCTCCCAGCCTGTCAAGGTCGCGTAGTACCACGACTAAAGAAGCCGCTCGACAGTGTGAGAGCCTAGATCTGGAAAGCGGAACGATCCGCTTCAAGAACGGTGTTTCGGTGCAGCATGATCTCGTGGTGGGCGCGGACGGCATCGGTTCCGCCGTCCGCGGTCAGCTGGGGATTCACCCCGAGAAGCGACCGTCCGAGTCCAGCTGCCTGCACGCCAACGTGCGCACAGAGGACGCCGTCCGCCTCGGCCTCGTCGACTACTCGCAGCACAGCGCCCTGGAGTACTGGGGGGGCCAGGAAGGCAAGTGGGACAAGATTGTGCTGTCGCCGTGCAACGGCGGCAAGCTCCTCTCGTACTACTGCTTCTTCCCCCGCGAGATGGGCGACTATTCCACCCAGCAATGGGGAGCCGAGAGCCGGCCGGTCGAGGAGCTTCTGGCGCCGTTCCCCCACCTTGATGCGCAAGTCAAGGCTCACCTCGCTATTGGCATTGAAATTCAACCATGGCGATTATGGGTGCAGTAAGTATCACTAAATACAACAATTACCCGTCCCGGCGGCGCTGGCTGACAAAGTCATCAAAGTGACCCGTATCCGCATATTCAAAAAGGCAGAGTGTGTCTCCTCGGCGATGCTGGCCATCCGGTAAGTACTGTCAAACTTGACGGACCTCGTTTTGGACTTGGAGACTAACACGTCTGCAGATGATGCCTCATCAGAGCCAGGGAGCTTGCATGGCGATTGAAGATGCCGCTGCGTTGGGAATCGTCTTTGACAAGCAGCACTTCATAGGCGACATCTCCGAGGCCCTAGGATTATACCAAGATGTCCGCCTACCGCGCGCAACCAGAGTCCAGGCTGCAGCGGCAAAGGCCGCCTATAACATCAATGAGAGAATAGGTACGGCTCACCCGGACTTGCATCGTTGCCGGCCTTTTTTTTTTTTTTTTGGCTGGATTCTGACATTTTACAGGATTTTCGGAAAACAAGGACTGCAAAACTTATAAAGTCGAGGACGAGAGAAAAAAGCTGACTATTGAGGAGCTCAATGCCTACGACATGTACAAAGACGTTGATGAGATGCTGGCCAAGAGACGCGGGACGGTATTTGGCGAGAAATTCTGCCGTGGCCTGCCTCTCGGACTGAGGCTACCCAACGGCGTTGTAGTAGGAGAGGACAATTAGGCGCGTAACACCAGAATGTCTGTTTTATTGCTCTATTCGATACTCCTTGGTGCTGTACAAAATACGGATTAGATTTTCTACCACTTTTTCTTTTTATTTGCACTCTTTTAAATGGATTTTCTTGTTTAGCATCGAGCTGGAGTGATGGGGGAAACTGGCCCCTCACTCCAAAGACAGGACCGCGATGTGCATTGGTATACACTCTTTACAGAAATACATTTTCATAAACACACATTGGAAACTGAAACTGGTAGAGAATACAAATATTCTTACTCATATATTCATGACTGAAACATCTCAATTTAAGCAGTAGCAAGCTTGACGTTGTATTCAAGATCCCACTCCGCCTGGGGGTCGTCCTTCCGAGGCACAAAGTCCACAGTCAATCCGTCCTTGACAGCAAAAACACTGTCATCATCAAGATAATCGGATTTACTGTCGAAAATTTGAGTAGTCAACGGCTTGAAACCTTCCGCGGTTACCTGAAATTTTCTACCGTCAGCCTGACAATCGACAAACAATGCGGAACTTTTGACGGTGACACTTACAATGAGATGAATATGCGCCGGCCTGAACTCATGTCTGTCAAGTAGCTTCAACAGCTTGCCTGCCGGACCATCCATCGGTACCGGATACGGTGTAGGGCGCAGGCAGTAGAAGGAATACTTTCCCTCTGCGTCCGTGACGAAGACGCCTCGAAGGTTGTGGTCAACTTGCTTCTCATCCTGCTGCTCGTAAAGACCTAAACGAAAGAAAAGGACGTTAGCGATTTGTACCTGGAGAGTAGCGATGGCCCGCTGAAGCTTTACCGTTGGTGGAGGCCTGCCAGACATCGACCTTTGCGTTGGCGAGCGGCTTGCCGGTGTTGGCGCAGGTAATCTGGCCGTGCATGAAGGCGACTTGCGCATCGCTCGGCGTGTCAAACGTGATTGTGGTGCCGTTCTCGCGGATCGGGGCGTCGGCTCGCCAGAAAGGTCCGAGGATAGCGGACGAGGTGGAGGGCTGACCGGCTTTGGTAGCCGCGCGAACGGTAATGTCATCGATGAGACTGGAGATTCGAGAAGGAGTCAGAAAACGCAATGGAACTCGCCAGTGTCGAACAGTTTGGAGATAGGGGAAAAAAATCAGAGGGAATATAGCATACGATTCGAGACCAATCACGTCACACAGTAGTTGGCCTTCGTTGCGTCGGTCGTTGCTCATCTGGCCGGCCCAGTTAATCATGTTGACGCCGGCCAGCCATTCGTCCATGGTCAGGTCGACCTCGCGCGCGAAATCGTGAATGTGCTGGATCAAGGCAGACATGATGGTGCGCATTCGCGGGGACGCATTCGGACCCGTCGCGTCGATCACCGACTTCGTGAACTCCTGCCCGAGCGGCTTGCTCTCTTGCTCTGAACTCATGGTCGCTGTCTAGTTGCTATTTTTTTCAAGTCGATTCTTGGTTGGTTAGGGATCGTTGAAATACGTTTGCTGGGAAGAAGAAGCAGAAAAGACCATGTGTTCTACCATGGAGGGTATGGAGAAAAAAGGCTGTGTGCATGCATGTCTGAGGTGAGATTCGAGGGAGCACATATAAGTGCGGTCCCTCTTCCTCTCTCTCTCGCTCTTTCGCTCGTGGAAGCATGTGCACCAAAGGCGCGAATCCCCTCCAATCAGCTCATTTTCATTACATTCGAATCCTTTTGCGACATCAGGCACAGCGACGCATGGGTAGTGGCGGGGCCGCGTGTCGGGAAGTGCACCTAGTTGGGCTACGGCAGCGACGGATCGTCGACTCCTCCCCCGCATCTTAGCTGCCGATTTGCTCCCTCAGGAAGAAGGGAGGAGGCGTCAGTGGGCACTGATAGGCTCCGCGGTCCGCTGGACGCGGATTCCGTCCGGCCGCGGATAGCCACTTGCAGAAGATGCTAATTCCTTTGCGAGCCGTAGTGCCTTGACTTCCTAGTCGATATGAGCACCCTATCCAAGTTTTTATTTATTTATTTATTTTCTATAATCCTCCTCTATACCAAAGTTCCACGTGGGTTCATCTGTGCCATTAGGCCGGCTCGCCCTCCGAAAGCTAATATCCAGGCCGTCAATCTCGACCACTGGCTTGACCGCCGAGACGTCGTTCTTGTACGCAGCCGAGTACCAGTGATCCAGGTACTTGGGGTTGTCCACAAAGTCAGGAAACACGGTCCGCATGCGTCGCAGCGTCGTGCCGGAGATTTGGTCCACGCTGTTGGCATGGCGCAGCGCGAGAACCTCGGGCCCCATGGCCTGCTCGCGCAGCTGCTTCTGGACGTGGACGGGCAGCTGACCGACCTTGAACAGGAGCAGATCGTAGTGCAAGAGGGACGCCTTGCCGTGCCACGAACCGCCCCGCGTCGTGCGGTGGTACAAGCCCACGAGGGCAGCGATGGCACCCATGCAGCCTGTGCCGTAGTCGGAGATGGGGAACGGTGGCACGACGGGCTCGTCAAGGCCCATGAATCGTCCCTGCTCCCACGCGACACCGGTAACCTAATCAATGTCAGTCAGCCTGGCTGCAGATGCAAGTCTGACCCCCCCTCCTTGCTAGCAGAAACTTACACAGTCAGCAATCTGCTGCCATCCCGCCCTGTGCGCCCATTCCCCTTGGTAGCCGAAGCAGTTTTCATTGACGTAGACGATTCCCTTGCCCCGTTTTGCTGCCAGCTCCGCCAGCTTCTCGGGCCCGTACCCAAGTTTGTCAAATGCGCCCGGGCGATACCCGTCAACCACCACATCCACCTCCTCCAGCAGCTCCTCAAACAGCTTCCTACCTTGCGGCGTCTTCAAGTCGATATCCGTAGCGTGCTTTCCCATGTTGCCGTCCACCTGGAAAAAAGGCACGTCGCTCAGGTTCGGGCTCGTCACTTTGAGCACATCGGCACCGTACTCGCCCAGAATTCGGGTAATGACGGGCCCGGCTATGATGCGGCAGAGTTCCAGAACCTTGATGCCGGAGAGAAGTCTATCTTTTTGTGTTTGAGGGAGGGGGGTTCTCGGTGATGTCGATTCGAGATTCTCTACCGACCACGGAGGCAACGCAAGATTTGATTTTCCCTAGGAACAAAATGAGTTGAAGAGAAAAGCCTGGTGTGCCCGGGTTCTCAACGACTTACATGTGGCGTGTTGACAAAGTCGTCGTGCTTGAATGCCTTGACCCCAGCCTGACGATGTTCCTTGTTCATAGCCTCCAACTCATCGATGGTGAATTTTTCAACAGCCCCTTCAATGACCTCGACAATTTGCTCGTGAGTCTCGAGGTCTGGGCGATGCGATGCCAAGCCAATCATATTTAATGTCGTAGAGGCCTCCAGTGAGCCATGAATGTGATAATACTCTCCGGGCTCCTTGGTCTTGTACAGATTTGCCGACATGCGTCGGTACGAATTGGACTGCGCTTGCAGTAAATCGGTATCTACAACGCGCATTAACAATCCCTTCTAAGCAGTAGATTTTAACAGAAAAAAAGAACATTTTCACCTTTTAGCAGCCCTCTCACTTGCTTGTCCAGCTTGCCAAGGCCACCGACCCGCGCAAGGTAAGCCTGGAACAGAAATGCAGTCGTCTTTTCCAAGTTGACCTGCACCCGGGCCTCCTTTGTGCTTCCATCACCACTCGTCTCGGCCAGCAGAGCCGCCACCGTACCCTCGACCGCTTTGAGTGCTGCCGTCGTTTCCGTCTCCTTGAACGGAATTGGGAAATAAGGCTGGTCGCGGTCGGCCGTGAACTCGATCTTGCTCTGACGATCGGCTACCTCGGGAGGGAGTGAGAGCGGATCAAAGGCGCCTAGTAAGTACTTGAAAATGCGAATTGATTCCTCTTTTGAAGAGTACTTCTCAGCCGGCATTGTCGCCATGGTTCTCTGGCCTTTGATACTCGCGTTACACGACACGACTTGTTGGAGGGGGTGATTGTCACTCGCTGCAGCTTGAGACGGCAACCAATTGTCCGCATACACCAGTCGACGCCGGATACACAACCTTGCATCTTTCGGGCAATTTGCCAATGCCGAACTGTAGCCCTCTCCCCCACGTTCGTCCCGGCTGTCACACAGTCAAGGTGGGGTTTCGCAAGTGGTGCACTACCCGACAGTGCCACATCCGACAGCCACCATGACGGCGTCGTTCGCGATAGGTGCCGTTTCTACCCGCCTTGCTGCATGCTGCAGAAAATGAAACGCAGATAAGAGTCGCATGTGGTTGATGCTACATTGCACAGAATAGTACGCAGTACAGATTGCTCCTTATCTACTATGATGCTTGCTACACCCGAGGGTGACCGACATCGGCTACCGGCTCGCGAGCCTGCATACCCAAGATCAGAGCTTGGACGCCCTTGTTTCCAATTCACGAAGCTGCTTGCGCAGGATCTTGCCACTTGGGCTTCTGGGCACGGCGTCGACAAAAACCAGGCCGCCGCGCAATTTTTTGTAATCGGCAACTTTACCGTGCACGTGTTGCATCAGTTCCTCCTCCGTGATCTTGCCCTTGCTGGCCGGGGTCAACACAACAAAGGCCCTGGGTGCCTCTGTGTCGCGGTAAGCCACGCCAATGACACCAGCATCGCCGACCGCGGGGTGAGCTTCTAGGATGCCCTCGAGCTCGGCGGGCGCCACCTGCAGTCCCTTGTATTTGATCAGTTCCTGAAAGCGGGTCAGCGTTCGATTTCGATGCCGTAATGGTGAGAGTTGCGTCTTGGACAACTTTGTCTTTCCTGACGTACCTTTTTGCGGTCCACGATATGATAGAGGTTTTTAGAGTCGATCCGCATAATGTCTCCGGTTCGCATCCAGCCGTCCTTTGTGAAAGTCTTTTCGTCGGCCTCGGGGTTCCTGTGGTAGCCTTGAGTGACAATAGGTCCTTTTATCAGAATCTCCCCAGGCTCGCCAGGCGCTGCGTCGTTTCCTTCCTCGTCAACAAGACTATTGTTTTGCAAAGTTAGCCAAAAAATGGTTTCCGGCCTTGATCCCTCGGAGATGCAGTAGACTATACCGGACAAAGAGGTTCGGCAGCAACGGCCCTAGGCTGCCCGCTTCCTCCTGCGAGTTGGGCGTCGTGCAGGTCGCCGCTCCGGTGGTCTCGCTCATGCCCCAGACTTGCGCGATGACGAGGCTCGGCATCTTCTTGTTCGCCTCGGTGCGAAGCTCGGCGCTGACCGGCGCCGCGCCCACGGTCGCCTGCTTGACGTGGGAGAACTGCTCCTTGACGGCCGGGTGCTTGGCGATGGCGAGGTAGATGGGCGGCACGCTGAAGAAGGTGTTGACCTTGAGCCCATCCACGTGCTTGACAAACTCGCCAAAGTCAAACTTGGGCATCCAGTACGTCGTGGCGCCGTGCACAGCCTGCGAGACGAAATAGTTGACGACGCCCGCAATGTGAGCCGCGGGCAGATGCGCCAGGGTTCGCTTGGCCCAGCCTGGCTGCTTATCCCAATACTTTCTTTCGTGAGAGCCTGTGAGGAAGACCTGAGCAACCATGTTCTGGTGTGATACAAGCACGCCTGTCACTGCATTAGCACACGCATTGTAAAAAGGGCATTGTAAAAAGGGAAAGAAAAAAAGAAAAAAAAAATCACGCCCGCGTGAATCCTGTAAAGAAAATTACCTTTTGGCAGCCCAGTGGTGCCCGAGGAGTACAAGATGCAGATTTTGCTACGCGCAAGCTCGTCGGGGTCGGTAATGACTTTCCAATCCAGCTTGCCGCGGAAATCACAAGCCACACCGCCGTCTGCGCTGTAGAGCTTAATTTCCGGGTGCGACTCGAGGACCAGGACGTGGCGCTTGGAGAGGCCAGCCTGCGAGGCCGCCTCGACGGTGCTCTCCATGGCATCCCTGCTGCACACAATGACCCGGCCCGGCCCGTCTCTGAGCTGCCTCGCCAGGTCCGACGCGGTGTTCATGGGCGAGCCGGCCGAGTAGATGCCCCCGGCGGCGATGACCCCCGAAAAGAGGCAGGGGAGAGCCGACTGCCCCGAGGACACAACCATGACCACGTCCCTGCCGGGTCCGTCCTGGCCGATCCCATACTGGTGACGGAAAAAGTGCGCGAGCTGTTTGGTGAGCTCTCTCGCATGCGCCTTGGTGATGCCCTTGAGGGGGTCGCGTGCTTCGGCGTGCAGCAACGTGTCTTCATTGGAGCGTGAAAATTTGTGATCTATAGATACACGCTGAAATTAATACACAAAATGGTGGGAAATGGCAAGCTATGCAAATAGCCTACGCCTTACCAAAGATAAATGTCAACAGGTCGACGTTGGGCAATTCAAGCGACTCTTCATTGCTGTAAATCATGACTGCTGCGAATGCTCACGCCGAGATGAAGAAGAAGAAGGGGGAAAAAAAAGCAATTGTCAAATTGAAATCACAATGGGTAGATGCAAGCTACGAGTTATTGTGATTACTCAAAACTTCGAAACTTTGGTAGTGCTGGGCAGCCGAGGCATTCGAGTATCCGTCTCCATGGGGAATGCTCCGCCTCCTCCGCCGCCGCCGGCACTGCGAGGCCGGTGACTTTGTACCCCAAGATTGTGGCGGCAAGGGTGGGCTTCTCCCCCGCACCGACCTGTGCGATGCTCGGCTGCTCCAAAAAGCCCGGTTTGCTGTGTTCCCCCATCTCGACCGCACCATGCTCATAGCCTATCAAAACGTCCTCGCGCAGTCCCAGTGTAGGTAACTCGAGATGGAGGCAGCCTAGCGAAACGGCCCCGCCGGAATGGTCCCGATAATGAACTCTGTGAGGAGCATGCGTCACCAGCTCGGTATTATTCCTGCAGTCCCAATTCGATATAGCCGGGGCAAACAAAGAGATGCCGATCGCTAGTGGACTCATTGACTAGTCCAACTAATACTTGACAAAGGGTTCTTAATCATCTTTAAGGACTCCGCTTTCACAATCCGCACTACGACAGCTGCCTACAGCTGTTCAATCTTCCGTAGTATAGTGGTCAGTATGCAAGCTTGTCACGCTTGAGACCCGGGTTCAATTCCCGGCGGGAGAGATCCGCCAACACCCCAAGGGTGTTTCTTTTTTTCTTTTTTAATCTTTTTGGTTTATTGCATGATTAATCTTGTTTCGTCCATTGAAGTGTTTTTTTCTTCTATTTGAAAACGGTTTCTTCTAGCTGGGTATATTAGTGGGTGAGTATAATAAAAACGCAGAAAGCCGGGCGATGAAAATATGTTAACAGTCTAAAGTAAAACGCCAGATTCTTGTCTCAGACATCCTTGGCCATCCACTCTTTTCGTAATGCCTCTTCCCAGTCGCCGAAAAACTTGATACCTGAAACCTCTAGGATCTCTCCGGTGTGTAGGGTGCGATTCAGTGGCGGCACAACGAACCAGTCATGGTCACTTCGACAGACAACATCGCTTTGCTGGTCCCTCGTTTGGTTTCCAGGGGCTTGAATTACTGTCTTGAAGCAGCGCATGCAGAAACACTCCATACAATATAAACAAATGGAGAAATCGTCGCTGCTTGGGATGTTTTGTAAGCACTGCGCACAGCTGCGATCTGACAGCTGAATGTCCGGCAATTTTGGCTCCAATCTTTGCAATATGGGAGACTCGCTCTGTGTTGTCACCATAGAAGCGTTGGGATTGACGCGTCGCATTGACTGGCCCAGGGCCTTGGCTCGACTGACATCCCCTGCTGCTGTCATGAGCCAAAGGAGGTTGTCTAAAGCATAAACATCATTCTCAGGCTCTGAATCAGCAAGCAAGTCCAAACTGTCCAAAATCAGCGGCTTCAGGGTAGCATTCGCAGCTTTAATATTTCCCGTGAGTCGTTGATGGAGTCCGAGGTATATGGCTGCCATATTTACATCGGACCCGCGAACATTCATTGGCGTGTCCGTGTTTTGGTGCTGGTCTTGCTGAAATCTCACTTCTTCTAGTTTGTGGACCCAATCTGTAGCACCAGTCGAGTGTATTCCCGCATGCAAAAGCTGCCTTTTATACAAAGCAGCGAGTCTTTGGAATGAGATGGCATGTGCTTGCCGAATGATGACAGTTCCTCGTGGGCGGTATTCGACAAGCGAAATCCGCTCAAAGAGAGTTGTAGCGTCGTCTATTAGATGGCTGTAAGCACATACAGCGCCGTATGCGAGACGAAGGTATAAAACAATGACAGGATCGCGCATGTCGTGCGCAGTCGCAATAGCCATTTCCAGGAGATCCAGTATAAATTCTGTTCTCTTGGTTGTGCCTGCAGCTTTTGGGATCCAGTCGAGGACCAGGCGTTTGTTGGCCTGCCCGAGTAACATTTCTACCAGACGACTTTCTCCTCTTGTTTTCTTTGCAATCTGCAGAGACAACTGATGCACTATTTCCATCATGCCCGAGTGCATATTCTCGTTGTAGAGAGTTTCCAGATACCCGACTTCCGACTGAAACTGTTCCGACGGATTGAGCTTAACAGCAGTGGCAGCTTCAATAGCTTTGCGATAGTATATGAGTGACTCTTCAACTTGGAATGTGTGATAATAGCACTGGGCTATGAGGAAATAGTCCTTGTAGAGTCTCCATTTGCTGCGTTGACTCGCATCTGCGGTGAATTTCCCATCAGCATTGGCCTGCTCCTCCAGTACCACGCACTCCAGCGCCAAGTCAAGAGCTTCGCTGTATCTCCCATCTTTGGACAGACAGTAAGCAATTCTTCCATATGCAAGAAGTTTGTTATTGTCCATTTCCAGCGCCTTGTTATAATGTTTTAGTGCGTCGTCGTGCCTACCCAAGGTCAAGTATGTGCTTCCAATTCTTCTGTGCCACACTCCTGTTTCAGGGTAGCCAGCCCACGTGCACGCCTTTTCAATTCTGTCATCGAGAGAGTACTCGAGCCAGTGCTGGCCTGCTTCGGACTTCTTGTAGCCAGAGGCCATAAGAGCAGCGCTCTGCACAATGTCAAAGCAAAAGACAGTCGGGATGTAGCCCTCAAAATCTGCGCAAAGCCAGGCTTTTGCGTATTGACGGCCAATGGGCTCGGAAATTTTGGACGGATCCTTCGCTAATGATAATGCAAAGTCTTTTGCAGGGCCCGTCAAGCAACCAACCACATCGACATCAAGAAACCAGCGCAAAATGCCTGTGAGGTTGGATTCATCTAAAACATCCAAACCTTCGTTATTCTTCAAGTAGAGAAAGGTCCATGCGTTAATGGTACTTTCTTCTAGAAGCATAGCGACGATCTGTGGTGCCAGTTCTTTTTTGTCGTTGACCTTGACGTCAGTCGGATCTAGCGCAGCAAGGTGCTCTTGCCAATACCATGCAGCATACTGTTTCATGGCGGCCTTTCCTGCGCCAAGATTGAAACTTTCAAACCATTTCTGGTCGGAGAATATTCTCAGACACGTTTTCACAATGTGTAGACGTGCTTCAACGTTGTCAAAAGTTATGTTTGGTTGGAAAGAGGCCCCGGCAATGTTTGTCGAAAAATTTCTGAAAAATTCGCGAACCGTACTATGGAAGAAGCTGACAGAGGTAGTAGACTTTTTGGATCGATACTCCATTTCGTTGGAGGTAACAACCAAATCAATACTCCGCGTGGGGCTGTGCGGAGAGCTATCGCCCGAAGACATGCTCAACCGCCGTATCGCATCTTCATGAGGTCTCGGTCTCAGGGCATTGCCGGTTCCCATGATATCACCCAGACTGACACGTCTATCAGGACTAGACTTTGATCCTGGGCTGGTATCTCTTTTGACAATGCGCTGTTTTCTTTCAAAGTCTTTGATAAGGTCGTCTGTTGTAAGACCGTCTTCTCGCTCAAGTTCAAAAAAGCAGCCGTATTGGCCTCGTAGAGTTTCTTCGAGGCGAAACGGTGGATCTCCAAATTGCAAGATGAGGACCGCCTCGAGCTGCTCCAAAGACAATGCTTCTTCGGCGCAGACAATCCAACGAAGCATTTCATTGAGGTCTTCCGCCTCTTCCTGGGAGATCGTTTCCGAGAGACTCTCCAGAGTCCGCAACAGCATACCATCAATTTCTTTGGGAAACGTTTCCAGACTTTTTTGAATGGACCTCGGGTGGCGCTTGCGATTCACCTCTGCCAGCATAAACTTTGCAAGAATAAAAAGTCCATCAACCTTCCTTTCCATGGTTGCAATGACCTCTTCTCTGAATGCTGGAGAGGTACGGGCTAACATTCGAGATTGCGCAACTCCATTGGCTATATATACAGCGACGTCGTGCGCACTTCGGTCCGTTGTGATTTGAATCGTGCTGAAAACATCTCCACTGCCCTGAGGATCCAACTTCTCTGTGACGTTTTCCGACATGTATGACCGCCCTACGAGAGCGACACGTATATTCGAGGCTGGTTCGCTCTCCGCGCCATCACCGGGCGCAAGCTGAAATAATAGCTGTTCGATTTCTTCATGGTACGCTTCGTCAATCCCATCTAGGAAAATGTATGTAGGTGTAGATCGCTCAGGGGTCAGAAGGGGCTGAACAAGCAAACGTCGAAACGCGCTCGCCACCGTTTTGATCTCTTCCGTGCTCTGAAGGCTGCTCATCAGAGCCTTTGCATACGATGCGTCACTTTCACTCATTTGATAGGCAACGTCGCGTATCGCCTGGACGACTGATTTGGTTTCGGGATTGTTCTCTCTGAAAAAGAAGTATGCCATGTTTCCGAGGTTCTCGAACCCCCATGCGATGAGACGGGCTGTCAGGAAAGACTTGCCGGTTCCTTTGGAAAGATTAGCAGCCTGCCTGAAAATTATAAGGGGGTCTCGTTACCTGGACTTCCGCAGATCCATACATGTTGCTTGTCGCCCTCGATCCAAGACTGTAGCGTCTCATCCTGTAAGATCCAGTCGCCAGTGCCTGGTATTCTCAGTTTTGTAAACGCCGAGTAAAAGTCTTCTGCGAATGGCGACGGCTCCAAAACAGCCTTAAGTTTGTCTCTCTGGATGAGATCAATTTGGCCCAGATGGTCCAGCCGAAGATTCCTAACATTTTCATTGACGAGACTGACGAGATTCTCTACCCTTTCGGTCGTGTCGTGGAGCATCGAGACACTGCCATATGTTTCTGCCAAGACCAACTTTTCTTCTCCGCCAGTCAGAGTCTGCAGTTTCTCCAAGGCTTCTTTGATAGGGCTTCCCATTCCGAAAAGGCGCTTAAAGTAGGCTTTGAACCTGCCACGGCGGACCTCTTGCGTGGAAATGACCAGCACTTCGAACAAGGTCGCCATGATGTTCACCAGCTTTTCCTTGAGCGACGTGGACAGCTTGTACTGTATGTATATATTTAAACGGGCAGTAAAGTCCTTTTTTTGGGGAGATTTCATTAGCATGGAGCATAGTACAAGCTGACGGCAGGACATGACATACCTGCAGTTGCTCAAACAGTTCAATAATGCCATCATACATTGCACTCGTATCTTTCGCAGCTTTGATGAGATACACGACAGCGCTAAATATGTTCTGAGCAGGTGGGAAGGCTTCTTCAGCAGCGCCGGCGACTATTTCCCCAATCACCTCAACCGGTTTCAACGCGGCCGCCATGGCACCAAATATGGCGTGGCGTTTGGCACGGAATGCCGCAAACTGGGCATTCTGAAGCTCGACTTGTTTGATTAGTTCGTCAATGGTCTTTATCTTTGGTGAGAAGTAGTCATCTAGCTGAACTTTCGAGGACTCCGAGTATCGCTTAGCGGCGTCCGTGGCAATGGCCGCAAACTGCGCTTCCATGGCGAGCCTGGTTCAGCAGTTTGCAGGAAACGAGATGATGGTGATGCTAAGGCTCGGGTGTGGCGTGACGCTACGATCGTGGTGGTTCAGATCTATTTATGAGTCTCTCCAGGACTCATCGAGTCTGCTGAATCAGGGGCGGAGGGGGTTGTCAGTCGGCAACCTGCCGCTTAGCTGGGTGATGCGCCCTGCTACTGAGCGAAGTCAGGTGCCGACTTTCGATGGCAGGTCATCTGGGGCGCAGCCCTGCAGGCTGAGGCTGCTGACAGGGGGCAAGAGCCACTTGTGGCCAGGCAGACCCCAAGATGGTACTTATTCGTAGGGCGAACTGACACAAAATGGTAATACGACGGGAAATATGCTTTCTTGTAGACAAAGAATGATGCCTTTGCATGGCACACTTCTTTCTACTTTTCCGTATTGCGCTACGTCATACCTGGTGGCGAGGCTGGTACTAGTTGGTCGTCATCCTCGAGTCCTCGTGTCTGCCTACCTATCCATATTCATGGGCCGAGAGCAGGGTGACCGAGCCTATTCAATCAGGCAGACACCATTTCCACTCCTTGAACGGAGTGGAGAGTAGTAAGACTCATAGATGGTATCGCTGCGGCCCGTACCATCTCCAGGCTAGCGCGGGGCTGGCCGTCAGCACCCATAAATAGATCCGTAGAGTACGTAGGTATCTGCGACGCATGCCCCTGGGGTTAATTACTCACTGACGAGCTATTCTGGGTTTTCTATGTCTTTTAATATCTGGGAGTGTTTATAATAAGAGTCGCTGCATTGGGTGTAAAACCACCAAGGTGTTCGCGAATCGTAGCAAAGGTTCATAGCAAGGCATCCTGCTGGGTAGAACGTCTCAGCCTCACCAGGGATTCGTAGTGGCGATGCGACCCCATCATTACTGGTATGTCGGGAAACTTGTTCGGCGCCTAATTGTGCCTTGTTCTCCTAGGCAGACGCAGTCACTCGACTATAACAAGGGCGGGCGTGGCAGTTTTTCCAACTTCTATTTCCCCTCTCTTTGCCACAACCAGTTCTGAGGCCAATTACACTTGGTAGGCATTACGCAGCAGCATGACGGGGAGCGCGCATTTGTTGCCGAGGCGGGGCGGCGCGAAAAGAGTGAATGCGACGACTCTTGGTTGTTGCTTTGGATTTTACTGTTGATTGCCGCCAGCGCTCGGTGCCCACGCCAAGCAGATGAACGTGCGCTGATTTCCTTACCCGGAGCTGATGTTGGCCGAGGATCGACCTATCTGTTGGAGATGGAGGGGGGCGATGTCTCGAATCTCTCCACAGCCACCATTTTCCCACAAAGCTTGCATGGTTCCAAATATGGCTGCATCCTGGGGTAAGTATGGCAACGGAACGGCGCTGTAACGAAGTCTCGTAGCCTGGTTTTTGTTTTTTGTTTTTTTCCTGTCGCAAGTCTTCCCAGTTCGCTATCCTTTCATCCTCTACGCCAATCTTCTCGCCAATAGTCTTGTTGGCCATGACACTCCACAGCAATTTGGCTTGCAAGAATACACGGCTGGTCGAGTAACGCACGCGACTTCTAACATTGGCGTGTAGTCTGAGCAGAAGATGAAAAAAATTCAGAAAGGACATGCTCGGCCCTATCGCTAGCGTGATGACCCAGGAATATATTACAGCCGAGAGCAAGCTGTGATCGTCGCAAAAAGATGGCAAGAAAAATAAGAAACAGGCAGTGCGTCTTGGCAAAGATTCGTTGCAGGAAAAGGTTGCATAATAAGCGGGATACCGATCGCCCCAGGTCCGTCACGCAACGGCAATCTAATTCCAAGGCTCTCGGAACGCTCGCGTGCCACTGGCCGTCCTTTTGTTCCGTCTGAATTTATGCTGCTGAAGTTGAAACGGCCGGTTCTAGAACAAACATGCCCATTTCCCTCAGTGGAGTCGGACCTTTTTTGAACCTTGTAATTATGCGCAGATTTTAAAACCCGCCCGGTGAGTGCCCGGCTATAGAAAACCAGTCATAGGATGGTGGGCGCGCCAGACGTTTAAGAAAGCAGGCTTTCCCCCAGGCGGCTCGGCCTTTGCACCACCAGCACCAGTTACATGCCACGAAAAGCCCAAGTTGAACCACCGGCTTCTTGTTCTATAAAAGCGAGCCAGCACAATTGTCACAAAAAAGAAATCCCTTTCCCCCCGCCCCGCAACCTCCTTCGCCCACCATGACCATCATCACAAGCACAGCTCAGCAGCGGCCGTCATCGTCGTCGCCGCCGTCGTCGTCGTCAGCGCCGCCCGTGAAATACGCCGTGGCTCTCTTCAACGGCTTTCAGCTCCTCGACGTGGCCGGTCCGCTCGACGTGCTGGCGGTGCTGGCGCAGGACGTGCCCATCGAGGTGGTCGTGGTCGCGCGGACGCTGGCGCCGGTGACGTCGCGGACGGCCAGGCCCGGCTCCGTCGGCCAGGAGATTGTGCCCACGCACACCTTTGACACGGCCCCCGACGACGTCGAGGTGCTGGTGATCCCCGGCGGCGGCGGCACGCGCGACCTCGACGGCACCCAGCCGCTCGTCGACTACGCCGCCAGGGTATTTCCGAAGCTCCGATACTTTCTGACCGTCTGCACCGGCGCCGCGCTGGCGGCCCGCGCGGGGGTCCTCGACGGCAGGAAGGCGACGACAAACAAATTGGCTTTTGACTGGGTAGGTTCTCCAAGCTCTTTTTTTTTCTTCTTCTTCTGCTTCCTACAGTAGCAGAGCTAAACTCAACGGTCATGGGTTGCAGGTTGTCTCACAGGGCCCCAAGGTACAATGGGTCCGCCACGCACGATGGGTCAGTGATGGCAATATCTGGACTTCATCGGGCATCTCGGCCGGGATCGACATGACTTTTGGATTCGTCGCTGCTCATTACGGCGAAGAGGCCGCTGCCAAGGTTGCGCATCGGCAAGAGTATATCCGCAATACGGATCCAAACAACGATCCCTTTGCACCAGATTCAACACCATAAAAAGCTACTCGAGGTGGCTAGTGCATGGGCTTATAATCTACCACCCTTCAGATGTATGGGCACATCTTGGATAGCCTTTATTTCTATGCCGCCATAACCAATCAATGCACAAAAAGGGAGATACTCAATCGTAGTCTTATTATTCACTAATTATCGACGATTTCTCGGCTGGTGTTCTTTTTTCTTTGCCTGCTTTTATTTATGCCCCCAGATGGCCAGCGTGCCCGGAACCTCGCTCATCCCATCCCTTCTTCGCCTCTAGCCAAACAGAGACGGGCCAACAGGCTTCCCAACCAAGTCCAGGAGCGCATCCAGGATAAACTTGGGCACGACCTCCAGCGCGGCCACGTCCAGCAGCGACGAGATGGTCGTCTCCTTGGAGCAGCCCGGCTTGGGCCGCCCGCCCTCCATGATGTGCTTCAGCCACGCAATGGCGCGGGGCGCGCCCGTGGCCATGGCGCTGCCGTGCTCCGACGCCTCGTCGCGGACGTACTCGACGGTGGCGCCGGCGGCGCAGTACCGCTCGTAGACGACGTCCGAGTCCGCCACGGGACTCACCTCGTCGTGCACCGACTTGTACCAGTAGAGCGGGATGCGCGGCGCCGCCTGCCCGAGCGCCACCGCGTCGAGGACCCGGACCGCCACCGGGTTCTCGTAGATGAAGCGCGGGTCGGTGAACATGCCGACCACGTCGCTGAACAGGAAATCGGCCGCGTCTGCCAACAGGCACTGGTGCAGCGTCTTGTCGAACGCGGCGCGGTGCTCGGGCTTGAGCAGGCCGTCCACCAAGGCCTTGAGCTCCGGGTACTGCTTCGACAGGCCCATGATGCCGGTGGGGATGAGGCCGGCAAAGGGCCCGCCGTTGGTGGTCGTGACGACGTTTGTGATGTTGGGCGTGGTGCCGCCCATCGCCGCGCCGGCGATGCGCAGCTCCGGCGCGTAGGTCGGCTGGATCTCGGCCGCCCACGCCGTCGCGCCGCTCCCGGCCGAGTAACCCCACATGGCGACGGTCGCGTTGCCGTCGATGCCCGTGACGGGGCCCGAGTGCAGCGCAGCGCGGATGCCGTCCAGCGTCGCCTGCCCCGCCAGCCGGTGCGACAGGTACAGCGCGTCCGGCCCTTCATAGTCGGGCAGGATCACGACCCACCCCTGCTCCAGTGCGGCCTCGATGAGCAGTATTTCGGCCTGCGTGAGGATGGTGCCCTCGAGCGGGCCTGTCGCCGAGCCCCGCAGTAGACCGTACGACGGCGCGCAGTCCGGCGACGCGGCGTCCTCGGCCACCTGGTACGAGAGCACCTGCTGCATGTTGGCCCCATGCGGTACCATGACCGTCAGCACCGCCGCCGTCGGCGTGCCCAGGCCGTCCGCCGTCCGGTACTGCAGCTGGTATGCGGCCGCCAGCCGGACGGGGTCCAGACCGAACGCGGCGACCGGGGCTGGTGGAGTACGGTGTCGGAGGATCGTCCCTGGTGGGACGCTCTCAATGCTGGAAGGAATGCCGTAGAACATGTCTTGGCTTGGGATAATCGGCGCGCTCCTAGGGTCGTGCGGCATTGAGGGGGCACATTCCACGACGAGGGCGTGGGCCACCACAAGGGCGGCAGACGTGAGATATTTTGCCAGCATTTTTATCTTCTTCTATTGACTGGAAGGTGCGATACTGGGCAGAAACAAACAAGATGCCGCTTGCAATAAGAATGACTCTTCTCTTACGGGACACCGTTCCCTATTTATCTTCTTTGTTCGTTGAGAATTCAGCCTGCGGCGCGCAATGGGCTTGGCCCCCGTGTAAGTCGGGTGTTGTCACATGCTGATGTAGACATCCTGCATAATCTCCTATAATGCATCTCACTCCTGCAGCCACGCCGGCGCCTCGAACCGTCCCCTACTTCTCTTTTCATTGGTCCAGTATTGCTTCATCTCCACGATCCGACATCCATAGCGTATTCTTTCGAAATTGCAGCGGGTTCCTAGTGCAACGGCCAATATCAGGGAATGCCGCATGGAGAAAGATTTTGATCCAGGCCGCCACCCGACGGCTATGTAATAGCGAGGATTTCCAGCTCCTTATTGCCGCAAAATGAGCAGGAAAAATATGCTTAGGGTCACGTACTTTTCTATTGAAATGAATTCCCCGTTTCTTCTCCTCTTCATGCTTTGGACTGCAGACGACGCTTGCAACGGCCCGTGTTAGTGTCGACATTACTGCGCAACAACCCAACGCTAGTCAGTCCCGCACATCAGTGCCAGGTTACAGTATCGTTCGAGTCTTCGGGTTCCCCGCGACGCTAGTTGAACACATTTCACCTTGTTATTGAATAGTTTGTTGTGTCTATGCTTGTAATATTGAATAATGGATGTGCCCAACCCACAAGACACCATCTGCTGAAGCGCAGAGGCGAATGACGAAGTCAGCCCGATGCTCAAGAGTTCGTCTGCGCACTGCAGTAATCCCCCACATGTGGTATGATTCCCGGACCGACATGACTGGTCACTTTGTTGTCTCCGTCTGCGCCGAGCATGAAGGGAACAGCAGTTCCTCGGCACTTGGTACGTCACCTTGCCTGCCAGACTATTTCACCGATAGGCGATGTGGTACACGTGCCACGGCACGACCCTGTGCGCCGGGTTGTGAGACTTGATCCAAATTTACGATCACCCAAAGTTCTGCTTCTCAGAAAGAGTTCTCAGAGTGGCTACGCTGAGACACCCCTTCGAGTTCACTCTGCCGCCTGATAGCTTCATGGTTACTTGCAATTAAGGCTTAAACAAACCAACAAAACGGCACATACAAATCAGTTTGAGTCAAAGTTTACAGAATGAAATGCCAATCTGGTATTGTGTCTATAAATTGGATATCTAAAACTGGCCTGGAAAAGGATGTGGACTCGCTTGCTGGGATGCAATGCTCGATACTGTATGTAATGAAAAGACTGATGAAAAGGTGATAAAAAAATGAAACCCGTATCCATAAGTATACGATATGCAAATAAAAATGAAAATTATGCTTCATAAGTGTCTCTTTCCGCGTCTTCCTGGGTTTGTTTATCCGATAGACGCGGGTTGCGCAATGCCAAGGCAAACCCAATCATGGGCACGCACACGCAGAGGCCAGCAATGCAGAGGAGACCCTGCACATAACTGTAGCTGCTAATGATGGCGCTTCTGATTTCTGTCCCGACGGGATAGTTCTCAACAACCTTGAAAGGGTTGTTGTACATGGCTTGGGCGAGTGTTCGGTTGGGCTGGAATGCCAGGTTGGATTCGAGTGTCCGGTAGAGTGTTTGGGTCCAGATGGCTCCTGAGAGGCAGGTTCCCAGCGCACTTCCGACATTATAAAAGGAGAGATAGAGTCCAGTCAGAATGGCAACGTGGTCCCGGGTAGCAGAGGCCTGGATAGAGGCTTGTGTGGGGTAAGCGAAGAGACCGCCGGCGAGACCGAGGAGGATCTGCGCGCCGATGATGCCTGTCCTGGAGCGACTGGAAGCACCTCCAGGCTGGCTGATGAGTATAACAAACGCCATCATAAAGGCCAAGGTTCCGCCGACAATAATATGCTTCAGACGTCGAACCCTGTACACGACGAGGCCGATGAGGACGCCGCTGACGACACCAAAGAACGAAAAGAAGGATATGATGCGAGTTGCGGTCTCGATAGGGAAATCAAAAGCGACAACGAGAATAGTGTACAGGTAGTTCCCCTGGACATACCAAGCAAAGTTGAGAAGACTGCGAACGGCGAGCGCCGCCCAGACGCCGCGGTCGGTAAGCAGATGGAAGGGTACAATCGGGGTTTTCGCATAGTACTTTTCCCAAAAAATAAAGACTGGCGCGCAGATGCATCCGACAACGAGGGGTAGGATAATGCGCGGGTTCTGCCAGTGGGATGCTGTACCACCAGCCACAGTCAAGGGTGCCAGCACCAGGCTAAAGGCAGCAACCAGAACAAGGAGACCGAAAACGTCGAGCTGTGTCGAAACATTGCTAAGCCAACGCTTAGCATCTCGCAGCTTGTTGGAGCGGTACATTTTGGGATGCTCAAGGGCCTGCTTGGGCGAGGCGACGCTACGATCCACAACGTATAACGTGACGAGCAGCGGCAGCGAGGCGATGGGGTATATGATGCACCACATGCCAATCCCCCAACGCCAGGTGGCGACACGCAGGACGGCCGAAGTAACGGTGCCACTGAGCCAGGTATTGACGACAAATGGCAGGGCAGGGATGTAGCTGAAGAAGACGCGCGCGCGCATGGAGGAGAAGTCGGCAACGAGGACCTCGAGGAGCAAGACGATGCAGGTGTAGCCAATCTGATAGATGATACCGCCGGCGCAGAAGACGTAAACGGAGGTGGCGGTGGACTCGATGGCCATGCCGAGGACGTAGAAGAAGGTGGAGGCGACGACGACCTCGAAACGGCCAAAGACGTCGGCGACCTTGGCGGCGGTGGGCTGGGCGGCTACGGCGACGACGCTGCGCAGGACGTTGATGGTGGCGAGGTATGAGTGCAGGTTAAAGGACGAGGTGGCGTAGGGGGTGTAGGTCGAGCGGACCTGGCTCTCAAGTCCGTAGGCGTATCCGACGACGAAAATGCCAAAAAAGAGCCAGAATCGTTGCGTCGAGGTGAGCTTGGCCGTCACGGCGTCCATACGGGCGACACCAGCGGCGCGGGCAGCGGCCATGGTTGAGGGCGGCGATCCGTTACCATGGCGGATCGTGGGGGACGATGCATGGTGTTGGTGTTGTGGAATGTTTTGCAGCAACGGCTGCGTCTCGGCGTGCGACATGTTCGGAGAAACAACCTCGACGGCCGGGGAGGAGAGGGAGAGAGGAGAGGTTCGAGACACACTCTCTCGATCTGTCCGTTTGTGATGTAGAATCGAAACCACAAGACCGGGAATAAAAGAAAGACCAACGAGTCGAAAAAGGGAAGAAGGAGAGGACGCGCACCATGTGCCTGATGTGCAGCTGACAGCGGTACAGCCCGAATATGCGTCAGCCGCAAAGAAGGCCGAGCAGGGGGAGCCTTTTCCTCTTCCCCCCCAAAGAGGCAGATGGGCAGGCTGCCAGCCTATCCGAGGAGGGTGTCACGAGTCGAAGCGGGACACACGTCTCAAACAGGCATCTGCTCGCGAAAGACGGCGGACACGTCAGAAAAAAAATGGGAATTAGGTCGAGCGAGAGATGAGCATCTGAGACGGGTTTGGTTTGCAGGGGATTCAGCAGGGTTGTCGTTACTGATGGTATGTTGGGGTTCGCAGGTAGGTTTGTAAAGAAAAAGACAAAATTGAGAGCAGAGGGTTTTTGTTTGCTGGGAATAAGATGACGACGGATCAGATAAGGGAGCAGACGGGACGAGGATATAGTATGCAGGCGGCGCAGGTACCCGACGTATGCACTTTAGGTAGTAGGTACTTCGGTAGGTGGGAAGAGCGGTACTCAGTAAGTAAGATAAGCACTTAAGAACCTAAGTAAGTACCTACTTGCTGTGCCTTTTTTTGCTGGTACCTGTTGCGCCTGCTTACCGACACCTGCCTGCGCAACTAAGTGACTAAGTACTTAAGTTAGTACATTAGTACCTACCTACTTACTGAGTAGCCGCTTGCTTAGCTGCCTGCCTGGTACCTCACTAGTACCTACCGGTAGATACCTAAGGTACTTAGCAGTAATGTTAGTTAGCTGCCTGCCTTAGTACCTGGCCACGTTTCTCCAGTGAGCACCTGCAATAAGTCAAGTAGGAGAATGAGGCAGGCACCTGGCCTAAAGTCGGTACCTTGCCTAAGTGTTCTGCAGGTATGTTGGTAAGTACCAGGAAGTACACCGTACTTGAGATACGTACCCAAGGTACTCGATATCTATTTATTTTCAAGTCATGGTCACAACTTGGCTCGGCTTGGTTTGGCTTGTTTGCCTCGGAGAGATTTATACTTACTCGGGTACTAGGTACAACTGGCTGCACCACCCGCAACACCCGCAACAAATGGCAGAAACTGGCAAGGGGGCTGACGATGAGCACTGAAACCTTGAACCTTGGGCTGATGAACTTTCAGCCTGTCAGCCCACCACCCAGCTGGCCCACAGCGGAAGCGGGAAGCCCACACTCGACCCTGGCTGCCTCCCTCCCCCCTGCTCCCCCCCTCCCCGTCGACCTCCGCCTGATCACTAAAGAAATAAATTGAAATAAATGAGAGGTTCCTCTTGCTACCAGTATGGCAGGTCCCAATGATGTAGTCCGCCGTAAACCGATGTGTCGTCCGAGATGGCAACACTCTGTACCTTGACACTCGAGTAGGGAGTACCGACACATTACTTATACTGCTCACTGGTAAAGGGCAGAGCCAAAACAAATTGAGAAATCGGAGCCTTTCATTTTTCTACCTTTTTTGCTTTTTTTGCTATTCCTTTCTTTTCTCGCCCTTCTTCTCGGCGGCTGTCTCGGAGCCAAACAACGTGGCATGCCAACCATCCTCGCTTATTAAGCAGAGTCACTCCGTCATCTCTCATCTACGTCTACGGAGTACGGATCCTCAGTATACGCACAGAGTCATCCGTACACTACCGAGGAATTTATGCCCGCATGCCAAGTACCCGGCCGGCTTTTGGAGAATCCCATACTTCAAGTTACTCAGTCGTTATCCGTACACACTACTAGTACATGCCCACCACACCACACCACTGTACGGATTACCGCGTCAACCCATCTCGGCACGCATCCCAGCACAAGCAAAACAAGGCACCAAGCCACGCCCACACCTTCCTGCAGTGCAGCGAACCTAGTCATTTCGTGCAGGTCTTGTGTCCCTGGCAGTTTGCACCGCCTTGGCATACTATACTTGGCGTCGACATATCCTATCTTCGCCGGCGCGCCCAGAACGATTGCTCTGTGGTTCCTCGGCAAAATGACCTGCCCTGCTGCACTGATCAACTGACATGATGAGCCCGCCCCTCTTGTCGAGCCGCACGGCGCACGCCACCCTTCCGATGCCCAATCCGAATGCCACACTGACCAAGCACATATTTTGGAGAATTTATTGGCGGATACTAAATTTAGATGTATACTGAGTGCAGATGACAGATGACAGATCAGACCTTGGGCCATTGCCTTTCGTTTTTTTTTCTACCAAGAAATCTCGGTTAACAGAGGGCGACCTGGACAGGCGTGGCCGCCGGTGGTCGCGCTACGCTGTTGGGCCTCATTGCTCAGTAAAAAGCATACGCGTTTTCGTCTTGTTGATGCCTTTATACATCATCACATCCACTAACTAGTAGCTTTCAAAATATCCCGGGGCCAAGTCAAGTGGTCAAGTATCTGAACGACTAACACGCAGACGAGTACCACAAACACCACAAGTACCACAAGTACCACAAGTAATACTTACCACTACCACGTAATCAAAAGTGATACAGCCAAATAAGTACAATTCACAGTGTCGGTATCTCTACACAGGCCTTGTTCTCACAACAAGTAGGACACAACCTCTCAGACGAGCTACTCTCTTCGAAGCACCATGATACAAACCTGCGGGTATTCACGCAGACTGTTCCATCCCTCTTCGTCCTTTTCGAGTCCAATCTCTGACCTCCAATCATCGCCGTCGTTGCCGCCGCTGCCTAGAAACTCGCACCCACGCCACTCGAGACGGCCTTGGAGGCCCGCCAGCCGAGCCGCTTCCTCGTAGAGGCGCTTTTTCAAATGAAATGACTCAAACTCGATCCCGCGCGTTCCCGGTGGCGCAGACGCCGGCGGTGTGGCGACGACCTTGAATCGGTATCCGAGGCCGCTCGCCATGGCCGCCTCGTCGTACACGTAGTGCACGCCTGTCCTGTTCCATGCGCTGCGGTTGACGCCGGCCGCGTGCGCCGCCAGGTCGTCGGTCGGATGCAGGCAGATGCCGACAAACACGCCGCCCGAAGGCTTGAGGTTGGCCGCCACCGTCTCAAACATGAGCCGAAGCTGCTGCGCATCCTCGGCGTAGTTGAGGAACCACGTCCCCGTGACCACGTCGAAACCCCCCGGCCCGCGCCCGGAGCCATCCTGGTTATCGTACCGGCGCGGGACCATGCCGTCGCCCTGCTCGAACCGGCTTCGGTCCGAATAGGGGGTCCGCCGCAGTCTCTCCACGGCGCCCTCCACCATGGCGCTCGAGACGTCGACGCCCACCACCGACGCTGCTCCCCACTCTAGCAGACGCTGCGAGTAGAAGCCCGTGCCGCAGGCTAGGTCGAGCACCGTCTTGGTACCGGGGGGGTGGAGGAGTGGCTCAACGTTTCTCCGGAAGCTGACCTGCTCGAGCTTGTTAAACGCGGTCGTCTTGATAACATCGTAGCTGGTCCCGATGGTGTCGTATTGCGCCATTTTGTCTGAAGATGAAAGAAACCCCGGGAAAAAGAAAATTGAATCAATTGGCCAAGTGTCTGGGTCTTGGTAGACTCGCATCGTTGTCCTGATATACCCTCACCTTGTCAAAAAATTCTCCACATCGTCGACGTTCACCGCATACTTGAAATTGAGAACTTGCCACGGGATTCCTGCCCAAGTGGATACTAACCAAGTCACACAATTTAGAGTGCTATTCTCGTTTTTCTAATTTATACGATAACCGTTACATGCGAAAAAATATCGCTAGCTAGCCAGTGTGATGCGACCAACGACATACGGATGGCAATGAAACAAGTCCTACTTCGCGACTAGGCCAAGTGTATACACCCGGCATTGTACGGCGTACGTTCCTTCATAATACCCTGCAATCACAGAGGAGTAAGGCAAGAATTTTCACTTGTGAGGGACAGTTGTCGACGATGGACGGAAAACTGTGAAACAAGTGCCAAGCTACTGGCAGGCCAAGCATGGGCTGTCAGCAGGGTGACACATGTCTTCGTCGAGATTACGATTCTAGATTAGTTGCCCCATAACGTTCAGCCCTAGCATCAGGTCTAGAACAGATGAAAAAGTAGACTATACTCAGTATCACAACTTCCGTCATGACAAAGATGACATTTGAGAATAACATCAAGCCAATTCTAACAAGAGATGAGACTTTCTTTCTCACCGGAGAAGTGTTCATAACAAAACGAATGCACTATATTCTTTATGGTAAAGGGGTTCAATGATGAGGAGAACCGTCTGTTATACGAGGTAAACGCGGCACGCCTAAGAGGGGCAACCCTCATCAGCCGCGTTCAACTTGCTTTTGTCATGCAAATGCCACAATCTATACAGATCTAACCCTAGTCACATGCATCTTTTGCCACATAATTCTGCTCCAAGCCGCCCATCGTGGCAGTTTTCTGCCGAAATGTGACACCAATCCTGCCGTCCGTCCCACTTGGTCGGGTCCGGATACGCAACAGCCCGTGAATATTTTGAGGAATTTTCACCTGCTTAGATGCTAGCATTATATAATGACAGCTCCTGAACACATGGCATTTTTCTTGTAGAACATTTCTCAAAGTAGGAGAAGCTCTCAACAGAGACTGCTCATCAACACTTATAATCCGTCATGACCCAATATGATGTCCTCAGCGACAAATACAATGTCATAGACAGCCTACCCTATCGGGAGATGGAGGCGCAGAACTTGTTCGAATCTCTCAAGCCTCTGCTCCAGAATAAGCCTCGCGTCATTGACTTTGCCTGCGGTACGGGCTTTTATACCCTCAAGCTGCTGGAATGGGGTGCCGGCTCCGTGACCGGCGTGGACATTTCGGAGCCCATGCTGGCGGCGGCGGCGGCCAGGCTCGCCAAAACCCCCTACGCGCCCCTGGCCTCCTTCATCGCCGGCGACGGCACGCAGCCGGCCGCGGCGCACACGGCCGACGGCCGCGCGGAGTGGTACGACATGGCGCTCGGCGTGTGGTTCCTCAACTACAGCGACAGCCGGGCGTCGCTCACGGCCATGTTCCGCAGCGTCGCCCTCAACCTCAAGCCCGGGGGCGTCTTCGTGGGCGTCGTGCCGCACCCGACCGAGGACCTCGCCCGGCGCGCCGAGGTGTACCGGCGCGGCTCCCTCGACCGGATGCCGCCGTGCAACGTGTACACCGGGGCGCTGCGGTCAGGTGACGGATGGGGGCTGCGGGTGCGCCTGGACGAGGATACCGAGTTTATGACATATCACCTGCGCCCGCGCGTGTACGAGGAGGCGGCCCGGGCGGCGGGTCTGCGCGGCGAGTTTACCTGGCGGCGCGAGAAGCTGCTGGGCGATGATTGGAGAGCCAAGATTCCCCTGACGGGCAGTGAATGGCAGATTCGGGAGGAAAATCCCCATATGGGAATTCTGGTCGTCTGGAAAAACTAGCATCAAGCTACAACTGACAGAGTACATTCAGTCTATACGTCGCTGCATCTGGTTTCCATCTTTCACCTGCCCTCTGCTGATACTACTTGCCTTGTTCTTATTTTTGCCTTTTCACCGTCCGAGCACAACGAAATATCATGTTCTAGATGCTTCAGATGGGGTGAAGCGTGAGCTGACTCTGGTTGTGAGAGTTCGGGGGGGGGGGGGGTTACTTGCACGATCCAACGACTCTGTTGTGAAGAAGAACAGTCTGGGCGGTCAAGGTGAGGCCAGCGTTGCTTCGCTATCTCGTACGGCTGCAAGGCATGCAAATTCGATGGTCTCTGTAAAATTATGCACCCTTTGTCCTACGCATCGCTTCAAGGCCGCAGGGTCATGTGCTTCATATGTAACTGTATGACAGACTGGGGGCACGCAGCGAACGAGCTACTGGTCAAAAAGAAAAAGAAAAAAAAAACATAAATTTCAGGTGCTACACAAGCACGAGATACATCCAATGTCAATCAAGAGTTGATCTTGGCGGATCACGACACGTTCACTTTCGCAACAGCAGATACTGCTTCGCCATTCCATCCAGCATCCAGCTACTCAGCCAGTGAGTGGCCAACAATCTTTCGATCCCGTCCGGCCTTCGTAGAAGCAGCCAAACCCGATTCCCTCTTACATATACCCCAGCGCTGTAAAGGCCCGCTCCAGAATCTCCCGCATTACCTTTTCCTTGCGCCGGTTGTACGCCGCCGACGTCTCTCCCGCCTCGTTCGTCCGCGCCGCGCTCTCACGCTTTGCCCTCGCGTACCGCACCCGGTCCTCCGCGTGACCGCGCAGCCAGTCTCGGAAGATGACGTGCCGCGCTGCCTCTGGGCTGCCGGGGCCCCAGACGTGCAGGGTGGCCGCGCGCGGCTCGTACAGGGAGAAGAGTCGGTGCTCGTGCCAGCGCCGCTCGCGCGTCAAAAAGTGGAAGCCGGCCGCCTCGAGCGCCGGCACGTACCGCGTCTCCTCCATCGCGTCGGGCACCGTCACGTCAATGTCGATCAAGTCCTTGGCCGGCAGGCCCGCCACGCTCGTCGACCCGATGTGCTCGACGCCCACCAGCTCTTCGGGCCCCAGCGCGGCCTCGATGCGCGCCTTGATCGAGGCAAAGTCGGCCGGCCAGCGCGCGTCCGGGTCCACAACCTCGAGAGGGTACTGCACCTTGCTCGAGGCGATGCGCTCGACCTTGCTGGGGTCATATTCGTAGTGCTCCAGGATAGCCAGTACAGAGGCGGTGCCGAACCTGGCCTCGCCAGAGCCTGACATGGTCGCAGAATGAAAAGCTGGGGGAGGGACGGTATTGGGTGCCAGAGCGATGATCGCCTGGCTGGCCTCGTTTATTAACTATAGACGAATACGGCGGATGCACACCACACCGCGTGACTCATATGCAATATACATGGTATAATGGTGCAGATTTCCGCAGTATTGTTGTTACAACTCTTTTTCGCAGTTATTTTGCTGCTCGCTGTGTTTGGTCATCAAGCGCTGGTTGTCCAGCCGGTGTTCTGGCCGTGTTAGTTGTAGGCCAGCGCTGTGCTACGCCTCGATCGTGATACTTCCCAACCGACGGTTTCCCCCACGCTTGTGACGCCGTTGCCGTTCATTGACTAAAAAACAAATTTGTGCGCATTCGTTCCAATCGCTCAAGAATCTGGCCAAATTGGGATGAAAATGCTGTGCACGGCAAAGGGTGTGGTGTAAGCGGCTATACCGTGAATCAACCTGCCGATGGGACCACTTTGACGGAATCCTCGGGGGTAATCAGTTTCCGTGTCTCAACGTCAGAGCCGTGCAACTCTCCGACGGAACAAGCACGTCTTCCTGCAGGCTGCTTGCCGGCTATGACAAATGCGCTGTGTCATTTACGCCTTTGTTAAGCCAATCTTTGAAAGCATAAAACTAAGTCTAGCCTGCAACTGACTGAGTCCCTGGTAAACCTATCAACTCTCCGCAACTTTGATCCTTCATCTATCAATCAACCCCACCCCGCACCATGGCTAGTGACATCAAGCCCTACACCGTCGCCGTGTCCGACGACGCGCTGGCAAAACTCAAGTCCAAGCTTGACGCAGTTGAGCTCCCGCAGCGCGTCGATTTCGAGGACGACTGGAGCTACGGCGCCGCCGCCGCCGACGTCCGACGTCTCGCCGCCTACTGGCGCGACGGGTTCGACTGGCGTGCGCAGGAAAAGAAGATCAATCAGCTACCGCAGTTCACGACCCCGATCGAGGTTGATGGATTCGGCACGCTCAATATCCACTTTGTCCATCAGAAAAGCGCCCATCCGGGGAGCATCCCGCTTCTCTTCTGCCACGGCTGTAAGCGCTAGACTCGCCTCACGCAGGCACTGGGGAACCAGCTAACAAATCGGCAAGGGCCTGGGAGCTTCTTGGAGGTGGAAAAGCTTCTCCCTCTACTCAAGGGATCGGAAAATGGCGTTTCGTTCCATGTTGTCGCGCCCTCGCTTCCGAATTATGCCTTTTCTGACGGCGCTACCAAGAAAGGCTTTGGGCCTCACCAATATGCCGAGACTCTGCAAAAGCTGATGCAAAAGCTCGGTTATAATAAATATGGTACGTGAGCTTTTACTATTATTTTTCCTCTTACAGACACACGAATTTACCGTCTAGTAAATAGTCACCCAGGGCGGGGACTGGGGATATATGATCACTCGCCGCCTGGGTGCCGAGTATCCCGAGTCGTGCGTGGCATCACACATCAACCTTGCATTCCGCGGGCCTCCCCAGTTCAAGGAAACACCGCTCACCTGGCTGCAGCACGCGCTCACGCCGTGGTCTGCCGACGAGAAGAAGGGTCTGGCCCGTTCCGCCTGGTTCCGCGAAGAAGGCTTTGGCTACAACCTGCAGCAGAGCACCAAGCCCGCGACGTTGGGTTTCGCATTTGCCGACTCGCCCGTCGCCGTGCTCGCCTGGATCTATGAGAAGCTGCACGACTGGACCGACAGCTACCCATGGACCGACGACGAGGTCCTCACGTGGGTTTCGGTCTACGTCTTCTCCAACGCGGGCCCCGAGGCCAGCACGCGGATCTACTACGAGACCAAGCACTCGCCGGGCAGCGCCGCCATCACCGCGGGCTACAACTCCAATGTGCCGCTGGGCGTCTCGCAGTTTCCGAGGGACATCGCGGTGACGCCGAGACTCTGGTATCACGGCCTCGGTCCCATTGCGTTTGAGAAGCGCCACAAGGACGGCGGTCACTTTGCAGCGTTTGAGCGGCCCAAGGAGCTGGCTGAGGACTTGCGAACCATGTTTGGCCGAAATGGTGGTGCGCATTCTGTGACCAAGTCACTAGCGAAACTTTGAAGCATGTTCAATTCTGCGGGTGTAATTCGCACAGTAGAAGTATGACAGTTGTTTTCTTGTAATTTATAATTCATTTAATGTCGCATACATGTAAGCCGATGCACAACAAGCCACGCTGAAGTTGATAGAGTGCTGCGGCTGGCTCTGCCTGCAACGTTGCCGGGCGGTATCGGCGCTAAATCTCCCGGCCTGCCACTCTTAAGCCTGGCCACCCGCTAACCAGAAAGCCGACACCAGCATCACCAAAACCTCGGGTCCCGACACCACGACTTTCATCAGCCTTGCACCTGCGCCCCCGAACCCGCAACAATGGCATCGCAAGCGCAAGGAGCCCCGAGCTCCGACAAGAAGAAGCCCAGTCCTTTGCGATCCATCATTGCTGGTTCCACGGCTGGTGCCATTGAAATTGGTATTTTCCCTTGGTCGCTCCCGGTCCGATTCTCTGAAGACAACGCTGACGCAGTTTCTAGCCATCACATACCCCGCCGAGTGTACGTCTTTTGACCCTTTCTGTCCCCTCCTCGTCGCAACAGCCCATGGCCGATTGAGGCTCACGAGAGCACAAATACTCGGACAAGGCGAACAAAATTGCTAATGCTCATACTCCAGTCGCCAAGACCCGGACGCAATTGAATCGCCGCCTTGCCGAAGGAAAGAAGCTACCATGGCCGCCCTTTGGCGCACAGTGGTATGCGGGATGCACGACGCTGATCATTGGCAACTCTGCCAAGGCTGGCATCCGTACGTGTGCCGCTTTCCTCCCTGCGCGGTGACGGCGTGCGGCCTGCACCATGCTAACACGCCCTCGTCTAGGATTCGTCGCCTTCGATCAGTACAAGAATCTTCTCGCCGACGAGAATGGCAAGCTCAGCGGCCCGCGTACCGTCCTTGCGGGCTTCGGTGCCGGCATTACGGAGTCGCTCCTCGCCGTCACACCCACCGAGAGCATCAAGACGACGCTGTAAGTCAACGACAGAACGGCGACCCCCCCCCCGTCCGAGCGCTCACAGGCCTGCGTGCCCATCTGACACCATCTCTCTCTCCCGCGCTCTATAGAATCGATGACCGCAAGTCGGCCAAACCACGTATGCGCGGCTTCCTGCACGCCGTGCCCATCATTGCACGCGAGCGCGGCATCCGCGGCTTCTTCCAGGGCTTCGTGCCGACGACGCTGCGGCAGTCGGCCAACAGCGCCACGCGCTTCGGCTCCTACACCTTCTTCAAGCAGATTGCCGAGTCGTACACGGCGCCCGGCGAGAAGCTCGGCACGGCGAGCACCTTTGGCATCGGCGGCCTCGCCGGCCTCGTCACCGTCTTCGTCACCCAGCCCCTCGACACTCTCAAGACGCGCATGCAGAGCCCCGAGGCCAAGCAGCTCTACGGCAACACGTTTCGCTGCGCCGGCCTGATTCTGAAGAATGAGGGCATCCGCACATTCTGGAGCGGCGCGGTCCCGCGCCTGGTGCGCCTGGTTATGAGCGGCGGCATCGTATTCACCATGTACGAGAAGAGTATGGAGCTCATGAACAAGCTTGATCCTGAGATGAAGTACTTGTAAAGGTTTGGGCACGTGCAAGGAAAAGTGAATCGCAATAGAATTCTTGTGACTTTTTATATCAAGTTCCAGCCATTCTTGTCTTTAGGCAATTGTTACAGATATTATACAGCTATTATCCAGTACTTTAACATGGTCATTTTTCTATTCCCAACCCTATGCGCCGATGAATGCGAACAAAAAAAGAGAAACAGAAATTATGAGATCGTCGAGGTTTATTGCAAACGAATCATGCCCGAGAGTCGCTTGCCGAGGCGGCCAAACCAGGAGCGGTTCGGCGCCTCTTCGATTTCGCGCACCAAGTCGTCAAAGTATGTCGGCTGGCTCTTGGGCTGCAACATCGGACCTCGCAGCTTGTACTATTAAAACAGGTTAGCAAAAATCGAGGACAGCCGATGGCCGATCCGAGCCGTGCAGGTGGTTGCCACGCATACCCGATCCTTGAACTTGTCCTGTATGAGAAACTGCAGCGCCCTCGCCTTCAGAATCTCCTCCCGCTCCATGGCCGGCGTGTACTTCTGAAACCGCGCGTCGACCGTCTTGCCCAGCACGTCCTGGAGCTGGTAGTCGGGTCGCAGGTCCTGCTTAGGCCATTTCGCAAAGACATCGGAGTAGATGCGGCGCTGTGAAGTTTGAGAGGGTAGATGTCAGCATAATTCGATTGTGCAATCCACGATTGGCGAGTCTAGAAATCTCTGGAACGTACAGCAAGCGATCGTGTTGCCATGGTCGAGGCTTTGTAGTCTTTCACTTAAACTTGCAGCGCAATGCGTCTCGAAATCGCTTTTAGTCGAAGAATCTCGTACAATTAACAATCAAACTTGCGACGGTACAGTGTCACGCTAAGATATTTACACTGTCTTAATCCATATTATGGCAGGCAGACCGCACAGTGCATAGATGTGGGCCTCAGGCAGAAAGGAGACCCTCCCTGACTTACGTAGGCTCCGCCGGCGCTCCTCCAGTGTTTCCGACAGCCACTCCGCAATCAGGTGGCTGCCTCTTGGTGCTGCTCACGAGTCAACTCTACACAGCCTGCCAACCCTGAACAATGCTAATGCCTCTCCTATTCCCTTGAGTCTCTCCGCGATCACCCTTGTTTGATCAAGCGTATATGCGCTTGGCCTTCTTTGACGCCTTTTTCCTTTTGTCGCACTGACGTCGTGTCCTTTGTTTCGCTCTGCTATCCCTTCTTGGATCCTTCATCACCGTCGACTCAACCGTAACCCTACTTACCCTCCAAGCGTTGTCACCGCCCTAGGAGAATCAACAACATAGACCCACGACCATCATGGCTGGCCGATACGAACGAGTATGTCAGCAATCCGTTATTATTGTGCAACCGTTGTCTAATGACTTTTTAATTCTGCAGGTCAACGCCCGGGATGAGGACGATACTCAACAGCAACATAGCCTCAGCCAAGCCGTTCCCAACTCGCCACCACCCTCCTTCCGCTCACGAGCATCATCCCGCACGAGACACAACCAGGTTGACCCCGACCTTGCCGACGCGTTTGACAGCGACGATGATAGCGATGATGAAACCGACGACAGACAGAGATTAGTGCGCCAGTCGGCGACACCTGCCACGACGGCCAGCGGGAGCACGTCACCGACGGCTGCGCCCTATACGCCCCCATCAGCAGCGTCCGCAGCGTCTGCGGCATCAGCAGCGACACGAGGGCGAGTTGTCGGCGGCGGCGTTGGGACTGATGGCGTGTTTGCCAATATGTCGGCGCGGCCAGAGCGTGAGGCTGCCGCTGAAAAGGAAGAGATGCCACCTGTATGTACACGTCGCCCATTGCTGTCATATCTGCAATGGCCCAGCTAACTAACCCGCTTTAGACATATGAGCAAGCCGCCGCAGATTCTGCGCCGCCATACTGGGAAACGACAATTCTAGCCCCCGGCCTCGGGGGACTCGACGAAGTATACGTGGACGGCATGCCTGTAGGCTCTGTCTTCTCCTTCATCTGGAACGGCATGATCTCGACATCCTTCCAACTCGTCGGCTTCCTTCTAACATACCTGCTGCACTCGACCCATGCGGCCAAGAACGGCTCCCGCGCCGGCCTCGGCATCACTCTCATCCAGTATGGCTTCTATATGAAAGGCACCGTCGACGGCGAGCCCCCTGCCATGAACGGCCCCGACGGCTACGCCGAACCCCAGGATCCCAACTCGCATGATTTCAAGCCTGGTGACGTCGCGGGTGGCAGCACGGTCGACTTCACCGGCGGGGAGTGGATGTCGTACGTACTTATGATTGTCGGATGGTTCATTCTCATCAAGAGCGTCGCCGACTTCCTTCAGGCCCGCCGTCACGAACAGCTTGTCATGCAGAGCCCTGATCGTGGACTCGGTATTCCTGTCATCGCCGAAGGCGAGTCATCGGAACGGGTGGTCTGAGGACGCTTCACAGCGGGGGGTCGTTCCTGATTATCCGTTGCAGGGTTGTTTTTTTCGACAAGGGCATTGGTTTGGCGTTTTCCTGTTCTTCTACACCCTCTCTTTTCTATTACATGTACTATGCGGAGGAGTTTTTTTTGGTACAGAAACCCGGGACTGGTTCATCCAATCACGCTTCGGCGTCACCGCGCGACTCGCGAATATATTTCATAGCATACAGAGCAATATTTCATAGTTCGAACACGGTTGCACATGAGAACATATTTTTTCCTCCAAATTTTTGGTGACGTACAAGTTTGAGATCCGAATAGGTAGGGAAAAGGGTTTGTATTTGGTATCATAATTAGACGGCTAAATGCTATGCTAGGTAAGATGATTAATTTCTCACAATGACAATCTGGTTCTGCAGAGATTAAGGTTTACCCATAAGGGATATATATCCAGCACCAACATCAAAATAACTGACCCGGCATCCTCAGCAATGGCCACTCGTGGACACTATATATCATGCAAAGACGCACGTCAGGGCGGGGTCGTGCAGTCAACAAAGGCGTACGACCTGCGCCGCTTTCACCATCAGTTGGTGTCACCAGGCGACTTGGTGGAATTTCCGCGCTTGGGAGGAGAGGCAGAGCTTGCGGGGCTCTCATCGGGGTCTTGCGAGGCGTGGCTTTGCAAAGACTGGACAGGAGCGGGAGGAGGAGGCGTCGGAGCTGCGGAAGAAGAGGCAGCAACAACAGCCTTGTCATCGGAGGCAGCCTTGGGCGTCTCAGCAGCTGGAGTCGGAACAGGCGCAGCAGCCGCGGGAGCATCCGCGGCGGGGGATGCGGCCCGATCAGCAGGCTTAGAATCCGCAGCACCGGGAGCAGCGTCGGCCGACTTGGGAGCATCAGAGCCCTTATCACTGTTAGTGTCCGACCTGGCCTTGGCCGGCTCCGGAGCTTTGCTAGCAGGACTGTCATCCGGATCAGCCGCCGGCGCGGGGGCCGGGGCAGCGCCGGCGGGAAAATCAGGGGGCGCGGCGATGGCCGCATTGATGGCCGGTCCGTGTGGCGGTGGCGGGGCCCCGCCGGCCTTGCGCAGGCTCGCGGTGAAGGAGTCGCCGGCGCCGTTGGCGTTGTACATGTCCGGGTCGTTCATGGTGTTATTCTTGACGGCCTTGTCGTAGAGGCGCGTCAGGCGGGCGACCTCGCCGCGGACGGTGACCTGCTCGTCCGTGTCGATGGCGCCGTAGCCGTGGGCGCCCTCGCTGATGCCGAACCACATGACGGCCGAGTTCTCAATCTCGTCGACGACGCGGGAGAGGTCGTCGCGGAACATGCGGGCGCGCATGGGCTGGCCGCGCGACTTGAGGAAGGCGACGACGCCGGCGATGACGGTGTTGAGGGCGCCAAAGACGGTGATGAGGATGCGGCTGCTGTTGCTGGCGCCGAGGCCCGTCAGGGCCGCGCCGAGCACCACCTGCGTCAGCAGCAGCGTGTTGATGACCGTCGCCGTGAACATGTACGTCAGGCTCTGGCCCTTGCGGCGCGCCACGGCCCGGACGTAGAGCGACTGCGGGTGCGCCTGGTACGTCTCGTCGTGCGGGTGGTTGAGCGGCCGCACGCCCACCAGCCGGCAGAACTGATCGTGGTGGTTGATGTCGGCGGCACCGCCGGGGCCGGGGCCGTTACGGAACGATCCGGGGCGAGGGATGAGTGGCTGCCGCTCCTCTTCGTTCATGGTCCGGAAGCTCATCTTGTTGGTGTTGGGCTGGCCCTGGGAGTGATTCCGATCAAGGGGAAGATGCTTCGGAGGGGAGGGGAGGCGATGCTGTCGATTCTCCGCGGCTCCTAGCTGCCGGGAACCTGACGGGGCAGAGTTCGTCGTTGGCATGAAGGGCTAGCTCTCACCGTGCTCTTGTTGCTGGTTTTCTCGTCCCTTATTCCTTCCCGCTGGCGGCAAGCAGCTTCGTTGGTTGGTTCGTTGGTTGGGAAGGTGGGCGGGCGGGAAAGGAGAGGGCACTCCTGTCGGTAGCTCGCTTCAAGGCGGAGCCACGGCCATCGGGGTTCTTCCCAGTAAGTATGATAAGTACCGGTGAAGGCGTGCTCGCAGTACATTCTACTTCAGTACTCCCTGGTCTCGATGCTAGACTCTTTTTCCGCCCCCTGGTGGAGGCCGCTACTGGTCATAGCTGGCCTCATGTGAGTTGTTAGACATGGTTGGAAATGAGCCAGGCGGTAGCGGCGGTGGGGGGCTGATAAATGATAGTAGCATTGGGCAGATAAGTTCTTGGCCCCGTGAGTGTGCCGGTCAGTGCATTGTCTCGGAAGAGGGACTGTCGTAGGCAGATTGGAGAGCGGTAGACGCGCACTCGCTCCGTTGGTGCAGTGTATGAAGAAACAAAAAGCTGCAGCTAGATTTTGATGAGGGAGCTTAATACCAAGTAGAGGCACTGTGGCGGCCCAAAAGCGTTGTGTGGAGTTGAAGAGCCGCAAGTGTCCCCGCACGAGCTTGGCTGGTGGCACGACAAGATGAACGCCGCATCGCCACTGGCCTCGTTCGGCTGCCCGTCTTGCGTCAGTCACTGAATTCATCGACACATCCGCTCATATCAACGGGACCAGTGTCTCTACAGAGAATAATCTGCATACATTGGTACAAATAACCTGTGCGGCCTCGGCTTGCTGCTCGATATCAGATTCATCGGCCTTGTTCCCCATCGCTCAAGGCACGTCCCCACTCTCGGCCGTGAGCCGTTCGATCCATTTTGTACTTGGTAAATTGAGAGCCTCGGGGTGTCCACCGGGCTTTTCAAACTGGCCTCTCCTGCGGCACCAGTCTGGAGGTTTCTAGGCTCGTGCGGTGGTGGCTCTCGAGCTGCCTTCTCTACTCGGCTGCCGCGACGAAACATCAAGATGGCGTGGCGATGCTCGGGCTCCACTAACAAGGAGCTCATTGAGAATATGTGGAGGCACAAGCTCATCAGCGATACGCGTGTAAAGGAAGCCTTCATAAAGGTACATTGCTTCCAGAATACTCGTTGTGCTACTATGTACTGACCGTTTGCTGCGCAGGTGGATCGTCACCATTATGCTCCATCCAAGCCGTATGAAGACTCGCCTCAATACATTGGCTACCAAGCCACCATATCTGCTCCCCATATGCATGCCATAGCTCTGGAGCATCTCATTTCCTTCATGATGCCGTCCGCGGCCTCGCCGGCACCGCGCGCCCTCGACATTGGGTCGGGCTCGGGCTACCTTACCCATGTCATGGCCGAGCTGGTTGGCACACGCGGGCTGGTGGTCGGCGTCGAGCACATTAATGCACTGCGGGACAAGGGAGAGGCCAATATGCGCAAGAGCGCGGAGGGCGCTCAACTCTTGGATTCCGGAAAAGTCAAATTCATTGCGGCAGATGGCCGAAAAGGTCTAAACGAGCCAGCAAGAAAGGGTGAGGATGAGTTTGGCACACAATGGGACGTCATCCACGTCGGGGCGTCTGCCAGTGAGGTGCATGATGAGTTGGTTCGTCAGCTGAAGTCACCAGGATGGTAAGTTGCTCACAGTGTCTCTTGTTCGTGAGATCTCTGGCTAATAAATGCGTCCAGCATGTTTATTCCCGTCGAGGACGAGCGTGATCAGGACTCGCAGTATGTGTGGCGCATCGAGAAGGACAAAGATGGCAACATCTCGCGAAAGAGGCTCTTTGGAGTCCGCTATGTTCCACTTACGGACGCTCCAGAGGAGGAAATCTTTTAAACAGGCAGTAGCTCTGATCAATTAGTCAATTTTGACCATTATTCACAAATGAAATCTTTCGAATCTCGGGCGTATCTAGGGCGAAACGACTGCTAATCCATTTGTTGATTAGAACTTCTGTCAGATCGAGACCCATTTCGCCCCAGTGACTTACTGGCATTAAAAGTGCCGCGAGCTCAAAGTAAGGGTAGAGAGCCGGAGCTTTCTAGCTACCAGCGCGAAGACGAGGAAGAAAGGCGGCCTGTGGCTTGTGACATAAAATAGCTTTCATTATTCATACTAGCAGCCTCTATAACTAAAATCATTGAATTGACCATTGCGCCGCTCTATTATTAAACATATTTTGATCTCAAACTGAGATGAGAGGTATATCCATTAATGCAAACCGAGGGTGGCCAGAGCGACCCATACAAATAACCCCAAATTGAACGGTAAATATAAAAATCCCAAAAGAATGTTGTTCTGTCTTTCTCGTAGTGGAAAGCTTCATGTGACGCTAAAAGAAATTTTTTTCCGTGTTGCTTGTGTTGTCTTA
Source organism: Cordyceps javanica (assembly GCF_051103115.1). NCBI lineage: Eukaryota > Fungi > Ascomycota > Sordariomycetes > Hypocreales > Cordycipitaceae > Cordyceps > Cordyceps javanica. Next base: position 2,076,404 of record NC_139299.1, read on the forward strand.
GAAGAGATACAGAGCGCCGACGAGCATGGCGATGCTGGCGGCCCAGGAGACGGAGTTGGCGGCGGCGGCGGCCACAAGAGGTGGGGCTGGCGAGACGCTGCCGGAGCCGGCGGGGCCGGCGGGGGAAGAAGTGGGAATGGTGACGGTAGACAGAGGCGTCGAGGTTGCGAAGCCGGAGAGGGTGCTGTTCTTTCCGTTGAAGGGTCCGTGGGGCTTGCCGGTGGCGGCTGGGTGGGCCGGTGCAACGGGCTGCTTGGGGATGTGCGGCTCGGGGTCAGCGGGCGCGGACGCGCCGGACGGGAGGGCGGCGATGGCATCGGCAGCGGCAGCAGAGGCCGGGGCGGGAGCGGGAGCGGGAGCGGGGGCGGGGGCGGGAGCAGCAGGACCGCGAGAATCGGAACCGGCAACAGGCAGGGCGGCCGCGGTATGCTCGGCGCAGGGTACGCTGACGTACTTGGTGGCGGCGGCGCAGTCGCTGACGCTGGCGGGGCAGCTGGTCACTGTCACGGTGTTGACCACGGTGACGGCGTCCTGGGGCCCGGCGATGGAAGCGGTGGCGGCGGAGACCAGCGCACAAGCGATGAAGACGGCGTTGAGCATCTTGACAGGGCTGTGTGTGTGTGTGTGTTTTGGTAGAGGAGACTGTGGAAAAGATGGAAGAAAGTCTCCTTTTGAGTTTTCGCGACTGCTATTCTGTAAAGCTCAAGTATTGATTTGCAGACGTTGGTGTGTAAGAGTTGGTGTGTAGAAGCTGTATTAAGAGCTGGCGTGTAAATATTTATTGTGTAGGTGCCGGTGTGCAAGCGTTAATGTGCAAGTGTAAGTGTGTCTGTGTTGAGAGTGTGAGTGATGATGAGAATGAAATTTGTCCGACGAGGGAAGAACCAACGTCTTAATATACTAAAGATTGGTTCAATATCAATTCTACATTTCCCATGTTAAGCGACCACGAGGCAGGATCAGCCGTGGTAACCAATGAAGGACAGCCACCGTCTTTGCAGATTAGCCGACGTCTGGCATGAAGAGACAGCCATGATGGGCAGGGAAGCAGACAATAATCCCACTTTACAATGGCGGCGCGCGGCAGCTGAGATGTGGGTTAGGTAGGTGGCAAGCATCTACAAACGGCCCTGGAACCAGCATGCGCAGGTAAACTATTGGACTCGCTGCGATCTGCGGCGGGAGAAGGTTGTGAGCGTGAGCTGGCGAGGCGGGCAGCGGGCAAGCGAGGGAAGGGATGGGCAAGAGGAGGTTGGTGGGCGGCAGAACAAGACGGACCGCAGGCCTCCCCCCCCCCCCCATGTGCCAATCCGTTCCAGAAGGCGGCAATGCGGGCAAGTCTATTTTTGAGCGCAAGGGGCGGGACAGAAGCCAAGAAATGCACAGCGACTAGTCAGGTATTTTATTTACTGGGTGCTGGGCGCACGGAACAATGTTCGCATATCTATGGGCGTCGCATTCCAGTCAAGGGCGGGCAAGTGGAGAGACAAAGTGATGGCGAGCGCTGCATGGGAAGGGGGGGAAGGGGGCGCCGGGCGATGGAACGATGATGGGCGCGCCGGGAAGAAACCATTGAACGGAGGGCGATATAGAGTTTCCAATAGAGTAATGGCCAACAAGAACAAAAGCAAACCTTGTCCTCCTGTCGTATCATCGCTCCTTGACGCTGCGAACCCAGCTCCGTTACGCTGCGTGCTGTGAAGCAACCTCCAGTAACTGGTTAGTACTCCGTACAGTACACCACATCAGCGTCGGCCGAGAACAAAATTGGCCCAAAGAAATTGGGTGGCTGCTATAGTTACTGCATTCCAACCGCTAATCAAGCTGAGCCCGTGGGGCACGATCGATCTTGTCGGGCTTTATTAATCGCCTGGCAATTCCATCTGTCCGTGGTCGCTCCACAACCACCCGGATGCATAGCTCTGGCATGCCATCTCAGTCATTGAAGCTACCCTTTTTTTTTCTCCCACAGCTGCTTTACTATGTACCTTTGTCTTCACGCTATGAATGCCAATATGCCATGTCTCAAGCGCTCTGAAATTTATTAGGCTTTGCTGGCAGGCTGGCAAGCTGGCTGGCAGCACCTGAATCTTTACAATGCCCTTGTTTAAGACAAGCCCCACCCACACTCGCCGCTCCCGGCAGAGGGCCGAAGGGCTGAAAAGTCCGGGGCCACGGGCGGGTTGACTGGCAACTGGCTACCCAGCATCCAAGCATGCGTGTCAGAGATGGAATAACAAGTAGTAGAATAGAATTGTTATTGCAAAAGGATGTTTATCTCTATGTGTCTTATAGTTACCATTCTGTGCTTTTTTTTTTTTACTTCTCTTCTTTTTCACTTTTCTGTGCCAATTGCAGCACCGGCTGCACCGTCATCGGTTGAACGCTACCGTCGCTGGCGTCGTTGAGCGGGCGTGTAAGCCGAATGCGGCCTCAGACGTCAACCGCAAAAGAGTAGCTCGGTACGAAAGCATGAAACGATGCAAAGATTGAAAACAGAAAGATGCAAAGAAAAAACCTCATCTTTTCGAAGCCCTCGTCTCCCTTTTCTTAAACAAATGTCGGCAGCGCTGCGATTACATCTTCTTCTTCCATCTTGCACAACCCCCGTATTATCCCAGCTCAATAGTTGAAGCCGTTATCGAGCGCCGCGCACTTGGCACTCAGCCCGTCGACAATGCTTATTTCGACGCAGAACCCCATCGTCTTCATCGCCTGCATCGTGGGCCTGGCGTTTCTCGCCACCACCATCTGGCTGGGCTACTACATTATCCGGCACCGACTCTACCGCCCCAAGCGCTACGACGCGGAGCAGCAGTACGTCGTCAACTGCGTCGACATGACGCCGCCGCCCGAGTCGTCGCTGCCGCCCGAGTACCGCCACCCGCCCGTCTACTGCGCCGAGGACCTCGCCTGCCCGCCGCCGTCCTACCAGGCCGCCCTGACGCGCAGCACGGTCCCGACGCCGCACGAGATGGACGTGCTCCGCCGCCGCCTCCACAAGCTCCAGCGCCGCCGCCACCGCCGCGGCGAGACCGACGCGAGCGGCTGCGAGATGGCCATCCGCGACTCCGAGATCCTCTGCCTCGCGCAGTGGATCGAGCGACTCGAGATGCAGGGCGAACAGGAGGCGGGGCAGCAGCAGCAGCCTCACGTCGCGCCCGGGCCCGACGCCGGCCGCCGCCGGGTCGCGAGCTTCGCCCCGTCGTCGGGGAGCGCACCGGTGGCGCTGCCCGCAAGAAGGGCCACGATGCGGTACTCTTCCACTGCGCAGGAGGTTTTCCTGCGCAGGTCCGCTACACAATCAAGCATTATATATCACGGCCGGACGAGCGACGAGGCGCCGCCTCCAACGCCAACGGCGGCGGCGTCGCCCAGCCTAATTGGTGATGCGCATTTCCAGCCCGGAATGCTGCAAGAGCAGCTCACAAGGTCAATGCCAGACAGGTGTTCTGGTGAGCCATGATCCTGGCAGAATTTCAGTTGTCATCATAGGAAAAAGTCTAGTTTGTGTTCATATACCTGCCCTTGAGATCATCATCACTTTTTTATCCTGCGTGGAAAGAGGCGCGGCCAAAGAGGAGCCGGCGCCATGTAAGTGGGAGCAGCAGCATTGTCTTGATAGCATCATCACCTAAAGCTTAGTCCTTAAACTTAATACAATAAGCTTACGAGCCAAATCCATTTAATTAGTGCTCTTTCAGAATTGAAACTTTGTCAGTCACGTCACACAGCACGCCTTGCATAACCACATTCACCCGCCTTGGCCGTAATCGGTGCCCCGCCGCCGCCGCTGCCGAATCTATTACCCCACGGAAACTGACGTAGCCCTCTGTCTGCTCCAGCTCCTTTCTCACACGAGCTCAGTTTTTTGCCCTCCCCTTCCACCAGTCAGTCACCCCCCCTTCCGCCCTATTCCAAAAAAAAGGATACATCATGTCCGCGCCAATCGAAAAAGTCTGCCTGGTCGGGGCCAACGGGTCGCTGGGCTCCGTGATCCTGGACGCGCTCGTCGCCGAGGGAACCTTTTCCGTGTCCGTCATGGTGCGGGCCAACTCGAGCTCGACGCCGCCGGCCCACGCCGCGAGCGGCGTCGTCGCGCGCATCCCCATCGACCCGCGCTTCGACGGGCCCGAGCTCGCGCGCCTGCTCGTCGGGCAGGACGCCGTGGTGGCCGCGTTCCCGGTCCAGGACGTCGGCCAGCACCTGCGGCTGGCCGAGGCGGCCTACAAGGCGGGCGTGCGCCGCTACATCCCGGCCGACTACGGCTCGTGCGACGCGCGCAGCCCGCAGGCGCAGCGCCACCTGCAGCTCTACCGCGACAAGGCCGCCGTGCAGGCGCGGTGCGAGGCGCTCGCGGCCTCGGCGGCGCGCGACCGCGTGCCCTTTACCTGGACGTCCATCGTCTCGGGCCACTTCTTCGACTGGGGCCTGCGCAACAACCACCTCCAGCTCGACGTGGCCGCCCGCAAGGCCCTGGTGCTCGACGCCGGCGTGACCCGCGCCTCGGCGTCGACGCTGCCGCGCGTGGCGGAGACGGTCGTGCGCGTGCTGCGCCGCCGGCCCGACGAGACGGCGAACCGCTTCGTCTTCGTCCAGAGCTTCTGCCCGACGCCGCTCGAGGTCGTGGCCGCGCTCGAGCGCGCCACGGGCGAGTCCTGGCACACGGCGCACGCCGACTCCAACGCCTTCCTCGAGCGCGAGACCAGGGCCCTCGACGCCGGCGACGAGCACGCCCTGCACAACGTCGTCTTCGTGCTCGGCGCCGTCGACGCCGACTGGACGCGCCGCGACGAGTTCGCCATGGACCTGCTCGGCTTCGAGGACGAGGACCTGGACGCCGTCATCGGCAACGTCGTCAACGAGTTACGGGCCAAGGGCTTGGCGTGAGAATGCGTGACTTGGATCGCCAATGGGAAATACGAGCGTGGAGGCGTGCAACACCTCATTGCTCGGGTAACTAGTCGACTTTTTTCACGCAGCATGGCCGTTGGCTCCTGCTACTCAGGCTACAGATGCAAGGTGATGAGCTTGCTCTCCGGTTGCAGCAGGTAGCCAATGAGAGAAGCAGCCGTCTTTGAAAGGATTCACATTCTCGTATTCGCCCTGGTTGCACTTTCAGCTTTTTATGGGTAGAAATGATGGTGTGCCGACGATCGGACAGCCTAGTTGATTAAATATGACGAGCCATGACATTTCTTGACAGCAACTGGGACACACAATAGAACCAACCATCGCCAGTCTTCCATCTAGCGATTGCGCTCAATCTCTTTGGTCTTGTTTAATTCTTGTTCAATTCATCCGGGCATTTTGGAGCTGCTTTGGCCTTTTTTTTTTCCGAACCGTATACTCGGTAGGCAAGATACATCACCAATCGGTTGCGCATGGACATGTACCCCTCCATGCCAAGACGAGCTGATCACTTCTAGTGGCATGTACTTCTATTTTCGGCCACAACAAATAGGTTTCTTAGTGCCGTGCGGAGAATTATTCCCTAGTGATGGCTCGTTCTTGGCTGATGCGGTCGAGAAAATCCTTGCGTAGTTGCCCATGCGTCTAGATGAGTCGAGGGAGCAGCTCGGTAGTTATATAAGGCTGATGCTCCCAATGGCAACATGTTGAATCATCAAAACAGGACACGCTACTTTAAGTACATCAGAAACAAAGTCCAATTTCCAATCATGAAGTTTCTCCCTGTTTCAGCCATTACGATTTTCGCCGGGTAAGACGACTCTGGCTGCTGTGCTGGCTTGCAATGTCACTTCTGGTCTAACATTTGAGCCCGTCTCATGTCCTAGCCTCGTCGCCGCCGATGAGCCTTGCCCCACGGTGACAACAACCGCCGAGGTGTGCAGCACTTGCGTGGTGCTGGCCTGCTTGGCCATATCGACCGTACCTGTGCCTAGCGGCTGCAGTGTGGCCACCTCGACCGTCTCCTACCCGTGCGCCGGGAGCAGGTGCCCGGGGGGTTGCGCGTCGACGAGCTACATCTACTCTCTGGACTGGCACGATCCAACCGTGACGCCGCCCCAGCCGACGGCCACCGATGGCCCGGCCTGCCGTGTAAGTCATTTCTCTGGGCAAGACCCGCAGTCGTCTCGCCAGGGTCAGTCAATGAGCGGACTGCTTCACTGCTCACTAATAAGATCCCCCAACACTTGCTGACTGAGTTGCAGCCCAACTAATGGCTGTGTGAAACGCAAGCTGATAAAGATTGTCACGGCGGTCGACGCGTATTGATTGAGTAGTGATGTGTCTGGCTGGCTTGTAGCACAGTACACAGCTCTGCTGCCTTTTATCATTCTTCCTACCAATTATTTATTTTTATTTTACTCATTTTTCTTAATTTCCAGAAATATGGTTGCTCGATTTTATTGTTCTCACTATAATGATACCAAGTTTACCTTTTTTTATTTTCTTTTTTTGCAGACTCTGGGCCACCGTGTCCGAAGCCTGGGTTGTGAGGCAGTGCCGTGGCCTACCAAGTACTTGGCCGGCCATCGGCTTGTCCATCCCACCGCAGGCCGATCGAATGAATTCATTTCCAAGCGAAGCGGTGTGGCGTGGTCATCTCTCCATCGAAAAGCATGTACGGAGTAAAACTTCTTCTATTAACGGCCCCAGTTGCCACGTCTCCCCCTCCCACATCACGTCGACAGTACCGCCGACCTTCAGCAGAAAGCCGATATCAGACCAAAATAAGAACAAGGGGCTTCGCTGCGATTCAGCTAGCGCCAAGCCCAAGCCCAAGGCTGCTGGGCAAGGGCATGCTAGCTGACAAACAAAGCCAAAAAGCTAAAGAATTGGGCTCAGATGCCGTTGCCGCGTAGACTGGCGACGTCATGGGCTGGGGCACCCATCAAAGGGTCGCTGGAGCTGTGGCCAATGTCGCCCTTTTTCGCCACGAACATACTTGAAACAATGACTCGAGACACGGCGGCATGAAGCCATTACCTGGAAAGACACGCTTGGGCTACGCGCGGGGGTCTTGGTTTTCATTTTGCGAGTTTATTTGGTTTTTTTTTTCTTCCCTCCCCCCTCTTATCTCTTCCTCTGGCCTATATGTGCCTGCTGTGCGCGCGTGCCGCCCAGTGAGTGACTGGGCCTTTGCTGGCACAGCCCCGGCGGCTGACGTCGCTGGGCTAGCAAATTTCCCTACTGCCACGGCGCATTCTATTAGTAGCTTTGTTGTTGTTCCCTTGTATGCCCGACAAAGGGGATCATGAGACCACACAACAAACCCAATTCCTTCAAATTACGGACGCCGCCTTGTGCATAACCAAATCTCGCTCGCGCACATCTTTCTATCATCTCTATCACTCGCTTCATCCAGTCGTTCCCGTTTCTTTGAGCTCGGTACCTCCCGAATCCCGCCCCGCCCTCGTGTGTCATCCTCAGCTCGAAACTTCACGGCCGCCCGGGCTGTGTGTACTTGGACTGGTCGAAGCCACATTTCCTCTCGTCACATCTCTTGAGACTTTTTGTCATTTCGGGTTTGTCTGCTTCATCGTCTCAGCATTCTACGCATCTCGAGCTCCTGTACCCGCCTCGCATCCACGTCAAACCCCGACAGCAATCAGGCCGCCATGGCCGCCGCTTTACAACCAAAGGAGGCGCTTTCGCTCGCCGAGCTGAACCTGCTCGCTGCGAACCCACCCCAGTATCCAGAGAAGCCTCACGAAGACAAACAAGAGCCCCTGGTGCTATACATTACTAGGGTGCCGGGTACACGAGGTAAGCTGTGAGACGTGCGCACTTGATGCTTCGTATGGGTCACTAACAGACGGCAGACATTGTCCTCTCCCCATTAAAGCCCTCCGAAAAGAACATTGGTTTTGGAGACATTAGCAGCTCGCTCTACTATGTTCACCTTGATCTGCCGAGCAACGAAGTCGTCGCCCCGACCGCCTTCCGAAATGACGAGACAGGTAGCACGAGCGACAGAAGCGCTTCGGTCATGACCATTCCTCGCAAGCCTTTGCCCGATACTGCGCAGTCTGTGGCGCCAGATAATGCGTCCAGCTCCAAGATGAACCTGTTGGCACCCGTGCCCAATGGCCGCCAGCGCGGGGCTTCCGTGACATCGCAGGACGGATTTCGCCCGGCGCTCTCTTCGTCGTTGGCAACCGAATCACATATACCCCCGTCCGACGCCGACGAACCTGGCCCTGCTCAGCGGCTGCCTCCGTACGTTCAGGCTCCTCCCATTCGCAAACCTGTAGGGCCTAGAGCCATGGTTCCGTCCATGGCCGTCTCGGACAGCTCACCCACGACAGCCACGGGTGGCCGATTTCGATCCCACAGTGCCGCCAGCGCTCTCAAGGAAACACGTGACGCGCGCCATAGCTACACTAGCCGCTCACCGTCCCCTAGAAAGACAAGTGTTGTTTCGGTCGAGCCCGGTGAGCCCTTTTCTCTGACGTTGATTCGACGGCAGCCTGGTACAGACACACAGTGGAATGTCGGCAGAGTCACTTCACGGCAGCTTGATCCGCCCTGTCAGGGCGAAGAGCAAGTCTCCAGTCTATTCAAGTCGGGTAGTCCTCATGATGGCGTGTCCACAAGTAGTCCGCCCATCAATATCAACCTCGAAAACTCCGGCTACGCCAAGTTTCGTCCCTTTTCGAAGCGGCGCAGCCTCGACGCTTCTAACCCGGCATCACTGACATCCAATGCTGCCGACTATGAATTTGCGGCGCCGGAAATCGGCGTCTTTTCTCGGCAGCTCCAAATGGGTTATACCAAAAGCCTCATGTCGAATCTCAAGGACAAGTTCCAGAAGCTTGAGGAGCAGATCAACAAGAAGGGTCATGGCCGAAGCGACAGCGACTCGTCTCAAGAGCTAGCCAAAGAGCAGGTCACAACAACCACTGGGCAAGCTGGCCCGGGAATGAAACCTCGTGGGTATACGTTCACGAGCCCCTGGGATGGCAAGTGCGATTTTCGAACCGGCCATGCTGGTCGAAGTGTCCGCTGCTACCACACGCCACATGACCCCCAAAACATGTCATACAACCAGATGCTGGAGGAGCAGGGCATCAACGTACCCAGGCCATCTGCCACGGCTCTGAGCGAGCTGCGCTTCAACCTCCCGAGCACAGAACTTCTTGTCCACTCGGACCATGACGGCGCAAACGGCGAATCAAAGCTGCGCGGCCATTTCGCAAAGCTCCTGCGGCCGACCTCTGGGCATGATGCCGACGACGACGATCACGACGGCGCCGTCTCACCGTTTGACATCAACATTGGCGGAGAACGCGCAGGCGGTGGCAACCGCGGCAACAAGGCCAAGCTCGGGAAGCTGATCATCTACAATGACGGCCTCAAGATGCTTGATCTGCTCGTCGCTGCCAACATTGGTGTGTGGTGGGGAGCCTGGGAAAAAAGCTTCTAAATTTGCCATTCATGCCTAATGGCTGACTGTTCTTGGTTCTGCAGGACATCCAGTTGGCATGTTATCTCGATTTCTATCAGCCTGATTTCTTAATGTTTGCATATGGAGGAGCGAGCGGTATCATTTTTTTGGCTATTTAGGGCGAGCGCGCATCTATAGCGATTTTTTCTCCCTTTTCTGTCTTTTGGGAGTTTCTAGACGTAACATCAAGACCATAATACAAAACTTGTATGACTACCACAACACGGGATCAAGTAATGTTGCCAGCCCGGCTTGGCGGTGCTAATATGCTCTCTTTTCATCACCGCTTTAGCGGATATATAACTGATAAAATACTGACGCTGTCTAGGAATTGGGTGTCTAGTTTGATGGTAGACAGTTTTGTTTGCTGTCCGACTTTGCACGGTGAACGAGTTCCCATGGCCTAATCAGCGTAGCGATAGATTTTTGTTTTTTTATCTTTTTATTTTTTTTATTTTTGTTACCCGGTGATTGCTATCTATAATTTCGTGAAGAAGCTGATCAAGGACAGGAGACATGGTCGCCGGGCTATAACCTTTCCGCCTTGCAACTGCCGCCTCGTCCTAACTGACCAGGAGCGCCAAAAATATGATGCCTTCTGCTAAAGTATGACGGAATGAAGGTATATTGAAATTTTTCTTTTTTTTTTAGCGTTTATAGCAAGCAAAGGAGAATGCAGCTTCGGCAATATTCCGCCTCGAAATCATGCAAATAGGACAAGTGGTTAGTGGTGTTGCTGGTCAAACAGCTTGAATAGCCAATTCAACAAGCAAGCCACTTTTGTGCCTACTGGTATTCAACTATATACGGTGTAAGTTTGATTGCTGTATTTTAAATATATACCAACAAGCCTTTGTTTCTTCGCAGCCCCGGCGTCATGGACACGTGTGCCAGCACGGAAACGAACATCCATGAGTAACAACTTCCCAGTCAATGATGAAATTCAGCCACATGACCCAGCCGAGATAATGTCACTGCCACGCTTCGGATGAGCCCAATCATATCTTCATAGACGTCGATTGCAATGTGGATTCGGCCGCGGCTACACATGTATGCTTTCAATCTCGACCTGGTAGGTTTACAGCCACTGTCGCCTTGTTCAATCGCAATTGCCTCGACCGGAATCTGTTCCGACATGAGAGATAAGTTTGCTTTTTTTGCTAGTCAATCTCACGACATGAAGCTTTCGCCTTGTAATTGCGTGCTCGACTTGAGGCTCTGCTGTTCCTCCTCTCTTTTCGCGTTGATGGCTTGGCGAGCATCAGTGCGCATGCAGCCATATACCACATCATCATTCAGGTCTAGAACACTACATTTGACTGATTATTTGCGATACTGGGTATGTCGCGCTTCAGACTGATTAGCTCCGGCTCTGGCCTAATAGTAGGTGGTAATTAGTTGAAGCTTGCTTCGTAGCGTCTTTTCTCTTTTGCTATTCCCCGAAACGATACCTTCGGGCATTAAAGCCACGAAATGAGAACCCTCATACTTCTTAGATGTAACATGATATTATCCAGTCAAATTATGCGCTTATCTTGCAGTGTAGCGTGCACATTGCCCTCCCAGGTACTGGTAGCTGGGGCCTGAGAAGAGACGACAGCCTCAGGGTCTAGAACTTATCCAGGGTGGTCTTCGTTTTCCGGCTAATTAATGATTAAAGTTTCTGCTTTAAAAGAGAAAACCCAGGTTTTTTTTTGGTATCAGCCTCAGACAGGTCCGGTCAAGTCGCAAGACCATCTTGCTTCCCTCTGCTGTCACATGCCGGCGAGGTCTGAGTAATGGGTTACATTACAGCATCGTCGTCATATGCGTTCTGGTATTTAGATTCCACGGGTTTTCATCTTGTCTGGCATCGAGACCTGCAATCGCGACCCTGATGTAACCAAAACATTCGTCAAGCAGGGGTCGCAACGCCAGACATAGTACCACTCTACATTGCAGTTTGATTCGGCCGTCATCTGCCGAGGTTTTTCTGGACTCGACTCATTGCGAGACATGATGGAAAAAATCCAGGAAGTGATGCGATGGAAATAACCCACAGCATGTCCTTCTCTCAGAGTAGACGACAGTGTGGTTTCACCACTACCAAAAATCATGGGCGTATCATTGATCCATACCGGAGTGGGACAATGAGGCTGAGAGCCTTGGATGTGCAGGAAGCGAGATACTTACCAGGGTCGGACAGAGCGGGCGTCATCACACAGTAACCCTGCCGTGTCAGTGCGTACAAAGACAGAGAATGGGCAACGCTCTTATCGTGTTTACTACTCAGTATTTTTCTAGGTGGCCAAGCAGACTTGTTACCAGCGTGCCATTCCATGTCATGTAAAAAAAAGAAATTATGCAAAAATTTCTACGCACACTCAGGTAGTTACTCAGTACTTACAGACGTATTGGGCAAATCGTGAGCTTATTGCATGCTTCGACACGCGTACACTAAACTTTCTTTCCCACGTGTGGTTTTACTAGGAATCGTGAGGGGGGATTTGTTCCTAACAGGAACTCGGGTTTCGCCAGCCTATCAACAGTCCTCCCGAAGCCCTAAATGTTGTGCCGCTTCCGATTTGCGACTATTGTACAGAGAATCAGCGACTCTTCCGTGCCTACTTTCCTTGAAGACGCCTCAATTTCCTCATTGGGCCGCACGTTGGCACTAAGACCATAAATCGAAAAACGTGTGGATGACGGCACCGCTACTAGTAATGGCGATCTGTGCATAGAGAGAACCTAGTAACCTGGCTCCCCGCAACATCTTCCGAGACCCCTAATAATGTGTGCCGTGGTCCCGTTTTGGCCCAAGGCTTGTCAGGGATCTATCAAGCTGTTGTGTGCCCACCTACGAGCCACAATGTAACCTCGCTCTGAAGTCCTGGCTCGACTTACACGCCTCACGAAGCACCTGACCAGATCTTCCGATATTTTGAGCTCCCATCATTTCGCCCAACTATCTGCCGCTGTGTGCCCCGTCTAAGAGGTATCCAATCAATTTCCATAATCATCTAGCGGCGGCATTTTTTTCTTATCAGCTCTGGCTAAATCGCCGCCCCATGGCAACATACTCTAACATTTCGTAGCGGAACGGTCACTGTCCAACCGTGATACGGACTTGGCATTATCGCCCAATAAAACTCAGACTGATATGTATCAGCTTTCATGTACTGTATTGACCAGCAGGGGTTCGATAAGTTCATTTTCACCGTGTATAAATAGAGGCCGCTTCCTCTCTATGTTTCAATCCATCTTGTTCCTCATTCCGCAGATCAAACATCATCATCAGTAACTCCTTTACACTTCCATTCAAAACAAATCGCCGGCTTACATTTTGCTTCAAAATGAAGGCCATTTTCTTTTCTCTTGCCGCTCTGGCCCTCACAGCTTTTGCTGCTCCTGCCGTCCAGGACGGCGCTGTCCTCGTTACCACTGTCGCCACCGAGAACGCCGGATCCATCGACAAACGCGAGAACTCAGGCGCTGCCGATATCATCAAAGCTCTGACTGAGGGTAACAACAATATCAAAGATATCACTGGCTCTATCAGTATGTTTTATTCCCTCATCTGCAATTTACAAGTGAAGAGTAGCAAATTAATTCGCCGCTTGTGACAGACTCTACCCTTGCCGATGTCCAGTCTGGCAAGACCTCCAAGGAAGAGGCCAGCAAGCAGACCAACGATGACCTCCAGAATCTCCTTGACGAGCTTGCTGGAATCTTCAACCAGGTCCTCAACAAGGTTGGCATTGCAACCACCAAGGGCGAGTTCCAGACCATATTGAACGAGGCCGGAACCCTTCTCAGTGAGGTCCTCTCCACCGTCAAGGTCCTTTTGACCCTTCTCGGCGCCCTACCCGCGCTCAACTCCGTCGTTCAGTCTGTTCTCAATCTGCTCTCCAAGATCCTCGTCGCACTCGCCGTCGCGCTTGGCACGGTCATTGTCCCCGGTCTACTAGCTATTCTATCTCCGCTGCTGGCTGCTCTCGGAGCTGGTCTCGTCGGTCCTATCCTGAATGTTGTCGCTGGCCTTGTTGCCGGCATCTCCCCTCCCGTCGGTGCTTAAATTGTCCATTGAGAATTCTACACTCCGAGGCTAGCCGAGATGAGTCTCTCCTTTATCCATTCTTGCTTTCTTTGCGCGAATCTTTCAGACCGCAGCATTTATTTTATGCCCAGAATAGAATCTCTTTGATGGATGTTGCTTTTCTTTCTTGTATTGTGTGATTGTAGATGAAACCTAGGTTTGTCTGACTGAATGGCTCGTAAAACACTAGGAAAAACTGCTTTCATCATGTCCAGTAATGCTGTTGACTTGCACCATACGAAAAGGGGAGTTGATTAGCCTCGTGTACATCATACATTCACGTTAGGTAGCCACGACTTCTACCGTGATCTAAGGAAAGTTACCTATTTATACAAAATGAATGAGTCCTCTGTCATGAATCAGTGCCCAAACGTGAAGTGTAAAGGTCATTGTGACAGGTCACCACACTATTAACCCCACAGATCAATTAAATCAGTGGCACTGCGCGTGTAAATCTTTCATTGTTAATTGTTGGCGGGTCATACAACAATAATAAATTCCCCGAAAACTAACTTTCACGTTTCCGGACAATAGTTCCCACATGGCAAAATCTAGACTTTTCTAAGCTGGATCCATTCACGGTGCTTAATATTACGTGATTGGTATATTTCTTTTTATTCTATTTCTTCCTTTTGGAAAGCGCCAACGTTGCGAGTCGGCAAAGCTTCCCTTGTAAATGCTCGATCTCACTAGCTTCCTTCCTATCGATGTGAGTGTGGCGCACACTCAAATCTATGTACAAAGTCGTTCACTAACTACTGTACTCCGTGGTTTGTTAGATACAGAACTATCAGCGCTTATTAGATCCAACGCTGCGCCACGCGAGGTTGTCCAAAGTATAGACGCGCCGCTGATTGTTAGCACAAATCGGCAACGCATTCCGTCCGTCTGGGCCTCTTCTCGGAAATAGCGGCTGATCACTGAGGAACGACCGAGAACTTGCGACCAACTGTCGAGCAGTTTAGTACGCTTTACAATACCTCGCTCTGAACGCAAGCTTACTTCGCCTATTGATCGAACACTGTAACGTTCCAGAAAGCCCGCTTGCGAAGCTATTGAACTTTCGCGTCGGCATCAGCATGTACCAAGGCAAGTCTACTTGGCTTTTCTGGAACCGAAAATAGTATATAAATCACCTGTCATTTTTACTACTTCAGGATAATGCTAGCGGATACAACGGTGCTCCGCCGATGCACCCCGCATGCTCCAAATCGTACTCTTATTTTTGCTAAATCAGGAATTCATGCGACTACTGAGTATCGCGCCCGAATTCACTCAAACTTTTCCGAATTCTTCCTTTACTAATAAGGGAACTAAATTTAGTCCTCGTCGAAGGATGATATGAAATTTCTGCCGCGGAACATGAGGCAACAGGACAACTTAAGAGCAGGCCCTACGATGAGTCGGCCGACGAGCACAGGCACACAAGTTTCGGGATGACGGCCTCCTCAGCCAGAACGCAATTCACCTTAATTGAATCAACTACACGCAGGAAAATAGGGGAAGATTTGTTGTACATGCTTCCTCCAGTGTTTTTCCCAAATTGTTCGATCCTTACATTTCGGAACAGCATGGTGGGGATGCGGAATTGCCGTGCTATTTACCTGCTATGTGCTTGGCAAATTGACTACACTAAATCCGGATTTGCCTCAAGCCACATTTTGTATACATTATAATAGCTTAGTCGGTCCAAGAATCACTGATGATTCAAGGGCGTCCTTGTTGCCCTTTTCGGGAGGTTGTTTGTGCATCTACGCTGGAGCGAAAGCTGAGAGTCATGCTAGTAACATCTAGTCTCAAGCCATCGGACGATAGCAATGCTAGATATTGCTAGGCTTGGGTCATAACTCCGGAGTAACAGTCGTCTAGGCCTTTTTTTCTTCAATGAAAATGAGATTGAGTCGAAAATATGACTTGTACTGTTGCATCCGGAGGCACGATGACATGACTTACAGCGGCACAGTCGTCCATCAAGGCCCTTCCCGAATCAATCGCATTTGGATCAGTATGATCACAGTACTTCTGTCAGTTTTCACATTGCATCTTTTTGAAAAGACGTTCGACAAGTATAAAGAGGCCACGAAATCGCCTTCCGTCTTGTTGTACTTCACCTTCAGACACAACCTCATCTCATTATCCAGCCTTCCTCACCAGCCAAGAACTCTCAACTCGCTCCAAAATGAAGTCCATCTTTGTTTCTATTACCACTCTGGCTTTCTGCGCCTTTGCTGCTCCCTCCGTTCCCTCCATTGCTGAAGAGAGCCTTGCTGCTCCCGATGCTGATGTTGCTCAGCCCGAATTCGCCGTTTTCAAGCGCGCGCAGACAACTGAGGATCTGATCAGCGCCATCAAGAAGGCAACCAACAACGTCAATACTGTTGGTGCAACTATCAGTGAGATCTACCTCGTTTTATGGAAGCGATTCCAATTTGTGCTAACGGAATGTCGCAGATGTGACACTCAGCAAAGTCAAGTCCGGTGCCATGACCAAGCAGGCGGGTAGCCAGCAGACGAAGAATGAACTTCAGAAAGTCCTTAACGAGTTTAGTAGCCTCGTTGCTCAGATCTTGGCTGCGTTTCATGTCGCCGTTCCCAAGGAGCTGCTTAAGCTTGTCGTGGATGCTGTCGATGGCTTTGTCCAGGCTGTTGTCCTCATTGTTGGTGCCGTAATCAACACAATTGGTTTCGGCGGCATTCCCCTTAGCTTTTTCACCATCGGCCTCAACCTCTTTACCAGCCTTTTCACTGGTCTTGTGGGCATTTTTGGTAGAGAGATTGCCGCTGGCCTTCTGCTCGTCACTAAGAATCTCATCGGCGGCCTCAATGGCCAGATGTCTACTATTCTGGGTCCGATCCTGAATTTCGATGCCGGAATTCTGAGCCAGCTCGTTCCTCGCCAGTAAAATATATGACAGGTGCATTACTCCCAAACATCGCCAGGAACTTTGGACCCGGTCAATCAAGCACTGGCTAGTTTATGATTTTGTTCTCTACCTCGGAATTAGGAATGGATCAAAAGGCAGTTGGGTTATTTTAGTTGTTAACATGTTGCAAATTATACTACTTGAGAATACTTTCGGATAAACACTTGCACTTGGTTGGTCTTTGAAATGTGTCACACGCAGCAGCCTGAATTAGCCATAGAACATCGTGCTGGTTTTGAGATTGTTGCTATACTAGCAACATAGTTTCAGGGTGCCGCAAGCCTTAAATAGTGTAATCGATTCGCTTGCGTTATTTTATTCTAACTTGTGTATCTTTTCTTCCGTTTCAACAGTGTAAGCCACCTACCTCCGTGGGGTACAGGACTTCATTGAGCACAGCAGCC
This sequence comes from Cordyceps javanica, assembly GCF_051103115.1. Taxonomy (NCBI): domain Eukaryota; kingdom Fungi; phylum Ascomycota; class Sordariomycetes; order Hypocreales; family Cordycipitaceae; genus Cordyceps; species Cordyceps javanica. The sequence continues at coordinate 2,093,222 of NC_139299.1, forward strand.
ACAAGCTCAAACAATATAAAATGCAGAAAAATCAGGCCATCATCGATTCCGAAAGAAATTTCTTCCCGCTACATTTTTCTTTTCGTCTTCTTCTTCTTCTTCCAGCGGTAAACCCGACTCCTTGACAAGGTCATCATATCGTCAAGTAGAGGCGCAAGGCACGTGCTGGAGCACGTGACCCTCAACTACCCAATCATGGCCCGAGCATTGTAATCCCGCAGCGCAACTTCAGGAAAATAAAGCTAATTGAACACCGAAACGATCCGCCCTCCAACCCGGCTCGCAACCAACCTCCAATCCAACCGCCATCGCCACCTCCAACTCCTCCCCGACGGGTCCCGGTGCGACAATCAATTGCACGCATCTCGTTGCAATTCGACGACAACCTCACCCGAACAGAGCGAGATGGCGCCGGCCCTGACTGCCTCCACGGCCATGCTGGCCCGCCGCCAGCTGACCCGAGCCGCCGCGACGACTTCGAGCTCGACCGCCGCGCTCCTCGCCCTCCGCGCCGCGGCCATGGCCCAGCAACGAGGCTATGCAACCCCCAACGGTCCTCCTCCGCAAAATTTCCGTCAGAGCAAACGCATTGAGTGGTCTTGGGACCGCGAGAGCACCCTGGACCGCGTGGGCAAGTTTTTCCTCATGACCGAGATGGCCAGAGGAATGTACGTGCTGCTCGAGCAGTTCTTCCGACCTCCGTATGTTTTCATCTCCCTGGAACTCCTGGACCATCATCGGCTCGAAAAGAGACGGCAGGCAAAGGATTTATCCGTCACCGTGGAAGAGAGGCTGGGGTCCGCTGACTGATGAATACCAGTTATACCATCTACTACCCCTTTGAAAAGGTACAATTGCAACCCGGAAATCAGGTCGCGTAGATGCGAAAACGAATAGAGCCGTAATTGACACTTCGATTCAGGGCCCCATTTCTCCCCGATTCCGTGGAGAGCACGCCCTCCGCAGATACCCCTCAGGCGAAGAGCGCTGCATTGCGTGCAAGCTCTGCGAAGCTGTATGTAAACTTATGCGCCGATTGCATCGTGTCATTTTTCCTAACCAATCTTTTTTACCCTTTACAGATTTGCCCTGCTCAGGCCATTACCATCGAGGCCGAAGAGCGTGCCGATGGCTCCCGCCGTACGACCCGCTACGATATCGACATGACGAAGTGCATCTACTGCGGCTTTTGCCAGGAGTCGTGCCCCGTCGACGCCATTGTCGAGAGCCCGAACGCCGAATACGCCACCGAGACGAGAGAAGAGCTTCTTTACAACAAGGGTATGTGCACGTTCGATGGCAAGGCCAACAACCTTTTTTTTTTTTTTCTGTCAAACAATTCTAACCCATTTCCAGAGAAATTGCTCTCCAACGGCGACAAGTGGGAGCCCGAGCTAGCCGCTGCCATCCGCGCCGACGCCCCCTACCGATAATTTCTCATAGCACAACGCATAAGCTGCTTCAAAAAATTCCCTGCAATTTTTCCCCCTCTGTATGATTTAGCAAAAAACCTCCAAATGGTGTGTTATTCGGAAGTAGCGTGCAAGGTTGCACGGCATAGATGAGCGGCAGCGGAAGAATTTATAGCTGTACATAAGCTCGGAAGAGATTTTCTTTGTTTTGTTCATATTATTGCTGCTTCTAGTTTGTGAGTTGCGATTCTTCTTTTGATACCAAGACAAGGCTCAACGTACGAATCGACAATGTTGAGCCATGAGTACGTAGTTTCGAAGACAATGGGTAAGCGCTTTCACGTTCACTGGCTACCTTCTTCCAGTATTTATGCGGTTGATTCATGTACGCTAAGTTTGCTATATATTCCTGTCTTATACCACCTGCCCTCTAACACTTCCAAATCTTCTCCTGGCCATTCTTGCCAGCAGCGGCGAGGACTATCTCCATAAGCCCAGCGGCAACTTGACGCATAGAGTTGTGGAACTCAGGCTGGGTAGGGTAAAAGGGGCAAGAGAGGCTGCTGGCCTTACCGAACTCGATAACTAGGCCGTTTACACGGCCGGCGTTGCACGTATGGCTGTAGTAGCGTCCCAAGAACCAGTCCGCGCTACCGCCAGAGCTGGGATAGAGGCCAGACGACTCCAAGGGACTGAATCTGGTGGTAACACCGTCGCCCGCGGCGTTCATGGCGCTGGCCATTGCGGTGGCCGTGCTCAACTGAGCCTGGAGATCCTCGGCGTCGATGTACTCCTTGTAGACACGACCCTCAGTGGAGTCGCCGGTCACGCCGCGTTTGCCATCCCACGCCGGGTTCATGAAATTCTGGGAGGTATCGGTCGTCTGCGCGTTGTCATCACCCCAACCGTACAGGATTTGTCCCCCCATGGAGTGGAGATCCAGGAACCATGTGAGGTTGGTGTGCTGCTGGGCGATCCAGGCCGCGTTCTGGGTCTCGGGCTCGGAGAACGGGCCGGTGCCGTGGAAGGTCTCTGCTCTGGGGGAGTCGGATGCCGGTGCCGCGTTCTTAACAAAGTGCTTGCGGTAGTCCCAGAGAAAGTGAAAGTTGCGGTTGAGGTCGACGCCGACGTCGCTAGTTCCGGTCGCGCTCCGGGGGTTACGGTTCTTGCGCCAGCACGAGTTCGTCCTCTGGTCGTATGCCACGCCGTCAGGGTTGACCAGGGGCATGGAGACGATGCCAGCGGAGAGCGCCGTCAGAACCTGCTGGTTGGTGTAGGACTTGGCCCCATACTTGATGCCGGTGCCCTTGTCGCGGGCCTCGAGCAGATCGGCCAGGAAATACAACATGTGGTCGGGCCCGCCGCGCTCACGAGCGTGGATGCCGCCCTCCAGATAGATGCGCGGCTCGCCGGCGCCGATGACGATGCCCGAGACGGTCCTGTCCTCGTACGTCTGAAACGGTGCGTTAAAGAACCGCACATCCTTGTACTGCCCGGCGAGAGCGCGCAGGCCCGACGTGACCTCCTCGGGGGTCAGAATCGTCTGCATATCGCGGTCCTCAGTGGACAGGCCGCGGGGGGCTACGGTACCGTTGACGAAGCGGTCGCCCTTGCCGATGGGAACGCCCGTGCCGCGGCCCTGGCGGGCGTCAAGGACATGAGACGGCTCGTCAGGGTAGCTGCCATGCAGGGCAAAGTAGCGCTCTGCTTCAATTTCATGCGGCAGAAGAGAGGCACTTGCCGTCAGACACAGCGCGGCTGCGACTGGCAGGACAGACTGGACCTTCATGGTGGATAGAAGGCTCTTGATGACTGATGGATGGGCGTAAGAGATGTGGATGTTGAAGTCGCTTTTCCTAGGAAAAGCGAGTCCCTCTTTATATATGCATTCATTCCCATGACTATTCGTGTAATTTTACTCAAAGGCTGTAGGGAAGCAACAATGCACAACATGTCCACATCTGGTAAGAGACAAGGGTGGCTTGCCGGTTCGTTGCGGCGAACAGTTTGGGGTTTCTTTTAAGCTTAATCCCGGTCTTCATGCAGATCATTGCGTGTTCAAGCAGGAACCAAGACTGAATCAGAGGCCTCCAGGGTTACGCAACTGCTACTTTGAGACTTCATATGATGACCAGCAACTCACGGGCTCGATGTCTGCTCAACAAGGTTGTGGGAAGAATTACCTATCCGCGGCCTTGATCATTGGGTAGGAAGCTAAAGGCAAAGAAACGGTGTAGTGCTGTCAACCATGCACCGGCTCAAAGTGTAAACTAAACACCTTCTCGATGCGCGTTAGCATCATGAAACGACCTTGCGACTCGTGCAGGAAGCGACTCGTTATCATTGGTCCATGGTGCAATACGGATCCCCAGCTTTTTGGCAGGTGCCATTCAGACCGACTCCAGCATGAGTGTAGCCCCGGGTATAGTAGTATTGTGAGTCGAGGTAACTGCATGCGGTAATAATGAGCGGTATCTTGGCATTATTGAGTGCAGTGCCCGTGATACATAGGTAATAGTCGTGCTTGGCCATGGTCCCTGGTAGGCGGAGGCTATGGTGCCATCATAGCAATATCGGATAAATATTTGCACGTTCATATGGTAGTTTACGGGGGTTTTTCTCGCATATACCAAACAGGTCCAGGCTGGAACCTTTGTTCGTACTTTCTCTTTGAACAGTGGTTATAGCATCCATTGCCTATGCGGGTTGTAACTGAGTCCAGTCCAATCACGATGGCAATCAGAGAACTCCTCAAAACGAACTCAGCGAGGCGTCGTCGGCACCTCGAGTTCCTAACAATACACTCAGAAATCGACCAAAACAGCACAACTAATGAGCAATGACCGTCCCTGGCAATGACAAAAACGAGCAGGAATATCAAAAATCTTCTGCAGGGTAGCTGCTAGCTACCGCAAGACCATTCCTCCAACCAATCACCGTGCCAGCTGTCTTGCTGAGTAACCAAAACTGGCAGTATCATCACGTGATTCAACCAAAGGCCAAGCTGCTTTCCTTTGCCTGGTTTTGCGGGAGCTTTTTGCGTGGTGGCCTGGTTTTGCTGGCCCGGACCAAGCAACGAGAAATTTATCACGGTCTTCACAACGTCCCCATCCTTCCTCCTCCCGCCCCCGAACACGCCAACAACGAAATCCGCGCCATCGCCAGCAGCCATCCCATTGCTCCGATCCAATCTCTGTACATTTACAACGTCCCGAAATTTTCTGTTTCTGCATAATTTCCTCCCCCCTATTTTTCTTCCTCTTCTTCACACATAAAACCCATCCAAGATGTTCCGCACAGCTGCCATCCGCTCGGTCGCCCGCGCCGCTTTTGCTCCCGCCGTCCGCAGAACCACCCTCGTCGCCGTTCCCCGTGTCGCCGCGCCCGTTGCCCTGCGCGCTGCCCAGAGCTTCGTCCCCGTCCGCATGTACAGCGCCGGCGGCGGCCTGAAGAAGGAGGAGGTCGAGGGCCGCATCATGAGCCTGCTTCAGGGCTTCGACAAGGTACGGATCAATCACCCTTTTGTTTTGGGTGCGAGGCTTCGTCGGGGTCGCGGCGCCCTTTTTGTCTTTTTCGAATTAGGAAGCGAGGCGCAGGTCCAGGAATCTGATCCTGAGGAGAAATTTCTCGGCTGCTCTGCTTCAGCTGATGGAAAATTGATGCCCTCGGGACCATTGTTGCGACCGGCTCGCCCCGGCTGACGGAACCTGCCCCTGACACCTCAACCTTTCAATTCTATCATCATTTGCTAACATTGGCTGCTGCTATAGGTCAACGATGCTTCCAACGTACGTTTTTCTGCAATTGATGCATGCCGATGCGCTGCCGGTTCTTCCACTACGGCATAGTTCCGCTCTAATCCGACTCCGATACAGATCAAGCCCGCCGCCCACTTTGCCAACGACCTCGGCCTCGACTCTCTTGACACCGTCGAAGTCGTCATGGCCATTGAAGAGGAGTTCAGCATCGAGATCCCCGACAAGGACGCCGACACCATCCACTCCGGTAAGCTCCGACGGATCACGGCTCGAGACAAACTGCAGACGCTGACCATTGTGTTCCAACCAATAGTCGACAAGGCTGTCGAGTACATCCTCAGCCAACCCGACGCCAACTAAACGCAGCTTGCCCTTCTTTTTTTGTGCTACTATCCAGCTCACGACAACCAGTCAGTCGGAACGCGTCGGCACCGTGGCCCCCGCTGACGCGACATGCTACAACATGAGAAAGAAAAACGAAGCATACAAAAGCTTTCTAAATACCACACAGTGTACAATATTTACAGGCGGAGCGGTTTTATGCGCAGCAGCATGAGTGGGAGAGAAATCACCTACGTGTGATGGAAGTGGAATGGGGAGAAGTGTTTTCTTCTTTCGTGAGGGAGACTAGAACCTCGACAGGCTTTCTTCTTGTTAGAAAGAAAATAAAATAAAAAGGATTTCTGAAATATCTTGGCTTTTTTTCAGTCCTGTTTGAGCGGCTAGAGGTCGGGTTTACATCAAATCACCACTACTCTCTATTTAACAAACTCTTCATTTAACACACTCTTCATTTAACACACTCTTCATTTAACACACTCTTCATTCAACACACTCCTCTTTGCCAAGTAACTGCAAGGGTGCACTGTATTTGAGGAGGGGAACCCCCAAGTTCCCGTTCTATGACTTGCCACGCGAAGACAATCTACTCAAACAGACATTATAATGTAGCATGCTGGATTGAAGTTTGGCGTTTCCAATCCCGAGTTTGGGTTGTAAACAAGAAGCGGCCGAGAGAATCGAAACAGAGCTAGGACGAGGACGACGGCAGATGCGAAGCAAATATACCGGCAGTAGTAGCAGTAGCAACGGTCCGCAATAGTAACGGTTGCAGTAATGGCCAGAGCAGCAGTAAGTGGTAGGGCACGATGCCAAATGAAAGAAACAAAAACAAAAAATGGAAGAATCCAAAAATGAAAGCTTAAAAAGGAAAAAAGAGTTTTCCATCTCTCGTTTGTCTCTTTTCAAAAAAAAAAAAAAACGCCGAAAGTAAAACGATACAAAATCCCAACCAATAGCAGTAGAATTCATCAAGAAGAGTACACAGAAATAGAGCACGCCGTCCAAACAAAGCAACGATTCCGTCTTTAGCAATCCCTAGCAGGAGACGGAAACAGAATGGTTAATCAGGAAGAAAAAAAAAGAAACCTATCCATTGTAAATTTTCCATGCCCGACCCACGCTTTTTTTTTCTTCTCTTCTCTCAAAAATGAGCCACCAAACAAATGCTTGCTTGGGTGTGTTTATAGCATTGAGGCAATAGAAAACATTAAAGCCAAGAACTCCGGTTTCGTTTGAAAAGATGGGGTAGCAAAGAACATGTTCGCGATTTGGGGACCAGGTTGAGAGACCGCTCCCTGGTTGCATGCCGGCCATAGCAAGACAAAAAGGAATAGAGCCCAATGTCCAGCATAAGAGGGTTGTGTACCAAAAAGAAAAAAACGCCAATGTGCTTTTTTTCGCCTCGTCTCAGGATGTTTCATGAGATGGAAAGAGCAAAGTCTCTCCATCACCGACCGTTAGTAGACGGGTTCTTGGTTCCACTGGTCTTGCCATCTTGAGCCTTGCCCGTGACGGCACCAGCATAGCTGTTGAGTGCGTTTATTCCAAGACCAGCAGATGCTCGCTTGCGCATGCGTGCAGCAGCCACCGGATCGTCCTCTTCCATACTAAAGACAAAAGCAGGGTCTTCCTCATCGATGGGGGTGGTGAAGCGGCCTGTGACGGAGGAACTGATGCTGCCAGTAGAAACATGGCGCTCCATGGCGCGGTCTTTTCCAACTGGATTAGAACCTCCAGTCCTTGCCGAGGCGGGGTGCAGGCGGGGGCTGGAGCTGGTGGTGGTTGCATCATCGATGCGACTGCGCTGAAACTGCTGAGAGAGCACAGACATGGAATCGCTGCCGATTCTCATGGACGAGGGACGACCCGGGGCACTGGTGCCGAACGCTTCGCCGCCCATGTTCTGGGCGAGGGTCGAATTGCGTAGAGGGCTACCAACATGACCAAAGGGAGAGGCAGCGTTCCGGGCGGAGCGGGACAGCTCCTCTTCCTCCTTCTGGCGCTGGAAGAGAGAGCCCCAACGGCTAGGACTAGAAGCCATGGGGCTTCCGTATTTGGAGAGCGTCTCTATGTTGACATCATTCTCGCCGCGCATGGAGCCTCTTCTAGCCTTTTCGGCCGGGGTAAGGAGGTCTTGCAGATTCTCTGGAACATAATTTTCGGGCGCGTTGTCGCCATCGTCGCCGAAGACAAAGCCTGCTTCCCAATCGTGATCGACGCTCGTCTTGGGCACACTAGAGCTGAGCATTTTGGGCTTTGCATATCTTGACGAGTGCATGGCCCGCTTGCCAAAGTACTCCTCGCTTCCGAAGGGGTTGGAGCTCGGGGGACTGCCAGCGGTCAAGAAGTGATCCGAGGAGCCAAAGGCAGAATTGTGCAGGAGCTTGAGGGTGTCGGAGGTGCGAGAGTCCTTGGCGTTACTGAGCGAAGCAGAGGGAGAATCGAGGCCGAACTTGGAGGGGACGGACGATGGCCATGGGGCGGCGGGAAAGCGAGCGGCGTTGGAGATGCCGTTGGAGTCGAAGGAAGCGGGCATCGGGGCGTCGAGGATGGAGAGTCCCTTGCCGTTGGCAGGAGAGAAGGCGAAACCGTCGCGAGGGGAGCCGTAGCTCTCGGGGAAGGCAAAGGGCGATTCGGCGGAATGGCCGTTGTCGAGGGTCAGGTGGTGGTCGTGGAGCTGCTGGCGGCTCTCGGCGAGGTAGCTAGGAAAGCCGGACTGATCGGCCTCGTAGAGCGAGGTTGTGAGAGCACTGGCGGAGGACTGGTTGTAGGTGCTGTTGGCTGCGCCGGAATTGGGCGAGGTCGGGCCGGCGGGGCTGCCAGGGAGGGGGGCGGTTATGATGGTGAAGCCATTTTTGCCATAATTGACTCTGCGGCCGTCGGGTAGGACGTGGATATTTGCGCACTTGGGGCCGAACTTGCAGTTTCCCTGGGAGCCAATGGTTAGTGGGAGTAGGTGGAGAGGCGTAGGGAGCGGGTGAAGGCAACAGGCCGAGGGAGACTCACCTTGGCAAAGTATTTGCAGACGGTTTCGGAAGCGACGCCGAGTTCATGGCTGAAAGGGCAGGCGTTGCCGGCCTGGCAGGCGCCTTGGCGGTAGAACTTGCAAGGGACATGGGCGGTATCTGCGAGTAGAAGAAGATGGAGTCAGTTGGTTTCGATGGCCGGTTTTGAGATAAATTTGACATGTCAAAGGGTGAGCGCGGGGGAGGTACAGAGTCGCGCAGGAGGGGTCGTGGTTGTACATGAAGGCAGTTCAGTTGGTCGGTCGCAGAGAAGCAGACGACCGACCGACCCGCCGGGTGGGAGGGCGGCGGGCGGCAGAAAAAAAAAAGAGCGCTGGGCGGTTGGGTGCGTCTGGGCCGCGACAGAGGACGGGCCCGGAGGGGAGAGGGGAGGAGGAGGGACAAAAAAAAAGGACGTACTGGGAGGGCTCCTGGGCATGACGGAAGAAGCCTGTCTGGAGGAGGAGTTGGCGATGCTCATGCTGGAGCTGCGGGCATGGCGATACTCGGGCGGCATGTTGGCAATGGGCCGTGACGAGCGTCGTCGGTGGGTGGAGGAGGAAGAGGAAGAGACGGACGAGGCAAGACGTCTTGTGTGACGGTGGAGAGAGAGGAGTAGGAGGGGAGAGGGAGGAGGGGAAGGCGGCGAGCGGAGTGGGGTGGAGGTGGAGGAGGAAGAGGACGAGGCAGAGGACGAGGTAGAGGTAGAGGAGAAAGAAGAAGAAACAGAGGAGGAGGAGATGGAGGAGATGTTGCTATTCTTGGTGGTGGTGGTGGAGGTATTGGTGGTAATGGTGGTATTGGGGGAAGAGCAAGAAGCGGTACTATTTTTCGTGGTCAATCGGGCAAGAGAAGAGTCGAGAGGAGAATTGGGAGAGTGAGGAGCAGGAGAAGCAGAAGCACGAGAAACAAGAGAAGAAACAGGCAGAGGTAAAAGAGGTGATTTAGAAGAGGACAATGGTGGTGATGATGTTACTGGCCGGGCTGTTATAGGGAGCGTTGTAGTGCGGCTCTGCTGGTGCTGCGGGTGGCCGTTGGGTGGTCGTAGCTGCTGTAGTTGGCGGGGGCGGCCAGGGCGTTGGCGCAGTGGGTGCAGTGGCTTCGGCGAGTGCTGCAGCTGTTGCGGCTGTTGCAGTAGTGGCTGCTGCGGCTGGAGGTAGTCGTGCGGGTAGTGGTCTCCCTGCTGGTGCTGGTGCTGCTGGTGCTGCTGGTCCCCCTGCCGCCCCTTCCTCAGCACCTCCTGCCGCTGTCCACCTCTCAAACTCTGGCCCCCTCTGCTGTGCCCAACACTGACAAGACCGCTACCGCTGTAGGCTTCTGCGTCTGCTTCTACTTCCCCTTCCTGCTTCCGATGCTGGTGCACCCGCTGTGAACTCGGCCACGGAGAGACTTTCGGGAAGCTCATGTCGGAGAATCTCTGAATCCAAACTGGAATGAGGAATTAAGGGAAAAGAGCGAAAAAGAAAAAAAAAAACAGAAATAGAAACGGACACTGCGTCTAGCACAATACCCTGTCGGCGCGCCTCGTTTCTCGTTTCTTGTTTTTCGTTTTTCGTTCTCTCAGCTCGCGCTTGGGCTGCTGTCTGGTCCCGAGACCATGACTCGGAGCCGCGCCACGCTCTCTGAATCAACTTTCCGGCAACTTTCCGATGGCCGTCTCGGAGTAGGTAAACGAGTAGATAGTGGGATGGTAGGTAGATAGTAGATAGATGGTAGGGGTAGCTGGGTAGCTGGGTAGCTGGGTAGGCTGGTGATCCGTTTGTCGCGGGGTTTCCGAGAAAAAAGAAGGAGGAAGAAGAAGAAAAAAGAAAGCCTTAATTATGACACCCCAACTGCGGCTTTCTTTCGTCTCGTCTGCAACGGGGAGGGAAAAGAAAAAAAAAAAGGTAGTTCAATCTGCTGCACGACGTCACTCGTTCTCCACGTTTTTTTTTGTCGTTTTTTCCTTTTTTGGTGTTCGCCGGATCTGTATGCAGTATAACACGTGGTTGGTCAGAATGCAACTGTGCACAAGTCGGCTGAGCAGAGAGAGAGAGGGTATAGGCGGGATAAAAGGGTGACAACAACAGGAAACCACCACCACGCACCAAATCAAAGGCGAGCGGTCGGGTCTAAAAAAAAATGCAAAGATGAGAAGAAGAAGAAGAAAAAAAAAAAAAAAAAAAAAGGACTTGGCTCTCGCCATTTCTGGCGGCTGTAATGAACAAAATCTCGCCCCAAACAAGGCTTGATATTGCCAATATTGCCGCGCAAGCCAGGCCAAACTCCCTCTTCTCTTCTCTTCTCTTCTCTCTCCTGCGTGGCGCATAAGAGTTTCGACTTACCAAAGAACAAAGACACGACAAGCGAATCTCCCCTGCTTAGTCGGAAGAAGACAATAAAAGGAAGCAAATCAAAAGAAAAAGAAACCGTAAATAAATCTTTTTTTTTCTCTGCTTTGTAATCAAACACTCAAAAATGTAACCAGTTGATCTGCGAGTTTGTCAAGACGGCAACTTATACAGGAAATGATGGGAAAGAAGACGGATAACACTGAGAACCCCCTCTTCTCCCCAGCTAGGGAGGCGCGAGGCCTTACTCTTATACCAAGAACGCTGCTCGATACTCCCTTCTTCCCCCCTCCCCCCTCCCCCATATGTAGAACCAAGTACAGTGTGCCTGCACACACCCGTCGTCGCAACTAGTGGTGGTGGTCTCTTGGCCCTGTCATGACACCGTGCAAAAGACGGCGCAACTGGCCCGTCGTCGCAATACTAACGAGCGACTGGGTGGCTCGCCCTCCGTCTCCCATGCCCACCTATAGGATCACTTGGCAGGGCCCGTCTACGTAATAAAAAGACTGGAGCAGCCAAGTCCCTCTTCCTCCTCGCCTTCCCTGCTAGAGAGGCCATGGAATTCACGGGTTACCATCCCCCATGGGCATTTGATATTCCATCATTCTTGTGCACAGCCTGCCCATCACGCACCCGTTTTTCTCCTTCTCCTCTCGCCACTAGTCGGGATGTTGATGCGACAACTTGGGTTGCCTGTGCGTTGCCTAACACACACACACACACACACACACACACACTTGATACTCACACGCACACACGCACACATGCACAAATGCACATACTTCAAGCTCACACGCAACTAATGATGTACAAGCAGGGTATAAGACATAGCTGACTGAAGCATAAAAACAATTAAGAGCAGGCAGTGGGAGGGGGTTTCAAGACAGAGAGAGAGAGAGAAAGAAACCACAACACAACGTAGTCGACCAAAAGTACCGGTCGTAATAATGGGAAAATGTTTGTGATGTGATGCGTGAAAGCCAGGTATGGGCATGTGGCCGTCGTCGCTCCCACCCTCCATCCCCATCCATCATCCCCTTTCTGACGACCCAGGCAGATGGTCTCTCTCTCTCTTTTTTTTTTTCTCTTCTTTTTTTTCTTTTTTTTTAGCATCCGCGGCCGGGCGCAGCCACGATACGATGCTGTAGGTTTCCGTCTCGCTCCAATCAGGAAGCTTTCTCCTTCTTCCTCACTCTGTCGATGGTAGTCATCGGTACTTGGGGCGCGGCGCCATTGTCGCATCAAGGTAGACTTTGGGTCGCTAGTAGTGTGCCAGTCTCTGAATCGGATGATGACCCATACATACCCGAGCCTCTCTCCCTGCACCTCTCTGTATGTATCTCTGTCTGTCTGTCTGTCTGTCTCTCGATTACCGCATAGATAAGCTGTATGCTATCCTCCTGCCTGCATATTTTCCCCCATGACGACTTGCACACACGGAAAAAAAAAACAAATCGGGTTTGGCCGAGAGAAGAACAGCTACGCGTCATCAGTGAGACGCAGTATTTTCGGTACTTTTGCGTCTTTGGGTTCTATTTTTAAAAATTTTGAGTTTTCCTGGCCCTTGTCTTTCTTTTTTTTTTCTTTTTTAGTTCTGCGCTCAGCGCACCTACAGACGAGTTGCGAGCTGAACAAGTCCAATGTCTCACCAACACCAAAAGACACACCTAGTTAGTATTCAACACCCAGTCGTGGGCCCAAGACATCTTTGTCGGCAACAACGACGCCACCCCGAAGCCAGACGTGGTTCCAAACCCATAATTTTCTTCTTCTTCTTCTTCGCAAGGTCTTTGGCCGGTCATGACGATTTTGTCGCAGACCGAAGATCCTCGTCTTGCTGGCGTGGGGGCGGCCTACACACGGATCATGCATCATGCATCATGCATCATCCCCAGTCACCAGCTCCGCATTGTCCGGAATGCTAGGCCGCCCTCGAACCTTGTCTCGCCCCATGTCGTTGAATCCCATGCGAAGAGAATAAAAAAGAAGAAGAAAAAAGTAAAAACTCTACTTCGTGTTTCCCTTCTCTTTCAGATGAATCTTTATATTGGGGGCCAAAGACCAAAGTCTCCGTCTGCTTGTCTGAGACTAAGACGACTCGTGTTGTCTGCTGGTCCTCCCACGCAACTCCCCTCTGCCTATTGGCCGCCCCGTCCATGCATGAGATGAATAGTGCCACTTGGCTCTGGAATAGTCGGAAGAAGAAGAAGAAGAAGAAGGACAAGGAGGCACGCTCCAGGCATGTACAGTATACTTGTGATAAGCTGTGCACATGCACGACATCTGGATTCCCCCCAGCCATGCGCCGCTGCATTGCAGCTTTGATGGTTGCTCGTTGCTCGCCAACAGCCCTGAATACTTGGCAACATGTACTTATGCCACACATCCTCCCCTGTTCCCTGAGTAATCCTCCTTGCGTCGGTCGCACTCCGAAGCAGCCGTTGTAGCAGTATCGCTCACTGTCACTTGGACTAATTTGTAATCTGTACTATGCCGGAGATCGTAAAAAGTGTCGGGGAATTTGTTGCCACCACCAGCCTCATGTCTGCTGATGATATTCCGCCATAAACCCGCCTGCTTCGTATGCACCCCCCCTCCCCCCCCTTGTCCCCTGCAAGCTTCTCATCGACGACAAGGCCTTGATTTTCATAGCAATACCCACAAAATCTTGATGCTGCGGCGGGCTGCATACATGCCAGATTACATATGTACATGGGTAGCACAAGAAACACGATGGCACTTGACCCCAGATTTGTCGGATATAAGCCTCGTCGGCACCATCAATCTTTCCGTCCATGTACGCAGCTCAACCCCCGTGGGTCTCGCCGCTGCTATCACGACGATTGTTGATATCTGTCAGACTGTAGCTGACAAACAGTATTGCTCCAAGAATAGACACCCATGTTTGGGACCCAGGTGCTTCCTCTCGGACATGATTAAACCAACCACTCGAGTCTCACCGCGTCGCCGTCCGTCTGTACGCCCGCCCTTTGCGCGGTGTAAGTCGGGGGCGGCGCTGGGGCAGCCATGGCGCAACGCCCTTCCTTGGTCCCTCCTTTGGTAGCTTGTCGCCGCGACGCCGAGGACCAGAAGCTCCGGCGTCACCGGGCCGCTTCGTCGTTCTTTTTTTTCCCCATGCCTTTCAACTTGTTTTGCTCTCATCAGCCAAGAATTTATTAGCCCCAAAGCAGCGCTCGCCTTCATTGCGTCCCACTTATGGGGCTGCCGTTTCTCCAACTGCAGAGACGGTTTCTTGTTTCTCCGCGCTCGCGGTGCCTACATGTAGGGGACTTGTGTGTGGTGGCGGTTCCAATAACGTCCACTAGAGTAGAACCAAATACGGGGGGTTCGCTCGACAAGAGAAGAAGAAAAAAGCCATGGTGGCCCATAAATAGCGGGAGACGCGGCCTACGGCGCGGCGCGAACCACACACAATGGTGGTGGTGGTGCTGCGCAAGCCCGTATTAGTCCAAAGACTTGTTAGCGGTAAAGGATGTGACACAGCCTGGTTTGGGGAAGGGGGGGGACTCTCGCTAGATCTGATTTTGGGCTTATCTTTTCTTTCTCCCATAACAAGCATTGCAAAGAGCTGACTGGACACGACAGGAATCGTTTCCATGCCCCCTTCTCCGCGCGGTTGCCTTGTCATATCACACTGTCCCCGACTCTGCCACGGGCGGCGTATGGTGGCTGAATAATGAATCGCGCCGTGCCATCGACCCGACCACAAGCGACACGTGCCGTCCAAAGCACCTTGGCAAGTTCTCAGACCTTGCAACCCAGACATGATGTGCCGGGTTGGTGCCATTCTCGGTGGAGACGCGCTGCACCCATGGCTGCAGAAACGTCATGGGTGATGAGGCAACACGGGCAGGTGTCCGTCTTCCGGGGCAGCCAGTGGCCAGTCACATCTCACATGTTTGTTTTCCTTGCCTGCTCTTTTTTTTTTCGGCCTTTGTCAGGGTTGAGAGCGTGCAGAGAGGGCTGCCTGCCTGCGCGATACCCATCGCCGTTCTCACGGAGAAGAATGAAGAATCGGGAACGCGGACTGCGCATTGTATGTTGCCATCGTAGCCTTCTCTCTGGGCGGAGAGCCCATCTTTGGCTGCAGCAAATGCAGGATGTCTCTCGTACATGCAAACATGCAGAAGAACGGCACTAGGCTCATGCATGCGCGGATCGTGCCCATTTTCCTTGTCCATGTAGCTAACCCCCAGAGTTTCGTCCTGGGTGCGCAGAAACTGCGGCTTCCGCACAGCAAGACACGCCCGGGTTTGCAGGAGGGGAAGTAGAACCCGCGTGCCCGTGGTAGTACTGCATGCGTACTTGGGGGTCCCAGGCCACATGTTCATGAGAACAAGTTTCTGTGACAATGGGAGAGGGAACCCGGCTGTTGATCCCTCCCACCCACGCAGCGCGGCAGCAACGCCGTACGTTTGTCACTTCCTTGTCACTTAACTCAAATATATTATCATATCGAGTCCGAGTCGCAAAGCAGCTGAAAACGCCCGGCGCTGACCACAAGACAAGCCACCCTGGGCCCTTTTTTTGAGTTTTTTGCCCATGCCAAAACCAGGTTCAAGACAACGGACCTCTCTGCTCAGCTCAACTTGAAAGGAGGCGCACGCTTGACCAAAGGTGACCGAATCAAGGGACTCGGTGGCTCTCACTGCCGGCGGAGGTGCGAGGTTTCGCCGTCATTGGGCGTCTTACCCCGGTTCTCTCCAAGTGTTGATGGGTGTGGTTCGCGGTCGTCACCGTGTGACGAGTGGTGTGCGCCATCCACACCAAACTATTAGTTAGTTAGTTGATGGCTTTTTTCCCTTCCGCCAAACCTCATTATTGCTGTCAGCCCTGTCCGCCCGAAGCAAATTTGACAGGGTGCACAAGTTGACAGGCTTCTTGGTAGAACAGAGCAAGCCGTGGTAACACTCTTGTCATCTTGTTTTAGAGCTACTAGTCACGTAGTGCGTACAGAGATTAACGCGTAACAATGTATATCAGGAATAGATATCCAATACGGAGTACAACCCCATGCCATGTACCCTCAATGGGACCCCGCCCGCATGTCATGCTAGTGACAGTTGCAGGAAAACTGTATGGCAGATCGCACTGGTGCTGATCTCGGTCGGACAAGCAATCAGCATTAGTTAGTTATTGGATTGCCCACCCTGCTTGGAACCGCACCGCTCTAATCGGAGTCGACCCCGACCGAGTCTAAATCGAGGGTCGTGCATGTGTTGCCCCGACAGGCCAAAAGACTCACGGATCTGCCGATAAGCCCTTTGTCACCCCATGCATCCCATTCTACTTAGTAGATTAACCTGGCTATCACTTGATTAAATTTTTTTTTTGCGCCCACCAAAGCAAGGGCCAGAGGATCCGAAAAGGATATGGAAGGCTCGGAAAATGGACAAATAGATGTGGCCTGCGCATGTCTCAGACGTCCCGCCCATGCTCGCTCCAACGGTGTGGAAATGCTAGTTAGTAGAAAAAGTGTCTGAATGAGCATCGCAATGCCTACTTGGCCGTAACACCCATCCCCCCTTCCTGAACGCTTGAATACCGCGTTCTATCACGCCCGTCGAGATTCCAAAGACCGGACTTGTAGGATGTACATCGGACGGGTGACCACACGCCCCATCCACACACCCTCTCCCTACCGAAAGCTGCGTCCTGGCTTTTTTTTTTGGCGCCGCCGACGGTGCCGCACTTTGGGTCTCGCTCAGATGGCTTGCTTGTTCGTTCGGCGGCATACCTTCTTTGTCCACTCCGGACAGACGTGACGAGTCCAACTTTGCTTTCTTTTTTTTTTGTTGAATCACCCTGCATATTGTATCCCCGGTATAGGTGACGGGAAATGAACCCTGTATGCTTCTCTGCGCTGCTCATGCTATTGCCACCATCTTGTATGACGTCTTGACTTGGAACTTGGAACATGCCCAGCCTCGTATCGCTACCATGACTCCTACTTGAAATCGCTTCGCACAGTGTAATGTACTCAAGACCTACAACACACTTCTATGATCCCGCTACTTGATCATGTGCACATGGATTCGTTCATTCTGCTTGCGTTGTCTGTCGCAGCGCAGCTAGCTCTCAATAGAGCCTCCATTTTCGGAATAGTAGTCGACGCCAAAGTGTGACTAGTAGCTGTGTGAGATGATGGTAATGATGAAGAAACGAAAAAAGATACCTCATGTCTGGCATTTAATACTTGAAGTCACGGCAGAGACCTGGACGCCGCACAAACCACACAGATCATCGCGGGACGGGCGATAGAAGCACACCGTATTGGTGCGTCCTGTTTCTCATGCCCAATTTGCCACATATACATTGATTGTGTCGTCGCAACACTCGTATGAGCCACAACGCCATGGCGCACCCCTCCCTCTCTCGACAGCTCGGGACGCGAGGAGAGGGCCGCGCCTCTTGGTGTTGGCCAACCCTGTTTCCGACGACGGTACCATGTACTTGGGAGCGCCTTACAGCCACCCATCGCCATTTTACACTGCAAGATCTGCCTGGGCGGCACTTCTTCATGACTCCAGCACACCCTCTTTTCTTACCGGCACACCTGTCAGGACCGTGAGTGGGTGCCGTCGGCGCATCCCATGATCTTTCCATAGACCCACTACAGATGTTTCTGGTGTAAGTGCACTCGGCCTTGTCCAATGCTCCGACACATGTAGACCTCGTGTATTTTTTGCCACACAAGATGCACCGTGTGAATGTCATGTCTGCTTCAGAGAGATCAACTATGGCTCAAAGTTCGTAAATGTGCTTTGCGGCGCTGATGGCCGGGTGGGTGACCACATGGAGAGCAACCCAGAGGGCCTGACCTCCGGATGCAGCAGACTGGTCGTTTCCAGAGGAGACACTACCGAAGATCGGTCAAGTTGTCTTGCATGTGACCAAAGTTCACAACTCACAAAGATCTGCTGGGCAAAAAAAGAGCACTGAGTCGAGTGAGGCACTCTGGCCTGAGCTGGGTCATGGTAAACTGCTGTCAAGTTACGTGACCGCAAATTAGCGTAACGTTGAAGCTTCTCGGTTTCAAACATTGATGAAATCGACTGAAGGGTTTTTCGGTCCATGAATCATATATTTCGCTTATTTGTTGAATCCGGCCGTGTTGTACCATCGCACCTGCGAGCAAAACAGCCCGCCAACCGATACATAGTCAACTATCTCTGTCGTATCTGTCCTACATAAACCTGTCACTAAAAAGAATAAACTCACTCACACCAAAAAAATAATTTCCGTATAGCGCTATGAAGTCTGGTCTGAATATTGGCCTCCAGCATCACAGCCTCCGGTCTTGGAGGTCATCATGCCGCCGCAACACGACGGTGCTTGATATAATTTCTAGGGGCAAAATTTAGCTATCTAACCACACTCCGGAATATAGCAGTTGGGTCCATGAATCCGGTTTGACCTTGGTTGTAGACTTTAATATGATCCCTGGCGCCAGCGGCTGGTCGCTCCAAACTAGCCAACAGACAAACGTTTCGTTGCGTATTATCGCAGGCTGGAGTGGGTAATAACTGCAATGACCATTGATACACTATCTGTATTTGGTAATTTCTGTTTTTTTTTTCTTTTATTTTTTTCTTTTTTTTTGGCGTCCATCGACATCTGCGTTATGCAGATGTTGACTGGCTGACCCTATTTGGCCGACAGCGTGGATACGGTCCGAACAATACTGTTGGTCTTGCAGAGATACATACAGACCTCACGAAATATAAGCTCCTAGAGAACTATTCACGTCTGTATTAAACTAGACATAAATATTGACTCGAGCTTTGATGATGCTATTCTATATGTTTGAGATTTTCTCAGCCGCTGAAGGAGGCGACGTCGGCAAGGTCGCTTATGTGTCAACGCGGCAGGTTGTCTCAGTTGCCAATTTGACTCTTCAATTGATCATATCGATAAGCATGCCAATGATGGCTCAAGTTTTGTGCCGTCGCGGTGGCTGCTGTTGGCTGTGTAAGTGTAGCGGCCGGAAACGGCCGAACGACGCAAGAGGTAGCCAACTCTTGCAACGTTGAGCAAACCCAGCCGACTTCGGAGAAATTAGCAATCAGAATCAAGTGTTTTATGAATTTTTTCAAAGTCCCGAATCAGTGATGCGCTACAATAGTATCGTTGCGGGCAAATACTGACTATTTAGGCAGCGTAAGCATGCGGAAGAGTATATTCATTTCGCGCTGGCTAGGCCGCACATAATCGGAACAAATGGACAAATTTACTGGTGTATTGATCGCATGTCGCTATATATCGACTTTTAACGTTACTCGCCATGAGCGGAATCAGCACGCATATAGTTTGTAGAAACACTCCCCCCAGAGATGGGGATAGGGCGTGCGGGATCAATCACCCACTAGACTCATTATGAGTCATATTGCCTCATAGTGAGCCATTTTTGCACGCTCATGCCGCGGACACTTTTTGGTTGGTGACATACAGCATCTGTATAGTAAAGAGTTGTATAGTATCGAGACAACAATGAGTTTGAATGAGTCGACGATAGCTTCGCCTATATCTATCGGTTCGAACGTCTCAATCCCTTCAATTTGACTCTCAAGTTCCGCTACGTGACGGCCAATGCAGCGTAGCTGAGCATTTCGATTGAAAGCGGGCAAGGCGGCCACGGAAGATTCAGTGCGACTCTTGACACGAGCGGATGTCTTTTTTTCCGAGCATTCCAATCAAATTTAGTCGCGAAGCGAAAACGAAATAAAAAGCATTGCCCGATGCCAGCACAGGCGAAGGAGCGACAGGGCAACCCTTTGGGGTCTGTACCGGAGACAGACCTCACTCTGCCCATGAATGATTGTTCTATATATGTACATTGTTTTCCAAAACAAGACTGTAATTTACCTTAATATGTGACCGAAACCAGTACTATTTTACTTGCGCGAAAGCATCTCTCTTAGTGCATCCACTTCTGCCTCTTTTCGAGCGAGCTGGAGTTTCAGCGCGTCCCTTTGGTCCGTCATGTCGCCCAGCGATCGCTCCAGATCCGAAATACGGTCGAGGCGCTTTTGCCGGTATTTCCTGGCCGCCATGGTATTTCGTTGGCGCTTGATGACGGTCTGAGAGTCCTCCTCCGCCGGGTCCTGATCGGGAGGCGACGGCAGCCTGCCCCTCTTGCGTGAGGAGCCGCTCGTTGTGCTGGCAGGTGAGCCTTGCGGCTTGTACTCGGGCGCGCCACTCGATGAGAGGACCTCTGGTAAGACCGTCCCGGAGGAAAGCGATAGAAGATCGGCGGCACCTTCTATGGTGCCGGTGAGTTGGGGAACCACAAGATGCGGCTGTGTCGGCTGGGGAACAATGGTATAATCTGATGCAAGTACATATGGTTCATCGCCGTTGACAAAGAATTCTAGCAGCAACGAATTAGTGCCCAGAGAAAGCGAAGCAAGCCATGTCTTCTTTGACGCATACCTGTCGGATCCATGCCGGCTGGCGTATAGCCCGGACCCATGAACTCGAGGATGGACATGGCTGGCTCGCGGCTGGTGCTGCACGCTTGCGCAGGACCGGCTGATTGGTCGAGGTGGGATGTTGGTGTCACAGTGGATAGATTGTGTTCCAGTTGATCGGATACCCGGGGAGAATGGAATAGTAGCCCTGCCAGCCGGTTATGATTTGGCTAGGATAGTGTGAGGCCTGGATGAGGATTCTTGGTGAGAACAGATGCTGGCTAGAGGATGTTGTAAAAGAGGTGCCAATGATGCGGCTGAAGGAGAGCGTTTCAATGCAGTGTGGATGAAGGATCGAAGAATGTGGCTCATCATGTCCATCTTTTATGTACTTCGTAAGGCGGCCCCCGCCAATCCCATTCGGCAACTCCAGTCAGAGAGTCGCATGGACACGGATGGAGAAGCGGGTCCGGCCGGCGAAGTCGGGGTGACGAAAGGCGTGCGTCTAGTAACAAGTTTGCAAACTACGGTGGTAAGCGAAAGTTTAACTGATGCCGCTGGTATTAGCAGCCTGGGTTACCTCAATCGAGCAATCATCAACATCAACGTCTGGAAATTGGCGCTTTCGTTGTAGCTTGATGCTTCACATTCCTTCACAGCCTGTGACCAACACGGATCGATGCCTGGCCTCGGACGTAAAATCTCTCGGGCAATAATAGTATCAGAATCCACTTTGTATGCAATGACTACAGGATTGATGCCCTGGCGGCAACCCGCAACCAAGCATTTGACAACATCGCGAGAATGGCGGTAGTTTTGCAAGAAAATAAATCGCATAAAATGAACAGTCTATGATCCTGTGCCTTGGTCACCTCGTTCCAATCTAGCTACATCATGCGGCCTCCTTAGTCCTCAGCCAGTTGGCCATGCCCCAAAGGCCGCTTATCGAATGTTTGAGTACATGTTTGGCAAGTCCAAGATGGAAATTATAGCAACGCATTGAAGAGGCATGTTCTTTGTTAACTTCACTATTATTCATTGCGGATGACGTTTACCGATCGACGTTAGAGATACTGATGTGCAAATGAAATCGCTCAAGCTGATCTTGCTGGGGGCAAGGTGTCGCTTTTTCCAGTATATACAAAAATAGCACACAAAACTTTATACCTTGCAGATTGTTCAATCAATATCATCTCCCAGACAAGCGCTTTTCAACAAATCGTAGAGGCATGTACAAAAGTCCACTGCAGAAAAACGCAAGCTCAAAGCCAATGTCGCCGGTGTGTTTGGCAATGGGTCCAGTAAAGTACACTTGGTTCATTGCCGGTACAATGAGACCCCAGGCTAAGACTCCCGCGCTGACGGCGGCAATTCCAAGCGGCAGCCGTTTTGCGTCGCACCAAGCGGCGTGGTCATAGGTCGCCGGATTACGGCGGCGAAAGACCACGTCTTCGACAATGACGATGGCGCAGAATTGCGACGACCAGTAGCCAATGAGCGAGACCACATTTTCGATGCTTTCGAAAAAGTTGTTGACAGCAAAAATAGAGACAACCACAATGATAATGGTGATAATCAACGCAAACACGTAACGTGGCACGCGGAAAAGCCAAGGGAGCAGGGTCTGGAAGTTCAGTGTAATGCTGTAGAATGTGCCGCAAGTGTTGCCAAGAAGAGTGAGCGCAAGAATCACAAGGATAAATTTGCCGAAGCCTCCAGCAGGGCTGAGCATGCCAGATAGAGCGCCACCGACAAGGTATTTATCGTACTGTTCTTGCCAGGCCGGGTTGTTTGGGATAGCACCGGCAATAGCTGCACCGAGGGTCATGAGAAGAATGGTAGGCGTCATAAGACCAAGGTAGGTATACCAGAACACGCGCCATCTAGATGTAGGTTAGACAAAGCATACAAGCCATGGGCGAGCTGGGTAGTACTTACGTCGAAACTTTGGGATTAAAGTAGGCCGACATGTCGCTGGCCAACCCGGCGTAAGGAATTTGATAGCTTGCGACGATCATGCCAAAGTTGAGTACGTTGGCAGCGGTCGCTGGCTTCGAAGGCGAGCTCTGTTTCGCGAGACCTGCGCCACCACACCCAGCAGTGATGGTGATTGCTATGAAAGCAACGATGAAGGCGTATGTCTCGTAGATGTGCAAGATTTTGAAGCCGCAGAATGACACTACCAATGAAATGATGCCAATGATAATGATACCGGCCGTGGGTGAAATCGTTCCATTGGATACAGCTGCCAGGCACTGCCCACCTGTAATGAAAATGATGACTGTGAAGCCAGTCATGGTCGCCAGGTTGAGAAGTACCGGTATCGAGACAAGATAGCGACCGAAGGAATAGCGTGCCTGAATCATTTGTCGTAAGCCCGTTTTCGGGCCCAGAGTTGACAGGTACCCCGGAATTATACAGGCGAGAATATTGAAGAAGAGAATAACGAGGGCGGAATTCCGGAGGCTCAGACCGTACGCCAACGGCCCTAGCATGCCAAACGTGATGCCAATGATGTTTGTATTGATTGAGGTCCAAATTGTTGCAATGTTGTAGTATCTGGTTGACGTGCGCTCCTCGAGTGGGATCGGCTCGATGCCGCGCGATTCGACCCGTCCATAGCGAAGAATCTTTTGGAAAGTGGCGGGCAGAGATGACACGCTAGTTCTCCTCGATTCTGCCTGCTCCTCGTCAATAGGCTGGTGGCTCGCATTCTGGGATTTTGGGTCGGCGCCCACGGCGCCGAGCGTGATGTCGTGGGACATTGGATGCCCTCCGCGATGCGGCCGGCGTCCACGGGAGTTTCAGTCAATGATGCGCTTCGAACTGAGACGGGTCGAGGTATCCCGCGCTGTAATATCGAGTGCCGTAGTTTGCAGGTAAAGAGCGAAACTCCTTCTATTGTGGCTCTGCGCCGGTCCACGCTCGAAACCAATGGGGTGCGAAGCGAGTGTACCTAGACGCGGGATCGAGACTGCAGATTTTTGGACCAGGATGTGAGATTCGCGCAATCAAGTGCCGAACAGCATCCACAAGGTGAAGCGACGCTTTTTCTGGTCTAGTCTCGTTGAATGACGGCGCAGACTACCGAGGAAGATGGTGCCGCAGCAGCTGTAGCAAAAGCCTCTCGGTTTCTGACAATGATGCAGATGGCCAAGTTTTCTATCTCCTCCGTCCGTGTCCGCCGCCCCTTATGTCTCTCGCCTGCGCCTGCAAAGTAAAAATCGGCTCGTGGAGGGCGAGTGGTATTGCAGTTTTGTCATAGTGTGGTATCAGTGGACCGGCTCTTTCCCCCTTCAAGGTCGCCGACCACAATTTTCCGCCACAGTGAACAGGGGCGGGCTTGCGCTAATAAAATGGAGTCCCAAGATTCTTGTGCTGTCTCGTTCTGGTGCTTCTTGTGAAGCCATTCTGCGACCGATGTACAAGTGTTGTCGCAACTCTTCGAGAACTAGCAGTTTTTGGGTGCATGAAAACCCACAATAACGTCCGGCCCCCGACTTGGTGCTACCTTGCCCGTGTGTACAGTATGCCAGGATCCTGTTCAATATGCTGCATGAATGATGTGGTCGTCGCTGTAGCCAAGAACGAGCTGCACGCCTGTCTCGGCGCCACCTCCCGAAAAGGTGCCTGGTAAGCCGGCATTTGCCAGGGCTAGCAACGGGAAATGAGCACCGAGAAGCGCCACAAATCGAAGGGCCTCAAGGAACTCGCGCTACGTATATTGTTATTAACATTAATATAAACAGCTTTTATCGGTCGGAAACCGCTCGTGGCTCTGGCCTCTGTTCTGTATGTGACACTATTGGGAACTACGTCCCGTCTAATGTGTCATGTGCGGTGGATGGTGGATGGATGAACAGATGGAGAGCCAAGAGCTAATGTCACCTTGTGTCCTCAAGGGCGCATGAAGGCTTGTTTGCGTTGCGACATGACCAGTTCTGATTGAGTATTTGATCGTCACTTTGCATCGTGGACCGTTTCTCATTTGCATCTATACAGGCCGAGGCCCGAGAGTATCACACTCTACAAGCTTTTTCCCCATTTTGTTTCTCCCCCATATTGCCCGTTTTCTTGTCTTGTCTTGGCTCAACAAGCAACAGGCTCATTGAAGCAATCCTCCCATTCAGCTTTACCTGAATGCCAGAAATCGCGCAACTTTTGCAGGCAACGGAACAGCCCACCATCGCCGAGAGGGTTCCTCCAGAGTGTGAACAAGGAGTGGTCCACGAAAGCTCGGTCGATATCTGCACCATCTGCTCCGAGGGCCACGCCCAGAACGAGCAACGGCCATCTGAGAGATAGCGGATACTGTACTATGGGGAAATTTGCCTTGAGCATTGCCAGAAGTCTGGACCTCTGACAGCTTCGCAAGCTATAATATGGGTCAATATTCGCATCGCCGGGCTGCCGAGGGAAGTGAGCCCGCGCCCGTCCCCGCATCGCCGGACGAGGTAGTGTGAGTGTGCCATACAGGCGAGTCGCTTCCTGAAATATCTGTCCCACAGTTTTGATAGAAGCGCAAGCAAGCGCACGATTCTTCTCAGCCCAGTCACTTATGTCGGCCTCCTCCAGCTTCTCAAACAGACGGTCGATAGTCATCGTCAGAGCCGGTATGAAGCTTGCAGTAGCGATCTGGTATCGTAAACGAGTAATGTGGACAATGATCATGCGTACATCTGTTGGGCAAGGCAGATCGGCATCAAATTCATTGTCCAGAATGGCTCGCAATTGACCATCAGTGTAGCTGGCATACCCGAGGATCTGCTTCTCCGCCGGGATAGTCGTGTTGAACATGACAAACTTGCTGAAAAAAAAATTCATCTCGTCAGGTGAAACTTGAAAGCCATAGAGAGAAAAAAAAACTTACGAAATGAGGCGAAAAAAGGGTGTATAAGGTTTCAAAAGCGGCTCTGTAATTGCCTTGATGCCGCCAGTATACTGCACAATGGCGAAGCTGGCATTGATATGAGCAAGCCACAGCCCAGTGTCCAGGTTTACAGACGACGCTATCAAGTTAACCATGTAAGAGAAAGCCGCTGGGTTCACCGTGCCGCTCGAGTGCTCAATGTAGCGATTGACATGACCGATGACCTCGGACAGATAACGAGTGTATTTCTCCCAGAACCCGGCGAGATCCGCATCTTCGCCAAATTTCAGTAGCTTGCCACGGGATTTTGACATTGCTGTAAGTTGAACGTGAAGAGCGGCACATATGTAGAATGTCGACCGACTGGGGTCAAACTTTACTTGTAGCGCTTTGCCATTCTGTATTGGCCTCGAGGGCTGCACAACAGAAAGGTCTATCTCATGTGCGTAATTTTAATCACCCATTAGTCGGTTTTCAAGAGCAACCTCACTGAAAGGCAACGTACAGTAGCGAATTGCCTCCATGTAATCCCAGTCCAGAGGCTCTGTTTCAAACGGTATGCTGATTCGATAGCTTTGCCGCTCGACTACGGGGAGACGAGGCGCATTGCGAGCGCTGGAGGTGACTATCTGGTCAGAAACCTCATAACGGCAGTGAAAGCACAGGGCAACACAACGTCGACATGTTGGTCTTGCCTCGTCGCACTTGACACGGCGCGCGCTGTGGGGAGGATGCGCAGATTAGTTGAAAGTGAGAGAAGAGTGGATTAGGTGTCGAGATACCGGCATGTTAAGCAGCCCGTCTTGGATCTACTTGTCCACCTCCTCTTCCGCTGTGCCGTCGGCAGGGTCCTGGCTCCATTATCGGGGTTTGGATTGGGGGCCGGTGGCGTAGGCATTATGACTCGTTAGACAAGGTACCCAAGGTACCATAGATCGGGAACTGTAACGATGAGAAACATGAGCAGGAGTAAGATCGACTAAAGCAACTGTGGCAGTAGAGCCCAAGACTACTCATTACATAAAGCACGATGCAGGCTGCGAGAACCCAATGCGGGGCGCAGCTCAACGAGGTCAATGGGCGCTTACTGTATGCCCAAGTGTGCGCAGACTTGGCAGGACCAAGCCAGCCTTCATTGTGTCTGCAAAAACCATGGCC
Organism: Cordyceps javanica; assembly: GCF_051103115.1. Taxonomy (NCBI): domain Eukaryota; kingdom Fungi; phylum Ascomycota; class Sordariomycetes; order Hypocreales; family Cordycipitaceae; genus Cordyceps; species Cordyceps javanica. The sequence continues at coordinate 2,119,531 of NC_139299.1, forward strand.
CTGATAATGCAGCATGCCTTGTTTCTCTATTTCCTTATATGCCTTTTCTGTCTAGCAACAGCTCACAGTGCCTGGTTAATAGCGCAACAATTAGCATAAGCTTCACCCGAGGCGACTGCCACTTTGTTGCTTATCGCCTCGCCACAGAGTGGACATGTAATGAATGCTTGCTACTTACCCAGGGGCACTGAGAGATTTCGGCAGCTTCTTCTAAGCTTCTGCTACGCGTTTCTCTGCCTAGAGAATTTTGAGAAGCTTTGCTGCCCTCTACTGGGCTTGGTAAAGTGCAAACCAACGTTCCTGAGTCTCGCCCAGAAAAAAGCGGTTATTGACGCTTACACTACACCGTAGCATGAGCATTGAATAATGTTACAGTTCATATAGGCTGACTAACTACCAGACAGCCTTAAATCTTTTTCTTGCCCCGAAAGAAAGATCCCAAGGCTCCCATTATACCTCCGAGTCCCTTTTCTTGCGAATCTGTCTCAAGTCCGCCTTGGATCCAGCCAGGCAGCTTACTGCGAATCCTCGCGCCTGTGTACCTCTTGTCTAGCAGCACAATCGCTGCATAGTCGCCTCGGTGACGAATGGCGCGTCCGATACTCTGATTCACTGCGCGCATGCAAGAATTTTCATAAAAGTCTCTAGCTGCTTGCTTCGCGCGGCTGCTCGCTTCGGTCGGTGCAACACCTCCGTGTTCTAACAGCCTAGTCTTAGTCGAGGATTCGATATATTCCATCTTGGCCTTCCAGTCTGGCGACGCAATGTTTGGATATGGAAGACCAACTACTACCACCAATCTTCCAAGTCGGTCTGAAAAGTTGATTCCTTCAGACATCTTGCCCCCAACGACACTTAGTAACAGAGCACCACCGCCGGCCTGGCCTCCCTGGGATCCCAGTATGGCCTCCGAATATTTCTGGAGAACTTCATCACTGGATGCGCCTTTGGTTTCTTGAAAAATTGCCTTTTTCGTTTTAATCCGCTCCCAAGTAGACTGGGCGTCTCCCACCCGCTTCTTCTTCCAAGCTTCCACTACCTCGTCCAAGTAGCCGTAGCTCGGGAAGAATATGACAACTCCGTCTGGGACGATAGAGCACATGTTCAATACAGCCAATCCGAGCTGCCCAATCATTTCTTGGTCCCCGCGCCGCTGATAGCTAAACTCGAACGTTGGTCCACCTGCTCTCAACACAGCCAGCGTGCGCACGCACAGGTTAGTGGAGGGAATAACGTGGCCGCAGCTCAGAGTTGTGATTTTAGAGTCCTCAAGTGTGGGAAATAAATGTTCCTTGTAATCTTCAAATGGTGACATTGTACCACCTGCCAGAATTACTGCTCTTGCGCTACTAGCAATAGACGAAAAAGCGTAGGTAGGCGACAAGAGAAGATACGACAACTGCACGTCTGCCTGGTCCTTAGGCAGTCTTTGATAGAAGATGCGACCTTCTGAGCTCAGGTTTGTAAGCGCAATCAAAAAAGAAACAAATGTATGCAGTACTGGTGTGCCTGACTTGGAGGTATGCTGCCTGCCATCGTCTTGTTTTTTGTCAACGTGAGAAGCATAGCCCTCGATTTTGTAAGCGAGCTTAGATTCGTGTATATATTGAATCAGCTCAAACATATTGATTTGGTCGATCCCTTTCGGCCTAGTGAGCTCATTTGGGTCGACTATTCCGTGATCGTGCTATTCTGGGTCAGTACTAAGCTTTTCCGGACATTTCCAAGTATTGCAAACCTTGGCATTGAGCGCGATATTCATGTACTCGCTAAGCCCCTCGACCACGCGACCAACTCGGCCAACGTTGACCCGATTCACGCCTTTCAGCTTTTTTCCAAACTTTCGCACGTATACCCCCAACATCTCGCGGCATCTGCGAAGGTCACTGAGCTTTAACTCGGCCGCATATACATTTGATATGGCATCCATGATATTGTGTGCTTCATCCACAATGACAACATTGCCTTCCAGCTTGATCCCTAGGGCATCACGGGCGCTTTTTTGCAATAGCAACGGATACGGCAGTGTAACAATTTCTGCACCAGGCAAGGCCGTTCGAGACGCATAATAAGGACAAATCTGGAGAGACTTGCCTAGCTGATGGAGATCTTCAATGTCCGGTATTGTAGCGAGCGCAGTGTCTCTGAATTCATGTGTCTGCGCCAGCAGCTCCTCTCTAGGAACAAAATCACATTTGCGGCTTGACTTGGCTTGTTGCAGCTCCGCGCACCGGTCATTGATGGCTTGAACGGACTTCAGGCGTGCTACGGTGGGGTTGATGCAGAGCTTCTGTCGAGAGGATAATGGTAGGAGCTTGACAAGCTCATCTTGGGCCTTTGCACCACTTCCAGCCACGCCGGCCGGCAGAGAGGCAGGAAATGTTGGTCGGCGCAGTTCTGTAATGAACTGAGAAAGCTGCGAATGTGTCCTAGAAGTATAATAGATCTACGGGTGCAGTGTTACCATGGTGCTTCACGTCAATTGTCACAGCAAAGTGGATCGCACCTTTATCTCGTCTTCTATGGCATCACTCTCTTCGTTTTGTTGCTTCGGCCCGCCGAGACCCATCCTCTCGAGAACATCGCGCGACTCCTTGCTAAGGCCGGAGAGTGCATCTTTCGGCGCGGACGCAGCTGCATTCTCATCATCCCAGTCATCTAGCATCCATTCTTCACCATCCTCTCCTTCACCTGCGTCGCGACGAGCGACAGCGGTTTCAAATTTGCGTTTTTTGTACACGCGTTCTTCACGGGCTTTTTCTTTCAGCCTCGCATTCTCGAGTCGCTTTTCTCGGTCTTCCCAGCTGCGCGCCAATTCTTCTCTCTTTCGACGTAGTAGCTGGTCAACCATCCAATCTGGCTCATCTTTGAATGATGATTTGGCCTCTTCCAGTGCCACTTGATAGGCCGACGATTTGTGGTTACGCAGCCATGTTAGAGAGGCACAGATCAAAGACAGGGATTTTCCCTTGGGATAATCATGTTAGTTGGTTTGGCATAATGTCTGTAGAATCAAGCATTTGGGCCCGTTACAAAGCATTTGAGCTGAGAAAGCCGCGTATCCCGGTGTGTCACTTCATGTCCATATGAAATAGTACTTACAGTACCCGTTGGGCTCTCAAGTATTCCGATCTGCCCCTGACCTAATTCGAGCACTTGGTATACTGTTTTCATAAACTGTTCTTGAACATTATATGGAACGAACGGATGATGAAAGTCAATATTGGCGATTTCATCCTCGATGCTTTGCGTCCTTGCATCCAATGTCATTGTCGTGCACTGGCCCTTCACAGTGCCCCAAACCAGCTGCACGCCAAACAATTGAGCAGCGACGCGACTGAGAACAAGAAGTTGAAATTCATTCTCATTGGGCAGAAAGAGTCACGGACCCGCTCTCCCGGATTGCCCTTGGAAAGCGTCCAAATCACGTGGTCGACGACACCTGATTATGTAACCATGCCACGAACAGCAGACACTACCTACTCCGTACTCCACACAGAGTCGGTGCCAATTGGTTTATTAGGGCTGTGCTGCCCTCTCGCTAACAATTTTTGGGTGGGCTTGCTAGTGCCCCAAGTCGCAAAAACATCACTACTTGCTTCCAGTCCACGACGCAACTCAACCCGGAAGCGACATCAGCAAATACCGTCGCCATGCCTACCCGTACCTCGAAGACCCGCAAGCTGTACGTTCTATGATATCCTACGGACGCATGTTGAATTCAATATGGAGGGATTGTTGTGCTGAACAGCAATCTGTTGGATCGACCCTGTGCCGGAAAAAATCATGTTCGACATTTTGACGAGCGACAGCTGGGGCTAACACATTTTCTCTTCATAGTCGCGGCCACGTCTCTCACGGACACGGTCGTGTAGGAAAGCACCGCAAGCATCCCGGTGGTCGTGGTATGGCCGGTGGTCAGCACCACCACCGTACCAACTTGGACAAGGTTCGACATGCCCAATCGAAAACTCTTGACGACGACGGTCACCGAACTTCGATGCTAACGCCATAACAGTACCACCCCGGTTACTTCGGTAAGGTTGGTATGCGTTATTACCACAAGCAGCAGGCGCATTTCTGGAAGCCCGTCATCAACCTGGACAAGGTACATACATTTCCTCCTAGCCCTCGAAACGAAGCATCTCGCGCGGCTGGAAAACGACCTTTCAATGTCATTCACGGTAGAATTGGACAGCGCAAAGGGACCTGACAGCGACGCCGATATCGTTTCGAGGAGCTTATTTACGATCATATCAAAATGCTAACAACGCCTACAGCTGTGGTCCCTGGTCCCCACCGAGACCCGCGACGCCTACGTTTCCGGCGCCAAGAAGGACACCGTCCCTGTCCTCGACCTCCTCCCCCTTGGCTACTCCAAGGTCCTCGGCAAGGGCCGTCTCCCCGAGATCCCTCTGGTCGTCCGCGCGAGATGGGTCAGCAAGCTGGCTGAGCAGAAGATCACTGAGGCTGGTGGTGTTGTCGAGCTTGTCGCGTAAGGGAGCTTTGCTTAGGAGTCTGGCATGTTGATTTTTTTGGACCGGTTTATTTCAAACGGCGGAAAAAAAGAGAATGGCCCTTAGTGACCCCGCTGTGTATTTATCTGACGTTACACGGTGAAACGGGTATATGAGCAAAGAGGCCCGGGTTGGTCGGCTTCGAGCATTGCATACAGGGACTCTGGAAAGGAGTTTTAACGAATAAAAAACAAAATTTTCGCCAAAAATTATTATAAATGGTCGCTGCGCTTCACTGCTGTAACTTTGCAGGGTGCAGGTTCTTGATGTTTGTATGCTAACGTTCCAATAGACGCCGCGTCCTTGCATCACGATGCCGAACTGTCCCAGCCCCGAAACCCACGTTGACAATGCAATCCTATCATTGGTATCTGATGTTTTCAGCGTGTACTCTGTCTTGCTCTATGCATGTAGCATATCCATTTCATCATCACCAGCCATGTCATCTGGCGGCTGGTCGATTCGTAAAAGTTCATGGTCCAAAGCCTCTTCAGCTGTCATGCGGCGATTGGGATCAAGTTCCATGCATCTCTCCAAGAAGCTCACAGCCAGCTTTTCTTCGTCAGTTAAAGGTTTGTCGTCTGTTCGGCAGGTGCTCCATAGGATAATCTTTTCCATTGTAAAGCCCTGCTGTCCTACCGTAGGAATCGTGGTCTCGAAGACACAGCCATGTAGTAGACCTGCAGCCTTCATCCGCTTAGACCCGAAGATGGTGGCAATCTCAATCATAGCCTCGACATCATCCGCAGAATTGAAAAAAGGGAAGCGCTTTGACAGGATAGTAAGTAAGATAACGCCAGCTGACCAGATGTCAATCGCGGTGGTTTGCTCCGTGCATTTAAATAGTACTTCTGGGGCACGGAAGCCTCTGGTGCCTGCACGATTGGCTCGCCGTGATGGGCGAGTATCTGACTTGGGATATCCAGCCTGTGATGTAGTTGCGGTCTGCGCCCAAACCGAATTGGCTTGGCGGTGCTTACGTGCCTCGCGAGCTTCATGGCAAAGGCAGGGCTTGCTATCGGATCCTTCTCGCTCTGCCAATCCGAAATCTACCAATACTCCGTGCTGTGTGACGGGGTCATAGAGGAAATTCGTTGGTTTGATATCTCTATGCAGAATCTTGTGCTGATGGACACTCTTCAGAGCTGTGAAGAGTGATCGCAGATAGATGGCTATATCCGCGATTGTCATATCTCGGAAATAAGCCCGGAAGTCTCCGTGGCGAAAGTATGGCAGGATAGCTACCACCTGGTCTGTTTGGCGGAACGCTGTGATAAGAGGGCAGACTGACGGACACTGGCGCAGGTCGTGCAGGAGCTCGAGTTCGTTCAAGATGCGTGCCGGACTTGACGTGACATAAATCTTTTTTATAGCCACAAAACGAGATTTCCTTTTTGTACGCTGAGAGTTTTGACCTAGATCTCGTTTGAGAGGCGGCGGCGTCCACTTCGCGCTGTCATCCTCGAAATCCCAGTCGTTATCGTAGTGGTCGTAGCGAACATCTTCAGCCTTGAAGACAGTAGAAAACGTGCCTTTGCGTTGTTAGCCACGTATCGTCGTAATTAAGGCATTTATGAGCTGTTTACCCTCGCCGATTCGTTTAATCAGCCTGTATTTGTCGTGGAATCCGGGAAAGTCTCTTTGCAGCTTATCCATGTCTGCTTGGACACTGTCCTCGATATTCTCCTCCTCCGAACTATCGTCATATTCTGCTTCGTCCTCTCCTTCTTCCCCGATATCCTCTTGGCCGTCGAGTGCTCCAGGATCCAGATCTTGAACAGGATCCTCGTCCAGCATCATTTCTGTTTCCTCGGTGGCAGCATCCTCGTGGATGTCGAAGGGTTCTGGTCGATGCGCCATTGCCATGGTCATGTCGGCGATTTGAGGGAAACTTGGGGTAGCTCGCGTTCTCGAATCAAATGACGAGCTTAGGTGCGCAATTGACCGAGATTATTATGCCTACCGACAATTGACGCCCGGGTCTCTTCGCCGTTGTACCAAACCGGAGCTGTTCTTCCAGTCGGTGGGCTGACACGCGCCTGGGTCCGATGTACCCCACCAATCAATTAGGTGGGTGGCGCGTCCGAACAAAACAAAAACATCGGTTGCCTAGGGACCTCCGCACTATCATCAGCATTTCGAAGTCTTGCGCAACACGGCTCGGTATTTTAATTTGTGCCAAAGGGACCTTTTCGATTCAAGAACCAGGCAGGAAAGCCGCTCTTCTCTTGAAAGAATCTCGCCAGCTTGAGTTCGACCAACGACAGTGCGCTCGCCCCCGCGCGCAGTGATAAACATCAACATGGCGACAATTGACTTTGACATCAACGATGCGCTGAAGCATTACATGTCGGATCCTGCGGCTATCCCCACGCCGGAAGCCGATGGCTCTCTTTTCGACTGCGAAAATGACCCCGAGGCTCTCACAGTCCAGGTCATCAACCCAGTGCTGAATCCGATCGTGGATGCCATCGCAGATAATCCCGACGCGATCACGCGGGCAACAAACATTGATTCCCTGCAGTTCCTGCTAAAGTAATTATCCATTCAAGGCTTTAAACCCATAAATCCCCTTCAACTCTAATATTAGTGCTTGTTAGGTACACACAATACATTTCCCCACATGCTCTCAGCAAGATATTTGATGTTGTTATGAGTGGTCTGAGTGCGGAAGCTGACGCCGTGAATAATGACGTCGACTCTCCTGACGAACAAGACGCCATTGCACATCACAAGCAGCTGCTCGAAATATATGCTTTCTTGCTACAATGGACCATTGCTGGAGTGGAAGCAAAGGCAGCAGAGAAGTCCTCCACTGCGCCGCTCGCACGAGGCCGCGCGAAGCCGAAGAAGGGCGCTCCCAAAGACGAGGTCTGGGACTCTGCAGAACAGCTGCAGGCAGCTTTAGAAATTATGTGCAAGGTCCTGAAGTTGAAGCTATCCAAGATCTTTCTCACGACCAGCGAGCGCGATACCTTCATTAGCCTTCTTACCCGCCCTGTCTACATGGTTCTCGAGAGTGAGCAGAGAGTCAAAACGACCTCTATTCGTATGCACAGCTTCAAAGTACTCTGCATGGCTGTCAAAAATCACGGTCACGGTTATGGTTAGTGTCCCTACCATTTACTATCTTGCTCAAGTACTAATCAGTGAAGCTGCGCAAATCAATGTCATTCAAAATCTCACTTACTTCGAGCATCTTTCCGAACCGATGGCAGAATTTCTTCACATTCTTGCAGATACATACGACTACCCACAGCTTGCTGATGAAGTTCTCAGAGAGTTGAGCAACAAGGAATTCAATTCCAATGATACCAAGGGTCCCAAGTCAGTTTCGGCCTTTATCGCGAAGATCTCAGAGCTGGCCCCCAGAATTGTTATAAAGCAAATGACCATGCTTGCAAAGCAGCTCGACAGCGAGGTATGCGATTCACAAAACAGTCATCTTGGACAATTTGCTAACTAGCAAAGTCGTATACGCTTCGCTGTGCACTTATTGAAGTATGTGGCAACATGATTGCGCATCTGAGTATCCAGGATGAGCGAGGTGAAAATCACAAGACCCAGCTCAACGCATTCTTCGATGTATTGGAGGAGCGTTTCCTCGATATTAATCCCTATTGTCGATGCCGCGCCCTGCAAGTTTACATGAAGCTTTGCGATCTTGAACAAAAGTTCCCCAAGAGAAGACAGAAGGCCGCCGAGCTTGCCTGCCGTAGCTTGGAAGACAAGAGCAGCAATGTGCGCAGAAACGCTATTAAACTTCTAGGCACACTTATCAAGACCCATCCTTTCACTGTCATGCACGGTGCTCAGCTATCGAGGAAAGAGTGGCAAACGCGACACGACAAAGTTGAGGAGGAACTCGATGCCTTGAAGCCGCCACCAGGAATGCCAGGATTCGGAGACGAGAATGCCGCGAGCAACGTCGATAATGAGCTTCTAGATGAACAGACTCAAGTCGAATCACCCAAGAAGCCATCTGATATGACAGATGAGGAGAAGGCCGCTGCTATCAAGAAGGCTCAGGAGGAGGCTGCCACTGGCGAGGCTATTGAGAAGCTCACGCTGACTAGGAGGTATTATAACGAAGCTCTCAAGTTTATCGATGTTCTTCATGACGCTACTGGCATTATCTGCCAGCTCCTTGGCTCGCGCAACAAGAGCGAGGTGATCGAAGCCATTGACTATTTTGAAGTCGGTGATGCGTACAATATTGAGCAAAACAAGCTCGGCATTCGGCGAATGCTGAGGCTCATCTGGACGAAAGGCAACAGTGACGAGGGCAAGGGCGTTCAGACTCATTTGATCGAGTGCTACAGACGCCTGTTCTTCGAGGCCCCAGACTCATTTAGCCCCAACGATGCCGCCAATTATATTGCTCGCAATATGATCAGTTTGACATTTGGTGCAACTTCTGCTGAACTTACATCGCTGGAGCAGCTCCTGGCCACTATGATGAAGGGAGGAATCATCCCGGATGTCGTTGTTTCTAAGTTATGGCAAGTCTATGGCGTTCAGAAGCGCGAAATTTCCAAGACTCAACGTCGTGGTGCCATTATTGTCCTCGGAATGCTTGCCACTGCCAACCCGGAAATTGCTGTCGGCGAGATTGAGACTATGCTCAGGACTGGTCTTGGAGCTCATGGCCGCAACGACCTACAGCTGGCCAAGTACACATGCATCGCTTTGAGACGAATCAATCCCCTCGGTCGAAATGCGAAGGATTCGACTATCAAGTTCTCACGGTTGCCAAATGACCACGCCGTTTGTGTTCGATTGGCTGCCATTACAGAAGTGCAGTCAGAAAGCAAGGAGTGGTACGGAGTTGCGGAGCAGGCTATCAACGCTATTTATGCTGTCTCCAAACATCCAGACACACTCTGCTCAGACATTCTCCGCCGCAAGACAAGATACGTTTTCAGCAACCCTCAGTCGCGCCCTGCCTCCCGTGATGAGACTCAGGCTATTGACTTGACGACAATTGACAAGCCTCGCAAGCGTGACAATGCTGTTGCTCTCTCTCAGCTTCTGTTCATTGTGGGTCATGTTGCCATCAAGCAAATCGTGCACTTGGAACTCTGTGAGCTTGATTTCAAGCGTAGAAAGCAAGAGAAAGAGAAGCAGACGCAAGCTGAGAAGGAGAAGGAGAAGGAGGAAGGCGACGAGCTCGACCTTATTGGCGGAACTACGGAAGATGATTTTACGGAAGCGATGACGCATATTCGAGAGCGGGAGCTGTTGTACGGCCCAAGCTCACTCTTGGCAACTTTTGGGCCACTAGTATCGGAGGTCTGCGCCAACAACACAACATATGCTGACAAGGGTCTCCAGGCTGCAGCCACACTGTGCTTGGCGAAACTCATGTGCGTTTCCTCGGAGTACTGCGAAACAAATCTGCCTCTTTTGATTACAATAATGGAGCGTTCACCAGACGCCACCGTTCGCTCAAACGCAGTCATTGCGCTTGGTGATATGGCAGTCTGCTTCAATCACCTCATTGACGAAAATACCGACTTCCTCTACCGCCGGCTTGCGGATGATGATGTATCTGTCAAGCGAACTTGCCTTATGACTTTGACGTTCCTCATCTTGGCCGGGCAGGTTAAGGTCAAGGGGCAGCTTGGCGAGATGGCCAAGTGCTTGGAGGACGAGGACCGCAGAATTGCGGACCTAGCCAGGATGTTTTTCACGGAGCTCAGTACCAAGGACAATGCGGTTTACAACCACTTTGTAGACATGTTTAGCCTGCTTAGTGCTGGCAACATGGACGAGGAGAGCTTCAAGCGGATCGTCAAGTTTCTCCTTGGGTTTGTTGAAAAGGTACATTGTTCTCTCTGGATATTTGCACCCTCTGCAGACACTAACATCTACTATAGGACAAGCACGCGAAGCAATTGGCCGAGAAGCTGGCTGCTCGACTCGCGCGTTGCGATAACGAGCGACAATGGAACGATGTAGCCTTTGCGTTGGGCCTGCTACCACACAAGAATGAGGACATTGCGAAGCAGGTTTCTGAAGGCTTTAAGCTGGTGCAGGCCGCCGCTTGAGCAGTTGGTGTGCTTTTGTACATACATACTTAATTATGGGTGATTATGGGTAGTTAGTTTTATTTGGCGACCACCTTCGTTCTTTGTTAGATGATCTACATATTAATGGGAGGCGATACCTTTCGCACTGATGTGGAGCAGCTAGAATATGGTAGTGTGGCCGACCTCCGTCACCATGTCCTACCTACCGTGGGGAGAGCACAGAACGATAACAGCAGGCGAGAGACTACGGATTACCAAGTGGCGAGGTTCTGGTCTTGGATAACCCAGCCAACAGCCAAAGGCAGTATTGTGTACCTTATTACTGGGTGCTGGTCCAAATAAGTGTCACGCAGCAACAGTGTAGGGTAGTGAGGCCAAGGTCGAAACAAGTAGCTCCACTGCAAGCTAATACGAACAGTCGTGTAATAAAGGGGGGGGGGGGGGGCAGTCAAGAAAGCGCACGAGTACTTGTCGATGAAGAACTATCGCCCATCCAAGCAGCAGGTATTGACGGTAACCCAGGGATGTAGAAGGCCTACCTACGCAGAACACGTGGCATCCGGTGTACGGAGTACCACAAGTTGACTTCTTATCAGCTTATTATTATAGCCGTCTACTGCCCGCTGGTGGAACGATTATGTACCGTGTAGAGCCTGACAGCTGGAAAGCCTTGCTGGCCTGAACTTTGGCGCGTACCACGCGGAGAAATTGGTACAGGGATATCCGTAGAAGATAAAGTATTGCAGACTCTTGACATCATACAGACGTACAGTCTTAGTAGCGGTTCTGTGCCTACAAATTTGCTGCATCCGGCATCACGTGGCACAGCCACACGAGACAGGCAGCCACCACCAGCCTCCCACCCCCTCTCTAATGCACGGCGCGCCACAGGAGGCCACGCCCACGCTACCAAGAACCGTGCCACTCAGGTTGCGCACGTCGATGAGCAAGGCTGCAAACCGACTGCTAGCTTTGGTTCGCCAATAGACTAGCCTTATTACCATTGGCTCATTAGCTCCGCTGCCCGTCACAGGCAACAGGCAAAACCCACTGCGCCGCGACTACTAAAGTGGACGTCTGCCCGCCCACCTTCTGGCTGCCGCCCGCCCAAGCTCAGCTGCTTCCGGGTAAGCAGTTCTGTCTTGGGGAAAAAAAAAAGTGGCCAAGCTCCTCCTGTTTGTTCAGTGCTCTTTTTATCTAGCGTGGTCCTGTTTGCTCAAGCTCCTCCAGTAGCTCCACCAAGTCCTCCCCGGCTCCAAAATCACGACTACAAATCGCCCGGCATTGGCCCGCAGCGCGTCGCATCCAGAACTGTCGCCGCGTTATCGGATCGTCTCACCCTGACCGTGCAGCGAATTCTCACAGCTATAGAGTGTATCACTTCGCTCTTGACTCCCGTCTTCCCATCATCCGGCGCCCGACAAGGGGCCATGCATGGGCAGCATCGGAAAGCGACAAGACCGCGCAGACGAGAAACCAACAAGGGATCGAGAATAAATACCTGATCTGTATGTCTCCATCGAATGCGCTGCGATACATTCGAGCTCGTCGCGATGGAATTCAATCCGACTAATCTGTGACTCTAGAAGCTGCTGACCGTCACCATTACGCAATCGGGCGCCTCCGGACGGCGTCCTCATCCAACACAATGTACGACAAGGTAGTATCACTCGGCTCGCGCCTGCACTACCCAATTACAATCACGAAACTCCTCATGTCCCCCGGCGATACGATTAAAAAGCAGCAAAACATTATTGAATACAAGTTTTCATGGCGGCGCAAAGTCGGCGATGATACCTGGGTCGACGAGACCACATACACCGAATACGATAGCCCAGCCGAAGGCAAGCTGAAAGAATGGCGCATCCAGGAAGGCCAGATCATCGCTGCCGATGTGCCTTGCATGACGGTCGAAGAGGCCTGCGGCCATGAGGTGCAAATTCAAGGAATGTGCAGCCTCTGCGGCGCAGACATGACGGAAACCAATTGGGCATCCGAACAGCGCGATTCCGAGCGAGCCATGATCAACATGACTCACGACCAGACAGGTCTTATGGTCAGCGAGAGCGTCGCTCAAAAGGCTGAACACGACACGCAGAAGCGACTGCTACGACAGCGCAAGCTCAGCCTCGTTGTTGATTTGGACCAGACCATCATTCACGCGTGTATCGAGCCGACAGTTGGCGAATGGCAACGCGACCCTTCAAACCCAAACCATAGCGCTGTGAAGGATGTCAAAAGCTTCCAGCTCAACGATGACGGCCCGCGTGGCCTCGCTTCAGGCTGCACCTATTACATCAAGCTACGACCTGGCCTGAGCGATTTTCTCGAGGAAATATCTAAAATGTACGAGCTCCACGTGTATACAATGGGTACGCGAGCCTACGCTCTAAATATTGCAAAAATCGTGGACCCGGATCGAAAATTGTTCGGCAACCGTGTTATCAGTCGAGACGAAAACGGCAGCATCACCTCCAAGAGCCTAGCTCGTCTGTTCCCTGTCAGCACAGACATGGTCGTCATTATCGATGATCGAGCTGATGTCTGGCCTATGAACCGGGCAAATCTCATTAAGGTTGTGCCATATGATTTTTTCAAAGGTATCGGCGATATTAATGGCAGCTTTTTGCCCAAGCGCCAAGATATCTTGCCTGCTCCAGCCAAGTCCAATGGCGCCACCATGACAGATGCAGCCGACAGTTCAACCGAGGAGAAATCGCGGACAGGTGACGCGACTCGCTTAAAGGAGGACTCTAGTCTTGAGGATCAAGCCGCTGAACAAGAGAAAACTCTAGAAAAGCAGCTGACGGATAGGCCGTTGCTACATATGCAAGAAGAGCTGGATAAGGAGGACGAAAAGACTGCACAGGAAGCGGATAGCGGGGATGCAAGCACGCCGCCGCAGCGACACAATGTCCTCAGCGACGACGACGAGGAGCTGGTCGCTCTCCAAGATCACCTCACAGATATCCACACATCCTTTTACGAGACGTACGACCGCAGACGAGACGAGCGCCGACAGTCTCAGCCAACCCGACCACCTAGCCACAGCAGCGCGCATCGTAGGCCTTCTGTGGACGATGGTGTGGATCTGTCCATGGTGCCCGATGTGGGTGACATTCTGGATGAAATTAAGTCGAACGTGCTTTCCGGTCTGGTAATTGTGTTATCTGGTCTTGTCCCACTCGGTGTCCCGGTTGAAGAGTCTGAAATAGGAATGCAGGCTCAAAGCTTTGGCGCTCAGGTGTTAAATGTGGTTTCAAAGCGCGTCACGCATCTCGTCGTGTCCACGTCGACTCCACGGACCAACAAAGTCCAGCAGGCTGCAAAAATCGCTAGCATCAAGATTGTGAACCAGAATTGGCTGATAGATTGCCTTAGCCAATGGCGACGCCTGGATGAACGCCCCTACTACCTTGCCATTTTGGACGCTGACCGTGAGAAGTCAGATGACGCAACGGAGCCTGTTTCTGAAGTTGAGGAAGGGGACACAGAAGCTAAGAATTTGAAAGACTTTGATTGGGATATGGCGGACAAGGATTTGCAAGATTTTTTGGATGATGACGAGGAGGGTGACTCCGAAGGAGACGATGGCAACGACGGCGATGAGTCGCACAATGATGAAAGCGAGTCAATAACTGGAAACGAAAGCGATGCCTCGGACAAGCCGCGCAAAAAGGGGGTCAAGCGCAAAGCCAGCGAGGCCAAGGTCGAAGACAGTGACTCAGATACGGACGGCAGCGTCGCAGGCGAGAGCGTACTTGCCAAGAAGCAGCGCTTGTCACGCAGCCGCGGCACATCAGCTCTGCGATCTGTGCAGTCATCCAACGACAACTTGGAGGGCTCTGGCGACGGCGAGAATGGAACGTTGTTGAACCGCAACGGCCAAGAAGAAACGAATGCAAGCGAGGAGTTTGAGTTTGATGAAGCGGATCTGGAGAGAGACTTGTTGGCCGAGCTGGAAGCCGCCGGGGATTAAAGAGGTATTGGATACATTCTGGCGAGCGAATCTTGCCTCCCAATCTCTCACCATGCTCAGGCCTCTTCTTTTTTTTTCGATTTTATCTTGTCTGGCCTGATTATATAGGCGAAACGGCATTATCAGGTGTTTTGGAGTGCGCTAACGCAGGCGGCGGTTTGTATTCTACTACTTTCTGTTTCTGTACTTATCAACGGATTAAGGGCAAGCCCTACACACAATCATGTATTCTTCTCAAGCCACTATGAATTCTTGCCAAATGATGTGCATTGTGCAGAAGCAAAAAAAAAAAAAAGGTTTTGAGACAACACTCTAGCAATGCCTAAACAAAAACGTATGGTGCAGCTTCAGCATGAACTCTGTCAAACCAAATGAGATCTAATTCCGGTTCCAAGAGCAGTCCGAACTTGATGGCCCTGTCATTGTCAAACACGAATTCGGCCCGCAAGGGTTCATCATCTACAGGCAAACCGCCCACATTGTCCGCCGCCTGCGCGTAGGCTAGGTAATTGGTCTGCCCAGAGACATGACGGAGCGTCAATGTCGACGGGAACGACCGATCGCGCGCGTCGATGAAGAGCTGCGCATCCCGGATCTGGATGCGAAACCCACGGTACCCGGGGTTCCAGTAGTGGCCCGTGTAGGCAGTGAGTGGCATTTTCTGCGGCTCCGGCTCTTCCGCCTTGGGTTCCGACGATGACGGGCGGGGACCATCACGGCTTTGTCCTGCACTTTTGGGCTCCTCCGTGCTGCCTGCCAATCCCAGGATGCTGTCAATCAGCGCCTTTTGCAGGTGGACGGCCACGACGGCGGCCTCGATGGTGTTGCCGAGCAGCACGATGCCAAGGCGCAGGCTCGGCACGAAGGCGAAACGGCTGCCGAAGCCCGGCACGGCGCCGTTGTGGCCGATGATGGCGTGACCGCGGTAGTACTCCACCATCAAGCCGGCGCAGTAGAAGCGCGGCGAGGACAGCGGCTGCAGGTTCGACGAGTCCGGGTTCGGCAGCGAGCGGATCCTTGTCAGGGCCGCGTATACGGGCTCCGAGACGGGACCCGCCCGGCGCAGCAGCGCCTCGACGAGCTTCAGGTAGTCGACGGCGCTGGTGATGACAGAGCCCGCGCCCTGGCCCTCGGGGCACTCAAGGGCTGGGAACTCGCGGTACCGGCCGTTGTCGTTGTCGTCGCCGCCGTCGCCACCGGACGCGTCCCACATGTGGCCGGACGAGAGGCGCGCGCCGAGCCCCCGCCGGCGGCTCCGGGAGGGCTGCAGGTTCGACAAGGACATGCCGAGGGGCGCAAAGATGCGCTCCTCAAGGAAGTCGGCGAAGGGCATGCCGCCTTGCGTCTCGACGAGGCGAGAGGCGACCGTGTACATGATGTTGTTGTACATGTATCGGCTGCGGATGGGCGCGCAGAGCTGCAGATTACGCAGGTTACGCGTGACGGAGAGGGCGTCATCCGGCTGCTCAGAGTTGACCCCGAGATATGAATTATCATGCCTGCGGTTTTGTTAGTGGCGAATAGTGTGAGATTGGCCATGACAAGATCTATTATCCTTACCGGGGCAGGCCGGTTCTGTGACCGAGCATGTCGTCAATGGTGACCTGCTTGGTATACTCGGGGTCGGACAAGACGAAATCGCCCGTGAGAATCTCGGAGACGGGCGTGTCAAAGGTGATTCCGGGGTGATGGTCGCTGTCCTCGACGAGTAGGGCGACAGACAGCGCGGTCAGGATCTTGGAGGACGACGCAATGTCGAACAGAGAGTCTGGGGTGCAGGGCTTGGCCGAGGCCGCGGAGATGACACCGAATGCTTTGTACGCTATCTTGTCGTCGTGGAAGACAGCAATGGACAGGCCAGGCACATGAAGCTCGTTCATCAGGCCCTTGATCTTGACGTCAAGCTCGGAAGACTGAAAGTAATCCATCTTGAGTGAACCGGTAGATTGATCTTTCCAGGAGCAGAAGTAGCAATAAATGGCACGCAGATTATTTACCTATGAGAGAGGGCAACCCATCAAAAAGTTGCATGTATGCAACTTTTTGAGAGCTGAAGAGTTGGTGCCACGATGAGAACGGGCTGCGTACGGACAGATGGCCAGCTGGATGCGCACACCCCGCTTCGGCCTATCTAGAAACCGGCCGATACATACGTGGCTGGTTTTCCCGTCGTAGGCAAATGAACGATTCAATCTAAATATTGACAACATTCCCAAATCAAGGCAAATCACCTGCACCGACGCATCGTGATCCACGTCGTAGCCTACTATGGGAGCACTAGGTAGGGGCTGTAATGGAAGTATCGCCATAGAAACTGTAGAGGGCAGCGATAACCCACGCGCTGATCAATTCCGCTACGGCCCCTTACTGAGAAATAGCCGCAACCCCTCCTCCCCAAGTGCCCGTTTGATCGCTGCAGGGCATCGAATCGTCGATTTGGTAGTATTCCGGACTACGGAGATAAAAGTCGGCCCTGGACGTGTCCGTGGCCCGGAAGCTTAAAACCTAGGTTGTCCCATCGGCCGACTCCGCAAATCATGTCCGCCAAGGGCACAAGACAAAGGCTGCTTATTTTACTATGAAAAATTCAGGCAAAGAGGGTTCGATCTGCCAAAAATGCCAAAGCGAAACCATGTAATCGACCTCGATAGTGCTTTGCTAAGCAGTACTGGTCCCCATCTTACAGGAAGACGGCCAACTGACCAAAATCTTGTGGGCTCTCAGTAAGGTGACGATCTCGGGATATATCAATATCGCGTACTAACAGGAAACCACTTTGAATGTGTGCTTGTATGCTAGCGACAGCTAGTGTGCTATTTGATAAATAGCGCTTAAGCCGGCCCGTGAGACAATAACGGGAAGTCGCGCTCACTTACACCGGAGCTACTGGGTCATTCCCAACGGGCAGGAGAGCGCTGGAGGATGCGGAAACGGCTGAAATGGCATAGTCAGCTACATCGGAGTGACATTTCCCGCGTTTAGATTTTGTGCCAACTGTTGGGCTGTGGCTTTGGAAACTCCGCCATTCCATGGATACTTGGGTGTATACGAACGAGCGGAAAGTCTAATCGGGTGCTCTCGCTTTAGTTGTATAAAGACAAGCCACAACGACTTGAACAGCAGTATTTACCTAAATGCGTCAAACCAGTATTGTGGGTAATAGTCTCGTTTGCTATCAGCTTCCCAGAACCCCTCGGCCAACTTTCAATATCAGCCATCATAGAGCAGCACCTCAAATCGGCTGAAGCCTGGCAACTCTCGCCCCAAGACTTTGAGATCTCCTACATCAAAGACTGCAGACATCTGCAGCAGAATCTATCAAATGTGTACCTTTGGCGGCTACAATCCCGATACCGATATCCCGGATCTTGCGGGGAAGGTGTTTCTCATTACTGGAGGTACGAACTTGATCTTGCACCACTGACAGAGCGACGATCAGCTAATACAGACTTCCGAAAGGCACAAACGGCATCGGTAAGACTGCGGTGCAAGAACTCGCCAAGCACAACCCCGCGCACATTTACTTTACCGGGCGCAACCAGCAAGCCGCCGACGCGCTCCTCGCCGAGCTACCTTTGGGCGTCGAGGCGACCTTCCTGCCATGCGACATGACGTCGCTCGAGAGCATCCGGCAGGCGGCAGAGGCGTTTGACGCGCCGCGGCTCGACGTCTTCATCGCCAACGCGGGCGTCATGGCCACGGCGCCGGGGTTGACGCGGGACGGCTACGAGCACCAGTTTGGCGTCAACCACGTGGGTAACACGGCGCTGCTGCTGCGGCTGCTGCCGGTGATGCGGGCCACGGCGAGGCGCCCCGGCGCCGACGTGCGCTTCGTGTCGCTCACGTCGCTGGGGTACCGGGCGCACCCGCCGGCGGGCGTGGACCTCGCGACGGTGCGGACCACGCAGGAGGGCTTCGCCATGGGCACGTGGGCGCGCTACGGACAGTCCAAGCTGGCCAACATTCTCGCGGCGCGCGAGGTGGCGCGGCGCTGCCCCGAGCTGACGAGCGTGTGCGTGCACCCGGGCGTCATCAAGACGCAGCTCGTCACGGAGCTCGGCTTCTGGCAGAAGATGCTCGTGTACGTGACCAACCCGGGCGGCCTGATGACGCCCCGCCAGGGCTGCTACAACACCCTCTGGGCGGCGACGGCGCCCGACGTCGGGGAGGCCCTGGCCGCGGGCCGGGTGGCTTTCTTCGAGCCGGTCAGGACGCCCAACGCGGGCGATGCCAAGTGCTGGGACGAGGAGCTGGCGAGGGCGTTGTGGGATTGGACGGAAAACGAAGTTGGTGTCAAGGCGTAGCAAAAGATCCGGCGGACTTGGTCCAGAGTTGGGTGGTGCTGCCGATTCATGGTTCTCGGCTGTGGTTTGTGTTCGTCGCGCATCAAGTTTCGCGTCTAAATTTCACTTTAGCATAGCATGGCATTTTCCATAATTTTGCCGTATTGCGGAAATTATGGATTTGGTAGAAACATAGTAAATGGTGATTGGATTCTCATCGTTGTACACTTCTCCCACTACCGCTTCCTGTATACTGGCCTAGAGATCTCTGTCTCTTTTCCATTGCATATGCTCCTTTCTTGAGCACAGAGGCACGTCGTGATATATTTACACAAAAGAGTTTCTTTTCAGCGGACAACACAATCCTACTCGAAATTGCTGTTTTTATTTGGAAGGGGCGGGGGCGACGGCGAGAGTCGGTCTCACGAAGCTGTACAAAGTCAGTGAGGGATCGAGACGGAGCATGATGCGGCCCGCGATCAAGCCAATGCATCCGTAGGTTGTACACGTACCGGTCGCTGTGGTAGACTTTTGTGTTCTCGCCCAAGAGCTCCTTCTCGCGCTTCTGGTCAGCCCAGTATCTGCGGACCTGGTCGCGGTCCTCCTCGGCCTGGAGCAGGGGAATCAGGTTGATACGAGCCCACATCTTTTCACGGGCAAGCTCGCTGCAGGAGGAAAAAGCAGTTAGCATTTGTGCGGTCTCGGTCAACGGGCGATATCAAGATGGTGGATCGCGGGTAGGTAATCTACGCACTTGGCTTCGCGGATGCCGTGGAAGAGCTTGTACCAGCCGTAACTCATGACGATGCCCATACCGATGAGCAGAGTTCCGGGACGGAAGCCGCGGGCGGGCAGGTTGCGCTGTGGGAGACGGTGTTAGCCGCATTCGACACTATTTTGAACCAGTGAGGTCTCAAGATGCGCTGCCCGAGGTTGTCTGGACCAATTGCCGTCCGCTGCGCACAGCTGCACGCCGCAAGGCCCCCAATGGCGATTCACCAGACAGTCAGGTCGCAAAGAGTACGCACCTTGTACTGGACAGGCTGGTAGCCGCCCTTGGGGGGCATATCTTGAGCCATGGTGGGCGAGTTCTCCGGATGCTCGATAGTGGCGAAGTTGGTAATTACGTGACGCACAGAGGCGATCGGAACGGAACAGAGGCGCAAGGTTCCGTAGACGTGATGGAAGAGCCGATTGTGATCGATAAATGGGTGCGCCAGACGGTCAATCGATGTCGTCGGCTGTCTCGTGTGGTCGAATAGCGGCTGAGGAGCTCTGCTGAGGCGATTGTTTTGCGTGCCTGGCGATTGGCCAAAGTGGGATATTACATAAGCAAGAATTTCGCTGTGGCTGCAGGTGCTGGGTGAAATAGGAGAGGGAGCCTTTGGAGTTTTTTTTATATATTTTTTATTAGGCTGTCTTATAAACCATTGCTATTTTATCAATTTATAGACCAAAACTTTTTTGTCATATGGATCGTGGTGAGGGCAGGGCAAGTTTTTTTCGTGCGGAGTACGGATGATGTGTATATAACTACTGACACTTATAAGGTGTCATACCGCACAGTAGGCTCAGCATCACACAGCACGCTCAGCAGCTAAAAGCCAGCTATTTTGGAGAATTGGTACCGCTGCATTGAATTAGGAGGCGTGTATGAATATGCACAGATGTTTGAAAAACCACAGATTTTTACTCGATCTGCGAGCGCTTCTTCTTTGTAGCAGCTTATTCTAGTTCGGGTGATTGACGGCGCTGGGTTGTCTGTGCTTTCTCCCCCGCCAGCGCATCGGATATCACATACGACACGCAGGAGATCATTCAGCTGCTTAATCTAACTGAAGCACAGGTTGGGTGGAAATGCAGCCCAATGAATCGCACTCAGCAGTCGGCAGCACTGAGTCACCCCCAAAAGACACAGACACCGAGGCCGCTAAAACGGACACTAGAGAAGCCACTTACAGAGCCTCACGCTGTTAAGCCGACTCCAACCTTTTTTGCCTTCTCCGAAAAATAGAGGGCAATGCCCAAAAAGAAATAACCCCCTGCCTGAAGAGACTAATACGTAGTGTTGGAGAAAGACCACCCCCGCGTCCGCATTCGGACCTCTATGCAAGAGTGGCATGGTTACATTGATGCGAATGCATGTGCCAGATGCGATGCGACGCGGGACGGAGGATGGGCGTGGGGTTTGTCTGCCGTTGCCTCTTGAAAGGCGCCGGACTGAGAGGCCTGCGCAGCGTTTGGGCAGCCATTGTTTGGCGGATCGAGACTCTTCACAGAGACATGCTGAGAAGGGGGAAGATGGCGGGGAGGACCGAGTAGATAGACCATGTCATTGTTTCGATGAAGACATGCATGTTCTCTGCTTGGAGATGGACGCTGACATCATGAGCCGATCGTCATGGACATGCGGACGGAATGAGAACAAATCAGTTATTACTACCCTTCGACCGCCTCCAAAAAAAAAGGCTATCATGTCTCCAATTCACAAGCCTCATTTGGGGGGAGGGGGCGAACGTGGCCTTGTTGGAATATGCCGATGGGAACCCGAGGCAAGAGGACACAAAAAAAAAACAGGCGATGGGGCGATGCCACCGGACCACCCCGGTCCTGTCCATACCTGCCAAGCATATGGAATGTCTCTCGGCTTTGACCGTCCCTTTTACTGAGTAAAGGAGGTTTACTTGACGGAACCCAAGCCGCTCGGGATTGTTACTACGGGGGTTTGTCATGCCGTTGCCGGGGTTCTGGTGGTCAAGTTTCTTTGAGAGAAGGAAAAAAAAGAAAGAAAGAAAGAAAGAAAGCGAGTCAGACATTACAATCTATCGATGCCCCTGGCAAGGATCCTCACAAGCTGGAAACACGGCCGAGTTTCTTGCAGCTGAAATGCTTTATACTTTGCGGCTTCGGGTCGCCGTGGCGTGTTTGCCGGAAAGACGCCATGTCGAGCTGGAACTTGCCTCGTCTTCTCTCACCTATTGTCGGTCGTGCCGTTTTTCCTCTTCAAAAGCCGCTTCAATCAGCTATCAGTATGTACTTACCGGAAACGCTAACATCACTAGCCCACTGTAACGCACTTACGTAGTTATAGCCCAGGAAGGCATCTGGAAAGTCAAACCCCACCGAGGAAGCTCTGCTCGGCGTATTATTAGCTTCCTCTGCGATGGGGACCTCTTTTCTCCTCATGAACCTTGGGAAGCAGGCTCTTATTCGTCTTCATTCGCTTTCTCGAGGCGCTCTTCACACCCCGTCGGAGAGGCCTCGTGTACTCTGTGCTAGCACGTGTGTTGGAACTCCCCAAAGAAGCCATCCTTATCTCGTCGCCCCGGCCCTCCCTTTGTCACCACATGCGACGGAAGACGGGCAGCACATAAGTAGCCAAGCTCAGCAGCGCTGACGAAAGGGCTGGCCGCGCGCGACGGGCTGCACTGTTTCGGCCTAGGTCGACTCACAAAAAAGCAAGGTGGCGATCCCCGACCGCGCGCGTCAAATTCCACTAATAATAAACTAACTAGGTAACAGGTAGCAGATGGCAAACTAGTCTGAGGGGCGTGTGCTGTTCCCTCAAAGCTCATCTTTCTCTTTTTATTAGCGTTGTGTAATCTGTACTTGGATGCCTGAGCCCGAGCCGGCGGCACGCCCGTTATGACTGGAGTCTCTTATTTTTTCTTTCGTGCCATCCTAGCTGACAGGGATTTCCGGCGTGGCTGAAAGGAAAAAGAGATGGGGGCACCCTCCTTGGCCTCCTAATCCCTGTCACATCTTTCCGTGCTCTTCTCTTGCTTCTCCAAGTTTGATAGCCCAAAGTTGCCTTTTCTCACATGTTGTTGCATCGAGTCTCCTCGCATCGCATCCCGCACCCCCTTCCCGTCCTCCTCCTCCTCCTCCTCCTCCGAGCTGGCCGTCCGAAGCCAGGTCTGTAAGCTTCCAAACTAGTGGCCCCTTGTAGTTTACACTTTGCAAGCCCTCCGCCCCCCGCCTCCTGGCGAAAAGAGTAGCTTTCCGTGGTCTTTCATCGGCTTTATTTGCTTCTTCGTTTACTGACTGAGCTCTCGTCCCTCGGGCCGGTGGCGACTTTATCATCGCAGGAGTCAAGTCTGGCTTGTGTGGCGTGCTAGCTCTTGCAAAACTGATCTCATCTGAAAACCTTATAAGACGACGCATGCCGCCCAACACTGCTCAGCACTCTGCAGCTAGTCATTATTCGTGCTAACGTATGTTGCCCAATATATATATTTTATATAACCTGTCATACCCGGGCTGAAACGCCAAACATCCATTTCCCCTCTGACCGTTGTGTATATTCTGCTCAGTATACCCAAACACCCTCGCACCAACACTTTTTTCTTCTTTACTTCATTGTCTACACCCGCGGCCATTTTTCTTCACACCGACTTCTTGCCATGTGCCGATAGAACCGATATCAGGCACCGAGCTGTCCTGTTACACCACCTGGCCCTGAGACAAACACTGCATACATAAGATCCATACCGACACGGCGGTATATGTGCCACACTTTGCTCAAAAACTTGCAATACGACGGCTCCAGACTCGAATGCAAAGAGTTACATATGGATCCTCCCGCAACCGGTCAACGCTTCCGCAACTCGTCGTCCAAATCCCATTGACAGACGGAAACAAGGGGATATTCACACTCACAAAATACACCGCATCGACACTTCTTCTTCAACGTGCGCTCGCACCGAGCATCTCGCGGTCGACATGTACTCGAAATACTACCAGATCCCGTACCCGTCGCACAAGTCGCCCATGGACGGCGACACGGCGCACCGCGACCTGGACTGGGCGTACGCGGCGCAGACGGACCGCGTCTTCTCGTTTGGAGTCAACGAGCGCGGCGTGACGCGCGAGCAGAAGCTGCGGCTGCTGCAGACCGAGTTCTGGCCGGCGCTGGCACGCTGGGTCGAGGCGCGGCAAGAGGTGCTCCCCGGCGGGACGCTCGTCGGCGGCTGGTGGCGCGCCGACATGATGGGCATGCTCGACTGGTACCGCGACTGCCTTCACATGACGGCGCGCTGGGACGACGCCGTCGTCGCCCACGCCGACGGCGTCTGGCGCGACGTCCTCCTCACCAGCCCCTGGTTCCACTGGGCCGAGTTCTTCCCCCTGCTCAAGGAGCCCGTGCTCGACCCCCGCTCCGGCCGGCCCATCACCGACGCCGCCGGCCGCGTCCTCTACCAGGATAGGGATCCCCGCAAGGACGGCATGGAGGACGCCTTCATGGACCTCTGGGAGGCCGTAGCCAACGCCCGGCCGCTCAGGAAAACCCCGAGCGGCCACTTCATCCTGCCGCACATGCTGCCGCCGAGTTGTGAGTGGAAGCAGTTGCAGCGTCGGAAAGCGATGGGGGCGTCGACCGAGATCGGGCCTTGTCCTTCTTTTTGAACTCCACCAGCCAGCCTCTGGTCGTATTTTGTGGGCAGTATTCCCACCAGCAAACTCATCTCTTTTGCCTTTCCATATTAATCTTCTTTGGGATTTTAAACCGCTCTATTACTCCATTTTTTCTTTTAATTTTGCATCAGTTCCTGGTATGGGAAGACGGCCCTGTCCCATTCTGCATAGCGAGCGGATTCTTTCGTCACATCCTTCTACATAGATACGTCATGAATTGACACCTTCCTGCAGTTGCCCGAAAAACAATAATGTTAATTCTATTGTGTATGTCTATTATATGCAGTGTGATGGTCTAGGCCAAAAGAAATGACTCGCCTCTTTCATCGTTACCCATTAGAAACCATGCTCATACCCACATACTTAGCATGACGAATGGTAAAATCAAACACCAGGAAATCATATCAGTCATAAAGAAATCACCTCACGCGCCACTCGAGGCAACAGCATTCTTCGAAGCTCTCTCTCTTCCGAGGGCCAATTTCTCCAGCCCCTCGCTTAGTTTGTTGGTTACCATGTCTGGATCGGGCTCGTCACCTCCAATAAAAGTCCAGCTCTCCTCTGTGTCGTCATCGTCTTCGTCGGGCTCTGGTTGACCATTCTTGCCAGCCTTGCGTTTAATCAGGCTCGTGGCATACTCCATGTCACGATAAATAGATTGAATCGCCATGTCAACACCATGGTCCTAGACACGTGTTAGCTTATTGATTCATGTATCCAATTGAAAATGCTCGCCTTTCGAATCTGCTCGCCAAGTACTTTGGCCTTGACAATCATTCGCTCGTTGCGCGTCACTTCCCAAAGAGCTCTGCCGAAGCTGTTGGTGCCCCATTTCTTCACCCACACACCGACACCAAGATCCTCAACACGGCTGGCGAAGAAGTACTGGTCGCCGAAAAATGGCCGAATGATAGTGGGAAGACCAGCCCTCAAACTGGCACCAGTGGTACCAGAGCCCCCGTGGTGTGCTGCGGCATCAATCTGCTTGAATAGCCAGTCGTGAGGGGCGGATTTAATGACATGAATCTCGGGCGGCATTTCGGGTTCTTCTGGGCGCGCTTTGCTGGGGTCCTCCTTTGACGAGATACGATCAGACCACCCCTTGGATAAAATGCATCTCACATCCGCTTTCAAGACTGCATCAATGACCTCTCTGGTCATCTTGGCAGGATCGTTGACAATAATGGATCCAAAGCCGACGTACACCAGCTTTTTACCATCATCGCGCGCCTTTTTTATGAATGCAGCAAGCTCTTTTGGAGGTGTATACTTATCTGCTTCATCCAAGAACCAGTACCCCGTGATTCTGATCCAGTCTGAGAAATCTAGCGGCGGTGCGACGACGCAAGGACTGAAATTGTACAGAAACGGGACTTTGTTCGGTTGCATCTTCTCTAAACTGGTGTTCGGAAGACCGAGCGTTTTGTTTCTCCATCGGTTGACTTGCTGGGCGGTGGCCTTCCAGAATATGTTGTCAAACATGACGTAGGTCATATAATTGTACGCACCACCCATCTTATGCTCGGGCATAATGAAAGCATGAGGATAGGCTCGCGTGCGAGTCCAGGGCATGGTGAACGCTCTAAAGTATGGGATTCCTAGCTTCTCCGCAATATGAATTCCAGCCATTGCGGAAGGTGACTCGATTAGGAGATCAGAACCCTCGCAGGCTTTATATGCTGAGTCGAGCAGCTCGTCTAGCCAGCCTCGGAAGGTTGAGTTGGCTTCACGCAAGAAGGCAAGCGTAAAAGTGCCGTTCTCGATACATAGACGCATTAACTCAGCTGGATCTCCTTCAACCTTTGCAAACTCGATTCCATGCGATTCGACCCACCCTTGGAATTCAGCATGAGTCGCAATGCGAGGCTTGTGGCCTTCTGCCAGCAAGCCTTTACAAAGAGCAATGTATGGCTGAACATCACCCCTTGAACCAATTGTCAAGCACGTAATATTCATTGGAGTAGATGGTTTGAAGCTCAAAAATGACGCATCTGTGTCCTCGAGCAAGATTGTGGGGGCATTGGGAAGAGTTGATACTTCATGAGGCAGTTCCAATTCGTGCTCAGGGAACTCGCCCTGTCGAGCGGTCTTGAGGGCATCTCTTTCAGCAGCGTATTCATCGTCTTCCTGAGCATCTTCAGCGTGTGTGTCGGAGCCC
Organism: Cordyceps javanica; assembly: GCF_051103115.1. Taxonomy (NCBI): domain Eukaryota; kingdom Fungi; phylum Ascomycota; class Sordariomycetes; order Hypocreales; family Cordycipitaceae; genus Cordyceps; species Cordyceps javanica. Next base: position 2,145,915 of record NC_139299.1, read on the forward strand.
TCGAGGAAACGATGTGTCTCCAAGTCTTGCAGAAGGGTAACGGCACAATCATCCCGAATGTCGCTTTGCCTGAACTCAAAAAACAATTCTTCGTGCCCTCGAATGACGAGTACAAGGCCAGAGTAACCGAACCGAAAGCCTTTTTCTTTGTGGACAGTCTCGATATCTTTCAGAGGGAGAATCAACTTGGTGCGGGTTCCAGGAAGCAGGCTCCGAAAGCAAAAGGACTGGTCGCTTATGTAAATCTTGCCGTACAGAGGTAAGACCCGTAGAATGTAACCAAAGTAGGTGGCCTGAAGCCTTTCTGTATCTGGCAGTGCAAAGTGTGCTCGGAACCGCTCCATGGACGTTTGAATCTTGCCGTCAGAATCTTCCTCGAGGTCGTCGTCATCAGCTCGGAGGCCGGCAGGCTCATCATAGTGCTTCCCACCGCCTTTCCACATGCCTGACACCTTTTCCACGTAGCCCATAGATTCCGTGGCTAGAAGTGAACTCATTCGTTTGCTCGTCTTATTCAGATAGTCTGCAAAGGCGCCGGCCCTCTGAAGCGGATATGTGCCCATTTTAGTGATACTTTGAAGACTGGGTGTGAGTGGTCGATCCTCATCGCGGTTCTCTTGCCCATCTCCTTGGCGCAATTGATCCAAATGTCCGGTTGTCGCGGCATGGCGGGCGGGATGGAAGGTAGCGTCACTGCCAGGGTGCAAGATTTGGCTCTGACTCTGGCTCTTTGAGTGTCCCTGATCGGTGGGCTGCGAACGCATTATCGTAGGTCGCTGGAATGCGTCGCTGCCATGCAATATTTGGCTGGCGGAAGGATCCTCAGCTCCAGATGCGGTCATACTGGAGAAGCTTGGATCCTCCATAGACGACTTTTCGGAGTGCAGATTGGAGTCTGATGTGAAAAGCTTCGTCCTGGGAGTCTTGCCTCCGTCGGATAGTTGGCTGCGTGGCCTCGAGGAGCCGCTGAAGCTTCTGCTAGGGCTGCGGTCGTTGACAGGGCTGTTAAGCGGTCTCTGGTGGTCATGGCTAGATCGTTCTGTGCCCCCAAATCCCTCTCTGCTAGTCCGAGATGAAACTTCGACACTTCCGCGTGGGCTTGTGGCTGTCGAGCGACGCGGCGAAATCGGGGAGAGAGTGGCCCTAACAGTGTCCTGCATTTTGCCGGTATAAATTTTGTCGAGACCGGTATTCGTTCGCGAGGACGGGCCAGCGAGTTGTTTGTCTTTTCCTCTCTGCTTCTTGGCCGCAGAGTCCTCGATAAGAATTTTCAAGACATTGATGGCTTCCTGGCCAAAGGAAAAAAATGAGAAGAAATACTGAGAAATTGATAATTAGTAGGAAGAGCTAACAGGGAGACGGCGAGAGAAATAGTACCTCGTCAATTGCATAAGTTTCATCGTTGTCAATGACACGGATCTTGCAGGTATCGGAAAATTCGACCATTTGGGTATCCTCGACGTCAATGATGTTTTCAATGGGGAGAGATATCTTGACGCTGTCACCGTCATTGTGACTTCTGAATATGACTCGTTGAAGGCTCTTGACCCATTCTTTGGCACTGGGGGCGCTGTCGGCCCTGAAGTTGTAAGTGCGCTGACTGGTGACGACCTCAAAGTGCAGGCCGTCCTTGTCTCTGTCGGTGACACTGGCTGAGATCCCAAATCTGAGGTCAATCTGGCCATGAGGAAAGTATAAATTAGTAGCATCGCGATAGTATGATAGGACGTCGCCTTTGAGCCGGAACCAGTATCGATTATATTTGGGGTTGCGTTTGCCGCTTTTGGACAAGTAGCCAGATTTAGCCACAATGTTCTAGCAGAGATGTTAGCAGAGTGTAGGCCATGACCCTTTATAAATCTTGGACACACCTCTTTCTTAGGTAGATAAGCATAAAAACAAATATGTTTCGAGGTTATGTACAGGAAGCCTTGCAGTAGTACACTTTGCAACAGCCAGCATGGGTATTCTATTTCACGTTAGCAATTTGCCAACAGGGGAAAGATGAGCGACAGCACCTTCGATGACTTGCTCAGGCTCATTAAAATCGAAAATCTCCATCAGACGGCGAGCCAGAGGTGTAGCCTCGTCATCATCTTCTGACGGCCGCAAATCGGCAGATCTACGTTCAATATCAAAGCTGGGTCGACTTGACATTTCTGCCCTGGCCTGCAGCATCCGACTCATGACAGAAGGTCGCCGGGCCGTAGAAACCTTGGTCTCAGTGCTAAGCGAGGGCTGAGTCTCGCTGGCGTCACTGGACTGGCTCGGTTGGTCGGTAGAGGGCTCAGCATGGGATAAGCTACTTGATTCATGTTTCGATCTGGGCTTGAGCCTTGGCAACGTAGCAAACGACTTGAGGAGCCGGTGCTTGGAAAGCGACTTCTTGTGCTTATTCGCAGTTGGGCGGAGTACAGTCGTCTGTGAGGTGCTGGGTGGGCTGGAAGGAGATTCCTTGGAGCCATCGTCTTCGTCACTGCTGTTACCGTCGAAGCGGGTATGAAAGTCGACGCGGGAGCCGGCGGCCGCAATAAGACCAAATATGCTCTGGTTCATATTGACAGACATTGGCGTGGGCATGGCTTGCGCATGTGTTTCGTCTGCCGAGTCATCGCTATCCTGCAAGGGCTCCGGGAGATCGGGCGTCGACGACGACATGCCGGGTGCTTTCCTACGCATCTTTCGCCGCTTGCCGGGGACGGCGTGGTCCTGGCCGGCCGAGGGCGACGTCGGGGGCGAGGAAGCCATTCTCGTTGTGCTGTGGTACCGAGGAAGAAAAAGGCAGGTTGCGAGAGGAAGTTGTGTGTCGCGGACAAATCTTGTTCGTTTCGCCGGTTGGAGGTGTTCGTGGCGATGTACCTACTGATGTTGGGTGCGGTCGGTAAGTACCTACAGGGACGGGACGGGGTGCTGCCTGCGTGCTACATCGAGGACGCCAAGGGAATCGGAGTCAAGGTGCAGAGCGGTCACAGCAGCACAAGGTAGCGTCACGCTGGTGGCTATGCAGCGATGGCTCCAGCAGCAGTAAGATTGTTGTATGCAGAGTGAAAGAAGCGTGAAAGATGATTGAGCGAAGGCAGCGGCGTCGGCGGCGGGGCGAAGGGCTCATCGGATGACGGCCTGGCGGCCCATGATGGAGAGCTCTTGTGACGAAATTGGGTTTGGCGGCATCGGGCATGTGCATGGCGCTGGCTGGCTGGCGACAGCGCCTGATTGGCTGGGGACGTGGTGATTAGGCACGCCAGCAGCTACTCAGTACAGTGCCTGACGTGCAAAGACGTGCAAGACAATGGCGAGTACCTATGAGAAGGGGACGAGTGTTTTTTTTTTTTTGAACAAAGGAAAAAAATTCACCAAACTCATAAAATGCAACTTCAAACGGCCAAATTCTGCGCAGAAAATAGAATCACAAAAATACCATGTCATATAGGCATCAATCTGCTTTTCTCATCGTCACTCGCGACCCGCTGCCCAGAGACGACCAGGTACTAACCTTGTAGCAACCTTTCTCCAGCGCACTCACCCACTAACTGAAGATAAACTACAGGGGGTCAGCCAGCTCCGATGCAGCTTTCCACTACCAGTAGATCCCGTAGTGAACACGCTAAAAGAGACCAAAATATTCCTTCTAGTAAGAATATACTTCTTTAGATACTAATGAAAAGAAATTATAATTAATAGTGTAATAATCATAAAAATTATTATCTAAATTCTCCCTTTACCTTTTTATAAGTAGGTTCGAGGCTAACCTCCTTAATAGAATGGTAGGCAGGTAGCTGGCTACTATTGCTCTTGCCCTTGGCTCAATCTGTTAACCTTCTATCATGTCTCTCAGGTACGTCGGGCGCATGTGACATCTTTTGTAATCCCCACGCTACCGTAGGATACATTGCATAATGTGTCAAGTGCGCCGCTCTACGTGCAGATCCGATGAACAAGACATACGGCAAAGTCTGTATGGTCTCCGGTCCTGTGCCAGCGTGCGAGCCTGGCCGGGCAAGGCATCGCAGCGCTTCATCGCCCGCCCTCCTGACACTGGTCAACAGTTATGCCCTTCCATGTGACACATCTCAGGGCCAGAACTGGCCTAGCTCGGCCAGTGACTGAACAAACATTTCACAAAGCAAGACGTCTTTCATCTCCTTTTTCGCCTTTTCGCCTTTCCGCCTTTCCGCCTTTTCCCTTTCTTTTTCTTTTCTTTTTTTTTACTTGCCTTTTACCCCCCTACGCGTCTAGCTTTTCTTCCTCTTCAATTTTATAAAACTATCGTGAGACAGTAGATACTGTGCTGGAACCCTCACCCTTACCACACCACCTGCAAAGCTTTTGGTGGGAGCACTGGGAGCACTGGGAGCACTCTGCTCTCGAAAAAGTGGAAATCCAAGCTGCCACAGGTACCGAGTAGCTCTCAAATTTAACAGCGGCGGCGAATACGCCGAACTCCCCCGACCAAACCCCACGCTACCGACGCAGCTTGACCGGGCATGCGGCCACCGTCTCTACCATGTTGCCCATTGCGTTGGAAATACTTGCATTTTTATAGACATGACCGCATAATCACTTCTGATCAGTACATTCGATCTCACGCTAATTTCGCTACGATATACGCCGAATAAAGATTCATCATGGCCGTCACAAACGCCAGCACCCCGCTATTCTCCGCGTCTCTCATCGGACCTGATGCCGCATCAGCCTTCCCAACGGGTTATGAGATTCGCCCCCTTGAGAGAAGCGACTACGCCAAGGGCTTCATCGAGTGCTTGCGGGATCTGACATGGATGGCGCAAGTCACCGAGGCCGAATTTCAAGAACGCTACGACGAGATGGACACTCTTGGCAAAGGGCCATACTACTACCTAGTCATTGAACACGCTGGTCGTATTGTAGGCACTGGCTTGGTCCTCGCCGAGAAGAAATTGTGAGATTTGCAAGCATACTACACCCAAATAATGAGCACCGCTGACCCGTCGTTTGCTGCTAGCATTCACAACCGCTGTACCGTCGGCCACATTGAGGAAATCTGCATCTCCAAGGACCATCAGAGCAAAGGGCTGGGCCGCCTGCTCATGAACGCCCTCAACTCCGTCGCCGACAATGCCGGCTGCTACAAAACAATCCTCAACTGCAGCGAGCAGAAGCAGGAGTTTTACAAAAAGTGCGGTTATGACGGCTCTGGCCTGGAAATGGTCAACTACATCAAGGGTGCCACGACCCCGCGATAAGCATGGTAACAGATTTTATGCAAAAGCTCTACTCTATTGATGAGCGAAGAAAAGGGTGCCAAAGTGTATGGCTAGCTTGCTCCCTCGCTGTAAAGACAATCCGGCCCCGTCGTTAGAACATAAAAGTACATGAACCCTGCAAATAGTCTTCTCAAGTCCATAGGCATAGTTTACCACTTCCATTGCCACCGGCGACCCAGTCCATACTGGGATGGCAGTGTGCTACTGCCGGCACTGCTGTGATGCCATCACCGCCCAGCTGTGCGAGCTGGCTGCCATCCGCCGCAAAAATGTCCACAAAACGGTTCATGTTACCGATGGCGAACTTTTGGTGGCCATCCTTGGGACGTAGCTGCCATTGAGGCTTGAGAATCGTTACCCAGCGCCCGGTCTGGTTGTTATGTTTGATTATGTGCGCCGGTTCGAGGTCCGACTCATGAATGTCTTGGCCCGGGGACCACTTGCCGGCCTCGGCAAAGTTGTAGATCTTGATAGTGTCGTCGTAGGAAGATGTTGCCAGCTGTCCACCCGCGCTCCAAGACGCGTGCGACACAGAAAGCCTGGAGGAATGCTCCCCCAATAGAGCAGGGTGCCGCAAGTCTCCCTTACCAGTAATCTTACGGAGATCCCAAATCTTAACTGTTCGATCGAGTGAGGCCGTGGCGAGGAGATGCGGCTGCAAGGGGTGCAGCGAAAAACCACCAATCTTCTGCTCCGACAAGGTCCATATTTCTTCCGAATTGGGCGCTCTGATATCATAGCGACCAACACTGCCGTCCAAGGTGGAAAAGTAGAGCATGTTGGGTTCTGATGGGGCCACATCGAGAGCAGAGATGGGCATATCCTCGGTCGGGTCCTGTGGAGCAAAGATCTGTGTCGAAACACCCTTTTCTAAATCCATTTTTCTTATTGAGGAGTCGTAGGATGATGAGAATACGGCGTTCGCGTCCGTATGAGAGAAGACAAACGATGTTATGGTGCGCGCGTGTGTCTTGAAGGCTGAAATGACGGGATCTCCAATGTCCGTATCGTCCTCGTCGTCTCCTTCTGGGGCAGTTTGCGACCCGTCAAAGACGCCCATAGCGCCTTCTTTATCGCCAGCGAAAATGATCGGCTTCTCTTCAATGGGGTGAAAGCCCAGTGCGTACACACGCTGCGGAGTAATCTTAATGTCTGCAACACTTGTTAGACCGAAAATAGCTTCCGCTGCAGTCGAAATTTACCATTGGGAGCCCAATGCTCGTATAGCTTCAGAGAACTCATGCGCAGTCGTAGATCCTTCAATCCAGAATCTGTCGTTTCCTTGATGTCATCTTCGGAAAAGGTCCGCACACCCGGTTCTGCGCCGCGGAAGATGCCAGTAATGCCAGCAACGCTGCCGCCGTATTTTTTGCCTTCCACGACAATGTCTCCGAGGTTGAGATCTTCTCCGACTCTCATCCTCTTTGCATGGTTCTTGCTGGCTTCATGCTCGGCTTCAACCTCCAATTTGCGTTTTAACGTGTCGTTATCGGCATCAATACCTGCCAAACGGGAGCTCATACGGGTTGGCCTTGCAGGCTCCCGTTTTACCGGTTCCGCTCGCGACCTCCTCTTAGGAGTCGGTTTCGGGGCCGGCTTATCGGGTATAACCTTTTTTGCCGTGGCCGATATATCTGTAAGCAACGCCTTGTTTGCCGCAATATTCTCGAGCCGCCTTCTCTCAAAGGCGCTCATCTCGGCTGGCTCCTTCTTAATCATCTTCGGATTGCAAGGACAGAAAATTGAAAAATCAATGCGTAAAAACGTAGAAACCGGAGAAGAGTAATAAACAAAAGACTGCAAGTCGAAGCAAGCAATTGCTCCCAGGCAAGATTCCCCTTGTGTAAAGATACGTGAATTGAAAGTGAACTGGGATGCCGTCGCGTGGCGCGTAGCGTGTCAGACAGACCCACTTTTGCTAAAGTGCTTTTTGGCGCGAAGTCACGGGCAATCTTGTCTGGCCGTTGGTGGTAAATTTCTTGGACGGCCCACTTGCCTGATCTATACATTTGCCCCTAAGGAGATTTTATATCAGGACAAGTTGACGGCATTGGGAAGAAGACACCAGGCTGTGTCGAAACACCCGGCCTTTCTTTACGCCATGCCGCCAAGTATCCTGCCATTCCTCTACCAAACGAGGACAATTCAACATGGCCTTCGTCGGGCAACTCTGGCTCGGCTCATCCGACAGGCTCACTCGTCCTCTCAGAACAAGGCGAATTATTCAATTCCTTTTGACTGGGAAGATGACCCGCATAATGATGACTTCTCGGGGAAAGTTTCCTCACAGCCGTCAACAATCACTCCCTCGGAAGCCGAGATCTTCAAAGGCATTTTCGATGAAATCTCACAAGGGAGAATGCCCGTTGCCAAAAAGAAGCCGGCATTCAGCGCGATGAGGGAGCAGGCCGGGCCCACGACAGCAGCGTACGCCAGTCCATTGGATACCAAGGCCAGATCGATTGTCGACCAGGCACGACTGACAGACTTTCGTGACAAGTTTCTGAGTCGGTATCCATCCTCACTTCGGAATGCGGCGCAAGTGGCCTTGGGTCTATTTGAGGTACCGGCGAATGAGGAGGGAACCAGCACCTATATGGAGCTGAAAGAAGCTGATGCTGCCAACTGGGCTGAAAGAGCAATGCACGATCGAGCGCGATCAGAAGAGAGAGAGCGTGTGGATCGTCTCATGGACGCCTGCACCACAGACGCCGAACTTTGGAATCTGATGGAGCGCGAAGTCTTTTCGCTACCAGAACGGCTCGGTATAATTCAAGATACCGCCGCATCCGCCACAAAGAAGAGAAAGAAGGTCACCAAGGCAAATGGGAAGTCTGCGGCAGAGGAGCCGGCCAAGGGTTCCGCTACTCCCCTGGAGTCCAAGCCTGATCGACGCTTGATGGAAATCCATGGACGACTATATCCCCACTTCATCTACAATGGTCTGAAGCTCTTGGATACAAACTTCAAACGCTCGTCACCATATGCTTTCAAGATACTCCCTCGCGTCAAGCAATTAGGCTTGCCGTCGTATGTTCTCGGTGTGTCCACGTCGTTCTACTCCAGGCTTGCTTCTCTCTATTGGACCAGATTTGGCGACTCAACTGCGGCTCTGAGCGTACTCGAAGAGATGCTCTCCTCGGGCTTGTACGCAAATGAAGAATCAATGGAAGTTGTGGACAAGATTCGCGATCATCTGCACGGATGTACTTGGGGCGCTCAGGGACCGTTTGTAATGGCCATGATGGAATCTTCTCCGTATGATGCTAGCCTGTCGCAGAGGCTTGAAAATATGGAGCGCTATATCCGAACCTCGATTACTCAAGAAAAGCAAGACAGCGCCTGAGATGCGACAGACCGCCTGTATCCCTAGCAGCAGCTGGCTGCGTGTATAAAACTCCCATCCTGTACTTTAGCTGTATACTAGTTGTAATTTAGTAGTGTGTCAAACCTTTATATTCACCATCATTTTCAATTCCAGAATCACTGCTTGGAGGCACACGACTTCGCGGAACAAGGCAAGCAAGAAGTATAAATACGTAGAAGAGTTCTATACTAAGCAGTCGAGTAGTGTGACGGGCAAACACCATGCGCCAACTGTGTCCGAAGCGAAACGCTGTCCATGTACCATCTTCCGAGCGCCAGGCTCTCTGGAGATTCTTATACCCCAAATAGGCAATTAAGGGCACAGATTCCACTGCCATAGGCCCAGAAGCGTGTAAACGGCCCTGCTCAGATGGACCGAAATCTGTATTTCTCGTGGGGCACGAGCGCAATCCATTAATTCTGGGAAGTCCCGACCTATCTATGGATGACGAAACCGATTCTTCGTGTTAGAAGAGACTGTATCCGCAATTAGAATATTGTTTTGCGCGAATTACGCTGCATCAAACGTATATGCTACTGTGGTCGATCACCAATCGATTTCAGCATAGTTGGGAAGCCTGTCTTAGCTCTGCTTGTGTCGACTTGAAGCTTAAGCTACTTGAGAAATCCGTTGCAGAACCACGGGTGATAGGCTCAAAGCAGGCAGGGTAGTGCACAACCTCCTCAGAAGCGCCCTGGGGCTGGGCATCATTGCTGTGAGGGATCCCGTTTCCCGGCCGGCAGGTCCTATCCTGGAGCATCTAGCCGCGTCCTGCGAGAAGCGAAGAGTGGATATATGGGTAAGGAAGATTGTCCTCATCTTTGTATTGCGACGGCCATCAAACTTAACCGAGCCCACTTGTGGCGCGGACAGGCGTGCTGGATGCCAATATGCGTACCATCGCAAGTGGCAAAGTCAGACATTAAGACACCAAGGACAGACCATAGAGGCGGCCCCAGGGTCCAAACAAGACTGATGGCCCAAATCGAGTGCGATACCGGGTCATTCATGGGTAGTATGGGATGCATCCATTTCCGGCGAAAACTGGCTTGAGAGCTGATTTGGGCCGGCAAGGAACTTTTCCGAGCCTATAACTAGATAATCAGTCCTGGGAGAACCTAGCGGGAACCACGGGGGCTTGAGTGTGAGGGCGTGACCACCAGAGTAAATGAAAGCTTAACCCGATTTAAATTAAACATCTTATTTCAGCCTTGCCGGAGTAAGTAGCCAAGGGAATGCAGACCGAGTTGTAGGGTGTGCAGGGTTCATACACCCATTTGGCTGAACAACGCGCCAAACCTGACCCTTTGGTGGCGGCAAGGCTTTCAGCCAAGTTCAGCTGTGATTCCACTCACACCAGCTAGACCTCCTTTGACCGCAACGCGTAATTACAGGCTGAACGTGACCTTGCCTGTATGCGCCATAGGTAGAACCCTTTTTCTTGGGCTGCTACTGGTGATAGCCATTTTGGCCTTGTAGGTTGGAAAAGAAAGCCTGTCTAATAAGTGCTTCATTGGCTCCCGCTTTTGCTAACAGTTTCAAAGTATAACTACCGCTACCGCACCGGCATTCAGAGGTTGTTAGTTGCGCGGACTGTCATTTTTGTCGAAGGGGTTTCATGTGGTGATGTCGGTTTGCGTTGCGGTTCGCCAGCACTTGCTTATTTCCGCCCATGAAGATCGACAGAGGAAATGAGGTGACACAAAATTAGAAGCGACTGAAATTTTCTTTGTACTCCGTAAATCATCAGGCATCTTCGTCGTGTTCTTGACTCATCGGGTGTCAAGATCAGACCCTTGATGGCATTTGCTCCACTGGAAGCTGAACTTTGCTGGAGCCAACCATCTTCATTAATTCTTGAGTGTCTGGACCTTTTCATGGAGTAGCATACTCGAGTACTGGTGCTGCTGTCCATTCTCAGCACAGACAAGACGCCTCATATACCAACCCGGGGGGTGTTCAGACACTCTCAGCCACAATGCGCTGGACGATTCTCGGACCCCGGCTTGCGAAAGTCAGCCCGGTCTAGGCAAGGCTGCCTCGAAGCGGCAAGTAAGCTATTGACTATCTGAAAAGAGGATTGTAATTTCTTATAAGAGAAAAGTCGAACCTGCCCTCTGCTGGCGTCGACCAAGGTCTCTGGTTCCGTATCTTGTCACTCTTTCTGCCGCCTTCATCACCACGTAATTATACCCACAACTGAGTCCTCAAATTTGCTTCGCTTCACCTATACAATGGCAACTCCCATCCAGGAGCAGAAACCTGCCCAAACAAGTGCCCCGGTCCAAGGAAATGGTCCTATCAACGATCAAGAAGTGAAATTCTGGACAGACAGGGCCAACGACTTTCTCGCCCGCCCGTCAGAGCACATCAATTCTAGATCACCAGAGGGATCTCAAGCATGGTATACGGGATTTTTTGACTGTTTCAACCCAATTGATACCTGCTTGATCACTTGGTGCCTTCCATGCATTACCTTTGGCCAGGTCCAGCACAGGATGCAACGATCAGTTGATCTCGAAGGATACGAGCCCATCAACACCAGTGTAAGCAACCCACTCCAAAGCTTCATCGCCTTGAGATACTGACGACAATCCTTTTGTTTCTAGTGCTTGTTGCTATGCGGTGCAGCTTGTGTCGGTTGTGCCTGTGTTCCGATTGCGATGCAGCGTCAGATGCTTCGCGAAAAGTATAACCTCGAGGGTGGCTGCATCGAAGATATTGCCAGGACGTATTGCTGTGGATGCTGCTCTATCGTGCAGCATGACAAAGAGGCGCAGCATCGCGAACGTCTCCTCCGGCAAAGCAGCGTCGACGAGCAATACAAGGCAACTCCTGGTATGAGCTACCCGCCTAAGTAGGGTGTGGGAGCAGATTGGACCTCTGGCGGACGGATCTGGAGGTAGAGCGTTTCATATACCATGTGTTGGATATCACCAAAAATAGCTCTTCACGAAGATTATACATTCTTTATATCGATTCATTATGTTTAAATTACTCGACGCAAGAAGCCTTTTGTCCGCCACAGGGTCAGTTTGTAGCTCCTGTATGGAAGCGCTCTCTTTGCAGCTTTCTCGCCCCATATTGAAGCCCGGATCGGCTTTCTCTGATGAAATGGCAGGCATAGTTCAAGTGAAGTAAAAGGGCATGATGGGAATGAAAGATATGCGATGTGCAAGGTACTTTGAGCCAATTCAACGATGAAGCTGTCAAAATTATGCATATTACCAGGGCGACGACAACTTGTACTTTGAGAGCCCGAGAAACAGGAGTTCAGGGCGATTGTAACGACGGAGCATGCTGAGCATGGCGTCGGCGACTGCCCTCGCCACCCATCTTATCCCAACTTCGTCGTAAAAGGGAATGGACCAGCAATTATTTGCGGTTCTCTGGCTCCAATCTTTATGAATGTCATATTTCCCTCTGCATATCTCGGCCGTTTCGATACTTATTGCATATGCCATGCCCGCGGCCCGTTTCATCGCGGTTTGATATGCGATCAATCTAGGCGTGCATGTTAGCGAGCATTGGGGATGAACAAGCAAGCAGAGATCGATGCAGGCCTCCCAGGCGATTTTGATACGAAAGTTCGTTACGCTCTGGAAAGAGCACTCATTGCCCATTTTAAGTCTTTCGACTTCAACGTAATCTACATATCTTCCGCAGCTTCCCTTCAGCCCAGTCTCAACTATGATGACAGAATGCCCTGTAACCCATAACGGTGGGGGTTCACAACAAAGGAGGCTGACTATCCAAACATAGAAAAGCAAATCCCTCGCTATTAATTTTCATATTAAATCATTTGGTTGAAATACTCTGAGCGGTATTTTCTCTTTTTCTGGACTATTATCTTCTCATCTGTCTTTTCTATGTGGAGTACACCTGTGTTGCTCGTTATGCTCTATAGAAACTCCTCCATTACATATAGTGTTCCCAGCGGGCCATTTTCTGTTCTTCATAGCGACGAAGCAAAGACTCTGAACAAAAGCAAACCAGTCTTGACAACGTGTTCGTCACATTGCCTTGGTAGTATTGGTAATCAAATCTGCGAGTGTGGGGACATCTACAGTGTTCCCCCGCGCGGTGTCGGCTCTAGGTAGTTTCGAGCTGGGCTGTCAGAAGATCTATAAATAAATGGACCTTCCCGCCTGAGCAGCCGTCAAGGTTGCTGTTCTCTTCGCCATCTGCAAGCTAGCCGTCGCAACTCGTATATCGGTTCACATATGCTGGGAAAATATGTCCTCTGAAAAGATTGTCTTCTTTGACCTTCCCAGCAAGGAGCCGTGTATTGCCTGGTCCCTCAACCCATGGAAGAGTAAGTGCCGCAATTTATATTCCATGACGCCGGCATTAACATGGCATAGCCCGTCTGTTACTGAACTATAAGGGTTTGGATTACGAGACGAACTGGGTAGGCTATAGCAACCACAGCATTGCAATTGTGTCATTGACAAAAGCGTTAGGTGGAGTACCCAGATATCAAGCCGACGTTGCAGCCTCAGTGAGTATCCCGCCATCATTGAGTATTCAGGTGTGACTAACTCTGAGAATAGTGTTGAGCCTGGTGATTCACGCTGGCCGTTCACAATCCCCGCGATCAAGTTTCCCGATGGAACTTGGTCTCAGGAATCCCGCGTGATTGCTGACCTCATTGAGAAGCGTTATCCAGAGCCATCCGTGCACCTTGATTCTCCATACCAGAGTCGGATTGAGGAAGTTGTGCCTCGGGCCTTTCGACCACTGATGGGAATTGGGCTGAACCAAATTCCCAAGCGTCTGCTCAATCCGTCAAGTGTAGAGTACTGGATGAAAGACCGAAGCGACTATGTCGGAGGTGACCTAGCTGAGTACGAGGCAAAGAATGGCGGCGAAGTTGCCTTTGCCGCGGCTGCTCCTGGCCTCAAAGAAGTGACTGCTATGCTGAAAGAAAACCCCGACGGTCCTTTTTTCAGTGGCAAGGAGGTGATCTATGCCGACTTCGTCTGGATTGCGGCGCTTTACTTTTTTAAGCGCATCGGCGACGATGTTTATGAAGGAGCTCTCAATGCCTCTGGCGATCGTACAGTTCATGAGAACCTTCTCAAGGCTGCCGAGCCATGGTTAAAGCGAGCTAGCCATTGAAGAATGTAGTATATTATCTAGCTGAAGCATCAACCTACTACTGTTGGACGGCGTCCCATGCAGAGTATGAATGAGCTGTCATATCTTCATTTTGTCCCTTAAAAGCTTCTATGTAACCTTCGTAAACGTCACATCAAATGCTGGATTCTTGACAGCCTTCACACTGCCTAGTCTGTCATGTACAAAAACAAACTCACCCAAGCTTAGGTAGTCATATGACGCTTGGTCAAAATTGAACCACGTCTCACAACTTCCATCCGCATAGAACAAAGCATCGTCTTTGGAATCGGCTTGCTTATCGGTTGTGGTATCAAAATATGCACGCCACATGGTGAAAGTGCTGCATCGGTCCTGAGGCACACTCCTGGCGTGATTTCGCACAAACGGTGCGTCACCAATGATGTCGACCGGGTACATGCGACCATCTACTGTGGTGTTTTTGGAACCTGAGACGCCCCTCGGTGCGCTCCCAAGGCTGTAGCTGGGCATGTTGGATAGCGCATCGAATCCACGGACGACGAATCTCTTAATGGTGATCCCAGGGCCTTTGGCCATGGCAAGTTCAAGGGTGGAGTTGGACGATTTATCGGTATAAGTTCCAACGTACCCATCTGCAGCTGAAGCCTCATCTCTAGCAGCCCGGTCAATAGCTGGAACCAGCGTTTGGACTACTGTGCTAAAGATCTTGGTGCGCATGTCAGGGTCCAAAGTAACCTCTTCGCCACCAGAAAGCACTGTCACCACAATGTCATAGTCTGTGATGGCTCCAACCAAGGCGTGGTACAGACCAAGATCTCCACTTTTGGTGTAGACATCAATAACACGTCTGTCTTCGGTCAAGGTCTTGCTGCGGAGAATTTCCCAGCCAGCACCGACGGACATGCCCATGGATGATGTGTGTGTAACGGGCTTCATCCATTCTCTTGTCTTTTTCGGTGAGAGAAGCTTGTACGTGATAATAGACTCAGCGAAGGAGACCATGTCCAAGGTGTTAGAGAAAAGACCCCCAGCACTACTGTATGTAAGAACTCAACCAGTTAAGGAAGCGGGAAAGAGATCACTCACGCTTCGAAAATTCCCAAGGTGACGTTCCAGGTGGGCTCGCCCTTTGGCACAAAACCAAGTTTGGAGAATGTCTGCACCGGGCCATTAAAAGATGTGCTTGTCATGTTGGCCACCTTGAAGACGCCGTTCTTGGCCAACTGGTCAAATTTCTCTCCAGTAGCAGCTTCGATGACCATGGCGAGCAGCGTGAAGCCGATGTTGGAGTAGAGAGGAGTAGCACCGGGAAGCTCTACCGGGGGCTTCTGGTTGACGGAAGCAATAATATCATCCGATGTACATTTTCTGGTGCCGGGGAG
The DNA here is from genome assembly GCF_051103115.1 of Cordyceps javanica. Taxonomy (NCBI): domain Eukaryota; kingdom Fungi; phylum Ascomycota; class Sordariomycetes; order Hypocreales; family Cordycipitaceae; genus Cordyceps; species Cordyceps javanica. Next base: position 2,161,007 of record NC_139299.1, read on the forward strand.
TCCAGAACAAGTTGGACCAGTGCCGTTGCGAACAGCTGGAAGGCCCATTTTGGTCCACGGGACATCTGTAATGAGAGCCAAGTCGAACGCCACTGCAAAGAGATTAGAAATTACGGATATGCATATATAATAAAGATACCCGACATACTGTCGCGAGGTAAACCAGAGAGATGGGTTGCAAGATCTGCAATAGTAATATCCTGCCATGAGATGCTGTGGATGGAGTCGCGAGACTCCGCTGTCTTCGCCAAGTCGGGAAGGTATTTTAGTACCGACGCATGCAGATCGATTTTATCATGCTGTAAAGCAGACAATACAGGCATCATCTTAGATACACTTCCAACGCGGTAAATGGTGTGCTCGTCAATAGCGGAAGTTCCAATACCGGATAAGACAGGTGGAGTGTGGTGATAGTTGAAGAGTAGTTTGTCTTCGTGCGTCGATTTTACCGCGATGGAGATGCCACTGGTAGTCATGGCTGATGCCAGTGTCCCTTCAAGGTGGGCTGTGAGCTTTGCGATAGCCTCTTGAACAGCATCATTTTTGCTGGGGTTCCGCGGGCCAGGGAGAACACGGCCAAGGGGTGGGCAAGCGTTGGCCCGGGCGAGCCCGATAACCGACAACCCTGCGAGAGCAATAACGAGATTCTTGAGAGTGGTCATTATGGGAATGGGCAAGAGTAGATGAATTGATTAATGTGCTGAGAAGCATTGTCCTTGGAGCATTGCTGGTATATATATACACCTATGGTTTCTCCAAGCGCTGCCGAGATCCTTCGCCGTCGTGCGTCTTGACATGGCATTACGCAAATCGGAAATGGCAATATCCGCAGTCCAAGGCCAACTTCGTCATCATAAGGCTGAGCGTTGGGTATGAGCCCACACGTGGGCGCAGTTTGGTTGCATCATCTTCTTGCCATCTTCGGACTCTGCAAGTGCGAGCGGCGGCTACCGTCAGTTGCTGTCTAGAAACCAGCGGGTATATCAGACTCTGTTCTATGGACACCGGTTTGTATGTGTCGAATTCTCAAAGGGTGTGATTGAGTCCCACATCCCTGCACATTTGCTGACGGTAATGCTCTGACAGAAAGGGGGCAGTGTTTCCGGCTACAGTCATCTCAAGAGTCCGAGGTTGAGAGTCCGAGGACAAGGCTCTGTTTGGTGGCTACAAGGCTCGGCCCACTCACTCTCCTCACACAATACTTGAATAATTATGAAAGGCGTGGTGGATATTGTAGATCTTTGTCAATAGATGAGCTGGACATCCGGCCTTCATTTACAACGAAGAAAAGTATACTTTATGCCGTGACTCGCATTCCAGAATTCTCCATGTAAATGGTCTCTATTTCCGAACTACAATTCTCTTCCGTTGCACGCCAACTGTACCAAATCAACCTATTCACCTTTTCAAGATACCCAACTTCACTGTGAAAATCATAATATTTTGGCTTCATTTCTCGACACGTTCCATGATAATCTCAACTGATAATTCGTATATCGGGAGACGAGTCATCGAGTTCTTCAAGTCAGGCTCGTGGCTGGATTGACGACGCTATAATATGGGTGCCACGCGGGGTAACTAGTTAGTGTCAGCCCGATGTATCGGCCCTCGTTCAACGTCGCCACCTACCTAGCAGCAGAGCTACTGATACTCAACGTAACCAATACGTGGTGAAATTTAAAGAACCTCAAATAAAGGTGAAATGTCTCAAACAGTCACGGCCACGAGCAGCTCGGAGCACACTTCCACTGCGCTAGGCATCTTGGAGCTGCACAATCTGAGCAGCGCTGGAATCCCGCTATCGGATCGCAAAGTCGACTCTGCCAGCTTCCAGGAAGAAGGGTTCGTTTCATCATGTACCAACAACGGAGGCGACGGTATTCCGCCCCCAGACGCGCAGAATGTGGTAGAGCGATGGAACTATCCCCGCGGCAATCTTGGCAGAATGGCCTTTGCGTTTGTGTCATTCATTGTTGCCGGCATGAACGATGCCGCCATTGGTGTATGTACCTGCGCAATTCGCTGAAGCATTGGGTAATGCGCCATCATTGACTGATTTATGCGTGCTATAGCCTTTACTACCCTATGTAAGTTGATGATACTCCCAAGGAAGCCAACCGCTAACCTGTGTACAGCTTGAAGATTACTACGGCCTTGGTAAAACTGTCATTTCCCTCATCTTCTTGACACCATTCCTCGGATATTCTGTGGCCGCGTTCACGAATGCGCGAATTCACGTCAGATTTGGGCAGCGCGGAATCGCAATCATGGCACCTCTGTGCCACGTTATCACCTATGCGGTCCTGGCATCTCACCCGCCCTATCCCGTACTGATCGTAGTCAACGCGATTAGTGGTTTTGGTAATGGACTAACTGATGCCTGTTTCTGTGCATGGGTCGGTGCAATGGACAAGGCGAATACCATCCAAGGTTTCCTACACTCTTGCTATTCTCTCGGGGCGTTGTTTTCACCTCTCATAGCCACGAGCATGGTTGTGAAGGCCGGCCTGCCGTGGTTTAACTTCTACTACATTATGGTAAGCGCTGAACTTTTCGAGACTAAAACTGTCAAAGATCAGCTATCTGAGATTTTTGAAGGTCGGCATGTCAGCGATTGAGCTTTGCGGGCTTTCATTCTTCTTCTGGGACAAGACAGGCAGCGTGTACGAAGCCGAACATGCGCGAGAAAATCCCTCCGCAACTGGCGCCGGCACTAGAGAAGCTATCAAATCGCCCGTTACATGGCTCTGTGCGCTGTTCTTTTTCGCCTACATGGGCGTTGAAGGTAACCGAACTAAAACAGCAAAAGTCTGGACAGCGGCATGCTAACTAGCACTGTAGTTGGGCTTGGAGGCTGGGTAGTCACATTCATGTTGAATGTCCGTCACGCTTCAGCTTATGCTTCCGGTATTTCTGGCACTGGTTTCTGGACTGGCATGGCCGTTGGCCGTGCTACACTCGGCTTTGTGACGGAACGCTTCGGCGAACGTCTCTGCCTGACAATTTATTTGGCCATCTGCCTTGGCCTGGAGCTTCTATTCTGGCTTGTTCCAGAATTTATTGTTTCCGCAGTTGCAGTGGCATTTCTAGGATTCTTTTTGGGGCCTATGTTCCCTGGCGCAGTCATGGTCACGGCTAAGCTACTACCCAAGAGGATCCACGTAAGTGCGATTGGCTTTGCCATGAGTATGGGAGGCACAGGCAGTGCCGTTTTCCCGTTTATCATTGGTGCAATTGCGTCCAACAAGGGAGTCAGTGTCTTGCAGCCAATTATTCTGGCTCTTATTGCGGTCATTGCTCTGGTATGGCTTAGCTTCCCACGCATCAAGAAACGTGATTAAGTCCCCATTGGAGAAAATAGTATATGGTCACTTTGAGGATCATCTTGTTAGTGAAGTAGGCAAGTATGTATATGTAATGAAGATCGATAAGATGACAGGATAAATGCTATAAATGTAATCAAGTGGTACTCTCAGTCTTTCACTCAACATGGTTCATGTTGGTGCCGTCAACCCGCACTCCGCCCTGCGCATCTCCAGCAATCTTTGAGTGCTCATCCTTCTGCGCTGCAAGTGCTTCAACATCTATCCCTGCCTTACGACGTATCTCTTCCATTTTCTCATCGTCAGGGCGCACCCATTCAGTACTCTTCCAGGGCTTGACTCGCTCGAGGTACATGGTATCGATCTCTTCGATAGTTCGTCCCTGGCCCTCTATGACGAAGAAATAAATAACAAACCCAGCAACAAAATTGCAGGCGGCAAAGACGTATCCATATCGATAGTCAATGGCTGCAGTGATGAATGGAGTGAAGAACCCGATGCAAAAGTTCCAGATCCAGTTGGCAGCAGTGGAAATAGCCATGCCCTTGGCACGGTAGCGGGAGGGAAAGATTTCCGCTTGAATAGTCCAGATCATAGGGCCCCAAGTAGTGGCAAAGCCAAGGATGAAAAGGGCTGCAAAGACGATGAGAACGATGCCAGGCGTAGGTGTGTTCTGCGGGTTCTTGTGGTCAAGCGAGAAATGGCCAACTGAGGCAAAGATAAGGAAGCAGATAAACATCCAGATAGAGCCAGCAATCAAAGACTTTCTGCGACCATAGTGCTCCACAATATATAGGCCCAGAAAAGTGACAACAAAGTTGATGGTGTTCAGGATAATTTGCGTGATGTAGGAGTCGATGTTGACGGATTTAAAGATGCTCACGCCAAAATAAAAGTAAAAATTGGCTCCCGTAAGCTGCTGCAGAGACTGCAATCCAATGCCCAAAAAGAGGCGATACAACATGCGTGGCGCTTTCAGCATGGAAATAAACTCGGCGACATGGCCCATCTTGATCTTGGACTCTGCGTGGAGCTTGCTCTCGATCTCGGCGACTTGGGTGTGGACGATGTAGTGATTTCGGGATGCGCCGTGAACCTCACAAAGAGTCTTGATGGCTTCTTCAGTTTTTCCACGTCGGTAGTCGAATCGAGGCGTTTCTGGGAAGAAGAGTATGCCGACTCCGAGGATGATGGTCCAAATCCACCCGAGGCCTATGACGATGCGCCAGCTGGCCGAGCTATGCATTTGGTGGTGGTAGGTTCCAAAATTGAAGCAAGCAGCGAGAAAAATGCCCATGGTGATAAAAAGCTGATAGGCGCAGACCATGGCACCGCGAATCCACGCAGGCGCCGTCTCGGCCTGGTACATGGGGACGAGAAGACTCAGTGCTCCAACTCCTAGGCCGGCAACGAAACGGCCGATCATGATTTGATACCACGCTGTCACGGAAGCGATCTGGATGACGAAGCCAATGGAGGTGATCAGGGACCAAAATGAGATCGAGGGACGACGACCGAATCTGTCGGCGATGGGGGCGGCGACAAGCGCACCAATCAGTGTGCCGATAGATAGGAGAGAGACAATGAGACCAGACCGGACTCTGCTAAAGTACGGCTCTCCATTTGAATCAGTTTGACCGAATCTCTCGAGAAAGTCTGGCATCTCGAGAAAGCCAGAGATCTGCCCTGTGTCATAACCAAAACTACATACCAATTTTCAATTAGCCCGATGGAATTGAAAGAGATACTCGCTCCAGAAATAGCTTACATGAGACCGCCCATGGAGATGAGTATACCCATAGCCAGCGACTTGCTCGTCAGACGCGGTAGTGGCGAGTAGTCGAGGCCGGACTTTGACGCCCGGGCATCATTTTCACGGCCCCTTTCGGTATTGGGATTGTGGTCATCGAATGTAACGGAACCGAGTCCCATTGTTTCAATTAAGTATTGTCCTTCGTAGCGAGCTCAGCTGGCGAGTGTCGTCGTGCTTTGGGCTGTGCCGATGTTGCCTGTCGCTGCCAAGGAACTCTGTTGCCGATAAAGAGAGGAATAAAGTTTCAACGAGGCGGCCCAAGGGTAATTCTGGGGAATGCTGTTCATACCAAGAAGTTGGGCAATTGGGACGGAGACTGGGGATGGGGGGATTAAATGGGATGGGGAGGCAACTAGCCAACATGGGACCTTGTAGTGAACTAGAATCGCCAGACGTCTTGGCCGAAAGAAATGAAACGAAAGACTGAGCTCCGGAGCTCCGTGAAGCTAATACGCTCTAGTTGTGAATCTAGGCCATCCAAAACGAGAAACTAAATAATTTTTACAGGGCACGAGACCGGTTGCGGAGGGCCGGTTGCTCGCGTGTCAAGACGTCATGATATCATACTCAATTGCGAGGCGGCGCACCAAAAGCATATTTCTGGGGGTAGTGGCGCCTCCGAACCCTTGCCTATCCTGTCGTCTGGTATCATTCTTTCTTCTTTGTAAGCCATTACTCGAAGTTCCAAAGTCGCAGAAATCCGCGGGGACAATGGGTATACATTCGGTCCTTCTTTTTTTTTTCTCGTCTCCTCCAGCGGCGCTCACTCGGACGTGGAGCCGCCGGAGGTCCCAATGACGTCGGTTCGGCGCCAGCGAAAGTTGGCTCCACAACTGCCATTTCGGCTTGCCGGATACAATAATGGTAAAGATTGAGTTGTCTCGCCAGTCGCCGTTGTGTGACTTTTGCACTGTTGTTTGTCTTACATCTGGTACAGCCAGCCTTGTCTCGCCCAGGCGGAAGCCTCAACGCCACTGAATCGATCCGGCTCCGCTACGAATATGACGGCCATGTTCATACGCGTTGCGTCTTGCAGGGACCTTCATCAGTCTGGGGAACTCCCTCTTCTGGAGTTTCTGCGCAGGCTTCTACTGGTAGATTCAGATGGTCCATGGGCCGCGGTGCTGTTACGGTCCAAAATTATTTACGGGCCCGATGGACGGTGATGGAGCCGGTGCTGCCGCGCCGGCCAATGTTGTCACCAGACCACAAGCGGCGGCTTTAATACTCCTTGCTCCGGGGGGGGGGGGGGTGCTGCTCACGGCGCTGTGAAAGCATTTATTTCAGCCCGAGTCAGTCGGGCCTATATTGCATGGCACCATTCATCATGCGGTTAGCTACCACGGCTGGCTGACCACGATACGCGCCGCTCATCCCGGCACAGGGATACAGGCTTTAGAAGGGCTTCTCATGCCCGGAAGCCGTGGCCGACCTCACTTACAGCTGATCGTCCCCGAAGTCGAATTCAAGAGTGATGCAAATGCTTGTTATCGGTATCTGCTATATGGTGCTAAACTAAAAACGTCTCTATCAACGCCAGATGAAAAAAATTATCGTGGCATCGTTCCCAATACGCCGTGCCCGTCTATGCTTTGCTCAATATCATATATATGCTGCAATGCTTCCTTGGCCAAGTTCCTTGATGCTCGCTACCTTATCCTCTTTATTCTTCGTCTTTCTCTTTTCGGCTCGACGTTGCTTACCTCTAGGACGTAGGAATGTGGCCCTCAACCGAGCTCAAAGCGGCCAAATTCACTTCACCCATTCGTTCCAGTGCCAAGTGGCCTCTTTGATCCGAGAGCAGTGTGACACACTCAATCACATCCTGTGGCTCAAGCAAGTGCCATTTGGCCAACGTGACCTTGGTGCTTGGACCGACTGTAACAGTGAAGACGTGAGCAGCGTCCAGCACGGATCCAGAAACGCCATTCAGGCTACGGAACATATCTTCGTCCGTAAAATCATCACCAGAGCAGAGGGCAAATTCGATTCTGCCAGCGTTTAAATCACCTTCGCTACCAACAACGTCAGGATTGTGGTAGCGGCTGATGAGGCGCTTCACAATCTCTCCCTTGTTGATAAAAGTTGGTCGCACCTCAATGTTAGCCTTGCCCGCCATAACTTCAACATCCCACTTCTTAGCCACCGTGTCTTCCACTTCTTTGTGAGCCACCCGGGACATATGCAAGCCTTGTTCTGGGTCAGCGAGGCGGTAATGCCACGTGATGGCGCATCGCTTTCTCTCAATGAAGGAGCCTAATGAACATGTCAGTGCCAGGCTTCAGAGCGAGTTCACAGCCACAAAATTACCTGTTACTTTGTCTGTATATTTCTGGAACACGTCGATAACCTCATTTTGCCAGCCCATATCGAATTTATCGGCCAAATTAACCCATTCATTGGAACCGGGGTCTCTCATGAAGCTCCCGTGCTCTGCCGAAAAGCCAAGCTCTGGAATATGGCCCAAGTGCTGGGTAAGGAACTCTTGGTCTCTGCCGGAGATGATCCAAACGGAGTTGCGAGGCTCAGCGGCTAGGACCTTGAGAGATTCCAGCAGTCTCTCGGAAGGGACTGCTGCGCTTGGCTCTCGCACAATAGGCGTAAGTGTTCCATCATAGTCAAACATGAAAATACGCTTCGAAGCTGCGCGATATTGGGATAGCAATAAGGCACGGTCGAGGAGTGGCGTGGAATGCTGAATGGAATTGTCACCGAGGACGCTGTGGATTCTGCGGATAAATTTGGTTATCCAAGACTGCACAGTCTGTGCCGTGACATGCTCATAAAGACGGCTTTGCATCTTTGCGCGGGCTTCATCAGGCATGGTCAACGCGCCGTTGATCTTCTCAGCGACATCGGTAAGGTCCCATGGGTTGATATGGATAGCGTCGCTTAGACTGGCAGCTGTACCGCTAAATTCAGACAGTATGAGCGGACCATGTCCATCCTTTTGACAGACGACATATTCGAGACTGGTTGTATTCATGCCGTCTCTCACCGACGTGATCAAGCCAATGTCCGCAGCTCGAAGCAGCGCAAAGTATTCGTCTTGGTTGATGTACTGGGGATAGTGCTGAACAGGTGAGAATCCCAGACTTCCATACTGGCCATTTATTTGCATGACGAGCTCGTTCACACGCGTCGAGGTCTTGTACTCGCCATCCTCCTTGTCTGCTACCTTGTTGGTGGGCGACGTCACCTGAATGAGGACAACCTTCTCCCGCCACTCTGGGTACGTCTCGAGGAATCGATCGAAAGCTTGGAGTTTCTGGACGACTCCTCGGACACTATCGAGACGGTCTCGGCCAACAATGATCTTTTTGCCTGCGTACATCTTCTTCAGAGCGTCATACTTTTCGTCAACAGAGGATGCCCAAGCTAGCTTTTCCACTTTTGCAGCATCGATACCGATTGGAAAGACGCCAACCTGGACTCTACTCCCATATGCGTCAACTCCGAGCGTATCGGAAGGGAAGCCCAAGATGCGGGTGCAGCAGCTGAGAAAGTGACGCGAGTAGCTGTAGGACTGAAATCCGACCAGGTTAGAGCCAAGAATGCCCTCTAAGACCTCCCTGCGGCGAGGAAGGCAGCGCAAGAACTCGCTACTGGGGAAAGGGCAGTGTAAATAAAATGAAATGTACATGTTGGGCACTGCCTGTCGGAGCATGCTGGGGAGGAGCATGAGGAAGTAGTCGTGGATGATGACAATGTCACCCGGCTTGTAAATCTCGATGATTTTGGAGGCAAACTTTTGATTCATTCGATAATAATCAGCCCACTGGATTTTTTCTTTGCGGCCATCATTTGGCTCATGCTGCTTGTAATGGAATAGGCTGTACAAGTCGTGATGGGCATAACCGCGCCACCGGCCCTGATCGCGGAGCATGATCCCCTCAGGGGTAATTTCATCTTCGTCAGCGAGCCAGACAGGAACAGTCCGGATTGTCTTGTCATTGGCAAGCTGGTGCTCTAGGCGCTCCTGGTCTGCCTTGGGGAGCCAGAGTCCATCAAAAGGTGGTGGGGTTGGAAGTTGCGCTACGCCGTCGACAGGAACGGGGGCTGAGAGAGGATTCAGAGAGGAGAACCCGACGGTTGTAGATCTTGGTGATTGGGGCTCGGGTTCGAGTGGTTCGAGGGGAGAGTCAATTTCGCCAGTCCAGGAGACGACAGTGTGTTTGAATGGGTTCGCGGATGAAGAGAGGTAGGCGAAGGAGTCGAAAAGGGCAGACTGGCCGCCGCGGGGTTTAAGTCCCTATTGAATAGCCTGCGTCAGTGTGTGATGAAGAAGAGACAAGGTTATGGAATTCGACATGCAGCATGCCGCACGAAGCTTCTGGCGCAGGCAGGAAAAGAAGATGGTAGCAGAGGCATTTAGGAGTGACATACCCAGTCACCACCCTTACGGTAGGTTAGTGCATGCGGAATATTGAAGGCAGCCGATATGATGCTGCCGCTGAGAGAAAGCTCTGGGTTGGCAGCCAAGATTTCCGAGAGCGACTCGCGGCGAGTCATGGCGAAGACTTTGCGACTGCGCGGTGATTGCGACGTTGGACAACGGGTAGAGGTGTTCTGCGATGCGGGGGAGGGGAAGCGAACCACCACTGCTGGCTGGCTGTGTATATTGAATGTGAGGGCTAGGATCTACCGCAGACTGCTGATCTCCCTACACATGCGGGAGTGTCTCTGAAGCTGGCAACGTATGACGGCGTGTGCAGAGGAGAAGCAGTCCGGGATGAAGCAGCAGGCGAAATGGGTTGGAAGCGGTTATTAAGTTCACATGGGACCGGGGGACGCAGTAAGTAGAGCGATAACAGCACATCGGCGGCGCGTGTGTTGGCGCCCCTCCCAGGTTGAAGCTACCTTAGTACCTAGAAGAATGGGTACCGTAAGTCGTGGCCATGGCGACATGGTGCGCTGAAGGGACGCCACCACGGTGCCGCAACCTAACAGCGCATGCGCAACAAGCATACAGCGCTCTTCAGTGGCTTGAGGCCTCGAAGGCGGCTGCTGGATAGGGGGCAACATTTAGTGGCCATCTGGGTCCGTGGGGCTTCAGGTCACATCTTGCCAGTCAGCCAGTCTGCTGGTCGAGGGCCTGCCTGGCCTGATCTAGGTAGCCTGCAGCCCCCCCACCCCCCTGGTTGGCATTACACAAGCCTGAAGCTTCCGCTCTGATAGGCTAGCGATATTGGAGAAAAGCTTTTGTGCAGACCTACGGAGAGCTCAGTAGATCTCTCGGTTGGCGTGGCAAAAGGGCTTGAGAGTTGCAACGGGATACAGGGGACGGCAGCGCAGAACGCGGTTTATCGCCTTTCAGATTGCGGTGAAGGACAACACCAAGGCCTTGAACCTCTTGTGTCTGCAAATTCCACGGTAATTTCCAGTCATTAGAAACTCGCCCCGTTTGCTACCCCAAGGTAAATACTTCTGGCTTCCAACTCAGACTGTAAGAATTAGTAGCCTGCTATTTTTAATGACCTGTGGGACGGGCCCTACCAGTCAGCGCATCATCAACAGTCCCGACCGAACCTGACCCCTGCAGCATGTCTCGAGCACTGGCAAGAGAACTCTGCCCTCGGCACGCTGCGGGATAAATTTCTACGTTTCTGCATCGGCGATGGTTCCAGCGGGCATATCCATGGCATGATTATCCCGCATGCGCCACAGAAAGTATATTGAGCCCAAAGACTAAGGAATAATCGAGCGAGGGTAACGTTAAACACAGGCAGCCTGACGGAGCGCTGTTGAAATTATGCGAGTCAAATCAAGGTACTGAGTACCAGTACGTATCTAGATCAGTTGGCTATGCACGGAATAAGCATACCTATTTACTACTTACTTACAGAGATTCACCAGTTCCGTCTCATTTATAGGACCAGGATCAATGTTCCATGCTTAGATCAGTCCACTAAGTAACTCGTATTATACCTAGGTACTGAGTATCCGTATTACCTAAGTAGTTTATACCCCAGCACCCCAGGAGGTCCTCTGGCAAACCATCCCTGCACGTGACTCCAGCTCCCACGTTTGCCCACTCTGGCCAACCAGCGGTCGCTTGTCGCTGCTACTGGGAAACCATCGGCTTCACCTCGCTTCAACCTCAACTCCCGGACATCCGCCGACAATCAGCCATCGCCAAACGCCATCTCTAGAATCGCGCGGCGCTCGATCGGGCATCATGTCTGCATCTCCACCACCGCCTCCATCTCCCCACACAACAGCGCACGCATATGCCAGCAACGGATTAGAAATTTTGCAAGCTGCCAGCGATGCAGCTCAGGCTATCCAAAACTCCGAGGCTCTGCAGCATGCAGCTGCTCAAGCCGTCGGCCAGCAGGGCGTCGCGCATCTCGGCCCCGGGGCCGAGATGCCCTCGCCGCACATGGTGTCTGGACAGGGTGCCATGATGCGAGATCCCACCATCAACCCGAAGCTGACTCGTTTACGACGCGCGTGCGATATGTGCAGCATGCGAAAAGTCAAATGCGACGACTCCAACATCCCCTGCCGCCCCTGTCGCGAGCTGAATGTCGACTGCACCTACAACCGCGAGACAAAACGCCGAGGGCCACCCAACAAGCACGCCGAGGCCGCCAAGGCCGCCAAAAAGGCACGGGCTGAGGGCCAGGCCTCTGGGTTCACTGCCTCACCCTCGCCTCAGATTGCCGCGAAGACGCTGCTGACCATTTCATCAGACGCCGTTCTTGATGCAGAGTCTATCGCACCGATGCCAGTTCTAGAGCTACTCGTAGACGACTTCTTCACCTACATCCATCCTCTTGCACCGTTTCCCCACGAGCCTACATTTCGCCAGTCCTTTGCCAACCGCGAAGATCGTACGCGGCCCGAATTTCTTGGTCTCCTGTCCAGCATGATTGGCGCGCTGGTCGCGTCCTTCCCCCGCTGTGTTAGAGAGCACCTCAAGTCTCAGCATAGTACTCACCTGTTTCCAAAGGCATCGGTCATGGTGGATAAGTGTCGTGACATTGCACTTCATACACGTGGTGCGAGGTGGCCCATCAAGCAACCCAAGACTTTGGACGATGCCATGACCAGCTACTTTCTGGGCCTTGGCGCGGCATACACTATACAGTATAATGTTGCACGTGTCTTTCTTTCGGAAACTCTTACTCTAATACGCGAGCTTGGTTTCACGCGACCCAAGCACCACGGCGAGCAGCCAAACTTTGGCCTTGAAACCTTTGCAAACGAGCCTCTCCCTTTCAATCACGTCAAAGACCAGATTGGAAAGAGGATATTTTGGTGCTTGTTACTGGGAAACAGGTAAGTTTTCTCGACTTGTATCTCTGCAGTGCATATCTTAACGTTGGCCAGGTCATTATTTCAACTCACATCGCACAACGACATGGTCATTGCACCATCCACTCCGAATCTCCCGTATCCCGCGTACCCTGAGAATGTCGACGACATATGTATTCAAGCAAATGAGGTCATTCAGCAAGCAGACGGTACCGTTACTCTACTTACGGGATTTCGAATTGCTATTGATATATATACCACCATGAACGGCATTGTCAGCCTCGAGCTTGCATATGGCATGAGCACACTGCCATGGGCAGATCAGCGCATTCTGCTGCGAGATGGGTTGATGGCCGCGAAGAGTATCATCGATAACTTGCCACCGGAACTTCAGCTAGGCAGCTCCAGCGCGGAAGCTAATCCGTTAGCGAGTCTAGACGAGTCCGGCATGCAATACGTCCCGCCTGTGTGGCCCGACGTGCAGCCGTCGCACGACCTGCGGAATGTTATCAAAGCTCACCCGGTCCGGCGTCGTCAGCTTCAATATGAGATTCAAAAAGCCAACATTTTCGTATCGCAACTTGCTACCAGGTCGTACTTTGTCGAGCTCTATTTCGACCTGCGCGACATCCACCTGACGGAGCACCCGGACTCGGCTGAGGGTCGACCGGAAGACAGCAAGGCATTGGTGCACGACGGCGACGACAAGGAGATTTACGAGCTCATGTCAACAGAGCGTGAGCTCATTGTGCAGAATTTACTAGTAGTGCTTGGGTGCATCTCGCAGCGCAACCTCGAGCCCAACGGGCGCTCGCTCGTCGAGAAGATCCGGCAGGTCGCATCGACGCTGCTGAACGACGCGCCGCACCGCAAGGGTCCGCTGGCCGTCAAGTCCGAGGAGGCCCTCTCGCAGCTCATTGAGATTCTTATGAAGCTCGAGAAGACAGGCCCCGCAGGCGAGACCAGAAACGGCGGCGACCCGCACCTGATGACGGCTGAGGACGAAGAGGCAGAGCTCCGGCACTGGGCGGATCTCAGGGAGTACCAGCTACGCTTCGCGGCCGCGGGCGGGTTCAACGGCGCGCTGTAAAAATGATGGCAGATAGAGAACGAGTTTCAAGCTGAGCTTGCACAGTAAAATGAACGGGATAAGAAGGACGGACACTCGACAGGTCGGAAGAGAAGGCGGCAGTGCTACTGGTGATGGCTCACGAAAGTATTGCATCTCATTGACTGGCTATGGTGTGTGTGCCCAGCCTTTGTCACGATTGGGGTAATTTACTACGCAGTTGGGCAGACTGTCCATTGCACGAGACAGAATACCTAGTCATGTATAAATTCAATGTATCAAAGGTGTCATTGTCAAGTTGTCACAGTGTTAAAGCAAAATCTCTTTCGCGTACAAACAACGTAGGCAGATAGGGTCCTCCGGTTTATCCTACCGACAACGACGGCGAAGGACAAGAAGAAACTGGGAGCCCGCCAAAAACAAGGGAAAAGAAGAATCAAACGCTGTACAGGAGAGACAACTCTGAATTAGTCCTGCGTGTCGCGAGCCGCATATAAGCATATAGCGGAGAAGAGTCACATCTCATCATCATATAAGAAGGAGGATTAAGCCTCGATAGAAAAGAATCTTTGAAGGTGGGTATCAATATCAACAATATTACCAGCTCGCAAGCAGGACTCCCGGGTTCATTCTCGACTCTGTTGCATCCCCTCCGGTAATCATGACGGGGTGACTATCATGGTGTGAGTCTTTTGGAGACAGGTCTTTGTACTTGAAAATCATAGCCAAACGCGAATCAAAATCGTCAACGTCACGTCAAAGCGCAAGCAGCTCACGTTACTCATACAGCAAAATCATTTTCATCGCCATCACATAGATTGTAAAACAAGCCAAAAGCAAAACTCCAGCGTTGGATGTCCAAAAAAAAAAAGTCATCAAAGTCATCATGGGAAGATAGCATGATATGCAAGTGCTAGGGACTGCGTACCCCCGTGTCATTCTAGTAAGCTGTGGCGGTAGAGCTTTCGTTTGTAGCAACTGCAACAAGCGCGTCGAATCGACTATTGGCAGGGCGCTCCTGCTGCTGCTGGGTTGGCGGCTGCTGCTCTCGCGCAGGAAAGCCGGAGAAACCGGTAAAATTTGGGTGCACCATCTTGTCGACTTGCGCGGCCTTGTTATCCTGCGCCGATGGAGTATCCCTCGGGTGCGGAGCAGGGCCATTGTACCAGCCGTGGCGTTTAGACTCTCGATTTGTGGCGAACGAAGGAGCAGACACAGTATGCTGGTGAAAAGAACGAGATGGAGGTGGCCCATAACGCTCGCGAGGAGGCTCCTCAAAACGAACATGGCTATGAGATCGCTCAGCTTGGGCTTGAACTGCCTTATTCGCCTCAGCAGCCCAGCTGCCGGCACTGTCACTCGGGGGCGTACGGTGTCCAATATCAAGTCGGTTGATTCCGCGCTGGAGGCTAGCATCGTACATGTTTAGATTGCGGCGATCATCCATAGGAATAGAATCAAGCTGTGCGTTGGGCATGCGACGTTGGTAGGTCTCCGGATCGACAGCCATCGGAGAATGAGGGCGCCGAGGCGGCGTTGGTGGACGCTGGGGAAGAGGGTCGAAAGATTCGATTCCAGGTAGTCGCAAATTAGACTGCGCGTTGGGCGGCGTGGCCATGGGCGGTGGTGGGTTAGGATGGACAGCGGACTGGACACCAAGCGGCGGCTGCTGGCCATTAATTACACGATTATCGGGATGCCAAGTGCGTCTGCGCCAGCCATCATCTGCGCTGTTGCTGGACGTGCTATCACGGCGACCAGACCATCCAGGAGCGTGTCCTGCAGGAACAGGATTGTGAGGCGGTGGAAAGGCCCCGGCATTTGAGCTGTTGACTAGCGCCGGCCCAAACGACAGGCGGCCGGGAGGGGGTCCATGAGACTGGTAGGGAGCAACTCCAGATGGTACGCTCAGGCGGCGTCCCGGAGTCCTGTGGTCGGGCATGTACATACTTTGAGACCGCGAGTGTGAGTGTGCTGAGGTTGTGGGAGATGCCATACCAGAGGGCCAGCGCGGACTGCTTTGAGCAGTAGAAAATGTGGCTGATGTAGGCGTGCTAAAGTCGCTGGGTGAATGCGGCCTGTAGGAGTAATTGCTATCGACACCGCTACGGTACGACTCGACTGACATTCTAGACCGCGGGTCTGACATGACCAGGGGCGGTGGTCTCCGGCGATCCGAGTGCATGGGCATCCCGTACGACGAGCCCATCGACCCAAGAGAGTTGATACTTGATGTTGACAGAGACTTGGAGTGGCCGCGAGGTGGGCCACCAGCGCTACCACTTGTCGACGCCCGGGCTCTGTTACCAGCTTGCCGAACTCTCTCGGTACGCATCTGACGCTGAAATCTAGATCCAGTAGCGGCAAGAGAGTCATTGGGGATATCTTCGTTAACATGTACAGTTTGAGCGTGCTGGCGAAGGTTATCCAGTCTAGAGAAACGCCGGGAACAATGACATTGGAATGGGCGTTCTCCAGTGTGTTTTCTTCCAAAAGTATTAGCATGAGAGTTCGCATCAGGAGTCGTTACATCAACGTGAATGGACATACCGAATGTGGCGAGCAAGATGTTCACTTCTGGTGAAACTCAAGTTGCAGGGAGGATAGTCAGTGCAGTAGAAGCGTTGAGACTTTTTCTTCTTTGACTTGGTTCCGTCGTCATTCAGACTTTCGCCATCAGATCCGCCGTTATCATCCCCGACTTCGTTATCCGAATCTTCCATGTCGACATCCATCGAGTCCCTGTTGGGTGACGTCGTTGAGGAGGAGTTGGCGACTTCTGGTTGAGGTTGCTCGTGTTGTCGGTTATGCATATCGTTGGAGGCTCCGAAAGTGACTCGTGTTGGTGTCCTTCCATCGTCGTTTGGCATATCGTGATGTGATTGAGGCGCCGTGTTGGGGCGGGGTGTGGCTGGCGATGAAGCCATCATGGTGCTCGTGTCTTTGTGGTAATCGGTCAGGTTCAGATGATTCACTGGCCGGAAAGCAGCGGCCATCGCAGAGAAGAGCGATGGCTAGGAGGAGTTGCCCGTCGCCCGATGAGGTGCGAGGCCAGGGGCGCAGGACTGGCGATGTGATCGAAGCGTTGGCCGGTGGGAGGGTAGCTGCGGTGAGGCTGAGGTACGGGCGCAGTCAGCGCGGGGCGAGCACAACAGCGATGTGATAATGCAGCGACACAAGTGACAGCACCTTCTCGAGGCGAACAATAGGTGCGCTCCGATTTACTTGTTGCGGCAGAAGCCTCTGGTGTGCCCAAGACAAATGGTGACTGAGGAAGATGGACAGCTCGTCGTCTGGCGTATGTCGGGGTCTGGGCTGCTGACGGACAAGGGCAGCATGCGCGCGGATGGAGTACAGGGTGCGGGCGACGCAGAAACAGCAAGTTTTTCCAAAGTTTGCGTCTTCGAAATGACGCTTGCCTGTCTTGACGGAGGAACGAGAAGGGTGACAGGAGAAAGAAAAAAGAACTGCGACGAGTTGAAGAGGGAGAAGGTTGGCTGGGGCCGAGGGCCAACGAGGGACGGATACTTGACTTCAGATTGAGTCAGGGCAGCGGCCAGGGGAGGCCAGCAGTATTAGCGGCTGCGGCAGAAGAGCAATAAAGAGAGGGGAGGAGGAAAAATAAAAGGCAGCGGGGTTTGCAGGACAGCAGGAATACGAGCAACGGCGGGGTGAGATTATGAAGGGAATAGATATAAAAACTGGCAGGGCGCAGGCGGCCAGTCCCAGTCACGGAAAATACGTATGTATGAGTGGAAGAGGCACAGGAGGATACAGACAGGAACAGGCACAGGGCGGGATGCAAGATGTAGAAGAAAGAACGGTGGGTGATGGGCGAGACGGGCGAGACGAGCGAGACGAGCGCAGACAGAGAGAGCAGAGAGCAGGGGCTCAAGACTTGAGGTGTGGCGACAAGTGGGTGTGCGGAGACAGGTGATGTCTTTGTGGTTGCTTTTCCCCTCGAACGCACGTCTTAGTGGAGTCCGGATCCGGGGTGGGACAGGCAAGCGAGCGACACACCAACCACCGCCATCAGCCATCAGCCATCTCATCAGCCATCAGCGAGCCACAGAGCAGGCCTTTCAGCTGGAGCTAGCGGATCGATGAAGCTACGATGGCTGCGATGCTGGCTAGCTTATAGGCTGTTGGGGCCTGTTGCCGGCTGTAGTTCCTTTTAATTTATAGTATTTCCCGAGATTTTTCGTTTTACTCTTTGCGTCTTGGCTGTTGGCCCGAGGGACGACAGCTTGCTTGCTCATCGGCTGGCTGGCCGGCCGGCCCGGCTTGCTTCGTTGGGTCCGGTTGGAACACGCATAAGCAGCCAAGTTCAAACATATACATGTATCGGTACGACGATTCAGTACTCAGTAAACGGGGAGAACAGGAGTGTGTACACTGTAGACACTGGACTTAGACGGGCAGTTCTCGAATCGACATCCCAGCAGCCAGGCACTTGGCTGCCCGTCGAGGTGGTGGTGTCCAGAGCTGTCTTTTGCAAGGGCCGGTCAACCAATGTGGCAGCTTGCGTTTCGCGGTGTAACTCTATTTCGGAACAGTATGGAACCCAGTCATGGGCTGCCAGTCCCGGGTTGCCAAGTCCATGACTTGTATGTACTCTGTAGTCTTTAGACATGGCAAAGACGAAAATTCCATTTCAACAGGTGGTTGCAGACGCGATCCTTTTCTTCGTAGGGTAGGTATGCCCATTATCTGCGTAAGGGAGGGGAGAGGGGGGAGGGGTCGTTGCGATAAAGGCGTGCATTGCCTTTTATTATTATCAAAGTCCATGTAAAACCCAACTTGCAGCATGCCACTGATACAAGCGGAACCCGAGCCCTGTCGTCTCGCAAGGGGGCTGACGACGGTGACGACGGCGACGACGAGACCAAAGAGGAGGGGTCGAACAAAAAGCAGGTGGCGGCACTTGGACCACCACCCATCACCTCGAACACCCACCACTCACTCGACCTCTGCCCCATTAATGATATGGTGCAAAGACCCGACCCAGCCACCAACTAGTCAGCGCCTTCAGACGACTATGCTGTGTCAGTTGATTGTACAAATTTTTGGTGTTGATGAAGCACGCCGTCCACCAGGCTCTGATGGTGCCTGGGGCTAGCCAGTCGCCCGGTTTCAGACAACTGCAAGCCGTCGGCAACTGTCTACCAGTTGCCAGTACCTCGACCGCAACGAGAGCGAGAAAAAAAAGAAAAAAAAAGGAGCCCAGCCGGGCCGCATCACATACTATGCTGCCAAGAACAGCGCGCGCGCGCGTGTGTATTTTTTTTTTCTTTTTTCCTTTTTTCTTTGCTTTCTTCGAGAGTTTCTACGATGAGGGTGTGGTGGTTGCACACCTACA
Organism: Cordyceps javanica; assembly: GCF_051103115.1. NCBI lineage: Eukaryota > Fungi > Ascomycota > Sordariomycetes > Hypocreales > Cordycipitaceae > Cordyceps > Cordyceps javanica. The sequence goes on from NC_139299.1 coordinate 2,179,831, forward strand.
CAGCCCGACTCAGCCAGCGAAGCCGAAACGGTGATGAATCGCAAACCCCCTTCCGCATCCTTTTACAAGGCATGCTGTCCGATGCACCAAGGTTTCCGTCGCTGCCGAACGCAAAAGTAGCGCAGCAGTAGGCCAGGCTGCTGGCTGACAACCCTAGGCTACATATTGGTTAGGTGGCGGGCTCTGTGCGTGTGGCCAGCCGACCAAAAGAACTGTACTCTGAGAGGCAAAAAAAAAAAAAAAAAAAAAAAGGAAAAAAAAAGGAAAAAAGTAAGGAAGAGGGGCAGACAGGTCCCGACAAGCAAGGTACAGGTCATCTGCACCAGCCTAGCGCAGACTGGCCAGGTACATGACGCCCAGCCAAGTGGGGGAGGGGTCGAGGGAACATGTCAGGCCCTCAGCACCTGGACGTTGCCGTGCACACCGTGCCTCACTGCTCTCGCGTCTCCCGTACCTCTTGTTAGCGTCGCAGGTAAGTACCTAGGTACCTGTCGCCGCCTGAGATGCTGCCCAGCTCGCCGCCAGGTACCTGCTGCAAGCCCTCGTCCACCACCACCACCACCACCAGCCTCAGGCGCGCCCCGCCCCTCTCTCCCTCTCTTGCCACCGTCGCCCTCCCACGTATCCTTACAACCTTCTTCTCTTCCCCTCCCCCCTTTCTCACAACCCCACTTTGTCCACCACCATCAGGCCAAAGTATCGCCGACGGGTCGCCAACATGGCTCCGCCAAGCTGCTTTTTGACCTGCCACTCACTGTGCGCTGATACACGACACTTCGTCGGACATTATGCAGACCACCAATGGTATCACCGCTCAGAGCTGATCCCGCCTTGTTCTATTGCATCACTCTTTCAGGCTCTCGCTCGCACCTCCTGCCCGCCGCGGCCATCCATAATTCCACCCTCGTGGAATCCTGCATGCAGCCAATCCCATGCTATTTCCGTGAAATGGTCTTCTACAGAGGCCACGGCTCTGTAGACATCAGACTGTGCATCAAATTGGCTGCTACGGAAATCGAGTTACACTTGCTGATGTCTGCGGATACCCCGGCAAGTTGCCCGTGGGCCGTTACTACTCCGTAACTAGTGTAATAGTACATCGCCATCGAGTACACCACCCGCTTTCACACCAATCTACAGAGTACAACGCGCAGCCAACCTCTCCCACCTCATTTACAATACAGTACATATCCTACCGTACCACACCTCCCTCACCGATAAGGAAAGAACGCCATGATTTTTCCTGGTCCTATTTCTCGCTTACTAATTGCGTCTCTCCCGCGTCATGTCCACTAAACATCTCCCATCTCCGTTTGCGGAATGGACAACCACATCGCGCCTGAATGCGGCCTTGCTTTAGCTTATAAGCGACCTACTCACAAGAAAGCTATGCCTTTCCAATCGCCCGCCCGCTTGTGGCCAGCCCTTTGACAGGGATTTTCTCCAGCCAGATGCTTTGCGCGACTGGGTTCTCTCCTTTACTAGTCGTGAGGGCCATAGCAATGTGAGAGCTAAAGCGAGACATTGTGCACGTCATAACACGACTACCAAGCTCTCGCACAGCTCCGGTCACCACGAAGAATCAGCTTGCCTGCTGGTTCTTGTTTGAAATACAGGTAGATGTCAGCCTTGACTACCTTTTTTGCTCAGGATGCAGTGCTCTCAATTTCATTCCTTCTTTAAGTGTCCAGCCACACCTACATCGCCGAACAGTCATGATGACTTCTATTAGTGGCCAGCTCAACATCTCTTTGAAGCCCGATTCTTTTCTCTTCTCAGTATAAGAAGAGTGACTACGACATTGACTAGTCATAGGATTTGGGAGCCAAAATGATGACGCTGTTTGCAAACTCAATACGTGCTGTGGCCAACTTACAGCCATACTTCGTGGAGGGCAATTCTGCTCCCAACGCATCGTCTGGTACGGCATGCACAGAGGCAGGACTCACCCTCGATCCGTAACAACTGCTTGCAGCACATTCCAGTCCGGGGAAGCTTACCGTGCCTCGCCCAATCGCGATAGCGGCACACGCAAGGCCAAAAAAGAGGGCTATGTAAGTAGCAGACCGGCTCCCGCTTCAAGCCAGCAGGGGGGGGGCGCTGCGAAAGTGGCCTGCAGCATGGTACAGCAAAACTATTGGCCGTTTGGGAAGGGCCATCGCGTTACACGCAGGCTCTGGGCTGAGGTTGGCATTTTGCTGCGTATTCTGAATGTCTGGGTATTATCCGCCGCTAGTCAGTTACTTATCTAGTGTCTCGCTAAAAGTAGGGATACACTGAATAGTTACTTCGCTTTCTGCGGCTCAACATATGTTAATGCTTGCTCTTGCTTCTCAACGTTTTCCCCCGGTTCTTGGCTGGTCTTTTTTCTTCTATATCAATTCTAGTGATGGCAGTTGATCCGCAGCATTGTCTTGTCGCGATGAATATCGCCACCCGTTGTCGTTGTCGTGCGTGTTTGGTTGGTGGTGTAGAGCAGTCCATTTACAACTTGTAATGTGCTTGCTTCTCTTCCATCGCCATCATCACCATTATCATCATTATCATCACTAAACTGCTCAAGGTGATTAGTGCCGTGGTGATTTACTCCGGTCTTTGCTTTTGTTGCTTCCCCCCTTTTCCCCATGCCTTTTTGATATCCTAGCTCGCGTCGTGGGCGGGTGCGTCAGACAACGCTTTGCTTTCCGTGGCGCCTGCACGTATATGCATGTAGGTCACGCTTCGCTCTGCAGCTAAGCACCATCGGCAGGGCATCAATCCCCCACTGCGATCAGGCCAACCAGGCCATGCCACGCTTCTGTTCTTGTTTCATGTATTTCTACAATGTTTTCTTGCCTTGGTCTGACAAGTATGCCTGCCCGGCTAGAATGCCACTCACCAGCCCCGGGCACATCTTTCCGTGCGACACCGCACCAGAGCCTAGCGGCCGGATCAGCCTCTTCTGCAGGCCACGCCGCGCGTTGATCAGGGAAAAGAAAAAGCCCCTTCGCCCCCGCGAAATAAATCATGGTGGTGTCCTGAGACGTGTCCATACGCCTGTTCGTTTATACTGAGTATGGGCGGAGCCTGAATTTGGCCGCCGATGCGCGGCGGTATCGGGACATTCATGGAAACGTGCGCCACGAGTAAACCCTCCAGCAGTACCCGTCTCGATGTTACATTTCGTGGTTGCAACTTTATATGTACACCAAGATGCCCCCAACCCCAGTACCTTAGATCAGTAGGGGACGAACACCGTCAACGACCAGGGGCCGACAGGGGCCTTGAACGGAAAGGCAAACTAATAAGTAGAAGCCATGGCCCTGATACACCCTACAGTAATCTGGACAGATTAGGTAGGTCGGTTTCTTTGTCGCCCAGCCCTCTGCCCCGCCTCCGAGAAAGAGGTCAGAGCACGAAGCACCAGCCATCTTTAACAAGATCCCAGCCGCATCTTCCCACTTCAGTAAGCCGGGCCCATCATCGTCTTGACCGCCAGTTAATGGAGGGGGGGGTTGAGCGGCCCCCGAAATATGCGCATAGTTCATTAGTTTACCCCATGCCCGTGGCCCTTTCAGGAGGCTCAGTGCATCCATGTGCCGCATCCATGCAGGGTTCTCGACCCCAAGTGGCATAACGACGGCGCCAGAACGACGTGCACCAAATGGTTATATGCCGTATATGAACAAGGCAAGGAGAAGGGGAGGGGGGCAATACGAAATTGAGAAAACAAAATCCTTTAATAGTCATTCGCGAAAAATCACACAGCCACACTTTGTTCTTTGCTAGTAAATCGTGCGCTCAGCCATTGTTTTGCGATCCTGCGTTATGTTCCTTGTTCCTGCGGGAGGATCCACGCGGTCCTCGTTTTACTCATGCACGATGTCGTCGGCTGCAGGAGAGCATAATCCACGACTGTTTGACAGACTAGCCCCGTACTCTAAGAGACTAATTCAGTAAGTGCCTGACATTCGTGTCAGCTCTGGCACGATCAGCCGTGTAGAAAACGTCACAATTGTGTCTCTTCCTTGATCGAGTCGCTCGAGTGGAACGCCGGTCTGTTCACTTTTCGAGCGACACTTGTAGAACGTCGCGTATCTGTTGAGTCCCTTCACATTCTGCTGTGCGAACTGCACTTGAAAAAAAAAAGAAGGGCAAAACTTGGTGACGGTACAAAGGTATGACTAGGACTCACAGGCAGCACTGAAATATCTAACAGGTAATTCGTATGTAAATCTCCAGTACCAACGCCTAGCTATTACTCGGTAAATCAAAATTTGAATCATAAATTCGGAATTGAAAAGACTCCAAATTTTCAAGGAGAGTTTCCGGCCTACGGGCACGCTGCAGGAATTCCTCTAAACATCCAGCATGCTGCGCACCTGCTGTGGTGGTGCAGACACCGAGTTCGTCGTCGAGGTACTATTTTCTCTGTGCGCAGACTCGGGTCTCTCTGATGCGTGGCGCCCTCTGTCCGGGCCTGTGTACGCAGGTGGAGGGCCGTCCTCGAAGAGCTCAGCTTCTCGGCGAGCTCGTGCAGCATCAGCTTCATTGTTGGGGAACAAGACTCCCGCCGCAGACTGCATGACTCGCTCCGTATGTCTGCGCTGTGACTTGCCTTCATATCGAGGTAGAGGCGTGGTGTCAGGATTGGACTGGCTATTCATGATATCCCGCACTCCGGCTCTATCTTCTCGCGGATTCGCAGATTCTCGTCGTGGCATATTGGGAAGCTCAATACCATCGTCGACTGCCATGCGAAGCGCCTCTTGTCGTATATGCCTTTCCATCTCATTCTCCTCTCTTCTACCGATGCCGCGTTCGCCTCCGACTTCCTTGACATTGCGGAAGATCCGCTCGCGGAACGAGAGCTCTTCATGCTCGCCTCTCACACGACGCCACCATGCGGGTTTCTTCACTAGTCCAAGCTCGCGATCAATGACCTCGCCACGCTCACGACGCTGGCGGATCAAGTCTTTATCTTCGTTTGGATTGATGTATCCGTAGATAACCTGGATAAGCATGATCGCAAGAGATGGTCCAAATCCCCAGCCAAACTGAACCGGGACGACACCATGGAATCTCAGGAGGGATAGCTCCCAATTGAACGACATAAAAATCTGATAGGCGATCAGACCTCCCAAGAGAGGAATGGTAAACATAAATCGGAGCGGGACAGACTGTACTAGGCCGACAGATTTGTTGACAAGCCCGCGGTTTCTCGGTTTGTAATGTAGAATGGAGTGGCGCAGTGAAAAGAGAATCGTAAGCCACGAGATCACAAGGCAGAACGCGCCAGCTTTGAAGCGTGCACTGAGCGCTGATGGAACAGCAATAGCAGCAGTCTGTTCTGGAGACCGCTGTTTTTCCACGAACGACCAGTTCCTAGGTACGACAAGGAAGAAGTTGAGCCAGGTCCAGAAATAGAACCAAATAGGGAGCCAGAACTCGACTTTCGATCGTCGGTCGTCTACGCGTAGCGCGAACGGATTAGGATCAACGAATTGCCGTTCTTGCCAGCTACCCCAATGTCTAACTGATTCCCATACTAATGCCGTGGTACCTTGGCAGAGTAGGAACCAAAAGAAGCACGTAACAACGATCGGAAGTTCCTGGACGCGATAGCGGTCGACATCAACGTTTATAAAAAGGCTGATAAGAGCGCAAGCGCAGACAAAGCATGCCCAGTACCACTGCCATCGCCGTCCGATCGGGAAGAATCGCTTCGTTTTCGGGAGGTATTGTTTGCCGTGTTTCGTCAACACGGTGACTGTCAGCACAAGTGTGATTCCGTAAGCAACGGCGAAACCAATGCCAACATAGCCCCGAGTAGAGATATTGTCAACGGCATGGTAGCAGGACGTCCCGTTGAGAAATGTGCCATTGGGGAAGAGTTCAGCCGGTTGGTATGGCTTGAAAGTCAAGTAACAGTTGGACCCATTTGACATTGTTCCATTGCTGTAGTACGTATAGTTGAAGTGGTCCAATGTCGACAATGGAAAAAGCACACCGCCGAGAACAGTCTCATTTTTGCCATTTCCCGCATCAGGCCAGTCTAACTGATCTCTGGCGACGAGTTGAAGTATCCCGGGCATCGTGTTGTGATGCGCGTGGTCGAGGGAATGTCGCAAATTTGTCCGTCAGAGAGCTGTATTGTTGGAGTTTGGCTCAGTCGCGGCGATAGTAGTTGCCACAATCGCGTAAAAATACGCAAAGTCAACCATGTAGATTCCAGGCTGTGTTGCATAGAGAGAGTGCAGAAGTCGAAAGAGATGACGGGAAACAACGAGAGCGAAATTTCATTGCTGACGCGGAACTCGCGGAGAGGCTGGATGAGGGATGATCGGGGACCGGAAGTACCGTCGCCGCGATTATAGTGGATTCCGCTGGGGGTAAAATGGCTCGCCCGGCCACTGGGACGCTCCAATGACCTCACAACGCTTTTTTGCACCAGCCTCGGGCGTTCTGTCTGGGCACTCTACGGAGTGCTTACCTGGTTTTATTATCAGCTGGCTACTAATAGCCACTCGAGACAGAGAGCTGGGTGGGGCAAAGGATATCCATCAAAACTTCGACCATTGTGGCATATTCAGATGGCTTTTACTGAGCCACATCAGTCAGTCACTCGCATTGTTGCCCGCCGCCTGTTTCGCTGCAGTGTTCAGGCTTCGTAGCCTTCCATCGAATCGCCCGTTTTCCGCATCCACGAGATTAGTACTCAATTGCCACGAAAATGGCGGCTTCAAAGGCTCCACGCCCGCCGAGCCCCCAAGACGACAACGAACCATCTTACATCGACTACGAGACATTTCTATCACCTGATTTCTCTGCTACTTCCTTTGCAAATTCTTTAGTTCTCGCCACAAATAACCCGCAAGATTCGCCTTTAGATCTCTCCACGCCCCTGTCTCGTGTTCTCTTTGATGCGCAAGAGATTGATTCACACATTGACCTCCTCACAACTCGAGCGGCCGTTCCCCTCCTCGAATACACAGACTCGCAAACGAAATCCAGCAAAAGAATAGTAAACGAGCTCGATACTCAGATAAGTAGCCTCAATGCTAGCTACAAACAGCTTGAGAAGGAAGTCATCGAGAAGCATGCGGAAGCTGAAGAAGTCCGTCAGGTTGCGCTGCGCTTGTGGGAGACACTTGCTCTTACTCAAACTGTCGCCAGGTGTCTCCAGCTAGGCAAGACTTTGGAAATTCAAACAGCAGAGCTTGGAAGTTCTAGCTTCGATGAAGATCACAGTGCTCTAGTACGCTGCTCTTATACCATCCTATCGCTCCACGAGATTCTAGATAGCAAAGCGTCTGGGGAGGAAGGCCACGGCCTCCAAAAAGCCGATGCAATCCGCAGTCTTCAAGATTCTGTCATGACGCCCATCGGAAGATCCGTACGAGAAACATCTGAGCGCTACGTCCGCGAGTTTCAAGTACCTGGAACCATGACATTTGCCCAAGGCGAGCAAGCCAGAGCAAGGGTTACGTCCGCTCTCACGGCGCTATATCTACTATCTCCTACGATAGGTGTGAAAGCAGAGAAATGGACCCCTCGTCTGTTGGTCCAAACCCTCGATACGTATATAAGGTCGTCTTTGCAGACTAGCATCACTACATTGGCGCGTTCACTTGGCCAGCTTTCCAGCCTTGACAAAGCTCTTGGCGAAGTCACGACCAAGTGCCAAACAATTGTGGCTTTGGAGCTTATTCTGGATGGAATTAAGACGCCAGATCATCCATCGCTTGCAGTTTCACCGCATTCCCACATGCCTAATTTTCTCCAACCTCTCCTGAGCCAACTTGAGACAGGCTCACTGGCATCCTACTTCTGGCGAACGATGGCAGGCAGCCTTTCCACACGTGTGCAAGACATCGTCAACCGAGGGGGTGTTGTTGCAAGAACCCTCAGGGCGAATAAGAACAATGTTGGGGATGCAATTAGACAGGCCGTGGGTAGAGGCTCTCAGCTTCCCGGGTCGTTCGTTGAACCTAAAACCAAGGCCAAGTTGGAGGCAAATTGGGACAGGGAAATCGCGGTCATGGTTGGTAGTGTAGTCAACAACCTCGGCAGATGATGATGTCAGAAGAAATCTAAAAGGTCAAATGCATGAGCTATATCTTCTGTAAAGCTCCTGTGCCTACCTGCTCGTGGTTGCCACCTTCTCAGATGTTTTGACAGAGCCCATCCATGGTGGGGCTTCGCCAACCACTTCCACAACCCCCCGCACTCCACTGCCTTGATACAGCCAACCCCTCCAGCTCATAAGAGTGCCAGACTGTAACCTCAAATACCTACTCGCATCATCTTTGGCGAACATTCTTCTTACTCATTTCATAATAGCCATGCCTCCACACGAAGGCCTAGTACATCTGAAGGAATACGACATCAAGGACAGCAATGTTGAGCTCATCGGAACGGACATTGATCATCAGGTCAAGTACAAGTCGGCAGCCGAGGAGCCCGCCTGGCGAGTCGTCGGCAAGGGGATCGGTCTGCTAATATGGCGCATCGAAAATTTCCAGGTCGTCCCATGGCCCAAGGAGAAATACGGACAGTTTTACGATGGCGACAGCTTCATCGTCCTCAACTCCTTCAAGGTTGGAAACAGCGATGGCTCCGATAGGCTTGGTCACGAAATCTTCTTTTGGCTTGGTAGCCATACGTCACAAGACGAGGCTGGCACCGCTGCTTACAAGACTGTCGAGCTAGACGAGTTCCTTCAGGGCGCTGCGTCTCAGCACCGAGAAGTGCAATCAGCTCCCTCTGATGAATTCTTGGCCTTGTTCCCTCAGATTTCCATTCGCTCCGGTGGTGTTCGCTCCGGCTTTAGACACGTTGAAGAGGCACACAAGGAAGAGGTCACCACGCTGCTGCGCGTTTTTACTAATCCGGGGTCCAAGACTTCTAACGGAGTCGTTGTCCACGAGGTCGAGCCCACCTACCGTAGCCTTGACGATGGTGACGTCTTTGTTCTTGACAAGGGCGACAAGATCTGGGTTTGGCAGGGCAAGAGCTGCAGCCCAATGGAAAAGGCCAAAGCCGCTCAGGTTGTGCACGACATGACTCTGGCAAAGCACATCGATGTCGAGGTTGTTGCGCAAACTGAGTCGCGCTCACGCCGTGTGATTGAACTTCTCGGTGGCGATACTTCCACGCAGTGTGATGGCTTCAGGCAGGGCCGCCCAATCGCCTCCGGCAACCAGGCTTCTGTCGCTTCTGGCCGCTCGAAGAAACTGTTTAGACTTAGTGATGCTACTGGACAACTTACATTCGGACTGGTCAAGGATGGCAACGTCACAGCCGATGATCTAGACGGCAATGATGTCTTCCTCTTAGACAGCGGAAAGGCAGTCTGGGTATGGGAGGGCCAGGGTGCCAGTCGCGCAGAGAAAGCTCAGTGGCTACGAGTTGCACAGGCGTATATTCGTCAACTGGGTCAGTCTTCTACCGATAGCCACCTCATTCCTCTAGCAAAAGTCAACCAGGGTAACGAAACCAGAGCTTTCCAGCAAGCTATCGCGGCATAAAATCGATGCACACAAGCGGTTATTTTCATTGCGGAGGAACAGAGGTCGAGGTCTATAGAAATTGCATTCAATAAACAGATACTGGCCTCAAACTGTCTTATTTCATATTCCTCTGGCTATTATTAGCTATCGGGCAGTGCTCAAGGTTCTGGAGAGGCCCTGTCACTACCCTTAGGAACGTCAACTATAGCTGTTTTTGTCCATATATGTTTTGCCCCTGTTACATCGAGTCCTTCTACCGCACCACCTTTGATTGAAACGGTGGGTTTGAGGGACCCATCGGGCAGAACTACAACATGAGCGATTCGAGCTCCGCAGGTGTCACAAAAGTAGCACTGCATCGTCCCTCCGGTTTTAGACGGCCTAGGCCACATTTTGAGCCTATCCATCGTTTCCACAGGTGGCGGCCAGGTTCCGGAGGTAGGAAAGATCGCTGATATTCCAAACGCCGATGAAGATTGCTTGCGACACTCCAAACAGTGACAGAAGTACACCTCAAGAGGTCCAGGCAGAGAGGCTCGAAAGTCTATGGCATGGCATTGACAAAGAATTCTCATATTCTTAGTGACATTTGCGTCCATTTTGATCAAGAGAAAGCGAAATTGCTCAGATGGAAGAGGCAGATATATTTTTGAAGTGGTCTGAAAAGCACAGAATGTAGCTGTATTGGTGTGGCGCACCGTGAACGACTTTTTGGTGCACGGTACCATGATTATAAGGGTGGCGTAGCGTGACCTGCCAACTGCTACTGAGGTATCAACTAATCAACATGCATGAATAAAAGCGCAGTTTGCGCAATACTTAGATAGGAATTCCGCCCAGCATTAGTACTTAAGGCACATTCCCTATGCTTTGGGACGGTTGCCAAATAGCTACCTTCGGCTGCTAAGTAGCACCAATGTATTCTCATCCGTACTTACTACCTATGTACTTAAGACGGATTGCGTTACTCACCTGCATGCCGCTCGCTGAGTGGGACGGTTACAAATGACGTACGCTAGCACATGCTTTTGCCCATCTTCTTGCCAGCATCGCATTTGCCTCCGTCGCTTCGCAGCTCTCAATATTGTCCCAAATCGTACACGACACATGATAAAGCCGCTATGGAGCCTTTGATATCTTCCAGGCCGGTTACATACGTGCGCAGGGCCGGCAGAGCCGCCTCTTACCCGTTGCGCGGCATCTGGTACTTTAGCCGAACAAGGGAATTTTGGCCGCTATTCTTTGGACGCTTACTACCTCTTTCCCTCATCTCGCTTGTGGTTTATTTCATTTTATTTGCATTCACCTTTCTGCCGCAATTTGCCTTTTTGGCAATTTTCCACGGCTGGGGTGCATGGGTAAACGCCGTCGTGCTGGTGCTCGGTGAGGGATTGGTCATCATCCAGGGTCTTTTTGAAGGCTTTTTTGTCGATGAATGCCGCGTTGACGTCTTCGATGTAAGTGAGTCCAGTCGTTAAAAGAGGCCCTTACTTACATATGTAGGCCACTTTGATTCAGAATTCTCTTGAAGATTTGGTAGCTCCCCATCGCGTCTTGTACCCTGATGCGCCAAACGCTGTCAGAATGCTTGGCAAGCCTACCAGCCCTGCCATCTACACGCCATGGAGTATTATTCAGATCGTCGAGCTTATTGTTTTTCTGCCATTGAACTTCATTCCTTATGTGGGAACTCCGGCATTTATCATGATCACCGGTGCGCGACTGGGAAAGCTGGCGCACTACCGGTGGTTCCAGCTCCGCGGGCTGTCCAAGGTCGAGCAGAAGAAAGAACTGAAGCATCTCAGCTGGGAGAACGTATGGTTTGGATCCGTTGCCATGATTCTGGAGCTCATTCCTATTCTGTCATTCTTCTTCCTCTTAACATCTTCTACTGGAGCTGCGCTATGGACTGCGCAGATGGAGCACGAGGCGCGACGACGCGATTTAGAAGCGGTTTCAGATCCCACCGCACCTCCTCCGTACTCAGATTCGGTCGTATAACTGAACTTGAAGAAATTCCGCTCAGAAGAACCTGGCCATTTCAGATAGGCCAGGCGGGAGGAGAACGTTCGTCCCGTCCCGTCGCCTGCGTCGAAGAAGTTGAGTACAAGGCATCGAGTAAAAGCAAACCAAGTCAGTTCGGCCTGTGGCCATCAACCACAGCTGAGGGAGGAAATATCTGTTTTGGTGACAGATAACCTGTCTCCAAGTTAGGCGCTCTTCAAATACCTACAATTTTGTCTATAAACATTTTCGGTAATATTCCGCCCACCCCACCAATGAGGGGTTATATCTATTGAGACGTCTGTGCTGCCCTTCATACGGTTCGAACCTTTGATAGTATCTACACATGGATCTTCTAATATGTCATCAAGCCAGAAACCCTCGAACGGCCGCCATCGCGGCCCGTCATGCTGCCAGCTGCTGCCAGCTGCTGCCAGCTGGCTACCAAAATGTCCCGCCGGTACTTGCCTTTTTTCCTGGTCCAATGTCGCAAACGAAACTTCTCTCCTTCAGCATCCATCTTCATATGTGGTTCCAACCTTTGTCCCTCTTTCACCACCATAAGCACCACCGTTCGTTCATTTCTGCACTCATTACGCTTCAAATTCGGGGGCTACTCCTCAAATTCTTGTCCGTTGTTGTCCTAATTCTCGAGTTTCCCTCTTACTGTTCCCCCAGCAATACCACCCCTCATTCTACCTTCCTTGGCCTCGTCGACGCCAATTTAATTACTTTCAATGATTTTTCTCGCCTTTAGGGGTCCGTTCTTGGGCTGCTGGCTAATTGCCAGCTGGGCGTTGGCTTCGCCTGAGTATTCGTAAGTGTTCAGTGCCTATATTGTGGGTGAATCCGATTCTAACCATACCGGTAGCGATACTCATTCCAGTTCTCTGGTCAGCGTCCCGCCTGGTAGACTCTCTAGCTCTGTGGCAGATTCCTGCAAGGCCGAGTCTACCAAGACCGTTTTCATCACCTTGAGCTCGGTTAGCAAGCATTCGTCCACGTCGATCCCTGATGGAGCAAACGTCGAAACAACCACCATCATTGTGTCTCCCGTTCAATCGCACCCAAAGACGGATGCAACTGTTGACGCTCCTACAACTGACTCTGCCCCGGCCTATGCGCCTACCATGGACATTCCACGTCCTTCTAAGGCTGATCGTCCCGCATCTGAGGTGTCCTCTCCTGGGGAGTACTCCACGGTTTCTCGCACAATCCTTGCTACCCACACCATTACTCTGACTGTTGCACCTCCTGTGAAGAGCCCTACTTCAACAGAGGGCAGCGTTTCATCGGATGTCAAAGGCATTGAGGTTACTTCTGCTATGACAGAGTCACCTTCGAATGTTGCAACCTGCATCACGCACACCGTTGTTGGCCCTGGGGGACGCACCACTGTTGTAGAATCAATCATTGTCACGGAGCCAATCAGAACCTCTGCGTCGGTAGTTCTCGGAACTGCAATCCCAGCTAGTTCGCCTTCATCGACCGCCCCCGGTATTCCAGTTCCATCTTATGGTGGCAGTATTACTTCAGGTTTGCCAATACACACCAGCTTCACTGCTATCGGCCCTGATGGCTCTTCAACTATTATTGACACGACATGGATCATCCCTGTCCCTCCTACCTCCGTCATGTCCGGTCTCAATCCACTTCCCACTGGAGTGGTATCTTCAGGGCGTATTGTCTCTGGTCTTCCGTCCAATGCTGTCTCTGAAGCCATTACCGAGAGCCCAATAACTTCTGTCATGGGCACTCCAATCTGCACCACTATCACTACATTGGGACCAGATCTGCATCCGACCGTCACAGAATTGACAATCATTGCTCCGACAAGGACCGCGACTGCCACAGTTCTCACTCTCGCGCCTCCTTCCTTCGTGGTGCCAGCCTCCGTGACAGATCTTGCGGGTCAGCCGCCTATTACGAGCAATAGCATGGTGACTACCATCACCTGGAAAGTAATTGGTGCTGATGGCACCGTCTCCCCGATCATACAGACCATTACCGCTCCTTCAGGTTTAACGATTGCTGGAATTCCCACATCACCTCCAGCAGCCGTGACTGCCAACCTCCCGCAGCCTGCTGCAACACGGTCCTCTGCTAGCGTGCCATTGCTCACACCCTATGGCACTATCAGTGGAAATGGGATTCCTTTAAACGCTCCCTCGCTTGTTTCGGGCCTTGGACCAACGCCTACATTTGTCCCAGCTCTTTCTGGCGCGGGCCTGTCTAATGTCATCACAGCCGAGCCACCAGCATATAGCCTTGACACTGGTTTGCCTCTTTCATATGAAGCTCCAATCGGTTCACAGAACACCGTTAGTGCTTCCCCGATCCAGTATGTGACAAGTGCTTCGGACAGTGATTGGATTTCCTCCATTCTATATGGCTCTTTCCCAGCACCCACACCTCCTGTCACCCCCTTACCTGATACTTCGGCGCCAGTTCGTCCCTTCCCAGGGACGCCTCAGCCCTCACCTGGACCTTCACCTGGACCTTCACCTGAGCCTTCACCTGAGCCTTCACCTGAGCCTTTACCTGCGCCTATACCCGTACCATTGCCCACTCCCGTCACCCAAGCCACTCCAGAGGCAGTGACGACGCTCATTACCAGCACATGGACCAACGTTATCCCTGAGCAAACCACAACTTATGTTATCAAGTTTCCATTGACTACTCTAGCTACTGTCACAGTCCCTCGTGGGCCAGCCTTTCGCAGAAGACTCGTTAGGCGACAAAGGTACGTAGCAATAGCACTGCTCGTCTTTGTATTCATAGAGGCTCTCACTAACACTTCCTAGCTCCGTTGAAACATTATTTCCATTCTCGAACTCAAGTACTACCCGGTCCCCGTTCACCGAAAATACATCTTTGATCTCGAGTCTTTCATCAGAGCTAGTGACGCCAATTACAACCCCGTCACTACCAACAAGCATCATTCCAACCAGTACGATTCCAACAAATACAATCCCAGCTACCCCCACAAGTACTCCGGTATTGACTCCTGGGGAGCCTTCTCCCACTGTCTGCGCTTCTGGAGGAGACAAGGTTGGCAATTTGACTGTGACTGTGAGTAGCATTAGACCAATCGTCAGCGACACTGCTGACTGGTACAGTTTGATAATATACTTCCTGGTCCCCTTCTGAATCCCGCTGGCGATTTGTGGTTCTCAGAGGGTTTCCTCGTGGCCCCCCCTTCTTCACCACCATCAACCGCCTATTTCTCGTCATCCGGCCATCAGCTAGTGGAATTTCTACCACCAGCTTTGGTTCCAGATGCTCCTTTTGATGGAGCTGGCGATACCGCTGAAATCAGCATCGGTCCAAACGAGATATTCCCCTGCTTCCGCTTCAACTTTTATGGAGCCAATCTTGGCTGTGCCGCTGAGGGAGTAGAGCAATGGTGTGAGTTTGAATTTTCGGCATATACATATGATGAGGCATCAGGCTCCGAGGCTTCACTTTCCTGGTCGGAAACAAAGCGAGTTCCAGCTTGTCCCAATTTTCCTCAGGGTCCATGTCCCCTTATCCCAGTTCAACTGAATGGCTATAACAACCTCACCTCCGTTCTAGTGACAGTTCGTGTTGGGCTTGAGCTTCGGGCCTGGTGGGGAGATGACTTTCAAATCGGCTGGACTGACAATACTTGTGAAGCAACATCCTGTCGCACCAGTGCCATCTCTCGCCGTGCCAGACGAGAACTTTTTACTCAAGCATCGCGCAGAGGTGTCTGGCAGTGGACCCCAAACGGCGCCAAGAGGCTTGATGACGACTACGTTTGGTCCTCTTTCGAATAATACAAGGGCCTAATGAGATCTCTGTAGTTCAAATCGACGAGTTGCTAAAAGATCATTTTGCTGTTATTTTGCCTTGATTTCTTGGAGGGGTGGTATTGTACCTAATTTATGAGCGGTGCCTTTGGTATGGACGCAGCTAAACATCACTCATTCTTATACAGTCATCGGGATATGTAACTCTGGCCTGTAAGCTTCACCTAATATACAACGCACCAACATCAGTTCAATGATTTTGTTCCTATCCCTCTGTACCTATCCCAATATCCTGTATTAAACTTGTTGCTGATAGCTCATTCCCCAAGTGAAACAGGAATTTCGGGAAAGTCTCTCGAAACGCCTGTTCGTATGCAAAATGTGTATTACGTTCACAAGCTTCACGACATTACTAAATCCTACTTTTCCATCCAAGACCTTTACTATGCATCCTAGCCAATTTTGCTGCAACTAAGAATCCACATCCAACAGCAATGGAACTACCGGCAAATGCTTTGGCGCCGGTATACCCTGCAGGGCTTGCAATGATGGCACCTGCAATTGGTGGTCCTGTGAGGACGGCAAAGCTTACAATGGTGAAGACCATGCCCATACGAACACCTAACTTGCGCAAGTCCGTCGTAAGAAAAGATAAGGCGGCTGGAAAGAGACTCTGGATACCAGCTCCGACGATACCGTAAATGACGACCCAGGCGTATAGCCCAGTGGGACTTTCGATGGCCATGAAGCAGTACACTAGCAGGGAGGCAATGATGGACGTCGGTATGAATACGTTGACCGCACCGATACGATCAGCGATGAAATTAGGGGCGATGCGACCGATGATGCCGACGCCATTGAGTATGAGAAGCAAGTTGAGCGACTCTGGGTACGAGAGCGGCGGGTTCAATGCGTCGCGCGAGTACGCAGAAACATAGAAGAAGGCGAAATAAACGCCCCAGAAGTTCTAACCTTTGGTTAGCAGAGGCTAGGCATCTCAGGCGATAGAAGAATTTACAAAGAAGGCCCCAGCGGCGTAGAATGTGTACTCCAGCTCCTTGAACGCTTGCCACTCCACGACGGGACCGGCTTTGCGCGGGCGGATTCTGGTGCGGACCCCGAGGTTGGCGGCGGCAACGACGGCCACCTGCACGAAGCCAATGGCACGAACGGTCCATGAGAAGCCGACGCTGGGCAGCAGCTGGCGGATCATGCTGGGAAAGACGAGGCCGCCGGTGGCGGAGCCGCAGGCGGCGATGCCGACGGCGAGGGCGCGGCGGCGGTGGAAGTAGGTGGACAGCACGGCGAGCGTGGGGCAGAATAGGCACCCGTGTGCGACGCCGATGCAGACGCCCTGCGCGAGCAGAAACTGCGTGTACGTGGCGCACTGCGCCGTGGCGAAGATGCCGATGGCCAGCAGCCCCGTGCCCGTCAGGAAGACGGCTCGGAAGTAGCCAGCGTCGGTGAGGCGCCCCGTAAAGGTGCCGACGAAGAAGAGCAGGAATACGTTGAGGGACCCGATCCAGGAGACTTGGCTGGGGGAGCGGTCGAGGAGCGTGGTGTAGTAGGCTTGGAAGCTGCCGAACGAGTTGGCCCAGCCCCTGTTTGTTTGTTGGTTTTCCATGTAAGCCGAGCCGCAGGGGGGTGGAAGAGGAGGAGCGGACGAGATGCCCATAGTGTGACACTTACCACGTGGTGAAGATGACCATGTGGCCGATGAAACCTGCAGAGAAACGAGTTGAGTCAGTTTCAGACGACTCTCGCGGACGGCGGCGCGCAAGGATGCGAAACTTACACTGCGTCCAGGCAACCCATCCACCATCCGGCGGCGGACCCGGGTCAACACTCGACTTGGACGTGATCCGGCTCAGCACTCTGCCGAAAACGCCACCGGGCGAGTCGACCTCGACGTCATCGTCGTTGTCGTGGCTGCTGTCCTCCTCAGCGTCGCCCCGGCTGCCCACGTTGCCCTCATCCTCCTCGGCATGAGCACGCGAGCCGACACGCAAGCACGCAGGCGCCGCCAGCGTATCATGTCCGCCCGCCCATCCCTCGCAGTCCTTTCCGGTGCGCGGTGCAGGGCATGCCGCGTCCGGGCCGGCGTCTAGGGCCTTTTCCAGATCGAGCTGGTCGCTCGCGGACGAGGACGCCGCCATTGTACATGTAGGTGTTCTTTGATGCGCGCTCGTGTATCGCGGCGGTTTATATATGGCGGTTGATTTTGATTCTTTTTTTTCGGCTCTCTCTTGGTTTGATCTGTTCCACTGGGCGCATTAGGCTGCGATTACACCGGAGGAAAGGGGGTGGGGGGGCGCACCGGTGCGCGGCGGCGATGTGCCGGGTCTCACTCCGTGGTAGCTGACCAGCCGGTCTCGGATGAGAGGCAAGATGGCATGCTCGCGTTGTCTGGCGTGATGTCTCGGCTACAATGTCAATACTCAGCTCTTTTGTCGTCAGTATGCCTCAGAATGGCTCATAATGGTGGCTGCAATAGCAAAGCAACAGGTCATCAAAAAGACTAGGCGCTTGTCCTCTGTCATGGCTGATGTATACCGATTCATGAGATGGGCGGGTCCGGCATTAGCGTCGGGGAACGACTTGGGAAGGCTTGCCTTTGCTCTGGCGTCCGACTTAATGACATGACACGACACAGCTGGATGAAAGGAAACTTGTGATGTCATTGCCACAAAGAGATGTAATTGTCTCTGTTTCCATGTCTTGGTCCCGCATCTCTCTGTACTGATACACTACTGCATGTCGGGGAATGATTCAGAGTGACCCTCTCTGTCTGCTTCCCACCGTCGCTTGGTCCGAAGCCGCGGGGTTGGATCTAGTGGGGGTCACTAGAGACGTTTTGGACCACATATCTACAGCGACTTCGGTGACCTCCTCATCAGCTAGGTGCGTGCGGTCTTGTTCCAGTACTCGAACATTTAACTTTTATTCAAGACGAGGTACCATGTCATTAGCAATGGTGCCTATTTATGTAACATTTCACTACGATGAATGTCGTATGCTGATACATTGCAAGTAATATGAACCATGCGACCCGTAAGAAAAGAACAAAAATGGTACTTTTCATCAAATTCCGAATTAAAAGCAGCGCACTCGCTTGTGCCCAGTCACCGCCGTGAATATGCCAAGGGTATATATAGTGACTCAGATCAACTGGTGGCGCTGGCTCAAAAATTACATGACAACCTAACGAGACGTATTAGCAGGTGTTTTGAAAACATGCTTCGAGCGTATCCTACACAATCACCATCGTTTTTACCCTGAGGGATGCCCATATCTTCAAACGTCGCTGGGCCTTTGCTGGGTTTGGGTGTTGCTGCAGGAGGCCGTTCAACCTTCGTCGGCACCGGCCGGGATCCTCCCGGCGGTGCCGTCCCTACTCTACTGTGCAACGGTACACCCGGTGCTGGGCTTGTAGCACGACCGTGGCGTGATGGTTCTGGAGTGCCGAGCCCTGTGGATGTTCTCGATTGCCTGGGATCTTGAGGTGGCAGAGATCCGTATCTGTCTGGTCTTCCGGTGCTACCAACAGCAGCCAGCGGAACGCGTGGGGCGTGTGTCTGCTGGCTCATGTGTTGCGGCGGGGGAGGGCCGTCGTGTAGAGGCCGTGAACTGGTGCGGAGGCCATAATCATACCCTGGCTGCGAACCAACAGGAGGAATTCCGCCGTACGATTGGCGAGGGGTCCTATGTTGCGGGTTGCCGGGAGGCGAGCTACCACTGGAGTAAGGCTGTGCTGTAGCAGGTCGCTGGTAATTCATGTCAGCGGGATGAGCGCCAGCAGGTGGTGGTCGGTAGCCACCCGGGCCGTGTACGGGCAGTCCGCGGCCAACGTTGGCTGGCGCACTAGGGTAGAGATTGCTACTGTGTGAGTTGGTGGGTGCAGAGCTACCGCTGGACGTGCGAATGCCGAAAGCACTGGTTGGGCGGTCCGCTTGAGGGCCGAGTCCTTGAGAAGGATGTATGTACTTTCCTGGAGGTTCGTCATCGGGATAAGGTGCAGTAGACTTGGGGCGGTTCACGTTGAGGGGTGCTGGCCGGTCGTCAACAGGATACGGAGCCGCAGAGTGCGGTCTATCAGGCTGCGAATCCAAGCGAAGGTTGAATGCAGGAGAGGTGTCGGGACCACCTACTACAGACGCTCGTGACGCATCTGGTAAGTCGGCATGCTCGGACACAATGGTGGGCTTGATGCCAGGGGATGGCATGGGGGAGACGCCGTTTGAGCGCCTGCCGGGGGGTTCGCTCTCGTTAAGAGTTGGTAAGTGCTGTTTTTGTGTTTGAGCAAAACGTTCCGGTCGCTTTCCCCGCATTGAACCATGTTGAGACTTGATCCTAGTGAGGGTTGTCGTTTCGTGATCCTTCTTTGACAGAGTCATATCCTGGTCAAGTGATTCCAATCTACCAACAGCATCGGTGTTACCGTGCTCGGCGGCGAGCTCATACCATTTTTTCGCCTCAGAGAGGCTCTTGTTGACGTGAATTCCAATCTCATGATAATATCCCATGGCAAACTCCCCGGTTGGTAGCTTGGACGCTGCCGCCTCTTGAGCGTATTTGTAGGCAAGCTCCTCGTTCTTTTTGAAAACTCCGTCGTAGCCAAAGAGGAACCAGCGGCTGACACCCAGCGCCGCCTCTGGAATGCCTTGCTTGGCAGCAAGACCGTAGTAATGCAACGAATAAGAAGGCTTGAATTCGCAGCCAAACTGACAGAGCTCGAAGGCCTGGCCCATTTTGAGCTGCGCTTTGGCAAATCCTTGGTATGCTGCCTTCTCGACGTACATCCTAGCGGTCTCCATGTTGGAGGGAAGCAGGCCTTCCGGAAGAGTAATATCGGGTAGGTCGCGTCCGATAAGCATGCCATAGACGTAGGCGCCCTGGGGAGCATCTTCGTCTGAGCTCTCAGCAGCAAGACGAATGCGCTCTAGTCCTCCAGAATAATCTTTGGACTCTCCATGTTGTCCTAGCAGGCTCATCATGCCCATTCTGTAGAGAGCGGCCGAGTCCTTGAGTCCCATTCCCTTGTAGTAGTGTTCCTTTGCTTTGGATATGTCGTTGGATTGCTCATACAGCATGCCGATGCGGTAGTCGGATCTAGCATGTCCAAGGCCGGAGGCGCGGGTGTAGCCATTGTACGCTTCTCGCTTATCCACTCTGTTTCCGAATTTGCCAAATTCCAGCCACTTGGAGCGCATGTATAGTGCGTCGGGGTGCTCTTGGTCAGCCAAGTAGTTGATGACGTTGATGGCGTCGACGCGGAGCTCGTGCTCGGTGCGAGGAGTGGAGGGGCGAGGCACTCCAGCATTCTCACGGGCGGCGGCGTCGACGGATATCTCTACCCAATTGAGCACATCTCTGGCCCAGCTGATTTGCATGGCGACATTTTGCGAATGCAGGACATGCTTGCGCGAGTTCCAAAGAATTTCTTCTTTGGCGTCATCCCCAGGTGGTATATTGTCCCCAACGACCTTCGGAAAGGGGGAAAAGGACGGAGCGCCGTCCAAGGATATCGAGTCTAGGCAGTCGGAAAGCGAATCGTCTTTGTGGTAGGCGCTAGCGTACTGTTGGGCGGAATCGCTGGCTCTTTTGTTTTGTTGGTCCTGGGTAGTTACGGGGGCTGCATAGGTCGGCTGTGCGTATGTCGAAGGCTCGTCAGTGTAGTGCGAGGCATCATCGCTCTTGCGTCGCGCGGGAACATCTCCGGCTTCTAGCTCCATTCGCTGGATATCGTCTTGCATGGCTTGCGGCACCTGAGGAGTGACCCTGCACGAGAGACGAGGATATTAGCGCAACGCTGTTTATCGGGTGCAGCGGTGCGGGGGAGTATATCAAGAGGGGTAGATATTTAGCATACCTTTGAGGAGAGGGTGCCACGACTTCTGGCATGTAGTAGTCGTCGAAACCGCTGGGGACGAAGGTCGCACCAAGTTTGGGGGGCATCTCGGCGGCAGGATTGTTGGTGTCAACTATTTTTTTTTTCGGAGAGAATGGGTGAGTGAGTGACTGAGTGACTGAGTGAGTAGGTGAGTAGGTGAGCGGTCAGCATGCAAGCAATGAAGAAAACGGCAACAAAAAGAAGAAAAAAGGAGCGATGCAAGGTAGAGCCTCCCAGTCGGCTGTGCTTAAAGGCTCAGCGGCAGCCCGATCTGCGTTGTGATAAGCTTTGCGAGCCGTAAGAAGAGAAGTCGCAGAAGCGATAGCAGTTGCAGCAACAGCAACAGCAAGCAGACGGGCAGCGAGGATCTCGAAGCCGTTCGTTTCGCAACGTTGGGCAATGTTCAGGGAGGGGAAGCAAGCAGGCTAGCTATTGCGCCGTTGTGCAGCCAAAATGCGGGCAGCTAAGCCGGAGGGTGTCGATGGTGGGTGGGCGGTGTTGAGTCTTGTAGAGGATGTATTCGTGGGGCAGGATTGTTAGCTCCGCGTGTCGGCGGAGCAGGCAAATGACGGTAATTAGAAATGACGTTTTGTCGCTTTGTGCCCTTTTCTTTGGTGGGAGGGTTCCTCGAAAGGGTCTTCTTCTTTGATTTTTTCTTCTTTCTTGTTCCTCCTGGCCTCGATTGTTCTGCCACCCAACTTCCCGAACGGCGAGATTTTCGACAGGATATAAATGTGATCGAGCCACATTGGTGGTTCGGCCACACCCTACGGCGACATCTTATCATCACGCCAATCCGTCTATTTTTAGGGGCTCAAGTCCCCTCGCTCGCCGCCGTGGTGGTGGGTGGGGAGAGCGCCGTGCCTTGCCTCGTGTTGCTGTGTTGCCGCCACACACAGCCACTGCATTGTAACCTTCAATTGGGCTCCTCTTTGACTGTCGCAATGCAATGCAGCCAGTATCGGGATGAGCTTTGATGCCTGTATGGTTTGTTCCATCGCATATTACCTCCAGGTAGAAGGGGCCTTGATCTGCTTCGCACCTGCTGAAAAGCCAGGTAGGTAGGAAGCATGTTGAGAAAATGCAGAGCAAGGCATGTACACCACCAGCCCAGTCCATGTAATGCACGCCGCAAATTCCATTGAGGAAAAGTGAGGGAATTGGCAGACAGGGCAAGTACTCACTCATTAACTTGGCCGGCTGGTAGATGGGATCAGCCACGGTCTGTATCGTGTATGCCATCCTCAGCCAACCGCACGTCGTCGTCCTCGTCGTTGTCGTCGTGTCGTCGCCACCGGGCCGCTACAGCACAGGACACTTCGTGTCTACCTCCCTAGGTAGATACTAGTTTCTAAGATATCACGTAAGTAGCGAGGTGCGTTGGCTATTGGCTACCAAGTATGTAAGTGGCTTTGTGCCTCCTAATAAGTAGCAGTAGTCAAGTAACCGGGTAGGTTTCGTGTAACTGTCGACCAGGATTTCGCAACGCCGCGATGCGCAACAAAATAAGTATGTAGTTATGATTCTAGAGCTCAGGCAACGAGGATCTACAGGGTTTTTATCGCCACCTGGGCCAACTCTGGTCCCCTGCTGCCAAAGCACCCATCTCTCCCGTTTGTAGTTCCCAGCCTTTCCAAGTAGTTATGACAGCCATGTGCTGTTTTCGGAGCTTACCCAACCGAAGCTGCCTTGTTGGACGAGTTGGACCCTGATGCCCAGCAATTCTACTAACCCGTAGGTACGGTAGCAAGACCGGATACACCTCGTTGCTAGTTACGCCCGTTGCAGTGGGTGGCTGGCTGTCTACGGAGGGAGTACTCTGTACCGCTTCATTTCCGAAAACGGAATGGGCCCACTGCAGGAACCCCAAACTACCTGTTTGTCTCACCACGGTTGCAAATACTGAGTGACGTTCATGATAACAATTACCGCTTCCGTTGTGTCCTATTCTCCATCGTTTCTCGTCTGTTCTCATCTTTTTTTTTAATCTCTCATCTGATGTATATCGGATATCAGAGCTTTAGGTGGTTCTCTTTGTGCTGAGAATCTGAGGATAGCTCTTCATGTTCACCTGTCACCAAACCCCCAACGGCCCGGCTGCTCCCTCGCCAGGTCAGCCAAGAATGCCTCGCTTTCCGCCAATCCGCCTAAAGCTGGGACGTGGCGCCCAGACGAGGCTGACAGCTGGGCGATGATGTCGAGTTTTTCTTTTTCTGTCACTTTCGACCCCCTCTCCAGCATCATTTATCGGTAAATTTCTGTTTTGCTGCATACAACTCGCATGCCGGTAAGAGCTACATTAATCATGTTCGCACCCCCCTATAGCACGGCGCAAGTGAAACCAGCGCCGCCGTCACCAATTCAAAGCAAATAATCACCACATGCAGTAGTTTTGTGTACCATGTTGTAAAGGGTAAGAGGTAGCTCAACCCTGGGCCTGACAATTTAAAGAAACTAGATACAGCCTATTTAATCTCCTATCTTTCTGCTACTATTAGTGGTCCGTTCTTTTTTTTTTCCAGTAGTTACCTGCCTTGCTCGGTAGAATACACTCGATTTCGGCGACGTTTTCACCAAGACGAGTTGGGGTTTTCTTACAATCCTTGATATATCTTCCGTTGTAGACTTTGCGACCCGATTTTCTATTACCAATGAACGCATACTAAGTCGTACCCTGGCCTCTCTGCTTGATAGTATCAGTAGATGCCTTTCGCCCCGTCGCAACCATTGATCATTGGTGCACTCATTTGCCCCCCGATATATAGAGGAGTGCATTGGCGTCGCGACTGCCGTATCCGCCAGCGGTCATTATCACAAGGGAAAAAAAAATGGTTGAGCCACAGCCAGATGCTGTTGATCTCAAAATATCAGCGCTTTTTTTTTTCGGGACGGGTGTAATGCCGCCGGAGTTGTTTCCATGGAACTTAGTGCATGAGATAAAAGTACTTTGAGTCATCTGGGGTCCCGGGTAGGTCGTTATAGCTTACATAATGCAGAGATCCAGCGTCGCGTCACCTGCTGTCAGCCTGGCATCCATCCGCCTAAGCTACCAGCAAAGAGAAAGTGCTATTGAATCCAGAGCCGCGCATCACGCCAAGAAGCATTTGAATCCATCGACACCCGCCTATTTCCTCGGCCACCCATCAATTGCCCCGTCAAACAGAAACACACAACACTCCAAATAACCATGGCGGAACGAGCCCTCACCCAGCTGCTGGGCCAGCTCCGGCACTCGCCGTCGATGAGCTACGACGAGGCAAACAAGCTCCTCTCCAAGGCCAAGCTCGCCCTCCTGCGCCTGCATGCGCTCACGCCGTCGCCTTCCATCTCACCAGAGCTCCTCGCCGTTGCCCGCGAGACGTACGAGCAGGGCGCGCTCTTCGCCATCCGCGCCCGCAACCCTGAAGCCTTCACCCGCTACGTCCAGCAGCTGCAGCCCTTTTACGAGCTACCCTCGGCGCGCCTGCCACCCAACCTGCCCGAGCGCAACAAAGTCACCGGTCTCAGCCTGTTGCTGCTCCTCACACAGGGCCGATACGCCGAGTTTCACTCGGAGCTCGAAAGCCTCGCCAACAGGGACGGCGGCGGCACCGCCGGCGACGTTGAGGGCGACCGCTACCTGGGCTACCCGATTCGGCTGGAGCGCTGGCTGATGGAGGGCAGCTACGACCGCGTGTGGAAGGCCATGAAGAGCAGCGAGGTTCCCTGCGATGAGTACAGCGTCTTCTCAGAGGTATGTGCCGCCTTGGGCTTGCAGTCTCCGTAGTCCCTGTTGAGTCGCCTGCTTGGTATGCACGGACACTAACCGCCGCTTCCAGATTCTAAAAAACCAGATCCGCTCCGAGATTGCGAGCAGCAGCGAGCGTGCGTACCCCAGCCTGCCGATAAGCTCGACCAAGTCGCTTCTCTTTCTGGACTCGGAAGGCGAGGTCATCCAGTTCGCCCAACATCGCGGCTGGATCGTCCGTGATGGCCACATCTACTTCCCCGACGAGGCTGCCGAAGCTGGCGAAGAATCTGCACAGAGCAAGGAAATGAGCCAAATGGTCATCGAAAACACTCTGGGGTATGCTAGGGAACTAGAGACTATAGTTTAATGTTGGACCGATGGCATAGCATTCATACGACCCTAATGTACTACTATACACCACAAACGTCACTTCTGTGCACATCGCGGAGTGGCCTCATCTTCGTATAATCATGTCAACTTTCTTTGTGCCTTTACCATCTGGGCAAGACTGTTGGGGCTTTTTTTTTTTTCATTTCTTGCTTCTTTTGGACCTGTAGCGTCCGCCAACTCGGAGCACAGGTTCCGCCCAGTCCATCCGTCCTTTTGCGTCGTAACTAAATTAAAAAAATTTTTGAATTGGACCCCAAAGTAGGCCCCATCATCTATATATCTATGCAAATAGCCGCAAACCGCTTCCATGCTTGCCAATTTCACAAACCTCACAGACCTTGCACAAAGTACCCTTGTACTTGGAATGGTATTTGGATCCGTCAAAAGCGCATTCCTCGTACGACGTCCCACTATAGATTGGAGTGAAGCTCGCGGCGCAAATCTCGAACTCTGCAAATTGATCAAATTCAATATCAACAGCATCGTTGGGGTTGCGCTCGCATGCCGCCTTAGCCTTCTTTGCCTGCCTTTGGTTAGCATCATTATCATCGCATGATGCATAGAACATCACATACTGTTTCCACAATCTTGCTGGCGCCGCCATTCGCAATGATACGGTTGGCAAAACTCAAGGCGCTATTGTAGTTTTTGTTCTTGCTTGATAGCTGCATGGCGCTGAGTAAAGCGAGTTGCCTATGAGGAATCTCGATTTTTGGTATTGTAAAGTAGGCCGAAAGCTCAAGGCTTCGCTTAAGCTTTTCGGAATCATTTGCTGCAGCATCTGCTGATTGTCTTCTTGCCAGCTCAATGCTCATGGCAACGGTATACTCACTGGCCGAAGTGATGAGCTTCTTAGCCTCGGTAACCTCGCCTTCGCTGGTCACCGCGTTGATGAGAATCGTATGCAAGATACTCTTGAAGATCCTGACGCCATTCTCCAAATTATTGGTCTTCATAGAATCATATCCACGCTGCAGCTCATTAGCAGCGAGATATTCTAGATCTCGAGGAACAATGGGAAGCACCTGGCGGAGATCGCTCTCATCCACGGTACGGCGTACGTAGTTGATAAGGGGAGGGAGACTAGCAGATGCGGGCAGGAAAGTCCGCGATGCTTTGTAGACTTCCAGGAAGCGAGGCTTCAGCGCCGCAAAGCTAACCGCACCAACTTGACGGTTCAATAGCTGCATGGCCGTCTCAAAGGAACCACCGGCAATGTGGTCCACCGCAAGGGGAGAGTTGCGAGCCCACAAATCAGCCTCGCTGCTACCAGCACCTCCAGCATCGGCAGTATCCACGGTCACGAAGTCATTGTCCGCCTCGGGTAGGTCTTCATCGCCCATATCCCAGCCAGCAGCATCTTCATCATCGTCTTCGGCAATGGCTGCTCCGTGGGTCGATGCACCGACATCTTCCATAGCGTCATCGAAACCGACAGCATCAGTATTGTCTTCGAGGGAAAGGCCATCAACTTGTCCAAGAAGAGCCTTTTCAAAGAATGACTGAGATGTAGCCTTTGTA
Source organism: Cordyceps javanica (assembly GCF_051103115.1). Lineage (NCBI taxonomy): Eukaryota > Fungi > Ascomycota > Sordariomycetes > Hypocreales > Cordycipitaceae > Cordyceps > Cordyceps javanica. Next base: position 2,206,630 of record NC_139299.1, read on the forward strand.
GGCCAATTTTGCTTGAAGGTGGGCACGACAGGTTTGGGGGGGACGAAAGGTTTACCCAGACTAGGCAGGGTGAGCTGGTCTTCCGTAATTCCAGTTGCTTCCAAGATGGCCTGGCATTCATCATCTAGGCCATACGACTTGGCGGTCATATATGCGAGGGGGTCTATGCGCACAAGTTAGTAATAACACAAAGACACTCGCAATAATCACACATACAAAGATCAATCTCCTTGAACATCTGAATACGGTCCTCAACTTCTCCCAGATATAGAGCGTTGTGAAATCGAGCGGTGAAGTCACCGCGATGCTCGGCAATCTTAGCCATGCGGGCAAGCTTCGAGTAATCACCAGTAGCTAAATAAAGGAAGGAAAGTTTGTCGAACTGCTTCAGTTTTTGGTAACACATTTCAACAATCTGGTGATTGCCGTGAGACAGAGCCTCGATGCTGAGTCTGTTCCAGAATTTAGGCTTGTCAAGTTCCTTAGCCATTTCTACCGCAACATCCAAGTTGCCGCATTCTATGGCAAGGTCAAACCTGGTGGTGGGATCCTGGACAAACTGAAGAGCGATATCGGGATAGCCTTTCTTCTGTAAGTATGAGATGATGGACTGGCCGACAAGGCTGGAATTGCGTATGATATGAAGCATTTCTTCATAATTGCGCTTCACGAGAGCGAGCTTGAATCGGTATTCAGTGGGGTCGATTTGGAGGATGCGTGGCTTTGCGGACCTATCCAGGCAGTAAACATTACGTCCCCTGACTCGGACAAGGTATACAGTCTGATCTAGCGTTCTGACAATGCCGTTATCACCATTGAGTAGGGTGTACTTCACGTGGTTTAGTGTGGAGTACAAGAGGACACCGGCGTCGTCCCAAGTGGCACTCTTGATTCTAATTGTCTCGTGCAGTGTGCTCACTTGCTCAAGAGTCTTAGTGACAATGGTGACATTGTGTTTGCTGAGAAGCGCCGCGTATAGACCATCATTAGACCATACCACATACTTAACACCATTGACTGCAAGCTCAGCTGCGCTTTTCTTTTGTTGGATGTCGTAAAGATGGACAGTGGTGGCAGTAATAATGAGCAAATTGCCTGTCCCACCAAAGTAAATATCAGTGGTACCAAGTGGTGCCTTGAAAGAGCGTGTTGTATTGTTTGAGAGGTCTTTGATATCGATATTCTGAGTAGAGAGGTTGAGAACCGCGAATCTGTTCCGGGCCACAAAAATGGCCGAGTTGCCGGAACCCCGTTTGGATTCAGTGGGCTCGATGTTACCACTACCCTCTTTAGGAAGATTGACGAGCTCATAAGAGCCTTCATCAGCAGGAGTCGTAACAAGAACAGATCTCTCAGCTGGATTGTATGACAGAGTTCGAGGCGCAACCCACGCGCTGCCTAGCTTCTTTAACGAGAGGAGAGTCGGGCTCTCAACGTTCTTTTGGAAATCGTAGGATTTGACGAGTTTCTCCTTGCTAAGGAAAAATAGTGTGTTCTGATGAACAGCAGATGCAGGTCGCTCACGCTCCAATTTGAAGACCATGACACCGTTGTCATGACCAGCGGCGAACAAGTTGATTTCCGGATGTGCGGCAATAACCCAGAATCTGTCATTTTCGCGTTTGAACGTCTGAACTGCCGTTCTCTTGTTGAGGTCCCAAACCCGGATCGTCTTGTCACCACCAGTCGAGAGAATCAAATCCTGATGAGGGTGAAAAAGGCACCCTTCCGCGTTCTGGAAATGTCCTCGGCATGTATCTACTTCCCATGCCTTAGTTTCGCTCATGCGCCAAAGCTTCACCAGGCGATCATCACCAGCAGAAACAATCAAGGGCATGTGTGGATGAAAAGCAACCCAGTTGACGCCACGGTCGTGTCCTTCCAAAACAAATTTGACAACGGCATCGGTATTCCCAAACATGTCAGTTTGATTTTGATTGGAGCGAGCAACCTGGTCCTCGAAACTCATGGACGTGGGAGCGGAATGTTTCTTTCGAAGTCCGGAAATGTCCCAAACACGGACAGTTTGATCGAGCGAAGCGGATACCACGAGGTCCTCTTTCGGATGAAATTGAGCACACATGGTGTAGTGATTGTGTCCAGTCATGGTGCAAACTATAATAAGGGTCAGTTTAAATTGCAGTGTTTAACGATTTGAGCATGTCGTACTCAGCGAGCGGTTCTGCCAATTCCATATCCGAATTGTCTGGTCATCCGAGGAAGAGATAATCCAAGGAAGCTCGTGGTGGAAGAAGACGGTACGAACATAATCCAGGTGGCCATTGAGTGTGAAGAGGCATCGTCTTGTTTGGTACGACCACACCTTGATCTTGTAATCGTCACCGCCAGAGACAAATAGAGGCTGAGTCCTATGGAAATCAACGCCACGGACAGGACCATCATGCTCTTCGAATCTATCAATCAGAGTGCCCATCCGATAGTCCCAAAGCTGAATCGTGGACGAATGGAGGGTGACGAGGATCCATGGTCTACGTTGGCGCTATTAGCGGCGTCCGAATCAGCCTTAGCACAAACGAACATACCTCTTGGGATGGAAGGCAAGACCTTTCGCCCGAGAAGACTTTGATTCGAACTAAAGCATCGTCAGTGCAAGGTGACAAGATCGCTGCAGCTGGGAGTTTGCACACCTTCGTTAACATGTTAGGGGAAGACGACATTGCAGCGGGGGAGTTGAAGCAACAGCTTCGTGCACAGGCAAAAAGTGAGTGACGCCGGCCAAGGCTTCAACATATAAAAGTATTTAATCAGCTCGCCCAACGATGATTGCAATTGCAGACTAGCCAACCACTCGGCGTCGAGGAGTCTTGTAGTGGTTGTGTGTTGACATACGGATACGCCTCCTCAGCCAAACGATTGAGCTTCGTGTCCATCTTCAATTGTGGGCTTGCTGGCCGAATTGCCCCGCAACAATGTTCCGCCGACCAGCAGCTTACACCGCCTAGCCCCTTGAAGCACCCCACCAAGCTGTTCTGCCACAGTGTTCGACAGATAGCATCTACGCGCTAACCCTTTTTGGGGGAGCTTTCTTGCGACGGTGTCAAGAGCACAGGCACATAACGTCAGGCGCATGTACGGAGTGCGGCAGTTACTGGCAATATCTGAGGGTTGGAGTCCCAATCTTGTTACTGTGGTAAGCAGCCGAAACTCGAGCAGCCGAAACTCGAGCAGCCGAAACTCGAGCAGCCGAAACTCGAGCAGCCGAAACTCGAGCAGCCGAAACTCGAGCAGCCGAAACTCGAGCAGCCGAATCCGAGCAGCCGGCCATTCGAGCTTCTAGAATCGCCGTATACGCACACGGTCATACAAAATGGTCTGCTCCCTCAGCAGTCTGCTAGTTGCAATATTGGTCGGATGGCAAGTGTCTGCTTCACCATCTGTCAACGTTCGCATGCAAGCAGCGTTTACTGGGGGGCCGTTTCTACTTGAGCTTCTGTACGTCAATCCACTTCATCCTCTCCAAAAGACAACTGCTAACAGATGGGCCAGCGAAACCGCAACCGCCGAGAATTCCTCGGCTTACTTTCCTCTGCTTGACCAGATCGCTGGTGGGCGATTCTCCAAATTATCCACCGATGCCGCGCTTTATGAGGAATTTATCAAATTTGTCCGAGATGATGGCCATATTAGCAGTCCAGAGGCATTGTCTACCTTCAAGCTTGCTCTCTCGCTGCACTCTTCCAGTCCAAGAGTAGAAGCACACTATCAATACTATGATACAGCTGTCGCGCTGGCGGATATAGACCCTACGTGTGAAGCATGGGTTCTGTCGGACGGGAACCAATACTGCACACCGCTGTTAGATACTGCTGTGAGGACTGGACTGTTTGATGCGTATGACCGCCATTTTCTGCCTGCATCGTTTGATTTGCTAATAATCTCTCCAGGGAACTATCTGTCCTACCATTTGATCGTTCCATAGGTGTTGGGAAGGATACAGTGCTATATGCAGATCCAACATCCCCCAACTTCGGGAATTTTCATACATCGCTGGCGCGAGCTGCTAAAGCAGGCGAACTAAACTATCGTTTACGATACCGTCGCCCAACAAACGCTGAAAATAAGCCGCTGCCGGTTAGCGGATTTGGAGTCGAACTCGCTCTCAAAAGAACGGATTATATCGTCATTGATGACAGGATCTCGCAAAATGATGCCGGCAGTCAAAAGCTCCTAAATACTGAGGCTATATTTGAGGAGCAGGAGTTGACTGACCTTCGCCCACTTTCAACTTTGGAGTTAGAAAACCTTGGCATGAAAACTGCATCCTTCGTTCAAAGTAGCAAGACCCCTTTTGAGACTCTTGTTAAGCTTATGCAGGATTTCCCAAAGTTTTCCGCTTCGATCTCTGCGCACAATGTGTCCGTTGGCTTTTCCGAAGAATACAAGCGAGGACACATTCAGCGCGTCCCGAGAGGCATCAACGCATTGTGGCTAAACGGTTTGCAATTGATTGAACGCCAGATCGAGCCGTTCACTCTGGTTGATATGCTTCGTCGTGAGCGGAAGCTCATTGATGCGGTTCGTAGCCTGGGTTTCAGTGGAGCTGATGCGGTAGCACTGCTCGGACACAAAAATGTCGCTGCATCTAAGTCAGATGCCGGGGAGATAATACGATATGACTGGACTGACGGGCTAGAAGATAGCCACGCTATCATTTGGCTAAATGACCTAGAAAAGGATACCCGCTACGCTCACTATCCAGGCCAGTTAACTTCTGTAAGTCTCGCTTGTAACTATTGCTATTCTGCCTCGGCTAATTCTTTGCAGCTGCTCCAACGCACGTTTCCAGGACAAATACCTCCTATTGCGAAGAATATCTTTAATGTAGTTGCCGCCCTTGACTTCTCGAATGAGGATGATTTGGTCATGGTAAGCCAGTTTATGGTGCTCATAGAACGTGGTATCCCGATACGCTTTGGTGTTGTGCCCGTTACACCAAACCTGGAAGCATTGAATCAGGCAAAGATAGTGTCTCATTTGATGGATACATATGGCTTGGATACACTTCGAAGTTATGTTGACGGCCTCGGAGAGCCACCTATCCTAGCATTGACTGAAACCAGTTTTGTTCAAGCCATTGAAGGTCTAGTGCCAACCACTGGTGCAGAGGCTAAGGAACTTTCCAGAATTTTGGAAAGCAAAGAGTACGAGACAGCAATGGACATGGCGCGCCGTTGGATATCTAGACTCAAGGCGACAGACAAAACTGAACCAGTGTTCTTTGTTAATGGAGCCCCAACGCCTCGTGTTGCAGACTGGCTGCAAAGCATGAGCATGCAAGTCTCTGAAGATCTCCAGACAGTTCAGAGGGGTGTGTATCATGGTTCTATCGACGACAACGTCTGGGTTCCCGAAATCTTCCTGGAAGGCGCATTGAATCGTCGCAATGAGTATCTTTCCGTGAGTGATGCTCATCCCCTTCGCATTCTAGATGTCGCCAAGTTACACGAAGACCACAAAGACCTCTTCAGTATTATTCCGTGGCAAAGCTGTGACCCAGCAGTAGGAAAAGAATCATGGGCCATTGTTACAGTTGTTGCTGATGCGACTACCTCGCGTGGCGTGGAGCTTATCATGTCGGCACTAGAGTTCAAGCAGAACAATCCAGGCGTGCAAATCGACCTCATCCATAACCCCGCTACTGCAGAAGGGGCTTCTGAAGTCAACGAAGCTCTCAAGGCTGAATCTGGTCGTTTCAGTTTCGGAGCAAGTGATGATATTGAGGGAATAGTGCGAGAGGCGGCGACTCGTCCTTCAGCTGACGCCTACGCCGCTGCACTGAAGCGATTCCTCTCGTATGCAAAGATACAGCCTGGCACCAGAAACGTACTGCTAAATGGGCGTTTGATCGGTCCAATCGCCCCAGAAGATAACTTTGTTGAAGATGATTTCACACAGCTCCTGGCACTTGAGCGAAAAAGCCGACTTCTTCCCGTTTTTGAGGCTCTAGATGATCTTGGACTGAGTGACAGGGTTTCTGACCCCATCTCTAGTGCTAAATTGACGTCTATCACTGCTCTATCAACCATATCCGATCTACCAGAAGGCATTTTTGAATCATCTTCGTCCATTCGCTCGTTGATCTATAGAAATTGGGACGCAAAGCACACGACAATTGAAGTCGGCGACGCAGCAAGCGCAAGTATTCATCTCATTGTCCTGCTCAATCCGTTGAGCGAGCAAGCTCAGCGATGGGCACCACTTCTGAAAGTCCTATCTGAGCTTGATGGCGTGTACCTGAAGTTGTTCCTAAACCCGAAGGAAAAGCTTGAGGAACTTCCAATAAAGCGGTTCTTTCGTTACGTATTGGAATCTAAGCCTTCGTTTAACGAAGATGGCGCTATCAGAGGTGGGCAGGCTGTCTTCAGTGGAATTCCCTCGGAAGCTCTTCTTACACTCGGAATGGATGTGCCACCCGCTTGGCTCGTGGCAGCTAAAGAGTCCGTCCACGACCTGGACAATATCAAGATGTCTTCTATAAACTCCAAAGTTGACGCAACATATGAGCTGGAGCATATCCTCATTCAAGGCCACTCTAGAGAAGGAAAATCTGCCCCACCTCGCGGTGTCCAGCTTGTCTTGGGAACTGAGAAGGAGCCGCACTTGACAGATACAATTGTCATGGCGAACCTCGGTTTCTTCCAATTCCAAGCTAATCCAGGTGTCTATGACATCCATCTGAAAGAAGGGCGAAGTGCAGACATCTTTGAGATTAAGAGTGTAGGCGCAAAAGGTTGGACGGCTGTTCAGGGTGATGAGGGCACATCTCTGGCTGTACTTGACTTTCAAGGAACAACCCTCTATCCTCGACTATCCCGTAAGCCAGGCATGGAAGAGGTTGATGTGCTTGAGGAAGGCGATGCGGCAGTCGATAGCCTTGTCTCGAAAGGTCTGAAGCTGGCAGAGGGCTTCTTGGGCAACACTTTGGGTAAAAAGTCTGCCTCTGATCTTGAACACGCGGAAATCAATATTTTCTCCGTCGCCAGTGGTCACTTGTATGAGCGAATGCTCAATATAATGATGGTATCTGTCATGCGCCACACGAAACATACTGTCAAATTCTGGTTTATCGAGCAGTTTCTGTCCCCTTCTTTCAAAGAGTTTATTCCTCATCTTGCTAAGGAGTATGGTTTTAAGTACGAAATGGTGACATACAAATGGCCTCACTGGCTTCGACATCAAAAAGAGAAGCAGAGAGAAATTTGGGGTTACAAGATTCTGTTTTTGGATGTTCTTTTTCCCCTTTCTGTTGACAAAGTTATATTCGTGGATGCAGATCAGATTGTCCGGACAGATATGATGGACCTGGTCAGACTTGACTTGGAAGGGGCTCCGTATGGCTTTACCCCAATGTGCGACTCTCGTACAGAGATGGAAGGATTCCGCTTTTGGAAACAGGGGTACTGGGCAAATTACCTCCGTGGACGCCCTTACCACATTTCTGCCTTATACGTGGTTGACCTGCGCCGCTTCCGCGAGATAGCCGCTGGGGACCGCCTTCGACAGCAGTATCAAGCCCTCTCTGCCGATCCAAACAGCCTAGCGAACTTGGATCAAGACTTGCCCAACCACATGCAGTTCCAGCTCCCTATTCACAGCCTTCCCCAGGAGTGGCTATGGTGTGAGACATGGTGCAGCGACGAGAGCCAGAGCAAGGCGCGAACCATTGATCTTTGCAACAACCCCGAGACGAAGGAGCCCAAGCTCGATCGCGCTCGCCGACAAGTCCCCGAATGGACCGACTATGATGACGAGATTGCAGCATTGGCTAAGCGTGTCAAGACCGCGGAGAAAGCAGAGAGGAACGAGGCGCAGGCAAAGCCGGCAAGGAACACTAAAAGCCGGAAGTTCGAAGAGCCTGTCCGCCATACCAAAGATGAGCTTTGAAATTGTATCGCGGCTATAGTTTATTTAACTCGTTATGATTTTTAGAGGCCACCCTTTTTCACCTGTGGCTGCGTTGTATAGATTGCTTTTGTTATATTGCCACTGAGATCACTGTACTGAATAGGAAGATGTTTTGCACTATTACCAGTACTTACTTACTGGCTTTGCATATATGTAATGAGTAAGGTGCGTCGCCTCTTTTGTATTTTGTGGGGTTTTTTGAATTTGCTCTTGGGTAATGTTAATAATCAACTACCTATAACAGTCAGGAACAGTACAGCGGGGCCCGTTATGTAATTAAGGACGAATCGCTCACTGTAGCACTGTAGAGCAGCGGCCTGGCGTCATCGGTCGTCTACTTCCATGACCCAGGACAGCGAGAGACCAAGACAATCGTCCGATGAGAGGCTCAACTAAAAATCAGAACGACACATGATTTTCGGAAACGTTGAAGCCGAAACCATTTTCCAGAAAGTACTTTCTACCCCATATCCAGGTATACCACCGCCGATGAAGCCTCAGGTCGGCGTTTGCTAACAAGAGCTTTTGGGAAAAAGCCACATAATGCACATTAGCGCAAAAGACCAGGGTTGCAGGGCTTAAGTGGAAAAAGAACTGTCACACGGGTTATTTTCATCACGTCGCAGATATGACTATCAACTTGGTCTGGGCAAGTCAATGGCTTCTGAACTCCCGAAATGAGCGTCGCAAAACGCTGAGAAAATAGGTATAAAGTCAAAATCCTAACAGCGCCGAACTGTGAAAACAAGGAACAAAAAAATAAGCGCGTCGTGTATATGATATCGTATGCTGGGTAATAAGTTCATCTAAATCAAGACAGTAGTTTTGAAAGCAATAATACCAAGACACAGACTGTCACCAATTTGGTGGAGCCATTGCTCAAATTCAAGGTAAGCTAGTCTCTCGCTCTTCCTGAATTGAAGCCATCGCAGTACCGGCACTAGCAGCGCGACTTGCCGGCTGGTTGCCACTAGTGGGAGACATGGCATCTGCAGGTGTGGCAGTATCACTCGGAGCTAATCTCTTTGCTTGGTGGTCAGACGAGCTCACGCCTGCAGATACCTCCTTGTGCAGCGGTGATGAGTGTATTGGTGAGACAGATTTTCTGCTTTGGGTCTCGCCATTGCGCACCGAGTTGCGCGGGGAAACACGTCCCATCTAAAACGACCCTCGTTAGTTTTGCCACTGGTGTCGGAGTTCGTTGAGGCTTACTTGTTTGGCCCAGCGCAGGCCACAGCTGTTGCAAAGATCTCGTTGGCCACTTGGTCCTCTGCGCCATTCCGGCGTATTGCGAGTATGGCAGTTGGCGCAGTCGCGAATCACGTTGCCAACTCCCTTGCGCCTTTTTCTCTTTTTCTTGCTAGACAATAAGCCCCCGAGTTCTTCGGCTAGTATTCGATTTACTTTCTCCATTTGACGCAGTTCAAACTGCCAGCTGGAGCATTTTGTTGTCCTCAGTTCATCAAATATGTTATCGTCAGATGCAAGTGCCTCATCCTGGTTGCCTGGAGCTAAGCCGCCGCCTCCAGGCTGAGATATTTGACCATGCACCGATCTACTGGTAGTAGAACCCGCTGTTGAATTGGCCGGTGCCAAAGCTCTCGATGATGCTTTCAAAAGCTTTGTTTGGGCAAGTAAGAAAGACGGCTTTTGCCCCTCAGTAGCATCTCCAGGATATAGCGTGGTCTGAGCTTGGAGGCCTTGGCCTCGCCTATTTAAGACCTCGTGCTTACAGGTCACGATCTTGCCGCGTCGCGCCTTCTCTAAAGCGCGGCCAAATTCAGGCCTTGAATCTTTGCGCATCAACTCCTGAATGCTGGTGACGACAAGCGATTCCGGCTGTAAGTCGAGGAGGGATCGCACGTTTGATGATACGTAGAGAAAAGTGCCAGAGGTCGACAGCTTGGTCCACATCTCACTATCCCCGATGCCGCCATTGGACTCAATGTTTCGGCGACTGATGGAGAATACAGGTCGTTTTCTGCCAACAAGAATGATGCATTTGCGGCCTTTCCCTTGCTCAACATATAACGATCCATGACTCTCAAACCATGTGTATCCACTCTGCTTTCTTCGGATCCTAAAAACGATATTGACTTGATCTCCAGTCGTCGCGTCTTTCAGCTCTCGCGTAACAGGGACAATGTCGGAGGGGTGGCAAATAGATGAAAGCGTGTTACCAACTAACTCTGCGGCATCATATTCCAAGACGCGTTTGCATGCTGGGGAAAGATAGAGGAAGAGACCTTTGAGAGAAAGTACGTGGATAACATCGTCGCAGTTCTCCAAAAGCATCTTATCCCAGGACTGACGGTGCCAGTCTGATGCAATGCCCTTCGCATTAAACTGCTGCAAAATGGTTGATACATCATCAACCCCTAAAGTCTGACCATTGTCGGAGTCCCAGAATGCAGAAGAAGGCGGTGTCCATATATATTGGCCGATATCACTATGCTTATAATTGACGGCAACGCCACCGAATTCGGATCCAGCGATGGCATCTGGACACTCAACCAAGTCAATCTGGAAGCCGATAAAATAGCGGACTTCATCCGTATCCCATGGTATCGGGATCATAGTCAGTAGATTAAGGAACGGCTTGCCGCCTTTGCGGTAGTTGATGAGACTTTGTTGAACTTCTTGCCTCTCTTGTATCATCTTCTTCAAATTAAAAACAGCGCCGTTGTCAACGAATTCTCGCTTGGTCCCAGCCTCCACTTTTCCATCAGGTGCTTGGAGGAAGCGGCAATTCTGGCCAACAATATCGTGGCTGCTGTACCCAGTCAAGTTCTGAAAGTTATCGGAGACATATATAATTGGGCAGTCGTTCATAGTAACGTCGCACACAACGAATGCGCATGACATATCGACTGCTCCTAGATGGATTTTGGGGTTCTTCCTGGACGCAACGAGCCACAAAGCCTTGAGCATATCGAAGCCACTTTTGGAATAAATTGATCTCTCACGAAGCTCCTTTGAATTTGATGAAGCGTTCGGGGTTGTGGCGAGAGATGAAGCACTTGGTAGAGCGGCCCCTGTTGATGAAGGCTTCTCTTGGACGGGAGAAACAGCGGAGCTGGTTGATGATTCATGGCGAGGGATCTGTGGTATCACTTGATCAACAGTAGGAGCAGCAGCACAGAGCCTCGAATCATGGCTGTGGGTTGGGGTCGAGGCTGCTTCCAGCCGATTCAATTGAAGACGGGTTGAAACTGCATTGTCTTGTGGGTTCGTAAAAGCGTTGTATTGCGCGGCATTGTTGAACTGCATGGCATCATTCGACGGCATGGAAAGCTGCATCGTGGTTGGTGAAGTCTGCCCTCCCAGTACAGTATTAGAGCCCGGGTCAGCAGTGGGGAACATTGCTCCCATGTTAATATTGGCAAACTGAGCAGATACCAAGTTACCCATGGCATCGGGAGATAGACTCGGGAAATTATTGCCATCGGGCATCATGTTACCCATGCTGGAAGTATCTAGCATGGGGAAGCTGTTAAGCTGCTGTGGTGAAGGCTGGAATCCCATGAAACTGGCAGGCCCGGACACGGATGGCGGATTCATTGCTGTTTGGTCTGCCGCTAAGGACATGCGTCGGGCTTCCACCTGGTCCGACAACTGTCGAGGCCCAAATCCAAGAGACGCGCTCGCACGGCGCTGAAGCAAGGTCTGATTGCCTGTCATTTGGCCATCGAATGTATTCGTGTGTGGCATGGCCATGCTAGATGTTATTCGTTGCGGCTGTTGCTGTTGCTGTTGCAGGTGCTGGTGCTGCTGGTGCTGCTGGTGCTGCTGGTGCTGCTGGTGCTGCTGGTGCTGCCGATGCTGCTGATGCTGCTGATGCTGCTGATGCTGCTGATGCTGCTGATGCTGCTGATGCTGCTGATGTTGCTGATGTTGCTGATGTTGCTGATGTTGCTGCTCCGGGGAGACAACCTCGTTGGAAGGATAGTAACCTTCCATTTCGGCTGCATCTGGGCTATGATAACTCGTCTAAGCTCTGGATGGAATCGTTCTCGGGGATATGACAACTCGTAGCAGCCCAGTTCAGACAGGAAGCTGAAGGCGCACAGGGACGTGATGAATAGTGTTATCGCGCTCGCAGAATGTTCATGCGATAGACACGTATTGCGATGAAGCGTAAATGGTCGAACTCGAGTTTATGACGAAGGTACAGTCGACGGTGAAGGAGACGGCAGGCGAACGGATATACTGTGCGGCAACTAGCCGTGGTGGGATGCGCAGGTAGACCAGAGGTGTAGCAGCACCCCTCTTGAATATTTTCTCGGCGGGTAGGGCGGGTTTTCCGTCGCAGTCGCTGGGTCCCTGAGCCTTTGTGTGCACTGTGATGGAGGTGCACAGTGATGGAGACCGGTTGTTCGAATAACGCGCAGAGAGGACTGGTGGGCAAGGGTCGAAACGAAGCCACGGATTGAGAGTTGCAAAGACGCCGACCTAGTAACCTACTTACTATTAGTTAGAGCCACCAGAGTCTGGAGGTCCCATTAATAAATGATTACATATCGCACTCATCCACACATCGCACTAAGCTTACTCCAGAGGTTGGTACGTAGGTACGTACCGAGATACGTTGTTTCCGCGCTTCCGCCCACGGCCTCATCTAACTACTTACAAGTTTATTTGTACCTACCCATGTATCTAGGTAGGTTCCTACGGAGTACTTAGTTGCCCCAGCATTCTCTGCCTGTGCTCCAGGGACTTCGATGCTGGACGATGGCGTCTGTGGATGCTGCTGCGGATGCTGTTGTTGCGGCGGCTACTGTGCTGAATGCCAAGCTCTTCCCTGCCCCCACAGCAGAGCCTGTAGCCGGCCTGACGCCTATCATCCCATCGCTCCTGGAACCCCCGTAACTTCTCTTCTTCATCTTACACGCATCAATTGCGTCGAATGAAGACTTTTTTTTATTTATTCCCTAAAAAAAATTGAAACATCGTTGCAAAATGACTGGTAATCCTAAGTAGCTCTTCAAATGAAACAAAGCCTCGTTGCTATCAACCCAAGCGCTTGCCACTATCGACAATGGTTCATCTATCTTAATTTCATGTTCATCAAGTCCCAAATCAAGTTCTACTGTATCGGCAATTCTACAGCTTTGCATAGGATCCCAACACCGACGACTCAACTAAAGAAGCCCATAATTGTGCGCTGAGCGTCTTGGGAAAATTGATGCAACAGTGGCATGGGGTCAACGTTCGCGGCTGTGAGCATTATCTTAGTCGCGGTGGCGACTCTGGTGGCAGTTTGACCTCGCAACGTTTCGGCCTCAAGGGCCTGTGCGATGAAGACAAACAGTTTGGATGCTTGACTCATGACAGTCGGGTTGCCCCTGATATTTTTGTTAATACTCCTTGAAAATTCATCATCATCATGGGCCACTTACTGGTCGATCAGCTCTGCAAGGTAAGCATAGGCATATGGGGCAGCCTCCTCGTCGTTGACAATTGGTAGTGTCTCAATCCACTGCGGGATGACAGCCTGCACGTCACCAACACTGCTTGCATTGTAGTGCAGAATCTTGGCAATGGAGGCACAGGCGTTTTCCGTAGCATAGACATTATCGTCGTTTCGCGCGTCAGGAATCTGCGTAGCCTGGAACAGGATTGGCAGAGCACCCCCTAGGAATTGAGACCAGGCCGCACCACCACGGTGAGCAGCAACACCGACACCATAGGCAGCCGCTTGTCTCACAGCAGGCGAGGGGTTCCGGCATCCATCAATGAGGGGTTGTGAAATATAGTTAGCATATCTCATGCTATCGGGACCACAGTACTCAAGTACGTCGTCCATAATGCACAGGCCCCACTGGCGCTGAGTAGGGTCGTCGGAGGTTAAGAATCCTTCGTATGTGGGTAGAAGCTTTTCCCATATGGGAAGGAAAGCGGCACCGTGGTTCTTGAAAATAGAGTGAAACGCCTTGTTCATGTCAGACAGGAGTGTTTGGTCATCTTCGATGGCAATCAAAGTCTCCTCTGCTTCATCTTCTACGTCATCTGCTGTGGCACCCTCCCTCTCCTCCGCTCGCTGGGCAACACGCTCCTGGTAGTCAACAATCGTTGAGTGAACAGCATCCATGAATTTTGTCATATGGTCGGCAGTGAGACAGTCTTTGCCTACCACCTCGATAGACTCGTAGAAGCACTGATACATTTCAGCCAGTGTGTCAATAGCAGGCTCTGCGGCGAGGACTTCGATTAATTTTTCCACGCTGGCGTTCCACAATCCGGCCAGCTCATTGGACGGGCTTCCGTACGCCTTCTTATAGCAGCTCAGTAGCTGAGGTACTAGCTTTGCTGACATGTATCTGACAGGGTCGTGAAAAAAGAATGCCAAGCCAGGTAGGGCAATAACCTCCATGATGTTGGCGACATACGGGGCAAAGGCACCTTCGAGTACTTGTGCATACACCACAAGCAGTTCGATTGCCATGTGTTTATCTTCCATGGTGCTGGTTCTGATGCCAATCATTTTGCCTTTGACAGGAACAAATTCCCAGCCTTCTTCGCCCTGTAAAGCCTCGGCCTCCTCATTGTCGTTGAGCAACTGAATGTCGGCCTTCGACATCGCCTGCTCAAGAAGTGGAGGCATGACGCTGCCCATGAAAGGCACAAAGTCCGAGCCAAGAACACGGCACATGCGACCCCAGCAGTGCATCAGGTATTGTGCCTGGGGGTCGTCTGCATCAGTAATGCTGGCCTGGATATTGGCCAGCAGGTTGACAAGAGTCATTGCGTCCTGGCCAAGTCGCTCCTTTCCAACGGCAATCGCTATCAAGGTAGCACATTCCATAGCCTTGGCACGTAGAAGGCGATATTCTTTCTCGCTTTGGTTCTGCAATACATTCACCAAAAGCGGCATCAAAGTATCATAGTACTTTGAAAATGCAGCCTCAGCGGCATCAGCAATGGTTGCGATAGTTGAGAGTGCTTGTTCCTGCACGTATCTCATATCACTCTGGAGGAGATTAAAGAGATGAGATAGCAGATCATCCAAATACGGCTCTAGAGTGGATTTCTCAGCTTCCTCACAGAAGTTGACCAGGGCGGCAGCTCCATGAGACTTGACTCTGGGTTCGGGTGAGTCCAAGACCGGGATAATGGCCTTCAAGACACGACCATAGTATTCGCTTTGCATCGTGGGGGCAAAATCTGTACTCATTTGGCCAAGAGCGTTGCAGCCGGCCCATCGAACGCGAGGGTGCGGGTGTTGCAGAGCAGGGATGACAAGATCCAGCACCTGATTTAGCTCACCAACCATGAGATCACGGCAGCCTTCAGAAATAGCAGATATAGCCATCAAAGCAGCATGTCGGTCTTTCCAACCAGATTGCATCATGCGCGGCAGCCAATTGAAGGTGGGTGCAAGAATGGCCTGGCCACCGAGTTTATTCGCAAGTCGGTCCATGGCTTGCTCCCCCGCAACGTGATTTTGGTCGCTTTCGTCCTGGTCCAGCTACGGTAGTACAAATCAGTCTCAATTTCCATCACTCGGGACTTTTCTGTTTCTTACATCATCTGAGGCGAGCCACTCTGTGGCATCGTCGTCATCTTCACCGATTTCAGTCATTAAGCTCAAACACTGGGTAATCATGTCGGACGTGAACGAAGGGTCCTTTCGACACATAGAAGGGGCGTATTCGGCAAATGTAGCCATGAGCTCAAGCGCATTCTGTCGGCAAACGTCTTCAAGTTCTTTATCTTGAATAACAGATACGCAGAACTGAACAAGGTTTTGAAAGAGCTGCTTGAACATTTTCGGGGCAACCTCAGCCAATTCGATGAGCGCGACGAGGGCTTTGCTGAGATGATCTGAGTCTTGGGAGTCTTTAATAGGCGGGAGAATGTTGAGAACGTCTGGTATCAATGCGAAGTACTTGGTCCGATTCTTCTTCTCAACGGTTCTGAAGAAAGCAGCAAAGGCATCCATTGCAGCAAGGCGGACCTTGAACGAGGTGTAAGTATGACGGGCAAACAGAAGTCGCTTTCACATGTACGTACATTGACCGCGTCATCTTTGAAACCTTTCTGGAAGGCAAGAAGAACGGCATCGGCCTGATCTCTTCCAATGACATCGGGCGTGGTGGTAAAAACACGGTAGGCCGTCTCGCGTTTGTCGGCTTCGGGTGCCTGTGCGAGCTGGAAGAGAGCTTGAAGAACTTCCGTCCAACGATCCTCTGCAAAACTTTAGCTCCATGCACTTTCAATATGGCCTTGAAATGGTCAGACTTACCATTGTCGTTGTATTGACGCGCAATCTCGGCAACTGCATCGCCGATTTTGTTGCGCACCGCTCTATCGGTCTCGCTGCCTAGAGTCTCTAGTAGTTTTTGACGTATAACGGCAGCCTGGTCTTTAGCGATTGCAAGAAACATGTCTACAGTCTGGCCATTATCGAGCTTTCGGGTCTTGGAGGAGATTCTTCGAAACAGCAAGGCGGCGAATGATCGTGTCTGTGGCGAGTTAGTCGTTAACACTTGGAAAGGCGTTGGCTATAGATATTCGGACCTGTTCATCTCCGGCGCCTTGGATTTGTTCAGCGAGGCCCATAAGAAGAATTTCTGGCCGTGTAGTGGTCCAGTTGCTTTGGAGATGCTCTTCGGCCCTCGAGCGGATGGAGTTGTCTGCGGACTGAAGGCCCTGGAGAAGCTGCGCCAGTTCGGCATGAATGTCGGCAGATAAGACAGACATGATGACGGCGGTCCTTGGGTTCCGTGTTAAGGAAGTCGGTGGCGAGAGGATGTTGTGACACTGCAATGAACACGGATATAGCCAGTTCTGCGCCGCAGAATTTGTAGCTTGCCGGAGACGAGCAGCTGCGCAGAGATTGAGCGGGGGAGGGGAAGTGTCGCCTTAACAGCCGCAGCAGCTCACTTGGAATGCTGTTGAGTTCCACTTGTGATAGGAGTTGGCGAGCCCAGAGTATTCAAGAGTTGAAAGTGAGGAAGATGCTGCAACAGAAAATAAAGTGCAGCGGCTTGTGTTTGGGTATTCGGACGCGCGCTGTAGCCGCGAGGGGTTATGGAGGGGAAAAGGCGAGGAAATTTGCCAACAATTTTTGTAGACCGTTGTCTACTTAGCTGCGTCGGCCAGAAAACAGAATTCCCCACCAAAAGTAAAAGAAACCGCAGGATGTTCTCGGCCTTTGACTTGAAAATTCTGATATTCCGTGGTGTGAATATTTGTTGTTCAGAACTTCATTCGTGATTTTTCTTCCTTCACAGCAACCTATTGTCATTTGCACACCGCGCAGATCCCAGGTTGTCTGTGACGGGCGGTCGCTTCTACAGGGCTGTGGCGCAAGGTGGCGACACTTTGTTTGTGGCGCGTGCACACCTCGGCGCGACTTGCCCATATCGCCAAAATTGCTTTGCAACGGGCTCCGATGGATGGATAGGAACGCGCCTTCACGTGTGCGTATCAATACATGGTTTAGTAACAGATGCTATCCGGATGACTGAAGACAAAAGTGTGCTGAGAAGAGCCCGCCGCGCTGCACAACAGAGTCTGACGGTGGTGCCTTACCGTGCAGGTATCGCTACAATTGACCAGCAGATCTGTACTGGTAGTGTGAAGTATCAACGGACCTGTATTCCTACACCGCCCTTGCATTAGCTGTCAGCTTGGTGAAAAGTAACTCTACCAAAAAAAATAAGGCGCTGGCGTTTGACTTCTGCAGCATCGCCCAAGACAGAAGTGCGCAGCCTAGGTAGAACTAGGCATGCAGCAAAAACAAGCAAAAGGGCATCACTCAAACTCCTTCTAATACTTATTCTCAATGGAAGATGCATAGAGCTGCTTTGTCCTAACATGATGCCAAAGCTGCAGACCAAACAAAATCTGCCTTGTTATGGTGGTCCAGGGCGGTCCAGGGTGGTCCGGGGTGCTAATATGTCATGTACGATATACATGGTTCAACCTGTCCTTTTTCATCCACGTTCGAGTATAGAATACTTCGCCTGCCTGGCTTGGTGTGGTGTCACTTGTCAAAATACTGGTATCACGAACCTCTTTTCGTTGCTAATCAAGTTTTTCAAATAACAATTGTGTACAATTATTTCTCACAAATTTTCTGATTTCTTCTTTTTTTTGGCCATTTCCTATTCCACTCTAAACGTTCTTGAGTGCATCGTTCCATGGCCACACTGAAGTCAGGCAGCACATAGGTCCCGCATGGTCCCCGCCCCCGCTATTTAGTAGCTCGCCTCCTACAAGTACCAAGCTCATCATCGTTACGTGCGAGATTGCTACCGACTCGAAGTAGAAAGCTTTGCATCACCATCACCATGGAATCTTCCCCCCCAGCTAGTACACACGCGATTATGGATCATAGCGACTCCTTGCTACCAGAGAAGCTATCTACGTCGGTTGCCGCCGGGCCAGCACCTCGGCAAACTCCACAACGCAGTCCATCCAATTCCAACGTTCCTCTTTCAGGGCATCGGCAAAGCTTTGCTGAGAATATGCGCACAATGCCATCTTCCCCACGACATAGGCCTCCTTCAATGACACAAACCGCCGTTCAAGAGCTAATGAACAACCCCCCAACCAAAAAGAATAGCAATTCCAGGTTCACTGGACGGGATTGGAGAGATGTCACAGTTGGTGAGCTCGTCTCTCCACAGGATGTCTGCTGGGTCGAGCTAGACGACAGCGTAGAGGATGCAACACGGGTGAGCATATACTCCCTGAGTTATTCGAGATATACAAGTATTACTGCCTGACACTGCTTAGATGTTGC
The DNA here is from genome assembly GCF_051103115.1 of Cordyceps javanica. Classification (NCBI taxonomy): domain Eukaryota; kingdom Fungi; phylum Ascomycota; class Sordariomycetes; order Hypocreales; family Cordycipitaceae; genus Cordyceps; species Cordyceps javanica. The sequence goes on from NC_139299.1 coordinate 2,225,309, forward strand.
TGAAAAGCCCCACCAACGTCGTCCTCGTCCGCGACTCTCTGACATCAAATAGCGTCAACTCGATCTTTGATTTCAGCGATTTAAATGCATACCTTCTCCTCGTTGTTGGTTTAGCAAAACCTGCGGAACATCAAATAGTTCTTTTCAACGACATCATAACCAAAGCTCAGCAGAACGAAAGAATAGCTCTCCGCACATTGCAACCAATGTTTTGCAAAGAGGCAACAGTGCAGCTTGATGCCGGCAGTAGTCTTGCCCAGGCTATCGAGATACTGGGCAGCGGGATACACAGAATTATCATAACCGATTTATCCAACCACGTCATTGGCGTGATGAGCCAGCTACGTGTGGTCGACTTTTTCTGGAATGAAGGCGTGAATTTTCCCACGATTGAACGGCTTTATCCCGTTATGCTACGTGATCTTGGTATAGGGACACAGAAGACCATTTCTGTCAAGTAAGCTTGGCTCTTTTGTTCCGTCACCAAAGCCGCACGTGGACGTTAACTTGGCCGCAGCTCCGACTCGCCACTTTCAGAAGCACTCGCAACGATGGATGAGGAAGGGCTGACGAGCGTCGCCGTCGTTGACAATGGCCACAATGTGGTTGGGAATATCTCGACCAAGGACGTTCGCCATCTGACAAGCACCTCAAGCGCTCCTCTTCTAAACTCATCATGCATGCACTTCATATCGGTCATCCTGAATGAGCGCGGTGTCGAAAAGGGTCAGGATACGTTTCCAGTCTTCTACGTAAACCCTTATTCCAGTCTGGCCCATACTGTTGCAAAGTTAGTGGCAACAAGGTCGCATCGTATGTGGGTTGTCGAATCGGCCTCACCTTCTCCCTCTGCTCCGGCAACACCACTACTCTCGGCGCAAGCTTCCTCAACAGCTTTGCCACAATCTCCGGCTCCCGCAGCTACGGTTCCGGCCTCCGCGCTGGCCGGTGCCCGCCTTTCTGGGAAGCTTACAGGTGTCATTTCATTGACCGATGTCCTCAATATTTTTGCCAAGACCACAGGTTTGCACCCGGGTGATCCTTCTGAGCGCCGTGCCCGACGCCGGCGGAGCTCCAGCAGCTCTATTCGGCCCAGCTTAGATCTGAGCAGAGCTAGCACAGATTCCCGCCGATAGTCTCGCTTCCATTTGGGATTTTCTTCTTCTTCCATTTCTATTTGACACACTGTTCAATGTTGGACACTAGGGAACGAGAGTGGCGGCTATCTGTATGCAGCCATGACTTCCCTCCACACAGTAGCACGCCCTTCTTACTAAACCCATGTATTCTTCTTGATACATTCAATATACTAAATCGATACTCTCACATGCAATAAAAAAAGAAAGCTATTTCCAAAGATTTTTCCAAAGATTTTTCCATGCATATCTCACCAACTCCTCCACCAAAGGCCCGCGGCAACAACTGTAACACCCGATGGGTGGCAAACCCCACATTTGACTCACTATAGTTACGTCCCAGCCATAGCCGCGTACAAGTTTGACAATGGACATTCTCCTCTTCACGCTCTCTACCGCATATCCTTAAATCCCTCGGTCTTTGGTACTAGGAGCGTGGCGTTGCATATTATTACTCGGGCCGATACTTTCTCTTCTCTCAGTTTATTTTGTTTGTCTAATCAAAGACTACTCCTTGCACCCCGAAATCTCGATCTTGCCAGTGTGCTTTCTAGAACCCGCCTTTGTCTGCTCTTCACCTAGCTCGGCTACCTGAATTCTCTTTCGTATCGCTGGCCAGCTTTTCCAACAGATTGCGATCAGTGGAATACACTCTGTCCGCAAACTCTGCAAACTTATGTCCGCTTCAGCTTCACCCAGCCTCTGTGCCCCTGCTTGTTTGTCTACTACACAGCGCTCATTTGCACCAATTTCACATTATTATTCGCAACATGTCACGTCAAGATGACAGTGAACCAGTCTTCATATCGCATATCGGTGGGCAAGATCAGTCGGTGCTTGTCCAAGCCAGGCCTCGATCCTGTCCGAAACTCGGCGACTTCACTAGTCTGCGGAACGCAACAATGGACTTCCATCCACCTCATCACATCCTGAGCCACCATTTCCCTTCAAAAGGCGGGACAAGGCTTGGAGATCTGTCTCAAGTTGTCAATCAGTTGCGAGCATTGGGATCAGCACCAAAGGAAAGCCATGTCACATGTCATGCAGCCCCTGGCGTGACTGTTCACTCACAATCTTGGAAACCTCTTCAGCCAGTGTCTGTTTCGGATCCCGAAACGTACTCGTCATCCAGTGGAAATTATTTGGCTGCGACTTTAACACAAACGGCTACACTGTGCGCGGCGAGCACCAAGCAGCCACTTGGCTCAACCGACGTATCTTTGCAACGACCCCTGTCGGCATTGAAACGTCACACAGCGGATATAGGTATAAAAAAACAGCAGAAGTCCAATTCGCAGCTTACACATGAACTCACATATGAGCTCTCTGACAAGAATCTCATCGTACCTATATTTGATGCCGCCCGTACTGCTGCATCAGCCCACCGATCCCTCACTCAGAGCCTCATTCCATATTGTACAGCAGATCGTCACTTGGCAGGGAAATTCCCTGTAAATTCATTGCATGGCGTTCATATTTTCTTGGACATGTCGAATATCGAAATCAGCTTTCAAAAAGCTTTGAGGAAGAGGTACGGCATCGCAGACGCTGCTAGATTTTCACCTTTGCCTCGACTAAACTTGCAATTCCTAACGGAATTACTGGTTCGCGGTCGCTACTCGAGGGGCCTTCACGTCGGGTGTTCTATTCTGCCTGGTCGAAAGGAGCCTAGGTACGTGCAAACATTGCGAGACTTGGGATATCAAGTAGACGTGAGGGAGCGCAAGCGCGTTGAAGATGGCGGACTTGACATACCGCAGAGCAAACCAGCCTCCACAGTTGGGAGAAAATCTGTCTCCAGATATGTGGAGGATCTAGTCGATGAAACACTCCAGACGCGCATGGCCGAGGCTGTAATGGAATATTTCCAGGAACAGGGCACGATTGTCTTGGCCACTGGTGACGCAAAACCGGCGCAATACTCGGATGGATTTTTTCGCTTTGTCGAAAGATCTTTACGCATGGGTTGGAACGTGGAGCTTGTCGCTTGGCATGGTAGTCTATCGTCTTCATGGAAAGACACTGATTGGACTGCGACATGGGGCGAAAAGTTTCGTGTAATTGAACTAGATTGCTTTATTTATGACCTTCTAGAGGTTTAAACATAGATCGCCGAGTAACTTCTCTGCGTAATGAACCCGTCATTTGCAGTGATTGGTGACTATTTACCATTTCCATGGACAAATATGTGCACATGAGCAGGTCGCAACCACCTCTTGCCGACCCGATATATCAATTGACTACCTCATTCCATCAATGACTACAGCCACCCATGAGAGACTGTTTACTGTGATTATAGGTGATAGTGCCACAGTGGTTCACTGTTTGTTTCGTGTTGCATGACTGAGGTTCTGTTTTGATTGAGGAAGAATTGCATAGAGAAAGAGAGTAATAGCATAAAGCATACTGGGTGAAAAGAAGCCCCTGAGATTGAAATGAAGTTTTCCATGGTTCAGCGATAAATTTACGATTGGTACCTAGACCGATGCAAAGCGGTTTCATGTGAATACATTAAGTTGGTGACGAAATTTTGTTTTCACTACAGACTTGCAGCTACACGAGGTTACGGAACTTAGAATATCTAACTCATAAACTGCAAGACAGTGGGCAATGCCACCTCAGATACTATTACTGATCTTGTCGGAGAAGAAGTGTTGTATGTTTTTCGCCGATTTTTACAAGTCACAATTCGCGACAGCGCCATCTATTCCCCAGAATTGGTCAGCATCAAAAGTTGACGCAGCTTTGACCTTCCATAAATCATTGAAGGCGGATAATATGATGATGTCACCGAGAGTGGTAGCAAAAGCCTTCTGAATGGAATCTAAAGCCATCTTCTGGTTAGTGAGGCCAGGAACAGCAAGGCCATTGGCAACCCCTTTGGTTGGCCAGCCTGTCTCGGAGACTATGACTCTTTCAGTGGTAGACAGAACAGATTTGACGCGGCGGATTGTTTCGCCCAACCAGTGTCCTGCCTGAGAAGCAGTCACTGCGCTATCAAAGAACGGGTGAGCATTGATGGCGCAGTAATCAGAGGCATCACAGAGCTCAGGGTGAGCCTGGACCGCCATGAACGTATCAACGATCACAACCGGGCCCTTGTAGCCCGCCGCACGAAGGACTGATCGGGTAGACTTCATAGCACCGATAATCTGGCGAGGGGACGCCTGGCCACTATTGACAAGCTCGTTGCCAACACTGACGGTGTGAACCATGTCCCAGTCACCTTTAATGCCTGCGATTATTTTTCTGGCCTCAGACTCAACAGCATATATATCCCATACGCCTAAGAAGAGCTTCATTCCCTTCTTCTTGGCTGCTTTGTACACCATGGGGATCTGGTCGCAGTCCGTACTATAGACACGAATGATAGAATATTGTCCAGCAATTTTCTGCATGTCATCATTGATGTCCTCTTGACTTTTACATGCGTGGTCGGCGCGGTAGGGAGCATAGGAAACGCCAAAAAGCCCGGTAGAGTTTCCACCGATCGAAGGCACCGGGTCATCAGGAGACAACTGAGTCGGGGCGGCTACAGCAACAGTCTGCGTTGAAACGTGGGCCACGGTCGCTGTAATCGTTGGTTCGCTGGACCGCTGCAGAAATCCATCTGCACAATCCGGCGCCATGCTCGAGAGAAGTTGCAGAACCATTCGGGTGGAGGTTGTGGCCTTGTTTTTGTTGTCCCAAAAAAACAACATCAGGCACACAGGTTGTGCGTTCGACTTCTGAACCGAAAGGGAGGACGTATTTCTGGGAATCTTGGATAGAGAGTTTAGTAGTCCTGGTAGCTTGACTGGGTGTTAGATATAACACTTTGTTTTTAGGAAAAAAGGCCGGGCGACATCTCACATGTAGGGTGGCAAGCGACCAGTGGCATGATGGCTGGGGCAGCGAACAAGGTTCGACCGAAAAACATATTCTAACAATACATGAAGAAAATTTGAAAAAAAAAAGATATCAAAAACAAGGTCGATATTGAAAGAGTAAAGAGGTGAGAGAATGGATTACGAAAAGGCAAAGTGATTAAGATGTTCAGTACGATGTAAAGGTGCGTACACAATATAGGTTTGTCAAACACGAGGTTGGCGTTGCGATAGCTATGAACAAATTATTTTAGTACACTGCGTGAATTCTACGTCTAGACAGTTTCTACAACAATCAGAAGGAGCCAGAAATACGTCGTACGATCCCGTTAAGAGCAGGCATAGCAAGAACGATGGACAACTGAGACGCCGCCGGCGAGACAGTGTGCACTGGGCGCGCCAATTGCTGATGGAGCTAGACAGAATGTAGGAATAAGCAAGAACATCACACAGCAGGGTCTCTGCATGAACAATCTAGCAAAATGTATAACAGTACGTATACAGCAACAAGAGCACATTGACTTCTTATCGGCAGTTAGAACTACCTTGCAAAGGCCTTCCGCAGAGTGCTCTGATAGCGACAAGTGGAATTTGCCAGGCCCATTGTCATTCCAAGGCCGCTTATTGGTTATGTCCTGGTAGGCTTACTGCGTACAATGACAACGACTAAGTATGGGTCGCCTGTCCAAGTAGGTAGATCTTCTAACACAGTGCAGCATAGTCTGTGGCGGACTTTTCAGCAAAGAAAGCAATTGTTCAGCATTGCATTATACTAGTCAATGGTTGTATCGTATTAATGAATAGTATACAGCGTAGAATATCTACCGTCCACATTACCGTTGCCAGACCGTACTTATGTAACACATCGACTGCTCAACACTTTGATTACAATGCTTTGGCACTTGGCTTCCGCGACATGACTTTGCCGATTGCATTTCGAATGATAACGCCAGCCTTTTCGATATCCTTTTTTGACAAACCCGAAGTTATGCAAACTTTCAGAGCAGGTTGAACGAACCAGTCACTGGTCTTCGCGGTCATAGCATTTGCATACATGCGAGTTTTGAGGCGGGAAATCATCACGCCATTAGCCAATGACTACAAAAATGTCAGCTTTGATGTTCTGGCTTGCAGTACCGGTACATACCTCGTCTGCACAGTCCATCAAGAGGCGTTCTTGGTCGTCGATACTGAGATTGCGTGCCTTAATCACTTCGGGTTTCAAGACCAAGAGCAGGATGGGGTTATCAAGGTTGCTCGTACATGTGACCCATTCGCTACGAGGGTCCAACTGAAGTTTCATAGTCCTAATGTTCTCGCGACACTGGTTGACAATGTCAGGGTTGGACTGTAAAAGATGCACAGTTTCGCTGGCTGTCATTGCTAGCATGGCTGGCAGCGCCGCCGAATACGTGTAGGCAGAGGACGTGATTCTCTGATGTTCAACAACGTCCTTCGCACCTGCACAGAAGCCACCGCCAGCGCAGAGAGGGCCGGAAAGCGAGCCGACAATCATGTCTACCTGTTGGGGATCAACATTTTGCGCTTCTGTGAGACCACGTCCTGTACGGCCCAGGACGCCGAATGACCAAGTTTCGTCCAGTATAATCCTGAATTTATACTTTTCTTTCAATTCAACGAGCTTCGGTAGGTCTGTAGCATCGCCGGTCGTTTCGAATAATCCTTCCGTAACGATGAATCGACGAGTCAATTTCTTGAGCTTGCTCTGCTCCTTTACAACAGCCTTCATCGCTCTTTCTAGGTCGTCCAAGTCGCCATGGTTATACCACTTGATGTTGCTTCGAGAAGCCTGGAGACCTTTACGGATAGAGTAATTGACGCCCTTGTCCGCAATGATGACATCTCCTCGCTTGCAAAATGTTGGGATGACACTAGAGACTGTGGAGAACGACTGAGCATATACAATACAACCCTCTGTACCGAGATACTCGGCTATGTCAGCTTCCGCTTTAACATGAACGTCTTGTGTACCATAGAACTGTGGCGGGCCGCAAGGCCCAACGCCATAAGTACGAAGGGTCTGTATCGCCTTTTCTTTGATCTGTTCATTTGAGTTGAAGTTGTAGAAGTTGTACGAAGCGAGGTTCGTAACTGTTCGTCCGGTGGATAACTTCACTTTCGGTCCAGTCGGTCTGCAGATAATAATTAGATTCAAGGACCCAAATAGATGTCATGAAACTTTTTCAGGGGACAAATTAACATGCCCTATAATAATTGGAAGCTTCTCATTCTCGGCGTCTTCCAAAGGCGTCCTCTCCGCGACTAATGGCTCGGGAGTCCAGTCGTCCACCAGCTCTTCAATTTCCTGAATCAAATCAGTATAGACCATGTCCAATTGAAAGGCAGTGCAAACATACCTCCTCCTTCAGTTTAACATAGTTCTGCTTGTGTGTTGAATATGATGGCGACAATAGATATCGGATAAAGAAGAGAACCAGGATAAGTTCGATGGCGGATCGGACAGGGTCGTTCTGGTAGCTGGATTGGATGTAACGAATCAAAACAGCAGAGCCGGGCACTTTCTGAAAGAGTGATGAGGCAACATGCACTAATTGATGTGCCTGCCTGTTGAGACTCTCAAAATCCATCGCGTCTTAGATGAAATCTCTCAGCGTTTGTTGTCATGTGCTGGTAGATGACAGAAGTGGGCGAGTTTCCGACAGACCCGAGCTTTTCAGTCGCCGCCTGGTAGGCGGGAAACAGTGCCCCAAGGTGGATACTCAGGGGTACACTGCGCGCTTCTTCACAGTGTCCTAGAGCTTTGTGGGGCCAGCCCAGTGAGGTCCTGAATTTGTTAGGTACCTGACAATAAATAGGAGACTAGCTCTCTATCCTTACGCTCAGATTTGCCTGTAAGCGAGGGAGAAGCCGGTCACAAGTGGCATAAGATGATTTCAGAGATACACATGGATGGATACCTGGAGCGGACACCAGAGAGGTCCTGCCTACTGAGGAAAGGTAGTGAGCACGCTGAATAGTAGGTGCCATTTCACCTTGACTACGACCGTGACAACTACGTGCTCCGCTCTCTGATTTCCGATTTGGCAAAGTGCGTAAGCAGAAACTCTGTATTAACCCTATCCGAGACGAGAAATGATCAAAATAATGACAAAAACGAGGTCAAACAATCTAATAATCGGTACAATGATTGATGGATCGAAGCATATATATGTTGTTCTGACAACACAAATGGCTGGCTCGTCCAGCTTAGAATAGACGCAACTTAGAAGCGTCATCCGTAGAGGTAGCCGCACCATCAGCCTTTGTGCCAGTTTCAGTCTTGCCCTCCGTGTTGTTGTTGTCCAATCCCCAGGGCTGCAAAAGACGCATGTTGGCAGGGCCCTCGCCGTCATTCAATGCTGAAAAGATGGTATCGCCAAGGAATCTCTTGCCGATTACACCAGGGGCAACAACCAGGGCGAGGAAGATGATAAATAGAACAAAGTAAAGAATGGCAAAGCGGATTACACGTCTGCGACGGAGCTTTGACTGCTTCATGGAATAGATGGGTGGACGGATCTGACGACTACAACAAAACGTTAGCTTTTGAAACAACCAAATCAAAAGATGCAAGCGTACCTAGGCAGCAACCAGAAGAGCATCATGGAGTGAATCTTATCAATCTGCGGGATCAGAACCAATGGGGCCATCATGAAGAGAATCCAATGTCCCAGAATGAAATCAGCGGAAAACATGCTGAGTTCCGTGATTTTGCAAAGAAATTCCCGCGCTGGTTGTGAAATCGAGTGCCAGCCCATTGAGTACCATTTTCCGTTCCAAAAGGCGATGTTGGACTGATCGGTTTTGAACTCTCTAGTCAATGCCAGTGACACAATGAGTTTAAAGACGAACCGCTGGATGCACATGGCAGCGATGATGCCAGCCAAAGCTCTGGAGAAATTGAATCCTTCCAAAACATACATAACCTCGAAGAAAAGAATCATGAAAACTGCAGCTGCGCCGTGTGCGATGCCAGCAAGTACGGGGCCAAACTTTTTGCAACACATATTCAGAACTGGTCCCATACAACAAGCCATTCCGAACATGGCTGCGAGAACACCGGCGTTAATACCAATAGGCGCAAAAGCCACGACTGCCAATCGAATTAATGAGCCAGTAGCGCCAACTTTGAAAGCAGGCTTTGCGCTTGAATTTTTGTCACTATCCGCGACAACACCAGTTTGGGCATTGATATACAGGTAGGCAACGGTTGTGGTGGCAGCAAGCAGCAGTGGCGTGAGGATCTCGGTCAAGAAGATATTGGCAATAGCGGCGCGGGGAACGTCAGCAGACATCTTGGCAGAAGCATCGCCCATGACTTTGCGCTTGTAGCCCGTGATACGGGTACGAGAGAGTCGGCAAAATGCAATCCAGGAAGAGGCGTGTGAACGTGAATTACCGCGAGATAGCCATCGAAGGAAGTCGCGGTAATCAATGAAGAAGTCGGTCCATGCAAATTGGTGAGGATTGTACAAGAATGGCGAGATGATTAGGCCGAGCAAAACAATCCAGAAGTAAGTCAGGGCGGGTTGCCATGCAGTGGAAGTAGCAAAAAGAAGCATCATCAGCAATCTGGCACCAAAGTAAATCGACTGTCCGGCAAATCGCGAATACAGAACGCCGAATGGTATGCGAGCTGTTGCGAAACCACGGCCGGTACCAATGTATCGGGCACCACCAAATGCTAGATCCTGTTGAACAGAATTGGCATAAATCTGGCAGACAAAGACTTCAAAGAACGGGGAGAACGAGCAAAACTGCTTAATGAAACGCAGAGCCGCACGCCAAACACCACGCTCTGTCAATTCTTGCACAATCAGTGGAACGAAGGAGATGAAGAACACAAAGAAAATGGAGATAATACAACGATAAATCCAGCCCATCAACTCATCCGTGTTGGCGCATTTTGTAGGGTACAGGGGATCAGTAATTGGCTTTTGAGGGTTGTAGTCGCAACGGATCGTTTCATGTCGAAGTGCACCAATGGACATCAGCGTCAACATAAATGACTGGACAGATAGCATGATGAACATGTTGTTGACGTGGAAGCCTGCATGTGCGTAGTAGAAGGACAGAAATCTGTCAAGAGGAAGTTGAGTGCCAAGGTAGTAGTATTCTCGGGAAAGCCACTGTTCTCCCATACCAGTGCCAATCTTGGTTGTGAAATTGAGAATGGAACCAAAGCCAAGATCACGACCCTTGCCACACTGGTAGTACTCACAGTGCTTAATGCGACCACCGCGAACAAGAGCATTCATGCCTGCGAAGATATCTTCGTTCAGGTGCAATCCCTTCTGAGCTTTTGATACACCACCTCGTGTTGTCATGAAAATGCCGTTCAGGAAATCAGGATGGCCATAGTGAAGCTTGCCACCGATCTGTGCCATGGTACGAGCGAATAGGGTACCAAAAGTCTGCTCCTTTCCAGCGGCGACATCACCGAGAATACCGATATTCTCCGAGAAGATGTATTCACGCGCACCAAGAATGGCGACTGGTGTATGGACGTCGTTCTTTACTCCAGGCGTGTAGGGAGATTGATTGTCCGGCTTCATCTCTTCGAATTCTGCGAGAACGCTGCGAATCTTGAGGCATTCTTCCAGATAGTTGTCTTGGTTGGCATCGATGAGCTGGATATATTCACCACGGTAAAAGATAATGGCGTGATTTTGGTTGTCGGATTTACCATCACCCAATACAGGGTTACCAGAGAGCTGAACACGGAACTTCGGGCGCCTCATACCATTCTCCATGAGCTCTGAGTGGCCATCGATGAGCGCAGAGTACAGGCGAGGTTCCTCGCCTTCCGCCAGAGGCGGTTCTTCATCAAGGTAAGCGATTTGGAGATCCGGATAGGCGCGCAGGAGAAATTCGGCATTTTCCATCTCTTCCTTCTTGAACTTCGAGTAGCGTTGCATAGAAACAACAAGCTTGAATTTGCGCCGAGCCATTCTTTCCAATTCTCGCTCCAGTTTTTCCGAGTTTCCACCAAACATTTGAACCACCTCAGGGTTTTCAACACGATAAAGCAGTTTAATAGCGCGACTATAATTCATGAAACCGGAAACTGTTCGGTATAGAGTTTGGGAACGCAACGATGCCCAGATTCGTGTGCGAAGAGTATATTCGGGGGCAGAAGATTTGAAACCAATGCAGTAGAAAGGCAGATCGTCGATTTTGCTCTTCGCCGTGTCCTTTTCACTTTTTTCCGGTTCGCCATTCATCTGAGCGGTTTCATCCGCCAAAATCTTGGTGTCTTTGACAAAGCATTCCCATTCGTGTGGATGAAGTTGCTTCAAATATTCAAGAAGTGTCACACGAGAGTAAGGTTCGTCTTCGCGAATAATCTCTCGCAGAGAAAGGAGGATCTTTTCACTGTAATGGGGAATCATGACTGTGAAGGTGGGCATATTGTCGACGGGTACGGGTTCAGGTATCGGTGTAGACAGAGACTGGGCGAAAAATGATATGCGGCGTTCGGCTTCGCTGTGGCTGGGAAAGAATTCGGTCTTGAAAGAGTGATCCTCCTGAGAAACGAAGAACGTCGGTGCACGAAGTGTTCGCTTACCCTCCTGCTCAGAGGGCACCTGGTGGTACAAAAGTTTCTGCACGTGATCAATTGCAAGCAGGTGCTCACGGTACATCGAAATGACAATGGCATTCCAGACCTGGGATATTAAAACCTTTGGCTTATACTTGATCTCCATGTCGGTTGTTGCGAGCACCTTAGAGTAGATGCGCTTTGGCAACCTCGAAAAGATGTTGCGCCACGGCGTCCAGATCGATGATCCGATGTAAAAAGAGCGTGCAATGGAGAACACTGTGTTCAAGATGACGTAGAAGAGATAAGTGTCCAGGAAGAAGAAAATCAAATCAGTGAATGTCATGAGAATGAGAACGATCGTAGGTTGGTGCTTGCACAAAATTTGTTGAGATGCGTCTGAATTTCCAAACATCTTATCGCCCAAGCATTCGATCTTCATGATGGAGAGGTATCGAATTGGATCACGAAATGACAGAGTAAGGTACACGTATGATTCGCCGAATTTGGCACCGAAGACAGTGAGCCACAATCCAAACGACATGGCCATATCATTGCCAGTGAGGCGAGGGTAACTGGCCGTGAAAGTCTGGCTGGCCACGTACCGCCGTGATTTCTTTGTCAAATAGCTGCCAAAGAGGCCGCCGAGAGGCATGACCGAGAAGAAAAGAAACGTGAAAACAGCAATGACGAAGTGCACAATGCCAATTGCCTTATCGATAGTAGTATCCTTATTCCTCTTGTCGGCGTCGGTTTCTTTGCCATTACCGTGGAACATGAAGACCTTGACACCTGGTGCGACATTGAGAACAAGGATGACAATCAGAAAGAGTAGTCGTTTGGTAAGATGCTGCGCTCCAGCCCAACGGCGCGGGACATACACCCACTCAGCCAACGTCGCAAAAATCTGGATAAGGGACGCGATAGCTCCACCGAAGCCAACAATAGAGAATTGCTTTGAGGCCGGTGGTTGATTATCCTTCTGCTGCTCGTACTTGTAGGTGATGAGCGAGGGGGCATTGTGGGAAGTATAGAACCAGAACATGGTCAGGTGAATGACCCAAATACGATTGAAGTTGAGCAACAAGTGGAACCAGGAGCGCGATTCTTTGTAGGTCTTGAAGAAGCACTTCTTCCAGTTGACCTCCTTCAACTTGAGATAGCGCTCAGCAGGAGGCAAGTCGACGAGTTTGCTCTTGTCCTCGAGAACGATACGTTCAATGCCTTCAGGGTACCAGAATAGCTGATTGCAATCATCGTAGCCGATAATGTGCTTGTGATCACGTTCTCGGCGAACGTAAACACCATTGAGAATCTCGTAGCCCTGATCACGGCAGTATTGGTACAATGGTGTGATGACGTTGTTCAGGAAGGTGAATTCCTCGACGGGCTCCACAAGAGCTTGGCAGGCTGGTGAACTCAGGTAGTCGTCGGCGCATTTGAATATGAAGCAAAGACATTCAGGCATGAAGCGGACCTGGTTGGCTTCACCCCAGCAGAGCAGATACAATGCGATCTGGCGCACGCGATCATACTGAGACATGCGGTTCATGCGTGTCTTCCAACGATACTCTGCGGCTTCAAGACTATCATCGCCTTCGAGTTCTTGTAAAGTCTCCGCCTCGTTCCCGGCATCAGCGCCCTTCTTCTTACTTTTCTTAGCTCTTCGCTTTCTGTTCTTGGTCGAGGCATTGGCGAAACCAACAGCATCATCCAGATCGAGATGTGCGGCAAAATACCATTTGCGATAATTGGCGTTATCACCACCAATGTAGTCAGCGTGTAGGGACAACAGCGCCTGGTTAGGTGTCATACGGGAAGCTCTCGAGTCCAAGAGTGTCATAAGATGGTCATACATGTTGCGCATGCTGTCGCGTTGGAATCCGAACTTCGACGTGAGATCGAGGAAAATATCCTCGATCTCTTCTTTTGAGAGTGGGATTTGGGCGTCGGATGTCCAAGCCGGATATGGCTCCTTGGAACGCTGACTCGGCAGGCCATTGCCATATTCCATGCCGTAGTTAGGGGTCGAGGCACCAGAAGACCTGTTACCGCCGTAAGACATCTGCGAGGACGGCGGGCGATACCCACGACCGCCGTCTCCATACCCATTGTATGGCTCGTCACCGCGGCCATAGTAATCCATTTCAGCAGCGCGGGCCATGTCAGATCTCATCGTGAAGTCGCTGAAAGTTTCAGACTCTTCCTCTGACGGGTGGCGTCCACCTTGGGCGTATCCTTGATTATACTCGCCATCATAGTATCCCTGATTGTTATTGTAGTAGTCATCTTGGTACTGGTCATGGCCATCATAGTATCCTCCGTCTTGATGATACGGGTTATTGGCATCGGCATGATAGTATCCACTGATTTCGGTTAGGTAGTCTGGTCGATTTGTTGCGCATACTGTTGCGGGCACTCACGATTCGTCATAATAGCCGTCACCTTGGGGACCATGGGTACCATGGTCGCCATGAGCAGTATGCTCTCCATGACCCTGGTCGTAATATTGATCGTCCTGGTAATAGGCATCATTGTGTCCGGACTGGCCGTAGCCTTGGTCGTACTGGTCGTGGTGACCACCTTGGTAACCAGACATATTCTATGCTTTGGTCGGCTGTCAATGCCCGCGTTAGTATTGTGCGCAGAATGGCTTTGTATATTGGCCGACAAACCTGCAGCTCTACTCCAGCATTTGTTGCAATTTGAACCGTGTTTGAAGTAGCGCGTCAGAGGAAACAATGCTAGAAATCGATAATCACTGCTTCGTTCAACCGGGCTGGCGCGTTTTGGTTGGGGAGCGCACAAGTATCGGGATGGCACTGAAGATTTCAAGATTTCAAGAAAACTAATAGCGCAGGAAGCGAACGTCGTCGATGGCAGGGCCTGCCTGGTTGAGTGCAGCGAGGCCGCGATGGGAAAAACGAATGTGGACAGAGAAGGAAAACGAGAGGCACCGTTTTGCTATACGCGATGCGTTTAGCAGAATGATAGGCAAGACAGCTGAGGGAGAGTGTTGCCCATGCAGAGCAGTAGCGTTGTCTTGTCTCCTATGCTGCGATGATGTGGTGATTGTGTTGTAAGGAGAGGAGCAACCAACCCGTCAAGAAAATCTCTTGGGAGGAAGGGGGGCCAGGGGGGAATGTGGCGGTGCCGTGATTCGTGTCCTGGAGTGCCCAAGAAGGTACGGATACTTACTTAGGTACTTACCTACCACACTTACGTACCTAGGTACGTAGGTAGCTTTAGTAGGTACCTAGGTAGGCACTAAGTACTTACTTAGGCACCTATTTTAGGTACTTCTCAACTCTGCGCCTGGCATGACCAGCCACTGGCCAGGCAATCCAGTAATTACTTATTACGGATACAGTGTAAGTACCAGCCCACCCTCCTTGCCTCCCTACCAGGTACTTACCTGGTTCGCTACCTAGGCAACTTAAGTACTTAGGTAAGTAGCGCCCTTTCCAGACAGGTACCCGCTACTTGCCCTATAGTGGCGAAAGGCACTTGTATATTGGTATCTCGCTACTTGCCACCCACTGACTTGAGGTGCTTTCTTGGTGGGGTGAGCGTGCCTCGCCCTGTCTGTACTTCAGGGGAAATGCCTGTTAAGCTCCACCAATTCCGGCTTATCCGTCGATGGCCCAGTCTGAAAAAAATCAATGGCAATGGCAGGAGAAAGTGAAAACCCGATGGCTGAGGATTACCCATACTTAATGTTGTACCTGAACATGAAGTGTTATGCCAGTCACAGTCCGTTTGTTCATCAAAACTATGGGCTGTGGTCCGTTGTCATGCATAAAACTGACGTCCTGACAGTTCAGCGAGTACGGATATAATGTGCACGTCTTGTGCGCGTCTTGTATCGTCAAAAATCAGGATTTCTTCTCCCTCCCGGAGACTAATAGTAGTTGCTAGAGGACCCCCTCAACCCCCTGCCTTGGACAACGTTTGAGTACTGCAGGGGGGCTGGCGTGGAGCAGTGGCAACAGCAAGCCGGATTGAAGGCTACGATTGGATGACGCCGATCCCGTCGTCGGTGCTAAAGATAGACTTCCAGTTGGGAAAAATGTCTCCTAAGTACTACCTACTTACTTAGGTACTCAGTACGATAAAGTCTACCATCCCAGTTTGCTAGCCGGTAATTAAGGCCTAGCTGCCTGAGGTATATAGCTCTCGAAAGGAACCTTCAAGCTGGTTGGCTGCAGGCTCCGCTACATTGCATGTGAATTCATGCGCTGGTACCAGTAAGAGCGAAGGGGCACGTACAATTATCCAGGCTGGGAAATCTTGATATCTCCCACTCTCTCATTTGTCTCTCATGAGTATCATACGAGGCATGGCGTATTCCCATTCCAGACAGAGTTTTCCTTAGCCTCCTTTTTTTTTCTTTGGCGCTACTGAACAGTGTTACTGTTACTTTCTTACGCCAAGCGGGTAGCAGGTAGCTGAGAAGCGGGCGATCGATCCTCTCGGAGGTGGGACCTTCCCCCCAGGCTCGCTTGGCCAAAATTTTCTGCCTCGGGTCTTCCACAACGAAGCCCGAGCACGATTGAATGAAAATGGCGCACTTTTGGCCGACTTGAGCGTACCGTTTGCGTAGGCATACTGACAGATCAGTACTTACCTAGGGAGACACGCAACATGTTCCTGCTGCACGTACCCTACAACGAGACCACAACAGCACGTACTACTCAGAACGCTGCGTAAACCCTGGTGATTACGCTGTTTTCCGGTGTAGATGCTCAATAGGACTGTAATTTGTACGGAGTACTAAGTAAGCAATTGCTAAGTAGCCTCTGCACACCCCAGAGGTGTCCTGCTGGCGACACCCAGCAAGGCGGCCAAGGCCTCACCAGAACCATCACGTGATATCAGTTTTCTGATGGGGTTGCCATGGCGACGTACCCAAATAAGCCACTACCACAAACACAAACACAAACATTTGTTCGCTAATGCACCGAACGGTAGACATTAAAGCCGATATTATCACCAACAAATCGTCCACAACATACATATAGACCACGACGAACAACATGTCACGACTCACAGACCGACTCGGTCACCATGCCGAGCGCAATGACGAGCTGGCACAAGAGTCGCAGAAGACGTGGCTACAACCCAAGACTCCTATGCAAAGAAGGGAACTCGTGCCGAGATCTACCGCACAGCCATCTACACGCAGAGTTCGTCGCTTGGATGGCGAAAAGCTCATCGCCGCCAACCCCCTTTTTCAGCCATGGACCACGGAGAGTCCCAAGAAGGTCTTAGACTTCTCAAGGAACATCTCCCCTCGCAAGGTTGAACTGAAGAAACAGAACCGCCCTGAACCAACACTGGGAGAGAACACATTCGGCAACAGAAGACAGACACGACAAGGGGCCAACGCCACACCAATGAACTCTACCCTCATTGGTGCTACGCTTTTGGATAGCGATTCGTCCTCATCGTCGTTCTCAGAAATAGATGCGGGTGATGTCACCCTACCAGCCAGCCTTCAGCTTACAAACCACCCCACCGAATTTTCGCAGCGTATGGCTCGTTTGAAGCAAGATATTTGCATGACAATCCTGGAAGACAGCATCTCTCTCGAGATGGCGGGCCATGAGAGCGAGTCGCAGATCGCTGAAGTTGAAAGTGGTACTGGCAGAGAGGCAGTAGCGATTCCCAGCGCGCCCTCGCCGCTTTCCTCCAAGGATGCTAATATATACTGTCGAGCTGACGCAAAGATACGTCTACAACCGATGTGTGTCACAGCCAATGCCACGGAGACTGCCGAGAAAGAGAATATGAACGCAGTGACTACTCCGATCGCCCATGAACTCAAACTGACTGAGCAGCGGGTAAATGAACGACTCTGCGGCAATGATCTCAGCAGCGAAAACGAGGCCCCTGATACTGTGGTGGTATCCCGAAAACCACTGCCATCTCCTCGGAAGACAGGGGCTACTCCACAAGGCCCATACACGCCTACAAAGGATGGCTTCTGGACGCAGAGCCTGGTTGATTGTTGGAACGAGGAGCACAGCCCTCGCAAAGCTGCGAAAACGGCGATGCGGTCTCCGCACAAGCCACTCGGCCCAGTCAAAGCCGGCAAATCGTCATTCGAAGCTGTGAAGGCTACGCTTGCAGTCGAATTTCTGAAGGAGCTGGACAGCCAAATTGCTGACGGAAGAATATCCCAACTATCTGACTCGACAGGAGGCGTCAAAATTGAATGGTCAAAAACCCTTAACACAACGGCTGGCCGTGCAAACTGGAAAATGGAGACTCTTCGAACCACACCGTCAAATGGATCCGGCGCCACAATTACGTACCAGCATCACGCGTCCATTGAGCTTGCAGAGAAGATTATTGATAGCGAGGATAGGCTCCTGAACGTGCTCGCCCACGAGTTCTGCCATCTTGCCAATTTCATGATCAGTGGTATCACGAATAATCCACATGGCAAAGAGTTCAAGCATTGGGCACAAAAATGCTCCCGAAGCTTTTCCAGCCGTGGCATCAAAGTCACTACAAAGCACAGCTACGAAATTGACTTCAAGTACCTGTGGCAGTGTGATGGTTGCTCATGCGCCTATAAGCGTCACTCAAAAAGCATCAACCCTGAGAAACATCGGTGCGGCGGTTGTCAAGGCAAACTCGTGCAAATCAAACCTGTCCCCAGGAATGGCGGAAAACCTAACGAGTATCAGCTCTTTCTCAAAGAGGAGATGAAAGTGCTGAAGCAAGCGAACCCCAGTAGCCCCCAAAAAGCCATTTTGCAGATGGCGGCGGAAAAATGGTCGAACAGATTGACATTGACGGAGCCACAACATACGCAAGAAGCTGTTGGCGATATAGCTACGCAGCTGCTTGCTCTAAGTCTAAGGGAGTAACGAATATCTGTTGGAGACTGAACCTTGAGCGCTACCCTTGTATATATGTCGCATCATGATCATTTGCAAACATCATTTGATTTCCCAGTTGTAGATACTATATTCGATCCATACCCGGACCATAATTTAACGCAGTTGCACTTCATTGGTAGCCTGATTTGCTCCCAATGATTTTGGCAGTATTATGGGCACTACACGAACAGCCTCGCATTCGAATTATTCTTCGACAACAAAGAGTCCCCAATCCTTGATCTTGAATGATTTCCAGATACGTGCAGAGTATTCGACGGCGTCACCTATGAGCTTGCCCTGCCTCCCTAATTCCAAGTCTACGTCTTCCTCATTGTATTCGCCTTTGATATGAGGAACGTTGATTGTGATGAGAATATCCGTATTGTTTGTCTCCAGTCGCAGGAGAGTCATAATTATTGCGGTAAAGTCGGGGGCGGATGGCCTGTCTCGAGAGTGGCTCGACCTTGGCGTCTGCGTCGCAATGAGAGTATACGCTGGGTACTTCGAACTGAATCATATGTTAAATATGGCAAAAACAGCTCAGTAAATGACAACACACGGCACTTACTCTAAGCGACTGAATTCCGTCTCAGCTGTATTCCAGATCTTGACACTGTCAATGTCCGATCCGACAAGTTCCTGGAGATGAGTCGTAATGGCACGGCCGTCAATCTCTGGGCCTTTACCCGACTCTCCCACCCGTTCAGTCACGTCGAAAATGATACTGGTGAAGCCATCCTCGTCGATCCACACCTCTTGGTTATCCGGGACTTGCCGCAATTTACTGAACAATGTTGGGTTAGCAATAGCCCAGCCGCGCCGCGAAGAACACTAGCACACCTGACATCCGCAAACTTCTCTGGGATATCACAAACCACAGCACCGCCGTACAGCGGAGTGCTAAGGAAGTTTGGCATGCTTTCCAAATCGTGCAACCTTCGGTAGGTAGTTCCTTCTGCTCTAAAGAGGCCGCGTGACGTGAAGGAATGGTGATGGGGTGTGTGCATAAGATACGTAATCTCCCTCTGAACGACGAGTTTGCAGTAGCCTCTTGCAGCTGTACGTAGCCCAATAGGTAGAGAGCAACCGACGCACCAGAATGAGCCAGGCGCAAGTGAAGATGTTGTAGAGCAGAGGCAGGCACAGCCACCAGCCAACTCTAGCGGGGTGACGTGGGACAGCCCTCCTGGAACTACTCAGTACCTAAGTTAAGTAGTACTTTTACCTAGGTACCTACCTAGGTAGGAGGTACGCAACTACGTCACATTACCAGTTGTTAGCATTGGGTCGCGAACCATAAGGTACAACAGCCCCCAAACCTCATTGAAGAGGCTGGGCCAGAACCTGCGTATAACTGACGACTAGAAACAAAAAAGACTAGGGATTTTTACGATATCCTAAATCCTGCTGTAGCCTGTGCTAGTCTCTTGCTGGGCCTTGGTGAGGTCGCAGCCCAACAGAGTAAGTATAGCACCTGTAACGGCAAGAATAGATATAACTTTATCTGTTGGTGGAAAACAGGTTTTTTAGTAATAAAAAAGCGTATTGAGGCATGATAGGCTCTTTAACCCCATAGGTTTTGTTTTGAGCCGAACTATGGACAGATCAAAGTGGCAAAAAGAAATTCGAATCTGGAGTCTCCAGATGAGGTATGCCAAAGATTGGGAGAATGGAGTTCACTGGGCCAATCCCACGGTCACATCTGGTAAAAGGCAAGAGGTGAGTTCGATGGAAGGTCCCACTCCAATTTGAGCAAGTATTATTTTCTCTCATATATTGCAGCCTTGCGACCTCCATATTTTGAAGCTCGTGACACAACATTGTTTCCCGCCCTTGACGCAGCCAGATTTCAATTGCATAGACCATGAGATCATTTTTGTAGCCTGCCATTGATTTCCGGCCACCTCTCTATTTGCGAAACCCGACTTGCCACCTTCCGAAAGCCAATTGGCTGACAGCTTGACCCCACAGTCAGCGCTCTGGCTCCTAAGACGTAGCGATTGCCACCTCCTCACCCCATTTCAATAACACAAGTTCGTTCGAGCCCAAACACTACACCCTTGGAAATACATTCAGCCTAAATACAATACGGTCGGCATGGCATCCTGCATATTTTGCCGTATTATCAAGGGTATATTCTTATTTCCGAGCTATTTTGAAAACTGCTGCTGATATACTGTTAAGGTGAGATTCCTTGCATGAAGCTCTTCGAAAGTGAGAAAACGTTGGCATTTCTCGACATCGGTCCTCTCAGCAAAGGCCACGCTGTAAGCGCCAGATCCCCAAAACCCGAGAAGTGACTAAAACAAGACGACAAAGCTCGTCATTCCTAAGTTTCACGGCGCCAAACTGGAGGATATTCCTGATGATCATCTAAGCGAAGTCCTGGTATGCACACCTTGCAGCTGCTTATATACTGAACCAAGATTAATATACAAAATTATTAACGGCCAACAACATAGCCTACACTCAAGAAGCTGGTATCCGCCACTGGTGCCACTGACTATAACATCTTGCAGAACAACGGGATCATTGCTCATCAGCAAGTTCATCATGTAGGTCCACCTCTCATCTCCCGCTCACCTTGTTCTCTTTGACGCAACTGCTGATGCTTCCACCAGGTGCATTTCCATATGGTACGTGAATGTGGAAGCAAAAAACAAAATAAATAAAAATGGCTCGCTTCGAATGTATACATATTGACTTTTGACAAGATTCCGAAGCCGAATGAGACCGAGGGCCTCGGCATCCACTGGCCAGCTACCACCGGTGACATGGACAAGCTCAAATCTCTGTGCGAAGAGATCAAGTCTAAGATGTGATAAGGTTGGTTTTTGTTCTACGAGTAGATATTTCTACTACTTAGTCATTGGAGTGGAGTACGAGGAGTAAGAGGTAGAGAATGTTTTTGTAAAGAGCTACTATTCAATCTAGATAGCAATGAAAAGGTGTTGCCACCCCAAGTCTTCTGATGTCCAACGATGATTCGCACTTGTGCATTGATTGGAAAACAAGTACCTTGCGTGACACTTGTCGGCCGTGCTACTTTATTTCTCAGTCGCTACAGTACCCGGGTAGAAGTTGATGGCGCCATTTGTCCCAATGACGCCCTGGCGATCATAAAGTGATCTGGCACGAATGTAAGGATCCAGCTTCCAATAATTCTCTTTCATCTGTGTTGCGATGGAATCACGTGTTTCACGAGCTTGCACACCGCTGTCGCCATTACCTTCACGGAGCCAAGCTTTGGTAGCCTCTTCGAATTCTTTCACGAGTGCAGATCTCTCTTCAAGAACCCTGTTTCTTGCAACAGTATCCTGCATGGCGATATTTTCGTTCGCCACAGGCTCGATGTATTTGTATTCCCAGTCCTCGTCGCCGTCGAGCTCTTTGGGGATATGGCTCGCTTCGATGAACTCTTCCAGCCCGCTTCTGCCATTGGTGAAATGGACCTTTGCTGCAACCACTGGGTCCAGCCAAGGCTTGATAATGCGCCATATTCCTTTATTTCACGTGTAAGCAAGACCCTCACGAACACACATGATTGGAGCTGCCTTACCTTGAAAAAGCCAGGGTGAATTCTGGATAAGCACAGCCCCGAGGGACTCGGGGTAGTTCGCCTCGAAGCACTTGATCATGAACTTAACAGGAGCATAGTCCATGTTAGACAAGGTGAAGCCCGTCATGTCGAAAATGATTGTCTGAGTAGGTGATTAGTATTACTCTTCAATCTCGACAGAAAAGATCACTTACTGCTGTCTCAATTGGTGGGCTGAGGAGGAGACGCGCAGTTTCGATTACATGGACTGTGTACTTCTCAATGCTCTTGGCACTTTGCTCACCGCCATGGTGCAAGCGAACACGAACGACGCAAATTGGCCGGCCTTCCTTATCCGCACCATGAAGGAAGCTCTTTCCCATGCGAAGCTGTGCAAGGAAATCTGCCCCGACCTGCTTGACCTCACCGCTACCGTTCAGTTCATCATGTAGAGCACCAGCCTCACCGTTCTTCATGATGTCGGCATCCACCCCCATTTCGTTCTTCCTCCAGTTGACGGCTGTAACGAACATGACGAGGGCTTGCTGTACGTTCCATTTACGTGCACGAAGAAAGCGTAACGCAAGAACATCTGGATGATCGTGTTTCGTCATCTCCCAGATGGACTCTCGGATAGTTTCAGTAGACTGTTCGGCCAAAATATCACTGTATTGTTTGTTTAGGCCAAACTTATCTTCGTCGGTGGCAGGTTGACCGGAAGAATCCGCATTTTCATTCTTTCGGAACATGCTAAAGCCCCATCCACCTCCGCTCTGTTGAGGCTCTGGTTCTGGTGCGGCAGCTTGCTTCGTAGCATTTTGCGTGGCCGTACCGCTCTCGGACCAGCCAGATACACCGGCAACAGCACCCCAGAATTCCCGTAACTTTTTCTCTTGCTCGGCGGACAGATTGCCGAAGTGACCAGGGGCAATTTGGGTGGTTGCCATGGTGGTATGTGGGAGGTCGCAATTCAGTTCTCCGAGATCAGCGCGGCTCGAACGGAGGCTCCAATATATAGTGACAGTCGAGAATATCAAAACGAGGGCGGTGATTGAATGCGAGAAGCTACTGTGAAGCGTTATCGAGTGATCTTGCAGCTGACACTTGTGATGACTCGGGCGGCTCGGAATGGATGCTTTGGTCGCAGTTTTGGCCAGAAGCTTAATGAAAGGGGGTTGGCGACCAAGTGCGGTATTTTTACGAGGACCCGAGAATATTTGAAAGTTATTCAAGACTGAAAGTTGGCTTCTGGCTTTCAATACTCCAATAAAACTCTTGTTCATAGGTGACAGAGGCGAAGTCGGAACTCGAGACAAGCTATCTAGCTGTTTGGTTGGCGGCGCTCGGCTCAGTCGAGTCAGCAAGAAACCGTCGGAGTGCGACAGTCAGGATGACCTTTGAGGGCTAAATAGATGAGTTGTGTGAAGCCAGTAGTAAAGAGATGCGGACCGGAAGATGCTGGTGGCTGGATAGAAGAAGAGTCTGCTATGGTCTTGGATGACGCGTTGTCTATGATCCCCTAGACTTGAACTACATCGTTTTCGCAGTTGACCACCCCGCTGATGAGGAACGCCGCCCCACAGCCAAGTTGCTACAGCACCGACACACAGCATCACTTGGTCGCCGCATATCGGGAACCTTTGGTGTAGTCATGTAAGCTTCTAGATCCATATCGAGTTTCTCCCTGTTGAGAAGCCTAGCGAGGGCGGTGTATACGTGATGGCTGATTCAATTGGCATGCATACACTCATGACTGAGCATGAGTTGGCCAGATATTGTGGTGTATGGAATTTGCCCCGCAAATTCACGGCAGGTTAGTATGTTACTCAGTAAAGCCTTGGGCTGCACAGATTACTTACACGTTAATGATTAATGGTGGTACCTACGCGTTTTCACTACCTGGAGTGGAACGAGTGATTACCTTGCCGCAACCAAGCTTCCTGAGGAATCACCGGCCTTTCTACACGAAAAAAAACCCTCCCGATTCTGCTCGACACCTAAGTAAGGCCAATCGGCGATCTCGCACAAGTTACATTTTCAGTTGCACGCGATCCTGTATCAGCTGTGCACACAAGCACACAAGCCTCAAGATGACGTTCGAGGAAGCTGGCCCAAACGTGAAACGCTCCGGCTCACGCCCACGAACACCACGACCTACCACGCCGTTACGTCCTTCGTCGCGCTCATCATTTCGAGATTCAGCGCGAGCTGCAGGAAATGGCGACGCGCCGTTTCCGCTGAACGCGTTCGAGCCAGCATTTGCTGAGCTCTCGGATGCGATGACGGACCTGGAAGCGAACATGATGCATTTTCAACTGATGCACGAAAGTTTGACGCGCTTCAGCGAATCCTTTGCAAGCTTTCTATATGGACTCAACATGAACGCGTTCTGCGTAGATTTCCCAGAGGTATTATGATGATGTCAACACGATCTCATTACACTTTCATTCTTGTTGACGGGTCTATCTTCCAGGCGCCTATCTCCGAGTCGTTCCGACGCAACCGACACCAAGACACTCAGATACCTGAAATACCTAAGGCCGAAACTGATCCAGAGATAACTTTTATGTCAGTTTGACCATTATCTGTCGTTCGGACAAAGTGGCATGGATCGCTGATCTTACGACAGGACCACTGAGGTGTCGTTCATTGATAACCCTCCCGCAGCAAATAAGTCAAATACACGAGCTGCGCCACAAAGACATCGCCAATCCCGCCTGCCGGCTGCGCGTGGCAGTGTAGTTCGAGGACGAGCGACGGCTCGCTCTCAAGGAAAGCCGAGCGGACTTGCACGACCTAGGGGTCGGGGTATGAGATGATTAAGGCTCCTCTCAAAACATCATTAGAGAAAGCTGGAAGCCTCAAAATCAAGTACTTGTGTCGTCATGCTGCCATCTTTACATCCTCGCTTGCATTTGGCTCTAGGTGAGGCTCTCCTATTGCATTGCGCAGAGGGGGAGTATATCTACCTCCAGGAAGTCTCGCAGTGTCGGCCTCGTCGCGCAATTGCTTGAGACTAAGACAAGTTACGATCAGGGTCAAGTCATTTTGTATGAAACAGTGCTGAATACGGACCGTCGCTTATGAGGTTTCCCGCGGGTATGGGCTAACAGTGCGCTATTCGTATCAAACCATTTGGCGCATTCTATACAATAGTTTTGACCGAGGCCGGGCAGCTCATCGGTTGCCTTGGCTTCCTTGAAGCGGCCAAGATGCTTTGCGGAGGCAAGATCGGCTTTTATTTGATCCAGATCCCTACCAAACATGTCAGCGGGAACGTAGTTTTCGTTAGGTACAATCTACTTGCCTCGTTTTTCTTCTCGTCTTTGTGACGGTTCGTTTGCTTGCGACGCCCATAGCGGTCTTCCAAAATTGAAATCGACGGGATAAGTGGTAAACTCAACAAATAGTTACAGTCTAGAACGTCCAGACTTCTCAAGTTGCCCAAGAATTCTAGTGGGCACATACCTTATCGTGCTCCTAGTGTTGGAAGTCACGTGGAGATTGGCGGCTTGAGTGGCCTCCTAAGGCTCATCACGGTGAATGGGCCATCAAGCAGCCATCCACAACAGTACGGAGAACCTCCGCACTCGTCGATGGGCCAACCGGGTTGTCATGATTACATTACGATTGCCGCTTTCTGCATGAGCACGGCGACGAATTGTAGAAATGGATCGTGTTTGGTCGCAAATGCATTGGAAACGAAGCTCTGTTGTATATCCTTAATACACCTCAAGCTTTCTTTCTGAGACCATTCGCCGCTGTTGGCGATTGCAGTACCGAGTAAGGTGTTGACTCAAAAATATCTCGTGCTCCATCAATGAGGCTGGGCAATGACTGTTCCTTATTACGAAGAATGTCAGCATATTATTAGCCCTGTTTGTCGGATTCCATAAGCACTTCAGACGGGGCTTCTGTAATGTTATCTCCTATCGTAAGTCCTTAAAGGCGTCGGCAACCGAGAATACAATTCCGACCAGCATTATGGAATGAAGGCTTTACTAACGGTGACCGACACAAGCCCGGTCCAACCGAGGTCATGGTTTGTCTCCAGACCCGAAAAAGTTTGCAGGGGCATAGGCTCCTTCGTTTTACAGTGGGCTGGCAGGGGCTTTTATGCGCTGGATCAATCTTGAATGGCCCATTAGTCCCGCGGCTGCTGGATTTCAGGGCTCTCTTTGAAGCATAGCGGGTGCATGTGGCTTGGTTCGCCCACTCGTTACATCCGGGCCACATAGCCATTTGGCGCGACCATTTTCATGTGCTGCATTTCGATTACCGACCGCTCAGGCCCGGACTTTCGATAATCCTTGAGGGCTTCCCTACTTAATGGAAGAAAGAATGCTACGACCAAAGCGAGGGATCAAAAGCTAAGCAGAATATCTCCGTGGCGGCGGCGAGCGAGACGTAGGAATGATTTTAGACAGGATGTCTTTTGTTTTCGCCTCCTACCTGTTTGCCCAAAGACTCGGCAAGGCATGACCCCAGCTCCGTCCACAAAGCCCATGACGAAAGCGACGTGAGTATTATTTTCGCCTGTGCCGTGACTGGCTGGGTTCCACTGAAAGCCCCCCACACACGAGCTGTGCAACCAGACAGTGGATCCACCGGGGCTATATTCTGGCCAGCTCGGTAACTTTGCTCTGGCCGGAAAACACCTCCTCTTCCATCGTCTTTCTCTCTCTTCCTCTTCTTCTTAATAGCTGTCCTCCCCCACCAGCCTGCGGCATTGACTCTTTCTCCTCGAGTGACAGGCCTCGCTCGTGTGACGTACCCAAACACCCTCCTCTCTCTACCCATTGGCCCAGCATGCTTGCTTCTAGACAGGTCCTGGGCAATGTTGCCCGGACCCGCGCCTTCGCTGGCAGCACCACCGGCATCCGTCGCCTTGCAACGGTATCCGACTCCCCTCTGGACAGAAAGGTATGTATCAAACAATCAAGCTGGTCCTAAATCACCTCCGACGACGCATTGCAGGATACTTCTGCGAGTGGATGCTAACGAGGCACTCGGCACACAGGTTCGCCAGAACAACTGGGAGGAGAACAACTTCATCAATTACAAGAAGATGTCGGAGAATCTAGCTATTGTTCGCGGCCGACTCAATCGGCCATTGAACTACGCTGAGAAGATTCTGTACTCTCATCTAGACGACCCTCACGGGCAGGAGATTGAGCGTGGCAAGTCTTATCTTAAGCTCCGCCCCGACCGCGTTGCTTGCCAGGATGCTACGGCGCAGATGGCGATTTTGCAGTTCATGTCCGCTGGCATGGACGCCGTCGCAAACCCCAGTACCGTTCACTGCGATCACTTGATTGAGGCCCAAGTTGGTGGTAGCAAGGATTTGGCCCGCGCCATCAGCATCAACAAGGAGGTTTACGACTTCCTATCGAGCGCTTGTGCGAAGTACAACATTGGTTTCTGGAAACCTGGCTCTGGTATCATTCACCAGATTATTATGGAAAACTATGCTTTCCCTGGTGGTCTTCTCATCGGTACCGACTCCCACACCCCCAACGGCGGTGGCCTTGGCATGGCTGCCATCGGTGTCGGTGGCGCTGACGCCGTCGACGTCATGGCCAACTTGCCTTGGGAGCTCAAGGCCCCGAAGGTGATTGGTGTCAAGCTGACCGGCGAGCTCTCTGGCTGGACCTCTCCCAAGGATATTATCCTGAAGGTTGCCGATATTCTGACGGTGAAGGGTGGCACTGGTGCAATCGTCGAGTACCACGGGCCCGGTGTGGATAACATCTCCTGCACAGGCATGGCAACTATTTGTAACATGGGTGCTGAGATCGGCGCGACCACCTCAGTCTTCCCCTTCAACGACCGTATGTACGACTACCTTGTCGCTACCAAGCGTAAGGACATTGGTGACTTCGCCCGCACTTATGCAAAAGAGCTCCGTGAGGATGAAGGTGCTGAGTACGATCAGCTCATCGAGCTCAATCTCTCCGAACTTGAGCCTCACATCAATGGGCCTTTTACTCCTGACCTGGGCACGCCCATCTCCAAATTCAGCCAGGCTGTCAAGGATAATGGTTGGCCAGAGGAGCTCAGAGTCGGTCTGATCGGCTCTTGCACCAACTCCTCCTACGAGGACATGTCGCGCGCTGCGTCCATTGCCCGTGATGCTCTTGACCATGGTATCAAGGCCAAGGCTGCTTTCACCGTCACCCCCGGATCCGAGCAGATTCGTGCGACTATCGCCCGCGATGGTCAACTCCAAACCTTTGAGGAGTTCGGCGGCATCGTTCTCGCTAACGCGTGTGGTCCCTGCATTGGTCAGTGGGACCGCACCGACGTGAAGAAGGGTGAGGCCAACTCTATTCTGTCCTCTTACAACCGCAACTTTACCGGCAGAAACGATGGAAATCCAGCTACCCACTCCTTTGTCACCTCGCCTGATCTAGTCGTCGCTCTCACCATCGCCGGCTCCCTGCACTTCAACCCCTTGACCGACAAGCTCAAGGACAAGGACGGCAATGAATTCATGCTGAAGCCCCCCACCGGTAACGGCCTTCCTACTGCTGGCTATGACCCTGGCAATAACACCTATCAGGCACCGCCCAAGGATCGCTCTACTGTCAACGTTCAGGTAGCCCCTACCTCGGACCGCCTTCAGGTTCTTGAGCCTTTCCAGCCTTGGGACGGAAAGGATGCGAAGGATATTCCAATTCTTATCAAGGCTCAGGGCAAGACAACCACCGATCATATCTCCATGGCCGGCCCCTGGCTCAAGTACCGTGGCCATCTTGACAACATTTCCAACAACATGCTGATCGGTGCTATCAATGAAGCCAATGGCGAGGCTAACAAAATCAAGAATTTCACCACTGGTGATTGGGATGCCGTGCCTGCCGTTGCCCGTGATTACAAGAAGAAGGGTATCAAGTGGGTTGTCGTTGGCGACTGGAACTACGGTGAGGGTAGCTCCCGCGAACATGCTGCCCTCGAGCCTCGTCACCTGGGCGGCCTTGCTATCGTCACTCGCAGCTTTGCTCGTATTCATGAGACAAACCTGAAGAAGCAGGGCATGCTTCCCCTCACATTCGCGGATCCCGCTGACTATGACAAGATCAAGCCGGATGACAAGGTAAAGATACTTGCACAACTGTTTCGCGACTCCGCTGACCGTTTTCTATAGGTTGATATCCTCGCTACCCAGCTTGCTGTCGGTAAGCCCATCACCATGGTTGTTCACCCCAAGGATGGCAAATCTTTCGAGATTGCTCTGCAGCACACTTTCAACGAGGCTCAAATTGAGTGGTTCAAGAACGGTAGTGCTCTCAACACCATGGCGAAGGCTGCTCGTAACTAAATAAAAAAAATCATTGGAGGGAACTATACCTAGGCGCTGTATTTTGCATTGGTCGTTTTATGCCGCGAATAAAGAGAAGGAGTTGATGGGGCTCTGAGTTGGCACTTCGCACAGTAGATGCTGTGCTGCTTTGTTTCTTTTTTTTTTTGTCCTGGTCTGGAAGGATCTGTCATTTTTTACATGTAACAAAATAAGAATTCCTCAGAATTGCACACTCTATCTAAAACCGCTGTTCAGAATTCCGCGCCTGTCCTATCTTTGTAATTTGGATTACATGTGCCCTGTCACGCCTTGTATCCTGGTTGCCTGGTAGTTTCATAAGCTACTTAGTAATTGTATGCCACTGGCGAGCCAGTGACCGTCTTCCAAAGTCACGTGTCGATAAGCAACGGCCCCTGGGGCAGCTGTTGTGTTATAAACCTCCCTTTCAATTTAAGATTTGCTGATGAATCGGCACTCGTGTAACAGATATCTCGACAATCCCATTCTGAGCTTCTCACTGGCGACATTGGTCATTCTATCAGTCTTTCTTCCGGGGTCTAGTCTGGCGTCGTGCCGCCTATCACACGACCTGCCATGGCGACCGTTCGTGGCTTCAGCACTGCCAAGGCACGAACCTACATTCTACGTCTTCCTCTATTTACAAGAGCTCTTGTCCTGGTAATATTCCTGCTTGCGCTTCTCAGTCTTCCTGGGTTCTGGGATATACAAGCATGGGGTTCCTTAATCCCTAGCAAAGTATCGCTATTCGCGGGTAAGCATTTTCAATTCGTGGGAACTTCGGAGCAGGCTTCTAATATTTATAGCGCATCGTATCAATACCTTTCCGCTAATTCATCTAAACATCTTGCACGCAATATTAAATGTGATTGCGTTGACACCGCTCATGGAGCGTTTCGAAAATGAGTATGGCACATTAACATCGTTGGCACTCTTTTTTGGACGTGAGTTGCTTTTACATCCCGACCAACAGGGCATACTGACCGAGACAGCCTTGACCACAGTCCCTGCAGTGTTGTATCTTGTCATCGAGTGGGGAATTTTACGATCGAATAATGCTATCATGGGCGCAAGGTATGTCTCGAAAGCGACTGGTGCCTGAAAGATTACCGAGCTAATGCACGTGCAGTATCTGGGTTTTTTTACTTCTCGGCATGGAGGCTATTCGAACCTATCGATCGAACCCGCATCTCGTAATTGGCACTCATCATATACCAACCTGGACAACGCCGCTACTTCTGGCCTTCGTGGTAGCGGCGCTAGTACCAAGCTCAAGCCTGCTTGGGCATCTATGCGGTCTGAGTGTAGGATATACTGGTAAGAATGAACTCAGCCCACCATTGAGCTGCCCAATATTAACTAACAACGGTCAGCTGGTCTCGGCTATGTTAAATACATCGCACCTCCCGAATGGGCGCTGCGATGGCTCGAGTCCAGGCTAAACCTGCTTGCGATTTTGCCTCATTATGTCAGCGTAGATCAAAAGACATATGGCAGATTTGGTGTTTTACCTTCTACTAATCGCATGGGTGGAAGCCCAGCTACCGAGCTAGTTGGTAGCACGCAACGCCTGGGACCTTAAGTCTTCTATAATCTTTCACCATGGGTTGTCCACTCTTGATAGATAGTCTGTTTTGGCCGGGGAAGGTTTCGGTGCATCTTGGGACGGAGTTTCGGCGCTGTCTGTAAAGCAATGGCAATGTGCCTTGCCAGAAACAACGGACAACACTATGCGCGTTGTCTTGTTGTTTCAACACGGAAAAATCCTTGATAGTACCCATTTGAAGCTCTGTAGCCTCCAAGTGGTATATGCACATCTTTATGTCTGGTTAAATACACAAATAAGCCAGCAGTCGAATGGTCTCTTTCCTTCACTGTTTGCCAACAGACGCCTACAGGTCACCCAACGAGGCTTTGTTCCCCAGGTACTTTAGCTTCAGGACAACAGAGAACATTGGCCGAAATTTCACGAGCCATTGCGTTTATTTCCTTTTCGGATTCTTATTCGTGCTACATGAGTCATATGATCATCTGTATCCATTTACTTGGTGAATTCATCTTTGTAGTCTTTTCCACATATTTTGATCACATATTTCTGCCACATAATCCGCATATGATAGGTACCAATATAGTATCGTAAGTTCTGGTAGTGCTCCGCACTGTTCGTTCGGTACGAGGCGTCTGACCCACATCCTGTAAACCTTTACCGCGAAAGTCACCACCTGTGCTGTTAACGCGACAAGGGGAAGTAACAATAGCGTTAGCCTTGATTACGAGCGCGACGGGTTGTTGTCAAATAATCGGCAATGCCACGATTACTCTGTATGTTAATAGAATTTCGAGTTATCAGTGATGCTAACGTACGATACAGCCTCGGCCATGGCGCTGCGGCGCGACCCGCGAGTGCTCAAGCTACCTCCATATCTGTCTCTCGTCTGCATTGCCGTGGGCCTTACCTGGCTCCTCTTACTTCCACTCGAGAATTACTCTAGGCGAACATACATATCCGAGAATGCATTACTACCTGGACAAGTGCATACATACTTCGGAGGAAGCGAGCAAAACATCTTCAGAGCCTACCGGCGCGAGGTGGATCTACTTGAGAGCAAAAACAATTATCAGTACGCTGACCCCTCCTACAAAATGGGGAAGAAGAAAGAAATAATGCTGACCATTTGCTTGTGATGACAGCATCAACGACCAAATTGAAGTTTTCCTTAGCGAGGTCGGCGTCAAAGTTGGACGACAAAATTACACTTACCATTATGCGGGAAACGAACATTCTGGAGAGAATATATATGGCATTCTTCAAGCGCCTCGTGGCGATGCTACGGAAGCAATCGTCCTAGTAGCGGCCTGGAAGACGGTCGAGGAAGAGTTGAACCGCAATGGAGTCACCCTTGCACTCACTCTCGCGCGCTATTTCAAGAGTACATTGTTCTCCCGCAATTGGCTTGTTTTCGAGCCCCCCAGACTGACATGCCACAGGATGGTCTCTCTGGTCCAAAGATATCATTATCGTTATTCCACCAGACAGCAAAGCTGGGACGCAGGCATGGGTCGACGCCTATCACGACGCACATGATTCAAGATACGTCAATCCGTTGCCACTAAAGTCGGGTGCGCTTCAGGGTGCTCTAGCTCTTGACTACGCGGTCGACCACCGATTTGAAGCATTGCATATCATTTACGACGGAACAAACGGCCAGTTGCCAAATTTAGATTTAATCAACTCGTTGGTAAACATTGCTGGAGGTCAAATGGGGGTTCATACTGCCATTCAAGGTCTAGAAAGCCACTCCAACAGTTACCAAGACAGGCTGCGTACGATCTTGCGAGGTATGATGAGGCAAAGCCTTGGGCTCGCAACAGGTCCCCACAGTAGCTTCATTCCATACCATGTCGATGCGATTACTCTACAACCATATGGAGAAGGCTGGCATGATGAGATGGCTTTGGGAAGGATCGTCGAAGGAACGTTCCGGAGTCTGAACAACCTGTTGGAGCATCTTCATCAGAGTTTTTTCTTCTATCTTCTCATGCACAGAGATCATTTTGTAAGCATTGGCACATACCTTCCGAGCGCCATGCTTTTAGCTGCCAACTTCAGTATTATGGCCATTTTCCTATGGGTTAAAAGTGGACAGATGCCTCAGACGAAACTTCAGACTTCCGGAACCTCCACAGTGCCGGGTGCAAAGGATAATACTCAAGCCGCATCGGCTACTGCGGAGAGAGACCTTTTTTTACCCATATCTGTTGTGACTACGTGCCAAGCGCTCTCCGTCATACCACTATTTGCATTCAACAACGTCTCTGCCTCAGTATGCTTACCATGTAATTCGTCTCGAGTCTATGAAGCTGACTTTTATCTTACAGGTCTTGTCTCCGACGTTCGCAATATTCACATTGGCGTCAGTCATGCTGCCCTGGCTAATTTCACACCTGCTCTCCCTCTACAAAGCGACCGTCCAGCAATTCCAACTGATCAAGTCATTCTCTCTCCTGTTTCTTGGCATGTCGCTTGCGACTTTAGCAACACTCAACTTCTCTCTTGCATTTATTGTCGGAATGCTCGCTACGCCCTTTACTTTTGTGCGAACTTCAAACAGCCTCGCTGTCAGGCTGGCGCTTGCTGGCTTATTGACTACCATTGCCCCTCCAGTCTTGGTCTACTCATCCTCAGGAGCCCTAAACATATCAATCTCTGATATACTGGAAGAGGCGAGTTTTGGTTGGAATGTTTGGGGCATGTATACGTCTATAGTTGTCTGGTGTGTCTGGTGGCCCTCGTGGGTACTCGGCATGGTCAATGTAGTTGGTTCTCCAGTAGCCTAAGGCCACTCATAATACCTAGACATATTCGCAAATACAGACGACTGGAAAGGCTTCTCAGCCATTTTATTTATACATAATACCGTAGCTGCGCTTTGCAACCCGCAACGCTCTGAGCATCAGCGCGAGAAAAGGGCGCAGCCCAAGATTGTAGAGCATGCGACATCCAGTTCATCCATACTTCCACAATTACGCGTAGAAATGGTCGAAAGTCGGCTTTCTCGGCCTACGCTGCCCATACATCCTTACCAGCCTTCTCAATCCAGTTGCCCAGCTGATTTACACTTAAGTCCCAATCGAGCAGGCGTTGGCGCATGCTTCCGATCTGCTTCATATCCAGCACCTTTGGCTGCACCCACGTAATCTGAGCTACTCCGTTCACCTGATCAATTGTTCCTCGTAGTAGCCCGAGGCTTAGAGCTTTCATGATGAGATGCTCAATCTCATCCGGTCGAACCTTGGTCTCCTGTGAGATCGTAGCGAATGACATGGCTCGGTCATGAGGAGGGCGTCGGAAAACTGCTTCTGTCAAAGCAGCCAAGTAAATCTTCTGCTTCAAGTGGGTCGAGTTCTCATTCAGTAGCTTGTTGGAAGCAATGTGATCGGAGAGTGCAGCGTACGCAGCCAAGTCACCGCGGTTGTAGGCAAAAAGAAGATCGCGTAACCAAGAATCGTCTTCGCTTTGTCCAAGAACATCTAGAATCGGATGCAGGAGAAGCTCGCCAAAATTGTAAATACTGTTCGACACCAAGGCAGCGACGCTCAAGTAGTATGCTCGTCGATGGCGTTCGTCTTCGGGCATGGTTGCGAGATCGATGCATGCGAGGTATAGCAGGGCAGTTCTGTAGTAGTTGGCAAAATCCATTTTTCTCTAAGGATAGTTAGAAGCTTGTGCAATTGCCATGTAAATTGAGCGCGCGCAGAGTAACGTGCCTGATAGTAGCTAGCGTTTGCGTCGTAAAACGCGGCGTGGACGATGACTTCTACCGAATCCAGCGAGTCTAGGATACGCTCGGCCGCATCCAAATCTTTTCTCGCCTCATCAACTTCGCCTAAGCTTAGTTTGACCTGCGCTACTGCGACAGATGCAAAAACGAGGGCGTCTTTAGAGTCTTCAGTGTCAACCTTCTTCGCGACGGACTGCAGGAACTCAAGGCGTTCGCGGTTGTCTGGCACATTATCAGTAACACAAATAAGATTGTTCACTGTACAAATATCTACCTTTGCATTGCGATGCAGCCTTTAAGGCCAGGTCCACCAACTTGAGCTTATTGATCTTGTCAGCAAACTTGAGAATGAAGACTCTGTAGAAACCTAAACGTTGCGGGGCACTGCCATCATCGCTGAAAAACTGAACAAGTGCATCAGTGAGTTGGTGCCAAAGTTTTCTCTCCCAATAATTTTCAAAGTCGAGTATCAACGGCTGGAGTTCCTCTGGCACAGCATCCCGCTGTTCGGCGAGGAAGTCCGGGATGGTATCGGCAGTCATTGCGTCGATTGCTGCTGTGACTTAGAAAAAGAAGCTTCAGACTGAGCAAAGAAGGTTTCAGACTGTCTCCTAATATGGTGCACGCGCTGCGTTGTTGATTGTGAAGAAGGCCAAACTGGTACCTCCTACGATACAGTGGCAGCGTCAGCTAGGTCCACGCGATGCCCCGGGAGCCTAGGACGCACACGGACCACTCGCAACCTTGTGCCATCGAACGTCTACCAGTAAGTAATCTGTTAGTAGCTGGTCGACATTTCGACGATCATGTGACAAATCACGTGACTATAGTCCTCCTCCTCCAGCTAGCTTGTCCATTACGAAGTAGTTTCATCAAACCCAGGATTGGACCAGCAGATTGAGGAAACCATTGGGATCGGCTGAGAGGTAACAGCCACTCTTGCATCAATCTCAACACCGCAAGAATGGTCTCTTCGTTGATCGCGGCGCGCTCTGCGCGGACTATCGCACCGAAAACTGCTCCAAAGCGTTGGCTTTCCGACATTGCCATCACTAGGACCGGCAAACCAATCATTCGGACCGAAGGTGGAAGGTAGGCATGCAAGTTCTATTGAGTGAGTTATTGCCACGGAGGCTAACATTGTTTACTCAACAGATCTTCTCTTGGAGGTTTGTAGACTCTGCCGGATTCGAAGTAGCGAGAATAGAACTGATCCTTTAAAGGTCACACCGCGACCATTTTTGGCGCAACTGGGCAGCTCGGTCGATATATTGTGAACAGGCTCGGTATGGCAATTCAATATGGGAAATTCTCATTGCGTTTGGCTAACAACACCAGCACGACAAGGATGTACCGTTGTCGTTCCCTACCGCGAAGAAATGACGAAGCGCCACTTAAAAGTCACAGGAGATCTTGGTCGAGTTGTATTCATCGTGAGAATCTCGCAGTTCTCCAAGCATTTGTGTACAGAATTAACAGAAGATAGGAATATGATCTGCGCAATACAGCTTCTATCGAAGCTAGTGTTCGCCACTCAGATGTCGTATACAACCTCGTTGGCCGTGACTATCCTACCAAGTGAGCCTTCACGGAGCATGTGGCTTCAGAACTCTAGCGCTAATGTTTTCAGGAACTTCTCTCTCGGCGACGTCCATATTGAAGGGACCGAACGTATTGTCGATGCTGTTGCAAAGTATGATGTTGATCGTTATATCCATGTGTCTTCGCACAACGCCAACACTGCGTCGGCGTCCGAATTTTTTGCCACAAAGGTGCGCTCATAGCGAGCCTAGACTATGGTTCAATTCCTAACACTGCCTAGGGACATGGCGAGGAGATCGCCCGAAGCATCTTCCCAGAGACTACTCTCGTTCGCCCTGCTCCGATATTTGGTTTCGAGGACAAGCTTCTTCTGAAGCTGGCTTCTGTGTTGAATTTATTCACGGCTAACAATATGCAAGAGAAGTTCTGGCCTGTTCATGTAAGCCAAGGCCTATAACTTTGGTCAAGTCAGCACCTAACATTTATTCGTAGTCGATCGATGTTGGCGCTGCTTTGGAGAAGATGCTATACGATGACTCTACTGCTGGTCAGACCTTCGAACTATACGGTCCCAAGCAGTACAGCATGGCGCAAATCGCAGAAATGGTCGACAAGGAAATTTTCAAGCAAAGAAGGCACATCAACATCCCAAGAAATATCCTAAAACCCGTTGCTGGTGTTCTCAACAAGGCTCTTTGGTGGCACACCTTGTCGGCTGATGAGGTTGAGCGTGAGTTTATCGACCAGGTTATTGACCCTGAAGCCAAAACTTTCAAAGACCTCGGTATTGAGCCCGGGGATATCGCCAACTTTACCTACCATTACTTGGTAAGTCTTCCTTATTCAAAAACTTGCTTCCTAGCAAAGTACCTTACATCAGACTTAGCAAGGATTCCGCAGCCAGAACTACTACGACTTGCCACCAGCTACGGAGAAGGAGAAGCGTGAAGACAAGAAATACATTCATGTATTGGATGAATTGTAAAACCAATGTCCCAATCCCACCCTGTATGTGTATATAGAGACGTATCTAGATAAGAGACTGAACGCCAAGCGGCGTGCAGCTAATTGAGTACCATTTTCTTTGTACTCTCGTTTCCAATTGTTTGCTACCTGAAGGCTATGCAGCCTAGGCGATGCTAGCCTTAGCAGCCAAAATTAGAGGGGCCGACAAAATGCATATACCGAGGCAATATCTTGTGGGTATGGAGCGTTGTTTGAACCATTTAATCATCATTAAAGTACAATGGATGTTGAAGTGAATACGTCGGTCAGTAAAGCCAATATGCGTGTTTGAACGCGCCGCAACCACAACGCTTGAGCGGCACTCGAAGAGCGACCAAAACTTATATCCTTCCGCGGCCACGTGCCCATGCAGTGCGTCGGTAATTTATCTGCGATGACAGATTACGCCAGAGATCGAATAATATAAAAAAGGAGATACGCCTGGGCACCGAGGACATCGGACAAGCTTGCCAGCTCAACTTTATGGTCGTTAAATTTAAACCACTAGAAGAATTCAGTCAGCTGGTGGCAAGGTACTGAATGAGGAGCCGGCTAACCTGGTCACCTACGCGGCAGTATGAAGTATAATGCCCCGTTTCCAGCTCTCCAACATGGACAACGACGCTGAGAAGGTCATATACGCAGGATCGCTGCAATTCCATGTTTTCCCGGCTGTCACGGCTACGAACCCTATTTGTGTATGGGAGCATGTTAAGCTGTAACGGAAAATGTACTGGCACGTCGACCTTGGAGGCGGCATGATCATGACGCCCTTGCTTGTACTCGAATCTCTGAAGGATGGGAATTTAATGATTAGCGATGAAAGCAGCATAAAAGGAAGTGTATTTACCTTGAGTTGTATAGAGAGCACATTTGGCAGCCTCTTAACGCTTGTGTAACGTCTCGCTTGCTGCGTTGAAGCGCAGTGATGGCATCGATACTCACACTTATCTGATTTGATATACTCCTCATCCAGACAGTCAGTAAGACTAAGATTGGGAGTCTTTTGTCCTGCTTTCTTGCTCCTCCTCTGTGCTAAGCTGTCAAGCCCCACACTCAGGTCTAGAAAGGACTGTACTGTGTTGCTGGAGCCGTTGCAGTTTTGGCACGTTGTGGTCGTTTGCATCTTTCCGTAAAATGTCTGGTGAATAATGCAATTACAACTGTGTTCGCTCCCAATCTCTGGTTTCTTGCCGTCTCCATTGCGCTCATGTAGATCCTCGGCAAGAAATTGGAAGAATTCATGGGCGTCTTGTTCTTTGGTTGTCACAAGATTTTCAAACGCTTTCTTCTCCGAAATCCAGAAACCAGACAGAATGTTCGCGGCTGTATAGCCATTTGTGTTCTCTAGGGCATAGAAATCCTGGAACATGTCGTCCATTGCACAACTCAAACAGTGAGGTACGTTGCATTCATTGCTCTGATGCCCGTCGCTAAGGTAGAAGTTCCGCAGGAGAGGGTTGTGCAAAAAGCTTTGGAGAACAACGTTTTGGTAGCAAGTTGCTCCCGCATTGTATATACCTCGAAGCCCATTGGCACGACAAGAGGCAAGAGTCGTATTGGAGGAGATATACCTCGGGTCGTCCTTGATGGAGTCGGTAAAAAGCTCGTCGTGTTTCCTTTTGCGACCTTCACGGCTATTAGTTTTGCGGAGATGAAAATTGTACCATTTGCTAAGTGAACGAACCGGAGAATGAACCGGTCCCAATTTTACGCAGACGGAGTTCTTCGAGAGTAGGGTCCCAGACCAAATCGTCGCATATTTGACAGTACAACGCTCCATTCCGAGAGTCAACATCTGAGGGAGTTAGCCGAGCAACATTGAAATAGGTCCAGCATCGTCTTACAAAATCGATGCGACTTTTTGTTTCCATGTCCCAATCTGTCTTCCTCGGAGACAGTAGTCGGACATTGGAGACAGAGGTAATTGGATGTCAGTGTAGTAATCGGCCGGCCTTCTTTGTTTGTTGAAGTTTGCGGGACGATAGGGTTCGTATCAAATATCCCACGGAGAATCATTTTGTAATGTGATATCGAACTATTCATTACTTCTTGCCCTTGCGAAAGGAGAAGCTGGACGTGCTCTGCACAGGCGCAATTAGTTATTTACTTATGGTAGGCAGCCGGGTTTCTGGCGTACCGCATCCAAACATAGGTGATCCTGGTGTAGGCGACTTCACACGAGCATTCCGTGGAGATGCCGGAGTAGCTGGCCGGCTAGACATGGTGTCCAGACGTAATGACCAAGAGTCGGTTACACGCCACTTCAACCCCGACGAGGTATTTGAGCACACGAAGGGCTTTCTCTGTCGCTTTAAATGGTCTATTTCGGAAACTTGACGCTTTTCGGCCGTTCAATGGAGTGGAGTGCTTGCTTCCACTGTCATCAGTAGGGAGGGAACAAGAGTGTGGCTGCTGGGGCAGATACATAGCACTTACGATTCAAGCTGGTGTCTTGAGCTTTTGATCTGAGCGCCGAAGTAGGGTTGAAATGTGGTCAATTAGAACATTCCATGCTAATTTCGAGGTCGCAGTGGCTTTTTACGAAGCAGAGATAAAGTCTCGCTGTCTTTAACAGGCGTGTGCGCTTTTGGGGCCAATTCGGAGTAACGCATGTCTCCCTTATCGATTACGGCGAGCGCGGAAATGGATAACTCCGCAGCCGTCTGATCCTTAGCGGTGGACGCCTTCAAGTTCGGCATGACTTACTTAGAAATCATTATTTGGATCGCCTTCTTTCTTCAACTACTTCCTCTACTTCCGCTTCCCCTTATTTTCTTTGTCTTATTCATATATGTTCTGTTCTCAGCTAGGGACGTGGAAAAGCTCGAATCTAGCAGTGTTTTATTAGTGGAGTGATCTTCGCCAGTGACCACAGAGGTGTTTGACAGGTACTTTTAGGTACCTACACAACTACCCTAGGTACCTAGGTACCTACCTAGGTTAGTACCTAGCACCTACTAGGGGTACTAAGGTACCTGCTATAAGTGCCTACCTAGGTACGTGCCTACCTGTTACCGAGGTCCTTGCCTTGTCCAAAACCCGTTTTATTCAGCCCTCTCCGCAGTGGCTTCTCATGATGATACCATTATGTCTATACTCATCCCGGCAAAGTATAGTTCCCCCCCTCGTACTTTCAAATTGGCTATCACAGTCGAGCAGTGCAACAATCTGGAAAGGCTCCCGCCAATCTTTATCAAAGGCTCGGATTCAAGTAACAATGAATCTCACTCCCCTACCCGACGTGAAACGGCTTAGCCCGGTGTGTATTCGAATTCTCGGCGGCAACCCTGGCAAATTTACACTTCAAGGGACAAATACGTATTTACTCGGCTCCGGAAAGCGTCGCATCTTGATAGACTCCGGGGAGGGGAAGCCAGCATGGGCTGCATCGCTGAGGGAAGTTCTCAAGACAGAAGGGGCAACAGTTGAGACTCTATTGCTTTCACATTGGCATCATGACCATATAGGTGGTATAGAGGACCTACGAAGAATTGTTCCACACGTCGTCGTTTACAAATTCGATCCGGGGGAGGGACAGACTGCGATCAAAGATGGCCAAACTTTTCGGACGGAAGGTGTTACACTGACCGCACATCATACACCTGGACATACGACAGACCATGTGGTCTTCACATTGGCGGAAGAGGACGCAATGTTCACAGCAGACAATGTTCTTGGCCAGGGTACAGCTGTCTTTGAAGATATGACAACGTATCTCAACAGCTTAGAGAAAATGAAGACTCTATTCCACGGTAGAGCATATCCGGGCCATGGCGAGCTCATCAATGATGGCCTCAGAAAAATTGCCGAATACATCAACCATCGAAAACATAGGGAGGAGCAAGTAGTTCAAGTTATGAAGTGCGCCAAGGCAGACAGCCGCCGTAACTGGACTGGGATGGAGATTGTAAAGGTGATTTACAAAGACGTGCACGCGGACTTACACCCAGCTGCTTGCGCTGGTGTTCTGCAGATTCTCGGTAAACTGGAGGAGGAAGGTAGGGCAACCAAGGCAGATGATGGTGTCGATGGCAACAGTTGGGTGCTGACTGGCCAAGCAGCTTTGTAGTCCTGTGATTAGAAATGCTATCATGCTTGATTTGTGCTTTTCTTAGTGTCGCTTCGCCAGGAACCTATCTGCCAATGTACATTGCTAGTATCTTATCATGAGGTGACATCAATGCCAACGAGAAGCCTCATCGTCCTGAGTCGTGGCACGCCACCTCCATGGGACAGAAACGACATCGCTCGGTAAAGCTGCACCCACCATCCGTCAGCTACATTGTACACAGGAACATTGCCGAGCTAGAGAGCATTGTGTGACTGAAAGGCTGATGGAAATGTGTATACGGTATTTTTAGCTCCGGCAAAACGCGATCGATGCTGGCAAGTTGACAGACTGGCTACAGTAGATAGCGATGGAGATTTGATCTCTACCGCTAAGTAACCGAACTGCATGTCTGATGCACACTGACAAAAAAACTGGTGACGGTGCTAATGAAGTGTGTTGTTACCTCCAGATACGATTGGAGACCTGCGGGGCATTTACGAGAGGCCGAGAGGTTGAGTTGCCCTGATATACTTGAAGCGAGAGGGCGAGTTGAAGGCCGCTAATGGCCAGACGCATATAACGGTTTATACTCACTCCATATAGCACCGTGTCATGCATGAGCCAGTCAGGAGCTAACAATTCAAGAGTCACACAGCCATAAGTAGTCTTTATGGGCTTGAATTTCGGCAATTCAGTTACGTGGCCGTCACTGCACTGAATTGGTACTATGCCTGTTTCCTGAGTGGTAAGCGCTCCCAATGTCTCAAACAGTCGATCATCTACTTGTTTATCTGTACGTGGCAGCTGGGGATCAAAAGTCGGCTTGGCCGTGATTGATTCCCACGCTCCCTTAGCAAGGTACCTGTCTGTAGCTGTGAGACAGGCAGCACTTTGCAGGGCAACCAAGTCGTCCAACCTACTGATTTCATTGCGTACCTTGTGTGTTTTCCCGAGATGTGTAAGCGGGAAAGGCTGGCAGCGAGCAGTTGGCCACTTAGTTGCTTGGCTT
Organism: Cordyceps javanica; assembly: GCF_051103115.1. Lineage (NCBI taxonomy): Eukaryota > Fungi > Ascomycota > Sordariomycetes > Hypocreales > Cordycipitaceae > Cordyceps > Cordyceps javanica. The sequence continues at coordinate 2,267,514 of NC_139299.1, forward strand.
TGCGGTCGCCTTATTACAGAGGCATCGAGGTGGAGAAGCTGGAGAGGTCCGGATCGTCCGGGTTGTTGGGGTCACAAGGCCGCAAGTTCTGCCCCCGCGGGTATTTTTGTGGCTTTTCCTTTGGTGACGAAAGTGGGGGCCGATATGAACAGAGGTCTAAAATAACTAAGTGAACCTCATATGTCGTGCTAGCCATCGTGCTTTCAACGGACGTTGACGTCTGGATTGAGGCCCAACAGTCGCCGCATAAACCTAACTGTCTTGGTTACAAGAAGTCATAAAGGCTTCCCAATCAGCAAACCAATAGAGGTGCTATGGATTTCAGAGTAAAGCTACAAGCATGACGGCGGCGAGTTGCGCCGATCTAACTTTAATGCAGTACCTGTACTTCGTCCGTCCCCGATGGTGGTCGCCAGGACTGCCAGCCCATAACTACCGCCAGGAGCCATCGCGGGGGGAGGGAGACTGTGAGAGGCTCCCAGTTATAATCCTGGTTTTGCTTCCCATGATATCATCTCCCAACGGCCATATCTAGTTACGGTCACCTCGCTCCGGAACCCTCGGTCTTGGCCTTGGGCCTGGTACGTGCTGAGCTGAGTGGACGGGGAGTAGCCTCGTCTTGCAATTTGGTGACAACATCAGTCGGGCACCGCTGAACAGTACAAGAAAAGATATAATGGGTCCACCGAAGTACTTTTTGTTGCAGCGCTGGCTTCAGACCCTGCTCGGAAGCATCGGAGCTTCCATATGCGATTGACGAGGGCGCCGTTTTCGAATATAAAGGTATATAGCTAACAGTCCGCCTTCTGCAATCATTTTATGTCGCTCTGCTTCTCTTACAACCGGCCCATTTCTCGATACCGCCACCATCGAGCATTCTCTCGTGTGTTTTTTTTTTTTTTGCCATCCAAGTAAGCTACCACCTTGGCTACAATTTTTGTTGCCGAATAGCGGGCGGCGCGAACTACACCAGAGTCCGGAGCCTAGATCTCCGTTGCTACACCGAGGTGCGAAGCTGCAGCTTCTGAGTCTCTCGTTCTGAAGCATACCAAACTGTATAGACGACTTTGTCCCGGCAGAACTTCATTTTGGTCTCAATTTCGCCCCCTGGCTGTCCCATGTCTCCAACAAGACTAGGGGGGGGAAGCCCTGGGCTTTTTGTTTCTTTCTATCTCTTGGCCGCTGCCACTTCAGCATTAGCCCATGTCGACGACGCGGAAAGAAGCAATGGCCAAAATGGCACAATAGGGGAAGCTCTAGTTGGCAATTCAACTGATACCCCGAGCACGTATTTCACGTACATCGACCATGCCAGCATAATATATGCCCATATCGTGCTCATGATTCTAGCTTGGGTTATTCTTTTGCCAATCGGTAAGCGTTCACTCTCGAATTCACCTCTTTACCACCCCCCCCCCCCCCCCTTACGCCTTACGCCTTTCTAAAACTGCTTCTAATTTGACATACTTAAGCTGTGATGCTTTCTATCGCAAAGTCCAGACATACCCTCGCTACTCAGTTCGTCTTCATCATTGCCAATACAGTGGGTATTGTGCTATCTACAGTGTATAATGCGAGCACACCTGACCTCTACCCGAATAATGCGCACCATAAAATTGGCTGGATCATTACGTGGGTTGTTTCTGCACATTTTTTGGTCAATCTTGCTCGCCGATTCATCAGGACTCAGAGCAACACTAGCTTGTCCGCCAACTATCAAATGCTCCATCAGCTTCTTCCCACGTCTGGCCAAGATTCTGGTTCATATCTGCAAGACAGCTACCACGACCATGAGAGCCGCGCATCTGATGACAGCGGTCTTGGAACCGCGTCAGACTTATCCCCTGCCCACAACTGCTTTACTTCGACCGTGTGCGCGGAGGACCGTGAGACTCGAGCTGAGCCCTCCAAGGAGTACAGCGGAAGCCATGGTGAATGCGGGAATCTGCCGCCTTCGTCTGCCGATTTCCCTGGGCACACATTGAGGGCCGAAATAGGTCATATCGTGTCTCATAAACTCTTGAAAGTCCTTGAACTGGGGTACAAAGTGGTAGATCGCGTGATTCTCCCATTCGGTTTTATTGCACTGACTACTGGAATCATCACTTTTGCTCGATTTTTCGTAAGTTGGATACTGAATTCAACAGTGCCCGTTTATTTGCCCGTTTATTTGCTTTTTATTCTGATGATTTTCTCAATCAATAGGAAGGCCACGCTATCTTCGGGGGACTTGCACATTGGATCAAGGGCGGTGTCTTCTTCTGGCTTGGGCTATTCAATCTCGGTCGATGGTCGGGCAGCTTTGCTGAACTTGGCTGGGCTTGGAATCTGAGGCCGAGGAGGCAAAGTCGCCAGAAGGGGAATTTTAACCTTTCTGCCGAGTTCATGGAGAGCTCCCTCATTCTTGTCTATGGCTCAACCAATATTTTTCTCGAACATCTGGGCGGCTGGGGTGGTGCATGGACTGCTCAGGATCTTGAGCACATGGCAATCACCGTATTGTTTATTGGGGGAGGTCTTGTAAGTCTCATTAGTCAATGACTCGGACCTAACAAAATCTGATATTCGCGTAGTTCGGTATGCTGATTGAGTCAATTCATATTCGCGACTTACTCAACACTACCACGAGCGTTTCTGCTCGTTCATATTCAACCGAAGAGCGAGGAGAGTCCAATGCTCCTGACACGTATCAGTTCTCACTAAATCCCATCCCAGCTTTGGTCATTCTTCTCCTGGGTATTATGATGAGCTCACATCATCAGGCGACCATGACGGCCAGCATGGTTCACGAGCAATGGGGAACGCTACTGCTTTGGGCATCCGTGGCGCGTGGCCTCACTTATGTGTTATTGTATCTCAGGCCGCCGAAATCTATCTTCCCATCTCGACCACCCACGGAGCTCCTGACTTCCTTTGGTCTCATTGCTGGTGGTATCATTTTCATGGCTAGTGTGAGTCTAACAAGTTGATATTCTTTCTCCCCTGCTAAATCGCTGGACAGAGTTCAGACACGGTGAATGGTATGATCCACTACAGCTTGGATGCCATGTTACTCTACACAGTCACCACGGGGTTGGTGGGTATACTCATGGCGTGGGAAATTGCTGTCCTTGCTATCAAGGGATGGGCCGTCCGGAAAGAGCTTGTTCTGCACGGCTGACCTCTTCACGGGTGCTTTCTTCTTGGCAGCTCATTGGCAATGTTGCATTTGTTTGCATTTGTAATATTTGCAGTGCTGCAGGCTTTGTATTCGCATTTCCTTGCTACGTGTCCAGCATTAAGAAATGATATTCATTTGGGGCGGGGGGGAGGTTGAGCGAATGATACCTTGACAACGGTATTTCCAGTATATACGTATCCTAATCAACTGGCCGCGTTACATTCCCCCGCACTGTGCTGCGCTGTTCGCCATAGGATCATCTGTGTGTCCTGCATTGTATATGTTTGCGCAGAATGCTCTCCACATCTAACGACCCCTCCGCCGATATTCTTCGCAGTCTTGGCGGCTTCGACGGACGACTAAGGCTCAAAGGAATAGCAATACACTCTGTAACAAAGTTGTGGATTACGCGACTTTTCCATGAAGACACGGGCAAATTCTGTACAGAAAAACTCGCGCGCATGGTGTCAAGTCTTGGCCAGTCATTCTAGAATTTCCAGCAGCGGCGATATTGAGTTTCCCGGGTGCGTACATGAGTGAGTCATGGTCCACTGACCAATGCTGTCTGGCGTGCCAGCCATATGCATGGGGTATTGTCGCTTTGCCTGTGCACTGCCCTTATCTTTTCGTAGTGTGTCGGTGACTTGATGGTGTTTGCTCGCAGCCCTACGTCGGGTTCTGAGCTCATAGCCCACTGCGGCCGATGGCGACGTGATAGCGCTGCGCGCGCACTTCGTGACATTGCACGCCTTCCTCGAGCTCCATATCTCACATCCAGTTTGTCTGTGTTTGCCCGTCCAGCGGACTCTGCACCGGTTGTGTATAGCAGTTAATTGCGTCCAATCTATCGCTGGCTTCTGTCATTTCTCTTCTGCTCTTCGCTGGCTTGGATGATTCGATTTCTGTCGTCTTTGGGAAATTGACTACTGCCTTGCGCCAGTGCATGGATCAGAAACGATACAGAGTCGACCTTGAAATCATCCGCATTACGGACTTTATCCAGGTCTTCCGCTAACTCCGTTGTGAGCTGCCGGAGGTACTTGGTTGAAAATTCGCTGCCGCTATCACTTCTTGACATCTGTGCGGGGTTTAGAATGATATTAGGATAGACACCGATCTTGGCTCGAGTTTAGAGGTGAGGCTGGCTGGTTGTTCGAAGAAGGAAAGAATTTTTGGTCCACAATGTGGCCCTCGCATGTGCCCGTGGCTGGTCCACTTGCCTGCTACCCTGTAGTTGTTGTTGGGTTGCAGGGTGAGCGCGTTACTGCCAACGGCGTAACCATGGCTCATGATTCTGTGTCATGTATCGTCTTGTTCTTATTTGTCCTTTTATTTTTTGAGTCTGTAGTGTGGGTACTGTTGAGTACCTTCACTCGTAGTAATTTGTAGCCGAAGTCTGATGATTTTTGCTTGATGTTTGCTGACCCGTCACACGGTCCCCGTCGCGTTCCCGGCATCATTTATGAGCCACTGGCGTATACAAATTCATTTATAGTCCTGACAACCCCCCCCCCCCCCCCCCCGGGGGCGTATTTTGACCCCAAATTTAAGACGTGGGCGTAGCCCTGACAGCTGGTCGTAAGATTGCTAACCACAAGCTATCACCTAGCATAGCCATGAAACTGGGATAGTATAATATGGCTGCTATTCTGAAATGCGTACCATACCAGTAATAGAGCCAGAGAAAGGCGGCCGTATATCGTAGGCGGTAGTTCGAAGATGTCACCCAACTGATAAATCGATGGTACCTACAGTATCGAATGCTGTTGCTGATGTCAGCTGGTAAACACTTCTTCAGTTGTCCGGGTACAGGGCGCAAAAAGCAATGGATGTAGAAATCGAAGCTCACGTGTTACTACGGAGTAGAGGATAACGACAACAGGCCATCTGCCCAGTCTACCAGGCACATTGTAATAAGGACTGCCCTGTCCCCCCACACCACCTAGCAAAAGATCGGTCACGTAGTCAACGCGTCTGGAAAGCGGCAGCTTGAGCTACCCTTTATCGAGCCCCGCTAAGCTTTGCTTTTATAAAAACTGGCCGCACATTCTCTATCATTCCCACCATGACCGCAGCGCAGGATTGTCTACCGGGGCCTGACTGCCAGCCATGTTTCGAACAAAGCCTCCCCGCACCGAGCTGCTAGTTCAAGCCCGGGCTTCCAGAGTCTGTCAGCCGGTTACTACCCCTCCTTCAGTAGATATCGCGACAGGAACAGTATAAAATGATTACTTACAAAGGGCCTTCGGATAAATGCTTCTCATCCACGGGGGAGCCGCCGTAGAAATTGCGCTCGTTCCCAAGCGGGCCAAGAACACCATCTCTGATACAATGCTTCGTTTTTACTTCGATAGAATCGAGTGATGCCTTTGTCCCCGCCGGTGATCACCAAGAATGCATGTATATACTCGCAGTGCATCACGTGGAAACTCCTAGTGCACTATAAAAGGCATTGAAACATGCTGATGAACAAAAGTCAGACCTAGCTAAAAGCGAGTGAAGCAACCACTAGTAATTTCGCAGAGGTCGTCGCCAATATTATGGCAGTTGCAAGCTATGGAAACAGAAGACTCTCGTGTGTATTTACACGACAACATATAGAGGTCGATGTCGAGTTTGGAGTAAGAGTAGAAACTGTGACAGCCAGTTTCAACCTAATGCGATACGTACTGAAACACAGCGGACACATCACGTTCCCCATGTTCCTGCCTCAACAACAAATCTTGGATGGGCTTCAGGCCTTCGTTGGTGAAATGGTTCCAGGTGCTGGTGTCACCGTACAAAAGTGCCGGAGCCTTAATGTATTGATTCCCATCCGGCCGACACCTTTTACATTTGAATGTGTCATGTGTGTCGCTTCTTGTGTTGGATCGGTACTGAAAGAGCTCCCTCAAGCTGTCGAGAGAGAAATGGCGCTCAACGTCTTCTGCAGAGTCTACCACGCATGATGAAAGGCTCTGCTTGTGCGATTGGCGCTGAAAAATTTTCTCCTCAATAGTACCAGTAGCGATGAAGCGATAGACAAAGCAATCCTTTTTTTGGCCGTCACGCCACACACGTGCAAGAGCCTGTTGATCTGCGGCCGGGTTCCAGTCGGGGTCGAAGAGAATAAGCCGGTTTGCACCAATCAGGTTGATACCGCAGCCGCCTGCCTTGCTGCTCAGTAAAAATACAAATTCATCTCCCTCAGGATCATTAAAACGGTCCACAAGTTTTTGGCGCTTGTTAACGTTCATGGTGCCATCCAGGCGCAGGCACCCGTACTGGCGTGAGCGACAGAGCTTTTCGAATAGATCTAGCGTTGATGTATAATTGCTGATGAGAACAATTTTGTCATTTGTATCCTGACGAATGCGAGCAAGCATACGATCCAGAACCTGCATTTTCCCGGAATACCATGGCTTTACCTCGCGGTCGCGCCCACGAGCTTCCTTGGGAACATAATCCTCAGGAAAACAGTTCTCAGAGCCAGGCAAGTCTTCAGCTAGATTGAGAAGGTCCGGATGGTTGCAAAGTTTCTTGAGGATATTGATCGCCTTCAAGGGCTGGCTTCCCTTCCCTCGTAGCAAAGCTTGGATATCAGGACTGGTGATGAAATAGTTGTACAGATCAAGCTGGAATGGAGCAAGGCTGCAGAAGACAACGTGCTCGTACTTGACAGGTAAGTATTTAGATAAAATATCGTTAGTCCTGCGGATGAGAAACTTGTTGACAATAGCAAGTAGCTCCGATGTGCACGCATCACCACGCTCTTTGTCTTGTTCCGAAGCATCTGCATCACGGCCTCTGAGGATAGGAATCTCGAAGCGTTTTCGGAACTCAAGTCGTGAGCCGAGCAGGTCAGGATTTGCAAAACTAGTCAGAGAGAAATACTCGGTCAGGTCATTCTGGATAGGAGTACCTGTCAAGATGACCCGTCTTCTCACGTTCAAGTTATTCAGCGCATTGAATGTGTTGCTATCTCCGTTCTTAAGGCGGTGGCCTTCGTCACAGAAAAGCAGACCAATTTTCGTATGCTTGAGTTCTTCCACGTTCAATCGTAACGTTTCATATGATACAATAATCACGGGCCGTGTAACTGATCTCCCTGAAGCAATAGCCCACTGTCGGAGCTGCCGCGTCAAATCTTCCTTCGAGGCTTTCCCATCGATTGCGAATGGAGTGATGGCATTAGTACCAAGCCACTTCGTCAATTCGTTGGCCCAGTTCTTCACCAAGCTGGCAGGGCAAACAACTATTGCTTTTTGGATTGTTGATTTGCCAGCGTCAGGTGATTGCTTTAGTAATGTCCATAAAAGTGTAATGCATTGTAGGGTCTTTCCAAGACCCATTTCGTCTGCCATGATGCATCCGTTCGCCTTCTCATCAATGAGACCAGCAACACAGCGATACATGAATTTGACGCCTTCCACTTGATGAGGCCGTAAGATCTTGGCTAATTTGGGATCAAGAACGACTGGAACACGTGGATGTTTATTGTTAACGGCTTTCTTGATCCCTAATATCTCGGCCAGGCTTTTGTGGACGAGAGGAGAATCCAATTTTTGAGGGGCTTTCGACTCTTTATTTTCATCGAACGATTCTGCCTTTCCCACTGTATTCGCTATGTCATCGATTGTTGGGTCATATAGCACGATGGCGAACTCTCCACTTGGGTCGTGTAAAGGCTTCGCCATGAATACCGCCCCTCGTCTCAGGCCTAGGGTCGGTGGAGGTCTGCTTGGGCTGTAGTAGACGCTAGATTTATCTCTCAGAGGAACGGAAAAGGCCTTGCGAAACACTGTCGATTTATCCTTCGCTTCAAACACCGGGAACCGATTCGCATCCCGGGTTGCAAGTGCCAGTCTGGCCGCGTTTGTATACGGCTTGTCATCATCTGCATTCCCATCAGAACCTCTGTAGTCGACTCGTTTTCGCTTGCGCGATGGTCTTTCCATCGCCGATGCATGAGAGGCGGACCGCGGGCATTTGAACGGTTTATGTAGTTGGCCAACGCTATGTGTACGCTGGTATCGCGTCGGCGTAGCTGCGACTTTCGAAACGGAGTTATCCCTTTTGATTTATTAGAAAATAGCTTTTGAAATGAATGTTCCTAACTTACATATCTGAAAATTGGCCAAGCTGATCGTTCTTCGCTCCAGTATAGCGAATACGGTGTGCAGTAACTGTTGGCTGTTATCGGTGAAGACGCGTAGCGCGCCACCAGTTACGGGTCTTGCCTCGCGCGCTGTCAGCTGATAAATACAAGGTAGGTACAGTGGGCTTACAAAAATACCGCTCGGTACTTAGGTATGTGTCCCTCATAAAAAACATGTAAAATACAAATAAGTAAATAAGCCTATATAATTTGATATTAAGCAATATATTATTAAAGTAGTATATTGTAGTATGAAATGGGGTACCGAGCGTTATTCTTGTCTCCCCACTGTAAACGGAAGTGCGACTAATTGAAAAATCACGCACACGGCACACTTCCATCGCATATGACAACACCACGTTGAGCTTTTTATGCCTTACCAATTCTGTTCTGACAACGAGCTTAATTTGGTATTGATGAGTCTGGTTTGGATGCCTGCAATTCGTATAGCAAGGTTCTACTGGCCATGTCTACCGACTTCTGGGCCGGCTATGTGAGCGGTGCTGTAGGAATAATAGTTGGCAATCCTCTTGACATCGTGAAAATCCGCCAACAAACTCAGCATTCAAGCAAAACAGCAGCTACCTTCCAAAACACCAGATCGCTCCTGGCTGGTACTGCAGCACCACTTTTCGGATACGGTGCTCTAAATGCTATTCTATTCGTATCATACAATCGCATAGAATTGGCTCTGAGGCGCGCCTTGGGGGTAGAAAAGAGCCTTGGCATCACTTGGTTGGCTGGCGCTGGTGGTGGCCTTGCGACATGGGTAGTCAGCGCCCCGACGGAGTTGGTTAAATGCAAGGCTCAAATGGCACTCCCCGAACGGAAATCTTGCCTTGATATTACTACAGAGATATGGCGCAAGGAGGGAGCAAGAGGCCTATATTTCGGGGGAGTTGTGACAGCACTGCGAGACAGTATCGGATACGGATTTTATTTCTGGTCCTATGAACTTGCGATTCAAAATTGGCCCCTAGCGGAGGGGATGAAGCAATTCTCCATCAAGGATGAAGCTCCACGGGTGTTGCTCTGTGGTGGCCTGGCTGGGATTGCTACTTGGGCAAGTGTATTTCCACTTGATGTAGTCAAGACCCGACTTCAGACCCAAAGGCCACTGCTAAGCCATAATACGGCCCAGAAGAGGGTTGGTTTGGAAAGAAAGGGCGCTTGGTCGATAGCCAAGTGTATGTTTAGTGAAAGTGGCATAAAGCCTTTCTTTCGAGGCCTCACAGTATGTAGTATAAGAGCCTTCATTGTGAATGCCACACAGTGGGCCGTCTACGAGAGCCTGATGTATAAATTAGGTGCGGGCCGATTTCGTAATGACGAAGCCCCAGCAAATGCTTAGACAACGACAGCGGCAAAGTTATTGATGGTTGACGTTTACGTAGACAATAGAGGTACCATTAGAAAAAGTCACATCCCGTTACACTATGATTACTAAGTAGGTATGATCTGTATCAGCTTTACCATGCAAACCGCAGTTCTAGTTTGAACGCCGCCTCAAGTTTTCATTTTGTTGCATGAAAGTAGCGTTCCCGGCCGCACTCAACCGAGGTCATGAAGGCAACTTCATCGTGAAACGCGTAGGCCAGTATGTGTCATTGGATACGCATATCGAAATAGAAATTAATGACAAAGGCCGCTCTCCTGTTTCCATTCTTCCGTGTCTTGGCCAATCTGGGTAAACCAATGGTTCACAGCTCTTCTCGCCTCCCCGGCAAATTGTCCATATTTTATGCCAACAAAACCCAAGCCTGCACGCTTTGCAGGGCTATGCGACAGTGTTCGATCGCGTGCTTTTCGCTTGGCCGCTCTCTGCACTCGCCATTCTTCTCGTCCTGCGAGATATCGCAGGCTATGGCCCAGATCACTGCAGTCAGGAGAGAGTTGATGACGCGGACGATCTGAGGGCGGTGTGGTAAAAAAAAGTACTCTTCCTGCATCATCGTGTTGAAGCTGAGTGCGCATTTGAGTCGATAAAGCGTCGTTTGCACTATCAGGCAGAGTGTAGACCTCTGGTGGGCGGGGTGGGTTATAGGCATTATTATGGTGGCCTGGTTGGGGTTGAGTTGCTACGTTTCGCGGACCGTGAGCCACATTGTACCCCGGCGTGCCTGAATTCCCGATCTGCTGATAGCGCATGGTAGCCGGAGATTGAGAAAAGCCTCCAGTATAGCCTGGAGCAAATCCAGGTTGATGCGACTGTGTGTACAGTACGGGACGCGCTGAGGTGGCATGCGCTGGTATCTGTGGAAGCGGTACTGGCGTCTGATGCGGGGGATGCGCCCCTGGCTGGGGTGTACTTGGTTGAGCATTCATTGCCTGTGCATGATAGTGGCCGGGCGAGGCAGGCCCAAGAGCACTACCATAGGCAGCAGCACCTGGGATTTGGTGATCTCCATGCGTGTCCTTGCCCTGTGAGATCACGGGGCCCTGGGGGGCCGGATGTAGCTGGCTCTCCGAGACAGTAGCCGCGTTTGCCCGAGTTGATTCGGGAGGCGGCGTTTCCTAAAAAATGGAATTAGTCGCCGCAATAGAAATGCAAGGTGGCTTAAATCGAGGGAATCAAATACTCACATGCGATTCTGGCAGCCGGCGATGCACAGCGCCAACAATCGGCGGGGCATTCGGACTACCCCAAGTTGGGCGTGGAAGGTCATCCGAGTCTTTCGCATCCTCACGTAAAAGATGCTTGATTGGACTGGGAACCTTCGTCATTGCGCGAGAACCATCAAACAGATCCATTTCGTAATCGCGATCTCTCACTTCATCCGGAACACAGCTTGCCCATGTCTTGATTTTGTTGAATCGAAAGCTCTCCTCGTTGTATCGAGATTCGCACACGTAGACATGCTTATCGACTGGAAGGCCACGCGGACGGCCTTTGTTGAACCGGGTCACAAACATAACGAAACAACGATCTACAACTTCGTTGATCTGGTGGTCGCGGTATTGTCCTGTTTTTACAACCTCGTGCTCGAAAAAATGCTTCTCGAAGCGATGGACAGTTTGCTCAGGACGATAGTACCAGCATGCATTGATCCATTTTTCTCCTTCACGATCTTGCCACATGCGGAAGATTTGGCCTACCGTCGGTTTGGCGAGATCATTTGGGTTGCGAATATGGACCCAGTCTCCTATTTCCTGTTAGTAGATAGATCTCTGCACCCATGGGCCCAAAATACTGACCAACTTTCCAAGTGTTCCCGTCATGCTCGATGGAAGCTACTGGTAGCTTCCCATCCTCATCACGAAACTCATCATCTGACTTGGCCTTCTCTTGCTCGGCCAATGCCTGAGTCTCCTTTTGTAACTCAGCAGCAGCTTGGTAAAGCTCACTTTGATCTTCGTTGTATATTTTCGCGTTCTCAAACATCAAATTCATGTCGTCCAGAAATTTGTCAACGCTGTTGTACTTCTTGCGTTTCACTTTCTTCTTGATGTTGTCGAGAGCAATTGGGCTCGTAATTGTTTGATAGTAGTCCGGTAGCGCCGCTCTGTCGGGCAATTTTTCGAAAGGGGTTACGAGCAAGCCGCCAGTATTTGCCTTGAACCTGCGAATACCTCTGAGAACCGACGCGATGCGTGCCTCAACTGGTGTGAGGACCATTGGGGGACGCCCTCTTCCTCTGTGAGACTCATCATCCATGTCGACATCGTGGTCTCTCGTGGATGACCGTGGCGGCCGACGTTTGCGATGCCTACCAACGCCGGCACCATATTCGTCATCGTCATCATCATCCACTTCATCGTCGTCGTCGTCATCGTCTGCCTCCTCCTCCTCCTCGGCGTCAGAATCTCGGAGTGGAGATTCTTCCACAGGCGGCAATTCCCCGAGATCAGGTAGAGTGGCCTCGTCTTTCGTAATTTGCGAGGCTTGCAGAAGTTTTTCTAGTTCTTTCCTGAAGATTCCTTGTAATTTGATCGCAGCGTCAAAGATCGGAGCCGAGGGTCTATTATAAACTTGAGCATTGTGGAAAATCTGGCATACGTCTTTGACAAATTCTTGGAAATTTGCGTAATGCTTTTTTTGTATTTTACCCTGTCCCCCGTCAGCATCAGGTGAGAACCTGGAATTATCTGTGCATACCCTGACAGTACTGAAGGCCACTGGATCCGATATGATTTCAAAATAATCAGGCACGGTTCGTCGGTTCGGAATGCGCTGGAAGCCCGAAGCAAGTTCCTCGCCGCTGATGACTTGTTAGCCAGCTCATGCGCATCTGCGTGGCTCCTTACTTTTCAGAAATGGTGCATAACAACGTTGACAGACGATCGATCATTTCGTACAACCCGTCACGCCCGTCGATGATCACTTCCCCCTCTGCATCACTCTCCAACCCCCCCGCACCGTTGTTTTCCATGTCTACATCCTCGTCGCTACGTGGAGTCGCAGATTTGCGCCGCGCAAGCGCAGAGCTGCGCCTACCAGACATCTGAATAGCGTGATTTTGCAATTGGTAGCCAATGTTAATTTTTCTTAGCAGTAAGACGAGAAATCGACTTGTGAGATGATGATAAGGTGCGTCGCGTGGCTGAAAGCTGGTAACGCGTCGTAGAGAAGGTCGCAAAGCGCCGTCTCGACATGGACATGGCTCACTCACGGCTTATGTAATTAGCTCCGAGACGAGTGGGGGCAGGGCAGAGCTTACCCAAGGCAGCAAGGGTACTCCAGACAAGTTAGCACGGGGTGGCAAGTAGTAACCTTTGAATAATAATAACCCACTGGAGACTTTTTCATAAAGTGCATCCGAATATTAGCTTAATAGAAATATATACCTACTAAAACTCTATTAGTAGGTAGTTAAACAATTATGTCAGTCTTTTAGCTTAAATAAAGTGTTAGACCCGGGGAGTCCGCCAGAATTGCCTAGCCAGAGGCTGGAAGTGACTGGCAACAACACGTCGATACTGACGAGCCTCTGTTCTCTGACTATGCCAACAGTCAACAGGATCGCTGGTCTACAGGCACTTCACTTTGCACAGTCCGTGGTTAGAAGTAACGGGTAGATGGTCAATTCTTGCAATCTAGTAGACGTGGTTGATTAGAGTATAAATATTAATTAATTAATTAAGGCTATAAAATTTAATAAGAGAACAATATTTTTTATACTTATTTTTTATTTTTCTTATTCTGAGTTATTTGGATACAAGAGCTATAAAAAGTATATTTTTTAGTATAGCTACTCTGCTAAGGTAACTATTTTGCCCTCTAGCACCCTCTTTCGAGAAGTGGGTGTGTGGCACATGTACCTAATAAGAAGGGCCACCACACAGTCCCAAGTGCACAGGGACTAGGCCCAGTCCATGGATGCGTCGACTCCAAGATAGCATCGTTTATTACCTACCTACTTACTGAGCATTTGTCCAAAGAAGAACACCAGGCGCTCGGCCGGTTCGACACTGATTACCACACTAAAGAGAAAATCTCAACATTAAGCATCCAAGAGCCGCAATATCGCACCTCTCAATTCCGCTTGGTATACGATTCAGCCCATAATATGAGAGCTCGCTACAAATGGCCGGGTGGAACCGGTATCGTCACCCTTAAAGATGATGCCACGCTCGGAGACGTGATTTCGGAGCTGAAAACTAGGACTCTTCTTACCAACTTCGGTATCAAGTTTGGGCCACCTAGCGCAATGAAAAGCATAGATATGGCTGGAACTGATCAGCCCGTGAAGAAACTTGGTCTTCATGGACAGACGCTGACCCTTGTGCCGAACGAGGAACGCCATTCATTGCCAAGTCAGCCCGGTGGCGAGGAACAGATAAAGCATCACAAAGGACAGAAAGCGAAACCTGAAGATGTTAATGTGCCCTGGAACTCTAGAGATGGGACTCTGTGTAAGTCGAACGCATGAAATGATTTGTACTGAATAGGTTGCTAATTGCTGGGCAGTACTCCGGGTAATGCCAAGTGATAATAGCTGTCTATTTACTGCGTTTGGGGGCGCTATACCCCAGCCAGTGCTACCATCGAAGCTGCGACAAATGATGGCAGACTACATTCAGCAACACGCAGATGTGTATTCGGAAGCTATACTGGGCGTACCTTCCGAGCAGTATTGCCGAAGCATCATAGACCCCGACAGATGGGGAGGCGGTATAGAACTAAGCATCCTTTCCTCAATCTTTGACATAAAGATTTGCACGTATGATGTAGAGGAATGTATCTCCCGCTCAAAAAACATGAATAGAAAGAATCTAACCGACCACAGACACAGAACCTTATTTCCTTCGGAGAAGGCAAGCGTGACCAGTGCATTCTAGTGTATTCTGGCATTCACTACGACCGAATTGCATTCAGTTATTCCGAATATCCATATACCGACCCTACGCTGCCACCCGAAATGGATCGGACAATATGGTCGGTAGAGGACGAGGAAGTTCTCAGCAAGGCTCAAGAGCTAGTCGAAAAGCTCTACAACGCTCATTATTTTACAAACATGGATGGTTTAATTCTGAAGTGCGATGTTGGTGGCTGTGGTTGGATCGGCTCAGGGCAAGCTGAAGGACAAAGACATGCTGAAAAAACAGGCCACGTTCAACTGAGCGAGATCATTGATAGCCAGACAGACGGTATCCTTCGCAGGTGTAATGCCTCAGGCTGTGAATTCATGGGCCAGGGCAATAGAGCTGTGATGCAGCACTCCCAAGATACCGGGCATGAGTCTTACTCAGTGATAGAGGATTGGTAACACTGATGTCTAATTCGTTTTCATATGTACCTTTGTATGTATTATTCGTATTTGTTGTCTTTCAAGGAGCAAATCTGCAATCTGTCCAGATTTGCTAACGAGAGACTCAGAATCTCATGCTTGTTCCTCCAAACCTGCTGATTCTGCGCGTATTGTCGGGCTTCTGATACTGGCGGTGGTGGGTCAGTGATTTTGGTTACCAGATACGCCGTAGAAGCTTCAGCGATTCCATATATCAATACTCCAACGAGAGGAACCCGAGTGAGAACATAAAAACCAAGTCCAAAACCAAACAGCACACCCTCACGATTTCTGAACCAATTTCGCTTTTCATCCTTGGTGAACTGTACCCGGGAGAAGTATGGCACCAGGAGCTCGCGCATCAAACTCCTAGATGAGAAGTATGTCTGCAGGAATATGACGAGATATCTTCGCGGCAGGAACACGCTAGTACCAAAGATGACAACTGCAGGGCCCGTTCCGACGGCTTTCTTGAAAGTATAGAAACTGGTGGCTGGCAGTACGAATTGACCGATCCCTGGCATATGGGAAAGTGCGAAAATGGCAAGGGAAAGCAAGGCTTTGCGACCAAATCTGCCCACAAATGCGTACATAGTAGCCCAACTATCAGCCCTGCTGGGCTTCACATTAGAGGTCCCTCCATATTGACTGAAGTTTGGGTAATAGAGGCCGCGAAGTTGATCCCGGTCATCATGCTTGTGCTTCTGTGTATATGTCAAATCGACCCAATGTAAGGATTGCATAAACCTATCTCGTCAGCACTTTTGCAGGGCGGATGGTCAACTCGGAGCCATACAGGTCATCTAGCGTCGGTACCATGTACCGCATAAGCACCATTAGAAAAAAGGGAATTTGCAATACGTATTCCGCCACGAAGTCAAGGCCACTGAGGAGCGAGTCGTCCCACGTGGCAGCCTCCAAGGAGATAACGAAAGAAAGTAGCCAAATGATAAGCTTCACCAGGACAATCTAGTCAAGGATGTCTTAGCTGAGGCCAAGAGAGGTGCATTGGATAGATACATACCGGAACGGATACAATCAGGCGTATTGCAATGCCAATGACCACGGCATAAGCCGCCTGCCTGTAGTGGTCGCTGGTGAACATGGCTGGATTTTGAAGCGCTCGATGCGCTTACCTTGGTGCATTAGCAAGTCATAATCTCTGTTTCAGAACTTGTCACTCCTCTTTGTTGAACGCACCACCAACGAGTGTGAGTTGCATGCCTCGAAGAACAGCATTTATGTCGAAGTTGGACAGGTCCACGAGCGAGCTGTATATTGGATGGGGTGCCGTCGAGGCGAGCGGGGCTCTTCCGGGTAAGTTCGGGCCCTTCTCCATGATACCTTTATTGGTCTGTATTTCACTATATTGAGTCTTCTACCAGCACAGTAGGCGTTCTTTACAAGGCTGCTAGGTATGCGTGCAGGTGGTTGTTTTGGAGCTCCTCGTGGTTGACGTCAAGTGCACGCCACCAGCTTGTTGGCTATTACCTGCCTAACAAATGACAAAGTGGGGTGGGGGTTTACGATTACAGTGCGTGCTTCCACACCACAACCGAATTGCCATCGACAGGCAATAACTACCACAACTTCATCTTGCAACCAGCCCTTTTAGATCGCCGTAGCCGACCTCCATCAGTTATGTCAAAAGGGTCAGCAAAAATTTGATCCCAGCTGCTTTTCGGCCACCCCCTATCTACCACGGTTACTGCTGTGATACAACTGTACTGTAAAAAAAAAACCGTGCAGATGACTAATGCGAGCCAATTGCGCCGGTCAGAGAGAAGCTGTAAGACCGGTCTTGATTGCCTCGGGGGGTATAGCCAGGCTTTAGACTGTGCACTAAACCGTCGATAGCCTGACAGTCTGGACGTGTCTGTTTACGGCTGTCCATGAAGCGTATTCTCCATGCCTGAAAGGTTATCAAGAGGAAGCAGCATCATGCAAAGGCGAGTCGCAACCGCGCCAACGCTGCTGCAACCACGACCGAGGACACCGCAGCCTAGGGAGAGGAGTAAAGGGGAGGCTGACACAATATTCAATCATCCCAATGCGAAAGTCACCTCCCTTGTCGCATTCAGCGACCAGGCCTTCAGTCTGGACAACAGCAATCGAGACAGCGTTGCGCCATGGCAGTCCCACTTCGAGAGAATCATTGCAATTGGTTGGTTGTCAAAACCGGTATATTTATCTTGACTAACTTATCGCCAGGCTCGCTGAAGCTTTATCGAGCTCCAAGCTCCGTGCCCTTCTTAAGCTGTGGAAGTGTTGTACAGCCGATGTTCCCTAGAAGCCAGTGTTGGTGCATGGAGGAGGATGGCAGCAAATTCATTCTACAGATACGCCCCCCGAACTATTGGCGAATAGAAATTGCCCCCCCAAACTTACCTGGTAATAGCCTTCGGGACTGTCTGAAGTCTCTTTTGCTACTAGATAAAACCCCATGCCCTTTTAAGGAGTCTGTGCCAATATTGCTCCTTCCAGATACTCCGCCTACAGGGAAAAGACGAACGTGGAAACCACTCTGCAGCTATCCATCAGAGCCAATTCTGGGTAGGGAGTCGGGTGACGCGTATGGTGACACGCAACTGCTCAAGGGCTGGAGCACTCAGGCGATTACGGAGCATCAGAGCGATTACGCCAGCGAAACAGAGCAAGAAGCAAGCCCAAGGCCCAGCATCAGATCATGCAGAATGCCAAAGGCGCCTAAGACAACTATTGATGGCACGTCGCGGAGCGCCAGTGAAGATGAAGCGAAGCCAACGTGTGCGCCGCTGGAAAATCGACTAAAAGCAGTTGGCGAACTGCGCTGGCAGACAGCTTGCGATCAAAATGTGTCAAGGCCAGATGAGAGACACAGTCTCTTTCAAAGGCCCTCATCCTATTCTGTACTTGACGTCAACCAAGTGAACATTCAATCGACACGATATTCGCTGACACGTACCGATGCAAATCAAACAAACTCCAAGTCGCGGCCGAGCATAAGTCTGGTAAGAGACAAGCCACCTACCAATTTCTATGAAAGGAGAGAGCCAAGACGCCGATATACCATTGCGTCAAGTAGGTATGATGTCGAGGAAGCGAGTGCTGGCGGCATGTCCTCACGAGCGCAAAGGCGTTGTGATGTGACAGAGGCACATGAGCTTTTGATGGTGAACTTCGCGATGCCCCAGGAAGTTTCGCCGCTCAAAAGACACGATCATACAGTATCGCGGTGTGCAGCGCGGCTACGACGTCGCGAAGAGCACAGCAACGCCTCTACAACTGAAGATAGAAATGATCCTTCGCTTACAGCAGATGTGCATTCAGACACTTCAGGCTACGCACCAGCTGCTTTACTGGCACAAGCCATATTTCTACTGCTATATACGATATTCGGCGTCATCATAGTAGGGTTTCAGGCAGCAAGAACTGTGCTCGTTAACTGGTGGAGGTCATCTGAGGTCATGCAAAAGCAACAGCAGTAGGACTGTTTCGAGCCAGACTCAAGACGCTCATGCAGTTGCCATTATAGACACGCCGGGTAAATAGAAATATGTATGATCTGTAATGTTATGGGTACCATTGTACGGTAATGCATAATATTATTAACTGTGTGAAGAAATATTTGCCTCTCAGGGTATTGATTTTGATTTTGTTTTTGTTTTTTTCTTTGTTGGCCAAGTACATAAATTAAAAAAGGTTTTTAAAAAAGAATAGTAGCCCTGAAATATGCTTGGCGATAGTGCCTCTCTGGGTTTTGCTCGAAGAAGAAAAAAAAAACGCCCGCGAACTTCGCGGGATATAGTGTAAGAATGGTTGTAAGAGCCTCGAAATAATTTTAGGAGCTTTCCCGAGATCGATTTGCCCATCAGTTTTGCCTACTTGCTATCTCAGAGTTCACAATACATTTGTATTTTATTCCTTGCGGAGACTTGCGATGTACGGTAAGTAGCTGCAAAAAAAAAAGGGGCGTGCGATTTCAGGTAAATGACTCTCTGTGGAGTGAACGCTTTCAATGGCCCGAACAAATAGAGATTAATAAAGTGACGAGGTGTCTGATAGCTGAAAACTGGGCAAAATGACAAGAAAGCCATTTCTTCTAAATTTTTGATATACTTTTTTAGTAGAAGCCAGAATAACTTAGATTGTGTAAAAACCTGCACCATATGTATCCCTGTTGTAGTACTTGGTGTACCCATCGCCCTCTAAAGCAACAACAGGCGTAGAGAGAAAGCCGCCGCTACGACGACCTCCATTGCAAAGGCATGATAGCCATGCTTTGATATCACCAGCTATGAGACGAGATTGTGCACAATATTCACCTTACAGTGCTACTTCGTGTAAGTACTGTGACCTGGTCTCAATGTTCGTTATGTACAGCTGCGGCGTATCATGCCCGCGCCTCATGCTAAAAGCTGTTGTATCCGTCAATGCAACGCTCAGATCATGGGAGAGGCCGTGGAGTGTCTGGAGCTGTCGAGACGTTAAGGGGTCGGTGGATCTGCATTTGCTTCACCTGTGGCGCAGCACCGGTCAGTACCTGGTACAAGCCGCGACAGGCGGGCATTGTGTGGATATGTATCTACTAAGAGAGGCAAAATGAACGGAATACTGGATTGACACATGCACATGTCAAGCGCATTGCCAATGGTTTTGTATTGTACAAGTAACTAGTGATCTAAGATGTATTACTTCTAAAAGATTGGTAGAGTATGGAATTTTACAGAAGCATGCGGCGAGGGTCCTCGATGTACTCCTTGATTTTGACAAGGAATTGCACAGCTTCGCGACCATCAAGAAGGCGATGGTCATATGTGAGTGCAAGGTACATCATTGGTCGGATTTCAATCTTTCCATTGACCACCACAGGTCGCTCCTTGATGGCGTGCAGACCCAAGACAGCAGTTTGGGGCAAGTTAATGATTGGGGTTCCCATGAGGGAGCCGAAAACGCCGCCATTGCTGATCGTGAATGTCCCACCAGCCATGTCTTCAATTGTCAGCTTGCCATCGCGGGCCTGTTTCCGATAGCGTTAGTTGAACCATTTATCCTTTCATGTATAGCGCAGCACCAACCTTCTTGCCCATGTCAGCGATGGAGCTCTCCACACCAATCATATCCATAGATTCAACGTTGCGGACGACAGGCGTAACAAGGCCTTTTTCAGTAGCAACTGCGACGCTGATGTCGACATAGTCACGATAAACGATCGTATCACCGCCATTGGGGCCCTCAATCGAGGCATTGACAGCAGGTAAGTCGCGCATAGCAAGGACGGATGCACGAGCAAAGGCACTCATGAAACCAAGCTTGACACCGGTCTTCTTCAGCACATCATCCTTGTACAACTTGCGAAATTCCATGATATTGGACATGTCAACTTCGTTAAAAGTCGTGAGGGAAGCAGCAGTGTTCTGGGATTGCTTCAGGCGTTCGGCGATACGCAGGCGCATGCGATTCATCTTGACCTGCGGAACGAGTTAGTTTTGCAAGTATATGCCAACTCCCAACACAAATCCATAACATACACGTCTTTCTTCCCGGTTACCAAGACTAGACCCAGAACTAGAGGTTTGGGTTTCAGAGAGAGCGGTATCCTTCTTCTCCGCCGCAGGCCGTTTGGAAGCGGCTGGTGACGCGCTCTCGGACTGGACTTTCGTCTCCTGCTTGGTCTCCTGCTTGGTCTCCTGCTTGGTCTCCTGCTTGGTCTCCTGCTTGGCCTGGGCTTTGTTCTCCTGCGTTGTCTCCTGCTTTGTCTCAGGTTGCTTCTGCTGCTCAGAGGTTGCAGGCTCGCCTGTTGGTTTCTCCTGGTCCTTAGCTTTCGTCGACTCTTTCTCGGGAGCTGGCGAACCGCCCGACTCAATGCGGACGAGATCTTGTCCAACAGTGACCGTATCTTCTTCATTCACGAAAAATTCTTTGATGGTACCGGCCTCAGTAGCGTTGACAGCAACATCAATCTATAAACAGTTGGTTAGACAGGACGATAGCTTGTCCGGCAAGATTGTATCACCTTGTCAGTCTCAATAGTCGCAATTTCTTCATCCAGCTCGACATAGTCGCCAATGCTCTTGGTAAACTGTTTCAAAGTGCCCTCAGAGATTGACTCTGCCATTTGGGGCACCTGAACGATTTTGTCCGCATAGCTACGAACCGTCTGCATCATGCTAGGGAGCATCATGGCAATTGGCTGCATTGTACGGCGCTGGCGGACATGGCACATGGGTGCCATTCGCACTGCGGTTGTTAATCGACGCGACAGCATTGTTGCAGATTGGTTTGCCTGTTCCTGACAGACCTGTTGGGTGGAAATGACAGCTACTTGCGCTCTTACTTTGGTGTGACGCAAAGGAGACGGAGAACTTCTAGCTCTGCACGTTAGAGAAAAAGATCTGTCACGTGAGAAAAAGTGGCCTTCATCAACAAATCACACCTGGTCAGTCTTCAATCCGTTCTTTGCACATGCACGCATGCCAGGGAGCTGGCGCAATAGCATACTGCAACAGACTCTCTTTCGACGTATTTATCTTGGATGTCAAAACTGTGCATCTAAACTGTATTATCCACGTATGTTACCGAACCTGACGTCGTACAGTTGCCTTATCAGCTCTTATCTATCCCTATCTGATAAAGGCACACCTGGCTGTGGCTGTAGCATTGTGGCGCATATGAGGTCGGTGATGGGTTTAGTGCCTAAGAAACAACGCCAGGCCACAAGGCGACTACCTGCCCTACTAGAGCCTTCTCCAACTGACCAGTGAGCTCTCGGCCTTTACATTATCAATATTTGGCTGGGCAACCTACAGGACCAAGCTCTACTTGAGCGATCAATTTGTGCGCAGAGACCGAATTGCACTTGTCCCAGAAATCTTCACAAGTCGTGCGACCGCGCTTCCAGCAGCATCCAACGAGCAATCGCGGAGGGGAAACATGTCTACGCGACAGGCTACACTGTTCGTATTAAACTCGGACTATATTCCACGGAGTTGATTTATGTCTGACAGTCGCGTTTCTTTATGATAGGTCCTTGTATCGCCGATCGCTGCGCCTTGCTTTGGACTGGGCTGTTCAACGGCAATTATGGAGAGGTCAAGCGCTGTACATCCGATCGTTATTTGAGGCAAATCGCCATGTAACCGATCCCAGACAACAAAGAGTCCGTCTTTTCATCAATCAGAACGTGAATATAATCTGACTAGCTGCAGGCCTTGCTCTCCGAAACCGAGAAGCTGCTAAACGGCTGGAAACACCCCGATCCATATGTCCCGCCGACCGCCCCCGGAGGTACACACGTTACATGAACTCCTTCGACTGCGATCTCAGGAGAGGAAAATGTTAACTTTTTGCAGGATCGAAATACGAAAGAAACCTGCCATCCCCAGTTTTGGATCGTGAGTACCAATTTCCGCATAGGCATTGTGTTCCAGTGCAGCGATTAACGAACTGCAGCGCCGCCACACCCAGCAAGTGGACATTGATTTCTCATGTCAGTGCACGATGTAATCATAAACACGGATTTGTGGAGGATAGTTACATGACTAGACAACTGAAATTGCTTCCAATTGCATATGGAATTGCTAGATCAAGCCGCCTACGGCGTGTTACAATTTATTTCTCTTCGGTTTGAGCAACGTCATTACTCCTCCCGTGCCAGAGTCGATGTGCCGATTGTGCCTAGTAGTTTTATCAAAGCGCGTGTGCAACTTAGATGAACAAACAGTTCGAGCATAAAGGAAGTATTGCAAAATAGATGTGTAATCTTATTCATGACCATAGCCTTGGGGATTATTGTACAACCCTGAGCGCATAAAAACAACCGAAAACCCGGAACCGTGACCCCTGTCATTGCAACCCAAACGAACCATCGCGAGAAAGCAAAAGAAATTAACCCATTTACAGTTCCTGGCTGGCGTTCTTGCCGCTCTTGCCCTTGCCAGTCTTCTGGGGTAGAAGGTCTGATACGAGTTAGCGTATGACGTTTCGAATGGAAAATTGCCGGCTTACTTTGGTGGATGTTGGGCAAAACACCACCCTGTGCGATGGTGACGTGTCCCAGCAGCTTGTTCAGCTCTTCATCGTTGCGAATGGCGAGCTGAAGATGGCGGGGGATGATGCGAGTCTTCTTGTTATCACGGGCGGCGTTGCCAGCCAGTTCCAGGATTTCAGCGGCGAGATACTCCAGAACGGCAGCGAGGTAAACGGGCGCACCAGCACCAACACGCTGGGCGTAGTTACCCTTGCGAAGAAGGCGGTGGACACGACCAACAGGGAACGCCAGACCAGCCTTGGAGGAACGGCTAAAAGACAACAAAGGTTAGTATGCAGCAGAGTGTATGTGCCTAACAGGCAAACACGTACGACTGAGCGTTCTTGGAGCCAGAGGCCTTGCCACCAGACTTGCCACCGCCGGTCATTTTGATTGATTTGAAAGAGGTTTAAAAAGTGGTAGGAGCGAATAATTGGTCGAGCAGGGCGACAATAAGCAGGGTGCTGATAGATGAATTGCAGAGATGATAATTGACTGTGTGCGGTACGCTGGCGGGGGGCACGGAGGTTAAGTACTTTTTGGCGCGTAAGCTACGTGATCTGGGATCACCCGCGCCCAAAAAAAGGTAGCCACCTGGTCAATTTGAAGCTAGTCCTAAACAGGAACACACGCGTGGAAAATAATAAACAGTGGCTGCGACAGCCGTATTCGCCTCTGCAAATAAATTTAACAGCTCTTCCACCCTCGGTGCGCATCGCTCGAAAAGTTGACTCTGGTCAATCTCTTAAGAACTCTATGCAATCTAGTGTTGTTGTTTGTGCTATTGTTTCCTTTCGGCGCGCAAGTTCTTCAGATCAGCCAGAGCTTGACGTAATGCCTCGAACGAGAAGTAAATCTGGATGAAACTAAGTAAACTGAAGGTTTTCTTGGGGAAATAATCAGGATCTCTTCACCTTTTGGGTTCTTGTTTCGTTGAAGAAACCGAGCCATTTTTTGGCCTGAACATGCTTCATCATCAATAAAAAGGCGAAGCCTATCTAACGGCCCAGTCAGCTAGCTCCAGCACACCAGGGGGTTTCACAAGAGCCTCACAGTACTCCGTACAGAACTGCCAAATCTTTGCGCAAAGTAGCGTGCAGGGAACTGCCGGGTACTGCTTGAAACCCAGCAATGGCGACGAAATAAGCTCTGATAGTAGATTTCTAAGTGTCTAATAAACTATGGAGTCGGCCCATTGTGCGCAACTGTGAATGCATAACGCAGGGGCGCAAAAGCATCATCAGGCAGCTTCCCGATCACGTCCACAAGGAACTGCGCGTTGATTTACACACAAATGCAGCTCAGATCTAACGGCGATGGGACGCGATCGCTTCCTGAATGTCTGTCTCCATCAAAAGAACTAACGTGGGTAAAGGATGAGGGAGTGCTATGGTAGAGATGGAGGCACTGTGGCCCAATCAGAAAATAGCTCCAAAAAAAACCAAAACAACAAAAAACGCGCGACGGCTTAGGCTGGGCTTGAAATCACCAGCCAGGACGTGGCATCAAAGGCACTGTGGATTGCGGGTCCTCAGGGTGGCCTCAACCAACCACATTTCAACCTCCGCCAGTGACCAGCTAGTCTAGCCACCTGATTTAGCTAGATCACTTGTGTGCCCACGTCCATCTCATTGACCACCTCCCCAAAGCAATCAGTAACCTGGGACCACTGCGCGTCACCCAGCTACAAAAACCCAGCCCGCCCCCCAACCGTTCTTCCTCCGCCATCAACTCTTGCCATCATCCGCTGCCTAACTCGTGTCTTTGACAACAATCAAACAACTCGCTTCAATTTTTAATACATCAGTCTTTTCTTCCGCTCTATATCATCAAAATGCCCCCCAAGGCCGCCGACAAGAAGCCCGCCGCTAAGGCTCCCGCCACTGCCTCCAAGGCTCCCGAGAAGAAGGATGCTGGCAAGAAGACTGCGGCTTCTGGTGACAAGAAGAAGCGCTCCAAGACTCGCAAGGAGACCTACAGCTCTTACATCTACAAGGGTACGTGTTCGGGTCCATTTCGCGTTGTGGTCGCGTTTACCAACTGACGCGTGTTCCAGTCCTCAAACAGGTCCACCCCGACACTGGTATCTCCAACCGTGCCATGTCTATCCTGAACTCCTTCGTCAATGGTGAGTTTTTAGTTGTCCGTTAACTGTATACGCATGCTGATTTTGATAAAGATATCTTCGAGCGCGTCGCTACCGAGGCCTCCAAGCTTGCCGCGTACAACAAGAAGTCCACCATCTCTTCCCGTGAAATTCAGACTTCTGTTCGTCTGATTCTGCCCGGTGAACTGGCCAAGCATGCTGTCTCTGAAGGTACCAAGGCTGTCACCAAGTTCATCTCTTCCACAAAATAAATTGGGATGTGATGTGATTGCTGGTTTTCTGTTTCGGTGTCATTTGAATTTTATGCGTGGCATCAGTATCTCATGTTTTGAGAATCTGCGGGCTGAAGATAGCCCTGCCGTTGGGTTTCTTAATGCGTTACGGATGGTTTGCTTTATTGGGGGCAATGTCTTCACGGTCAACGGGGTTTTTGCGGTTGTACAATAAATTTCGAGAATAGGGTCTCGAGGCAATGAATTCGTGCACATGATCATTTCAAATTGGCAGCTCAAGTGATGTCAAACTTTAACCTAGTCCTGCTTTTGATCTTTTCATGGTCTGAGTGACGGGTAGGAGTATTCCCTTGTTATCTTCTGAACCCAAGGCGGTTCCAATGCTCCATCCCATCTTCTCTAACATAGCTCTGCCGCGATTCTCTGTGCTCAATTCTGGAGCAGAGCCACCAACAACTTCGCCGTCACGGTAGCTTGCCTCGGTGTATCCGTTGTGGGAAAAGTGCCCCTGCGAGTTCTTGCCTTTATAATCAAGTCGAGGGAAGTATCGGCGATGGATTCGTCTAACGGCCAGGTCGAAGGCTTCATTGTCAAATCGTAGGGTGCGCTTTGTGCGATACAGCGTTGGTCGGCGTTGGTCGGTTTTGCCGATAGATTTAGACTTAACGTTGAACTTATTCGCCAGCTCGTGTATCATCTTCCTGGCGTGCTTATCCATTGGTGGTAGGCAGATGCTATAAAATTGCCTTAATAGATAGTGTCTTGGCGGGAATGTAGAGCCGTACCTGTCCTCGACACTCATGAGGAAGCATTTTATTTCGTCCGCGACCTGTTCAAGGCTCATGCCTTTGGGGTACTTGAAACGCATATCCTCGGCGTCTTTCGCCTTCTTTCCGATGAGGTTCAACACGTGGAGCTGCTCGCGTTCTCTTTTCCGTTCGGCTTTTCGTAGGCGGTCGCTCTGCCATGTTGCTTGGAGTCTGCGCTCTGTCTCCGAATCGATGTCGGCAAACCTAAGATCTAGTTTCTGTTTTGCACCCTTGCCCATTTTACGCCGGATACTTGGACGCTCATGGTCCATTAGATCCAAGTCAGTATACTGCGTGTCGCCTTCTTTCGAGAACCAGTCTGGAGTTTGCTTGTTGGATTGCATGGCTAGTGCAGCTGCAACAGGGAGCTTGTCTGAATTGTTATCGCCGCTGGAATTCGTGCTGCTGCTCTGGTCTTCAACCTCTTCTGCAGCCACCGTGGGCTGCAACAGTCCATACATCTCCCCATTTTCGCGCATATTTTCAATGTAGTCAGCGAGCATTCCATCGTGTTCTTCGTCTGTGATACCTGCAGCAGCTCTTTTGGCTTTTGCTTGCCTCCCACCTCTCCTTCCACGCGTGGTTTTCTGTTTTGCGATAACTTCGTGCGGTTTTTCTTCTATCTCTTTCTCAACAGCATGTATTTCTGTACGGATGTTTCCCATGTCGATGGTGTCCTTGAAGTTGTGCGTTGCATTCAACCTGCCTTTGAACAGTATGATTTCACCATCGCTGTCGCTTTTCTCTTGTTCGAATGATGCTTCCATTGATGTGTGTGCCATGGTTATTTTGCCCTTTCCGTGGTGCTTGATCGACGAGCTACGGCCAGTATCGTAGTAGAATATGCCATCCTCTGGTTCGGTTGCTTCGCCTGTGTGCGAGGCTTTGCCACTTCCTGCTCTATCGTGACCGATTATCACGTTTGGAGGTCTGCAGGATTCATTGGCCACTTCGGCTTCCGCTTCTGCTTCCGCTTCTGGTTCTGTGCTCGATTTATTGTGGTGATTGGGCGTGTTCGTGTTAGATTGACGCTCGTCTGTTTCATTGTGTTGGCCGGCCTTCAGTGGCTCGCTGATTCCGGCACTTATGAACGGGACGGTCATCAGCCGAAGCTTCGTCGCCTGGTTCCAGAATGAGCGGTCATGCTGACTAGTCTGACGTGCTTCGTCGGCGAGCGTAAAGCTATCTGATAATGTACCGTGGTTAGCTTGGTGTGCGGAGTGGTAGCGGTGGCAGTGGTTACTTTTCGACGTATTCAACGGCTTCCCGGAACTTTGGCTCTGTTGAAATTGCGTATCTTTCTGGCCTCTTGGGGCAGTGCCGTCTTTCGTCTTGTCCTTCTTCTTCCTCGCCATTTTCGTTCGTTTGTTGGTGCTTGCACCGCCGCTTGCAGAGTTCTACCGTACTTACTCAGCGGGTGAGGGCTCAGAATGCGAGAAGTACCTATAGTTGCCCGGTGGGCCGATACTTCGATAGGTGCCACGGCTTTTGCTGTTAGCTTACGAACAGCTACCCTGTACTGTGGTCGCGCAGACATGACTGCACGCTGTCATCGGCTATTGTACGACAATTAAAAGTTTATGTGTTGGTAAAGTTTATGCATATTGTGTCTATAGCTGTCCTCTGCTAGCTCTACACGTCTATAATGGATTTTTGTGCCGTGCAGGACGTAGGAGTTGCAGGCAACTGATAGATGCAACTGCATGTACTGCCAGGCGTCACGCGGCTATGGCTACACATCTGACCCGCATCATCATGGACATGCGACATCATCTCCCACCAGCACAGCTATATGTATTGACCGCTTGTCACAGTGAGTGGAAGAGATAACCCACAAAAGAATATATATATACACATACAAAACACACACACACGAACCATGGAATCTACGATGGCCAATGTAGACCTCGGTCGATACCGGAAAATTGTACAACTGTTCTGGGACCCGGAGCCATCAAACGACCCGCTCCTCGATCAACCGGTATGGTGCCTCGGACAATCATACCAGCTGCAAAAAAGCAACCGGCCAAGGGCAGGTAGCCAAGAGGATCACTGCAGCAGCGCGGATGACTATAGTACCTCCACAGCGGCGCCAACACTGGAACAAAGCAAGGGAATCGCGGTACCCCCGAGCAACGCGCCCAATACGCCACCGACCTCAACAGGCGGCAGCTTCTCTTCCACTAGCCGAAACGAAACCGACGACGAAAATGGCTGGCCTCAAAAATTTGTCAGAGACTTCGAATCCAGATTCTGGATGACCTACAGGAACGAGTTCAAACCGATACCTAGATCCACGGACCCCAAAGCTGCGTCATCGATGTCCATTCCCATGCGAATCAAATACCAGCTGGGCGACCAAGGAGGGTTTTCATCCGACAGTGGATGGGGCTGCATGATACGATCAGGGCAGAGTTTACTGGCGAACGCCATTGGCATGGTGCGTCTAGGCCGAGGTAAGCGTTACATCCCTCCTGCCGCTCCAAGCTTCTGATTGCGAGAGTGTAGAATGGCGACGTGGCCAACATAAAGAGGAAGAGATCGAAATCCTGCGAATGTTCGCAGATGACCCGGCTGCACCATACTCTATACACAACTTTGTTGACTACGGTTCCTCCAGGTGTGGCAAATATCCAGGAGAGTGGTTTGGACCATCAGCCACATCACAATGCATAAGGTGCGTACCGAACTCGCTTGAAAGAGGGCAGACGCTAACATAAAGAATCCGAAGGGCGCTGACCGACAAATACGAGACGAGCATGCGCGTATATATGACTGGGAACAGCCCAGATGTATATGAGGACAGCTTCATGGCTACGGCAAAATCCGAAGACGGGGTCTTCAAACCCACCGTCATTCTCATCAGTACGCGTCTCGGTATTGACAAAATTACACAAGTATACTGGGAAGCGTTGATATCGGCACTGCAAATGCCACAGTCCGTCGGTATCGCAGGGTATGACACGCATACGGAAGACCAGTGCAGCAGAAACAATGCTAATAATCAGAATGTAGTGGCCGCCCTTCGTCGTCCCACTACTTTGTGGGCTCGCAGGGGAATTTCCTGTTTTACCTCGACCCGCATCATACAAGGGTAGCATTACCATACAAAGAAAACAAAAATGACTATACTGCAGAAGAGATAGACAGCTGCCATACCTCCAGGCTGCGACGGCTTCATGTCCAGGAGATGGACCCAAGCATGCTGATTGGGTTCATCATAAGGAGCGAGAAGGAGTGGGAGGAATGGCGACGTGGTATCAAATACGTACAAGGGAAAGCCATCATTCACGTTGCGGATTCCGACCCCAGACTTCAAAACAAGCCGGAAGGAAGAGAGGGGGCCATAGATGAGGTCGAAATTCTCAGTGATACTGATACGGAGGCCGAAGTTTAGACTGATAGTTGCAAGAGCATACAGCGAGAACGCACCAAGCCATGAGCGAAAGATATCATGTCAAGATGGGCCAGCAACGACGAAGCACGTCTTCGCCTAGTTGCCCCTACTGTAAGAGACATATCGAAGAGTCCGTCATCTTAAACCCAGAACACCCGAACGAGGTGCGCTTAGATTATGTCTTATTTTTCCTTTTCTTTTTTCCAGCTTTGGTAGCTTCGATGCCAGAAACGGCTGCATGCCCCTCAACACGAATGTGCGTGAAGAGCTTGGTACGGGAATCAAACTCCTGCGCGCAAACAGTACATAGGTGCTGCTGAAATGACATGCTTAGCACATAACTTCGCCTGTAGGATGCGATATGGTACATACACTGGAGACCGCGCCAGACTGGGCGGCAGCCGCTTTTCTCTCTCGCTTCGCCTTAGCCTTACCGACTTTTCGTGGGCGGCCCTCCGACCTGACGGCCATAGCGGAAGTTTTGGTTGATAAATCATCGATGCTGTTATCAAGCGGCCCTACACGAGAGCCAGAATCGCCTGGCTGGCCATTCACTATGCGATCCACGACTATGTCTCTAGGCGCGTATTCGTCATCCTCATGAGAGTGGTTGGATGACTGGGCTGACTGGTTATCAATTGAAGTGTCGGCGGGACTCGAGGCTGGGGATGATGGCGCTTCATGCCCCGAATCTGTCAATGTAGACGAGTAATTGATGTCCTGCAAAGAGGCTGCTGCAGTATCGCATTCTTCCACTCGCAGGCTCTCGTTTAGCTGTAGCTCGACGCCCTCTTTCCTCATTTGCCAGCGTAGTTGCTGCAAGGCCTTCAAATGCTTCTTACTGCGCTCATGGGCTTCAAGTTGCTTCTCACTCTTAAAGCTTTTGTCGCAGACCACGCACTCCAATATCTCAACCTCCGACTCAGCCTCGGATAAAGAAAATTCCTCCCCATCCGAAACGTTTTCTCGAAACCTGGCCCAGTCAGGTAGCTTGTATTCTGCCATGCGCTCTTGATTCGCGGCACGAGATCGTGCGGCTTGTGCGGCAGCAGCCATACGTGACATTTCTTGTCGTTGTGCTTCTGTTTGAGTATTAGGAATATAACGCGGATCTCTTTTCCTGACAAATGTCACGAGAAACCTGACTGCATCGTTGAACTCCCGAGCGGCATCTTCACGTAACTTCTTATTCGCTTTCTCCATCGACCTTCGAACCTGCCTGTCTGGCGCATCTGATAATCGGTACTTGTCCTTCCAAGCAAATGTCTTCTTGGTTGCAAAACTTGTCCACGTGGCGTAAAATGGCTTTACAACGTCTTCGTAGGTGTCATCTGCCTGGCCAAATGTGGCATAATTGACCACGTCGATATTCTCTTGTTCGGCGGCCACCTCTTCCTCCAAAGCTAGATGCTCGAATGTTTCTCTAGCAATACTGAAAAAGCCAACAGGGTCGTCGTCGAATGGTATGGCCGGGTTGAACTTCCGTATGAGGCTCATGATTTCATCAGCTGATGTTATCCGAACATTTCTGAAAGAAGTAGGTTCTGGCCCGTTGCCATAAATGTCTTGACCACCAAGAATAGCATCTCTATGGGAATCATACCATGCTCGTTCATGAGGGTCTGACAATATTTCGTACGCGGACTGTAGCTCGGCAAACTTTTGAGTTGCGGCAGCCGCATCTCCAAAATTTCTGTCTGGATGGAGTTCCAAAGCCCTTCTTCGATAAGCTTTTTTGATGCTACAGGTAGGGCGATTAGCCGAGATGCATATTATCGAGACAGAACCGTAACTTGCTCAGTCTCGCTGGCGTCGCGGTCAACACCAATGAGTTCGTAATAGCATGTTTTTGTGGTGGTCGAGATGGACACTGAATTTCCAGGTGATGAAGACTGAGAAGCACCCATTCTGTAACAGCGGCTTCCGAAACTCACGCAACAACGCAGTGCGATAGGCGAGGTATTACGTTGTGCTGGTTGTTTCCAGCTGCTCTGTTCAGGTGAGTGAGTGTATTACTATGACTCCTCAAATCCCCACCACGCTAGACTTCGCAGTGCAGTGCAGAGAATCATTCGCCACTGCAGACAGGCATATGTCGGCTATCTTCACATACACACAAACATATATATACAAAGGGGCCTGTTTGCTATATGTGGGTTGCCTTGGACGGATTTATTAGTCGCCTAGGATGAAGTGTCTCCGTCGCACGTAGCTACCGCCATTGTCGTATACTTGCTACCCAGGTATCTATCTACCTTCTTGCCTTAGTAGGTAGCTAATAAAAGGCAACCGCAGTTATTCTCACGAGAGTCTGCCGATTTGCAAGTAGTATTATGCATGAGCAAAAATGAAGAATATGACAAGGAACACGTGGAATGCTATCAACATATCTGTTGCTTTCATCCCGACTAGCTATATTCAACTTGGAAACCTACTGATTGAAACGTGACGCCATTGCAAGCCGACACAATTCTGTGGGACGACTGTGAAAAAAATCCGCTCTGGCATCCACTAGAATCCGCTAACTACTATTGATATAATGAGTTACTTCGAGGTTGTATTTCTCGGTAGGTTACCACCACCCAACCACCCACCTACTTAGGTGCCTACCCACTTAGCTTAGGTACCTAGGTAGGTATCCTAGGTATTAGTAGAGGCAGGTACCTAGGTAAGCAGGCAGCAGGCAGGTAACTTATTAGGAGGTAGGCAGTAAAATACTGGTAGTGCGATAAGTAGCGCGCCACGCCGCTGATTCAGGGCATGACGAGGGAATGTCCCTTTGTCCACTGTTACTACGACCAAACCCGTGATGAACTTGCGCCACTTTGAAAGCGCAAAATGCGAGACGAGGGATCTGGTCACAGGACGGGTATTTCACCAAGATTAGGCAGTCGAATGGTGACTCCACACGGAGCAGGACACAATGAAGTTCGCACACGATTTCAAGCAGAATCTTGCGAGCCAGGGTAAGCAGCGCATGCGCGTTTGGACCGTTCAAACGTTTTCTAATTACGAGGCAGATTTCCCACCACACTGGGTTGAGCGGGCTATACCTTATAGTCAGCTGAAGAAATGCCTTAAGAAAGTTCAACGCGAACTCCAAGATCTGGGTCTGGACCAAGAAACGCTGCGCACTCTTCTCAGTGCCGAGGAAACGGCACCAGTCGCCCTCCAGTATAGATTACGAGGTGGGATATGGACGCTACAATGGCAAGAACACACAGTGCTAACGATTCAACTTACCGCAGAGTCGGGATCTAAACTTGTGCGCCCTAAGCTTACCGTTAATGTACATTTATGTGACGGCGTTGCGGTTGACGTCTCCTTGACTTCCACGTCGAGAGCATTCCTCGAGAAACTAGCGAGCGAAATCTTAGATGACCATGAACGTGGATCACTGGCACAGATACGAGCGAGCCAACAAAACGATTCTGGCCCTGGCGAGCCTAATACCGACTCGAGCAATGGCGACACTGGCAACTACGAGACCATCGAAGTCCCGCTCGTATTTGATGCCGAATTCTTTGATATGCTGCAAACTGATGTTAATGAACTGGATGCACTGCAAGCAGAAGAGCAGAAACAATTAACCGCTGAGATAACAGAGCTCTCGAAAGACGTCTCCGCTGTATCTCGACCCAGTCGCTTCTCAAAAAGCGACCTAGCACGCTGGCGCGAAATATTCGAATTGTATTTGGACTCCAATGTCTTCTTTGCAACACAAGAGAGCGACCATGGAGCAAGAAATAGCCAAAGAGCGCTTAAGCAGCTCCAGTGGTTCCAGAACGAAATCGAGAAACGCAATCTGGCACGCAACTTCAAAATCCTACAAAGTCGCCAGGCCTTCGCGAAATTCCTGCAGCTGAACGTTAGCCTGCTCAAGAATCTGCAATTCCAAGAACTAAATAAACTTGCAGTATCTAAAATTCTAAAGAGTGAGTGATTGCTATGTTATGGTGCTTTGACCCAATGACTAAGAATTATGTTCTAGAGTTCGATAAGCGAACTTCGCTTGGAGTTTCCAAATCCTTCCCCAAGCTGATTTTCTCTGGAGGTCTTCTTGCTGGCGGTATTGCTAGAGATGTGTGCGCTTCCATGTCTCAAGAGCTAGTATCAGTTGTGCCGCAGATCAACGACTACCTTTGCCCAGTCTGTTTTTCCGTGGCTTATCGGCCGGTGAGGCTTGATTGCCAGCATGTATTTTGCATCCGATGCATAATAAAGATTCAGAGGCGCAAAGAAACCCATTGTCCTCTCTGCAGAGCTGATGTAGTAATGTCTGCATCTGCAGGTGAGAACCTTGATCTTATCGGTGCCGATACAACGAGGTTTGCTAAGTAAATGACAGATAATCTCGACCATCGGTTGGAGAAATACTTAGAGAAGTACTTCCCCAAAGAAGTCAAAGAAAAACAGAGACTGAACGAGATAGAACGAGGCATCGAAGACTATGGGCCTGGCTATAAGCACCAGGACTGCCTCATCATGTGAGCAGGGGAGACGCAGAAGCCTTTCTATCCCAGTCCAACCCCATTAAAGCACGACATACAAATACCAAGGATGACCTACCATCACATCTTAAAATGGACTTCTACTAGTACAGGCGATTGAGGGTTATTGTATTGGGCGCAAGGATGGCATATAATCGAAACTATGAATAATGTTGACATGAGCAATCATACTACCTAGATTTACCCTTTTCTCTATTTCGAGGTTTAACGGCTCTCCAATTTTGTTGATTCATCTTGTAGCCTTGTCAGCCGCCTCAAGAGCTCTTCGAAATGTGTTGCTGAGTGTATCCTGGTCCTCAAGCCCAACACTGACACGCACCAAACCTGCATCTACCCCAAACCGTGCCGCCCAGGGGAGCTCATTGTAATGAGCTAATAAGGCGTATGGAGAGCATAGTGTGAAGTTTGTTCCTAGGCTTGGCCCCTTC
Source organism: Cordyceps javanica (assembly GCF_051103115.1). NCBI lineage: Eukaryota > Fungi > Ascomycota > Sordariomycetes > Hypocreales > Cordycipitaceae > Cordyceps > Cordyceps javanica. The sequence goes on from NC_139299.1 coordinate 2,302,032, forward strand.
GCAATATCCATTGCATCATAGAAAGCCTGTGCGCTAACTTGTTCATGAAAAACAACAGACAGTAAGCCACCATATCCACCATGTGGTAGACGACAACGCTCATAGTGCTCCCGAGTTGAATTGAACTTTGGGTAGAACAAGTATTTTACAAGAGCATGGCCCCGTAAAATGTCGCATATAACCTCAGCATTTGCATTGACTCTTTCGACTCTGTTCAAAAAGTCTCGACTGTTCCTCTCCATGAATATAACATCTTCTGGCCAATAGTTATCTTCGACCACGGTGTCCATTGCGGCTTTGAGAGATTTGTAGTAGTTGCTACCGGGATTTAGGACGGCGCTCCCCCCCATCACATTGGAATCACCAGAAAATATCTTGGTGAGACTGCTGACAACAATATCGGCAAATGGAAGAACATTTACATTTGCAAATGTACCAATAGTTTCGTCCACAACAACCGCGAAATCGAACTCATCCCCGAGTTTCCGAATTCTTTGCAAATCCGGGCTGGCCAAAAGCGGATTGCCTGGAAACTCACAGAAGAGGGCCAAGAAACGTTCCCCTGACTTTAATCGGCTTTCGAGCTCATCTAGGTCCGAAGACGAGCCATTTCCATAAAAAATACAGCCAGGACCGAATTTTTCCAGGATCTTCAAGGTATCGACATAGGGAAATCCGAAATTGACACTCTGAAGTTTGCCTCTAGATGTCATCAATGCACGATGGGCATTGAAGATTGCGTTCATACCTGCAGGGAAGAGGTATATATCGGATTCGTTAAGATTTTTGGTACGCGCAGACGACACCAGAAGCTCCGGTAATGTTTCTGCTGCTAGATCACCTTCGCTGACAAGTGAGCCAGCAATTCTGCGACGAATAGCCGATCTGGCTTTTTCAGCCAATGTCAAGTCCAGATTTCTACCAAATCGCTCTTCCAAGAATCTAGAGCTCTCTTTGGTATCGTTGGAAACCGGAGAGGTGGCCTTGCCATTTGGGGCTGTGGTTTCATCCATAGAATTTGTACGTTGGTAGCGCTTTGGGCCTCGCGAAGGCTTGAGTGTAGCTTCGCGGTTTGCGTTGCTGGAGCTTCTCGGCACCAACATGCCAGCTCGTAGGAGGTCGTGGCAGAATTCTGCGCGGCGACTCGAAATTCCATCTCCGGTGTGTTGCCAATACTGCTTAGCAAGCCCAAAGGCATCTGCGGGGAACAAAGCCGCAGCTATGGTAGAGGATAGACCACAAAGGACAGAGGAGGTACTCTCTGAGAGATTGAGATCAAATGATATCGAATGAAGTTGAATATCACGTGCATCCGTGATCCTGCCTCGCATGAAGTCTAAACAACGCTTTGCGGCCTCTGGCGTGGAGAAGAGCATGGCTTTTTGGTCCGGTTTTCCGTAGCAAGTGATAATTGCATGGCTCAGCTCGGAGATACTCTTATGGATAAAAAACCTGCGAAGGGTAAAAAGTCAATGCCGTGCCATCGTTTGGTTGATGAACAAGCATACCTGGGATAACCAGTAGTCATGCGGCTTACTACCCATGATGCACCTTCCTCGTAGCCAATGTTCGAAGCCCAAGTAGGCAACGACACGCTTACAGCCTAATATACACGTAAGCACATCTCTTGTTAGAAATAAATGTTGCTCTCACTGGGAGGAGTTCAGAGTGGTCATGTCACTCACGTGCGCTGTATCTGGGGGGATGGATTCTCCCAGTTCTATGGACGGCATCTCCTGCGTAAGCTCTTGTTGTTATGCTATGCACGATGAATTCCTGGTATCGTTTGAAGTCAACGGTATTAATGGCGAGTATGAAGACAAGTTTATGTCGATTTCGGCGATCCGATGTGTGAGTCGAAAATCAACGTAAAAATTTAGCGCGCCGCCGAGAATCGGACTGGCGTGATGAACTGAGTATGCGTGAGTGGATCTTGGACCCTTCCAGGTAGAACACAACGAAAACGTCTGGCGCAGAACCTTAGCATAATGATACACGATGATCGATACAGGGCAAGGAGAGACGATAATAAATTTATTATTGATCAGTTGGAATAAAGTGATACAGTTTCCTGGTAAACATTATTTGGTGCCGACGCAGCTGATACTGTCACTTGGCGCTATGCTTTGAAGGTCGTCATCCCAATTCGCACGACTGCTTCCAATATGACTGCCAGGTAGCGGAACATTTTTCGCAGAAATATGGCTCAGTGTTCCATCAGGATAATTGTCACCGATACAGCTGGCGGGCAGAGGGATATTTCGCGCCGAGAACTGACTGTTGCGGTCGGGAGCATCGCTACCGCAACCCACAGAGCTAACTGGTAAGGGAATATCCCTGGCAGAGATATGAGTGCAGCAGTCCTCAACTCTGGCGATATTCTTACGACTGGCGGATGAGTGCGCATTTTTTGTAGATACATGGCTGACTGTATCGAAGAACTCGCTGGTACCTACTCGACTCGAAGGCAATGGGACATCTCTTGCTGAAACGCGACTGCGTTGGTCGCTGTGATGGTGACTAGCGAATTCATCCGCTTTTGTGGTAGACGTGCCCGTCTTACTAGAGACTGTTTTCGTCTCCCGGGTAGACACATCTGTCTTCCTGGTAGACACATTCATCTTCGTACCAGACACATCCGTCTTAGTAGCAGATATATCCGTCTTCCTAGCAGATACATCCGTCTTCCTAGCAGATACATGGCTGACGGTATCAAAAAACTCGCTAGTACCTGCCCGGCTTGGTGGAAGCGGGACATTTCTCGCAGAAATGCAGCTGCGAGTATCCTCACAGTGGTGGCGGCTAGCAGATGCCTCCTTTTTTCTAGCAGACGCATGACTTCGTGTATCGAAAAGTTCGCTAGTACCTACCCGACTGGCAGGGAGTGAGGTATCTCCTGCAGAGGCACGGCTGCGACTATCCTCGGCGTTGTGCTCACGGTCCTCAGATATCTTCTTTTTCCCAGTATAGGATTGACTGCGTATGTCAGAGAGTTCGCTGGTACCTACCCTGTCGACAGGAAGCGCAATGTCTTTTGCTGAAACACGGCTGTGTTTATCCTCACTGCCATGGCGACGAGTAGTGGATACAGTCGTCTTCTTGGCTGAGGCATGGCTCTGTGTATCAAAGAACTCGCTAGTACCTGCCTCGCTAGCAGGAAGTGGGATGTCCTTTGCGGAAACACGGCTTTGTTTATCCTCGCTGCTGCGGTGGCGGGCAGCGGATACGTCCGTCTTCCTAGCGGAGACCTGACTTCGCGTATCAAAGAACTCACTTGTACCTGGCCGATCAGGAGCAGTTCTGGAAGAGCGCTGCGATACTCTGGTGTGGCAATGTGACTTGAGAGGGGACTCTTGCCTCGGGCGTGACTCCGACGAACGTTCTGGGTCAGAAGACTTCTCGCTAATGTTTCTCCTGTGAGGATCATTTTTAATTGACGAATTGCTAGTTGATGCTGAGTGAGCCGCCGCCAACTTTAGCACTTCACTGCTCCTTTTTGACGTCCGACCCGGGGAAGGAGATAACGGAGAACCGCGGGAATGGGCCGAATCAACTGTCGAGTGTTCCTTCCTATGTGGCTGCTCCTCAGTGACAGCTTTTGTCCCTACAGACGACTTGGTCGGCGCTGGAAGCGCAAGCCGTTGAGGTGATGGTGCACACTCCACAGGCGGGAATACTGATATTCTGGAGCTACGTTTCGTTGGGGAGGGCTCCGCACATTTGGGAATCTTGATGAGTTCCATTCCTTTATTCTCCTCACCACCCTCGACATCCTCGCTGCGTCTCGGAAGAGCACCGCCTTCATGAACTGATGCAGTCGGTCGAGTCGATGCTGGTGGACGAGTCGATGCTGGTGGACGAGTCGATGCTGGTGGACGAGTCGATGCTGGTGGACGAGTCGATGCTGGTGGACGAGTCGATGCTGGTGGACGAGTCGATGCTGGTGGACGAGTCGATGCTGGTGGACGAGTCGATGCCGGTGGACGAGTCGATGCCGGTGGACGAGTCGATGCCGGTGGACGAACCGATGCCGGTGGACGAGTCGATGCCGGTGGACGAATCGATGCCGGTGGACGAGTCGATGCCGGTGGAGGAGCTAACGTTGACAGTTGAGCCGTTGACTTTTCTCCTGTTGCAGCTTGATCCTGGAATTTAATTCGATGTGATCTCGATGGAAGCGTCTTTTGGTGCTCTTCGTCAACCAGCCTAGTTGGTAGAGCATCTGGACAAGGGAGAGATCTTTGCCTCCCACCCATGTCGGTTGAGACCAGCTCAGGTGCCTTAGCTGACATGGCACCATAGGTGAAGGCAGCGCCGGCTGCTGCGCCGGCTGCTACACCTATCAGCGCACCCAGAACGGTAGATATACCACCACTGGGGGTATTTGTGTCTTCGGTCGTCGTCGGAGTCGGCTCGATTTGTTTAGGAGAGCCTTGTGTTTCTGACGCAAATTCTGTTCTGCTGCTACCTTCGACAAGTTGTGAATCAGAGGCTCCAGGGCTGCAGTTATTCAATTTGAGAACTTGGCAAGTATGCGTCTCTTGCTGGGGATTTAATGCAAGAGTAAATTGCCCAGTGATCACATCAGGCCTGCAAACATGCCCAGTGCATACAGCCTGTACAATGTTGCCATCCAAATCGGATATTGTTGAGTGATTTGCTGAATCGCTGAAAGTGGCAACGGCCGCTGGGTTTGCCTCTATACCAAGCCTGTAGAAGGTCTTGACGGCAGCGGGGGAAGGCGCGCTGACACGAATTGACGATAGTCGCAGCGCGGTAGGTTTTGCAATCTGGCGGAGATTTAGAACTGCGCTTTGACTGCAACCAAACGTTGCAAAGTCAGGACCAGATGCCATACTCTCCGACGCAAGATAGCGTAGGCCAAGAGGCTGAAGGACAGCAGCGTAGAAAGAGGCCGAAGACGCTAAGTGTGATACCTCGATACATGGGAGCTGCATGTTGCTTTGAACGTAGTATGACCTTGGGGAAGTATGGTGTTAATGGACAGTGACGGCGATTCTCGTGTTGCTGAAAGTGCACGAATATTATAATAATATTTCCAAATGCTCACTTAGATAGCCAACCCTTGCCTCACCGATATTACCAGACTGCCTACACCTCTCAGCTGCAGAAAAAAAGCGGAGTTATCCATGTGTGTAAGCCCAACGAGTTGCCAGCGAATTTGAATTAAGACGAAAATGAGATGTTATGGTCCAATGATAGATTAAATGGGTCAATTTTGGGCAGTTTTGCAGCCGTCGGCACCCAACCAACTACGCGTAGCTTCATGAAATTGGACACTACCTAGGCAGCAGTGGACGCGGACAGCAGCTGAGCATGAGGCTCTGAGCACGACACAAGAGCTACGTGTCTGATATTTTTTTGGACCTCGTCATGCATGCCATTGATACACTGTACTAGCTACTGTAACGAAATGTGACCTCGGCCGTTTCCAGGACGGCTCAGTTGGCTTTGCAGAAAAGCTGCGCCTAGTGTAGGATAGGATTTCATTCGCCATCAACTGCCGTGACCACTTGAGGCGAAGCAGAAGCATAGCTATCAAGACCGCATGGCGCTCGCGGCCAGATATAGAATGCTGCCCAAGAAAGTCATGGTGACAAGACATTTCGCGAGCCAGTGCCAGGCCGGTTGCGTTCTGGCTACATCTGCGCTATGTCATGTCCAGAGTGATGCCAAGTTCGCATGTTCAAAGGGATGTGATTGGGTATATGGAGGTCACATTCTGGGTCGACCTGACAAGTCCAAGAATAGGGCATGCAGTCAGGCAAGTAGAAGCCGATGTTCTGACTTTTCATCTGGCTACTCTTGAGCGTTGCGTCAAGAATCGAGATCCTGGGTCTGCTCGCTCGGGTCCTTTGACCCAATCCAACAGCAAGTAGCATTTCGCAGTATTGATTTTGCGCCAGCCTGAAAATCAATAACTAGAAAGTCAATGACTTGAAAAGCAAGCGAAGAAAATTAGAGGATATCCCAAGCATCCTCTGCAGCATGGCAGAACTTGCTACATGCTACGCTGGCAGAAAGAGAGTAGTTGCTGATAGATATTTTTTCATCAACCATAGAGTCAGCAAATGTATCCGCACCTTTGGCCATCGCGCCAACGAACACGCAAATACTCTCCTTCGGACCAACTGATTCAACGTATTCGCGTACACGGACCAGCGATGAATCGAAACTCAATGTGACTTTCCGACAATTTGGTGGCAAGTGATCCGTGATAGGATTTTGAATAACTCTTAGAAGCTTTTCGTTTGAGTTCGTAGAGCGAATCGACAGGCGGTGCAACAGTTGCACCATCAGACCAGCAAATCTCTTGAATGTACGAGGAATCCGCACCGAGGGAGAAACTTCGATGAGAACACCCTTTGCAGTGTGAATGTAGATCTGAAGCTTTCCAGCTTTGTTGATGGGCGAGTCCAACAAGGTGAGGAGGCACTGTGCTGGTGTTAGCTGCATGTCAATCTTCTCAAAGTAATACCAACCTGATGGGTAATATCAGGGCGAGCATCGCTAATGTCGCGATTCATTTTACGCATGACGCCAATATGTTCATCACTGTTCAGGAGCGAGTACTTTTCTTCACGGTGTATGCCAGTGCGACTGCTGCTGCTGTGCGATGCTTTGTAGGTCTCGAGGCTGGCGTTGGACAAAACAACGATGAGCCTTTGGGAGTCTTTGTCGGTCGGTGGAATTGGTGTACTTTGTTCTGCGACTAATTGGGGAAGTTTTGGAGGTGGTAATGATTGCGTTCCTACAAGTTTCGAGCAGCAGTTAGTATCATTCTTGCTCTGCGGTTTTCTTTCGAAAACGAAGTCAATTGACTCATACTTGGCCGCTTTACGCCTGCTCGATGATCGGGAGACGACATGGCACTTCTCAGAATGAAGAGAAGCTGGTATAATTTTTAAGGATCTCCTAGTACACTGTCCTCCGATCCTCAATATTTGAAATTGATTGCAATGTCGGCCAAGTTCCAGAGGGAAGAAAAGAATTCGGCCGAGCTATGGCCACTAGCATTTGAAAAGTATGTAGTGTGCTGACTAACCAAGTTAAGGGTCTGGGGTTGTGAAGCTGCTCTTTTTTTAGGCTTACCTAGTTCAAGAAGGGTGTCACCGACGGTTGTTGCAACACCAGCAGGATTTGTATTTTGTTTTGGCATACTATCTAGCTGTTTATTGTCGCCGATATGTCATCCCAGGTTTCCAAGGCTGCACGTCGTGTGACCCATGAGTTGCATGGCGTTGTGGTCTCGGCAGGGTTGATGCAGAAAACAGTCAAAGTCAGAGTCGCAGGTCAAAAGTGGAACAAAACTGTGAACAAGGTGCGTGGAGTATCATATATCTGGGATTTTAAAAGCACTCGATTGATTTTTTGTCAACTGGCTGCAGTTTTACGCCGACCCGAAGCACTACCTCGTCCATGATCCAAACTCGTCCCTTCGAACAGGCGATGTTATCGCAATCGCGCCAGGCTGGCCAACTTCGCGACATAAACGACACGTGGTGAAGCAAATCATTGCGCCATATGGGGAACCTATCGAAAGTAGACCTGCGGTCTCGTCATTAGACGAGATCATAGCGGTACGGGATGCTAAGAAGGAGGCCAAGGACGAGCGGAGAACACTACGAAAGAAATCCGAGGAAGAACAGCGCCTAGCCCTGAAAAAGAAAGTAGCAGATGAACGCGAAACGAAGCGCACAACATGGGAGCAGCTCAAGGCAAATTCGGGCCCATAGGTGGAATACTGTCGGTCTGAGGGAACTATGATGTCGACACACCGACCACAACCCTCTCTTTACCACCCCATCTTCATGTATCATTAGGATATAGATACTCTGGCCTGTGTAGGCTGCTTGCTCATGCAATTTTGCACTGGTTCTGGCGAGGTACTCCGGAAAGCCTAGGCCATTGTACGATGATTATATAATATAAATGACTGTTAGTGATGGTCAGCTTCTTCGACTACAGTGGTTAGTTACAATAACTTGAAGCGCGACTGGCTAAGTCCACATCTGCTTGCTACTTGTTGACCTAGCAGGAAAAATAAGGCACTCTCAAACAGACACAAAGCTCGCCTTCCTAGCCACCCCGCTCTCCAAACTCCTGGGCCCAATCTTCATACTCTTTCAATCCGGATTTGCTCACACTAGGTCTAATAGTACGAAGACTGGCCTCAAAGTCTATAAGGCCAATAGGCCGTATTTCGTCCATTGTCATATGTAGCAAGGCCTCACCGAGGGACCTGAGTGGGCCCATCGCCGCATCTTTTGCGAGGGCTGTGATGTCTGACCCTGAGAAACCTACTGTTTGTTAGGCATCTAGGCCGGACCGCTTATACGTGGTGACTTACCATCAGTCAGGTCTACCAATTTAAGTACATCGCTAGGCGATAGGCTATGTTTCTGTTGTCCCAGAAGTGTGCGTATCTGTGTTTCCCTTGTAGTCGGTTCAGGCAGGGGAATGTATTGTCTCCTTACAAAGCGGCGCCGCGCAGCCTCGTCAATGGCCCATGGTAAGTTGGTTGCAGCCAAAACCAGTACGCGGTTTGCATCACCGCGTTCTTTGTCCCGTTCTGTAGTCTCACGTCCAGCTGCCGCTCTCTGGAGGTCGCTCCACTGAATGAGGAATTCCGTTTTGATGCGACGGGTCGCCTCGTGCTCACCTGAACCTGAACGTTGAGAAAGAAGCGAGTCGATTTCATCCACAAAAATGATACTTGGTGCTAGCGAGCGTGCCAAACCAAATAGAGCTCGAACAAGCTTCTCTGACTCTCCCAGATACTTGCTCGTTAGGCTGCTCGCTGAAATGGAAAAAAAAGTAGATCGTGATTCAGTAGCCACTGCCCTGGCAAGCATGGTTTTTCCTGTTCCTGGCGGCCCAAACAGAAGCATACCTCGAGCTGGTTCACGCAAGCCCATAAACAGATCAGGGCGCAGGAAAGGGTACACAACGGTTTCTCTCAGAGCGTTCTTTGCAATTTCCAGTCCAGCAATATCTGCCCAGCGTACTTCATCGCCTTGAACAACGATATCATTCAAAATTTGTTTCGCCGCGCCTTCATCGACGCCGGGGGGGAGGTTTCTTAAAATTGACGCCTTTTTCTTTTTCCATGCTTTGTCAACGATGCTTTCCTCGGTTTCCTCTAACGATTCACTTGAGTCATCACCTTTGTTAAAGTCTTCCGTGTCTTCCTTACGTCTCGTAGGCACCGACTTGCTTTGCATAGCACCTGGGCGCGCGATTATGTCACGTTTGGTAGAGCTGTTATTGTGTAGCTTCGTGTTTCGACCGTCTCCATCATCGCCAGAAGTACTGGATACAGATGCATGACTTGTCTTGGCTCGATCTCGCCGGCGATTTGGGGTTACTTTGTCATGTTTGATGTTGTCATGCGTTGCCGCAGTCGCATCAGAGCGTCTCGTCGCCGCTTTTCGCCGGATAGGAACCTCGGATGAGCATCGTCTGTCTGGCCACTCTCCAGACTCATCTGCCGTTACCGATCCGTTGGAGCGCTCCTCTTTCTGCTGCTTGGCTGACAGTCGAGAGGGTTGATGGCGCTCTAGACGTACAGAAGCTTTGTCTGTCGCTTGCGATTCCAGCTGGGTGGTTGAGCTAAGTGCACTAGACGCCGCACTCACAGACAGAAAGGATGGGGTTGTGTACGGATACTCATCAGAGTGTCTCGCTCCGGTGAGTTGATCATTTGTGGAGCTATCTATATCTTTTGTCTGAACAAGTCTTCTCGAGTGGCTGTCCCACTGCGTTGCTGTTGATTTTTGTTTAAATAGATGCTCTGCAGCTTTTCTGGAGCTGCCCGTGGACGTCGAAGAGGGGTTTTCGGAAGGCGGTGCCTGCCGTTGACGCTCTCTTGAACCAAGAGCGCTCCAGGCTAGTGTTGCCGCTTTGCTTGGACCCTCAGCTGCCGGCCGCGCTGATTTGCGATGAGCTGCTGTTCCCTTTTCTCCAAACTTGGAAGACCGGAGAGTTGTGCGCATAGTATATTTTTCAGGGCTGGGCGACCGGTATGTTCGATCTGATTTTGGCGGCACGCTAAGAGCTGGCGGTCTGGAGTTTGGTCGTGTCTGAAGTGCAGCATCACTGGTTTGTGAACTTTCTCCGAACTGCGGAATCTCAGTTACTGTGCGTATCGGCAGCGGTGGCCGGGGAGGAACTGCAGGACGTGATAATTCAGAATAGGTAACTGCGGGAATTGTGCCACTTCCTATCGAGCCCTTTGACTTGGTGGGCGAATCGAAAGGGCTTGGCGAATTCGACGTTTTGCCACCCGTATCAGAGCTAGTTTCGTCTTCTCTAGAGGCCTTCAGAGCCTCTAACAGATCCAGCCTCTCCTTGCATTGGAGCTCCAGTTCCTTTAAAGCGTCGACAAGAGCCTTTTCGGTATCGCTTTGTGGTCCATAGCCAGGAATTGCTTTAGTTGCGTTGTGTTCGTATATTTGGGCGAGAGCATTGCGCCAGTGCCTGAGAGCCTCGGTTTCATCCCCCTGCCACCCGAGAAGTCAGCTGTGATGTCGCGTGCAAAGATGTACGCAAAAATACCTGACTCTCATAGTATACTGCAGTGGAGCAGCTCAAGTAGCTTTCATCGTACGTCTTCTGTAGGGCGGTAAATACTCGGTTGCGCAACATTGCAAAGACGTTGTGCACATAGTAGTCGATATAGCGTTGGCTATGCTCTTTGCTGGAGAGGTGTGAGCGATGGTGGTGTTGAGGAAGAATGCCGAACTCTAGTATTTGGAACTGAATTCCTTGCTTCGTTGATCACGGACTGTGTTGTCGAACTTAACCTACCTACCTTAGGTACCAGGCCCGGATTCGTTCTGTTATGCCCAGGCACGTCCCGTGCTCGTGCGCTAGTAATCTGACTTTGGGGCAGAGCCTGTCTGGTGACGTAAGGGCTTGGCACAGTCAGTGTTAACCACCCGCAAACTTCTGGTAGCGGGGCAAACAGAAGACTTCCCTGGTTCAGAAACGCCTAGCAATGTATCAGACCAGGAGTAGCTCGCACAACTGACCACTGGTGGGCTCTTAATATGTCTATGAAATAAGGGACTGCGGAATTACTCTCATATTCTAGCTAGCAATTCATTTCGCATCTTCTAACCAAAGGAGCTTCATCGTGTGTTTTGCATAGCCCTTCTCTGAAGTTGCTAGCAACGACTGTAAATGAAGGCAAACAGGGCTTTCCACAAGTGACTTTGCCTAGTTCGGCCATCGCTGACCACATTTGCCTGCGCATTGTCTACGACAGTAGTACCCGAATCTCAGTCGCTGTGCGTGGAAACACGGCCCGGAGACTTTCGTGATTTCCGTCGCCGTCCTCGCGTTTGGCTGCATCTAGTGAATCAATATGCATCTCCAACAGCTCGAAATCCGCGCAGAAGCGCTCCGCTGCGTCGTCTGTTATTGTACGCGCAAGGCTGGAGTCTCGAAGCGGTCCGAGTCGCTCGAGGGCATCGATATATGCCGACGGGAGAAAATGATCCAATTCACTGCTTGAGGCTGAGAGCTTGCTGACTGTGATCAGATTTAGATCGGAATCTGTCTGCCCCTTTATGGCTGTAATCATAGCCGAAAGGCCCGATCCTTGATGGAAGAACTCTAACTGAGAGTCTCTCAAAATCGTCACCTCCTCGTCGATTAATGCCATGGTTTGATCTTCCCGCTTGCTTGTTAAACTGCTTTGCCTGAAGCAATTCGCAACAGCTAGGCGACAATTGATAAGGTATATAGAGCTGCGTGGGGTTGGCATAGATTTCGCCAGAGCTTCACTGTCGAGAATAAAGGGGTCTATAGCTTCGGTCAGGACTTTCTCGGTGCCGTTTTCGCTACTTTCGGTGGTTGACAGAGATGTTTCATATGTGTCCAACATGATTCTGATCTGTTTGAGGGCATCCTGCAAGAACACTGGCGGGCTTAGGTCAGAAGGCATGGATTGGGGCTCGGCTCGAACGGCAGCAATGTGCTCCCGGAGCAAAGCCCTGAATTGCCGCATAGCCTCCTTCTCTAACCCGCCAACCGAATCTAGGAGACTGCAGTCCGGTCCGAGTAATTTGAGAAGCATGACAACATAGAACTTGAGTAGATTTGCTAGTTTGTATGCCGAAATGGAATCTTCGTTAGCTTGAATGACTTGCTCTACTCGTTGCCGGAGTATGAGAGCAGCGCCAGATACGTTCCTGTCGACAAGATTATTCAGGGCGTTCAAAGTATTGAAATCATTGTCATCATCGGATATGATTTTCCACAGTTCAGCATCCCGGCCGCTGTTGATACCTTTAACAAGTTCTTCGCCATCGGCGACAAATAGAACCTCCAGAGCCTCTCTTTCGCTCACTGCGGCGGAATGAATCCACGCTAGCATATCGCCAACATAACGGAGAGGATCATGCGCGATCATATCTATTGGCTTGATTGTAGCAGAGCTTCCGCCAATGCCATCCCCAGTCAGAGCCGCAAAAAACGCATCGGATAGAACCTCTTGTCTCGCGTCCGCAAAAGAATCGAGGCAGTTTTGAAACAACGATGGTCTGGCGGCGAGCACTGTGAGAGCCTTTCTCATAGTAGCGCCCATTTGAGGGCTTTCAAGATCAAGAGTCTTGAACTCACGCTGAACCCATTTGTAAAGTTTCTGATAGCCAAGCCCAATATTCTTTGATGCTTTCTCCATGATATCCGAAGCCAGAGTTTGCCTTTCGAAACCGAGAAGTATTTCACACTCTTGAGTAATCTTCATGGCTTTGGCGAGCGCGGCAAAAAAATTACCATTCACCGGTTCAGCAGTCGAGACGAGCGCCAATTCTTCAACTTCGGATAATACGAAGCGCTCATGCAAAGCCTGGAGTATACGCCGTCTCCTTTCAGCACCTCTTCGTTGTTCAAGCAGAGCTGACGCTTCCGCAAGCGACGGTTCCATTTCGTCACTTGCACTAGCTACTGTGCGCTTCATCTCATTATATTCGGTGTTAAGTTTATCAAGAATCGTCTTGATATGTTTCAGTTGCTTTTACAGTCAGCGGCATATTGCAAGATGAGCCTCGCTTGACTTACCTCTGACACGTAGCCAAAATTGTCCAGTATCTTGCCATTTTTCTCGATGATTTCCTTCTGTAGTTCCAGTCGAAATCTCCGCCGTGTTTTCCCGTTGTTTTTTATGCCGCGTTGATCCATAAGAGCTATCGCATCGCGAATATCTGCACCGGAGTATGATGTAGACAAGACAGCAGATACCCTGGTAGCCAGAGGGTTTGCTCCCTTTCCTGACACGACCATGTGAGCCTTCGCTTCTTCCGCCCTGGGGATTTCAGGGCGGCTGCTGATGCCTGATGGGGTGGCAGGCGGCATGATGCAAGAGATGGAAACAACGCCACAAAATATCTCTGTGTGTATACCGGAGAATTGTTTGGCGGCTGGTAAGTAATGTGCAACTAATGGCTGAACACCTGATCTGCGGCAACTCGGACCTGGTTTTAATGCGGCTTTTCCGTTGAGGCAGCGCACCTGCAATGCTGATCCAACACGCCCAAGTCGCAAAGAAGAACAGTTTGAATGGACCTGCCACTTAGAATCAGGCGCAGAGATGGCAGCTCTCACTACAGCTAAATTGTCTTGGTTGCTAGCGACCGTTTGCTGGCTGGTATTGAATCAAGCAGTGAAATGGAACTCGGCTACGGAGTACTTGTTCACGATCGGGGGTTGGAATATGCGGAACACGCGCGGCGTACCACGTACAAGTTTTGTCTCCCCACTGTAAGTACCTACTAACTACCTAGGCAGTAGGCGCGTCTTGTGGGTCTACAACCAGACTTGGCTTGAAGCCAATGCTGGATGCTCTGACAAGCATGAGCTTCTGCGAGCTCCGGGAAATTTTGCTGGAAGTGAAGACAAGCAAAGGGATAGTGTTTGAAATAAACTTGGTACATAGCGAACCCTCTTTATTAGGACTAATAACTAAGGACTTAGTACATAGGTACTTAGGTACCTAGATACTACCAGTAGGCTAGGTGCCGTGGGAACACCCCGAGTTGTGTCACTGCCAATCGTATCGGCGCGCCCCACAGTGGTCGGCACATGAGCACCTGGCGAATGGCTGGCTACCTACCTCAACGACCGTGCTCTCCTCAGCAACACCAGGTCATTGAGCTCGCGCCGTGAAATCCCACCGTTTTGCTTGGTAGAATGATCAAGTGATAGCGATCAACTCAAGTGGGTGCTTGCACATGCTAGCAGTAAGCTATTGTCGAATGCTTTGAGCTCGTGCCTTATTTCGCCACGTGCAACCGTCATCAGCCACTTTGGCAGACATTCTGCTTTTAGTCTCGCCTTTCACCACTAATTCGATTATTGCATTTACGAAACGATTCTGCCGAAATGGAAGTCCCCTTCAGAAATGCCACTAAATCGTTCTATGAACAGCTTCGATCTCGTGACAACGACTCTATTGATATCGAAGGCAGAAGAATGCGAGCGCTCGACGAGGCAAACCTAAAGCACGAATTTGAAGATGTTCAAGTCAAAAATATCAAAGATGAGGAAAGTCGCCTGACGGACGGAAGCATCATGGCCGAACGCGGCCAGCCTCCCTCTTTGACGCGACAATATAAAAGTAGACCGTCGCCCCTTGCCTGGGCAGCTGACGAGGATGACCAAGACGAAGACGTCCCAGCCTCTCTACTAGTTGAGAACAACTCAGAGTCAATACAACGGCTAGATGCCTTGAAAGGAGCGACTACTCATGATACACTGGAACCGGCGACTTGGAGAACACCATCGCCTAGGACGCTAAGAGCCCAATGGGAAACAGTCAATCGACAGCAGCGAATATACCGGGATGACGCTAATAAAAGCTACTACCCCCGTTCAATGATGAGAAATACTCGCCCAGGCGGTAGGCGAGAACGCGCTCTGTGGCGATGGGTAAATACTTCCAGCTTGGACAGCTTCATGAGAGATGTCTACGACTATTATGAAGGGGGAGGCATGTGGTGTATTCTTTGCTCGAACGCGCTCTGGCTTCTGTAAGGACAAATTTACGCTATGTGTGATTCAGACAGTTTCTGACCACGAGTTTTGTAGGGAAACGTTGTTTGTCGCGGTTCTGCTCACATTTCTCACCCAATGTGTCGACTATGGAAAAGTGCCGGAGAGCAAGTCTCTGGAGCAGGTAATCATCACTCAATGCACTCGCAAGATGTCAGGCTTCTGGAACCTCGGAATCTGGCTATACTCTTTTTTCTTCATCTGGAAATCTGTCCAATATTTCTTCGAGATACGTCGCTTGATACATATACGAGAGTTCTATATCTGTCTATTGGAAATCCCGGAGCAAGACATGCAAACCGTGTCTTGGCAAGACATTGTGGCCAGGATCATGGCTTTGCGAGACCAAAATCCTAAAACAGCAACAAATATACCAGCCAGACTGCGACGTTTCATGGGTAGCCAGTCAAAGGAAAGACTAGACGCTCACGATATCGCAAACAGGCTCATGCGAAAAGAGAATTATCTTATTGCCATGATAAACAAAGATGTATTGAATCTTTCGCTACCGATTCCTTTCTTGCAAGAAAGGCAGCTCTTCTCCAAGACGATGGAGTGGTATCTTCACTACGGTATTCTTGACATGGCTTTCAATGAACTCGGCCAAGTGCAGCAGGATTTTCTCCGGGCCGATCGCCGAAAAATCCTGAGTGAGAAATTGCGTCAGAGACTTTTCTTTGCAGGCATCTTGAATCTTATATTCGCCCCTGTCGTCCTTGCATATGTCATTATTGTCTACTTTTTCACCTACTACAATGTGAGTGATGCATTGGCTCCTCAGATGATCGATTGCTGATATTTGTCTCAGGAGTACCAAAAGGACCCTAAATTAGCAGCCGCACGGAAATATACTGCACTTGCAGAGTGGAAGTTCCGTGAATTCAACGAGTTACCGCATATTTTTTATGAGAGGCTTCATATGTCTTTTCCCTTCGCAACACGATACGTTGACCAATTTCCGAAGCGGATGACTGAAGATATAGCGAGAAGTGTGGCTTTCATGTCCGGTGCGATAACCGCCGTACTTGCAGTATGCACGGTTCTTGACTCGGAATTATTTCTCGGATTTGAAATCACCAAGGATAGAACAGTCCTGTTCTACCTAGGCATTTTCGGAGCCATATGGGCCATGACTCGAGGCATGGTATCCGAAGAAACTGCTGTATTCAACCCCGAATATGCCCTGCGCAACGTCATCGAATATACGCACTATATGCCTGACCATTGGGAAGGCAGACTGCACAGCTTCGAAGTGAAAAAGGAGTTCGCCGAGCTTTACAAAATGAAAGTCGTGATTTTCCTGGAGGAAGTCATGGGAATCATCACGACCCCAATGCTCCTCTTATTCGCCCTCCCGAAATGCAGCGACCAGATTGTTGACTTCTTCCGCGAATTCACAGTTCATGTTGACGGACTTGGGTATGTCTGCTCATTTGCAGTGTTTGACTTCAAGAAGGGTGTGGGTGTGGGTAGCGGCGGCAAGCGAGACTCTGTACCCGACGTCCGAGAGGACTATTACACTACCAAGCATGGAAAAATGGCAGCCTCATACTATGGTTTCCTGGATAACTATGTTATCAATCCAAGAACGGGGATCCCTGGCCATCTTCCCCCCAGGGCAAGGCGTCAGTTTCATCCGCCTCCCGCATTTCCAAGTCTGAGCTCGCCGACTCTAGCAGCAGACTTGCATACGTCTCAAATTGGACGATCTGATGGACGACGCGATCTCCCGGTCTCGCCTGGCGATAGAATAACAATGAGAGGACCATCGGGAATAGCACAGCCGTCTCCCATGGCGTCGATGCTTCTAGATCCACGGCACCATGTCCCGAGTGGTGGGCGTGGTAGTAAAGGGCTGCCAAAGTCTCGCGTATCACGGAATATAAGACTTGAGGAGAGCAAAATCGCTGAAGAGCCTGGAAAGATTGCACCGAGGACCTCGATACACAAGCTTGATGAAGAGTTTAATGCGTTTGATGAGGATGGTGAGGATGGTGAGGATGTTGGGGATGGCGATGGAATTTTGGGCGAATCTGTTTGGGAGACATCACCCGCCAAAGGCTTAAGCCGTGAGAATAGTGCGGCGAATACCGCTGAACCGGACGCGGGCGTACTGGGGCTGATATACCAATTGCGGCAGACGCAGCATGGTCGTCGCGGGAGTAGTATGGTCTAGTGCGGTCAATTAGAGGACGACAGATTAGGAGACTAATCTGCACAAATGCACTGTCACCGGTTTTTACTACAGCTGAGACTATTATGAGTAAACATGCAAGCAGCCGAAATAAGTAAAGATGACCCCAGAGATGCGGCAATTGGGCTTACTATCTGCGCGAGCAGTGGGTGCGTGGCACGATGTACCAGGTTTGCTCAGGGCCTGTTTAGGAAGTAGGCCTCGGAATGGAGAGTTCCCTGGGGGGGAGCCTACGGCGGGTACGGCGGATCTTGACGTGCTGCTGATGTGTCCTTCGGCGTTACGACAGTCCGGCTTTGTGGCATGGTCACCAGCTTATTACTGAGTACAGAGTAGTCGCAGCCGCCCCTCTTGGGGCTGAGTGGAATTTGTGGGCATCCACTTTCCCATCTGATAGTTATTGGATGCGAGGTTGGCCGTGCTTTTGCATCAATGGGCAAAATGATAGCTAGACTCAATACTAAAACGAGCGTGGTTCTCGCGAACAACATGAGCTTGAGAGATGGCAGACAAGAAAAGCAGCACTCGGATTTTCCCACGGTGGTGATCAAAATGTGCATTAGCCTATTACTGAGTGCACATACACTGACTGGGTTGGCTGCGAGCAGGGGCACGCACCCCTGCCGGAAGTTCCGCTTATCAGATGCCCGACACCGAGGAGCCGGCGATTGCAATGGGATTTGGCGGACTATGTATGTACATACTGCAGCCGGCTTGACGTTATCTCCTTGGGTCGCTCTTAAGACAGGCAAAAGACCCTTCAACAGACAACACGTCTACTTAGTAGCTGAATTTGACGTGTTGATGTCTGCCGCTTGTGTTCATGCAACCAATGTACACTGCTTTGTAGCCGGTGACAGGGCGAATGGTACAATCTGCAGCTGAAATTTTATGTGACCGTCCACCTACGAAAATGTGTGTGAATATAGCCTTGGTCACAACGCGCCACCATTGATAGTGTGTACGAGAATGAGACTGTTGCTTGCCAGGGGAACAGACGCCGCTATTTTCTCCTGTGACAGTATGGTCAATTGCCAAGATGTCTTCCAAGAGCGTCAGCTTGGCTAAGTACTTAATTGCAAAATACGTGGACTTCTTTTCAGTGACACTCCAGCAGCATGCAGAGTGTGGTGGCTACTCAGTACTTACCTACCTACCTACCTACCTTAGGTACCTAAGTACTTACTTAGGTACTTAGCATCTGGTTAGCCCCAGCGTGCTACAACCTAAGTAAAGTAAGTACCTTCTGATTGGCAGTGGGCACCTACCTCGGTAGGTACTGTAAGTAAGTAAGTACTTCCTAGCTACCAACCCGCACAGCTAATGAGACCCAACCTGGACTGTGGCTAGTCGCACCGGACTCCGAGGCCGCGAACGGAGAAACGCAAAATTTCCTAATGTACTCTAGACAACCTCGATGTCTACTAAAGCATTGTCGCTTGCACACCTGACTATACAGGTCGCATTCTGACATTCGCTCTACCGCCTCTGCCTGAAGATCGACCCTTCTTGTACTTACTTGCTTCAGTCTTTTCGCATCTGTTCTCCCTGCCACGACCGGCTAGTCAACCGGCTCTTGGTGCATCCGACAGGAGCGCACCCTTTTCTCCCTCCTCCACCACTACCGAAAAAAATCCACGTCGGCCACTCGACGCACGATACTGTGACAGTTTGGTGCGCGCCCGAACCGCATTATTTTGCCTAGCCGTCAACCTGGCGGCCATAGACTCGAAAGCCTTCGGCCCAGCGCCTACAGCTGTGGCCGAAATGGCCTTGCCAACTGCCGAAGCCGAGGAATATGAGTACGCATTTGTCTTTGGGGGCTTTGCTTCATCTGAGCGCTAACACTCTGACCATTAGCTATGAGTCGCTGCCACCCAATTTCTCTCTGCTTCAAAACATGGCAGCTGGCGCTTTTGCAGGCATTGCCGTAGGTTCTGCCCCTTTGCTCGCCCTGTCGACACGTTGCGCACCACCAACGCCAAGCTTCATATGCAATCTCGATTAACCGAAAAACAGGAACATACTGTCATGTATCCTATTGATGCGGTCAAGGTATAGCTCCCAATTACGGACGTCATTGATGGCCTTTTACTAACTCTGCATGTAGACGCGCATGCAAGTCCTTAACCCGAACACGACTATTGCCTACAGTGGCGTGCTTCGTAGTACGTATCAAATGGCAGCTGGCGAGGGCTTCTTTAGCCTCTGGCGAGGAATGTCCAGCGTTATTGTCGGAGCTGGTATGATGGTCGATATAGTTGATAAACTAGCTACAACACTAACGGATCGAACAGGCCCTGCGCATGCGGTGTACTTTGCTACGTACGAGGCTGTTAAACATGCTATGGGTGGAAATCAAGCAGGTGTCCACCACCCACTTGCAGCCGGTAAGTCTAAGCCGACGATTGATGTGATGTGCAGGAGCCCTTACTGACACACTTTTCTGTGTAGCTACGAGCGGTGCGGCGGCCACGATTGCCAGCGATGCTTTTATGAACCCATTTGATGGTATTTAACACGTCCACATTCATCCCGTGAAACATCATCTAACAATCATGATGCAGTCATCAAGCAACGAATGCAGATTCAAGATTCCAGCAAGATGTACCGATCCATGGTTGACTGTGCCAAGTACATATACAGAAATGAAGGTCTTGGCGCCTTTTATCTATCATATCCCACGACGCTCTCTATGACAGTCCCCTTCACGGCCCTGCAGTTTCTTGCATACGAATCGCTATCGACAACTCTGAACCCAACCAAGAGGTACGACCCCGTGACTCACTGTTTGGCGGGTGCTGTCGCCGGCGGTTTCGCAGCTGGTCTTACTACCCCTATGGATGTCATCAAGACGATTTTGCAGACCAAGGGAACATCCACCGATCCTGCTGTGCAGAATATAAACAGTTTCGTTGGCGGCTGCCGCTTGCTGTATCAACGCGAAGGCTTTCGCGGCTTCTTCAAGGGTGTCCGACCTCGCATTGTCACAACTATGCCCAGTACCGCCATTTGCTGGTCAGCTTATGAATTCTCAAAGTATGTAGAAAGATCCTTCTTTTCCCAGGTTGAATCGTTCTTTGTTGTGTATGTTTCTAATGATCGGATTTTATCAGGGCTTATTTTATCCGACGCAATGATAGGCAGTAACGCTTTTGCAACGGAAAGATGTGAACTTCATGTCAATGTACACGCATGAGATATGACATGTCGTCAACATCTCCTCTTTTTTTGTGCCAGTGTGGCAGCAAGGGTCTACTGTGTCCACTCGCCACTGTATTCACAATTCTGCCCCCAAAAGTTATTTCGAGGGCTATGATGCCTGTCACATATAGCCAGCCAACAAACGCTGGTGGTATGTATAGAACATAATTCTTGCGCGACGGTCATGTTTGGGTTATGTGAGGACTATGCAGTTAGAACTGTTTACATGTATTTTTCCCCCAGAGTTGCTCATTTATTCTCTTCCATCGTTCGATAATGTCTTGAAAACTACTGCATTTCTCAGCGATAAACTCGTTGCCATGGAGATCACATGCCCGCTCCTCCGCAATTGTATTGTGTGCCCCAGTGAGCCTGGCCATACCGTGATATGAATGTACAAAGCTCGAGGGTGTGAGAGTTTGGAGAGGGATAAGGGTTCGGATGAGTGTCTTTTATTCCTACTGGATCTACAACTTGGGTCTCTAGAACCCGAAAGGGCCCCCGCCACCAGGAAAGTTAAACTTGAACTGCTGACCGCCGCCTTGCTGGAACATGAAAGGGTGTCCGCCGCCACCTCCTCCAAATGGACTACCTTGGAAAGGGTTCCCTCTCTCCTGAGAGTTGGGGTCATCACCTCGATCGAAACGGGCACGAAGCTCGGGGTCGCTCAGGACTTCATAAGCCTCATTGATTGCAGCCATCTTCTTCTCAGCGTCTTCCTTTGATATGCCTTGCTTGTGAGCCTTGTCAGGATGGAATTGCTTAGAAGCCTTGCGGTATGCCGACTTGATTTGTCTCTCGTCCGAATCACTGGCCACGCCAAGAACCTTGTAGTAGTCCTTCGTCTGGCTGCGTTTCAAGGCAATCTTGGCTTTGTTCAAAACAGGCTTAATCTTGTCATGCTTATCGGTATGCAATTCACCGGCACTCTCGAGGGTCTTAATGGCGGCTTCGAATTCTTCCTTCTTCAGCAGAGCTTTTGCTCGGTACAGCATGCCCCAGAATGAGTCAGCGTTCAACTCGAGAGCTTCCTCGCAGTATTTTTCGACATTCTTGTGATTACCCTATCATGTTATCGCGTTAGCAGTTCCGAATAGTGACTAATTTAAGGAAAATCCATACCTCTAAGTAGGCATGGCATATCATCTCAATAAGCTGGCCATATAATTGCGCAGGGGCCTTCTCAGGAATGAATCCGGACTGTCTCAACTCTTCTGTTTGTTCTTTGAGTAACGTGATTAACCCTGCCTCCTCTTCCGTGCCAACAAGAGTTCTTCCAGCCGTTGTTGTTTGGCCTCTGTGAAGCTGTCCCGTAGCTCGATTCAGGCCCTTCTGAAACGCCTTTTGCTGCTTGTGAAGCTTCTTGCAGACCTTTGAGTCAGGGTCGGAATGGAGACACTTGCGAATTTGTGACAGGCCATTGTCAATATCGCCTAGAGCATAGAAGCTTGTAGCAGAGATGAGAACGTGAGGTGATGTGTCGCCAGGCTTCAAGTGCAGAACGTGTTGCAGGTCGCCCATGCCCTCCTCAATTTCACCGCGCGCGAACCTACAGTTGGACCGAAGCTGGCGTAGAGCTAGAGATCGAGACGCAATGACAATAGCAGTACCGGCGTTTTTGACACAGTCATCCCAGTTCTGGTTCTTTGAGGCCTCTTCTGCAGCGGTCGCAGCAATTTCGGCTTCCGCCAAGTCGACAAGCTCAGGAGAGTCCCCAGCTTTTTCTGCCGCGGTATAATCTGCCCTGGCACCACTCCAATCTGCGACCTTTGACTTGATTTTTGCCAGCTGGACGTGAGCGCCCTGAAAGCCAGGCTTTAAGACCAGTACTTTGTTGAAATCGTCTGTTGCCTGACTGGCTCGACCGATGGACAGGAATGCAGTCGCGCGCTTGAAAATGGTCAAATAGTTATTCGGGTCCCTGGCGATGGCAGCGTCGTAATAGAGAATGGCTTCGCTGGTCTCGCCTCTGGCTAGGTGCGTCTGCGCATTGTTCAGCAGCGAGGACACAGGAAGATCAGCCGCAATGTCCTGCGCAGATAGTGCGGTGGCTGTTGCAAGGACGCCGGCAGTAATAGCCAAGTGGGATAAGGGGAACCGCATGTTTTCGCCCTCGTTCTTGTGGTAATATTGAAGCTGGCGGGTGTTGTCACTCGGGGAATCTCAAATCGGCAAGTCCTGGCGGAAGTTGGTTGCGTGACTGCTCGGGGCCTTTCGAGCGCTGAATAGGCCAGCAGCAAAAGTCACGAAAGTCTCTGTATAGTAAATCTGCGGCGGACGGCTTTAACTCCTCAGAGCTATACAAAAGAAAATTCAGCTTGCGCGGGTGCACGTATTGGAGTGCGATGGTTCAACGGCCCACGCTGTCCTTTTATCTACCTAGGTAGGTAGGTGAGTATGCATGTCACCAAGGTAAATAAATGCCAGCAGTGCACGCTAGCCGGACAAGATCAAAGTGGCCACTGCCGTGCTCCTTATTTGCTGTAGCGCGAGGAGGTGAGCTCCACCACCACATACTGAGTTATTATTCGTACCGAGTACCTGGACTCAGGGCCTTATTGATAGCCTAACCAGCGCTTCCTCTTCTACACGGCTCATAGCTTCAAGGGGGGATGGTGAAGAGCATGTCTTGTTGCTCAATTTGAAAGAATATCCTGTGGTTTTATATCTAGTTTCATTCGTACATATGTCGCGTAGATCTTTCCGTCTCGCCACGGTTACCATTGTGAACCTAGCTGCCCAGCCATTGTCCGAGTGGCTTAAGTATCAGCCCAGTGCCCCAGTGCAAACGTTACGGCTCATCGACCTACATTGCATCTTAAATATCTTCAAAGCGCAGGCACGCAGCGACCACACGCGCCGTCTCGGGCTCCAGACGCAGAATATCCTTTTATGCTCTTACCCGCTCTCGAATAGTTACCGTCTGCCGTCTAACCAGTTGTCTGCCATGGCTCATTTGCGCGGTCGTCCTGAGGCAGACGCGCCTGATTCCATGTTCTCGCCATCAATTGCCCGGATTGCCGCTACAGAGGCCAGAGATTGGTCAGTTGTCGATTCCTGGGTTGCCTTGCAATTCCCAAGCCGCCAGCCACCGCCGTTTGAACGTAACGCCGACACCTTGAAAGCGCTGCTTGATCTCATCGCTTTCAACGACAAGACGTCCGAGGAAGCTCGTCTGTTCGCGCGAGTTGATCGAGATTTCTTCAGTCAGATGTCTCCAAGTGCAGATTTAGAAGACACTGAGGGGCCTGCCACGGTGGCTGCAATAAAAAATGCAATACTGGATATTGTTCAACAAGAGCTGCCCAAAGAAGGGAGAGTCGCACTCCATTCCATGTCCTCCATGGCGGTATCTGCTCGAGTTTCCCTGCCAGAACCCGAGTGCCTGGCCGCCGTAATTCTCGATATCCAGTCTGCCATATTTGAGACTGAGCAGATGACATCTCGAACCGAAGCGTTGCATCGACACATTCACTCAGAAATCGTGCACACCAACTACGTGCTAAGCATGATCCAGCATGGGGTGCATAACCTACGAGAACTCTTTGGGAAACGCAACGTAGAGCTGCAGCGCATCGTACAATCGATGACGGCTCAAGTACCAGAATTTGAGAGAAGAAATGCATCGCTGAAATCTTCCACCGCGTCGTTAGTCTTTACAGTGCATGATATACTACAAGAAGAACAAGGCTACCTTGCCTTGGTTGAAAATAGGAAAGATCTTGAGAAGCGTATATCGGTATTTCGTGGTCTTCCGAGCGATCCAGACTTGGCAAGGACCGAGTTGAATGCCTATCGAAGGGAGCTTCAAAGGATGACCTCACGACGAGATGCTGCCTTTCAAGGCCTAGTGGAACGCGAAACACCGGTAAAAAGGAGGTGACTGGACAAACGGATAAAGGCCCCATACTGCTGTGCAAATTTATCACTACATGATTAACCAACTGCGAGTCTGCTCAAGTATTACGCTTGCTCCTGCCCGAGACTGCGCCCCCAAGTCTTCCAAATTGCCTCCCCAGGCCAGATTTCTTTGCCGCCGGTGTATTAGCATCCTTTTGAGGTGGTGCGTTGCCAGGGGCGGCTCTGCCATCCTTTCCTCTAACGTCAAACGAGCCGTCACCTATCCTGAGTTCTCCAATACCGACGCTGGGGACCTCATCGTTGTCCATGCTCTGCCTCTGTGCTCGCCGAGCTCTTTCCTGGACACTACGAAATTTCTCTAACAGCTCCACCCAACGAATACCACCCTCTTCACGTCCCTTGAGACGATTCGGTCTGTCGTAACCGGAGCTGCTAGACGACGTTGCAGCACTGAGCATTGATTAGCACAGTCACCTCACTTTAACAGGATTTCATGTACGGTGGGGGAGTCATCTTACTTGCGCGGGGCCGCATGCAGATATCCAATAGCGCTGACGCTGTTAAGCCGGTTCTTCAGCGCGGCAAAAGCCGAAGATTGCGGTAGTAGCATAAGGATACCATACATACATTTGTATAGGTATGGGTATTTTTCTGGTTCCAGCAGTTGCAGGCGAAGGTCTATGATGTCATTTTAAGCAAATGTACAGATTCAAAGAAGATTTACTTCGTCAAACGTACAAGTGAAGACCGGAGACTCGATGAGTTGCACCAACTTGTCGACTTGAATAAGAATATTGACGGTCATGTCTAATTCACCGCTTTCATGGCGAGTTAGCAGATGTAGCAAGAGAGTATTGCCAATCTAGACTCACAAGATCTGCAGCAAGTTATACGCCTGTTCATAAGCCTGCGCAAGCAGACAAAGCGAAAAGGTAGCGACTGCGTTGTAGCACCAAGAACGAAACAGAGCGACAAACAGAGTTTGGCCATCCTATTCCTATTGTTAATCTTCGTCTCGCTTGAGGCATCAACAGAGACCATACTTTAGTTTCCAAGTTCCGCAGCCTCTTACGCACTTCTGCGAGCTGTGGGGCGGTGATGAGATTATTGTTAAGATTCTGAACCATGATGCTCGCAAATTCAACGTCTTCTTCCTTTTCAATACAATCCGCCAGGGTACGATAAATCCTTTCCGGGCTGAGGCTGATGCAGAGCTGCCGGATAATCAGGTTTCCACGCACTTCCAAAAGCTTCCGGTCTGTGGAAAACAGTTGAAGCAGATTGACCATGAAGTACGCAAAATAGTCATCCTCGCTATTTCGTGAAATCTGCGATAGCAGCTGCAAGTCCTTTGTGACGACAGCATCAGACGGATCGGATAAGGTCTTCAGCAGAGCTGGGAACGTGCCGTCGTTGAAGGCCAGGACTTTTTTGGGTGCTTTTCTGTGCAGCATGATGAGCCATGTCAGAGCAGCAACTCGAGTAGCCTCATGATCGTTCAGGAAAAGCAGAGTTAAAGAATTCACAGCCGCAGCATAGTCCAAATCAGGTTGAGCCTGTGAGACTACCCCCATTTGGGCAGACGCGATGCGGCTCTGCAATGGGGCGGTATTTTGGTCAGGCTCACGGAAACTGGACAATAAGACCCGATTGCTGCCAGCTGGCTCGTTCTTCTCAGGCGGCAAAGTCTGCCTCGAGCTCAAGAACCCTGGCACCTGGAGGGCAGAATGCGGTGGGACAGACTCGTCCGTCAACGAGACCACGTAATCCATTAAAGAGTTGTTCACTCTGGTTGCGGCCATCTGAACAGGATCTTTGGTGCTGGCCATTGCAGGCAGCATGTGTGCCAAAATGTTCGGCGTGAATAGCAAAACTTCCTCCGGGCAGATGTCAAGAAGTCCCACAATCCATCGCAGGGATTCCAAAAGGCTATCTTCTTCTGTTCGAGTAGTCAGCTATGCATGTTACGAATCTCATAGGAGCGAACCTTACCAAGTGGTGACTCTAACGCTTCAGTAAGGATCTCTAGGATTTCCTTGTAATTGACTTCGACGTCTTGACCAGGAATCCAGTCGTCCTCACAACTCTCGTCAGCTCCTTCGTCGCTCAAGTCAGTTTCTATCTCATCGCCTTCCTCTGGCTCTGGTCGGTAGCTGCCGCTATCAATTGACTCTTGTCTTTTTCTTTTTCCACCTTCGCGAGACTTCTTGCTCTCGAGTATGCCCTTTTTGACTCGTGAAATACGCCTGATCTCGCCCAAAAATTTGTCTAAGCAAGATCGAGTGGCGGTTTGCACATCGCTGTTCTGATCACACAGAAACTTCAGAAGGCCAGATAGAAAGCAGGGGAGGTATGTTACGAGCTCCAGATCAGGGATCGAGTCCAGTAATGTGATCCATCCGACTAAAAACTGGCGCGTAAAAGGATTTGAGACCCAGATGCGTTCTTTCAGAAGAGGTATGAATCTAGGTAAAGAAAACGCAGTCGGAAGATGTGCATGAGGGTCGTCCTGCTCGTCCTTGTCGTTTTCAATATCCGGTGGAGCTTCAAGCACCGATATATAGGAAGCGGCAGATTCAGACACGATGTCTTTGACAAGTCGGTCAAGCAGTTCTGCTCCATTTTTGACCGAAAGTTCTGAATCGGCTCCAAGCTAGTGAAAAAGGGATGGTAAGAATGATGGCCCGAGGCGAGGATGAGCAATGAGGAAACATACTTTGCAAAGTTGATCGAATATGTTGTTAAAATATATCAAGATTTCCCCTTTAGCAACTTTGGCAATGTTATACATGGCCTCACAAGCGTAATATCTGACTCTCGCATCCTGGTCCGTGAAGCAGGCCAATACAGGCGGCACAATTTTCGCGAGGTAGCGAGGAAGTTCCTAGTCCCAGCCTTAGTTAGCGATTTGACGTAGGCATGGTTATGCTGTATGGATGTGAGGTATTATTTCATCGTGCCATTATGGCTAGGTGTCAAGTAGAAACAATAACAGTGCAACTACGAAAGAACAGTTTCTTACTGGGCCTAAAGCTATGGCGGCCGCGGCCAACCCGATCAAGCCGCCATTTCTGGCATGTGGCTGGTGAACCGCATAGGCAAAGTCATTGCAGAGCTGTTCGAGTATGTCGTGAACTTTATGGTAGTCTCTGCTGGCCACCAACTCCCGAATCACCCTCTCGAGCCTGCGCCAAATGGTTAGCATTCGTTCACAACTGAGCTGGGGCAGAAAGGGACGCGGGTGGCTTCGTACTCGAGCGCGCCGATTTTGCGCTTGTCATAGAGCTTGTCGTTGAGCGCACGTTGGATACTGGTATCCATTATTTGCGCTGCTTTGATCGCGTCGCTATGCAAGAAGGGAATAGGGATCAGAGCACCCTCTCCAGCATTGATGCTTATAACAAGGTTTCGCCGCTGACTGGTAGGTGAGTGACGCCACTGCAAATGCTGGCTAGGTCAGTCACCGGCAGCCGACACGGCACGCGGACAGTATTTGTACCGGGGCCACCCAACGCACGCTAATAGGACGGGCGTCGCCCACGAACACAACAGCAGCGCTAAGAATTGAATACGGTAGAGGTCTAACAAGCAATTCTCTTGCTTCATTATACGCGAGGAATAGAGAATTGAAGAACAAATAAATTCATAAGCTTGGACGTGCTGTTGCTCTCAAGGCAGCAGGAGCAGATGTAGGCAAGGGCTGCGGTACACATCCCATGGTACCA
The DNA here is from genome assembly GCF_051103115.1 of Cordyceps javanica. Taxonomy (NCBI): domain Eukaryota; kingdom Fungi; phylum Ascomycota; class Sordariomycetes; order Hypocreales; family Cordycipitaceae; genus Cordyceps; species Cordyceps javanica. Next base: position 2,330,094 of record NC_139299.1, read on the forward strand.
TGTCACTGGTATTGAACAATGCCAGGCAACTACCACTTTAGACAAAAATCAACGACCGCACAAAACGCTTCGAGCCAGCATGTCATAGTTTCCATCTCATTAATGTGAGTGGCCGTATAAATCACCGCTTTTTACGATCGATTGTTGGCACTTTGAGAAGATGGCTGCTTGTTGGGAGACCTCCGCAAGACGGCTAATAACTTGCTTGTTTCCATCGGCAAATCCATAGTAGGCATACGGGATGCCCACCTCGTTGCAAAACTCGATGACAAGTCTCTGCGCCTTTCGAAGATTGTGGCGGGGCATTCTTGGGAACATGTGATGAATGGCTTGGAATTGCAAGCCACCGTGAATAAAGTCTAGCCAAGGAGGGCAATCCACATCCATGGTGGTTCGAAGCATCCGCTGCGGGAAAGACTCCTGTGGTCCAAGGTCGGCGGTGCTCATGGCGAAGTGGGATAGGACGATCTGTACATGCAGCGGCGACGAGGCAATATGGCTAATCATGACAAATGTGAATCGCGACCATGCGTCAGGAATAGATTTGTACACCATCAGGTAGCCAAACCAGTACCAAAAAAACACGTGTCCGACAAGTTCCACCCAACGATGCCATGCAGAGATTCCTTTCTTCGGACTGCGCCCAGAGAGAAGGAATTGCCAGGATAATACATAGAGATTGAATCGGCCGAGGGCGAGGAAAGGATAGTACGTCCAAGCTTGGATTCGTAGGAGTACTTTGGCAGCAGTATCGTATCTCATGATTCGATCATAATAGGTTGAGCGCAAGCTACCGAGAAGGCGATGGGAAATCGCAAAGAGGGGCATGTGCTCGATGTCAGGATCATGCTCAGGGGCATTGGTAACAATGTGATGCACATTATGATTGTTCTTCCACCATCCCATAGAAAGACCTCCAATATAATCTGCGATAAGGATCCCAAGTAGGGAGTCGAACTGGTAGTTATGAGTGATGCCAATGTGGCCCGCATCATGGGCAGTGAAGACCAGCTGATGCCACATCAAGCCCAGACACAAACCACTCAAGGCATATTGGCAATACTTTAGAAATACCAAGCAGCCGCAGAAAAGACTGAGATACCGGCAGCATTCCATGGCATACGCGGACTTGCTTGTAACCATATAGCCCTCGTCAATCAACCTTTGATACAGCGCCCGATACTTCGCAACCACATGAGCCTGCGTTGCAGAATCAGGCTGCGGGTACTTTTCCAAGTCCAGAGTGATATGCTCACGCGTCAGGGCATCGAGATATGACATCCCATCCGTATCGGCATCAGCCGTTGAATGAGACGAGACTGATGAACGTCGACCTCCATGGGACGTCCTTCTGTGTGTGACGAATGATGCATCTGTGTCGAAGACGGGCGATGGTGGTCGGGACGATACGCTTGAGCTTGAGCCCTTTGGGCTACTTAACCCATCTCGCGATTCTTCGATTTCGCTCCCAGGGCGGAAAACACCACCTTGAATTGGTGGCCGAAAGTTTGCCCAAGGGGATCGAATACGGCCAATCCGGTATCGCTGCATTTGCTCAACGGCTTCTTTCGAATGCAGTCTAAATGAGAGTCTCAGCACAATTTATTCATAAGGCCCAACTTCAATCGAGAGACGTACGCTTTGACTTCGTCAGTAGCGTCTCTTCCCACCATGTGAAGAATGGAAATCTCGCCGCCGGGGTGGTACTTTAGCCAAGCATCAACTTTGAGGACGAAGTCGTCCACCACGATGATCTTTCGACCATCAGCAATCATCGCCTCGACTTCGTGTCGGGACATGTACGGTAGAATTCTGGCCTTGCCATTACTCTGTGACAAGCCGCCGTTGGCGGCAGTTGACTGTACCGACTGCATGGTTCCGCTGCGCTTGGGGGGAGCTCAAGATTAAGGTAGATCGAGCTTCTGTCTGACGAACTATATTTGGTGTCTTTCAACCGCCGATTATATATAGATGGCCGTAGAGGAACAAAGATTCACCTCATAAATTAAGAACAAAATAAGTGGTGGGAAGGCAGTGTCCAAGCGTTGTTAACGAAGTTGCGTGTTTCTCAACCATGGTCGCCCCACTGAACCGCCATGCACAGTGGGGGTAGGCAAGGGACCAGCTGAAAGCGCATAACGATGAATCAGACAAGATTGATCTGTAGATGGGTAATACAGAGCTAGAACGGCTTCGCTCGGGTGTGGTAAAAGAGATGGAAGAGGAGCTGTCCCCCTCAACTGATTGAGACATGATACTGTTGTTACGCGGCTAGACAGCAGTACAACCATCACGTTCGACTTCGGAGCAGCTGGCTGGGAGAGAACCCGAGGCTCCGCTATGCCACTCGAGCTTGCAGAAGAAGAGCAGTTCAGTGCAGGGGTATTCATAGGTTGGCAGGCATAGATAGCATGACCAATAGATGGTGTCTGGTACCTTGTGTATAGAATGTATTACTAGTTTACAAAATTTGACTTCGCTCTCCCTCTCAAAACACATCTGCGTTTCGCGTATTGAACAGACGAGATGCCGGGCTTCATGAAAGCCACTTCAGTCCCTCCGATTCATTCTCTATTTTGGTTTGGTTATCAGCCCAATAGCTGATATTCAACCTTTTCTCTGCACTTCCAATGTTGGAGAGATCAGAAGTGGATGGCTTTAGCGTGAGTAGCCATCGCAGCCTCCTTGAAAGCTTCGGCCAGAGTGGGATGCGCATGGCAAGTGCGGGCGATATCTTCGGTCGACGCGCCATATTCGAGAGCAAGGGTGCCCTCAGCAATCATCTCGCCAGCATTAGGACCAACTATATGAACGCCGAGGAGTCGATCGGTCTCAGGATCGGCAATCATCTTCACGAGACCCTCAGTGTCCAAGTTGGTCTTGGCACGAGAGTTGGCGCTGAAAGGGAATGTACCGACGCGGTAAGGTATCTTTTGGGCCTTCAAGTCCTGCTCGGTCTGGCCGACCCAGGCAACCTCGGGGTATGTGTACATCACAGAGGGGATGCAGCCATAGTTGACATGGCCGTAGCCCTTCTTGATGTATTCAACGACAGCGACAGCCTCCTCCTCGGCCTTGTGAGCCAGCATGGGACCGAAGGTGGCGTCACCGACGCAGCGGATATGGGGGATCTTGGTGCGATACTCCGAGTCAATGATGACACGGCCACGCTCGTCAAGCTCCATGCCAATATTCTCCAGGCCAAGGTTACCGGTGTATGGTCGACGGCCAATGGCAACCAGGACGACTTCGGCATCCAGCTACAACATCGTTAGCAAGTAGCAGGGGTAAGGTTCCGACGAAACGTACGGATTCGGGTTTGCCACCCTTAGCAGAGTCAACATCCAGTTTGATCTTCTCACCAGCGGTATCACCGCTGACGACCTTGGTGTTAAGCTTGAACTCGATACCCTGCTTCTTCAGTAGCTTCTGGGCGGCCTTGGCAATCTCACTGTCCATGCCAGGGCCACCAATTTGGCCAAGGAACTCGACAACGGTAACCTTGGTGCCGAGACGGGACCAGACAGAAGCCATCTCCAATCCGATAATACCACCACCAACAACAACCATGCTCTCGGGGATCTTCTCCAGGGAGAGTGCCCCAGTGCTGGTGACGACGCGCTTCTCGTCAATCTCTAGACCAGGGAAGGGTGTAGCCTCGGAACCGGTGGCAATGAGAATATTCTTTCCGCGGACAGTGGTCTCGCCGCCGTCATTCAAAGCAACTTTGATCTCGTTCTCGTTGACGAAGGAGCCCTCGCCCTTGACGTATTCGACACCGTTCTTCTTAAGGAGGAACTCAACACCCTTAGTAAGGCCATTGACGGCGGTGTCCTTAGCCTTCATGAAGTTGGCAAGGTTCAGCTTGACATCACCAACTTCGATGCCTCGGTTCTTGGTGTCGTGAAGGATCTGGTGGTAGAGGTGAGAGTTGTTGAGGAGAGACTTGGAGGGAATGCAGCCGACGTTCAGGCAAGTTCCGCCGAGAGTTCCACGTTTCTCAATGCAGGTTACCTGTACAGACACAGTCAATACTGCAGCGACTCAGCACACATGAAACGAGGAAAATTTACCTTCAAGCCCTCCTGGCCAGCCTTGATAGCGGCGACATAACCAGCGACACCACCTCCAATGATGACAAGATCCTTGTCCTCTGAAACCCGTTAGCAACGGCGCTTTCGCTTCGCAAATTATGAAATCCGACGAACCAGAAGCACTAGCGAGACCACGGCTAAAGCGAGAGAGAGCGACAGGGGCGATGGCGCTGTGAGCGTGGCTTCGTTAGTCAACGAGAGATTTTTCCTATAGCCACGCATTTGCTGCCATGCAAGCAAGGGGTGGGCGCAGACATACGCAGGCTGCTTGAACGCAGTTGGGCGAGCAACAGCTCTGGATATCAAGCGGCTGGAAAGCATGTTGGGCGGCAATGGCAGCAATTCAAGCGATCAATTGGCGCCGGTTGTGGATTTTGAAGGAGATTGAAGTTGAGGGCCGGCTGCGCTGGAAACAATAAAAAGGTGCCTTCCTGGTTCGGAGAGCTCCAGTGAGTTTGGGATTGGTCGGAAAAACCCTATGGAACATGCTGGAGGTACCCCACCCTGTAAATTTGCTGGGGAGTTACATCTACTCGGAGGCGTTGTGCCCACTTGAAGGGGCAACGATTAGGTAACATGGGCCGTCAGACTCCCAACACAAAGCCTGTCGCGCAATGCCGCTTGGAGGCGGCCAGAACCGGTCAGACTTTGGTTGTCAGGGTGGTGGTCATGGCTCGGGCATCGCCTAGGACAGATGGGCTGGCATGGCTACGAGAAAACTACACGCGATGTAAATGAGTAATAAGTATGAAATATCATCAGGTTTGGGGAGCAAGTCAGAGTATAGGTAATTTGTCATCCTACATACAGAATGACTCTGGTTCGTGTCATTGCGGCCTACGCCACCTCGACCGCCCCAACCGCCGTCTGCGCCTTTTGCCGGACACGCTCCATTTTCTTGGCCTCTTTTAGTTTTGATTTGCGCACTTTTTTACGCAAGAACCAATGCAGTCCGGCCGCAACGGCTGGCAGTTGTCTCGCAGCTCCGAATATCCTTTCGACCTGGGTGTCCTCCTTGTCGCTCTTACCTTTACAATAGGCGAGCAGCTGGACTAGGAAGTGCTCAATGAAGTCAGCTGTCCAGCTATTGACTTCGGGCAGATCTAGAGGCTTGAGGATCGCAATGCCGAGAGAACCGTCAGCCACCAAAGATGCGTAGAACCGCGCTACGTTTGCTAGTCTTCGTGGATCTCTCATTCGCTCACTGTCTGCCGTATCCTCGTCGTCGGCATCATCTCCAAACATTGATTCGCCGAGGCCGCGGAATATCTTCCAGAGTCTGTCTTGGAAAGCAAATCGAATCTTGTTATTGGAGCAAGCTTGATTTGCTACCAATGCGTAGAACTCGTTGTATTCCGTCTCGCTACCAACACATTGGACCAACACGCGAGCAATCTCGAGCTGGTCGTCCTTCTTAAGCTTGAGATTAACAACCTGTCGGTACCCATGCTCGAAGCTGGTTGCAGACATAAGAGCAGAAAATATGGCTATTTGAGCCATAGTGCTTAAGCCCTGAGAACGAGCCTTTTGAGGATAATCGGGAAGCACAAAGTCCATATCTTCATCGTCTGTCATGGAGTCATCAGTCTGGTCTTCCGCCTTATTGGCCATCAAGGTCTCTGTTTTGACAGGGACACTGGCACCAACCAGCCACCATTTTCCATCTGTTTCAGCGCCTTCGATATCCCGCAACCCCATGCCCATGGGAGCTAAGCCACCCAATCTACGAGACTGTGACTTCAGCTCACCAATTCGCTTTTTCATGCGTATGACATGCTCTGAGACGACAGCTGAGTCCAGCCCCTTACCTTTAGGCTTGCTGTTTTTCAGATCATTGATAGTCTCTACCATGAATTTCGTTCTCACGGATACATTCTCGTATCCACACTTCGACATATTGGCATTCAGCACGGTAGCGATGTGCTTCAGGGACTGCGAATCGTCTCTTCGCAGCATTCGGCCTGCCATGCGGCAAATGCGCAAGAGGAGTTCAACATTCAGCTCAGAAAGCTCGCCCAAAAATTTTTCCATGTAGTCAAAAATGATGCGGCAGCTAATAACGTCGAAGACGTAGAGCTGTGTCAAAAAATTGACAAGATTAGAGGCTTCTCGTCTAGTACCAGCATCACCATCACTAGCTTGGCCGTAGTCTCGCGCAAGATCCTGAACAAGGCGGCGGATTACATGAGAGCCGAAACTTGAGCCAATGATCTTATATATTGCAGCAGTAAATCCACCAGTCAATACAAAGAACTGGTCTGGAAGAAGCTCGGGTTTGTAGATCTGCGCCAGAATAGCATCGGTAATGATTTCAGTGACTTCTCCTCTGGCATTCTTCTGATAAAGCTCCTCGATAGTTTGGACGATTGAGAGAATATTGGTGTCGGTCATTCGGTTTACTAGACCCTGAATGTTCTTCTGCAGCCTAGCCCTTTGCTCAGACTCATTGTCGGTGGCCTTCCGCAGCGACGGGGGCACGTATTTTGCGACAACGTTTCCAGTAGTCGGTGCGACATATGGGTTTTCTTTCTTGCGCACAATAGGCACATGATCTCCATCGGAATTATCAGGATCGAAGCCTGCAAAGCGGTCGTTATGGTGAATTTCTTCGTCGTAGTCTTCTTCGTCTCCTTCGTTGCTGTCACCATCCGACAAAAAAGAATCCGAGTCGAATACAAGAGCGTCTGGAGTGTTATTGTCATGATATTTCTCCAGCTGTTTCGCAGAATTGACCGTTGAAGCGGTAACGGTCGCCAGTTTCCTTCTCTTGGAGGAGAGCCAGTCATCGTAATCGCGCTTTCGCTTCTGATCATTGACGTCGTCATCATCTTCTCCTGAGTCAACTGCTTCAACGTCACCTAGCAATTCCCCAAGCCCGTCCTCGTTGAAAGATTTGGGCAAAGACTTGCGCCCCTTCTTGATACCTAGTTTCTTCTCAAACGCTTCAATCTCGGCATCATCTTGATCAAATTTCTCTTGCATTGACTTCGAGATTCTTGTCTGTGGTTTCGGCTCGGTCTCGATGCTGTGTACTTCATTTGGGTTGTCAAAATCATAGCCGCTCTCCTCGCTCTCGGTCAAGTCAACCAAGTCCTCCATACGATTGCTCATACTCTCGGAGGCATCATCATCGTAATCATCATCTGACATTGTGACAAGTTTCTTTGACTTATGATTCAGCGAAGGCGGTTGTCGAAACGTCTTTTGTTGCGTAGGAAATTGAGCTCGTGGATTGATATTGCCATGGCTTTGGCCGTCCAGTGCAGGTCGACCACCGTATCTATTCGACTTCTTTTCGACCCTGTGTGCCCTTCGCTGATCCTTCCTCGTGAGCGGCCTTTTTCCACCTCTAGCTGCGACCTGCTGCGACCTGGAAGGAGCCGGTGCATCAATGCCAATCCTCCTGAAAAGCTTCTCTTGAAGTTCTGCTACCGAGGAGGCCGGCATGGTAGCGCTTGGAGGTTCAGCTACTTGGCGGAAGACAAGACTATAGCACGACGCAAAGGCTGACAACCTGGGCAGCTGGGTACTCACACCTGTATAAGGCTATAAGTCATGTTGCTCAAAGGTAAAATATTTGATGTGACGCAGAACTTTTGCGGTGATAAACTTTCTTATCTTATCAGACTCTCGTCAGGCCCAAAAAAAAAACGTGGGCACTGACATTTCTACTTAGGTACCTACCCTGGTTAGTAATTTAGGTGCTACCTACCTGTAAGTACCTAAGTACCTATTAGCTACTGAGTACTAACCGTCTGGGAGCCAAGGCGTCCAACGCTTCTGCGTCCTGTCCTGTTCGGCGTCGCACTGCTGATTGGCGCGGGGCAGATTTTATGCTTCGTCAACATTGCTCTCCACGAGAACATTCGGTAATCATGGATGAACGACACTTGAGTCAAGATCAAGTAAATGTTCCCCAAATCTTCTTCGCATGTTACTTGATTCTGACTCCGACTAATTTGGCTGTGTCCTAGTTCTTTGAGAAGCTGAATGGGCTGTTTGACGCACGCAAAGGCAGTGATCACGGTGCTATCTACTTGACACAGAAACGGCGTGAGCCCCCCGGCCGTACATTCATCTTATTCTGAAGACTCAGCATGTTAACGTTTTTGTAGTTGCGTATAACAGCGACAACACAAAGGTGGCGGCAAATGGGGAATTTGAGGACCGCAATCTGTCCAAACCAATGCCTGTCATCGTCAGAGCTACAAATGGAAAATCTAAGAGAGCGAAGACTAGCAAAGTCAAGCTGTCAACGGTAGTTCAGCCGTATGACCTAGAGGCATTCTATGTTCGTTATGCCGAGGTCTGCAAGGCTGGTATGGTGGCACTGAAACCGCGAGATCGCAGCAAGAACAAGGCGAAGGCGAAGGCGAAGAAGAAGAAGACTGCGGCATAGTGTCTCTTGATTTAATTCTTTGTTCACAAATCAGCCGCCCAGGGGGCCTACCGTGAATCTACCAAGTGATCTATCATGCATTGAAGTTTGCTTCCACATGTGCCGCCTTGCCACCTCTGGTCGCTGCGATATGCGCGAGCATGCAGAGGTGGTGTAATTCGCAAGAAAAAACGTATGAGGGTTTGTTACATGCACGTGAAACTGCTGCATAGGCCACAAAGAACAAGTTATTTCAGATGCAGCCCAGTGACTGCATACATTCTTGTCGCGAATTTCGCTCATTCCATGCACAAGAGCTCAGCAGCCTCGAATGAAATGGTAATCATGGGATTGGATGGATAGAATAAAGCAGGGGCATCAAGTGCATATTATGTATGTACTACGAGTACGTGCCATGTATATCTATTTTGCAAACGCCGTGCTGTCCTTCATTGTCACAAGCAGTAGCTGTTGTCCTGCTCCAGAGATGGGCCTCTCCGCCGCAAACTCATGTCTACAATTCTGGTTCGTGCTTTTGGTCATGAATCATCCCGAGCAAAGCACAACCATGGTCGTCAAAGTCAGTGTCGAGCTTCCTGCCGCGTATCCTAACGTGCGGTGCCATTCAACGTAGCAATATCCATATCAAAGCAGTCACCGTTCCAATCAAAATCCTTCGAGTATAGTAAGCACTAAAAATCATCCTAGCAATCTCATATAGCCCCGTATCTGCTCCTCAGGTAGACTGGTTTTTCTCTACTTTCGCCAACATTTTTTTTTTGCGGAATTCCAAGCATACAAAGAAGCTGCATAGTTTAACTAACAGCAGAGGAAGAATAATCCAGGGTACTTCGAAGCCATGCGCGCACAGTACATGAAAGCTGAAAACGAGCTTTCAAGTTCCGTTTCCGGGCCAGACGATTTTACATCATCTGGTCCTGAGTCAAGCCGGCGTGAGGATCAGCCTCCATGGGCTCGCCACTTGCCTGGTTGACGTATTTGACAAAGCTCAGGTTGAGAGGGCGTCCACCATACTGGTATCCTTGAAATTTGGAGATAGCAGTCTCAGCAGTTTCCGCAGTGTCGAACTTGACCACGCCACTACCACGCGACCGGCCGCTAGGCTCGTACTGGATTTCGGCCTGTTCGACCTTTCCTATGGTAGTGAACAACTCGATCAAATCGTCGTTGCTGGTTGACCAAGGCAGCTAGTCTGTTTGTCAGCATGTTTTCCGTGCTTGAGCATCCGGTAGACTCACGTTGCGAACGTAGATGATTTCACTTCGTTCAGTCCCGGAGGTAGCATTGTCGGTGAATGGGTTGGGCGCAGCGGCTGCCGGGGGCGGGCCATCAAAGTTGCCACCACCAGCACCTGCGCCGAAACCGCCACGACCGCCAAAACCGCCTCCGAAACCGCCACGTCCTGCAAATCCTCCGCGGCCACCAAATCCTCCGCCATAGCCGCCGCGCATTCCTCCACCAAAGCCGCCGCGGCTGCCGAAGCCCATTCCTCCGGCTCCAGCAAAACGATCCTCGCGGACTTCGATGGTACGTCCCTGCCAGTCGTAGCCGTTAAACTGTTGGATAGCGCTGCGAGCATCGTCGGGGCTTTCAAATACCACGATGCCGGAACCCTTGGGTCGACCGTCGGGCCCAGAATGCACATCCGCCCGAATGACACCACCGTTGCGGGCTAGTATTCAAGTCAGATACCAGCACATGAGAATCAAGAGCCTGTGGCCGTATTCGGCAATTCGAGCTTACCCGCTTGTCTGAAAAGATCTTTGAGATCTTGCCAGCCAACATTGAAAGGAAGCTTTATTTTGTCTGTTAGTTGAGGCAGGCACGCTTGAACTGAGATGAACTGGGGCAACAAACATTGGCAACATAGATTTGACGGCCAGCGCCGCCAGCTCCGGGGCCGCCAGGGCCACCCTGTTGCCCGTGACCACCGTATCCCTGGTTGAATCCGCCATGCATGTTGCCGCCACCGAAACCACCACGGTTGCTGCCACCAGATCCGATGAATCGGGGCTCAGCTTCGCGGTCCTAGATACTGAGTTAAAGAGTGTCCTTACAGGGGGGAAGAAACAAGCCTTACCTCACGGACGTAGACAAGACGGCCCATGAGATTCTGATTGCTAAGCTGGGTAACAGCCTGCTGGGCTTGGTCCCTGGTCGCATATTCCACAATTCTAGAAGACTGTTAGCGCGTGTCGCCTTGTATGGCCAGAAGAGATGGGAAACCTACCCGCATCCCTACAAATAACCCAGGACAAAGTCCCTACCCGTCAATCCAAAACATCCAACAAATAAGCCAAACAGGGAGAGAGATCCAGGGAGTACCGCCAAGAACGGCGGGGAAGGGGAAAAAAAACTATGCGATTAAGCCCACCTTCGACATTCCATTAGGAAGCAGCAATACGTCGGCAAAGAGAACATCTCCAGCTGTAACCCAATAAATTAGTCCCCGAGCGCATCCTCCTCACTCTCGAAGTCCTCACCCTGTCTCATAAAGTCCTTAAGATGATGCCACTTGACGTCATACGAGAGGTTGCCAACGTAGACTCGGCGGTCCTGTTGGGATGATTCGCGCACGTTGGACATCATCTGCTCGCGAGCAGCAGCTCTGTCTTCGAATGAGCGCTGGGGGCCTTGACCGCCGCTGAAGCCAGCGGGAGGGCCACCGCCGGGAGCTCCTGTTCCGGTCATCGGGGAGCGATCGCGACCACGTCGGTAGTCGTCTCGGCTGTTGGATCTGCTTCGTGGGGAGTAAGATCTGCGTCGTCCTTGTCTGCCGGGACTTCTGGAACGACGGCGAGGGGAGCGGGATCTCTCACGCTGCTCACGTGTTAGACAGGATCTGATCAGAATATCTGGTTGTTTGTACATCATTGCGCGATGCCGTTGCCTGGGGTGGTAGCTGTTGGAGATAGCGCACCACCGATGGCTTGTGGAGGGGTGTAAGCTCGACCAGGTGCGTGAGAGGCCGTTGTGGTGTCTAGTATAACCCACGGTCTATATAACAGAGGCGCGGACACGCAGACAAGCAGCGGCGCAGCGCACCACCTGGTATGAAACTGAGAACCGAGTCCGGACATGATGATGAGTGGGCAAGAGGGCAAGGGGGGCGGGCAGTGGGAGCAACTGCGACAGCACGGTATGGCTGCCGAAATGAAAGGGTGGAAAGCCAATTCAAGGCCGGATAAGTTCACTTACAGGGCGGTAGGTATCGCCAGAGTCAGCTAGATACACTTGTTAGGCAAGTCTGTGAGGTCAAGAACGTGCAAAGAGCAAAAACATGGGACATCAAGGTTGGGATGGCAACGACAGAAGGCGCAAGGCTCGGATGGTGGGGTGAAGGAGGAACAGGTAGGGCACCGGACCAGGGCACAGATGTACGACGGCAACGGTGTGTAGTGTCATATGGCTAACTGTTTGCCAAGGCCTGTAGTTGCCTGGGATGATGGGCCGAGGGTGGTAGAACGAGATGTGGCAAAGGGAATGATACGTGATGCGTGCGTGATGCGCGATGCTGGAAGACGAAGCGCAAGAGCCCAGGGGGGGGAAGAGATCAGTTACATAGAAGGGAGACAAAGAAGAGGGGATCGATCTTGTACCAGCAAGTGGGAGGACCGGGGGAGCAATGCAAAGGCCACAGACCAAGGGCCTCAGAAGGCAAAGCGAAAGGTTGTTTGAATGAGAAGGGTTGATGATGTGAAGGTAGGTTTGAGAGAAGACGCCAACGAGACGGGCGAGGAGAGCCGACAAGAGCAGAGACGGGAGTGGTGCGGGAGTGCGGAGAAGTGAACGTACCCATGGCAGAAAAACGCGAGCGTTGGAGTAGAGAGAAGAAAAGGACTGAGCCTGTTCGCGGTGGTGAAGAGTGAGTGGGTGTCTCAACGGATGGAGGGCGGCGCAAGCAAGCCCGAAAGTGAACAGCGGCGAGCGACGGTACGAAACGGGGGAGGACAGCAGGACACAAGCCACGACTGGTCAGCTCACGGACGGATCTCGCATAAGCGCAAAACCAGGGATGCAGGTCGTCGGAAGTAGCAGCAAAACGAGAGGGGGGTGTGGGAGCGAGCAGAAGGTAAGTAGGAGGAGGAGAGTCTGCGTCGAGGGCGTATGTGGATGGAGGTATGGGACGAGACGCCTTGGCTGGTGGCACTATGGTAGGTTGGGAGGAATGGCTTTTTTCTGCTGGGGGGAGAAAAAGTGCAGAGAAGAGATGGCGAGAGCGAAGATGCGCGTGGATTGGATTGGTCCGAGGGTGGGAGGAGCGGGGACGCACAACTCAGGAGAAGAACGAATGGGAGGCCGAGACGCTGAATTGGCGCTGGACAGGGAAACTGTAACCACCTTCCCTTGCCCACTGACAAGTACCTCACAGAGTACTCCGTAGCTAGATTGGTGAAGTGCCTGGTACAAATACTGAGTACCTTGGGTGAGGTAGGCACTCAATTTGAGGTAACTAGTGGTGTTATGCGAGTACTTACTCGTCGTTCTCGTCAGAAAGAACGCCTGGCCATTCTCCGAGGCAGGTGGTGATTCTCTCTGACGGACCGACCTGTGATCCATCCGCAGTCCAGCATGTTGTGAACCAGCTGCAATATAGACAGCGTAAGGATGATGGATTTCTTATTCCTTTGCGGCTTTTCATACGACTACCACCATCAATCAATACGAGACAGTCGGGGCTACTTAGGCGTCATTCCGGCATCGGGAGCATACTTATTTCCTTAGTCGTTCACTGCCTACCTAAGTACTGAGTAGGTAAGTATTATAGTTACCCCTGCGGCAACACCACACTGGATTGCCCTCGAACTCTCGAATACGGCGATACTCCAGTGATGCTGGCCACACCACCAACATAATGGCTGTGCGCCACGCACCATATCACAGGCTCAGTTCCCCGACCAATCTGCTGCTGTTTTCGGGCATTCACTAATCCTCGACCTCACATGCAGGACGCAAACACGCGCCAGCTGGGGCAAAACGGCGGTGGAAAGAATTGTATTGGTGGTATTCGAACAGCTTCCACTCCAATGTCCCGAAACTACCTTCATGTAGGGATCGCACGCCAACGAGCTTATCAACGCGCCATCAAAGCTCGGACAACCAAGCTGATAAATCAGCGGAGATGCGAGGCATTTGCCCCGGACAGTAGCCGTTTTCTCGCGCTCTTCGACTATTTACCCACCCAGTCCGTCAACAAACGCCCATTTTTTGGTCCTTTTCTGGTAAAGCTACACTACACAACCTTGAAGGGCAACTAAGGTGGGTAGCCAGATGATCGTAGTGGACCGCCCACAGAAAACCCATGTTGCCGGTTGCCCATGGGCCATATAAGTACACATTCGACTTAGTAGTCCGTACGGACTTACTGAGTACGCATTTATTAGTTACCAACTTACCAGTAGGTACGCGGCCTACGCCTACCAACCTCTAAGTAGCTGCTTATTGCCAGCGAAGAACCCCAAGCATAAAGAGCATTGTGCGGTATCGTAAAATGCGTGCAGGAGCAATACCTCACGCGCGTCAGGCCGGCCTAGCCTGAAAAAGCTCATATAACACACGGAGAGTTCCTGCCCGCTGCTCTGATGAGGTCTGATGCAGAACAGCGCGGCGAATTTCGCTTGCATCCGTCCTGACTACTTGGTGTTGTTTTGCGAATGGTGTCGGGGAACGGGCGCAAATGATACTTATCCCACGCCCAACGCGGATTGCTATCACATCGTACCAGCCATCAACGCGAGGAGCGGGTGCCCCTGGCATGTCTCTTTGGGGGGCTATGGGGCTCATGGCGTGTGCTGCAACCGAGCTAAGTAAATAGTACCTAGGTAGGTAGGTACTTATATAACCTACTACCTACCTAGTAGGTGCTAAGTACCTAGCCATGCCTGCTAGCAGCCTAGCAGCTAGGTACTCATGCCACGCACCCACGGCTTGCGTAGATGGGTGCTGTACACCTTCGAGGCTAGCAAAGGCTCGCGGCCAGATAGTGTACTCCATATATACTATATAGAAAATACTAATACGTTCTAATTTTTAAATATCTTAAATATCTTAAATAAAAGTTTATCTCCTATATATAAAATCTAAAAAATATATTTTATAATTAAATTTTTTATCTTTAATTTTAAATATTATTATCTTATTTTTAGATATTATATAAAATATTATAAATTCTCTAAGATAATTTAGAATTAAAATTATTTTAATTTATTTTTACTTAAATAAAGAAATCTATTTAAGATTAGAATTTAAAGAAGAATATTTCTTTAAGGTATTATAATAGTAGCTTAAATCTAAGTCATAGATAGGTCTATTTCTTAGGAAGTAAGTTAGGTTAAATAGCTACAGGGTAGCTAATAAGCAATTCACAGTAATATCGTAGGCTTATAAGTCCGTTAAGAGATTAACTCTTAATAGTAGAACTATTACTTAGATTAATTAATAGAGATCTAAACTATCTAGACTAGCTATGGTCTTCTTTCCTTATATAATAGTTTACCTCTCTATTATATTTCTTAGATTATAGGCTTACTCGCTCCCATAATCCCTTCGTGGTTTACTAGCTTACTCGCTCTAGTAATCTATTAGGGTTACGTAACCACAAGGCCTAATCGGGAAGCCTATAGGTGCCATAAGGTCATCCTTCTAGGCTACTTCCTTAGTCACCTTACGTTACTTCCTATCGTTCATAACATAATACTCCTCCTTTATTAGGTTTATCCTTAAAGCTACTAATCCTATTCTAGCTATCTATTTAGTAGGTATGTAGAACTTCCTTCCTTCATTATCATGTACTAATAACATATTAGGTCATATAGAGAAACCTCGTTCCTGAAAGTCTAATAAGTAAGACGCCCTAAGGTCCTTTATCGCTCTCTATAGTCAAGACGCTAAGATACCATATACTTATTATTTTAACTATTAGTTAAAGTGCTGCCTTACTAATGGTAAAACTCGTTATAAGGAGTACGTCCACTATGGTCGTTCCTATAATAGTGTGCTAGTAGTATCCTCTTATGGGTCTTATCCTTCTTTCTATTATGTGTTTCTTACTAATTTATTTTTCTAGTTTCGCGCCTACTTGTGTAATAGAAGAAACTAGACGATATTAAGGAGAAGGCTAAGGAGCACTTAGTCGAGCTATAAGTCCAGCTTTCTTAAGTAGTAAATCGTTTAATGCGGATCTATAAAACTCGTCGTTTAGTAAAGAATAAGAGCTAGAAGTTATTCGAGTAGGGTATATAAGAGTTAGATAAGGAGGATAATATCCTTCCTACCTTAAATTCCCACGAATAATAGGTTATTTATGACCTGTAGGCACTAGGCGTTCCTAACGAGCCTAACTAGTCGTAGTTCGGCTTAGGTAAGATTCCTGAGTTAGGCCCCTTGCTAACTGTTGGCGAAAGTCCTTTAGTAGGTCTAAGTAATTCGTAAGGTTCTCCATGGGTTCCTAGGTATTTTCGGAGTATAGGTATCCTTTCTATTTAATAAGATATTTATATTTCTTAATATTCCCTTATGCCTTAAGTATTTTCTTAATTTCGTATTCGTCTATATTTTCTATTATAATTCTTATAGCGAGTATAGAATTATCTAGTACTTTCTTAAGTAGTAATATGTAAAAAATAGAATAGATTCTTATTCTATTAGGTAATAATAGTTTATAGTTAGTGTCTAATATTTTTTGTTTAATAAGGAATAGTTTGATTTTCTTCTAGTCGAGTTTATCGCTAGGTTATTTTATTTTGATATTTTTATAGATAAAGTAAACTTTATCTCCCTCCTCTAGGATTAGCGCTAGTAATCTCTTTTTATCTATATAATATTTTATTTAATTTTGTAGAAATATCTATTCTTACTATAAGTATTTTTGTGTTTTAGTGATCGTTACTATATATACTATAGCTACTAATGCGTATATACTACGTGCCACATATGTTTCGATAATAGGGTTAAATCTATAGTTTACCCTAAATAGTAATATCTTCATATTCTTATTTTCTAAGCTATTATAAGCCCATTATATAAGTAATAGCTATTCTACCTAATCGTCTTATTAGTAGTTAATATAGCTTCGTAGGTACTATTTAAGAACTTAGTTTAAGATTTCTATCTATCCGTCTAACTATGGGTAGAATACCGTAGATAAGCCTTACTTAATCTTTATTATTTCTATTAGGTATTTCTAGAAGTTCGACATAAACAATTTATCTTAGTCTAATATAAGTTATATTAGTAAACCATACTATATGATAACTATCTTAAAAAACATATACACTAGATCTTTCGTATTACTAGATTCTATATAAGGAATATAGTAAGTGTATTTTATGAGTTTATCTACTATAACTAGGATACTATCGTAAGTAACTCCTATTATTAGTTCTTTTAATTTTAGTAATTTAACGATAAAATCTATTATGACTATTTGCTATGCTCTCTTAGGTAGTAGTATTAGCTATAGTTTACCATAAGGGGCATGTCATACTACTTTTACTTTTTAGCAAATGTCGTATTTATCTATAACTTATTATACCATTTTTCTACTTTTAGGAAAGTCATATAATCTCCTTAGTTAACTAATTATTTTCCCTATACCCTAATATCTATATAGTAGGTATTTATATATTTCTCTAATAAGTTATTCTTAAAGTATACTAGGGATATACTACTATTCGTTATATAAGAAGCTTCCTACTTTCTTACGTAAGTACGTTTTTGTCTCCTAATTATCTAAGTAGTTATTATTTTTACTATATAATATAATCCGTTATATCTATGTCTTATCTAGCTTTACCTACCAGGTAACATCAATTTCTTAGGTACCTAGCATAAGGTTCCTATCCTTAGTAGTACGTAATTGTAACGGTGGCTTAAATCTAAGTCATAGATAGGTCTATTTCTTAGGAAGTGAGTCAGGTTGAATAGCTACAGGGTAGCTAATGAGTAGTTCACAGTAGTATCGTAGGCTTATAAGTCCGTTAAGAGATTAACTCTCAATAGTAGAACTATTACTTAGATTGATTAATAGAGATCTAGACTACCTAGCTATGGAAATACTTCCCCCTTAAGTACCCGTCTATCTCTCTATTATAGACTATGATCATTCTAATCATCTAACTATCCATCGATCACTGGTAGTGGTGATCGATAGGTAATCTATCGATCACTTCTCTGGTCACGTGACTCTATGTCTTGTCCTGGGTGCTGTCCTACCTGACCCCTGTCAGTTCGGCCCAGCTCTCCGCGTGCTATAGCGTTCGTAACAGTAATAAGGGTATATTATCCACTTACTCTTCTAATTTTAAGTCCTCTCTTTAGCTAAGCGCGTCTACTCTTCCATTTTCGGATCCTTTACGGTATATAATCTTAAAATCATAATCTATAAGGGTTTTATACTATCTAATTTGCCTTTTATTTAAGTCTTTCGTAATTAAAAATAATATAAGGTTTTTATAATTAATATAGACTTTAATCTTATATTTTACTCCTACGAGATAGTATCTCTATTCCTTAAAGTACTAAATAATAGCCATAAGTTCTTTATCATGAATATTATAGTTTAGTTTAAGTCCGTAGAGTTTCTATAAGAAGAAGGCAACTAAGTATAATCTTCCTTCGTTATCTCGTTATCTAAGCTATCCGCCAAGGGCATAGTCTAAGGCGTCTATTTCGACTTCATAAGGTCTCTCTAGATTAAGTATTTTCATCACAGGTTCCTATATAACGAGTTCTTTAATCATAGTAAAGGATTTCTCTTCTTTTTCTATCTACTTAAATTCAACATCCTTCTTAGTTAGATTAGTAAGAGGTCGTAATATATCTCTATATCCTTTTAGGAATTTCTAGTAAAAGTTCATAAATACGATAAATACTCTTATATCTCTAACGTTTATTGGTATTAGCTATTCCTTAATTACTTTAATCTTATCTTAATATATCTATACCTCTCCATAGGTAATAATAAATCCTAAGAATTATACGCTACTCTAGTAGAACTTATATTTAGCTACTTCTACTAGGAGTTTATTATCTTATAGGGTTTAAAGTATTTTATATATATATTACTTATACTCCTTAAGTGTATTTAAGTAGATAAGGATATCGTTAAGGTAAACTATAATAAATACTCTAATTTACTTACGTAAGATTATGTTAATTATGGTCTAGAATATCGCTGGTATGTTAGTAAGTCCAAAAGGTATTACTAGGTACTCATAGTGTCCTTTAATGGTTCTAAATGCGGTCATCTACTCATAGCCCTTTTTCATTTATATAAGGTTATAGGCTCCTTTTAGGTTAAGTATAATAAAGTATTTTACTTTCCTAACTTTATCTTGTATTTCTACTATAAGTAATAATAGATATCGATTCTTAATTATGATCTTATTAAGTAGTTAATAGTTAATATATAGTTATAACTTTCCGTTCTTCTTTAGTACCTATAGGACTAGGTATCCTACTAGGGACTCTGATAGTCTTATATATCCCTTTCGTAATATTTCCTCTAGATACTTCTCGAGTACTACGTCCTACTTAGGGTTCTAGGGATATATCTTATTAAATATTAGTTTAGTACTAGGCTAGAGTTTAATCTTATAGTCCTAGCGTAAATACTCTAGTAGTCCTATTTCTAGCTTATTACTAAATAGCTTACTATACTTTAAGTATTCCTCGGGAATCTCTATTATCTTAGCTTTTAACTCTCTAGTAATTATATATATTCCTAGAGGTCTATTATAATTTAGTAAAGGTGCCCTTTTATGGCCACTCTTCCTACTATAATCATATCTTAGTATATCCTACTAAAGTTAGCCTATTCTCTAGTTGACTCTAGGATTACTCGCTCGTAACTAAGGTATCCCTAATATAACGTCGTATTTTAAGATCTCTATAATATCTAAGGTAAGAGAGTAGTTATAGCCTTATATAGAGATAGGAAGTTACGTAGTTTCCTAATCTATAACTCTATAGCCATACTTAACTACTCCTCCTTCTATAGTCATAAGTTAGTAGGGCTCGTTCTTTTTATTCTAAGGTAATCGTAATTTATTAACGAGATTTAGCAAGATAAAATTTCCTTATACTCTACTATCTATTATTACCTTAAGCTTAGTTCCTTTAATTAGGATATTAATTATGAGGTAAGTAGTATTACTAATATTTATAGTATATAGGGACTAGCTAGATCCCTGTCGAAGAGTTGGTCTTACTAGTAACGATGGCTATTATTTCCTGACTTCTTCTCTTCGGGTTTCCTCCAAATAGTAAGGAGAGTTATAGCTCCCTCTATTCTTTCTTCTTTAGAGCTTTAGCGATAGTTAGTTTATCTACTATTTCCGCTAATCGAGTTTAGGCTAGGCAAATACCTTATGATTATACTATTTCCTCTATCCTCGTATCTTAAGGTTATAGTATAGATAGTATAAGTATTTTTATCCTTAGTAAAGTATAATCTATTATTCCTTTCTAGGACAAGGAATTCCTATATTCTCTACTAGATTATCTAGTATCTAAGTTTATCTTCTTTATAAGGGGCTTTACGAAGGGTCTACTTAGGAAACTATTAGTAGTTAAGTTTCTTCTAGAAGTATCGCACATAAGTGTAGTATAGGCATAAAGCCTAGGAAATAGTCGAGTAATCGCGGTAAGTAGGACTAACTTCTAGATACTTTAAACTAGCATATAGCGTAATATATATACTCTTATCTAACAGTACCATAAGTATAGCTAGGTCTATCATATCGAATCTAGTTATTATTACTTAGTTAGGTCCTCTACTTCCTTATTAATTTTCTTTCGTAATAGTATAATACTCCTCTTCTATCTTAAAGTTAGGAGTAGCTTCTTCCCCTTAATTCTTATATATAGGCTAAGTTCCAAATTCCTAGTCTCTATCTTTATCGGTAGTATTATCCATAGATATAAGATCGTATTCATAGTCGTCTAGCAAATAGTAGACTTCACTATTAGCCATACTAATATTTCGTATAGGTAGTTCCTTACTAGCTATGCTAACGTTTCTTCCCTCTACTACTAGCTTCTATAGTTTCTTTAGAGTCTTATATTTATTAGCTATATATCCTAGTTTCCCACAATTATAGTATTTAAAGGTTTTCTTATTTGCTATATTAAGTTCTATTAGGCCTAGGTAAAATCTATAGGCTATGGATCCTCCTCGTCGTCTACTAATATTAGCTTAGTTTTAGCATAGCTAATTACTCTATCGATTGCTATGTCTATTTCGTTTAAGTCGCCTAGTATAGAGTTAGTTATCGACTTTAATGATCTTACTAGCAAATTCGTTAAAGGTATTAGGTTAATTATACTTTACGATCTTATCCTTTACTTCTTCACGTAGTACGTCATAGAGATATTCTATTATACTTTCGTTATCCTAGTTAAGATAGGCTAAGATACGTTTAAACTCGCGTATAAGGTACTAGGTAGAACTAGTCTATTATAACGCCTTAAGCTTACGTATTATAGTTCGAATCTTATTAGGGTCTCTAAAAGTAATCTAGAGTAACTCCTCAAAATTATTATAATCTTAGAAAATATAAGCAGTTTCGTCGTCTAGTATGTCGTTATTAAGGAAGTCTCTAAGAGTAGGTTCCCACTATTCTATTACCTTATTAGTAAGAAGGTTACTAATATAGAGAATCTACATAATAGAGTTAGCGATAGTAGTATTAACACGAAGGTAGGCTTTAGCTTAAGTAAGGAAGGTTCGTATATCCCCTTTTATCCTATTAAATAGTTTAGGTTTAGGGAATTTAGGAAGGGTAAGGGCTCCTCCTCTATTATTATTTACCTAGAGTACCTAGATCTAGGCAGTCATAGCTTTAATCTACTAGCGTATAGCTTACATAGCCTAACTAGGATTAGTAGTAGCTCCGCTTATAGTTGACATCGTAAAGGTAAATACTACTTAAGGTTTTAAGGTAACTTACTAAATAAGATTAATTAAAATATAATAGTAGCTTAAATCTAAGTCATAGATAGGTCTATTTCTTAGGAAGTAAGTTAGGTTAAATAGCTATAGGGTAGTTAATAAGTAGTTTATAGTAATATTATAGGCTTATAAGTCTATTAAGAGATTAACTCTTAATAGTAGAACTATTACTTAGATTAATTAATAGAGATCTAAACTATCTAGACTAGCTATAGTCTTCTTTCCTTATATAATAGTTTACCTCTCTATTATATTCCTTAGATTATAGGCTTACTTACTCCTATAATCCCTTCGTGGTTTACTAGCTTACTTGCTCTAGTGATTTATTAGGGTCACGTGACTATAAGGCCTAATTAGGGAGCCTATAGGCGCCATAAGGTCGTCCTTCTAGGCCACTTCCCCGGTCGCCTTGCGTTACTTCCTATCGTTCGTAATAGGTATATTTATTTTTAAAATTTATTTTTTTTATTTTGGGCTTTTATTTAATATGTAAATTAAGATATAAAAAGAAAATAAATTTATGAGTAAATATATGCGTAGTCGCGAACCCTTACTAGCCTCGAAGGTGCAAGTACAGCACCCGTTTGCGCAAGCACTACTAAGCAGTGGGTGCGTGGCACAAGTAGGTAGGTACCAAGGCTACGGATACCTGCCAACTAAGGTACTTACTGGTAAATGTGGTGATTATCTTTACTTTCCACGACAATATTCAGTTGATTTCTATTCGAGGAGAATATTCATAGCGAAGAGTTTGTGCCAATGAAAAGCGAGCTCTGTTTCGTGTTCTGGCGGTATGTTTTGTCACCCCCGGGGTAGATGGTGCGAGGGGGAATGGTGGGTGAATCAGCCATGCAGTCTCTACTTTCTGATTTGTACCAGTAACGCGACGAGAAACCCGTCTGCACCTTGAATGGGAGAAGAAGGACAGGGACCACATAAGCCAGTGGAGAAGTGCCAAGGAGAAGCATGTAACTTCAGTAAGTAGCCAGGTAAGTAGCATTTCGTCCATGCGAAGCTCCTTATGTACATGCTGATACTTGGTCAAGGCTGCCGCCCAATGCGGCATGTGCGCTGAAGTTGACGACTGGTAACTTTGGAGAGTCAATTAATCAAGACTCGTAGGATGAAGCCTAAACCAGACACCATCTCCGGCCCACCAACAAGGGGTTCTGTTCTGTTTCAGAGCTGCACTTTGGGCTGGCGTTTCTCGTACTTATTGCGTGGCTACTTACTGAAGTTACCTGGCTGGCCAGGAATACCTCGCTCAACAAGCGCACGCACCACTGACTGACTATCTGGCAAGTCGTGCTGCCGGAGATGCAGCCCATCACAATAGTCACAAATAGCGAAGCCACCTGGCCGTAGGGTGGCTTGTCATGAATCCAGTTGCGTGCATGACGTGCTGTACTGAATTGCTCCCCGGGGGGAACAGGGCGTTCCGTTCCGAACAAAGCAGTGTAAGTAGGTTCCCCTGTCAGATGACGGAGATCAAGTTGTCATTTTCTTTTTCTTTTTTTTTTTTTTCGTGTGACAAAGTCACAAGAAGTAAAACATGATGCCTGCAGTAATCAAGATCTGGCCGACAGGAGCAGAGCTTGCTTGACAATACTGGCGCCTAGTAGCTACGTACCTCGGGGCCTAGCAAAGCAAGTAAGTACCAGTATCATACGTGTATAATACAAAAGTTTAATGGCCTTTTGCGGACCCTGAGAATCAGTAATTTGCACCGGTGGTTCATTTTGTTATCCGCGTGTCTCGTTCCATCGGAACCATTTGTGGCCTCCATATCTACGGGCGGCCGAGGGCCAGGTCCTTATGGTGAGCGGTGCTTGTAAGTTTCTCGGCTCAGCGTCGTCCAGGGTAGTGCCACCCATCGCGCTGCCGCCGGAAATCGTACGGGTGTCGGGTGTACCGATCGTAGATATGTATCTCATAACTCGGTAACTTGGCGAAGCCAGCTGTCTAAGTACGAGTTGGATCGGATTGGATCGATCCCGCGTATTGTCTGTGTGGCTTTGCGCTACTTTTGATTGACCGCAGCTTGGAGGGGCCAGAGGAAGTTGTAGCCGTGGTGTGATGCCATCGCTCCTGTCCAAGTACTTCGTATCGAGTATCCAGCAAATAGCTAGAAACCGGAAGCAATACACCGAAACACGCGCTCGCTATGTAATCCGCTGCCAACATGTAGGCGACAATAGATCAACAACGGCTGGCCATCAGCGGGTTGACATCATGCCACCCGAAATCGCAACTCCACTAGCCAAAACTGGACCACGCAACATCCGTTTTTTTTCCAGCTTGGGCCTATTACCCTTGAGATTGACATTGAATGTTGTGTGCATCAAAAACATACTAATTACATCACTTTCATCGCCAACGCGGCGACAATTTTGATCGCCAAACCGAGGTATAGCCACGCAATCATGTCTATCACAGCGATCCGCGCCGCGACACGCCGAACCGCGTCGTACTGCCGCGCCGGTATATGGCTCCGCACATCCCGTTCATGTCGTCCGCGAAGCTATCATTCCTACGATCACCCGGCGGCTGCGGGCCCCTTCGGAGGTGCAGAAGAGGCCATTCTATCTGCAGCATACAAGCACGTCCCGGAGCATGGGTTCTCGGCTCGCGCCCTAGGTCTCGGCGCGCGTGACGCCGGCTACCTTGATATCAGCCCCAGTGTGCTTCCCGACGGCGCATTCAACCTGATACGATACCACCTCGTCTCGCAGCGCCAGAGGCTCGCGAGAACGTCACAGGATTTGTTCAACGAAAGAGAATCAATTGGAACAGTAGCCAAGGTTGCTGCCCTGACGTGGGCGCGGTTGCTCGGGAACGGGTCTATTGTCCAACACTGGCAAGAGGTACGTATTTGCCTATAGAGCACTTGGACAATGTAAAGCACTAACGCAGTACGGCATACAGGCATTGGCGACCATGGCACAACCAAGTCATATCCCCGAATCCATGAAGGAACTCGCGAAGCTCTCCGATGAGATCTGGTTTCTATCGGGTGACACCGCTGTCGACCCGTCCTGGTACTCAAAGCGCGCGACGCTGTCAATGATCTACACGACGACCGAGCTGTTCATGACAAACGACAAGTCGCCCGATTTCATCGAAACAAACAAGTTCCTTGCCCGGAGACTGGAAGAGGCTCAATCCATCGGTGGCTTCGTCAGCGCCGTCGGTCAATGGACAGGGTTCACATTCCAAGCTGCTGTTAACGTCCTGCGAAGCAAGGGTGTGGGCATCTGAGGCAGCCACAGCTGCTCCCAAGATGAGCATTATGTAAAATAGCGACCTCCATATACTGTACAGCACTGTGATACTACATTGAAGTAATTGTTCACCTCCGTGTGGTATCTATAATCAATGATCCCGCTACGTCAATCCACTCATTTACGGGTCAACCAGAACAAGACCAGCCGCAGCAAAAATTAAGAGCGGCCAATATTCGACTGAATGACCGACTTGGATTAGATAAGAGTACGCTGCCGGGGGTCCGTCAACCTATGTAGGATGGCTCATTAGTTCGGTTTTTAAATTAGAAAGTACCTATGTACATACCTGATGATCTTGACATCCCTGTCGAGCCTGGCACGACCCTCGATAGCATTCGGGGTAATGAGAATGTACTGGCGTGATACGGAGCGACGAGCAGTATCGACCTATGTATTGCTGTTAACTACCCACTGAAGCCGTACCCACGCGTTGGCTAGACTCACCAGCATATTGGTACTGATGGCCCGGTTCACATTGTCCATGAAGACGTCAAACTCGTCCAAGCAGCGAATTGGAGATCCAATCGCCTCCCATACGGAAAGCAGCATGCAGATAGAAGAAAATGACTTTTCTCCACCCGATAGCGTCTTCGTGTCCCGCCCACCCGAGCTCTTCCTCGTCTCGTCCGGCTCGATATGAAGGACAACCTTACGCTCCTTGTGCCGGAGATCAATCTTGCCACGGAAACCTCGCTCGCTCAGCAGATAATTAAATTGAATGCGGATACGGGCGCTGATCTGCCGCTGGAACCGGCGCCATAGATCAAGTCGCTGTGTGATAGCACCCTTCAGCGAGTCAATCATGCGGTCCAGGCTGTCTGTTTCCTCAACGACAGTCTCGTACTGCCTCTTAGCTTCGGTTGCTCTGTCAAATATTTGTTGATCCGTCGCTCCAAGACGTTGCTCTCGCAGAGCAAGCTGATCCCCAATTTTCTGATACTTCTTTTCAATGCTTTGGTAGGTCTCGCCCTCTGGAATATGTACCCTGTCAGGGGCAACCTCAAGAGCTTGGCGTGTAAAATCAGCGACCTCGTCTGCCTTCTGATCTCGTCGTCCCTCAGCGCGTCGGCGTTCAGCTCTTTCGATATCGACCTGCTCATAAGCCGCATTCTTCTGCGCGACGGCAATTCGCCTCATCGATTCAGTGCTTTGAATCTTCATATCGACCTTTTGAACACGCTCCGAGAATGTTTCAGCTTCGCGACGTACTTCCTCCAAGCCTCTCTTGGCCGCTTCGGTCTTTTTATTCAGATCAACCTTGTACAGTTTCATATTGCCATATTGGCTACCGAGTTGCTCTTCCTCACTGTGCTTGAGCTCCAAGTCAGTACGCAAGGTGACCAGACGGCCGTCTGCACCTTCGAATGCATCCATTTCTGTTGATAACAGCTCCACATCTGCCTGAGCACGGCGTAAATCGTTTTCCAGCTGTTTTTGATGTCTGCGATGCGATTCTAGTTCTGCCTTGTATCTTTGAAGTGCCTGTTGGGCAAGGAGCTCCTCGGCATTCAGCTCTTTGAGTTCTGCTTCCAATTGCCTCAGGTTTTCCTTTTGCACTGCTGATTGACGTCCAGAATCTGACTGCATCCTGGGTCGCATTCCAACGGGAACGATTGGTGCAGTGCCGACATTCCCATTACGGTTCGTCAGTCTGAGACCTTGCCCTCTCTTGCCTTTGCCGTCATGGAAGCACAAGCATGCCGAAACATTTCGCGGCGGACCACCGCCGTCTACCATGATTCTTTCGGCTTCGGCTCTGCTTTGAACAAGGATAATCTTTTCGATCTGGCTGTTGATGATCAGCTGGGTGCGAAATATGTCATTGTCGAACTCCAGCACTCGTAGTATCGTGTCGAATTCGGCCGCAGGCTCCTGACTCCTCGTATCAATGTACCCCCCATACGCGATGAATATGGGTGGTTGGCGCTTCATCCCGCTCTTCTGCATGATGTCGGACAACTTAGACTGATCTTCCTTGCTACGCACAACGAAAGCGTTTAGTGATTCACCGAAAGTCTTCTCCAAAATGCCAGACCACTCTGGTTTGAGGAGTTTGACGTGTGCGCCAATCGGTCCTACTGGCTTTGTTTCAAATCCCTGATGGGTGGCGATGATTTTGACAAGGTTGGCTATGTCTCTATCGAAGCCATCATATGCAGACCCCGTACTCTTCTTCAGGTCGGACAGACTTCTCTCTGCCAAAGCAACGTCATTTCGTTTCGTTTCTCTCAGTTGCTGCTGGCGTTTTAAGACCTCCTCGGCTTCCCGCACTCTGTCTTGCCTTTCGGGCAGCTGGTTACCCGCATCGCTTATAGTCCGAGTGACATCTCGCTCCTTGGCCTTGGCTTGATCGAGCTGTGCATCTTTCACGGCCCTTGCGGCACCAGTGGAGTCACCTAGGCGTTTTTCCTCCTCCTCTATTTTCTTTTCGAACAAACGAATCTCCTCACGAATAGCTTTCAAGCGGCTGTGAGCGTCACGTTCTTCCAAATGTAGATCTGTGAGTTCTTTCTTCGCCGCACCGAATATGGCTTCTGACGAAGCAACTTTGGTCTGGATGAGGTCTTCTTCAGTATTCAACTCCTCTCTTGAGGACTGAAGCCTTATTAGCTTCTGCTCAGCCTCCTGAAGCGCCCTGCCCATACTTTCGCAGGCTTTCTCAGCGTCCACAATGTGGCTCGTTCTGGTGGCAATGTTGGCATTTAGTTGTTCGAGGGCATTTTCCTGCTCCACAACTTGCCACCAAACGAGCTGACATCTGTAGTGCCTTGCCTTTTCACGAAGACTCTGGTTCTTCTGCGCGGTTTCTGCGAGACGAAGCGCATTCTCCATCTCCTTCTTCACAACCGCAATTTTTTCGTTAATATCATCTCGTAGGTTGAGAGTCTTGTCCAATGTGTCCTGAGACATCCTGTAATCGTTATCAAGCTGCTCGAGCTGAACTCCAGAGACAAAGTACTTGTACTTCTGTGCGGGAGTGGCGGAGTTTAAGAACTGCCGAGCGTTGTCTTGAGATAGTATGGTCAAGGGATTCCCCATTTGGAGTGCGAACCACTCGGAGATTTCATCGACCTCTTGTTTCCTTGTTGATACAAGTTTGTCGTCGGCTGTCTTAATTTTGAACCCACTGCTGCCGGTTTTGGAGAAATGTCTTTCGACAATGATACTCTCGCCGTATATATCGGGCTGGTATGCGTCGGATCCGGCATTTTTCAGTCGAACCACGAGCTTGCCCTGGTCTCGGCCTTCTTTGACGAATGATTTCAAACTGCCGCCACGATTAGTGTCGCTGGCCTTGCCTCCCAAGCACAAGGTCAGTGCAGTTAGAACAGCGCTTTTGCCACTACCGTTCTCTCCGACAATGAAGTTGATCAGAGGACCAAGCTCAACGTGAAGCCTTTCGTGGCACATAAAATTGTAACATGTAATGCTTTCGATAATACCACTCTCAGCGACCATGTTGTCGCCTAGGCTGCGCGGTCGCCGTAAGAGCTGTTGCGTTGCTCGCTCGTCGTCGAGCTCAAGGTGCTCCAAATGCTTGAATCCAGCATCTCGCATGATTTCATATTGGGTCTGCGGCGGTGCGTCCTCGTAGTCAGCTTCATCCTCCGAATCATCTTCAGACCCCTCAGCGGCGGTGTTCTCTCGCTCGGGTGTTTGCTCTGCATGGCCGCCGTTCGAAAGAGACAGGCGCACTCTTTTATTCTATGAGGCATGTGTTAGATACATTCAATAGGAATAAGGTATGGGATCCTGGCAATACCGACTGGTTTCCTTGAGCCAGGGACGAACTGGCTCGCTGAACATCAATAACTTCACGATCTTCTCCGGCATCTGCCAAGGAACGGGCTCTTTTGGAGATAGACATGGCCGCCAGCGACCGGAGCACCACGCAATGGAGGCAGTACCGGTGGGCGGGATTGTGATAAGTTCAATCGTGAGGAAGGCAACCAACATTGCACGCGTGGGTCTCCAGCGCAAGAGCGTGTTGAGTGTCGTGCTGTGGAGTTGGACGCGTTCCTGTACACAGACTTTGTGCCGGTAAGTACGGCGGTACCTAGGTAGGTAAGGTAGGACTCAGGAGTACTTAGGTACCTACGCTGCTACTTACTGCTAGGCACTCTGTTTAAGTAGTTAGTGCCCCGCAAAGGTGGTGGTGGTGGAGGGAAGGGAAGCCCCGCCCTAAATTCGAGGGTGAATCTCTCTCTCTTGGAGAAAGTATTTTGCGCGTCCTTAAATCTCTTAATTGAAAACAAGACGCTGCCAATGCCGAATATGCATGTAGAGCGTTATCGATATCCTCTCTATGGGTGAAACATATGAATCAGGTACAGCGTAATGGCTAAGGACTTCATCGATCATGACGCCTCACAGGGTC
Organism: Cordyceps javanica; assembly: GCF_051103115.1. Classification (NCBI taxonomy): domain Eukaryota; kingdom Fungi; phylum Ascomycota; class Sordariomycetes; order Hypocreales; family Cordycipitaceae; genus Cordyceps; species Cordyceps javanica. Next base: position 2,359,201 of record NC_139299.1, read on the forward strand.
AAACCCAACAGTTTGAACGCCACTTGTCTGAAAATTCCATGGAATACATGATATTCGTTCTGGATGACAGTCTTGAAGGTATTCAATATCTCAGTCGCCTTGAAAATATCAGCAAGGAAGCTACACGATTGATGAACTCAGTGGCAAAAGACTATATTTGGCAGAGAGATGAGTTTCAGCTATCGGTTGTCAACGACCAAGGTGAGTGAATTGAGGAAAATGTGCACGAAGCAATTTCTTAATGAATTTGAATCAGGTTTGATATATCTTCACGGAACCACGGACTACGGGGATGCCGTGGAGGATGAGTGGCTGATTGTCTACGTATTGCGCGAGCTCTCTAAATCCCACCCCGAACTTTTCATCCGAGTCGCTGATGAAGATGGCGAATTTCTCTTGGTGGAAGCAGCCAATACGCTGCCTAGCTGGCTAAATCCTGAAATAGACCGCTGCAGAGTTTGGATACAAGATGGAAAGCTGAAAATCATCCCTCTCCCAAGCGACAAGACGAAGCCAGATGCTACAAAGTCACTCACCCTAACTGGTGCCGTTAACTGCTTGCGAAACAAGTCTGAAAACCTAATTCACTCAACCTCTATCGAAGATGAGGCGTTCTACCGACTTGAAAAGTATCCAGAACATGTGGATGCTTCGATACATTTTTCAACTGTGACAATACCACGAAAATTGGCTTATATTGTACATGAGCTGCCGAAAACAATATCAGCCGCAGTTGAGGCTTTCTATCTCAGAGATCATGTTGGGATAAAAAAAATAACTTCCGACTCGGAGGATCTCCATCTACCTCCAGCTGATTTTGTCACTATCAGTGTCAAGTTCAGCAGAGTGTTGTTTGCGCAACTGCGCTCGCAACGCTTCGAAACACCCAAGAGATGGCAGAATACGATAAAAGCCCAGATAGAAGGCGAAAACAAAGACGGAGCGAAGATTAGCAATATCCTTGCTTTTGAAGACGGCATGAAATTGACCTGCGGCTATGAGATGTTGGCCTTAACAGCCGAGAAGAGCAATCACCGCGCTGTTCGTGAATTTGGTATCATGCTCGAGGATTTGAAGGAAGATGGCGACGAAGAACTTCCATCAAATAAAAATATTGAAACATGGCTGCATGTCAAACGCAACGACGACGAGAGTTGGCTTGACATAAACTATGTGGATTTTGAGCGTGAGTTGGAAGGACAGGGGGCAAAACCGCATGCTAGCCATCTGCACTCATCCGGATTCGGAGATTCCAGAACACAAGACAATCTCAGAAAGATCGTGTCTCGATTCGAGGCGTTTCTTAACGATGAGACAGCCGGCCTGGATGGGGCGGAGGTCAATGGAACGGATATGGACAATGATGAATATGACTGCATGGATGAGGATGACGAAGATTCTGACGACGAAAGTGGTGATCTGGAGGACAGCGAAGTGAGCTTCGACGAATATGCCTTCTCTCGAATGATGAAGGAGATGGTGGGACTACCAGTCGATAACCGGTCCCTCCCTGCTACGGTTCGACGCAAAGGCAAAGCTGCAGCAGAGAGAACGAACGTGCAGGATATCGGCACTGAAGACCAGGCGATAAAAAACCTTTCCCTGCAAATGGAGGCCGAGCTTAAGAGCCATGGCGCTCTGCACCTGGAAGACTCTAAGCGTCAGCAAGGTAAACGGGACCACGAAAACAGATCTAGGGACGACATTAAAGCGATGAACAAGCACAATGTGGCTGAAGAAGAAGACAGAAAGAACGACGATGAAGACTCCGATAAGGAGGTTGATATCGACTACAATTTGGCCAAGAATCTTCTGGAGAGTTTCAAGAGCCAAGTCGGAACGGCTGGCCCAACAGGAAATCTTCTGGGGCTGATGGGATTCCAGCTGCCGAGAGACGAAGACGATAGCGATAAAGAGGAATGAGACGCTCTACATTCGATTTGACATACATCTATTTCGTGATAAATGATATCGATAACACCCAATCTCTATATACCCCCACCCCAGATGCATAGGCCGTGCATCGTGCTTTTTTCATGGGCTCAAAGTTCTCTGTCTTTTGGGTGAAACCACGTCAAGACACTGGGGACGCCTCCTGGATCCGTCGGCCTCATCCAGTGCCTCGAGCTCTCGAACAGCCTCCACCAGGGCCTTCCGCGCCCTCAATTCTTTGGGGTCGCTGTCATCGTCGCGTCTTATGTATTCAACACTGATGGCGTTCAGAGCGTGGTATATTCGATACAGGTTCAGGCGTATTTGGATGTGCTGGTGATTTTGAGACAGACTCTCCGAGACCTCATGCATGTCGTCTAATGTATCTGCCAAGGGAGTGCGAAATCCCTGTAACAGATGTTCAGATGGTTCTTGACAGAGAATGATAGACAAAAGTGGATCGCCAAATATCGGTTTAATCCATTCCCGTAGGCCAGTCACTTTCAGACGGGTAGCTATGCCTCTTGAGGCGTCGCCACTGCCAGAAGATTCCGAATCTCCAGATGTATCAGAGTCATCATCTGAGGCATCGGAATGAGCACTATTCCACTCTTGCATAGCAACAAGGACATTCTTATCTAAACCTGCATCAACCAAGACCAACCGCGGTTCAAGCACACCATCGAGTACATGAGTGAAGCGGCGAAAGAGTCGCCGTATGCTGTCGTACGATGCTGTTATTTGACTCGCTTGGGCATCTCTTATAGCACTATGGAGCATTTCTCCGAATGCATTCGACCAACTCGTGAAGGTTTCGCTCGATGTCTGGACCGAGGCTTGACGTTGCTGCCAGTTTGACCTCTGGGGGACTGGAGGCACCATATTTTCAGCATTTCCGAACCGAGAGGTGGGGGAGCGAATCAAGGACAGTCCCCGAAGCATCTGTCCAATCTGAAAGTCGACAGCTGTGCGTTCTGTAGCTTTCAAGGGAGAACCCAGGGTCGACAATACTCTACCAGGGTGAGGAACGACGACATTATACTGTAACCGGTGCACCCCGCACGCAACTCCGTGATCCAAAAGCTTTGGTAAGTACTCCGAGATGGCTTCTGCGCGTATTCGATTTCTGACTTCCTTCTTGTCTTCCTCAAAGTCGATGGTTGTGGGTTTGGACGAGCCTGGCTCTGGCCGCCTTTCGCATAGCCACGAGAGCCATTGCAGAATGGCCGCTTCAGAACGAACGGAGCCGGACTCACACCTCAGAATCCGCCGGTTTGGTGATGGTGATAGCGAGCATTGTATAATAGTGCCATCATGCGTCGTGGCACAGTATATTCGGTGTAGCCCAGGGGCAACTGCTGCCTGCAGGCTCTGCACACGAATTCCCGGAGCTGCCTTTGTTATTGCTGTTCTTAACGAGTTCTCAATAGTTTCATTTTCCATGACGTTCTTCTGAAAAAAGCGAGGATTTAAACTTGAAAAAGCCGAAATACTAATGTGACTGCGCAGCCCAGGATGCAGAGCGTGGCTATTGTCGTATGTTGGGTGTATAACAGAATCGCTAGGCTTCATAACGTGCTAAAAGCAAGCCGTCGGATTGATAAATACTCAATGAACACAAAGAGAAATATGCTGCCCTCGGTGTCAAGTATGCGTGGCAGAGAGGATGTCGTGGCCGTTGAGGCTGAAGTTGTCATTCTTCAAGCCGTATTACCTTTTAGAGAGAGGTGTGGGATTTGCGGTGAGGGACCTCAGTAAAACCTCGTATGAAATGTATCTTACAGGCCACAGTCCACAAAGGCAAGTGTAATTGGATCTTGAAAGGCCGTGGGCAAAGGCTGATGCTTGTTAGTGCATAGCCAGGCGAAGGGGCTACTGGTACTCCGTACACTGGCTGGGGTTAGAAACAAGGTGACCGGTTTACATTTGCAGATGCAGCTTGACCAGCCACTAATGTGGATTCAAATTCATCACATTGGCAAGTAAACGAACGAAATCATACTGTCAATGATACCCAATCAACCCGCTAACCATAGCAACGAACTACTCAGTATCCAGGCCAAGGGCCCGTCTGGACAGGAAATCAGACTGGGAGCAGCCGAGCTTCAGTGAATGGTAGCGAGCCTGGCTAGTGTCGCGGAATGCTCGCCCTTTCATACAACTAAGCACGGGATATCTCCGAGCAGGCTGCTCTGGTGTTGGTAATATCAGACGACGGGTGGCCTAGCGCATGTCGAAGCATGCATGCCCCCAGTGCGGAACAAAAGCCACCAAAGGTTCTCGCCAACAAGTCCGTGCCGAGGAGGCAGTGCTCCTAGACAGTCCTAGTTAGTAGGCCAGTAATTTTCTCGGCCGACAGGCTAAAGCATTCGTTCCTCATTTCCAGACAATATGCGGGCTAGTCGATGGAAGGGTACATCCAAGCACACAGTACACTATTGGCCGCGAACAAGCGAATGCTCCGATACCGTACTCCGTAGTTACGAATCACTTTATTCTTCGTCGGTCGAGCGGTGTGATTCCGGGAATTGGAGCATGGTGCCACTCACAAGACACTCTCTGTGTCTCACAAACATGACCTTGCCTGTAGTCAGTCAGGGCTATCCCGCCTTCTCGCGTCCGACAAGCCCCAGAGGCATGGCACACTGGTCGAAACCAGACCGACAGTCGCCCTTGAAGCAAGGGAGAGGGGCTGCGGCATGCCTCTTATCTAAAGGGGCTCAATACAGGCGATGAACTACCTGATGGTTTAGCCCAAACCGCGGCCCGGTGCGGGCTGCCTACGTGACTAATGAGAAGCGCAGTCCTAGTTTTAGTTGGCGTTGAATTTAGGCCTGTCGTAATGAAGCTACGAAGCGAGCTACAGCCACTGCCATTGGTCCCTGTAAGCGAGAGCTGGAAGCCAATGTTCCGCTGTCCGCGTGGACTTCGCAAAGGGGGCAAATAGGCTGCAAATCCGTGGAGGCTAGTCCCACAACGGGCTGCTTCCAGGCCAAAGCCTCGGCCATGGAGCCCGCAGGCTTAGACAAAATAATCAATCACCTTTCGGGAATTTACGATCGTTCATTATCGACGAGAACTGTGTACACCATGCCGCAGACGCCACGATTATCATCAACCATTTGCCCTAGCCCTGGTCGGTAGTTGATGAGCCGCGTGCCTTCTAACCTTGTCTCCCAACTTGGCGCACGCCATGTGCTTAAACAATAAATGACGCTTGGTCATTTAAATATACATGTATGGAGTGAATCTTTGAATTGGAAATACAACCATGAAGCCATATCTCATTGCTTGTGTTGACTCGACTGCTTCACAACAAGCCCCGAGCGGATGAAAATCGTGCGTTGCTACGCATTGTATCTTCCAAGCTCGGATACATGGTACTCTCGTATTCTCTTCGCAGACATCCACTTGCCCTCGTTCTCTTCTCTGAAAGTATAATGCAATGCATCTTCCTTCCGCGGTCGCCGATGGAGATGAAGGTTACTGCTGCCGAGGTGGGCCACCAGCACACCCATGAGCAAACAGTGCATACATGATGAAAATTCGTTTAATACGGCTGCCTAATGCAACACACCAAGAATGACTACAGTGTCTTCTCAAGCCTCACCGTTGTCCTTGTTTGCGGACGATTTCGCGGAATCCCCCGGAGTCGTACCGCTCTTTTGCTTTGGAAGCATCCCGTAAAGCGAGTTCATGTTATAACGCTTGAGCTCCTCCCACTGCTCTCCGTCGACAACGGAGACGCTGCAGAATAACTATGAAAGCATCAGCAATAAGATAATAGAACGCATCGCATGCTGCACACGGCGCTGAATAAGGAAACGGGTTGCCGAGCGGCAAGTGTGATGGCATCTAGAACGCACCTGGAAGATCTCCACGAGGACGACTTTATCCGCGTTCGATAGGTTGACTTTGTGCTTTGTGTCAACAAGACTAGCGATCTTCTTAATCACCTCATCCGACTTGAAGGCGTTGTGGCTCCGGATATTGTGTCGAATGGCGTACTGTGTGCGTGTCCCGCATTAGCAAAACCTTGCCATCCACCGCGTCCTTTAATACTTACCGTAAAAGGTACCCCTGCGCTGTTTCTAGTTTCTGGAACTGGAGCATCTTCCGATGTCGCATCCACTGTGCCTCCCTCAGTCTGGGGAACGAGTTCGAAGTAGGGCGACAAGACTCGACGAGCGACCCTCTCTATGCCCTTATCCGTCGCCTTGTCTGTGTTGAAGACTGGTGTGAGACGGTTGATATATTTGCACTTGCGCTCCCGAGGGTCGGGACATTTCTTGGCATCTTCACACATCTTTCTGACCAGCGCATCCGGCTCGACTGGCTTGACGGTCTTCATGAAGAATACACACTCGATTCCTGCATTGATCGGTCTGAAAAGACCCCTTTTCGCAGACTTTTCGCGAGGTGCTTTCATGGCCGCAAGTTCTTTTTCTATAGAGGCCTCGATGTCCAACTCATCCTCTCCCTCCTCGAGGCTCTCGTGCTCATTTGATGGCTTCGCGACACCATACATACTCTCTCCATACTGAAGAAAATGGGTGTTAGCTGGCACTCTGAATGTTTGGATATCCACAGCATTGAGCGAATCAATAGCAACTGCATTACCTCATCACAGAGCTCAGCAAACTCTTTGAACGCTCTCGTGTTCATGCCTCTAGCATATGTAACCCAGATACCCTCGTCGCCGACATCTAGCGAGTTGCCCATCTCAATCCGACCGGCCAGTCTCGCCTTTTGCTGTGTCGTCTTCCACTTTCCTGCGGTGCTTCCCTTAGAAGGAGAGAAATATGTTGTTAGCTGGCTGATCTAACTGCATAGCTAGCTCAAGTAACGCTCACCTTGCTCTTTTTCAGAGCTGGACCTGCGCCCAAGGGCCCTGGCTTCCGTTTATTTTGACTTTCGCTCATTTTAAATGTTGTTATAGTGAATGGAACTTCACTTCTGAGGAACGCTATTCGTGTGCTGTCGTTACCCGCGCATCGATGAGAGAGGCTGGAATCCTCAAGATTTTTTTCTTAGGCGCACCAATCGATGTGGATCCACTATCTTCAGTACCGTCATCAATTCACCATGTATAATAGAGCTTCGTGATCTATATTTACGGGGAGGGTTTTTTTTGGATGATTTACATTTTCCTTTTAACCAAAGACACAATCCAGCTCAATTCAATATAGAAGTAATTATTTCCAAGCTTTTAGTTTTGTTCCGCATTTGTCTTCGCACTTGCCTCCGCCGTTGTTATCAAGGCAGATGGTGCATCTTCCTTGGGCATAATTACTTCCACAAATTGAAGGCAGTCAGCGGCGTTGAAAGCTGAATCTGTCAAGAGATTATCAAGTTCGATTTTCGTCTTGACAACATATTTGGCGGAAGTTTTCGAGCCTCCCATGACATCGACAAGAGCAGTATAATCCCAACCATTGATATCATTGTATTCCGCATCCATGCCATGGATGTACCTTTCAATCGTGTAACCATTATTGTTGAGGAGGAAGCTGAAAATTTGTTAGTTAAATGAAGCTTTTCGGTGAAACAAATACTAACATGATGGGCTTGAGCCCGTGTCGGATCATGGTGCTCAGCTCCTGAGCGGTGAGTTGGAATGATCCGTCTCCAACAAACAAGATGGTTCGGCGCTTGTCTCCCGTGTCTTTAGCCGCCAGGCAAGCTCCCTGAGCAGCACCAACAGACCAACCAATGCTGCCCCAGAGAACCTGACTGAGGGCAGTAACCCCGGCTGGGAATTTGGAGCTCCAAATACCAAAGTTTGCTGTGCCCGTCTCTGTAACGACGATATCATTCTCGGCGAAGAATTCACCCATGCGCGGCCAGAACCAGGCTTGAAAAATAGTTGGAGTTCCATCATCATTTTCTTTCACTTCGTTTCTGACGACTGGTACCTGGGTGACAGAGAGTCTACTGGGGTCCAGAGCGTCAATGAGCCCACGAAGAACGCCCTTCATGCGAGCACCGGGATATGTTGAATAGTGAATAATACAATGATCACTGTGCAAATGAATCACATTGAGCTTCGATGTACGAAATGAGAAGCCTGCAGTATTAAAATCGCTCTGAAACTCGTCAGTCAAGAACAAAGGTTCATCGAAGTGCATCAATACTGTACCTGCAGTGTGCCAATGGATAGTACCAAGTCAGAAGACTCGACGATTTCCTTCGCACGATATGGCCTAGAGCCCTCTCCGGCATAAACACCGCCGTAGTTTTGATGATCTTCGTTTATTGCACTCTTACCCATTGGTGTGACGAAGATGGGAAGATTGGTTTTGGCGAGCAGCTGGTGGACTTCATCCACAACACGATGGCGGATTGCGCACGCGTCAACCAGGATCACCGGAGACCTTGCAGAGTATAAATTTTTGAGAATGACATCCACAATATACGCCTCCTGTCCGGGATCGTTGATCGGTTCGGAGAGATCAATTGGCGCCTCTAGTCGCCGACCCTCAACCTTGGCAGTAACCATGTCGCTTGGCAGCATGATGTATACCGGCCGTGACTGGACAAAGCACTCGCGTAAAGCATGATCAATTAAAACAGCAATATCTTGAGGGTCATTGAGCTTTGCGACATTGCAGGATATATTGGAACTCATGTTTGCAAAAACATTATAGTCTCCGTTGCCCAGGGTATGATGAAGAAGCATAGCCTGGCTCTGAGAGCGGGTGGATGGACATCCAACAATATGCACCACGGGTATGTGTTCGGAATATGCCCCGGCAAGGCCATTTATTGCAGAGAGCTCACCAACGCCAAAGGTTGTGATCACAGCGCCGATCGTATTGACCCGAGCATAGCCATCAGCGGCATAAGCTGCGAGACACAGGATCAGCGTTGCTAAAGGCCATGTACAGATATATCCTAGTTACGTACCTGCATTCAGTTCATTCACACTTCCAACCCATTTCAAGCCCGCCTTGGGGAGGTAATCCAAAGCAACTAAGTTGTAGTCGCCTGGAACACCATGAACAGAGCGAACACCGATTTCATGCAACCGGCGAAACAAGTATTCCGCGACGTCAACCGGCGTGCTGAGACTTCGCACTCTTATGTCCGTCATGCTGGATGTTGAATTACGGCGACCACGACGTTCAAGCGTGCCTTCGAGAGATGCAATGCAACACTATGAGTGGAGCGAGTTGGTTTTAGATGGCTTCTCCAAGAGCGTATCGAAACCACTGTTATGCAGAGAAGATTTTCGTGGTTCAATCCGGAGAAACAGGATCAAATGTATGAGAGATAAAGCCCCCGCTTCTGGCCTCAATAACAGACCACTCCAATGCCACTTCGGCTAACAGCTCCGAGAATGGTGATGCAACGAGTCTTGCCCATCTGGCAAGGCGCCACAATAAGTTCGCGCGTCCCCACTGAAAGCGGCTCGGCCGGAAGTGACTCTTGCTTCATTTGCCAAGGACATTACCGCGGTCAGAGTAGTAATACTAGGTAAAGGTCTATAGGGTTATCTTGGCAAGCATTTGCCAGTATCGTAAGAAAGTGAGGAGTTGCATTGCCGTTCCCGCGTTCGATCGCTTGTGCTATGCCAAAAATCTATCCATCTTGAAGTAGTAGCCGAGCCCGCGAAAACGCCGTCTATCCGAAAAGTCATCCCGAATTACATAATGTACATGTATGCTGGCATTGAATATCACTTTCTCTCTTGTAACATTAATCGCAGCGGCCGTCCTTTGGGCCCGTCTTCCACCGCTCCAGCCACTTGGAGCAGTCGAACTCTTGCTTGCCAAGCTTGCGGTTGACATCGTTGTGTGCGCCGCACAACCACTGGCCAAAGTCGTCACGGCTCGCAACCTGGGGAACTCGCCGGGCAATATACGATTGGAAGTCGTCGGCACACACCCAGCATGGGTACAGCTTGGCGAAGAGGTCAACGAAGCGCAGCATGTCAGCCTGCTGCGTCCGCGACGGCGTGTCCGGGTACGTCGCTGCGATGGTGTGCAGCAGTGTCCACGAGCTCCGGCCGAGTATTTCGACATCGGGAGGGCAGTCGGCACGCGGGTCGGGGGTGGTTCGCTCCGTCGTTATCGTTGTAGTAGCCGTAGTCGCCTTGTCGCTCTTGACTTTTTGCTTAGCTTGCGCAGCCCACGCGGAGAAGGCGGCGCCCGAAGTACATGATCGACATCTATGCGCAGGATTATTGTTATTTGAGCCGAGCCGAGCTATTGGAAAGGAAGCGGTGTTACTCACGGCTTGCCATCTTTGTCCAGAACCACGCCCTTGGGGTATTGAGCTTGCTCAGTTACTTGCGCAGCACCCACTGGCGCAGCCCCTGTAGCATATTCTCTAGCTTCCTCCGCCATTTATGTCTCCTGTGATGGAATGTCTATACAGCGACTGAGAGCAAGAATTCGTTGGGCATCGGACTTTACTTGTGGATATTACAAGTCTGGGTAATGGTATCACCGCCTGGTGTAGATTTATAATGCAAGGCGGCGATAAAAAGTCAAGCCCCACTAGCTTCACAAGGCACAAATACCTTCTACTAGGTGTCACAATGTTACATCATTTCACAGATGCACGCATACTTTAAATTGATAGATTTTGCCGCATGTAAAAATTCCAAGATTATTTTGCAACTATCCTGTCGTTCCAAGTAGCATTTTTATGAGGATAGAACGCCTGCTTCAGCATAGCCGTTCATGTCTAGACCCACAGGCCTTCGCCTATATCCCGACCTCAATGCTGCTGATGGTAATTGCGTCTCTCAAGGATTTTGGATCAAGCTTCAATTCGCACCATACAGGTTCAAACTAGTCACACTGTCGCGCAAAAGTATCAGAATCCCTGTGACAATGGAATGCTTGCCGGGAGATGAACAGCCGCCCGTCCCCGTGCTTCTCCTCAAGACTCAGTCAACACCAGGCGACTCATACCATGACAAGCTCACTGCTGCTCAGCTGCCTCAGGGGCGAAGGCTCGCACCCATATTCGTCCCGGTTCTGCGTCACAAATTCGATGAGGCCGGATTGGATACGTTGCGCGGCCTACTGCGCGACCAAAGAATCGGCAGCCGCCCCGACGCCTCGTACGGCGGCCTTATCTTCACGTCACAGCGCGCGGTCGAGGCCTTCGCCCACGTCGTGAACACAGAAAAGCCCGCACAGGAGGCACCTTCATGGCCTAACCTCGAAGACGTTCCCATATACAGCGTGGGGCCGGCCACGACGCGCGCGCTGAGCGCCGTCACTCAGACCCCGACGCTGCAAGTCTCCGGGGAGCACACGGGCAATGGTGAGGCGCTCGCGCACTACATACTCGATCACTACGGCACACGGCACAGTGACCGATCTACGAAGCCCCCTTTACTGTTCCTCGTCGGTGAGCAGCGCCGCGACATCATTCCGCGGACGCTGATGGATCCATCGCTTGCGCCTGCCCGCCGCATCAAAGTGACGGAGAGGGTGGTGTATGGCACGGGCGTCATGGAGTCGTTCGCTGCTGACTTAAGCAGGGAGCTCATAGCCTCGGATGCCATAGTACGCGAGCCCTCAGCGCTGCCGTCGCGGTGGGTGGTCGTCTTCTCGCCAACGGGCTGCGAAAGCATGCTGTACGAGTTAGGGATGCTGGACCACGCGGGCAAGTATGTTCCTGGCGCGAGAGATGGAAATACATGCATTGCTACCATTGGACCTACGACGAGAGACTTTCTAATTGATACATTTGGCTTTTACCCTGACGTATGCGCAGCCAAACCGAGCCCAGAGGGGGTGTTGGAGGGTATAGCGGAATTCGAAGCACGAATAGCATTACAATGAAAGCTCAAGATAATGTAACACTGTGTATATTTTGCTTGCCCTTCGTATTCTGAACAACCCGAATAGAGATTGGAGTGAGAAGGTTTCTCATGCTCGACTTAACCAAACATTGTGATGTTCATAGCCGCAGTCTGTATCTTCCAACATGTAAAAGTATATGGTAGTTCTCTTTCTTCAGATTAAAACGCCATCAAACACCGAATAGATGCCAAGAACATGTCCCACACAAATGACCGTGACCTCTTCTCTACGCGCCTAGAACCCAGAGCTCCACGCCCACGACGCTAAACTTGTGCCCGACGTCGCTCAGAGGCTCATTGCCAAACGTCTCGCACATGGAGCTGTGGCCGACATCGAGTGAGTCGTCCAGCCAGAGGCCATAGTGGCCCCCACCGGAGCCGACGCTCAGATAGCCGGTCTCGCAGTGAATATAGAAATCGTTAAGGCCGCTGTAAGGGAAGGCTTTGAAGCGTATCGATTCGAGGGAGCTGGGTGTCGAGGTGCCGTCGTGGCGCGGCCCTGCTGCTAGCGTCGTGCTGCGCGTCAGGTTGGTCGTGTCGGCCGACGGCGGAGGAGGCAGCGACGCAAGGGTTGACGCGCGCCACAGGAAGCACTCCCCATTGCCAAAATACGAAGGCGCTGGATGCGGGTATTCGGAGAGATATGCGCCAAAGGTCTTTGTAGGCAGCTAAAGTTAGCTTCCGTCTTCAACTTCCAGCTATAGAGTCAAAGGAAAAAAGAGAGAAATTAGGGGAAAAAAACATACGCCGCCTTCTTGGTCCTGTACGACCAGGACAAAGCCTACACGCCTCCCCTCGTAAGCTCTGCATTTCTGATACAAGGTACTCAGGCTTGACCCGTCCTGCTCTAGGCTGTAGACGAGGTTCCAGTCCTCAACGATGCGCAGGCGCTCGGGCACCATGTTGCGGATCTCCTCGGCGACGGCATGGGTTAGCAGCCGAGAGTCGGGGGCTGTGTTGTCTTTGTAGCCGTGGAGGATGATGGGGTCGAGCGGCGGTGGGCGGAACGGGCTGGCTGTGTAGCGCGGCGGGTTGAAGACGTCGCGGACGCCGTCTTTGTGAGGGTGGAGGCCGTGGCCCTCCTGGCTCTGGTTGACATCAGTGTCTTCACTAGAGAACCGTCGCATTAGGCCAAACATATTGTATGCCGAATATATGTGTGTATATGTGTATAAGTGGAGGCTGTGTCATATGTGTTGTCTTGATCTCGCTCGATGTTGTGGAGGTCAGACGGACTCTGGCAATGACGTTGATGCGGTGCGTGCTCTAGTCTGCCGGATCGTGAGTAGTGAGCGGCCGTCTTGAACGGGACTTGCGGAGAGGCTCGCCCGCGATCCTCACCAGTCTCAGCAAATAAGAAAAACTGCCGAAAAGCGTTGGCAAGAACAAGAATTCGGTCTCCTTTTGTTAGCACAGTCGAAGCAAGTCAGGGACAGTTGTCGCCAATGTGGGGCTCACATGGCTTGATCTCGGCGGGGTTTGCAGTGTAGATTTGCCCCTCCACGGATGCCATGGCAGCGCGAGGAGGCATAAGTTGCGTCAGGAAAGATGAACTGGGGCATTTGCCTTTCAAAATAATTATGAATGAAAAAAGGAGAGAGCCCCGACTAAAAAGCGAAGCCGGAACCAAATGCTTAAACTAAAAATGGACAAAGTCCATCATGCCTTCTCATTATGCTCGCGGATGGCACTCTGTAATCATCCAAATTGGTGTATACCCGCTTTCTTACTTCTTCCACCTGATAACTAGTGACATGTGTATTTTATTGACGTCCAGTGCTTCAAATTGGCAAGAATAGGTTGCACTTCTCCAGCAGCTCAAGGTCCAGCCTGATGAGCCTAGCTCTTCTCAGCTCCCAGCAGATGCAGTTGCTGCAAAACGGGTATCCTAGCAACAGCCATAATTTACCGCATGATCTCTTGGTAAATGAGCTGCTTCAGCTCCTCTTTGCTCAAACTGTCCTTGTGCTTGTCAAAGTCAAAGAACTCCTCGGGGATAGGAGGGGCTGTTGGCTCGTCCTCGGGGTCGTGGTACGGTTCGAGGTAAGGGTGCTTGAGAGCCTCCTCAACCGTAATGCGCTTCACAGGGTTAAAGGCGAGAAGTTTCTCCAAGAGATCAAGAGCCAGGTCCGAAGTCTTGGGGAAAAGTGTGCGGAAGGGGACCTTCTTCTTGAAGGGTAGAGAGCGAATGTACTCGCGTGCACGACGAGACTTGATACCGTAGTAGTCTTCCATGGTCGGAGTGCCGAGAACGTCGAGAATCAAAGTCAGCTGGTGGTGATCTACAAACAGTCAGTATTTGCGAGAAAAGTCACGAGCAAAAGTAGCAACATACAATCCTTGCCAGGGAACAGAGGCTTTCCGCTTAGCATCTCAGCCAGGATGCAGCCGACGGACCAAACGTCGATGGCCTTGGTGTACTCCTTGAATGTTAACATGATTTCCGGCGCGCGATACCAGCGAGTTGCAACGTATTCGGTCATGAAACCAGAATTATCTTCCTGCGAAGCGGCAGATCTGGCGAGACCGAAATCGCAGACCTTGAGATCGCAATTGGCGTTCAAGAGCAGGTTGGAGGGCTTGAGGTCTCTGTGCAGCACATTGGCAGAATGCATGGCCTTGAGTGCTCGTAGGGTCTGGTAGATGAAATATTGGCAATGGTCGTCCGAAAGGTCCTGGGTGCGAATGACGCGGTGCATATCGGTCTCCATGAGTTCCTGTAGACGTTATCAGTGTCAGCTCTATTGGCCGGTGCCGTCTTGGCTCGGGGACGCTCGCATGGTGGTGTTTGATAGAGCTCACTTGAATGAGATAGACTTCGTTGAACGAGTCGTAGCCTCTAGGCTTTTGGATATCGAGAATGGAGATGATATTTTCATGATTAAAATAACGAAGAAGCTTCATTTCGCGAAGTGTTCGGAGGCAGAACATGGAATGATCGAACGGCGTGATCTTCTTGATGGCCACTTTTTGGCCAGATGGCTTGTGGATGGCAGAGCTAGACGCAAGATGCCTTGTCAGCAACAGAGGCCTCCGCGGGGGCCAGGCACGCCACTCACCAGACAACACCGTAGGCACCTTCGCCGACAACATCCTGAATATCATACTGCTCGCTGACGTTGAAGGAAATCTTGCGCGACGCCGATGCGTTATTGGGAGGGTTCGCGCGGGACATGGTGGATGGCGGGGTAGCGCGGTCGTTTAGGACGCGGCCAGCGAAAATATGACAGTTTCTGCCCTTCGAGGACTGGACTCGAGTTTTTGGGCAGGCGATGGATCAAAACGAAGACCCGAGAGAGTTTCAAGGCTTAGAAATGCCTGCCAGTTGTTGAAAAGATGCAAGCGCCAGAACACACACTCGAGTAGCCGTCGATGAGAGAAGGCGAGCGCTGTGGAGGGGTTTATTTCATTGATGTATGGGTCAAAAGTTCCCCGCTCGGGCCTCGTGTTGTGGAGGGACGGGTGCTTGCTTTATTAGCCTCAACGTTATCGCCCGACACGAACAAAGTCCCGGACGTTGCCTTCGTAGGTCGTTCCGGGTATGTGCAGGATTGCTGACGGGTGATGTCTGACTTCGGAGCGTTAAAGAGCAAGATATTCTAAAGCTTTGAACCTTTTCTCTTTTTGGTTTGCGCTTCGTGCACAAGTATTGTTTACCGGAGCGTCACGGCGTATCCTGCTCCACCCGCTGGGATTAGTTGTCGGAAGGTAGCGGTTTAGCGGCGGCGGCAAGTAGAAGCAATGAAGAAACAGGCAGCGAAAGACAGAAAGGAAAAGACAAAGACGAGTGGGCGTCGGTGTTCGTTTTGTACGTCTGCTCAGGCACTAGTTAGCCCGAGCCCCTCCTCGCATCTTAGAAAGTGGCCAGGCATATCGGGGCGAGGAGCGAGCATGGACCCAGGCACAGCAACATGACCTGAATCGTTGTGTGGATGGGACAGCCCACTTAAGACTAACTAGACAGGGCCGTCCCGCTCTCCAGCGCTTTTTGCTGGGTCAGCTTGACACAGAAAGGCCCCCTTTCAGTTGGTGCCAGCCACACTGTTTGGTATGGCAGTGGTGCTCCCGAGCTTGGCCTAGCACCCAATGTGGTGTGGAGGGTTCAAGTACGGGTGGTGGAAGTCTGCTCAGCTTTGGTGGGCTGGATCGGTGACAAGCCAGGTACAAGCTCCAGCGCCGAAGGCTTACTATTCGGTGCTCGAAACGCGGGGTCCCTGTTTGAGACCGGACTTTAAGTAATAGCACGCCCGCTTGATGCAATGCTTGCGTAAATAACTGGTAGAGAGGGACACGGCCAGGTACACGCCAGGCACCGGGTCAGGCGTCATGCATAATCGAGCGCGACAAGTATGGGTAAGCGGCTGGCACGGCACAATCACAAGCGCAGAGCAAAAAAGGGAACAAAGAGGAACAACAACGAGGAATAGTTTTGATCCGGCTATGGCTCCGCGCGCAGGGAGGCGTGATCCTGGCTGGACCTGGCCCGTCGCTCGCAGCTGAAGTAGAAGAAGGAAAGCTATTCAACGGCCGGCTATCGGCTATTGTGTCCGTCGTACTAAACGAGTGTGCTTCTGAGAACTGGTGGACTGGAGAAGAAGGAGATTGGAGGCGAGAGCTCACAGCCATCCAACGCAGTTTTGCAGAAGCCAACCAGTCAGACCAGGAGCTTCAGAGATGAATGAGGGCGCAAGCTTGTATCACAACACATAATGTCTCCCCACTTGCTGGGCCAGTGCCTCTTCCCTCCCGCCAGCGGCTACTACCTACACAACCACGTCTCATCATTCATTGGCCTTGTGGCGGAGTTGTACTTTGACTGTAATACACGCCAGGAGCCATGTCTCGTGGACATTGTGCTGAAAAGGTAATACTCCCAAGCTGGCGGGCATCGCAAGCTTGGCAAGGTACGGAGCGCATAAAACCGTTGTCTTCTTGGATAAACAGCATGCAAGATCCCCCTTTCATCCAAAAGTCTCTCATGGTGAGACACGACGCAGATTCGTCTACGTGCTCCTGGAGCTTACGCCTGGCACTGCCGCGAATGTGGCTGTTGATCTTGACTACACACCGTGTTGATTGGTACAGACAGACACTGCAGAGCTTGCAGAGATCTCTTGCCATGTTCGAAGGACGGAAGACGCCGTGAAACACGATAAAGGACACCTACTCACTAGGAGGCAAGGCGCAGTCTTTCGTTTCTTATGAAACTATCCGCATCCTTCACCGCGAATCTACTAACTAGCGCAACGCACACCCTTTTTTCCCGAATCGTCTTTCCACTGCTCCGGAACCCTCCCCCCTCTGACTATGCCCTAATATGATGCTGCCCATCCCTGCCTTCTTCCTGCTCCGCCCAATCTGTCTTTTGGTTTCCTCCCCCCTCTTCTGAGCCCAAGGCGGCAAGGCTGCCCACATCGCGCGTTACAGAGACGTAGCTCCATAGGTGCACGTTTCACCACACCGGTTCTGGGTCTTACACTTCAAGAGAGAAAAGAGAAGTTTTATGAAACCAATATTACACTGTTGCTGCTCGTCCTACTAATGCCGGCTTTTGCCTCTATGATACCGGGACAAACTTGCAAATCATGGAATCCGTCAATCTATCGTGCTATCCAGCTTGGCAATTTAGTTGATCGCGAGCCGCGTGATCGCTCTCCGGCTTCCCAAGTTCAGGTCGCATCTTGCGAGGGCTCCACCTTTCGGGCAGCACTAATTTTAGCTCGGCGCGTAATCCGAGCGTCCATTGGCTGCGACGCCAGTGCTTAATATACCACGCCCCGTGGTGTCAAGATCATACCGTCGCTTGTGTCCTGGTTGGCAGGAAGAATAATGCTCTCAATACGCAGAGAGAAAACTGCTGCCACTTCACTCTCCATCTACCGTGCGTTTGTGGAGAGGCCTATGAGGGCCACAACCTCTAATTTTAGAAGCCCGTCGTCTCTCAAGAGCGCCAAGAACAATAGCATTGCTTGCCATTGTTCCATCTACGTACCATACTTGGCTTTCACTATACGAGCTGATAAAAGTGGTTTGAATTGATCTAATATAGACTTGTTTTCAGAATCTCGTCCATCCTCAGCCAAAAGTTACCGTGCGCCTCTTGCTACCCCCTTCGTTGATCATGCCGTCTCAAGTCTACAATCACACCTCTTGCCGCAAAACTTTTCCTTGGATTGAGATGGCTACCCATCACACCGGTCAATCGAATTACTGCACAACCTAGAGAGTGGAATCGTCAGCTAGAAGATCGTAATAGACACCGTGCCTCACACATGCTGACATACCTTCTCCCGTAAGATGCCCAGCCACTGGGCAGCACTGACACTCTGGTCCGCGCGGTCCTCTACCAATAGCGTCTGAGCCCACAGCTTCAGACTAGGCTCACCATCCTCACGCACAACGTAAAGGTGAGGAACCGTGATGCTTCCAACACCCAGGGCGCGGTGGTCTCTGCTCTTCTGGATAACGGCACGCACTCTCTCGTTGAAATCTCCGTCCAGTTCGGGTACACGGCCCTTTCCGACATGGACATTCGTGCGGTCATCGACGCCAAAGACATCAACGACAAGCTGGGGAACGGCGTCGCGGCCAAGCCACAAGAATTGTGTCTGTCCGTCATCAATCAGATACAGGCCGTGAGGGGCCAGTCTCTCAGAGCTGAGATTCTGTGGGGGTGGTAGCACAATCTGCCCGGTTTCGCCATCAGTGAGGCCAGCAGTGTCGGGCATGTCGTGCAGTGAATACATGCGGGGATAGATGTAGCGCATCAGAAGAGGGACAGGAAGTGTGGAGAGCAGACAGAGCGCCGCAGATCGGATATCTGTGGGGATCTGCGCCGATTTACGAAGACCGACGTTTTTCATCAGGCCAAGGAAAAGTATGGGTAAGCCACGTAGATTGGCAGGAAACTGAAGACCACCACCCATGCTGCCACCGGCAAGCTCCTTTCTGAAGGTCTGAAGAAGCTCTGTCACCTTGGCTTGTATTGCGTCGCGGGCAGCGTCCAGGCCGCTGCTGAGGACTCTCTCGACCGCCTTATGGGTAAAGTAGGCAGTGATGGCGCATTGGTCCGCCGAGGCGTAGACATCGGACAGGTTCGTGGTGGTGGGCAACGCAACAGTCATCACGCGGATGCGACGCTCGCCGTTGCAAGTTGTATGAAGAATGGCGGCCTGAAAGCAAATCACGTTCTTGGTCAGATTCTCGTCAATGGCCACTTCAACAACATAGCACTGATCGCGAGGGAAGGCAGGAAAAGAGCAGAGATCGGAGCTTCTGTTGAAGAAGTTGCCGTAGAACGTGTTCATGCGCAGGCCAGTTGTGGCACGTACGCGAAGAACAGCCTCCAGTCCAATCTCGGAGGAAAGGTAGTCGCTGAATTCGGAAGCAAACTTCAGCGCATCTTCGGGCCGGGAAGCGTGCCAACCAGGATAGAACCAGGTCTGGCCACCAGTGTACCTGGGCAAGTTGCTGAGCGAGGCAACGTCTTGGTATTGGGAAGAGAACAGAAACATGTCAACAGAGACCTGGTTCTTGGAGCACTCTACAGCAAAGCTCTTGTAGAAGCTGTTACCTGTCTGTAGCAGCGCGCCCTCCTTGGACGTGCCGAGGACTTTCTTGTCTTCCCGCATCTCGAGCTTGCCGGCGCCGACGTTGGGTAGCGAAGCAGTCAGAACGACAATTTTGCCACCGAGCGAAGAGATGAGCTTATGGCCGGCGCGCAGGGCAGGCCCCATGCAGGAGCCGTTGCTTTGGTTGTTCTGGAACATTTCAGGTAGCTTCTGGAGAAACTTCTCGACGCTCTGACGCGACTCAGATAGAGGCACCAGCAAGTCATGGGGAACAGGGAGAAATGGCTCCTCCAGGTCGCTGACAACCAGCATGTTGGTCTCGGCATTCTCGTCCTCGTCCTTCGGGATAGAGAAGTAGTGAAGGCTCGAGTCGACGGCCATGAAACCAATGCGGGTGCGTCTGTCGGCGTTGGGGATGCGGTTAAGGCTGTCGAGGATCGTCCGGGCGCTGGTCGCGAGCAGACCGCTCGAGATGGCAGCATAGCTGACATCGAAGAGGAACAAGTAGACCAGTGGCTGGGGAGGTCGGACCATGTATTCTTGAGGCGCGACGAATTCCACAACGGCATGGTTCAGCTCAGGTCGCTGCCATCTGTCAACGGTCTTTTGGGCGGCAGAATCCCAATCGAAAGCCTGAGGGACATCATTGGTCAGGTTACACATGTTGCAGCGCCATCGGTGACCGTGATCCATGAATGTGACGTAGGGGTTGATATATGTCCTGCACCGGCGGCAGCGCGAAATGACCTGGTCCTGAACGACCGGCACGTTGTCTTCGTCGTCATGAAGAGAGCCATACGGCTGGATGACGAGGGAAAGCGGCAGCTTTGATTTCTTCAACAACGAGCTGGTCGTTGGAACTGCATTAAGAGTCGATCGAATGTATTTGGGGGGGCAATTGGCTGTCTCGGAGCGAGTAACGCTAGACTGCTTGGCAACCATGGTTAGAAATCCAATGCGTAAGAATAGCGAAGTGAGATCTTACGTTGGGAGGCAAGTTGATCGGCGGGGGTGCCAGATCGACCTCGGCGACATTGAAAGGCTGGCTCAACAGGTCCGACGGATAGAGCTGATTGAGGGCAGCTTGGCGAGGTTGAGCCATTGGCATGGCACCAGGTTGCTGGGCTCCCATGTTCATTCCGGCGACACCCTGTGTGATACCAGCGACGTCTTGCCCGCCGACTTGAGCGGCCTGGTCGGGAGCAGGATAGCCGCCATAGCCCTGCTGAGAAGCAGCGGGCTGTGGCGCGCCGTATGCTTGGCCGTACTGGTATCCGGCTGTAGCCTGTTGGGTTTGCTGCTGCTGCTGCTGCTGCTGCTGCATGTCTGTTTGTGGGTAGCCTCCATACTGAGATGCAGGCGGCGCGCCGGGCTGCATAGGACCGCCAACGCCAGCATTGGCGCCGGTAGCGACGTCAAAGGCGCCAGCGGCGTATCCACGCTTCTTCTTCTTCGGCGCGGCGGCGGCGGCGGCAGCATCGAACGGAGGAGCGCCAGGCTGCTCATCATGCGGCTGACCTTGAAATTGGCCATAGCCGTCGCCTGCAGGGGCAGACATGGTGGGTGGGAGGCGGTCTTTGGGGGAGCTGGCCCTTCTCGGTGTAGTCGAGGGAGAGAAGGCGGTGGCGAGAGGGTTCGCGGTGTTCCGTCAAGTGACCGTGCAAGAGTAAGAGAACAGCTTGAAAGGAAGAAAGAACAGAAAACAGGTCTGCGACCGAGTGCAATCGCTGCGGGCGGGGAGAAGAGGAGAGGTGTCAACGCCGAATGCGAAGGCAGCGACGCAAGGCGGTTGAAGGGCTGCGGCGTTGGGAGTGGTGGCGGGACGTGCGTGGGAGCTCTCGAGAGTTGTAGTGCTGTGGTGTCCTTTTCCCAATCTAGACGAGCAGTTCGGGTGGGGCTAATAAGGCAGCCTCCAAGTACCTTGGACTACAACTATGCAGGAGGTGTACAGGAGCATGGGCTGTAGCTGTAAAGCTGCAACACAACTTTTTACACGGAAAAGGGGATAAATCTTGATCGAATTGGTTTATTTATGAGGAAAAGAGGTAATTACTGAAAGAGTAGAAAGTGTTGGACGGTTACGTATATGATCGATTCCTTCGGGAGCGGGATGTCATTGTTGGTCTTTGTGGAGGAACCGAAGAAGAGCGGCCCTCGGAGCCGGCTTTACTTTTTACCCCGCAAGCTGCCAAATGACAGTGATGCCGAGCTGCAGCAGCGGAAAATATGTTGCGACGGCACCGTGTAGGGTTGCTCACACAGCATTATTGCGCTTGCGCAGCAGCAGTCTACGACCCCGAACGAACTTGCTTATGCCTATCGCTGTGTAAAATTCTGTATTTAAGAAACGCTTATGTTCATAATCGTTATTACTTCCGTCGAGCTCGTTTGCTATTCAAGCGACTAACATCCCGGGCGTTTGTATATAACAACCTTCTTGCGAAAATCCAATTCGTCTTTTCGGCAGGATCTACCTACCTAGTAGTAAACCCAAACTTTCAAACCCGTCAAACACCGAGTACGGCTAGCATAAGTCATGCGGCCAGTGGTGCAGCTGTCGCTGCGCCTTGCTATTTGGGGGCGCAAGCCAGATACGACCCTTCCCCCCAGACACACCAAACACTGCCCACCGGAGTTGCGGAGGTAACCCAGCACCCCAGTAGGTTAGTAGGTAGCCAGCAGAGAAGTACCCAGTAGAAACAGGCGGACCCAGTCACAGCGGCGGCGAGGCTGCTGCTCCCTGTAATAGCGGCACATCCCGTCTGCTTACCCCTGCCACCCAGATACTATACCTGTCTGTGCCTACCCTACTACCGGGTACCTTCTGTAAGGTACGCAGGAAAACAATTGCTTAACTTTCGCTCTTGCTGCACCGCTGCAAACACTGAGAGGGTACCTAATACACGCCAAATCCACTGGGAGGAGAATGCTCGGTAGGGGTTTATGCTGTAAAAAAATAAATTTGCCTCTGCCGCCTCTCCCAAGGCTGAGGATTTTCGGTGCAAGGTGGTTAACGGAGAGAATGCTTTATACAATGTTGCATCTCACGCTCCTTCTCTCCGAAGTAGATCATCGTTTCGCCTTCCATTGCATCTTAAAAGTATGTACGGATACTTAGGGACATGCTTTCGAATACATCTCCAACGCACGTCGTCTCACAGCGAGAACCCCCTGACCCTACCCTGTTGCCCGCGCAAGTACGAACTCCCCTCAGTTAGCGCCTCCCATTTGCATGTGCAGGTTCCCCCACCAAGCGGCAAGCTAGGTACGTACACGTAGGTAGGTACTCAGTACTTAGTCGTTGCAGCACCCTTGGCATCGTTTTTCCAACTGTCGTTGTACTTTGCGCCGGCTTTCTCTTCCTTTTACCCTTCCTTCATACTCGCATTTTCCCCGAAGCATCGCGCTCAGTCACCAAACCATATTCCAAATTCTTTAGCAAAATGGGCAAATTCTCCGTTTTCTTGTAAGCCGCTGCACCGCTGCACCGTTACCACGCGTCGCGTTGCCTCACCCAAAACTCTATCTTCCCTGTCCTGTTTTTGGCACTGCACATTCCGCTTCCTCCCTGGCGCGCCCCGCGATACCAGTACAAACTCTCTGGGACACCCCCGCCTCTCTTGGGCGCATTACGCCTGGAGCAGATGGCCACCGCAGGAGTTCCTTCAAAGAGCCCGCGAAACCAAGTAGCTGGGCGACTCGCTAACACATCATATCCGCTGCGTTCCATAGACAGATCCTTCCTTTGATCGTCGCGCTCAGCGTCGTCGGCGGCATCGGCTTTATCCTCTACCACGTCTATCTCAGCGTCACCAAGATGGGCGAGACGGCGTCGCAAAAGATGGGCAAGAAGAATGTAGTCTTTACAAAAGACGGCATGCGCGTCGGCGTCAAGAACATCAGGAACGAGAAATACGTCGACAAGACCCAGAGCTATGTCGTAAAAGCTTGGAATCTTAGCCAAGCACAAGAGTAAGCCAACACAGTTCAGCCGAAGTCTTACTGCTTTTGTTCTCCTGTCTCTTGATCTCCCCCCTGGAATTGTCGCTAACCTTGACTTCTGTAGCGGAAAAAAGACCAATTAGAGAGATAACCGAGGAGAACGACTTGCAACCCCGAATCGAGACCGCAAATGAACGAAACAGAGTCACTCGCTCACAAAATTCTCTAGAAATGACATCGCTCTGAAATCGATGATCAGATTTCGATTCGATCGAAACTACAATGGCGGAGCACAGGAAAGTCCAGTACCGAGGCTACTCATCTTGGTCATATCCTATCCACGTGCAGTTCATCAAGGAAAGCGATTCCCAGCCAGTTGTTTCTTTCATGTTGGATCAATGAATGCAAGAATCATGACGCATTGCATCGCATTCTCATAGGCACCTATGATACTTGTCCTTGTCTATAGTCCTGCTCTCCGTACCAGAATTGCGGAGGCTCGTGGCCACGTCCCACATTATCATATCCTTTCACCAAATTCGCATTTGAGCTTCCCGGGTAGTTGAAAGACATAAGAGATTTTAATTCATCAAGGACGAGATGACTTATCGAACCAAACTACGAGAATCACCAGCTTGCGCCGATCTTTGATGTGAAAGGCTGAAAAGTTCGAATCTCTTCTTCCGGGAATTGGTCTCACTTTTGCGCAGGCCCATCTCGTCTACTTTTCTCAATCACGCAGCCCAGAATCTTCCTTGCCACCTCAATAAAACAACGGGGTAGCCCGTTTCAAGCGTTAGTGGGCGCCGCCATCCGAGAACCTGTAATAAGTTGCCAAGGCAGCTTCCATAGCTGCTCTTTGTTGCTGTTCAAGTATTGCAACTCTTTCTCGACTCGGCCCAGCTGGGGATTCAACAGTATGCCTGGAAGGAGGCACAATTCTGTTTGATAGGACTTTCTCGAAATCGATCGCAGAGGTGTCAACAGAGCCGCTCGCAGCCATGGCGTCTCGCTTGATGAGCATTGAAGGGACTCGAACGTTGACATGAGTCAACATCTTGGCGTATCCAACGCCGAGATCAGATGCAATATATTCGAGTCTACCCTTAGCCCACGCTCTTTGGCCAGCTGTTGAATAGTCTTGTGTGATGATGCAACTTAGAGGCCACGTAACAAAGTACCCAGAAAGCCCCTTTGCCACCGCCTCGTCACCGCAGCAATAACTGGTGAGATCTGTTCGCTCGAGAAGCTCCTGACGCGATTTAAACCACCCTAATTGGTACGGAATAGCCGCACAAAGGTCCGTAATGATGCCGGCGCAAATGTTGGACCAGGTTGTGTATTCCGGAGTAGTCCGATAGTCTATGGGGGAATAGACCCATGCCACAGCTCTGACAATCAGGGAAGCAAGAACAAGTCTTGAACATCGCATTGTGACCCACACTGTCGTGACCCAGAGGTCTTGAAAGGCATCGATGCGACCCGGAAAGACTTCTGCCTTGGAGTAGTCGCCATCTGACACGCCATTCACCCATGTCACTGGTTTGCCTTTGTAGTTTTCGGGGATGTTTTGAGACCACTGCTGCAGTTCTTGGTCCATAATTTGGCACTTTCGTACGACATTCATCACAATCTTGACGTTTTCGGGAGAGTGATACACTGAAACGAGGAGTTTGTTGGCTTCTGTCTTCAGCTCACTAATTTGCAGCGTGATTCTCTGCAAGTCAGTTGCGAATGGGTCTTTAACTGCGTCTTTGATCCAAAAATCGACGTTACGCGCTGCGGGCTGACCGGAGCTGAAAGAATGAATAATCTGAATTCTTTCGTTAGCGTCTACCAATACAAATAGGGCATTAATAAAGAGAGGTGGCTTGTGAGCGCGTACTTACTTGTTGAGTACGAACTGTAACGAAAATATCTCGCCCAACTTTTGTCTTGAGTTGGTCTCGACCACGGTTTTGGACAAGCTGGATGGCACCTTCCGTGTGAGTGCTCCACGCCAGCATGCCGAAATGACGAGAAGTTATATTTTCGAACAGGCTGAGAAGTAGAACAGCTGCAATAGTTCCATCTTGCTTGGACTCGAAAGGGTCTTGAATGGCTCTTCCGGTGGTTGCCAAAGCTTTTACATATTTGTGGAGAGCCTGCTTCTCCAGATGTTCAGCATGTTTCACCCGGTTGCTAAAGTAGGCGAGCGCGCATGCTTCAAAAGCTAGCTTAAAATGAGGGGAGGGGTTTTTGGCTTTGATTAGTGGTATAACAAACTCAAAATATCCTCGCTGGGTTCCCTGTGGTGGAATCAAGACGTAGTTAGAGACGAAGTGATGGGCAGTTCGTTCATCGATGGACTGAGTTGGCGGTGGGGTCGGGCTTGACGAGATACAAGTAGCAGTCCTGGCCGGTGGCTTTACATATGGTGCCCTTTTGGAGGGTACCTTTCCTGTCTTCAGCGCCAGTGCCTTGTTATTGGCTTTGCGAGCCCTTCGCTCGGTTGCCTCCGTCTCGTTTCGAAAGACTAGATCAAATTCGTCCTTGTATCCAGGGCATATTCTTCGAGATTTAGCACATTGGTTGCATGTAGGCTTTGTCTCGTCGCACTAACCACGTTTGTTAGAGTCATTACTGTAAAGAAAGCGAGAAGTTAGGCAGCCTGGTGCAAAGGGACACACTCGTCGCCCTGTACCCATACTCTATATGGACATACCTTGATGCGCCTGGTTCTACACATCTGACAGCCCCTTGAAGGATGTCCGGAGTAGACCATGATGTCGGTTGATGATGGCGATGAAGAGTCTTATTCTGCAAAGTCCAACTGGGCAGAGGAAAATATGGCGATTGCCGGGCGATAGGCGCTGATCTGGACCAGTGCGAAAGGAAACTAATGGTAGATAGGATGTTAGAAAACCCGTCAAATCCGAAACCAAATCGTATTTTTCGCGTCAATAGAAA
Organism: Cordyceps javanica; assembly: GCF_051103115.1. Classification (NCBI taxonomy): domain Eukaryota; kingdom Fungi; phylum Ascomycota; class Sordariomycetes; order Hypocreales; family Cordycipitaceae; genus Cordyceps; species Cordyceps javanica. The sequence continues at coordinate 2,385,418 of NC_139299.1, forward strand.
CAGAGGCTTGCTGGAGTGAATCGCGGTTTGCGGTTTCCTACTACTGGTGAATGAAGTAGAGAATTGGTAATCGCGAGACGAAAAGAAAAAAAAGAAGAAGAAAGAAGAGATCCAATGTCAGATATGAGAGTTTGTATGAGGGACGGTTCAAAAAGTTTGCTGCTTGTGGTTGCACTGTGCAAACGAAGTGAGGGCATAGAGGACCGTCGTACAACGTTGGAGGCGAGGTTAGGAGGAACCACCGTCAGATCTATTGCCTATGGGCAGTAATAGCGGCAAATACTCAAACGTCTCCTGAATATTAAAGGAAACGGGGAGACGATCCAGCTTAGGGTCAGCACATTTCTCTACGCGATGAAAACGCTGTATGAGCACAAGGAGCGAAGCGCAGAAACAGACGGGCTGAGAGCTTTGGCAAAGCCTGTATCCAATATGGCAAGTCAATCTAAGTGCCTACCTACCTACCTACCTACCTAGACATGCAAGGTACCTACCTAAGTAGGTACCAACTGGTGTCATGGAAGTTAGTAAAGGTAGGTACCTACCCAGTAAGCTAACGACAGTTGGAAAGCAGGCACTGGGGTAGGTAGGGGAAGTGTTGATTGGCGAACTCGTCTGAGCTGGCAGTGGGTCAGTATTTCATACAATGCTGGCGGCCGGGAGAGAGGGTGGGGGTGTCTTGGTGCCCATGTGCCCTATCCGATGGGGTTCCTGCCAGTTGCTGATGAGGCCAGCGAACCAATTCAAAGTAGTGCAGACCCAGAATAAGACGTCAGGTGAAAAACGGACTGGCAGCTGGGTACATGGTGAGCAATAGAAGTACTCACACGACCAAGGCTGTGCGACACAGTCATCTGCTCCGTAACTGAGAGTATTGAAGAAGTACAACGAATCTCATACAGCCCGAAGAGAAGAGCTGGGTTCTATTTTCTGTATGTTTTATACCAACTGTCCTTAGGTGGCCTTCATGCAGAGAAAATGTCATTCACTGCGCGCTACGCTGTGCATTCGAGTTATCACCTGTCCATGTAAATATACCTACCTAGTACTGAGTAGATACTACTAGAGACGGTGGGACCGAGGGCTGCCACTTGAGCAGTTCTCAGTAATGTTCCACCCCCCGCCGGCCCATCTAATCCGTAGCGAACTCCCTTTACCACCAGCGCAGCAAGGCCGCTTATCAGCTGTGGTCATCTCCTATTCGAGCCTGGAGTAGAAAACTCTTTACACCATATACGCAGCTTGGGAGGACGAGTACCTGAGCGATATAACTAGCTGGCTGCCAACAAGCCTAACCAATGACACTAGGTGTGACGAATGAAGCACTTGACGGAGCGGACATGTCAGTCACCCGGTTGAGTCTAGGGTCACCCTCGCGACTTCTATTAATAACGATTCACACAGGGGTCACATACTGGTATTGAGAGACCATTCTGGCGATCGAGGCATGATCCTTGGACGTGAGATTCCTGAGACGCACCCAAACGGGATCAGTCTTCTGTTCAAACGCCAAAGAAATAAAGAATCTTGAGAATAGACTGATTACTCTCAAATCTAACCAACTTGCTAAAGATTTGAACGCGAGCCCCCAACTATTTATTTTTGGTATGGCAACTTATCTGATGAATGCAACTCTACAGGAAGCCCCACCCACCTCCAGGCTCGAACCCTGTGCTTGCGGGAACGGCCCGGTAGCCTGCAGCGCCATCTTGTTACCTAGCAACCTAGCTGGGTAAGGTAGCTTGGTTATTGGACCAGGAGGGGGGTTCCCAAACAAACAGACACTACCGCTTCACCAGGCCATTACAACAGCGCTTCCCCGCGATAGAATGCCAACCTTAGCACAGTCCATCGCAAACCCGGACTCTTGGCTTGGGGCGCACCATCTCTCTTTTCTATCAAGGCATTCAGTCTTTTTGTGCCTCTCCGTGTATTGCCGTGCTGCCAGAACGCCGGGTTTTTAGCTAGTCTGGTGATGGACTTTAGTTCACAAAGGTGCCGAGGACACCTCGACTGGCTCGTGACCAGTTTTCACGAAGATTATTGGAATCATTGCTGTTGGCAATGCTCTGCCTTTCACAAAGATGGGACACGAGGCTTCAAAGTGGCTTCTTCGCAGCGCAAATACGGATCCATCTCTATCGCTCCAGAAGGCATCGAACTGACAGCCTCGACTTTTAAGCATAATCTGACAATCATCCCAACCCACACAATCCCACCATCAACCGTGCTCATTAGCGGACTCTCCTGAACGCCATCACGTCTGAGCCCTGACCATACTCACCGAGCATCTCAACACGACGATAGTAACAGGGAGTTGACCAAACTCACGGCACTAATAATTTTGAGCGACAGGCTTCCATCTCAATCCCATCCACCAGAGCAGTACACAAAGCCTACTCAGTACCAGTCTTGTCAGCCCCCCTGGTCATTGCACAGGGGATCATTTAAACCAGTACTTATACCGCACACATATGGAGTACATACCGGTACTCGGTGGATACCTCACAGACCTAGCACGAAAATTCTCGCAAGGCTTTGCACCGTATCCCCCCCCCCCCTGGTGACCTCGACGTGGCTAGCGACACAGTGCCTCGCTAGATTAGACGACAGTTTTGCTTCTTATCTTTCAGCTTGCCATGTACATTGACTGTCTTTGCCATGCCTTGTGCTATGTTTGCTAGCTAATACACACGCTTTGTTTGGTGGTACCCAGTCGCTGGCCACGGGCTCGAAGACCGATGTATAATGAAACAGTGACCACGTTGTGCAACGGCCCCCTCGATATCGATAAAACAAACATTCGAATCTTGCAATACGCCTAAAGATTTCTTCTACTATCCTAGAAATACACAAGAAAACGCAAACACGGGATGAAGCTGTGCTCATAGCGCGCTGAGCCGTCAAAGTGATTTTGCCTCGCCTTCCCTGTGCGACGCCGAAGAGAAAAATTGAGATATCGCATGGCGGCGAATATTCCCAGAGCATCACAGATGTAGACATTCAGCTCTTATAAGGGTATATGACTGTTCATCTCACCTGGTATTGTGTGTATATGTTAGGGTCTTACCCTCGTGTACAACTAAAAAGCGTTCTAGGCATTAAATAGATTGGACACGCCATCCAGAGCATCCGGCGTGCTTCGCCTACCCCCCGCCACCTGATCCATTCGCGTTGCTCCGTTGCTCTGTGTCGTGGGCTCTGTCATGAAGCTCTGCGCCATTTTGCTCCGTCCGCCAGCCCTCTTGACGCGTCCACCCGCCGAGCTCTGTAGGCCGGCGCTCTTGGCCAGCTTGCCCATCTCGGACACACTGACGCCCTTGAGATCCCGGAGCAGCTCTAGCACGATGGCGCGCTGTTGCCGGCTGTGCGACCCGGGCTTGGCCATGTAGGGCTTCAGAAGCTCCAGTTCGCCGGCCTCCACGTTAGGCAGCGACGTTAAGAGATTGTGTGGCGTCATCGTCGCTGGACTATAGTGCACGTAGACCGCAGCGATGAGCGATGCTAATTCCTTTTGCACCTCCACGAAATATGGCTCGTGGAACGATGTCAAGCAAGCCCGGAGCACGTCGCTCGACAGATATTCTCGAATCGCAGATGCAATCTCCGTGGGAACGGGCGAGGGATCTGCGTGAGCCAATGAGCCATCGGGCTGGGTTTTTCTAGCCGCAGAGCTTGGTTGGAACTCGGGCACCAGAGAAATTAGTAGTCGGAGGACCATGCCGCAGCACCTAGTATCTCTCATTCGTATTCCGTGCGCACAAAATACTAGAAGAGGCTCGACAATCTCTTGATGAAGCAAACAGAATCGGCGCAGAGAGGGATAGTATTCCGTTGTCGGCGGTAATTCCGAGCCGTTGGCCTTCTGGGCTCTGGCTTGCAATGTTGGAGGATCTGGGTTGCTTGTTAGCTATTGACCGCCAATACAAGGGAAGCGAGCCAGCTTACTTTGTTTTGTGGGATCCAAAAAGTCCGCCATCATCACTACACCAGTATAAGTCACCTGGCGTAGAATGCTTTCTGATTTCATTTCTTCCTTCAGCCCATCTTCGCCATCAGCTGCAACACTCTGCTGTGCGTCCATCTTTTCCCATTCGCCATTGACTTTAGCATCCATTTGTCTAAAGCACGCCGAGAGCAACGGCGGTAAAAATCGCTCCCGGTAGTCAACAGGGCAGTCGTCCACCAAATATCTAACCAAATTAAGTAGATTGCTTTGTTGATGAGTCGACAGCCAGGTTGAGTCAGCAAAAAGGGCATTTGCCAATGGTCCAGGCAATCCTTCAAAGCCGTAAAATTGCAGTTCTAGCCGACTCATGCAGTATATAATTGCATAGGCCGTCTCCCTGACAAATCTAACGGACCCACGGATTGTTGAAGCCAGTCCCTCCATAGTGTTCTTTTTGTCTATTACTCTTGCATAGAAATCGTCTTTACTGCCATCTGAGATTCCAGCCTGCCAGAATCTGTCGCTCAGAACGCGAGAGACCATGGAGCGAGACTCATTGGGTAGACCGGTCCAGTTTTCTGGATTATGTGTGGCATGTGCAAAGCTATACAAAAATCAGCATCTTTGAAGAAGTTCGACTGGCTGGCTGGTAAGGAGGGGAAAAGTTCACGTACCTGAGTAATTGCAAGAGATCAGCTAAAAGACTGGAGAAGCCATCCTGCCACAACGCATACGAAGCTTGGAAGGCAGGGGAAGACTTGTCTAGACGCTCAACTGAGAAAGCAAGGAAAGATTTGGTCCCTCGCAACGGTAGGACCTGCAATTCGGTTAGATACAGAATAAAAGTTGAACCACAATCGCCAACGTACCTTGATGCACTCTTCCATCTCATTCTGTAGGGACAAACCCTCGGCATCAAGTTCATGAGAGCCCCAGTCTTGGATTTTATCGGCCTGTTTGCGAGCCAAGTAATCCTGCGCCTTGTTAAGAGCAAGCTGCTCGCAAAAGCCAGGATAAGATGCAACAGCAGATTTGAGGCTCTCTGTTTGCCACTGCGCCAAGACTGGACCAATAAACTCACTCAATTTATTGATTTTAGTCTGGAGATCAACTCTTTGCGCCCGATGACTGAGTCTTGTCAATACTGGCACTAATGAGAATATGGTTGGTTATACATACATTATCAGGAATAGAAAGCTTCGATACGCAAGCGACCGTTTATCGTCAAGCGTACCAGAAGAAAGCATCTCGTTGACCCGGGTCTCAATCTGATCAAAGACACCCTGACATTGTTGATCAGCAGTGAACGCCCTACATGCCTATCCGCAACATACCAGAAGATGGTCAGGCATTTCAGAAGCGAGTCTCTGTAATTCAACCATGCTCTCGCTTTGCAAATCTTTGATAGCGTCGTTGAATGCGCGATAATCTGGCTCGAGGGCGGGCCAGGTCATTAAAATATGCTCAAGAACTTTGAGCATGAAACCGGCGTTTTTGTTCAGCGCCGTTGTGGAAAATACGACCAGCAACTGCAAGGTGCGCTTTCTGACGATCGGATCCTATGCATCATTAGGAATGCTGACTCCGACAGCAGGGGCTGAATGCTCACCTCGAAGCTCATCCCCAGTAGTTTATTGCACCATGACTCCAAATTACTCTCCAATTCGCTAATTTCGGAGGTACCCTGTAGTAGTCAGTACTGGTTCAGAAGAGACAAAGATGTCCGTACAGAGTTTTGTTGGTGATGTCTTCGCCACTTCATGTAGCCTTTAAGCGTAGATTCGATGACTGTGAAGTGAGAGTCAACAATGAGGGCCGGCATAGAGTGTTTCGTATAAGATTGTTCTGGTGTGATCAGTATGTCTCTCCCAAAGCACGATAAAGCTGTATCAACTCACTGTTAAACGCTGGCTGTCCATCATATAGATGCTGGAGAATATGCTCAGTTCGGCCCAAAATGTGAGATACAGCATCCACAAGCTTAAGCTGGGCGATAGCTTCAATTACTTGGGAGCTATATCGTCGATAGTTGCCCAGAAATGCATGTCGTTCAGGCAACGTGTCGGTGTCTTCTTGTAGAAAGAGGAATGTCGCGTCTTCGTTGTCTTCAGGGAGGTTTTCGTAACGAACCATTCTGGAGCTGCAGACCTCCAGCAAGGGGCCGATCAAAGGAGACATAGCATCGCTATTGCCTATGTCTTTTCGATTGAGGAGACGCGTCCATGATACGAGGACGGGAATGGAAACCATCAAGCTTGGGTTCTGGACCACTTGGAGTAGAAGCTGAAGAAAACTCTCCTTTGCAGCATCACTTGGCATGCGACTGAATTTGCGGTCGAAATAGTCACCCAGGCTTGACAGCATTTCTGATAACTTCTTGAGAATCTGATACTTATCGTCATCGATGTCGCTGGGGTCGACAGCGGCCCATTGGTACAGATTTTTGCATAGCTCGACGGAGGATTGGTTGTACATTGGGGCGACGAGGTCGAGAAACTCCTCGTCTGTAAAATTGGTCCGGCAGTAGAGTGCATGAAGAGCATCGAGTGAGGCCTTTTGGATTTCTGGTACGGTAGAAGAAAGCCCCTGACACATATAATTGACACAGCCCGCGGCGGCAATAGCTTTAGGAATTGCCCAGGGCATGAGTGAGAGCATCAGAGACAGCCCCTTGATTGTGCAGGATTTAACTTCGTCGTTATCTGCTGGGGAAGCCGCTAGGCAGCTGCCGAGGAGCATAGAAAGCCTGCTTAGCCAGCCATCATGACCGGACCGCACGTCAGGGCCAGGGTGCCTACTTGGGAATGCTTCAACTAGCACAGCGGTTGGCGTGAATACTTCGACGCATGCCTTACTAAGGACACCCTCGCGCATTGCAACCACCGAATCATCGCCGGCGAAGACCTCGTCAGACAACGTCTCGAGAACGAACATGACGAGCTCCTTGTGCACTGCTGAGTCGGGAACCTCCCAGAGCTGGACAAGCATCGCATCCATGTCAAGCCACTCACTTCCCCAGCAGCGCTTCGCCACTTCGACCCAGAGCTGCGCCGTCTTGTTCCGAAGATAGGCAGGGTCGCCACGCGAAACGCCCTGGGCGAGTTCCAGAACCCAGTTTCTCAATGTCAATGCCTGCTCTTCGTTATATCCAGACCACTTGTAACGGATCGCGTGCTCCAAGAGCGAAAGGGCGTAATGTCGCACAACAGGCGGTTGTGCTTTGTCGCTGGCGAGGTTGTAGCCTTGCATCGGTGCTTCGTCATGGCTTTTGATTTCTTCGAGAAAGTTTTGCGCATCGCGCCTTGCGTTATTGTTCGAGAACGGGCTATGGACAACGTCGAGGGCTTCCCGAATCTTGGTCATGGGTTCTGCAGCCCCGCCACTGCCACCCAACGCGCCAGCGCCGTTGGCAGCCATAGTTGTTTTGCCGCAGGGCGAGCGATCGACGTGAGATGCGGTATATCCGTGTTACTGAGGTCGTGCAGCGGCGAGGTTGGGGAAGAAGTGAAGCTTCCTGCGTGACTTGTGAAGCGGTGTGTTATCGTGGTGACATGGAGGACGAAGCGAGTGTGAGAAAACGCAGTAACGCGCAGATTCTTGGTGGCGTGGGTGGGCACTCAGACGGTCGAATGTTGAAATTCAAGCAGTCGCAAGCAAATACGTGGCGCTTACAGTAAGGATGCACGTTCAAAGCAAACGCGTTCGCGGGAAAATTGAAAGATGCCACGCTTCGACACAGAGCTGCAACTTTCGAGAGCGATTGGAGGCTGGGCTGGCAAAGAGGTGAGATGGTGGTGGAGAGCCCCGCTGCCGCGCGCTGCCCTTGAAGACCGTCTACAGCCCAGTCGTACCACGATGCACACGTGCGACCTGTCACGGTAATGCAGGTCCCAAGTCTCGCAGCCTGGAGAAACCAAGAACGCTGATCTCGCACCTAACGAGATTTGGCATTGGTCGTATTGGACTGTCAATCAGGCCATCAGGAGCATTTCATTCCGCTGCGACGACAACGTATCCAGGTAGCCACTGCATCTGGCAGTGAACCTGACAGCCCCTAACAAGTAGCAGAATCCAAAAAGCATCTCGCATACAGAAATCATGTACTAAGCGGAGAATCTGCATTTGTATGATCTTATTGTTCAATGCTATCGTTTGTGCAGATCACCACTCCCTAAGCTGCGTCCTACTCAAAACTGCATTCCCATGTGCAGAGCAGCTTGTCGTAAAAGCTGCTTGATACACAGATAACTTTCTTCGCTCCACTGAAAACAAAGTCGCTGGCGTAATTCATGCTTTTGTGATCCTCGAATCTTGCGACGATTCGTAGCGACCATGATCCACCGACGTTCCGGCGTATCTCGACAACCCGAGCGCCTCCATGCATGCAGGATGCGAGAAGCACTATGTGTACTGCATCCTGGTCCATGCTTTGGCTGATTAGATCTAGTCTCCAAACACCACCTTCAAGATTTTCCTCCAAAACTTGCTCAACCCGCCGCATACCATGGGACTCATGTAAGTCGTGGATGATAAACGCACGTAAATGGTCATCATAGCTTCCGGTTATGACGACCCTTCCCCCCCCCTCGCTTTTGAGCTCCAAAGGTAAGATGGCTGTTACACCGGCGCCATGCTTCCCTTTGATAGACATGGGAGCGTATTGCTCCTTTGGTAGGGCGGAAAAGTCACCAGCCTGCCAACTGCAAGATGTGTATCGAAGAATTGAGTCATCTCCGCCACAGTAAGCGGTAATATTGATAGGCTCAGATGCCGAAGGTGACGGTGAAGGCGAGAGTGCGATAGACCACGCCTCAAGAGAGTTGGAAATGTTGATTTCGGCATACCGAAATATTTGCCACCCCTCATCCAAGTAGAGCAGGCGAGCACCACCTACGGACGTTGTAACAACCAAGACATTGGGTAGTATTGGATGCCATTTGCATTGGAGATAGAGGACATTCTCACCGAGATCATCACATCTGCTTGTAGCTAAATGTTTCAACGGCGCAGACTTGTCGGTGGCTTCTAATCGGAAAATTGCCAGCGTTCCTGTGCTGGAAACAGCGGCTAGAATGTCCCCATTCGCCTTGACTTCATTATTGAACCGAATATCTAGCAAAGCAGAAGGCTGCGAAACTGTATGTACCAATGATCTTTCCCGACGGGTTAAAAAGAGGTAGATTCAGTAGGGATGGAGAATGCCCACTTACAATTCGGGAGGCAGGTCGTCACTGATATTGAATACCAAGAGGCTGCCGTTGCGATTTTGAGACTTCCTTTCGGCATTGGCCTCGGCCTCAGCAGCCTCCTCAGCAGCCTCCTCCGCAGCCTCCTCAGCGCCTCCCTCCGCCCGTTGTAAGTTGTAGGTCCCAACCACGAAGTAGTTGGGGTATTTGCGGCAAAATTGCAGGCAGCTAGGGGGGAGGTCCAGTATTAGCGACTGAATTGACTGCAATACAGGGGCAGTGTCCATGATAGGAAAAAAGTCAAAAGTTGTCAATCAGTTGTATGAGATGTGGAAAAATGAAGCGGTTGCTGCAAATTTCGACAACGCTGTTTGGTTGTGGGCCGCCTCAATATGAACGCGCTATATTTTTATCAATTCCAGCCGGCTAACGAATTCCGACATTGACAGGCGTTGAAGTTATTCATGGCAACATGTTGGAGTAATTTGTGTGTGCCAATTCTTCATGCTCAAATAGATGACTTAATATGATTCTCAGCTTACGGCTTGGGTGCAAACTGCCAGTAAACACTGCGCGTCATCCTTGTCAGGGTTGATCCCCCCATTTCCCCGCCAGCTCGTTCCATTATCTCTCGTTTGCATACTGCTCGCTCAGCCCTTTCTTCGTCATTCATCCCTAGCTTTGAACTGCCATATTCGCTACATATACAGTATTGTTATTGACTCGGTGCTCTCCTTCTCAGGTGCTACAACGAATGGCTCACAGACGGGCTGCATCTGATGATTCGTCATTCTACGGCAAGCCGCTCGACTCTGTTTTATCAGACAGTTTCTGACTGTTATAACTAGGTGATGAATTTACAGTGGAAGCCCTGAATCATCGCGTTGAAGCTTTTGATTTCGACAAGTGGATGATGCAGCATCAGGAGCAGCCTGGGCGGCCGCGGCCGCGCATGCTCCCAACTCATATGACGTCTGAGTTGCACAACCCCTACGCAGGGGTTCCGTATGCTTGGCAGCTTACAGAGACTGTAGACGATTTCCTTTCTCGTCTCCCCCCTGCCTCGACAGAGCAGACTCTGGAGACTCCATGGATATATATTTGCAACCCCTACATTCCGCGCGTCTCAAAATCGAAAAGTCTGAACCAAACGAGCCAAGGCAACGAAGATGAGGGGCCTGAGCAAGAAGGCTCCAAGTTAGATGTTGTTATCGAAGGTGGCAGAGAGCGACTTGAACTTTTGGGTGCCTTTCTTCGAGAACTCCCGAAATTCGGCAAGGCGGCTTCCACCACTGAGAGGGAGAAAAATAGGGAGCGGTCACAAGCTACACTTGACATTTTACACCTTGCGCACGTCGGGAAAGTTCGTTCAGGAAAGGTGAGACGAGTTTTGTCACCACGAGAAACCCCGCTGACTGTTGCGCGTAAGTGGATGCTCTTTTGCGATGTTTCGGAGGTGAATGAGGTTTGGGATATTGTTGCCAAAGCGACGGCCAGTAATGAGCTCGGAATCGCGGCAAAAGTTGCTCCGAGATCCGAACAAGAAGATTCGCGAAAAGAGCGCCTTATCTGCATCTATACTCATGACTTTATGGATAAAGTCGACATTGGTCGTGTCGTCCAGAGATTGATGCAGCTGGGGCTGGCAGATAGCAAATCGAGAAGGATTTATTACAAGCCTGGTGAGTTAAAATGCTTGTTTACTCTGTTATTGATGCTAATGTAGTAGATGTATTTACATATCTAGGTATATCAGGCGGAAATCCGTGGGGCTTAAAAGCCTCTATCTACAACTCCGCGGAGGCATTTCCGTCAACACAGGATTTTGCGATGACGCTATGAGGCTCACGTTATCACATGAGTTATGATACAGTAATAGGATTCAGAAAGCCCAAAATATTTGAATACTGTAATACGATAAGGATATAACTAATAATAGAACAGGCCAAAACTCCAACTCCAACCGCGTATTCCGCTACAAATGCTTTGCCTAGTGTATCAAATGCTCCAAATCACGCTCACGATGACAAAATGAGGTTCAATAGCAGTGTGCAGAATCCAAACCTAGATCGAATAGCTTATTCCTCGAGACCCCCAACAAGAACATCGTCGGGGTCTACGGCTCTCAGAGGCAGCACCAGCCGGTATGCGCTGTTGCCATTGAGGTAGTATCGGTGAAGTTTTTTCGACCGCAGGAAGCCAAGCTGCTCATATAGACGCATAGCTGGGACGTTTGTCTCCTCAGTCTCGAGTACAATTTCATCACCATTTCGTTTGGCCATGGCATCAATTGCACGTTTAACGAGAGCAGTAGCCACACCATGTCCTCGGTACGGAGACGCCACCGCAAGCATTGCGATATAGCCCCGCCGTGTAGGGGTTGAGCGACAGGCGTGAATTTCAAGTTTACAGATGATGACGCCAATGAGAGAACCATCTTGAGGATTAAGCGCCTTTCATGGTGTCAGCAAGTCTCGCCAAAGTTATCAGAAGCGGAAAACCGCGTGGTGCATACCATGAAGCATAGATGCGCCCACTGGCAAAGAAAGTACCGATACACGTAGATACTGTAGGGCTCGCTCAAGTCCTTGGAGATGAGTGAGCGGATAGCGGGGAGGTACTGGGCCTCGAATTTGTGCTCATATTGGACGTAGCTCAGCTCGGTAGGAGGCGCCTTGGCAGGCACCACATCCATCGTAGGCGAGTAAAGTATATGAACAAAGTGTTTGGACTGGTTTGAGTGGTGTAGAACAGCGCGGATTGAAGCAATATTCCCAGCCGTCAAGGTTGTCAGGATGTGGCGTTGGTTAGAAGATGGGTGAGATTTGAGACTCGGCGGGGCAGTACGAATGTATGGCGGGGCACGGTCAAGGCCAGGTTCTGAAGCGGAGGAGAGGCTATCGGTTAATGATAGGCACGAAGTATCGATCAGGGCATGGACATGCGAGCTGGAAGAGGAAATTGAGAAGAGAGGACGAGCGGAATCCATAAGAAGACTTATATCAGGCAGATTTCGAAGTTGTCAGCAGGATTGTGATGTGCCCTAGCCGGTGACTCAATTGCTGCCTGGCATACGGCGAGGCGTTCTGGCGCTTCCTTAGTGGCGGGAATGGTCAACTTGCAGCCTGAACCGGGCCTTGGCCGGCGCATGGCTTCGAGATTGCATGTATGGCCTGCATAAAACGAGAGATGGGTGCCCAAAAACGGAGCTCTATTTACTTATCGGATTGGCGCAGTCGAAGATGCATAATCTGGCCAGGGTGGCACTGCACATAATACAAGATACAACCAGTAGAGTTGCACCAAGACAGTGTGGGGGGATGAGGTCGGACCAAGCATTTATCGATCTGTCGGTATAGAAAAGCAGTATAAGATGGGGATGGGCACAGAGGCGGGAAGGATAAGACGATTCATATTCTGGCAGCAAACTCTCTGCAGCCTTGGGCGGGAAGATGCGCTGTGGAGAGAGGGGAGGGTCGCTGGTGCAGGCGCACAACTCGCGTGGCTTTCGTGTCAGGGACTCAGGGCACCCTCGGCAGAATTAAATCTGCGAGAAACCCCAGCGACCTTTGACGTCAACCGCCACACCCCGGTCCAGTTCTCACATGCTCACCGTGGGATCCGAGTCGCTTCTTCGCGCCGTGTTTTTTCCCTTTGCCTTTGCAACTTTGCACTTAAAACTCCAAAACAATCTGTAGCTGGCCTCGGGTATTTCATTTACCACTGCCGACAGCTGGCCGTAAAGATCACGAACTGTTTTGCGCCAACTATCTACCTATCTCGATACCTAGCCTCTGCTACCTCGACAAGTGCGTCGCGCACCACGCGCGACCGGTCCTCTGTGATAGAAAAACAAAAAATGTCCTCGAACGTTCGGCGCCGCAACGTCCCCGAATCGCAATCACAACCCAACAGCCATACCGAAAAACATGACTCTGCCGCCCAGGTTCAAGAGCCGACCGACCAGCCAGTGGTGCAAATAGTACAGAAACCCAAGACGCGGAAGCGCCGCAATACTTTCATCTTTTTGCTCGGTGGCCTGTGCGGTCTAATAGCAGCGGGCTTCTTTGCCTCGAGCAATGACTTGATTGAATTTCCAGAGTTGCTAGGCGACCTCAGCATGGACACATTTGTCGACATACTCCCTGCTGGCCTGATCAACGATGTCAGGGACCTCATGCAGGGCGAACGTGATATTGCCGAGGCTTACGACTCGTTCTATGTTGGTCTGAAGGCACGCGCAGAAGGCCTGCACGCGGACCACCCTATGGTAATGATCCCAGGCGTTATCTCGACGGGACTGGAATCATGGGGTACCGCCAACGTCTCTCGAAGTTATTTTCGCAAGCGGCTTTGGGGAAGTTGGACAATGATGCGTGCTCTGGTCATGGACAAGGAAAATTGGAAAAGGCATGTTATGCTAGATAAACATACAGGACTTGACCCACCTCTGATGAAGCTGCGTGCGGCTCAGGGCTTCGATGCAACCGACTTTTTCATAACCGGTTACTGGATCTGGAACAAAATCTTCGAAAATCTAGCCACCATTGGTTATGACCCGACCAACTCTTTCACAGCTGCGTATGACTGGCGCCTGTCATACCCTGATCTTGAGGTTCGCGACCGCTACTTCTCCCGCCTCAAATCCCATATTGAAGGCGCCTTGGCTACGGACGGAAGAAAGGTTGTACTGGCTTCTCACAGCATGGGAAGCCAAGTCATGTTCTACTTTTTCAACTGGGTGGAGTCTGAGCATGGTGGTCGCGGCGGAAGCGATTGGGTCGAAAAGCACGTTGATTCTTGGATCAATATCAGTGGCTGTATGCTCGGCGCTGTCAAGGATCTTACGGCAGTTCTTTCTGGTGAGATGCGAGACACTGCACAGCTTAATGCCTTTGCGATCTATGGCCTCGAGAAATTCCTGAGCAAGGCGGAAAGAGCTGAAATTTTTCGCGCTATGCCAGGCATCTCCTCCATGCTTCCTATCGGTGGCGAAGCGGTTTGGGGGGGTATAGATTGGGCACCCGATGATATCGCTGGCCAAAATATATCGTACGGTTCTTTCCTTAATTTCCGTGTCAGTTCCAACAACACCACTCCATTAAACAACATGACGGTCGATGACTCCATCGACTATCTGATGACGGTCACCGAAGACTGGTATAGTGAGAAGATATCGAAGAGTTATTCTCGCAGCATCGCGCACACCACAGCCGAGGTCGAAAAAAACCAAGACAACCCAAAGATGTGGCACAACCCACTCGCGTCACGACTTCCCAACGCCCCAAGTCTGAAGATTTTCTGCTTCTATGGCGTCGGAAAACCAACTGAGAGAGGATACTACTATCGTGTTCCAGATCTGTCAGAAACTCTACTGAACATTACTATTGATACTGATTTAACAGAGGGGCCGGTAGACCACGGTGTAGTCATGGGAGAGGGCGACGGCACTGTCAATCTACTGAGTACTGGATACATGTGTAACCGCGGATGGCACATGAAGCGCTACAACCCAGCTGGCTCGCGTATTACTGTTGTGGAAATGCCTCATGAGCCAGAGAGATTTAACCCACGAGGAGGCCCGAAAACGGCAGACCATGTCGACATTCTGGGCCGACAGAATCTCAACGAGTTGATATTGAGAATTGCTGCTGGAAAGGGGGATACTATCTCTGATTACATTGTCAGCGATATTCTCCTCTACGCAGACAAAGTGAAGATTTACGAGGAAGGCGAGGAGCCGAGTGGTGGTCGGTAAATATGTAGTAATGGGGTTGTTGCATTCGATTTTGGCGTTCTGGTGTGGGTTTGTAATCAGGGACGGGCGGAATTTTCTCGCATCACAATATATTTGAACCAAACAAATCAGTTAAATCATGACGTTCAGGCAATTACAATCTTACAGTGCCGAGATATAGAATACTTGTGTCTAGTGCACAACCATGACTCCCCGAAATGTGGCTAACAACCAGGAAGGTAGGTAGCAGGTAGGTACCGCAGTGGGTTGGTACCTACCTTTAGGCTACCTACCTGCCTACGTGCCTACCTACCTTGTTCAAAACCCGATGTCGTTTGGGGGCATGAGGTCACAGCAACAGGGGCACGCTACCCCACATCAGCCGAGCACCCTTTCATTGTTCTGCGATCGTCTCTACTCTACCTGAAAAGCTTCAAACAGTCAGCTCCCGCAAGCTAATCGGTTATATGTATAATGCATACCTTTTGATCTTGTTCTTGGATCCCCCCCCCCACCGGTCTCACCTCGCCGAGGAATTATACGAAGCATCTGCGACACTCGATGTTGTTGGCACGGCGTCCACCTGGGCATGATATGCAATGGCTGACGTTGAGGGGGTAACGTTCTCTGCCGAGGATGAAGAACAACTCTGGACAGGTACGCAGGTAGCGCGCTTGATTTCGACTTCAAGAATCATTGTCTGACCTGGATGTTTGCTTCTAGAAATTGACACTTGCGTGTCGAGCCCATGCGACGGCCACGAATCGATAGACGACGCGCTGCGAACGTGGCTGGAACTGGCTGCGCGGCTGCGAGAACGGCTCCCTGAAAGCCAGGAAGACTCAATAATTTGCGCGCAGATGCTCATAAACAGTCAGCTCTTCCAACAGAACAAGGAATACGTTCGCACCCAACTTATACACAGTCTACTTCAAGAGGAAGACGTCGCCTCCTTGCATGCTATAACATCTCTACTGCTTCTCGACGGGCACTACGATGAGGCTATATTCCCACGCATGCTTTCAGAAGCATGTTTTCCACGGCTGGTGGAGCTGATAGCGGCTAGGCAAGATGACGAGGATGCGCGTCTGCATCGCTTTTTGCTACAGCTGATGTACGAGATGTCGCGTGTGGAAAGGCTCCGACCGGAAGAACTAGTGTTGGTTGACGATGAATTCATACACTGCCTCTTCAGCATCATCGAAGGTGTTTCTGACGATGTACATGATCCGTATCACTACCCTACCATCAGAGTTTTGGTGAGTGTATTCATAGTCGTCGCATTGCTCTGCCAACTAACACCGCATAGCTTGTGATGAATGAGCAGTATATGCTGGCCTCTACGGAGCCTATTGAAGGGCCAAACGGAACGCACGCACCTTTGACAAACCGCATTATCAAATGCCTTAGTCTGCACGGTCCGTCGTTCAAAACATTTGGCGAGAACATCATTTTGCTACTAAATCGAGAGACTGAAACATCTCTCCAACTCCTCATTCTGAAGCTATTATACCTGCTCTTCACAACCAAAGCAACATACGAATATTTCTACACCAACGACTTACGAGTTCTATTAGACGTCATTATCCGGAATCTAATGGACCTACCAGATGAGAGAATATCTCTCAGACATACATATCTGAGAGTGCTTTACCCACTGTTGGCACATACACAACTTAGCCATCCACCTCATTACAAGCAAGATGAGATACTGAAGGTTTTGAAGATTCTTCGTGGCTCGCTGAATGCACATTTTGCGCCAGCCGATGAGACCACGGTCCGGCTAGTGGATCGAGTAGCTAAAGTCAAGTGGCTCGAGGCAGGCAGCATGGACGGAGCCTCCGAGGTGGCTCGAAAATTTCTCGGTATCAGTCTTTCTCCGACCCAGTACGCAAGCAGTATTAGTGTTGGAGATGTTGCTGGCGTCATGGAGAAGCCTGGCGTGCAGACACCGAGCCGAAGCGCCGGCAACGGCGCGCGAAATCAAGATGCCTCCAGCCCGCCACCGCCACAGGATGAAGTGAGCAAGACGGTCCGGGCCAAAAAACCTCTACCAGCCGTTCCCAAGCATCGCCACGGTGTTCTCTTCAAGGATGTGGCAAACAAGTCAGTCACGAACGGTGAAGCCAAGAAGGTGCCGCCCAAGGCGCCGCCGCCGCGTCGACGGGGCAAGATGAAAGTAGCCGAATCGCCGCCGATAGAGACTATCACGGAAATGCCACCAGAATAACGATCATAGCAATATATGAAACGGGGCCTCAGGCAACTTTACGGGCAATGATGGAGAGCCACTTACGGCGCTTTTCCGCGCTTTCTGCCGGCGAAAGGCGGCAGTCTTATTGAGAGGGTGAATACAGATATATAATGTCCATCCGAAGCACCATCGTCTTGGTAGATCTGGACAAAGTGTGCTCGGGCTACTATCTTGTGCCCCTTGGCAACGAGCACAGTGTGCCTTTTGATACCCTAAATTGTTCGGCGTATTGATTGTGCGAGACGGGTTGTCCTGTCAGGAGGAAATGGACGCGTTAGCCAGGCTCTGTACAGAATGCAAATCGACCGCTAGCACAAGCACGCAATCGATTCTTCTAGGCTGGCGTGTGCGGCATGATTGTATAATTAGGGCGATCCAAGACTGCCAAAGGCTTGTGGTGAGCATCTACACAACAACCTTCAGCAGCACATCCCATCCTGTGTCAAGACCTGGACCAAGGAGAATCAAGGCGGTCAATACGAATAGTGTCCTATATCTAAGCATCTCGGCGCCCCTTCCTCTACTTCGGTACGCTGCTTTGGCCTCACTGGCCTTCTTCCGTTTTATTCTCTGTAAAAGGTACTTTGGTAATTGGTACATGTCATATAGCACTCGACTTCCGTATTTGTGTTTGTAGAGGCACACTTTCCATACCTGAAATCAATGATTATCTCACATCCTGTTTCCGCACGCAGCGCCTTTGTTCTCGGCTCAATCTTTCTAATCATAGTTCCAGAACTTGGTAATGCGAATTTTGGCCTCAGTTTCCAAAGCACCGGCCGCATCACCGATCACTGCACCTGCAGCCGCACCAACAACTGACAGGACACCCCCAATAAGAGCACCAACAGCCGCACCAGCCGTCGCTCCCGCCACGGCAATGGCAGCACCCATCGCCAATGCCGCTTCTCCGCTGGCCGTGATTGCCGTATACTCACTACCCTGTCCCGGCCGCCGCGTGGGCTTGCCCCGATATTGTCATTATGCCCCAATCGCGACACCGAGTGGCTCTAGAATCTTGGACCCTGAGACGACATATTTGGAAAGCCCGCCCTGCCTCTCGATAACTGCCATCGTCCCCGACTCCAGGCTACTAGCCGCCGATATGATACCCGGCGAATCGACGGGCCGAATCAGCGGCTCGAGCTGTCCAGCCTTATGCATGATGTTCCCGAACTCCCCTGCAAAATTGGCGATTCCCTGCTCCGTAGCGCCATCAAGCCCGCGAAGTGTAACAGCGAGGCGCACCTTGCCGTAGACGTCGCCGAGCTGCGCCAGCTTAACCGTGTGCTTGTTGAGCTGCGCGATGATGCGCGATGATGCGTCCTTGAGCTTCTCTAGAACGAGGGCGCCGTTTTCTGAGTACTTTGAAAAGTTGGGCAGTTTTTGCTCATACGCTTGCTTCCATTCTTCCAGAATGAAGACGATATAGCTAGACCCCTTGACCCCTTCGGTTCTGGCATTGGCCAGGTACGTCTCGAATTTAACTGACAGCTCGCTTACTTCGGCGAGTGGGCTGTGAAGGAACTTGGCAAAGTCACCCGCTGCTGCACGCCCTGCTATTCGATATTGCTTGATCAAGGCACCGCCGCCTTTGAGGTTGAGTTCTTTGGATGAAGACGATCATTGGCTCGGACGACGATGTCCTTCCAATTCCAGCCGTCAAATTCTGGCGGTGGATTTTCATTTGTGCCAGAGGTTTCTGCCAGCATATTTTGATTCCCATGGGCGTACTGATACAAGTTTCACCCGTCCACTGATCCTTTGGGATCAGCGAAATGGAAACGGCCTAGCCATGAGGCGTAGTATCTAAGGTCAAGATGATATGGCCCTGTTTTATTACTGTCCTTTCCCAAAAAATCGACATCGGTTGGGTACTTCTGTTTGCCGAAAGACAGAGCTCGCTGATGACGCGCCGTACGGCGTATACTCTTCGCAGGTAAGAATGTTGGCGTCCTGGTCCCTCTTGACGGTTGCAGAGCCCTGAAGGTTACCGAGATGATACTGCAATAACGATTCAGGAGCCCTACTGTTCTCTCCTTTAGTATGCTTCTCGATGAGAAGCAGCTGTCACCCGGATTCGACAATTCGGAGGATGTGTACCTCAACTGAAACATATCCGCTTCTGCGTACTTTCGAAACATCTCAAATGCACCGCCAACGTAAAATGTCTCTTTTAGAATCTTAGCCTTCTCAACATTGGTTTGCCGCTCAATCACGTTCCGTGTTCTCTTCTCGATTGCGTCGTATCTGTAATAGATTATGTCTTGGGTTTCCAAGTCCTTGCCGCGTGTTGGAACAGATTTCACCATGCGCTCGCCGTATCGTAAGCTATGCATGGAAGCTCCGGTGTTGACGTCATCTTTTCAGGCTCTGCTTCTTGCCCGTCATAGTGGTACGTCTCTGCCATATCACCGACAGAAGTACGGCTCAGTCGTGATTCCTCTTACTGGGATCAACAAGGCTGTTCTCTTCGTAATAGTAGCGGCGCGTGTACGACTGACCATTGGTTACATTCAAGTGATGTAAGCTCTGGATATTGTTCACGGGGTCGTAAACATATCTTTCAACATAGCGTCCCATTGCTTTGGCATCATTTGGATGATCGACGCGTCCGTGGGCACTAGGTGCAGCGTGGACGGCGATATGACGATCTTTCGCCTTGTACATCTGCCCAATGTGGTCCCTCCCGATCACTTCAACTAATTGAGCAAGCGGGTTCGTGGTCAAATGTCTGAGGCAGCTATCAGTGACTGCGTAAGAAACTCGGTTTCGAAGCATTGTCCGTGACATCAGTTATGTCATCTAAGGCATTAATTACATAGTTCAGATCTTGCATGTGCTCTGTGCGCTGTAGGTGTCGGACCTTTCGGCGTGAAGGAGAAGTGTCATTACTTTCGCTAGAACTTTTGCGCTGCGAGAATTCGGTGTGTCATTTTGTCTTCTCCTCCGTACACGGCCTGTTTGAATACGGCGAGTACGAATCGTATTTCTGTCGTAGTCGAGCAAAGTCTGCACGCCATTTCCTTGTCGTGTGATATTGCGCTGCCCTTTCGCATCGTATTCATTATCATCGATCATGGTCTCCACAGCTGCCGAATCTCTGAACTTTGTCTTAATTTTTTGGATCATCCTACGCTCGTTCTGATGATATGAAGTTGTTGTACCATCCGGGAGTGTAGTTTCGATCGGCTTTCCCAAAGCATCGTAAGAAGCACTTTCAAGGAACTTTTCATACTTCAAAGCAGGGTCTTTCGAAAGTGACCAATAATTTGTCAGATGCTTTCGCCAAGATTTCCCGTAAGGTCATATTTTTGAGTTCTTGTAGTTCCTGTCTGGTCATACGCGAATACGATGCGGCCGTTGGCGTTGTAGATTCAAGGTCAGGCCGTGTTTCGCCGTATTCTGCCCCCTCTACCAAATATTCTGTACTATTCTTACGGATGTATAAGCTATATCGACGAGACAGAACGATTTCGTTCTCTTTGAGGTCAGCTTCGGAGACATGCGCTACCTCACATTCGAGTTCTCGGGTGTCGTGTCGCGGTGGCGTCTCGATTTGCCTCGCGAGAACAACCCGTTCGATTTTGCCAGTCTGAGCGACGTCATTCTTCACATGAGCTCTACGGCAAGAGAAGGCGGTCCCGAGTTCCGGCGACAGCGTCAGAACGTTGCGCAAGAGCACCTGCAGGTGGAAGGCCTGCGATGCTTTGACATGAGACATAAAATCTAGGAAGTTAAGTCCGTTCTGCAGCGCAATGAAAAGTATGGGGGCTACCTTTGGAGGGATAACTGTAGTTCAGCGACGGGTGTATCAAAGGGTAACGACGAGTCCACGTCGGGCGGACAGATGGCTCACGGCGGTGACGACGACGAGGAACGTGGTGAGCATCCTGATGGGCGAGAACCAGAACATCATCACAGTAATCGGCATCGGCAACGCCGTCACCACCACAAGACGCGCGGCTTTGAGCTCGAGCTCGCGCCAAATGTTCCCATTCGTCACGGCATGGCACACCCTGGCCGTCACGGGCATCCACATCCTCGTCGACATCAAAGACTGCGACGGCGGTGCCTTGGAGGTGTTCCACATGGTGTACGCGCCGCCTCATAGGCCCACGACCTGTCCAGATACCAAGAATGTGCCGTTTGTGCGGACAGCGAGCGGCATGTGGCGAGGAGTTTGCAGAATCGTGCCAGATGTCGGTCCTAGAGAGGCGAGGGGTTTGGGTGGAGGGCTGATTGGAACGTTTCAAGTGCCGTACGAGCTGAAAGATGTATTGAACGTATGGGTGTTGTACGATTACAAGGTGGTGTATCAAGTCGTTTGCGGGGAGGCCTCGTTGAGGTTGAGCGATCACCCACGGAGCTATTTGCTGGGGCGAGGTGCGAAAATCTCCAATCTCCCAATTTTTGACTCTCGATCGGCTGGAGGACTATGAAGAATGCATATATAGTATGGTCAAGGATCTGTCGTCCAAAAAAGCATAGTATGCCTAAAGCTTGCCATTGTGCGTTACGGCCAAGACGTAGGTAGGATATGAGCCCTGGTAGCACATCAGGCTACGGTTCGTGGGCACACACAAACCACACAGAGCCTCTGCGCCACTGGCAACGACCTATTCAAAGAATCGGCGGATCAGGAGTTATGCAATGATCAAAAGGGTTGAGATTGCTTCCGGATGCGACATATACAAAGCTCACTATGTCATAACTGAAGTGTACCGATACGCAGATCGCGAGCTGCATATCGAACGCACCTAGGGTAGACGGCTCAACGATAGATTTAGTGACTGTGCTAGGTCAATCAGAATCGAATACCATATTCTCCCGAATCCATGATCATTATCAGAGCCCCTGGCTTTTGGTTCCAACCCATGCAGGTGACAGCCCGACAAGTTGACAACAGATGCGGCAACACTAATCTGCACTACTTAGTTCCCCAATCAAATGGGAATTCGTCTGCTGGTCTACCCTTGGCTACAGTGCAATCTGTACTTAGATTGGCGGCCCTATTCAAACTAGCGCAAGTTTGCGACGACGTCATCAAAGGAAGAGGAGCGTAATTTTACCTCGCCTTGGCAGCGGCCCTGCTAGAGCTCTCGATGGTGGGTTTATTATCCCTTTCGGTTGGTTTCTTTTTCTCCTCCGCCGTACCAGCAGGCTGTAGCAGCATTGGTAGAAGCATTCTCTTTACAATTGTGGAGACGCACAGTCCGCCTGGAACGTGATGAGCACTATTGATTCGCTTCGTGGAGTTATAGGTCTGGATCTTGGAGTAGTTGGCGTGATCCGAGACGGAGGCTGCCGCGATTGATAATATGCAAGCCACACAATATGTTGTTTGTCGTGTCTTCACTGTTGCACCCCTCATCGTGAAATGGGTGGTTGAGGAATGAACAGAAAACGGACAATATCTCATGACGGATCGTAGCGTGATATGAGCATTTGGATCCGGAAACCCCGATCTTGTTTGTGTGAGCACGTATTGATCACGTTTGGACTCGAGCAGCTATAGCTCCAGCTGCAGAACTCCTATACTTGACAAAGTGATGGGGGCCAGTTCGTGGCGGTACGATTGGGTCACGTCCTGCGAACCCCTGCTGGGGAGACCCCTTGCCACGCTAAACTGCGATGCGTGGATGCAACACTGCGACGTGCGGGATCGAGAGCTTTGGGGAGTGGTGGTGGCCATTGTTGGCGGATGTTGCATGCATCTCGCGGGAACAGAGGCCAGGCCCACGCCCATGGGGTCCTCTTGGGAAATGATGGTTGACGATGCCAAGCCGGCAATGAGGCATTACGTGTTTGCTTGCTGGTGTTGATGATGCAAGGCGGGACAGAAAAGAACTCATCATCACCGAAGTGGCCGTCCTTCCGTCCGTTTTTGGCAGCGGCTAAATCGGCCTGTGCAGGGATGTGGTGGCTTGGGCTTGGGCTAGGTACAGGTTAGAGGCATTGGCTACGCCACGGCGGGGAAGAACCGGCAGGGCCAAGCCACAAAAAGGCGCGGCGACTACGTCATTTCGCTGCGGTAGGTGGTGTGCGGACGAAGCAGTCGACCTGTTCAGCTCCAGCTAACAAAGTCTATCTAGGGGATGAAAGCAGAAGGCCGAAGATGATATCACATTGGTGTCATGACGAGAAAGACGGTGTTTAGAATTTGTGAACATTGTTGGGGGGAGGGTTTCCTCTTTGGCCGCACTGGGAGAGAACGTCAATTTGGCTCCGAGGGCAGCAAATGGTTATCTGTTCCTCACCATGATGTGCGCGCCGCCACTGATGGAAAGGCTGGTAAGTAAGTACCTACCCACCTAAGTTGATTGCCTACTTACTTAGGTCCTGAGTACTTACCTAGGAACCTACAGGCTACGGAGACGTGAGGAACCTACAAATTCTCTGTTGCTCCGTGCTAGGGGGAGGCTGCCTTGGCGGTTGTGGGGGCATGATACAGCGCTACAGGGAGTCCTGTATCTCCCCACCTTTGGGCAGCATGGAGCCTTTAAGTAGTACCTCCTACTATTACATTACGGTAGGTAAGTAAGACACTCACCCAAGCGCACTGATAGGGCATCCATCAGCAGGTGATTACAATTTACAGGTGCACTCTCCCTGTAAGTGGGCAGGCCTAGTGCACTGCCGGCTTCTTTAGCACTCCCCCTGTTGGAAGAAAAAAAAATTGGCAGCAGGGCGGTTGGGCGGATTACTCGACCCAGGTACTTTTTGTGGTCTGTTGGACAGCGCTCTCATCTCACTGTTCTCCTGTTGCCATGGCAAGTCAACTAACTTAACTTAAGTACTTACCTACCTACTTACTTACCTACCTAAGGTACCCAGGTACCTACCTAGGTACTAAGTAAGGTAAGTAAGGTACTAAGGTAAGGACCTACTCAGTAGGTACCTCCATGACCACTGTCGTTCGTCCTACCTACTGTACCTACTTACCTCCGCCAACACGCTGCTTTCTGCTTGCTGTTGGCATTCATCAGTGGCACAGGTTCCACGGCCCTAAAAGCACGGACAAAGACGCTCCCAAGTAATACCTAAGTACCTACCCAGCACCTAAGTAATACCGACTCACACACAAACACACACGTACGTCTTATATTGCGTCAACAAGGCCACCCAGCTTCCCCGCCATCGCAAACCTGCTTCCAACACTAATTTGTCTACCAAGGTTGCCATGCCTTGATTCTTGATTCTTTCTGAGTCAAATGTTGCATCCGTCTTCCCATTATCCGCCGCCCTACCTCTCTAGCTTATTAGCACCTGGTTGCCAGACAAGCCAGCACCAACATAACTACCTCATCACTCCATGCTAGGGTGCCTCTAGTCGTTGGCTTCTCCACCTTCTTCGCTTGCTTGCTCTCCCTGCCTCCTCTGTGAACTGTCAGACTGTCAGGCTCACGGCCCCAATCCATCTTCCCATATCTTCGTCCGCCCAAACCCAACCAACACGGCGGATCCCATCTTCTCCGGCCTCCGTCTCTAAAAGTACTGGTAAACTTTGCCAAGTACTTACCGACCCGGTCTGCCTCCGTCACACTAGCTCCTCCCCCCCCCCCCTTCTTTTTTCTTCCCACACCCCCAATTGGTGACCCAAGTGGTCTGACTACCTACCTATCGAAACCACTCCTGCTGCTACTACCTAGCGACACAGTGACGGCCGCATTCACACCCGCGACATTGCGCCGACTCGCACCTTTTTTTTTTTCAAACTTAGCTTAATACAGTTGCCATCTCCGTCATGGACGCCGCCGACGCTTCTCGTCAGTTACATCACCCCCCAGACTCAAGCTCCTTCGCCCCCCAAGATCCTCACTACCAGCTTCAAAACCATCACCCGCGCACCAGCTACCTCGAGCACGACTCCCACCCTACTCCTCACGACTACGGTGCAAACATAGACGACTCTCACAACCAGCTACAACCGCCTTCCGGCCGCTTTACCGAAGAGTGGGACGCAAGCCAGCGCGGAAGCTCCATCATCGACGGCCACCGCCCAAACAACAAGCTCGCTATGCAGCGCACCGCCTCCGTCAGCAGCTATGCTGCTGGCGACGACGTCAACCTGCCCATCAGGAACAATACCCTCCGCAAGAAAGCTTCCATTCGTCGCACCAGTAGTCTCGGTCGCAGCGCCAGCCGTCGCAGCAACAAGGCCGGCAGTGTCCGCAGCCTGGCACTTCATTCCTCTTCCGACCGAGACGAGGGCCACAGTGCCTTTTATTGTCCCGTTCCAACCTCGGGCAATCCGACTACTATTCTTGCCGAAAGATTCCAGAGTAAGCTTGACCCTGTCCCGGTTTGGTCCATTGCGCCCGCCGTGTCACCACCAGTCGTGTCGCCGCGGGTGCGACAAGCTCGCACCCGACCTACCCAAAGCTGTCGCAGCCTCTCAATTAGCCACCACTTGCTAACAATGCCTCTCACACAGCTTGGAGAAAGTTTCTCAAGGATTTGATTGCCTATTTCCGCGAAATTCAGAACCACTATGAGCAGCGCGCCAAGTCTCTCACCAAACTCGGCAATGCCGTCAACAACGTGCCCACGCCCGCCAACTTCCTCAAATCTGCCGGCATTGATGACGCCTTGCAGCTTCTTCGCTCGTACAATAAAACTGCCATTCAGGAAGCGCAAAAGGCCAAGGAGATTGAGGAAGACGTCATCCTCGCCCTCACCGGCCTACGAAGCGATCTCCAGCTCAAGATCAAGGAAATCAAGCAACTCTCTGGAGACTTCAAAAACTCGGTAGAAAAGGAAATGGGCGCCACCTCCAAAGCTGTCAGCGCCCTGGCCAATGTCCTCGACAAAAATGAGGTTGACGCCTCTTCCACCACTGGGAAGCAGGATCCCTTCCTTCTCCGCCTCGCCGTCGACCTTCAGGTTGAGCGGCAAATTGACGAGGAAAACTACTTGCACCAGGTACGTCCAACTTTTCCTATTTGTCAGTATGCACATGTCTAACCTGCTACAAGGCCTACCTGAACCTTGAGGGCTCTGGCAGGGAGCTCGAGTCCATTGTTGTTGGCGAGATCCAAAAGGCCTACAACGCCTATGCCGGCATTCTCAAGCGAGAGGCCGACAATGCCATGAACGCCGTTGGTGAGCTACGCGACGGTCCTATCGCAATGCCCAAAGACCAGGAATGGATCCACTTCGTCACTCACGAGGATCAGGTCGTTGACCCTACCATACCTCTACGTACCGCCGAACAAATTCACTATCCTGGCCAAGAACACCTGTCCGCACAGGAAATTCGCGCTGGGCTGTTGGAGCGCAAGAGCAAGTACCTCAAGAGCTACACGGCCGGCTGGTAAGTACCGTGATCCAACGCGCGCCACCGCCATACACTAACCTCACGCAGGTATGTTCTTTCTTCTACTCACCTTCATGAATTCAAGTCGGCAGACAAGAACCAAGTACCTGTCATGTCACTTTACTTGCCTGAACAGAAAGTTGGCTCTCGCTCAGAGGATGGCAGCTCCTCCAACAAGTTCATCCTCAAAGGACGCCAGACCGGCGGCATGCATCGCGGCCATACCTGGGTCTTCCGCGCCGAAAGCTATGACACCATGCTGGCTTGGTACGAGGACATTAAGGCATTGACAGAAAAGTCGCCCGAAGAGCGCCACCAATTTGTCCGTTCTCACTCTAGAAGCATCAGCCGCTCCTCACGCCGTTCAGCAAGATCTGCCAGTAGCGACGGGCTCGATGACGAGGACGAGGAACCCTTTACAGGCGGCGAGGTCGACACCAATCCCGTATCGCGTGCGGATGCGGCTCACAGACGACCCGAACCAGGTGGGCGGTTTCCATCCGATCTTCAAGTCATGACGCAGCACGGCTTACACGCGTCCCAATCGCCCTCTAGCCTAAGCTCTGGTGCCCAGGATTATCCATCGGATGCCCATGTGATTGCCGCGGCGGGCGCCCTGCCGGGATCTCATCCATCTCGTGACGGTGCCTTCCAAGACAATTATGGATATGGCGGCGGGTCTGGCTATACCCCGATGGATGAAGTGTCGTCTCAGGCGGCCATTGCCCACCAGCAGGCGCAGTATGACGGTGTTAACCCGTATACCAGCGAGCCGGTGCAGCAGCGAGAGGCGGGGGGCGGTGATCTAGGTGGGGGACATGACGCAGTCCCAGTTGTAGTTGCAGATACCCGAGTCAACGGTGACGGCCAGGAGCCGCACCAGCCGGCTCCCGACGCTGCTCTGGCAGCCGAAGCTGCTCCGGCAGTTGATTCCCATGAAGATATAAATACCAAAACCTATACCACGGCGGGCGTCAGCGAGGAAGAGGTCAAGAACATTTCGGCGGCCGCGGCGACCACGGCGATTCTCGATTCGGGTACCGTTCCTAGGTCGGAGACACCAGCTGCTATCCACAATAAGGGCCTAGAGGCAGTACCCGAGGCAGAGGCTGCTGATCACGTTACGGCTCTCGAGACACCGCTTGGCGAGGAACTGCCCAAGCGCTCGAACAGACCTGAGGGTCACCGAACCGATAGCATTGTAACGATTTCCAACCTTGATATTCCCGGCCAATACCCCAAGGGAGGTTCCGCAGCGGATGGTACCGCCTCAGCCAATGCTACCGAATGAGACTTTACGACCTTGACACTCTTTGACTGACGACATTTTACCTTCTTTTTTTAGTCTCATTATCGTTGTTCCGCGAATTTTGCATTCTTGCAGTCGGGTTTATCTACTCAATATTTCCTATCTTTTTGGTATTGTCGCCTGGGTTTTCTTCTCTGTTGTATTGTTTACCGCACCAACTTTGCTCCGTCTATGCGAGATGCAAATTTGTTGTGGTCTCTGCTTTTGTATGTATAGTATACGCCTGTGGGAAAATACGTGGGTGTGATGCTGGTAGCGGTGTGTTCTCTGTGTTTGCTGTTTGCGAGGAGAGGTTGGAACGGGGGATTTTGACAAGTTTGTTGTGTACTAGGTTGCCCTGGACATTGCTCTGGAAGGTTACAGCTTTCTGGTTCTCAGCTGCTTGGACTTTTATTTTTGAAAGGAAAGTGAATATCTGGACATCTCTCATTTGCCTGCAACTTTTCATTTTCCTTTCATGCCGCGTTCAAGGAGCTTGATTCACGACCAGGACTGTGTAAAGCGTTAGCTCATAGACATTTACTCCGTACCTCACAACCCACGACGGTGATGGTGACCACCTCAATCCAGACGAAACCATAGGACCCTCCCCTAATATTTCGATAAATCCGTGTCAGATATCATTCGAGATCAGACTGGCATGTTTTTGTCTTTTGCTTATTTCGAGATCTTTTTTAGTGTCACGCGACGCTGTTGATATCTACTGATGTATGTACCATGAACAATACAAATTGGTGGGGTGTTTCGGCTAAACAGTAAATCCGCTGTGGCCAATCAGAGCCTCCACCACCCAGAAAAAAAGTAGCTTACAGAGAGAGAGCGCCAGGCTCAGGGAAATTTTCACACAAAAAAAAGTTACTGGAGACGGACAGCAAAGCCAAGCGCCCGATTTTCTTTTTCTCCAATCTCCGCTCTGCAACGTTGTTCCTTTCAAGAGCAAAGATTTCCGGCATTTCTTTTGAACGATAGGAAAAAGGGAGGTCGAGACCTTGGGGAAAATTCATCGGATTCTCCCACGCCTACCAAAAAATCGAAAACAGCGTCTACCGGTCGACGAACCAAGAATCATGTCTTTCCGAGGCGGCTCCCGTGGTGGCCGCGGTGGTGGTACGTTTTGATGCTCCGAGAACCAGCTCGGTAATACTTCCAGGGGCGGCCTGCTACTGCACGGATGATCTCTTTCACCGCCATCGTGATCGAATTGGTTTCTCGAGTTAGATGTTTGTGGCTGGGCGGCTACGATGCGGTCGTTGAAGCACACCAAGACATTATCCTGGACCGCGCCACGATGCAGTAGAGGGTTCAATTGCGCCAATGGGGGCCCCTCGATACCCAGATCAATACTTTTTGCACTTCTACAGTCGCTAATTTCTAGCCAATAGGCCGTGGTGGTTTCCAGCAGCGTGACTTTGGCCCGCCTGCCACTGTCCAAGGTACGAACAAGACACCACCACCCATTTCCTTCCCCTCCCCTCTTCTCTCTTCGGCGCCGAGCGACATGGACTTCCTGCAGTCTCGGCACCGACGATGCGCGCGTCCCAATGCAGCACGAGAACTAACACACAAGCAGAGATGGGCAAGTTCATGCACGCCTGCGAGGGCGAGATGGTCTGCGAGTCCATCAACCCCAAGGTGCCGCAGTTCAACGCACAAATCTTCCTCGAGAACAAGACGGCCGTCGGCAAGGTTGACGAGATCCTCGGCCCCATCAACCAGGTCTACTTCACCATCAAGCCCTCCGAGGGCATCCAGGCCGCCTCCTTCAAAGAGGGCGACAAGTTCTACATCGCCCCCGAGAAGACCCTGCCCCTCGACCGCTTTCTGCCCAAGCCCAAGCCCCTGCCCGGTGCGCCCAAGCCCAAGCGCGCCGGCGGTGCCGGCCGCGGCGGTCCCCGTGGCGGCGGCGGCTTCGGTGGTCGCGGTGGCGGTCGTGGCGGCTTTGGCGGTCGTGGTGGCGGTCGCGGTGGCTCCGGCGGCTTCTCCCGCGGCGGTGGTCGCGGCGGTGGTGGTTTCGGCGGCCGCGGAGGTGGTCGTGGCGGCTCCGGCGGCTTCTCTCGCGGCGGCGGTCGCGGCGGCGGCGGCTTCAGCCGTGGTGGTGGTGGGTTCAGCAGAGGCCGGTAAACCCGCACACAGCTTTTCCACGTCTCACGAAAAGAAAAGAACAAGGGATGCTGTTTTGAGAGCGCGCGCTGGATTTTGCGGGATGCCATAGATGACGGATGGATCGATGGATGTAAAGAGTGTCTAGGACTGGGCTCAACACACGGCGTTTTACGGCTTTTGTTTTCTTTTTTTCTCTCTCTTTTATTATCACTCACATTTTTTTCCTCTTGTGCATTATTGTGCTATTTACTCATTTTTCTCGTCTAAACTGTCGGCAGCCAGGTTGACTTGAGGATATAGACTGTCATTGGATCCAACATGTCAGATATAAATGTGTTCTAGAAAGCAAAAAGAAAAGGCAATGATGACAATTCCGCAAAGTCTGCAAGAAATCATGTAAAGATTTCTGTGTCTCTCTGCCCCTCACACAGGCGCACAAACACACATGCACACATGCACACATACACATTGGACGCGTTATGCAGCATATGTGACGTCAAAGATACTTGCCATGCATGTCAAAAATCCCAATGTTGAAACGGGGGTATCATGTATGTAAAAACAAAAGTGACAGCAGGGCCTAGAGGTGCCAGCAGCCATCTATCTGCCTTCTATACAGCTCAAAGTGACGTGAGCAAACATGATGCATTCTACTGTTGCCCTTGGTTCGGCTCTGGAAGATGGAGCCGACATCTTCCTTCCTCCTCTCTGTCTCTTTCATGCTCGTGTATGCTTCTCCACAACTCCATACTCTGCTCTCGACTCGCGAGCTATTCTTGAAACAATCGTGATCGGTTCATGTCTCAGTAACCCAAGAAAAAAGAAAATTCACACCCAAAAACTGCTTATTGCAGAAATGCAACAGTACGGTCGGTCCATGTCCAATCAGTGACCATTCAACGGGATGACGCTTTTTCAGGGCTTGGGCAAGCGAATCGTCTTGCTGGTCATGAGGCAGCCGTGAACGACAAAGAGCAAGACGGCGGGGTGGAACTCAAGGAGCGTGCCCTCCAGACAGACACCCCAAGGGACGCTGCTAAGGATCCAGCCCTTGTGCAGCCAGTAGGCCATGACACCGTCGAGGGCAAGCGAGGTTGGGATAGGAGTTCCTTCAAAGTACTTGCTCTTACCCGACTCGTCCTTGGGAAGGACGGCAACGGTGACGTTGAAGCGCGCGAGGCGTGTGAGGCCGCAAAGAACGAAAAAGGTCAATGCTAGGGTGTCGGCGACGGATCGGAGACCGATGGTGAAGGCGACCATGGCGGGGGCGACTCCAAAGGAGATCTAAGAGATTTCAGGTGTCAGTTGTCAAGGCGACGACGGCACGGTTGAGGACAGCACCGGCGCATACCAGGTCAGCCAGCGAGTCGAGCTCCTGGCCCATGAGGCTACTCTTCTTTCTCCAGCGCGCCACCTTGCCGTCAAAGGCGTCGAAGAAGAAGCCAAAAGGCAGGAAGTAGAGGGCCAGCCAGATATTACCGTGAGCGGCGGGGTCGGCATCGAGGCAGTAGCGCAGGGACGAGAATATGGACATGACGCCGCAGAAGCCTGTATTTTTCGTCTATTGTCAGTTTTTTCTGCAAGCTATTTGGGAAGTGAGGCCCGCAAGGGTCGCTAGTAAGAAGCATGGAGAGGCAGGCTGGGAATTATGCGAGGGTGAGCGATGCTCATACCATTCATTAGAGTAATGAGATCGGCCAGATGCATGGCGCGGACGAGAGAAAAGTGGCCAACATCGGCGGAGAGCAGCGTCTTTTGCTTGTCGACAGCTAGAGAAACGGCCGATTTGTTAGCGGTTTTACGCGCGGCCCTGCGTCAGCGACATGGCAGGGCGTCGTTGACTTTTTTTTTTCTTTGCTACTAGAGTTCATACCAGGCTGGTTGACGAGAGCCGCGTCCTTGTCGAGGCCACCGTTGGAGGCGCCGGCACTTGTTCGCTTCGACATGATTCGATTTTTCTTTCCTCAATTCTTTCGTCTCTGCAAGCTTTGCGCGCGTCTGTGCAAAGGTCGGAGAAAAAGCTTGCCGAGAGGGAAGGCAGGCTAGGCGGAATAAAAATTGAGAAGGTCGGTCTGTCGGCAGAGGGGTCGTCAAATTTGAAGTATAAACACCAGAGAGTCCTGCGGACGATGCTTAAGGAGCACGAAGGGAAATTTTTGCGGCGTCGAGTTCGGTGGTGCGGGATGTTGAAGAATACGGAAAGATGGAAAAAGCAACGAGGTCGAAAAAAAAGGTGGTGACATCAACGATAGTGGCGGACGCGAAGGGGGAGAAGCAAAGTTGGGGAGGGAGGAGGAGCAGGCAAGCAAGCAGGCAAGCTGAGCTGAGCTAGTAACCTGCAGGTAGGTTAGTTGGTAAGTTGAGTAGCCTCTAGGGTGGACAAAACCGGTTGCCAACAGGTAGTTTAAATGTCATGAAGTTGAATATTTAGTCAGTTATTTAAAATAAAAGTAAAGAATAAGTAAAGTTACTATTAGAAAATAGTTTGAAATTTGTAGAGAATGTTGTTTTCTATTTTCCGTATTTTACGGAATTGATTATATGTTAAGAAGATTCTTGTCCGAGGTTCTTATTGGCGCTCTGTTTTGTCCATCACTTTGGTACCTACCCGGCCTAGTGGGTAAGGAGGGACTGCTAGGCACTTGGGAGCCTCAGCGGCTTTAAGTTATGGGGCTGGGCAAAATGTGGCTGTGCCATACCTACATGGGTATTTGACTAGGTGACTCTCTACTGCTACTATTACTTACCTACAGGCTATTCTACAATCCACCTGCAGCTCGCAGTGCCGGCGTCGATGCAGTGGCGCGGCGCGACACACACTCGTCGTGGGCTGGCGGAGTCACAGATAGGTACTTGGCTATTTCTCATGACCTGTGGCTGTGGCCTGGAGCTGGTCAATTATAACGACTGGGCTGTACGAAGAGGAAAAGAGCATCGGAACGAAAGTGGATGTGGGGGGAAGAGTATGGAAATAGACGTTGAGGTTGAAACAGTCTTCGAAAAAGAAAGAACAAAAAGTTAAAAGCCACCATCGGCAGTGATACTCAACAATTTAACTCTCACCAGAATCGCTCTCTAATGTGAGTACCTACCAGATTTCATAGCCTCCATCCCAACGTCTTCAGCATGTGAATCCCCCCCATGTTCAACAAAGTACATACTAATTGCCCTCACAGAGTCAGTCCTCTCCTCACAGTGTAGCGCTGGATACGAACGAGCACATGCTCGCCTTCAAGGTAGCTGTGCGACCTCTCTGATACATTTTCTGTTCAAGACCGCTCTCTCGCGGCGCAAGCTTCTTTCACAATCACATGCTGATGAAATCATCACGGGCACACGATTTTGAAACGCAAACTGCAGTGGTCAGTGGTTCATCATACAATTGCTCTTTTACATGCAGTGGGGGCAGGGGGGGTTCCCCATGTTCCCAGCGCAACCTGCCTGCCATTGCTGTTGCCCTGCTCAGGCTGCCCTCTGCAACTCGCCCAGTCCTACACCAACATGTGCAGTCCCAACCCCTGACGCAGCGTAGGAAGTTGTTCTCCTTCTTTATCTGAACAACTTCGGGGGAAGGAGGGGGGATTTCAATCGAGTACTCCCAACGTGAGAGAGTTCTAGTGGCGTGCTTTCTAAATGTAATGTTTAATATTCTTCTTCTAAATCCTGATGCATAAGTAATGCCGATGAGTCCAAGCAGCCAACACGACTTATAAACCCCCAAAATCCCCAACCTCATGCCAAATCTCCTTACTCGTCCTTGGCCGGGTCAAAACCTGGCACGCCATCGCCCGCCGCCGCGCGAAGCGAGTCGGTAAACTCGTCGTCCAGCTTGGGCCCGACACCGCCCTTCCACGCGTTGAGCATCTTGTTCTTGAGTTCCTCGCTCGGCCAGCGGTTCCACCCGATGAGCGGCGCGCGGAAGAAGTCGCCCGTGGGGTTCTCCGGGTGCGCAATGTCGTCGTCGTTGGCGAAGCGGAAGCAGTGCGTGCCCGCGCCGTCCTTGTGGTACACCACCAGCGGGTGCCGGCCGCGCAGCGGGAAGTCGTTGCGCGCGTTCTGGTACTTGCCGTGGCATGATGGCGCCACCCGCACCACGGCGTCGCCCTTTGTGAAGACAACGACGTTTTCCCAGTCGTGGCGATGCCCTCCCAGGAAGGAACCGGCGACCGATTGGTCCTTTTCAAAATAATGCTCAAAAATAGTACCACAAATTCCGTTGTTGCAGCGCTTCCGCGAGTACGTGTTGGCGTTGTCTAGCTGGTGACGGTCGCGGCAGTCACCCTGCGGCGTGCCGGTAGCGCCGTGGCCGGGATTGGTCTATAATCGCCCAACCGTCAGTACATCAAATACATCATAGGGCTCGCTGAATAGAGAGAGAAAAAGGAAAGAAAAAAAATTACCCTGCCGTCTTTGTTAATGGCAGAGGTCTGGTAGCAGCCATCGCTGTCAAAGTCGACCAGCGGCTGAATGTCCTTGTCAAACTGGTCGGCGCTCTCGTCGAGCGCGCCAATGACATCTCGCTTGACTTCAGCCATGGGGCTGGCGCTGGCCATAGCCAGCAGCCCAGAGAGAGTGAAAACGGTAGCTTTCATAATTGTAGTGCAAGTCGAGATTGGTAAACAAGGTACGGTAAGGGGGAAGGGGGGGGGCGCGATAGTGGTCCTCTTGCTTTCCCTGAGACGAAGCTTCACCGGCGGTATTTGTAGTAGTTTCTTTCTTCTGGCTCCCTCCTGTGCAGATCGCCAAGCTAACTCCTAACTCCTCATCAGTGTCCATCCGATCAACCTGCATGGAGACTTATTCTGCTGTGCCAATTCCGAGTCGGTCCCTCGGGAACGTGCGTGCACTGGCCCATGTAAGCGCTAGGCGTTCCCATGATGAGACCGATGGCGCCCGCCCAATGGAGAGGACGGGAAGGGGGCATGACGTCCCCCCTTGGACTGTTCCTTTCCTTAAATTTTATGGTTGTTTTTCTGCACAGAATCGGCAACTTCTTGGCAAAATTAAGCATCAACCTTGGACAGTGGGGGGTAAGAGCTAGATGTAGATGATGATGATGATTATGGTAGACGGTGGTGGTGGTAGCCTGTAGGTAGGTGGAGAGAACCCGTCCAGCACCTTGTTTCTACTCAAAGCAACACCGTGAGCCAAAAAGGCAACATGGGCTTATACTCTCTCTACAGTCTTTCCAAAGATAAATCACATTCGTCATGAGTTTGTTTCATCCCAATCGCAAAGCATGTCACAACTACCGCATAATTCGGTCTTCCAGAGTATCTTTTCTTCAAAGGTCGACTTCACCTCGTGTTAGTCGGCCGTCCCGGAACCCCAGCACCGATTTGTGCAAAAAATCTCCCCCGTTATGGAGACGACGCACCGTAGCAGTGGGCCAGAACCCACCGCTGCCAAGCCTTTGTTCTCTTTCCCAACCTGTCTCCAACCTCACTTCCCCCTCCCTATCGTCGATCGCCCGCTTACACGGTTGAGGGCTGCTTTGTTTCCTTCCCTGGTTTCGTTCCTTGGCAGGCAGGGTCGTTGACAAATCACTGACCCAAAATAACGACGGTGTCTGATTTTCTTTCTCGGTGACCCAATATCTCGGAATAGGCGACCAAAAAAAAGAGTTCATGACCCCAACGATACATATTGCGGGCCAAAAGCGACGAGAGAATGATCCACACAGGCTGATAGGTGAAGGACATCATTTCTGACAATCGACAGCAGACTTGCTTCTTTCTTTTTAAACCGAAACAGGCAACTCGTCCACCGGAGCACAGCCCTCCTACTCCATACCATGCTGGACCTCAATCGCAATGACGATGTTGATGATGATTGCTGTCGAGGACCCAAAAGCCGCCGTACTTCTACGGCAGTCCTGGTAGGGGCCAAGCCCACCCGGTCAGATTTTCAAAAAAGCTGAAGCTTTGTTAAGCTGAAGCTTTGTTCACGAGCTTCCATGCTTGACTCGTAAACATTCTGCGAGATGCCGCACCACCCACTTGGAGCGCCTTTGAAAAAGAGAATCACCTCTTCTCCCCAGTCAGGTACGGAACGTCACGCAGTCGATATGCTCAACCACAACCAACACTCAAGAGATGGCAAACTCAACTAGGCCACAATGGTCCCTTCTCAACCTTCACGAGGCAAATGGCCCACCAATCCGAGTCTGTCGATTTTCTCACTGCTTCCATAGCCACGACAGCATGCTCAACCTGTCAAACCATGAGTCGTTCAGCATATTGGCCGTCATGTAGACAGCATTATACTTCACAGTCGCTTTTGCAGATTTAGATTCGACATCGCGGCGACCGTTTCTTTTCTCCTCACCTCCGTCAAGATCACTAAAGGCAACGCAGATATGTTACAGAAATACTTGATATATAGACTTCATAGCCAGACTAGAGCGTATATTATAGTCAAATCTATGTACAGGTGGAATATCCGTCACCAATAAAACCTCCAATGCAGCTCTGCAAAAGACCAGTGCCCCTGCTTACTCCCCGTCGTGTATTATTATTACTGTATCATGCTTGCTTCCCATGTTCAGCATTGTGTCATAGACTGCAACCGTTCATGAATAATGTGCTGAATTACTTGATTGCATCTTCAACATGAAAAGCATCCAATCTTGATCTCATTTCCTGCTTGTTTGGAAAGATCATCGCGCGACCACGGCAGAAATGCTGTCCAGTTGGGACCTGTGGGTGCCTGAGACGCCACAGATAGTATATCCCCTCGGGGCCATGATTGTGTGGCTGTTCTATGTTAACGTCTTGCTCTTGACACTATTGCACTCAACGTACCTTGATCCGCCATACGGATTACCAAATATGCGAGATCTGCGGCCCAGACTAGTCAAGAGCTGAATGCCGTGTATCGTCAAACCCCCCTTGACCGTGAAGCCACTCAAATACTCGCCTCGGCGCAGATCTAGTCGTATTAGCGTTTCCTTCTTTTTTAAATTTCTCGGTTGCCCATTTGCTTACCAAAGTCGTAGGTATCACCTCCAATTTTTCCTGCCCGGCTGCCGAACAGCTGAGTCGCATCATCGTCGTATACAAACTCGAGCCCGTAAATAACGTCGGCATCGTGGTAGACGTTCATGCGTACCATGACGCGTTCAGTTTGGGCCGAGGCAAATAACAGATCCTCTGGGTCTGTGTTTGGAGGCTGGGCAGTTCCGACTGGACAGCTTCGGAAACCCTGTTTCGAGCCTTTGATCTTGACTGCCTGTGCCTTTGATATGAATTGTTTGACATTTTCGATTTCCAGAGAATGGCCGCCGTGAGACTTGATGGAAATCCGAACAGGGCCTTTTCGCATTGCCTCTGGTAAGCGCGTTGTAATGTCTTGCTCTGAAAGAGAAACTTGGCTATGCGTTGTGGTGCGGTCCAAGGGAAATTCCATCCATGAACGGCAAGTCTGGTCTCCATCGCCAAAAATCTCTACAAATGAGATTCCGGATGAAGCAACTGCTAACAGTGTTCCATTCTCAACGGCATACGCCTGCACACTGGCATCAGAGCGTGGGGGTGGGTCTCGTGGTAGTCGAAAGAGCGGATGTGCGCGGAAACGAAGACAGTCAAGCCGGTGCCATGCGCATTCGTCTCCCTGCAGCGCCAATCCTCCTTTTTCCTTTGTTCTTGTTGAGTACGCTTCGCGGGTAACAAATGTGCGGCTGAAGACGACATAATCTTTCAGCATGACACCTGTTTCTTGGCGTGGACAGCCTAGAAGACGGCCAATCTCGTGCAAGTGCCCGCCAATACCAATATTGGCCGCTTCCCACGAGCTACCTGCTTCGCTGCATATATTATTGACAAGTTGTGTGTCAGTTGGAGTGCAGTCTGTAAACGAAGGTACCACCTCCTCCACGCTCGAAGGATAATATTGCAAGTATTGAGAACCAAACAATGCAAAGCTGGCCTCGAGGTTATTCAGTGATGTAGTTAGGTCTGGGGAGGAGTCGTAGGGCGGGACATCCCATTCGATATCGAGAAGCATTGCGGCTACGTAGTTTGTTTGGCCCGGAAGGGGCTGGAAGTATGAGGTAATGGCTTCCGACACCGTTTCATTCATGGCCTTCCTGCTGGCTGTTGCTGTCGCTTTAGAGTCAGCCAGTTGTTGTAGCTCGGCAACCGTCTTATCGCAGCGGATGACGTGCACTCTGGCTTCGGACCGCATATTGCCGGTCTCTCGGTCACGGTAATTGGCGGAGCCTGTCGTCCATTCCTCTTCGAATCGAAATGTCCTGCGTCCCATTTTGTTCCGCCACATCTGCTCGGCTGTAAATGCTTGCCATAGGTAGGCAGCCATTCTGAACTTGCGAATGGCGGTTTCTAGGCCGTTGCCTTCCCTTTCGGTGCGTGTTGGCGTGGCAGGGAATGTCGCGGGCGAGTCTTTGGCGAGCACAATGGCAAGCTGCAGTGGCGCTGACCCCGTCGAGGGGATCATATGAATGGTGAGGCGAGATGAGTGTATCGGGTTGGAAGAGCTGCTGTTGGCCAGCTTCGGGGAGGCAAAGTCGAAGCGCAGCTTATTGGGGCCGGGTTGGAGGTAGGCCATGACTTTGAAGTGAGAATCGCATACGGGCCAACTAACAGGAGGCATGTCGTCATCTAATCTGGTAAGCGTAATTGTGCCGTCCATGGGGGTAGGAGTGGTCGCAGATTCTCCAATAGTGCCGTAGAGGAGAACTGTCTTCTGGTACACCTGTACACTGGCGTTAGCATCATGGATCAGGCAAAGGGACTCGGCTTTCGCCAGGGCCACAAGGCGTGTGAGCTATCCCTGCAACAAGCAGACCGAGAAAAAGTAGACTTGCCCAAGAATTTTCATTCATGTTGTGAATGCGAGGGGCATATTTCG
The DNA here is from genome assembly GCF_051103115.1 of Cordyceps javanica. Classification (NCBI taxonomy): domain Eukaryota; kingdom Fungi; phylum Ascomycota; class Sordariomycetes; order Hypocreales; family Cordycipitaceae; genus Cordyceps; species Cordyceps javanica. The sequence continues at coordinate 2,424,143 of NC_139299.1, forward strand.
ACAGAGGGACGCTTGGCTTTCCACTCGGGGCAGCGGACCCCAAACCAGACATGCCGGAGACGCTCAGAGTGCTATATCTGCTTGCATTGCTTCCGTTGACGGGTAGGGGTGGCCGAGACGTTGTCTGGGTGAGCTGCTCGCCGGCGTCTTTGACCTGAAGGTTGAGGGCAGGGTCCGAATGATGGGCAATGGAAGGCGGGGTGACGGAACCGCTCGAGGTGGCAGTACCATGGCTCACGGCGCCTTCACTAGACGTGTCGGTGGAAGCTTCGGTACGAAAACTGGCCTTTGACCGGCGGCGTAGCTGCTTGAGGAAGCTGGGGGCCATGGCGAGGAGCCAGAGTTGGCTGGAGAGCCAGACCAGCTAGACGGGTCGAGCGGCGGCTTCGAAGCCGTAGACAAGGCTGCAGGCCGGGGGTGGCGCAGCCTTTGGGGGAATTGTGAAAGAGACGGGCGATCCTCGATAAGGAAAAGGCGGCAGAGAAGCGATTGAGTGGTTATTTGGCGAAGAGGTTGGTGGGTAGAAGCCTCGTAGGGGCTCTCGTGGCCAGAGACGCGCGTCAGTTGACAGAGCGGCGATATGCTCAAATAACAAGTGGGCTTGGCAGGTTGAAGCGAGTCAGACGGGTGAAGGGAAGTTGCAAAACGATGGGAAGCTGCAATCAGTGCAGGAATGGTGAAACCGAGTCAAACCGAGTCAACTCGAATCGCATTGGGCGGAAGCTGCAGTCGGAGGGCGAGACTGCATAGGACAAACGAGGCAGGCAAAAGAGTCAATCGAGGGCATGCGGTGCGGTCGCCGCAGTACCTTACTCAGTAGCGCAGGTGTACTTGGCAGCAGTGCCCAAGGTGTAGTACCTTACCAGTAGTGGCAGCAAGATCAGAGGTTGACAGGACAGGTTGCGGTGACTAGTAGACTACAGACGAGTGAAGGGGGGAAGATGCAGCAGTTGAAAATGAGTACAGATTCGATGGACGGGAATGGGTAAAATGATGAGCGGGCCGCAATAGCCAAGGAACGTAATTGGAGTTTTTCAGTAGGGATTTTTTCTCGCTGCTGATCAATACCTTGCAAGAGCTCGTGTCCGTCCTGGTTACGGGCGTGAGCTTGGCGTGACGTGCATGAGGCGTACTGGTGCAGATTGTTCTTACCAGGGAGGTACCTGAGTCGCTGATAGGTACGTGGTTGGAGTGGTAGGTACCTTGGGCTTTGGTGGGGTGGTTAGGTCTGTAGGAGATACATTAAAAGCGTGGACCGGTGCTACTGGAAAGAAAAACAGGCTAGCAAAAAGCTTGGTTTCTTTTTTTTTCACACCGGAAAAAAAAATGCTGGTAAGAGCTATTGCCAGGCCCATAGTGCCTACTTACCTACACAGTTGCCCAGTTGACCAGCCAAAGGAGTAAAAAGATAGCTGAGGTGGCCATCTGTGGGTGTGCCGGCCATCATCCCAATAGGCCACCGCTGAACGCAGAGGCGACGGGAAAACCCACACCCCCCCCTCCCAGCGGAGCCGCAATCGAATCCAACCGACGCAATCAGTACTCGAACCACTCACTAATAATAAATTTAACTAGACCAAGACTAGATTCGGTAAACTTGTTGACGAGTCAACATGGGGTTTATCGCCAGCACACGGTGTGCCTGTCGCAATGAGGTTGTGTCGTCCTACTGGTATACTAATATGCCACCACCAACATGTTTGCCCGCAAACGTTGGAACATTGCTGCAGCTTCTGCTTTCAGCGTGCAGTCATGCGCATGGTAGAACCACTGTGCGAAACGTGCCTCGTTTACTCTGGCTACTTGTCTCCGACCACCTGTCATTGCCACTGTTTGCTACTTTGTGAATTATTCTTTTTACGTGGTTCCTTTTTTTATTACATTCATTTATTTGGCGCTCTCTCTCTCTCTCTCTCTCTCTCTCTCTCTCTCTCTCCACACTCTGGCTTGTAATATATTTCACATATTTCTTGGTTGCCCCCCTCCCCTAGCCACGTCCTTGCCGCCACATCCCGCATCCTATAGTGGCTGGTGGGCTGTTTGATGGTTACATGCACCTCGCTCCTGGTCAAGGTTTATTAGCCTAGTTTGTGCACAAGCGCATGATTTGTGCTGGTGCCACATGAGATAACTCACTCGCAAGTCAAAGACAAAGAAAACCAATTCGGTTGGAGAGGGAAGTAGGACGGCCTTTCCTGTACTTGGCCAAGCGCAAACTGCTGTATACCCACCGCCATGCCCGGGCTATCCATTCATTGTGCTCCTTACGGACTAGTTGTATAGCACGACGAGATTTTTGCAGATGGTACCTAGCAACTAGTAGTAACTACTAGCCTACTAATAGGTGGTGCGCAGCCCCCCTTCACTTTCCTCCTAAATGAACAACGGCCAACCATCCACTGCATCGCCGATGACCTTCACCATCATCATGCTCGGCGCGCTGATCTAGCCCTCTTGGTTCATCATGTCTCCCACATGCTGGCACCACTCTTCATGTGCTCCGCAGCTAGCCACACATGCGAATTGAATTACGCAGTGCAGATTACGGAGTACTCCGTACGTATTGTCTGCCTGCCTCTGCTAACCTCGACCACGCCAAGCTGCTTCTTGCCCAGTGGGTCGACCCGGCATGGTATTCCGGCATTTTAAACCCATCGCAATGTGCTCTTGCCACCGATGACGATGATTTCCTGTCCCATTATTTCATTGCGGCCCCAGGTTTCCGCATTGCTACTCAGTACGTACATAAGCTGGAGATTGACTATATGGTGTGCACACCACCACCCAATCCGCCTCCGGCCCTTTTGCTCCGCCCCTTTTCTCATCCAGCCGAAGCACCACACATCGCTCTAGAAACTTGGACTCTATAGCAAAGATCTACAGCAGGACGTAACGTGCAGGAGCCGATTTGGACATGTATATGCCTACATTGGAATATACCTTCCCCTCGCTGCGGTTGATGCTCCTCTGCCTATTCAATTTTACTCCTCGAGTATAAAGACTCTTCAGGCCCGATGGACGTCCAGGGTCAAATGTGACGGACCTACCCTACACTACCAATTCGGTCCCAACCACATACGCCAAACCCATGCCCAGCCATTTGTCTGCCGTTGCCCGGCATGTGCTGTGTAATATGATGCTATCTCGGTCTCAAAATATGCCGCCGTGTTTTATTAGCCGCCTTGTATCCACGGATACTCTTGTGCAGGTCAGACAACAGAACCGGCAATCCTTCGCATACAAGCCAGCCTCCATGCTGTCCTCAAACATGAGTAAGCTTGTTTGATGAAGCATCGACAAAGCCAACCCCCGATACAATCTTTCTCATACCACCGCGGAGAGACCTATTTACCAAGCCAGGTTAAGCCGCATTCCATTGTTCATTGTCTCATCGCTGGCGAATGTGACCGGCACTCACTAGGGGAAGCTAGTGGCGAGAGCGGGAGCTAGCCTCAAGGGAGAGCACGAAGAAGACGGTAATCTGTGTAAGTAGTGCGACGCAACGAAAATTTCTACAGCTTTAAGTATCAGAGAGTTCTGGGCTCGCACCAACGGTTGTCGGAAGTTGGCCTGTCCTCCGGAAAGGCATGCTTCTACCAACAGAGAACTGCGCCCAAGAGCCACCACTACCACCACCGTCACAATATCAACCGCCTGGTCTCGCCTACGAGATACATCACTCTGCACGGCGCTGATGAAGTCGAAGTGGTAGTCCCGGGTAACCGCAAGATGAAATTCAACCAGTGGAGCCAGGCAAGACAACAGTGTACTCAGTAAGTAGAGCATGAGCTTGACTGGCCGCAAACGGCGCTACTGATGTATCAAATCCTTCAATACTCGAGAAAGTTGAGATGGTGTTCTTGTTCACGGCCGAGGAATGCTAGTCATTTGCCCCCCCCCCAATTTCCTCCCGAGGCTGCAGGATCGGGCAACGAACCATGCCAGCCAGTTATTTCGTCGGAGGAATAATGGTCCAACGAAAGGAGAGATAAATGATTCGAGACAGCGTCAATCACGGAGCAGACATCAAGTCAGTCACCTGCTACTCCATGGAATCCCATACCGGCTTCGCGGTACAGACGGGGGCGGAAGATAGACGGGCTCGACGGGTAACTGAAGCGACGGATGTACCAAGTAAAAGGAAAATGCTCAGTTACCGTTGTGACCCATGTTGGTTGCTGTGCTGAGTTTTTCTGGCTGCGCCGGTGCCCTGCATATACCCGACCCATGACTGGCCAAAAAAAGGGCCCATGCTGAAGACTCCCTGTAAAAAAAGAGAAAAAGCAGGCACAAGTTACGAGAACCAGTGAGAAAGGCTGAGGCCGAGGTCCGTGTTGCTGCCCAAGGTGTCACACCAGCGGATATTGCAATATCGAGCAGGCTGTACCTTGCATAGCTTGTCGGGGGAGCGTAGAAATGGAAGAGGAGGATTAATAGGTAAAGACGCAGGCAGTTACCTGAGATGAGAGGACATGGCAAACCAAGATTTTTGCACAACGCCCGTGGTCCTCAGCGGGCTTACATACCGTAGCCGATCGGGTGGAGCTAGACTCGGACGGGTTGATTGAGAGGGTAGTTTTTTTTCTTTGTTCGATGCGGGACGGACCAAGTAAATTAATCTTAGTAGTAAATGGTCCGTAAGTAGGGACAGATCATGGAATAATTAGGTAGGTATCTATTTACCGTACATAGATGGATGCATTACATGGGTAAGTAATCCGTACATTGGTAGGTTAAGTAAGGTAGATAGCTACCTTTGGACCTACGCTAGCACCTACCTAAGTACATGCCTCTACTCTCAAGCCGCCACTGAAAGGCGCTGGAGTGACCGCCCAGCTGGCTCCGTTTCACGCACCCCAATAAGCACCCCAAGGCGCCGGCGCTGGCTGGCTGACCTGCCTGCGCCCAGAACCCACCTGTAACCCACTAATACGTAGGTCAGGTAACCACTTCTCCTCCTCCTTGCCTCGCCGCCTCGCCCGGGGCTGACTGCCACCACTTTCGTCTTTCCCTTTCCATTCACTACCGCCAGACCGACCGTCTCCAGTTCGTCACCATCAAGCCTCCGTCAACAGCTGCAGATTTCACACCGATAGTATTTCAGCATTGGCTACCAACCTTCGAGTATCTTATCATGTCGTCGCCTTGGAAAAAGCAGCCCGAGGATGTGGTCGACTCCGTCTTGAAAAGGGCCGAAGTGAGCAAGGTGAGTGAAGGGATGGGACGCACGATGCTGCATTTTTTCTATACTGGCCACAGCACAAACTTGCTACACCACGTCGCAACAACCACGCAATGAATGTGCAAAAACGAAAAAAGCTGTACATGCTGACACAAGCCCTCTCCAATATATAGATTGCTCGCCGTTTGCAAAACCGTCTCGCTCTCGCCCAGTTCAAGACCAAGCATGGATGGGAAGATCTGACGCTCGACTCCATTGAACCCAAGATGGAGGAAGAGATCCGCCGCAAGAAACTCTACGAGGGCGACGTCCTCTCCGACTCCTCATCCAGCACTTCCGAACTCCCGTACCCGACCAAAACACTCATGAGCTCCCCCCTCAAGGCACCCATCTTCTCCGACGCCATTGGCTCCAGCAATGGGAGTACAGGCCACCGAAAGCGCACTTATATCGCATCCTTTGACAATATCTCATCCAGCCCTAGCAAGCGGTTCCGTGCCTCACCTACGCTTCATAAGTCTTTCCAGGGCTACAGCTCGTGGAAGGATGCGCACCAGCTAGCGCAGTCGTCACCCATCAAACCCCGCAGGCAACAGCACTTTACCACCTCAGCCGGCCCTGATGTCTCCTTCTTCCGCCAGCGCCGCGTGCCCAACGAGCTTGCTTCGCCCAACTTTGCTGCCCCCTCTGATGATGAAGAGGATCTATTGCCAGCCCACTCGTTCAATCTCACCAATTTGAGGTCATCGCCGCCTCGCACCCCGCCCATGCAGACCCGAACCCTTGCCAACAAGCGCAAAGGCAATGGCAGCCCTACATCCAACGGCAAGACTGGCGAAGAAGGCGCAGATCTGCTTCTCTACCTTGCCGCTTCTCCCTCTCCTGCCGTAAAGGCCAACAGAGGGCGCATGGAGCGCCTCACTACCCCGCCCCCGAAGAGCAGCAAGCTCGACCTGCCGTCGTCCATGATGACGACACCTGGCGGTGGCAACCTCTTCCCCAACACACCTGGCCAAGGGTTTGACTTTGCCGACTTTGTGAACATCACTCCAAGTCCGGCCCAGAAGCAATGGAGAACACCCGGCCCCCCAGCCACAGCCCGCACGCCCATGAGCATTGCTCGAAGGCGGTTGACATTCGACGACCCCATTGCTTAAGACAGGTATCGCCTGCCCACGCTCGCTACTTGTTCTCTCTTATCTGTACATGATACCACGATCGTACAAACTGCTTTCACGCAGCTTCATGTTTTTTTTTATATTCACTTTACTGCCTTGCCATGTGTCAGATTATCTGATAATATGGCTGACTCACTATGACTGTCAATGGGGTTTCTTGAGAGACCGTGGCGCTGATTCGCCAACAGGGTTGGTATTTCTATGTTTCATTGTGGGAGGAGCTTGATCGGGAGTCTAATTGTTTTTTTCCCGCCCCAAGGATTGGGAACAGGCGCATGTAGGATACGACATTGTGTTATTGATTTTACTCTACAGCTGAAGGGTCTTTTTTGTTTGTTTTCTCTGTGCTCGATGAAGCATTTAGGAGTTGCCTTGTTTCAGATGATTGGGGGGGCGCCGGACCAAGGACACATGTATTTCCCTTATATTTTTACCTGCTCACTGATTGTGTGCGTGTGTTTGTTTGGACAGTGAAGAAGATTTAGATTTCGTATACTACATTGTTCTCTGCAATTTCGTGACACGTCTTCTTCTTGCCCATGATTCATTAGCCGGTTTCTGAGGCGCTGTTGGATCAGATTCGACCAGAAACGTTAAAGTGCCAGCCCCGCAAGAACCACGCCAAACCGCCTGCTCCATACATGCCTAGAATGGCACTTGCAAACCCCCAGTAGAACAGCAGGGGGGGTGGGAAAGCCGACCATAGAGGAAAGCACAAAAAAGGCAAGGCTGGGGTACTGAAAGGGCGCAATTCGATAGTCCGAGTATGAGGTATGACTATCCAAAGAGCTTGCCTCTATACAAGCACTCGAGTCTCGTATGATTCAATTTTACATTGTGTTTTTTTTTTTTAGGGTGCCTTGAACTACGTAGTAGCGGCGCGTAAATTGTCAAACACGCTGCCCCCGGAAAGCGCGTAAAGACGTGGTAATTTCGCGTCACAGACCGCGTTTTCTGCGACGAGCGTGTTTTATTGGCGTGTGTGTGGTGTGGGGGGATCGTTTGTGCTGGCGCTAACTTTTTTCTTAGAGGTACCTAGTTTGAGAGGTACAGTACCCTACAAGTGCCTGATGTCATTGGCCCAGATAATTAAAAAACGCTCATGCAAGCACTTTCAGAAAAAAAAAGTTGCGATATCGAAAAGTCATGAGGCTATATGGGACCAGCGGGGATGACATCGGGACTATGAAGGGAGGCCAACTTTGGCCTGAGGAAATATTTCTCTTCCATTGCTTTTCATGAGTCTGAGCATCGGTAGAGCGGCTCAGCGCAGAAAGCCACAATAAGCACGTTGCCAGTCATTACAACATCGATGCATGGAGGCTGATTGTCACGACAACGGAGGAGGAGTTTCTTTCGGCAATTGTCGGCGTTTCGGATACATGTTTCTCTCATTCTCACGTATCTGTAGCCCCCCCCTTCCCCATTCACGTCTCTGGCATTACACTCGCACTGAGGCACAACATAATACTTTCGGTTCAATGATCAAGCCACTTTTCATTTTCGACACCTCAACGTTCAAGCTGTCAAGCCGTCAGGCCCGTCAGCCTAAGTACCTGCTTCACTGCCTATTCAACTTAGCACCCCGCAGTCCCACCGCTCCTCCTACATTCCCTTTTATTTGCACAGAAACCACATCGGTAAAAAAAGAAATTCATCTCCCTCAGATCCCGACCTTGAAATACAAGTATATGTGAAAGAGAAAAGGAAAACCAAAAACAAAAAGATTGGAATGGTGACAACAGATATTAGAAGAGATTGACTCAATGGTAAGCTTGTTTTTTTCGTAATATGCCCAATTTGCCACGCCGGGCCGTCATGATGGTGGTGGTATCACAAAAAGATGGTATGTCATAAAAGAGAGAAAGGAAGACAGGCAGGAGAGAGAAAGAGAGAGAGAAAGGATGGCCCGCATTATGGATCGTCCATAATGATCCGTGTTTTCCAACCACGAGGATGAAAAACAGACAGAAAGAAAGAAAGAAAAAATAAAACGAATGGTTCAAGCTGCTCGCTGCCGGCGTCTTACACCAAGGAAAAACAACAATACCCGGTAATGTAACTTCGGAAAGAGTTGAAATAAACGTAACTTCAAAAAAAAAAAAAAGGCGCTGCCTTTGCTTTACATGGCCTGTCCGACGCCACCATAAACCCTCGAGCCCTTCGGCAATGTCGGACTGTCTGAGCCACCTGTTTGCCGGGCCGGCTCTCCCGCTACGGGGCCGCCCCAAGCGCTGCTACTGCTCACGCCGCTCGTGTACCGGGAGCTACCCCCGCTACCGGCGCTATAGAGGGAACTCGCGCGGCGATTCCTCTGTGGCGGGCCACCGCCACCGCCGCCGGACGACGACCCCGACAGCATCTGTGTGTCGAGCTCCAGATCGAATGGGTCGGAGCGGAACTTGTTGCGCCGGTCCGCAAATGGGTCTTGGGTGAGGGACGACGTGCGCCGCGAAGCGGGCGCGCGCTGCTGCTGTGGCAGCAATGGTGGGCCACCCTGTTGCTGCCGGCCGCCGATGGAGTGCGAGCGGGAGTGTCGCCCGGCCAAGCCGACGGTGGCAGCGACCGAGGCCGAGCCGGACGGGTGCCTGCCGTGGAGGCTAGCACCGGTCGTGGGCTGCTTCAGGATCCCGCGCAGCATCTGCTGTTGAGGGTTGAGGATCGGGGCGGTCCGCTGGGCCGCCTCGGTACTGTTAGCGTCGGAGAAGGGGTCATCGTCCGACAGCATGCGCGAGGGATGTTGCTGCGGCGGACGCTGCTCCTGCATCTCGCCGTAGTCGGGCATGATGCGCGGGGCGCCGTGACCAACATCGTGGGTCGTCCACCAGCCCTGTAGTGGATTCCGGCTTCTGGTCGAGGCCTGCCGTCCAGCGGCGAACGGCCCCGCGGCGACGGTGTTGGCGGCAGAGGCGGGAGCCGGCTGATCGTGTCCCGAGCTGTCAGTTTCAAAGGGCGAATGCGACCGATTGCTGCTTGACTCGCTCTTCTTGTTCGCGCGGCGCCTCCACAGCCAAATCAGAAGCGCGATGATGGCGAGCGCGGCAGCGCCACCCACGGCGCCGCCAATGATCATGCCCGTGGGTGGGTGGGAGCCACCCGTGCTGGTCTGCGACCCTAAATCGCCGCTGCCGCTGACGCTCTTGGTGCTAGTCGGCGCAGCAGCGCTAGATTCAGGCGCGAGGAGAGTCGCCGATGTGATGGCGCTGGGCAAGGAGGAGGCGGAGGAGGAGGAAGAAGAAGAAGAAGAAGAAGGAAGGGGTGCGGCCGTGACGAGAGTGCCCGGCACAGCGGAGGAACCGACGGCCGTGTTCGTCGGGCTGTTGGGGTTGAGGATCTCTGGCGGGAGCGCTGGGCTCTGAACGGAAGACTTCTTGGGAGAGTCGGCGACAGCAGGCGGCCTGCTCGCGCCTTCGTCTCCATTACTTTGATCAGCTCTGTTGGTGGACGCCGGCTCAGCGGCTGCCTCGCCAGCTCGGGGCGGATCAGGTTGAGGCGGCGCGGTAGTGGCAGGTGCGGCTTCAAGATCGATGGATTTGGACGAGGCCGGAGGAGGATTAGCCGCAGCAAGACCGGGAAGCTGCAGAGCGGGTGTGTGCGCGGGTGTCTGGGTGACGGGAGGCTGTCTTGTCGTCGAGGGAGCGGCAACCTCTGCCTCGGATGAGCTGGGGCGTTCGACCGAACCGGACGGTTCGTCGGCGGCGGGTGAAGATGTGGCCGTTGCCTCTTCGTCTTTGGAGGTCGGCTGAGAAGCCTCGGGCGAAGACGCCGCGAAGGACTCGGGAGCCGGAGATGCAGAGGTATGTGTAGACGGATGAGATGTGGAATGTGACGGTGACGAGGATTGGTTTTCACCCCGCGACGATGACGGTGTAGTTTCACCCGGCGACGATGAGATGGTCCTGGTTGGTGTCGATGAGATGCTTCCGCTAGACGATGATATGCCTTCACTAGGTGATGATATGCCTTCACTAGGTGATGATATGCCTCCACTAGGTAATGATGATATGCTTTCACGAGGTGATGCTGATATGCTTTCACTAGGCGACGCTGCTATGCTTCCATTCGACGAGGCGGATGCGGAGTGATGAGAAGACGTGCCAGCAGCTGAATGCGACGTGGATGGACCATCTGCTGTCAGCGAAGCATTATCGGAGTTCGGTAGCGAGTGAGACGGATTGGACACCTTGGGCACGTCAGCTGACTGTTCGTTGATGCCAATTTCGTGCATTTCGGTGCCATCTAGTTGGGTCGGCGATGGCGTGAATGCAGCGCCGCTTACAGGTGCGCCGCCACATGGTGTCGGTTGGGTATGGTTCTTTGCCTGGCGCTCGTCGCTTGCCATGTTGCGATGAAGCGGCTCTTCCCTCCTTCCGATATACATCAGTGACGAGGTGCTATTTCGTACTGGTTCAGGCCCAATGCGGGCCAGTGGTGAATGTCATGCAAGGAAAGCCAGATAGACTGATGGTGAGTTGTTTGCTTTGGTGTTGGCAGAAGGCACAGCGAGCCGGCCGATGATAACCTTTGCAGACTCGAAGTAGCAAACGAAGCAAAAAAGAAGAAAAAAGGAGTAAGCAAGAAGACGAAAATGAAGAACAATGACTACGAGAGGGGGAAAATCGAAGAGAAACAAAGCAGCAGGGTCCTGGAGTCACTTGGCAGAATCTGAATCCTAGCTTGTCGGCGCTGACACACTATGCGGTAGCATCGTCGATGAGGGTGATGCCAGGTAGAGGCGGGTGGGTGTTTGACAAGCTGCCAGAGCCTGCACGCCTTGGAAGCCAAGAGGACACGGCGGAAAACGACTGAAACGAGATGAATATAGGGCAAGAGGGCTGGAGAGGCGCAAGAAGAAAAAGAAAAGAAAAGAAGAGACAGGGAGAAGCCCCGAAAATGGAAACAATGCCAGATGGCTAGACGAGGCGTGACGACGCCCTTTTTTGGGAGGGGAGGGGGGGAAAAGGTGAAGCCGGGTCTTGGTTGTCCTGCAACACTTGTGAAGCACGGCGTAGAAGGGAGGAGTGCCGGACCGTGCGGCGGGCAGGCGGACCGGTGGGGTGCGCCGGAACGTTTGCTCTATATTGGGATCAGAATATATTTGTATGTACATAGTCTGTTGATTTATTTTTATGATATTATCATGCACCATGGCTGCTTGGAAGCGACAGCATCTCTAGGCCTCTTGTGGTCCGTGAAACAAGAGTCGAGGGAGCCTGAGTACTGTATTTACGGGCCAGACGGGACTGACTGACTAATGAGGTGCCCAAGAGAGACGGTCAAGGAGAAAAGGAGGGGCTGGGAAAATAACGATGTTGAGATTGATATGGTGACTGTAGGACGGCAGGCCAGATTCTGACCTGCGAGTTGTGAATTCCATTTTTGTTTCGTCGTTTGTCGTGCTAGATCAAAGTTTGTTGTCGAGTGCGTCACGTTCCACGAAGGGGGGGATTCGCTTGGAAGAAGAATTATAAATAAAATAAAAGATTCCAACAAACACAAACCGAAAGTAGAGAATAATGCGAATCCCGCATAGCACAGTTTGAGAATCATGTGTTTTTTCCCTCAGTCCTGAGTTGATCGGCGGTGCACAGCGACACAAATGGCCGCAGAGCGTTTCATGCACAAGAGCGACGTGGGTGCCTTGAAACAATGCGCTGCCCCAGCACAGTAAGTAGGGGAAAGGGACAGGTTGTTCTGGCCGGGACCAATTCTATCTGCTGTGTGTATGTCATCTTTTTCTTTCTTTTTTTTTTTTAAAAAAATGTTTTTTCTCTATAGCTTTAATATGGTTGATGTATAGATATATATATTTTTCATCTCTTTATTTTTTTTTTCTGCCGTTTCTTTATTGATTGAATGACTCTCCCCAGCCAAGTTCGTGCTGATAGTAAGCAGCCAGCAACCTAGCAAGACCTACCTATCTGTACGGGTATCAGTAAAACCCGCCACATCCCCTGGCGCAAGCCCCTGAAACCGCCCCTGCGACGACAGGGCCTCCTCCCCACCCACCCTGCCCCTCCATCCCATTGTCTTCTTTGTCCCCATCATCACCACACATCGTCAATGCCTCGTCGTCATCCTCGTCAGCCTCATCACCGTATACACAGTGCCGCCAACAGACCGACCGACTGACTGACTGACTGACAGACTGACTGACAGACCGACTGACTTGGCTGATGACCAACTGACCAACCAAATGATCAACCAACTGACTGGCAGACTGTATGCTGAGCCCCACTGGCTTGGCTTCTGATAGTACTTCTCCAACAACCTGTTGACAAGCACCCCAACCCTGGTCGTATGGACAATTTTTGTTTCGTCAGAAATATTTACTTACATATTCCTCACAAGTACAGATTAATCTGTACTTACTATTAGTACGTACCTCCATACCTAGGTAACTTACCTGCCATCCTGATCAGTACATACCTAAGTACTCCGTAGACTGCTACCAGTAAGTAGATTACCTGCTAACCTGCGGATTACCTCCCTACCCACTCACCACTCCCACCTACCCTTGCCCAGGTATCTAACTATTATTAGCCATAACCTCAGTCCACACGCGACTTGCGCATATTTGCTATCCGTACCTACAAATTACCTACGTTAGTACTGATAACTAGGTATTGCCCGCGCGGAAATTTGTCCCACTATATCTGCACCGTCGTCCAGGAGCTGTGTAGCTTTGCGCGCCGTTACGTCTTGTCCACGCGACACCCGTGATTGTGAGCGTTCCTTGGCGGTTGCCTCATATCTCACCAGTCGAGTCATTTTCGCCTGCCTGTTTCCTCCGTTCCATACAGACATCCCCGAACCAGCCTCAACCGCTCGCTCGGCCACGCCGTCCCTTCTCCCCCCCTCCCTCCCCGACCAAGCATCAGGCCCCCCTCCCCCCTTTCAACGGCGTTGGCCCGGCCTTGGCTCAGAATCGCCTTCTACTCAGTACGCCTGTTTCGACACCGGCTAAACTTGTCCTGTCGTTTCGGAACAACCCGAATTGTATCCGCAGTCAACTCGCTGCGCATTGTGTGCCTGGTAGCTAGTCTGACCACCTCGTTGGCGCCAATAGACTCGCTTGACCTTGGATGTCCGCCCCCACTGCCGCCTGACTACTGCGCGAGCCGTCTGCTCGGATTCCGGCCGTTCTCTGGACGGCACCGCCAATCACGGCTCCGGACCTGCTCCACGACCTGTGGCTTGTTCGCTTGTCGCATATAGCTGTCTTGTCCCCGTATCCTTACCACGCTCGGTCTCATCATGTTTGCTGGCATCTCAGTCCTGGGTGAGCTTCACCCTTCCCTGCCACCCCTCTTTCGACCATGTCTTGCCTGACTCTTCCATCCCGTACTTCCCTCACTAGACACTCAGAACACTGTGCTTCACACTGACTGAGTCAAGCTAACGCTCTCATCACCACAGCGGATGCACGGCGCCTCCAAGAAAAAGTAGATCCCGCCGATATTCCCCCCCCAACGCCTATTACCCTCCCCCGATACCAGCCCTTTGCCCAGGATGATACCGGCGTTGACCCTGAAGAGTCTCTCCCGGCCCTGCTCTCGACCACGGGCAGACGGCCTGTCAGGCTTGCGTCCACGGCCCTCTCGGCCATCGGCCTTGATCTCAACGTCGACGTGGACGCGAAGCAGCTGATCCCTGATCCCTCCTTCATACCAGACTTTGCCGCTTGGGATCGGATGACCCTGGCCCAGTCCCAGAATGCCGACGAATCTACTCGTCGACCCTTGTGCTGCAATAAACTCTCTCCCGGCTGTCTTGTCTACCTAGAACGAAAGAGGGAGCTGTCCAACCCCAATGAGGATGCTTTTCGCACCGTCAGGCGCATACAAGCACCGATGGGTAAGCTTCCAGCACGCCTCGGCGGTGGGTATGAATTTTTTCGTCTTCTTGAACAGTTCACGGTATATTGGGATGACCCAACAAAGGCCATCAGTCTCCCGCCGTCTCCAGAAAATTTTGCCGACGATGCTGCCACTCGACCGTCTGGCTCGGCCTCGAACCTTGCAGCTCCTACGGAAGATGGGGAGCCCGGGCGCACACATGCCGGCCACCACATGCCTGCCTCTTTGCGCCATGCCCTCGTAGCCGCCTTCGTCAAAATGATAGCCTATGACTTTGGATGCAGCGCCGGTCCCTCTAGAACAGAGCCCCGCCTGCATCTACAATCGCCTCGCAACAGCCCTGCGTCGCCTCGCAAGTCATACTGCCCATCCCGCTGTCAGTTCGTTTTCCAGAATCCACAGTCGCGAGAAGCATCCCGTGCCGGCCTCATGTATGGCCCCGTCGCCGCCATCAGTTGCCGCCCAGAAACCAGCTTCACCCATCCAGATCCTGAGTCTGCTCAGGCTATGGACCTGGCAAGGGAAGTCATTACTGCACTTATTACTGCTCAACATCGCGCTCGCCAAGGGAGGGAAGAGGTACGATTTGGTTCCGGTGAGTGGTGGGCAACCAAGCCTCGCTGGGGTGGTGCGCACGGCGGCCCCATTGGCCGTGAACTACAGCATGACTGCGTTGCCGGGGATAAGGACCTGCCACCAGACTCAAGGGAAGACACCCCGGTGCCTCCAGCAAAGAAATTGCGTAGGAACATGGCCATGTACGACAACTACCGCATGGTTCGCCCCCCTGCGGCGACCTGGGATCGCAAGACCAAATACATGACCATAGGAAAGCAAGCAGGCACAACCCACGATGACATATTTGTCTTTAGCAGCCTGTTCCACCATATTTCCATCCTCCGCGTACGCGTACCCCTACACCTTCTCCAGGTACTCGATGGTGCGCCTGAGCCAGACCCTACGCATCGCGGTTGGGGCACGGTACAGGCTTGGCGCACACCATGGTACGACTTCTTCGAAACCAGGGACAGGATCAAAGCGATGCAAGTAATCTGGAGCGTCATGGCCTACCAGATGCGGGCAGATGCTGACGAGGGTTCAGCTTGATCTTTGTCAACGGGCGCCTCTCAACCAGCGGGCGGTATTTACAGGGATCCGGGGTCTGTCCATATCTTTACAATACGGCATTTGGGAGCATGTACATTGGGCAAAACACTACACTGAACCATTAACTTTTTAGTCTTCTTCTTCCTCCTTCCTTTATTCTTCCTTTGAAGTCGGCCATTGTCTTTTTGACTGGCAAGCGCAACCCATTTGGCAGTATATACATGTATACATATATGCCTTTTTTTCTTAACAAGCGAAGAACAACAACAAGTACATACACGATTATTTATAGAACCGTATTCTTTCCGGTCTCAGCGTTCAAGTAGCAAGAATACAAGGGGAATGAACATATTTGCGATTATTCAGCGTCTTCTTTTTCCCGTTGCTTGTCATGGAAAGAACTCCCAAAAGATGGTGCAAAATAGATGATTAAATTGACCAAAACATCACTTCGTAATGTCACGATTTCGTGCTATCCCTGTGTATCATGCTCCTCAAACGCCCCATCCCGCCCACACCGATGAGAAAGAGCAGGAAATAGCAGCCGTATGCCCTAGCGCAATACAGCTCCCAACTCCAACTCCATTCACGACTTCTCCTCTGAAGCAAAGACGGGAGGTTCCGGCTTGTGGATCATGTGCCAAAGGAGTAGGTCTCGGGTCGCGAGCGCGTCCTCGAGGCTGTCGTGGCCTTGGCCAGCGATCTGGATCCTGCGCTTCAGCCGCTCCGCCGCCAGCGCCTTGAGCGAGAGGCCAGGATACTTGGGCCTGTCCTCCTTTGGCGATTCCTGGCCGGTTGGCGGTGTAGGTGGCGGTGGTGACGCAAGCGGCGGCTGCTGGTGCTCGTCGGCGTCGTCGACTGTGTCCCCATTCTTGCTCCGTGATCGCCGGTTCCGGTGGTGGTGGTGGTCGTCGGGCGGCGGGGGTTGGATGTGCATCTCAAGCAGCAGCGTGTCGATTACGATCGGGTGGATCCAGCGCAGAGCGTTGAGGTCCGAGTTGGCCGAGTGGCCGACGACGATGGTGTGGGGATCGACGAAGCGCCAGAGGGCGGCGCGGGCACCGGCACGTCCCCCGAGGGTACGTCCGGCGCGCCGCGCCGCCTCCATGCTGGGCCGCGAGACGCCTGAGTAGCGCGTGTTGAAGTGCGCCATGCGCACCTCTGGCCACACGAGGCTGTCGACGAGCACGCGCCGAGTGAAGAAGTCGACGGCCGACACGCGGATCAGCTCCGACTCGCCCGACGCGGCGGTGCCCATTTCGCAGTCGAGGACGACGGCAGCGAGGGGCTTCTGCTGACCCGGCAGCGACCCCGTCCGAGGCGGTGTGTAAAAGTACTCCCAGTTGCTCTCGAGCTCGCCATGGCGGTATACGCGCGTGGTGTGGAACTGTTCGGCGGCGCAGGGAGCACTGGAGACGAAGTTGCCGCAGCATGTCCAGTACTGAAACAAGTTGTCATGTTAGCCCGGCGACGTGAAGAGAAATGGAGTGCAAGAGAGAGATATAGACTTGCCCTGGACTGGACACGGCCAGGATGATATCTGCAATTCATTGGTGGACCAGTCTGCTCGCCGTCCCTGCCTTCCTTGCTTTCTAGCTGTACATCCCGCATCATGTCGGAGATGTCGGCGGTGCCGGCTTGCAGCGACACAGATCTAGCGTGTGCTGACACGCTCGCTTGTCCCTGCTCTTCGCTCAGCGGCAGATAGTTCTCGGCCGCGATCTGCTGAGCGATTGTCGGAGCGAGCTTAACGCTCTGTGCCCTAGACTTTTGCTTGTCGTGGCCCTTACGCATGGCTGCCCACCCCCAGATATATCAACGTCAGATTGTGGTGTCACGTAGATTGTGTTTGACAGTGACCTACCTTTGGAACAGCGACCGCATCGCTTCTTCTTGTTCAAATCGGACGGTCCGAGTTGCCAGAGCACATACCCGGCTTTTTGTAACCGCTGCTGCGGGTGCGTCAGCCTCTGGAGACTGTCGAGATGCTCGCTCGTCGCCGGGATGGATCCAAAGTCGGCTTCCGGCAGTGACGTCTGGGACGTGAGCGTCGTCATACTGCGGAGCCTGGGTTGAAGTAGATGTAGGACCCAGAAGGAAAGAGCTCTCGGCGCTTCGTCAGGTGGTAGGGACTGGATGGGCTATGTCTTCCAGACTACTGAAGGGAGGGGAAGTAAGAAAAGAACTGCAAAGAGCAACTATCGGGAAGTAGGCGCGAATTAAAAGCACGTGTACGATGAAAACGACAAATGAATTAAGTTGAAAGAGCCGTTTCACATAATGAAGTAGACGGAGCCTAATTCATGGTAATCGTGGATGCCCAAACACGTCGTTTGTGAGTGCAACTTGCCGCCGCAACTACCAGTCAGAAGCTATTTGCTCCTCAGTCAGCCGCTCCGCCCCGCTACAGCCGGCTCTGAGCCAAGCAAGCAAACGCGCGATGGAGTCGAGCCCGCGATGAAGGTCGCCGCCTCGATAGCAACTTTCCGCAGAGAAATCTGGCGACTAAACTGCCGTTCTACGGTAGAGATCGTATGTATAGGGCACGTTGCTGTTTGCAACTCCTTCCAACCGTTTCACATGTTTGATGCGCTCGTGCGACGATGCTGGCAGACATAGTCGCCTGATCGAGCCATCAGCACATTACACGACAAAGAAAGACGAAACAAAACAAAGAACAGTTGTCCTCTAGTCATTTTACATGCAAGAGTGAAGACTCATAAAAGGCTGCCTGTGACGTTAGGTGGCACTTTGGCGACGGTAATTAGCGGGAAACAAGATAGTCTGGCGCCATGCCCGTTTTCATTCGTGGATCGTGATTTAAGCAAACCAGTCGGCCAGTGCGCAGAAAAGTACAACAGCAAGAAACCCCAGACTGTGTTAGCTTCAGAGTCCTCTTTTTGGGCATGCGTCTTGGGCTTTGGAGAAATGCTGCTTCAAACCGTGACAGACAATCGTCATCCGCAGACCATCCGCAGACCATCGGCAAACCATCCGTCAAGTAGGTGTCATCCTGGCCACCTCCGCAAAAACAACGACATCATGGGCACGTTTTGCCACGGCAAGCCCGACGACACGCTGGGATATGCAAGGCTGATTGGCAGCGACGAGGCAGGGACAGGCATTACTGTCCGAGGATACGACGCCAATCTCGAGTTGCATGCAGATTTCGTCTAATGTGGTGGCAAAAAAAAAAGCAACCCAAAAAAAGGAGCATAATGCCGAATGGCGTCACTTGGGAAAAAAAAAGACAGAGCTGGCAATACTACGCTAGCGTCAAGCTGGGAACGATGTACTTCCTTCATCCCTGCTCAGCTGTGTCATGGGGCCGCCGAGGAAGAGATGGGTAAGGACTTGACTCAGGCCTGGTGGATTTTAAGCGCGGCATTTCACAACAGACCATTCGGGCGCGCTTTTCAAGCTGGCCAAGTTGGCCGATCCGGTCAAGCGGCGTTGAAACCCATGATTCATTCCCTGTGCTTGTACCAGTAGACCATTGTCTTATCACGGCGTGTCCTGGCCGAGATGGGAGGCGGGAAGGGCACAACAGCCACTCCGGCGCCGATCGTTTTTTGGGGGTACTGGTAAGACAAAAACGAACATGAGATGGAAACTGCAGTTGCCTATTGCTATTGCAATTGCCTATTGCCTATTGCCATTGCAGCTTCGGCCTTCCTTTTCCTTGTAGCAAAAGCCAGCGTCAAAAAGTGGCTGCATTTCAGCGTGCATGGCTCCGGGGCGGCCGACGGCACGGCGTCTGCTCAGCCTTCCCAACGGGGAACAAGGAAAACTCTAACGCCGGGGTCAGCTATGCTCGGCGCTTTTTCTGAATATGGAAGAGCTGGAGAGAAAGGAAGACGGCGAAGTGATTGCGAGGCCTCTCGGAACCGGAACCCTTCTTTTTTTCCCCGTCTATCTTGCTTTGGCTTTAAACATGGCCATCTAGCTTGACATGGATATAGCCGATAACTACGGAGTACCCAAGCTACTGCTAGGTGAGGCTTCCCCATCTTTGGCTATGCTTGCAGCAACCACCACGACAGTAGCGCCTTCAAGTGAGCCTCGACACCAATTTGCTAGTGGCTCGGAGATAACCATTACTACCCAGATCGTGAAACAGACAGGACGCTAATGGCCGCCATTCCTGCCTAGTATGCCCTCTGCCTGCCAAGATGATGTTGCATGGCTTGCTTGCTTGCCTGCTTGCTGGCTTGCGCTCGTCAAGGCTGACGTACTGCTCGTGACAGGCCCAGCAGCTGGCAACGGCACAGGTCGCCAGGGGTGCGATCAAAACTCTATCGAGGCAACATGCTGAAGAGCAGGTGCTTGCATGAACATGCATCTGACTAGGCGGGAGTCAAGTGCGCCACTTGTCTTGTGACGATGCAATAGCAGCAGTAGCAGTATCATTAGGAGAAGCAGAAACAGCACGTAGAGTGTGTTATGCGGCCAGGAGAATGGAATCGGAGGTGGGCGAAAGATGGATACAATACCCATCTTTGCTCACTCTGCAGTTAGGTGGAATATCCTGCATCGCGCAGCCCGTGAATCTGCCGCGACTACATCATTACGTAGATGATGAAATATTGTGCTTGTTAACCCATGCAAGTGCTTCATCGGGAGATCCGAGAGATGCACTGCACGGCGGTGGGGGTCATTCGAACAGCAGGGCAGCGGGCCGCTACTCTCTGTTTGGTGCGCTGGCAGTACAGAGAGCGAACCAGGGAAAGGTGAAAATATGAGAAAAGGTGGGAAAGAGGGATGTATTTTTTTTAAAGAAGAAGGGAAAAAAATGAGAGATCAAAAATGATTGGTAGGGAAAGGCTGGCATATCAATAAAAACTGGTAGGCTGTAGTTGGACGGCAAGCAGACCGGCTGTTCTGTTGAGAGTAGCCATGTGGGTTACTCGTGGTTAAATTGTGATGGCCCTGATATCTCTGGCACGATGCTCTGGCTGGTCGATTGATTAACTCATTCGAGCCGAGGTATGTATATGTACGTATGCACGTATCTATCTAGTTCACAGCCTGATACATAGCAATGCCGTGGAAATACGGAGAGGCTAATTCCCGTCGTCTCGCACTGGACAGGATGCGTTCGTTCCCACCATTGCCCGGCACTTTTACGCTCATGGTCCCTTGTTGCTATCGGTACATACTTAGTATAATTTTTCTTTCCCAGTGGGCAGAGCCGAGAAATGGAGTCAAGCGAGAGTGACAAGGGGCAAAAAATTGTGGCGACAATGAGTGCATAGGTGGTGATGCAGCTGCCCACTACACTACCTAGCCTGCACTTATTACATAGGCGGATGATGACTGCAGTTGATCGAGGACTACTCTGTAGAGAAGAGGGAGGAGGGGCCGATGAGCATGTGGAAGAGGCTCGGAAAGGCAATGCCGAGAGAAGCAGAATTTATATAATATACATGGTGGAAAAGCTATAACATGGCCGTAGGGTGAATACTCGCTTCATCTTGTTTCGTTTGACAACTAGTCTCTGATTCGACCTGAGGATTACGGAGCGAGAAACAAGACAGACAAGTGGTAAGTCAAGACACGCATAGCTACGGCCAGACACACATGGACATCCACATGCACATAGAACACACACACGCACACATTTACATGCCCACATACTCCACGACTCAAACAACGACACACAGACGAAAAAGACCACCGCCCATTATGCCAGCAGAAGTCGTACCCCACCAGCCTTTCTCCAACAGGCACTCGGCGGTCCGCCCAAGCACCAAGCGCCGGCCGCGGCATTCGGCAGAGGCCAATGTAGCAGGAAGAGGGGCCAACAACACAGAGACCGAAAAAAAAAAGAAAAAAAAAACCAAAAAGAAGAAAGAAAAAAAAACACAGACTTTGGTCTACTTAGCTTATTCCCACCTTCTCCAACATTGGCGTCGCTGAACAGCTGAGCTTTGGATTTTAGTCCGGCGCCGGACCAAGGAAGCCGGCCGTTGTTGCCACTGGAACCCTCTCGCACTACTCCGCTGAGTCCCCGCAGCCACACGCACCAGTGACAAACCAACCTCTGTGTGCCAAATGGAAACAAGCACCGTTTGGCCAAGTGCCTCACTTCCGGTCCCTCTCCCTCTCCCTCTCCCTCTCTCTTGTCTGCCTGTCCGTGTCTCTCTGTCTGGCCAGCCCTGGCAACCTAGCTTGGCTGGGTCGACAGCGTCGGCTGAACCCCTTCAACGCTAACACCGCGCAATCTACGCAGATCATTTGCAGGGGGGAGGCCTTGTTAATTGCTTGATTTGCTTTTATTCTCTTTTAAGATTATTCTTTTTAAGATTATTCGCCTTTTTTTTTCTTTATGTTTCCCCCCCTTTGCTCTCTCCCTCTCCCTCACACACTGCCATCCTTTATTCGACTCTGATTGGCTCGGCCGAAACTCCGTCATCCCGGCCGCCCGGGCACCATAAGATCAGCAGCACCGGCAGGCCAGCCCAGCCCAGGGCTGTTTGTTATTATCCTCTTATTGTTATTAAGTTTCTGGATCTTTTTGCAGAGACTTGGCCGCTGCTGAAGGCTCTCTCCGATTACCTAGGCAGTGAACCACCAATAACACCTCTTCGCCACTCCCGTCCCATCGGCCGGCGACAAGAGCCTGCCTATCTACCTACCTATCTTGGGTACCTACAGTAGCAACGTTGGCTACTACCCTATCCAGTACCTACTGGCCTAGTTACTAGGTACCTAGCTACACCAGTACCTTGGCTGCTCTTTATTAAGGCATCTCGGTAGCACCATCTTCCACAGATTACAAACCTGGTACCTGGACCGTTGCCCATCGAACTACCTAGTCAACTAACTAGCCATCCGTCTCTTTTAACCTATATACCTATAAGGGAGCTCCCTTCCAAACCTATTTACCTCTGGTCGCCCAATTACCCAACTCGCCGACCACCTTGCACACGTCCCTACTAAGGTATATTTCTACCTACTTGGGACTCGTGTCCCAACCTACTTCGGCCACCAGCAAGTCACCACCACCACCACCACCGCCGCCATAATAACCACCACCACCCGCTTCCTCCTCTTCCTCCACCACCAACCACACAAACGACTTCGAGACACTACCACCACCACCCGAACCCGCCCCCCCCCGGCCCCTCCACCTTCAACATCGTGCGTCGCCAGACCTTGCTCTCGTCCCAACCCCAACCGGCCCTTCTTCAGCTCTTCCTCATAAAAAGCTTCATGCTGCGCTCGTGTCTCGCCTTTTTCTTCCTTGCCCGCCCGTCGATCCGCGCCTCTTGAGCCTACTCAATCGCCAAACACCCCAAAGCTTTGACGCTCGTCGCCGTTTCGACGCCCTCGACGCCATCTTGTTTCTGCGTCTCGACTCTGACACCCTCCGACAAACTCTAGCCCGCCACTTTTGCTTGCCGCCTCGCTGAACTCGTTCGTGCCCAGCCATGTCCAGCTACTCAGGCCACGGCCGCCCTCAGTACGGCCCTCCGCCTGTGCAACAGCACCAGCAGCAACAGCAGCCCTACCAGTCTGCCTCATACGGGTATGTTCCATCTCTTTGGCCTTGCGCTTTTAATCCGTCGCGTTTCCATCCTCACTTGACTGACTTACAATTGCGCAAACTTCCCTCCCGCTGTCTAGTCCTCCTCAACACTCACCTCAGACGTACCCGAACCAGGGTCACCCTTCCCCCCAGCACGTCTACTACCAGCAAGGACAGATGCAGCAACAGCAATATGCTTACCCCGTATGATCAGCCCATTGAGTTTTGAGCTTTGAGCGCGTTGAGCGCGTTGAGCGAAATCCCCCTCTCACCGTGTTCCTGACTCTGCAAAGTACTGACAATCCCCGCAGCCCCACGGCAACAGCCCACATCATTATCATCAGCAGATGCCTGGTCAGCCGCCATATAATGGTGGTCGTCCCGGTGAGCTCACTCCTTCTTAGCCCTGCCTTTCCGTCCCATGAGCTAATGCATCGATAGGCGCCGCGCCGCCTCCCCAGCAGCAGCAGCAGCAGCATGGCCAGCAGCAAGGACGCCAGGAAATGGTCCCGCCCCCAAGCACACCTCAGCACTTTGGAAGCGGCGCACCCCAGAGCTACTCGTTCAAGTATTCGCAATGCACCGGACGCCGCAAGGCCCTACTCATCGGAATCAACTACTTTGGACAACGCGGCCAGCTGCGCGGTTGCATCAATGATGTTCGCAACATGACATCGTATCTAGCCGAGCACTTTGGCTACAGGCGCGAAGACATGGTCATCCTGACCGACGACCAGCAGAACCCTATGAGCCAACCCACCAAGCAAAATATTCTGCGAGCCATGCATTGGCTCGTCAAAGATGCCCGCCCCAACGATTCTCTCTTCTTCCACTACTCTGGTATGGAATCCGGCTCTATATCTAATAACAAACATGGTTGCTAATGTATGCAGGTCACGGCGGCCAAACCAAAGATCTTGACGGCGATGAGCCAGATGGCTACGACGAAGTCATCTACCCCGTAGATTTCCGCCAGCACGGGCACATTACCGACGATGAAATGCACCGAATTATGGTCCAGCCCCTGTGCGCTGGCGTACGACTGACGGCCATTTTCGATTCATGCCATTCTGGTACTGCCCTGGACCTTCCCTACATTTACTCGACTCAAGGTATTCTCAAAGAGCCTAATCTGGCCAAGGAGGCTGGCCAGGGGCTCTTGGGCGTCATTTCCTCTTATAGCCAGGGTGATCTCGGTGGCATGGGTAGCCAGATTGTCAGCCTCTTCAAGAAGGCTACGAGCGGCGAGGAGGCTCACAGCCGTGCCATGGCCACCAAGACGTCCCCCGCCGATGTTGTCATGTGGTCGGGAAGCAAGGATGACCAAACTTCGTACGTGAAAATATACAGAGAGAAAACATTACTGGCGAATATCAAGCTAACGAAACACACAGTGCCGATGCTAGCATTGGCCTCCAGGCCACCGGTGCCATGTCTTGGGCCTTCATCACCTCGCTCAAGAAGAACCCGCAGCAGAGCTACGTCCAATTGCTCAACAGCCTCCGCGACGAACTCGCCACGCGGTACACGCAGAAGCCACAGCTTTCCTGCAGCCATCCTTTAAGTACGCCAACTTAGTCCCCCCCTTGCTGCGTCAATATAGTACTGACCAGCGTGTCCCCAGACAC
Source organism: Cordyceps javanica (assembly GCF_051103115.1). Lineage (NCBI taxonomy): Eukaryota > Fungi > Ascomycota > Sordariomycetes > Hypocreales > Cordycipitaceae > Cordyceps > Cordyceps javanica. The sequence goes on from NC_139299.1 coordinate 2,448,628, forward strand.
CGACCTCCTATTCGTCATGTAAACAACCAGGTATGGCCAGGAGCCTTTCTTATTTGTGCTGTAAACGGGCAATCCAGAGCGGGTCGGAGCTCGTCACTACTACGCGCTATTGAGGCGCAATATTGAGCGAGAGTCTTTTTTATGCCTTTTTGTTTTCTTTTTGCATATCTTCCTCTTTTCGTAACAGATGGGTAACTTTATTGGGGGTGGGGTATTCAAACGCGGGCTTTGTTTTTCTTTTTCCTTTTTTTCAATCGATATACCTTGGGACTATCCATCATTTGCAGGCTCTATTTTCTTGTTTTTTGCTCTTTTTTATTTGCTTTGCGTTCTCGCTGTTTGAATAAGGATTGCAGAGAGAGAGAGGGCGGGAGAGAATGGGAGAGGTTGGCATAGGTGTCTCATGAAATTTGGTACTGGGGAAAGAAAAACGGGCATACAATTTTTTTCTTTCATGATTTTATATCAAGAATCGATATGAAATAGTACTAGGCATGGCAAAGGATGTGAAGAAGCAGAGGAGAAGTAAGTAATCGCATCTTTTGCCTATATATATGCGTGATAATCGAAATAAATAAACGCCTTGAACCGTTTGAACCAAAAACAGTCAGCGTCGTGAATCCCAACAAAAGGGCATGAGTGGAACGCCGTACGAGTCCGTTGATGCTACCAAAATTTCCGCCCAATGTCATGTAAATAAATGTACAGCAAAAGCAACCCGACTCTTCCCTCTCCGAACCGCAACCAAACCAAACTGACTCATGGCAAGGCAGATGAAGATGGAGGAAAGAAAACAAAAACATCAAAATAACAGCAACGACCTTACGCGACGACGCTGTCGTCCGCGTCCTCGTCTACTCGAACAACCCTCAGCCCGCGCGTGCGCTTCGCCTTACGCCTCTCCTCCGTCGCGGCGACGAGCCGCTTGCGGACGACCTCCTGCGCGGCCCAGCGGCGCGCCGATAGGCGCATGCGTGCGACGAAGCGCGCCATGACGAGGAACGTCTGTAGCGTTGGCTTGCGTCGCGCGTCGTCGCCGAATGACGACGACGACGTGCCGCCGCTGCCGGGGAGGAGCAGCGGCTTGCGCGAGTGCAGAATCTTGGTGCGAATGTGCTCGAGCTCCCGGAGTTGCGCCTTGTTGCTGTTTTTGGATGTCAGTATGTGGTATAGAAAAGGTCCAACAGAAGGTAAAGGGAAAACATACCATGCAGTGGAGATATCCAACTGCAGCTGAATAAACTTCTTGGCGTAGGCGGCGTCGGTGCGCATGGCCGCCTCGCGCTCCCACCGTGCCTGCATCCAGTCCATCTGCATAACTAGACCGCGCAGCTCCTTGCGGTGGCGGTCGGCCGCGGCGTCGGATGCCCGCACCACCGTCTCGAGCGCCGTCTCGGCCTCCACGAGGCCCGTCCTGCGCTGGAGCTCAGCCACGTTGCGCTGGAGCTTCTCGGCGCTGACGCGATACGCCGCCCGCTCGCTGCGCGTCCGCTCTAGCTTCCGGCGGAGCGCCACCTCGGAGCTTACGAGGCCCTCGATCAGCGCTTGCTGCTGCCGCACGTCATGTTCTAGGTTGTCAATCTCCGCCTGCGTTTTGCGCAGGTGCCTGGCTTCTTTGCTGCTACGGCCGTCCTTGGCTTTGGAGGAGGGCGAAGTGACGGCGGCGGCCACGATGGCGGCGTCACGGTCGCGTATGGCCTTGTCGAGCTGGTGCTGGAGGCGCTGCAGCGACTGTGCGTGCTCGGCTGCCGTCTCTTCGGCTTGCTGGCGGGCCTCCTCAAGGAACTCCTCGAGAACCACGCGCTGGTCTTCGGCGTCGTCCAGCTGCTGCTGGAGCTCCTCCGTCATGACCTGCGAGCCCCCATAAGTTGCGTTGGCCGTTTGGCTACCGTTGGGCGAGGATAAGATGCGGGAAACTTGGTTGTCGTGGAGCTTGCTTTCGAGATCTGCCACCTCGCGCCGTAGGCCCTTGATGATGTCCTTGCTGGCTGCTTCGCGTTGTAGGAACTCAACTTCTTTTTGGCGAGCGCTGGTAAGGTCGCGTCGAATTATGGACACTTCGCTACTGCCATCGCCGTCTAGAAGGGCCTGCGCCGAGGCCAGCTGTGTTTGATAATCCTCAACGCGGCGCTCCAGATCGCGAATTGTGCGGCGGGTCGTGGAGTTGTCAGCAGTCTCCACGGATGATGCCTGTCGCAGCTTGGACTGCAGTTGCATGATCTCCTGACTTAGTCGATCTTCCTCCGCTGCAGCCTTCTCGATCTCGCTTTCGAGGGACTTTTCCACAGACTGTCGCTGTTCTGAAAGAGCTTTATTTTCGTCACGTAGGCGTCGTACTTCACTGTCAAGTTTCAGCTTGGCGGTGCGCAGATCGAGACGCTCTTGATCTACGCGAAGTGTGTCATTGTCTTGATGCTTTGTGCGGCGCAGTTGGCTATCCAACTCATCACGCTCCGCTTTGATCTCAGCCAGCGAGGTCTGGGTAGTGCGGAGCTCAGCTCGGATCGAAGCCAAAGTGTCCTCGAGTGACCTCTTCTCCGACGACACCTTGTCAAGCTTGTTGTTGGCGTCTGTGAGCTGCCATTTGAGGCGAGTTGGTGTCTGTGAGCCACGGTTAGGAGTACCTTCGACAACGCTGCGAGGTGCCTCAGTGCTCGATCGCAATGTACGGAGCTGCTCACGTAGACTCTCGCACTCGCGCTTCAGAGCTTCACCCTCACGACGACTTGGTGTAGTTATGACGGTTGGCCTACTGCGCAGCGCCTCTACTTGGTCCTCCAGAGAAATCACTTTGTTTGCTTGAGTCTGGTATTCGACTTGTGCCTGCCTCAAATCGTCGCGTACGGTAGAGAGTTCGCTCCGTAGATCGGTCAGCATCTTCTGGCGAGTCTCTAGAGCATCCTGCAGGTCGTCTATTTGTCTTGTCATCAGTGCCTCTTCGCTTCGATGGCGCTCTTCCTCCAGCTTCAGGCCATCCTGAAGCCTAGATCCTCTGTCTGATAGAGATCCTTCCGCTTCGCGCAGGCGGTCGATTGTCCTTTGAAGCCCAGCGGCCTTTTCCTCGGCCCTATTACGTTCCGCTTCCAGAGTTTGTTTCTCCGTCTCCCATTTCTCGCTGTCGTTATCGTATATGTTGTCCTTTTCGCGTATCTCAGCCTGTAGATCCGAAATGTCGTCATTCAGACGTTCCAGCTCATCTTGATACTGTCCGCGCAGGTCCTTTTCAATTTCGACAGCGTAGTCACGCTCCCTGGTGACAGTGCTTTCAAGCTCCTCAACCTCCATCTGTAGACGTCCGACGTTACGTTGAAGCGAGTTTGATTCTGCAGCTAGGGTGTCGTGTCGCGTTTGAATCAAATCCTTCTCATCTATCTGGGATTGAAGCTCCGCTTCAAGTTCCAGGATCCTGGCCTCTGACTCCGGGTTTTCTTGTCGCGTGGTTGCCTGCTGGTGCTCCAGCTGGTCAACTTTGGCCCTGAGCTCGTCAATTTCGCCATTGGCTTCTGTGTATTCCTTTTCGAGCGTAGCATAGTCCTCGCCGGCCTTGTCGAGCTCCTCTTGCAGTCTGGTGACTCTCTCGTCAATCTGCCGAGAAAGACCTTTCGTAACAACCGACTTGTTGGCCATCTCTTCCTGTAGTTCCTCCAAGTCCCGTTCGGCTCGATCTTTTTCTGTCGCGGCTGTTTCAAGTTTCTCATTGAGTTCGTCGACCTGCTCCTCTAGACGACGAATATTCAGCTCTAGGTCTTGAATTGTTTCCTTCGCTTCGTCCAGCTCGTCGCTGTTCTGGCCATTCTCCTCTGCCTCCCGTACTTTCTGTTCTGCTTCCCTAGCTCTTGCTTCGGCATCTTCGATTTTGTCTTTGAGATCTTCAGCTTCGTCTTCTCGCTCTGTTAATTGACGATCTCTATCTCGTAAATCCGCCTCGAGATCTTCAATACTATCCCGAAGCTTCTCTATTTCCTCCTCATTGCCCTGACCCGCGGCGATTTGCTGACGCAAGTCGCGCAAGTCTTCTTCCTTTTCATCTAGTTCCTGCTGTAATCTCTCCACTTCGGCGCGACGACCATCATCCTCCCCGGGTTGAGACGCTCTGCTCTGCAGCTCGAGGATCTGCTGACGACACGTCTCCAGCTCCCGCTCGGCCGTAATAAGAGACTTTTTAAATCGGTGAACTTCTCTCTGCATGGTGACTTTGTCCACTTTCAGCTCCGTATTCTCTTTAAGGGCCGCTTCGTGAAAGCCGGGGCCAGCTTTCCGGAGGGCTTCCTCTAGAAAATGTATCTTGAGCTTCAGGCCAAAATTCTCCTTCTCGATTTTGTCAATAACATTTTCTTGTTCTCGGAGCGAAAGCTGGTTGCCATCTTGCAGCGGGCCTTTGTCACCACCACGTCTTGTCGCAAGCGCAAGAGGTGTAGAAGCAACACTGCTGCTATCGATTTGTGGAATTGTGTGGTCGAGGTATGACTGATTTCGCGACGTTGAATACATGGACGCGTCCATTCGAGGCACCGGCGTCAAGTCGTTTTCATCAATACGACTTAGATTGGGCGTCAGGCTCACGGCGCCATTCTCCTTGCCGCTGCGTTGGCGAATACTGTTTCTTGTCGCTGACTTGAGCAGTGGTGTAAATTCGGCGCCGCCTATGCTCGGCGGCAAGTTGTTTCGGTCTGTTAGGGGATCACGACGGGGTGTTCTGATGTTGACGCCGTTGCCGTTGGACCGTCCATTGCGCAGCTGTTGTAGAATGTTGCCGCCCTCTTTCTGCGGCGAGTGGAAAGAAGCTTCTTGCGAGATGTCGGCAAAGTCTGGCCCACGGCCAAGGTAGGTAGCATCTCCAATGTTGGTCCTCGGCGTATCGAGGACACCACCGTAGCCACCTTGTACCATCGCGACAACGCTGAAAGGGAAGCACGGTGGTTGAGGTAGAGGCTGGTTGTCGAGGACCTATTCGGTATGAAAGCACATATAGTCAAAATAGTCCCGAAAAGCTGTTTACAGAAATAAAGCGGAATAGAAAACAAGCGCTCGAACAGATCTTGTAAATTGCGTTGCAAGGCAACAAGTCTGCGCCAAATGCAAGCAGAGCAAGCATATCGATAATTCCATGGCTAGTGGAGGTACGCGTTTGTGTTGTTTACTTCTTGCCTATTTTGGGACTAGCGCCCTGTCATATGCAACGGCCAATGAGCAGCCACTACAATGCCTGACTACCCACTTTAACTATTTTTATGCTTCAAGCCCATTGTGCTGGCGCGCCATATAAATCAGAGCACCACTCTGTTCGACGACATGTTGGGGTATTTTCAGGATATAAATTAGCAGTTCTCACATCCGATTTCTGGCGCACTTCACTGAAACTGCGTAAGCTGGTGGGGTTCTCTGTCAATCTGTGTCAGCAGCCCTCACGTGTGATATCTAGCGGTGACGACATTTGTTCTCGGACGGCCTGGCATATATATATGCGTGTACCAGGTTCCCCCACTTCGGTCCTTGTTGGGATATCGGTTGTGCATCTTCACATCTTGTGTCATCATACAAGATGACGGAGCACAGCCGTAACGGACATCTAGACCATGTGTCAATGGATATGCTTCCGGACGACGTCATGGAGCAAGTCCTGCGGCATGTACCACCATTGGACAACCTGGCTGGTCTGCAGAGTATCTCTCACAGGCTACGGCGCTTAGCAAGCCATCCTCTTCTGTGGAGGTACCATTGCCTGGCGACATTCCAGTACTGGCAGCCCGAGCATAACTTGGAACTTCTTTTAGAAAGAAATGCATCTGAAACAAACTGGAAAGCCTTGTTTCTGATGCGCCAAAGACAGAATGCATCGATCGCACGTATCCTCGATCGCATCGTTGCGACCCAGGTAGATCGTATCGCCGGCATGCAACAGATCTGTCAGTATGGCTATGATGCTAAAGACTTCCTCATTGACAAATGTCGCACTGTCCATGATGATCCAAATGTTCTGGCAGTGAGGTACGGCTGCTGTTAACACTTTTCCATAAACGTCTACTTACGAATCTCCAGACACTATGCAGGGGCAGTTCTTGGCAGCATACATAGGAACATTGCCGTTCAGCAATGGTTCCAAGTAACCAACACGGACTCAACAGATCCTTTAAATATGCAGCCGTCTCTCGAAAAATCACTGGCCGCCTTTGACCTTTTTGTGCTGCACGACCAACGAGGTGATCTCAATGAGGTAGGTTCAAATGAAAGAAATAGCACACCAGATACTAATCTTTCACTTGTTGCAGACCAGCCAGCTGCTAGATACTTATACCAAACTGTTTATAAAATCCCAACCACAATGGAGCGAAAAAAGCACCAGGGAGAAAGCACTGGCGTTAAATCAGTGGATACGCGCAAACAATCTTTCTGGATTAGACGATCAACGGCTGGATTACAGAAACCTCCGAAACTGTTTTATAGGACAGGCGCTCCGAGATCCCAAACACGAATCGCTCCCCATCATCTCTTGCGCAATCTACTGCTGCATTGCCATGAGAATTGGCCTAGACGCGCAATGCCTCCTTGCGCCTATTTGTGTGCACGTCGTCGTTACAGCGCCGCCTGGCTACGACCTGGACATGAACCCCAGCCAAGATAAGCATCATATGTATCTAGACCCATTTGCCACGAATGGTGAGGTGCCGATAGACAAGCTGGAACATTTAGTCTCGCAGGCCGACATGAATGTGGCGAGTCTGCGCAACTCCGGCACCGTGTTCGCCATTGCCACCCGAACAGCGTACAATATCGAAGCATCCCACGCTGCCGGCTCCCGTCGCGCAGACCCTCTCTCCATCAGCAAGCTGCTGCACGGCCACGCCGCCACGAACCGTCAGCTGGCGCTCTACGCGACGCGGTGGGCGCTGCTTATCCTGCAGTCGCCTTTCACACAACGGTGGCTGGAAAGGCGCACCCAGCTCCTGCGGCACATTCTGCGCGACTGGCCCGAGGACGAATGGATCATGTCGCGGTACGTGCTGGCACAGAGTAGGCGCGGCGCCGGTGCCGGCGCCGGCCAGGCCGCGGCGCGCATCGATACGACCGCCATGCACCGCGCTTGGCGCCCGGACCGCTTGCAGGCCGAGGCCTTCCAGAACGAGCTGACCGCAGAGCGCGTGGCCCCCTTTGGTATCGGGCAAGTCTTCGTTCACAGGCGCTACCAGTGGCTCGGCGCCATCGTCGGCTTCTATGAAGTGCCGCCGGCGTCGTGGGGCATCTTCGACGCGGCCTCGGAGGGTGACAGCGCTGCACAGAGCGGCGACGACCGGAGGCGATTCTACATCAAAACCATGTAAGTATCGAACAGCTCCCGGGTGTGAATTCGAATAGGTTGCTAACTTTTCATCTTTCTTCCTCGTTAAGAGCTGCCTCCAGCACAGACGAGCAGGTCATTGCTCCTGGAAACCTAGAAGTGATCCAAGACGAATCCAAAGTGACTGACTCCATGTTTCCACTGGCTGGGAAGTATTTCAAAAGATTCGATCGCGACCAGTGCCGCTTTATATCCAACGTTGACGAGGAATACCCACGCTTGGCGGCTAGGAACTGAGGCGGCGAGCAAGCAGGATGTAATGAACGATGTGCAGCCGCGAGGCTTGGGCTACCATGCATGACACTATTGACATTAATACATACACTTAGGCAAATGCTTCCCCTAATCCCCCTAGTGCGCCGCGGATCATGGTGACAGCTTGATGATGTCTCCCAGGACGCCCTTTTCAGCCAATTTTGATATCCATTTATGCAGGACGCTCCCGTAGTCCTTTTTTCTTGCCGTGACGCGCTCTTCGTCGACCATGGCAACCATGGCCTCGCCCCGATACTCTCCCATGGCAGCGCGAGCTTGCGTAACAAGCTCGGCCCTTCGATTTGCTGCCTCGCTAGCATTGGGCATGTCGTCGCACAGTGTCAAATGAAGAGACGCGGCAGGTAGTTCTGCGGCAATATCCTCTGGTTTTAAGTCATACGCACTCAACAAAAGAGAGTCGTTCAGGTCGAGCTGCATGTCGCTAGCAGAGACGAGGGTAGTGTACGCATCACCGTGCCTCGTCGTCATTCCGGCGTCCAACAAATACACCGCCGTCAAAGTGTCGAGTATAGATTTCTTGTATTCCTGAAGGGGGCTCTGGCAGAGAGAGAGCAAATTGAATGAAAGCTGGCTTTCCTCATACTGCAGTAAGCGAGCTTCAATCTGAGGTCGAGCTACACTTGTCCAGTCGTCGCTGTCGAAGCTGCCTATATTCTTTTGTTAATATACTGATTAGCAGTTCTCTTTTTTTAAAGGGCTACATACCAAGCTTTCGAGGCTTGCCTCGGAGCCCATCCAGCTCCCAGACAAAGCCTCCTGAAGGGACGTAAGCGATGAAGTGAAAGCCATAGTCGTCGCTCCGACGCTTTTTCGGCTTCTTCTTGCGAGACGTGCTGCGAGACGCTGGAGCGCGTTTCCGAGATTTGGTGTCGGACGCCTCATTCTCTAAAAACAAATCTGCATTCAGGCAATCCATACGACGCGCAAAGGAGTTATGGGTCTGCCGGATGAACTTGTTTCTTCCGAGCTCATAGCCTCGTACTGCAGTGCTCATCTTGGAGGTGGCTTCCTTGAATGCCTTTAGTTCACTCCCAAGGTCGATGCTGGCGTGGTTCATGACTATGTTGAGCAGGGCGACGGTCGCGCATGCATTAGATGTGGTCTATCAAACCTTGTTAGCAGTGGTTGAAGGACTATATGGAAGTTCAACGAACTTGATTTGCAAACCACAACGGCCCGCCCTCATCTCCTGCCTCATCATCATCGAGAAATGGTGCATACTGGAAGAGGAAAATGAGGCCATATACAGGTTTCCTATATAACGTCAGTGATATTTCTACCTCGTTGCAATATGAAGACGAAACTTGCGGCAGAATATCTAGAGAGTCTTGATCAAGAGAGACTAATTCCTGAATTTTAACGCCCTGCACACCGAGGTCTTGTAGGATGATATTGAAGAATGCCTAGAAGATGCGGAGTAAGATAAATGAGGCACTTAGTGTGCTTGATTCCAACTTACCGGCTCGGATTCTAGCTCAATCCAGCCGTCCCAGTCCTCAATATCATTGGACGTGAGTGGCTTTAAGGCCTCCTCGAGAAGGTCATCGGGCAATACATGGCTCTGGGGCGGAGCAGCAGCTTTTCGTTTTGGATTTCGCCTCTGCTCGTTGGTTGCCAGGTCTGACTGGCTCATCTTTTGAGAAATAGCCTCGCCATTCGGCTTTTTCCTGCGAAATTGCACAACGATGCCCGATTTCGCGAAGCGCTGCGACTGATGGCAAACGCTGGTCTGTGAACTATCCCGCTCCGGCGATCTGTTAGCAACGCGACCACTGCGGAGGTGCATTTTGATATTGTAGTTTGTCGGATATGTGGTCGGGAAGGCTGGTGGCGAGTTATGTCTTATGGAAGTGGTTGTGATTCATGCGACTACGACGGCATCGCCGTCATAGCGAATTTCAGAGCGGAGAGGCGTCAAGGAAGTTTGATACTGGGCAGAGTGAGGGTTTAATGAAAACCAGTCTAAAGTGACATGGACAAGGAATGGTATAACGCAGAAAGACGATGCTGCAACAGCGGCCCTGCTTGTGACATGTGGGAGCTGGACGGCAGCTGACAGAGCAGCAAACTGTTATCCTGCGTTTGCAACATACTTGCTAGTAGAGGGTTCGAATATGTGTTAGCATACGGATGAAGTTCGATCAGTCGGCTGATCAGAGAAAAGCAGAGTATCAAAATATCAGAATCAGGTCAATGCAGCCAAAGCTACTTAGATGAAATAGTCAGAGGCGGGTAACCATTGAAAGTATGAATTCCCTTGGAAGCCATCGTAGCTGGACGATAAGTATAGTACAAGTATCAGAGAAGCTCATTAGCACCAAATGCTGCAGGATGCGACGGATAGCGGTACTTTTGGGATACCCACCCACCTGCTTTGAAATGTTGCGTTGTTGTGACCAGCAACTACTATAATAAGGTAGGCAGCGCTGACCAGCGCGTCGCATACACAACATAGGTACCTAGCAACAGGTGGAAAAAAAACATCGCCGCTGAAAACTTACCTAAACTCTTCTTAGAATATATATAATCCTATAAAATAATTAAAAATATAAAATAAAGTTTTTTAAGAGATTTAAACTCTTATCTATTAAATAAAAATTTTATTTTATTTTTAGTATTTTTATATAATTAACTAGAAATTATATATTAAATAGTTTATATTTTTATATTTTATTCTTTTTGAAATCCTAAAAAATAGTTATTAGTATTATAAAAACTAGAAACTAAGAAGAATAATATATATAAAATAATAACTTAACCTTTATAGTACTTAGATAGTTAGAATATAGATTATTAGAGGAATTAAAATTTATAATAATCTTGAGTGCTGAGTTCTCACCTAATTTTGGTGTAAACGCTAGCAACCACCTAGCGGCGATGTTTTTTTTCCACCTGTTGCCTAGGTAGGTACCCACTAAACCATCCACTGATATCCTGTACTAGCGCTGAAACTTAGCCTTAGGTACCTAGGCGACCGCCATAGATGCCTGATGTTTGGCGCAAGCCATCCCTGTAGCTCGTCCCACAACACCTGCACCCAGTCGTCTGTTTGTGCTAGGCATCGCGTTTACGACGTGACGTGAAAAAGTTGCCCTGGCCGTTGCATTCATCGTCAACAACCACACAACCACGGCGACACTGCCCACAACGACGCTCTTCTGTGCGCCGAAATCACACAGATTTCCCGCTCACGCTCGATAGAAGCTTCTCCGCATACCACGGAATGCGATGAGCGCGACTCCTCGCTTGCGGTCTGGGTACCCCTCGACTCCTGGTACTGCTGCTCCGCGACGCAATGTTCAACAAACACCCAGCACCGTCGGCTCCGTGTCTTCCACAGCCAGCTTCAACAAGTCTGCTACGCTTCCGCTGGCCCCTGAGAAGGCCGTCAGGCAAAATCAGGCTAGCCAGCCCCTAATTCCTCTGACGCTGCTCGACGCTCCCCAGCAGCGCTTCTACGCCTTCGCCGTCTACGTCCTGCTCTGGGCTTGGAAGCTGTATGACTGGCTCCAGGTCGTTGAAGAGGGCGACAGCTCTTGGTGGCTGTTTTTCAAATGGATTTTTATTGACTTTGCCTTCTTGTTCGGCCTGCCAGAGCTCCGTATACCATGGCTGGAGCTTTCGCAGTTTCTCGTCACTAGTGTCTTCATGTCGCACCTGGTCATCAACTATATGTTGATGTTCAACATTCCTGTAAGTTATATCTTATTACTCCTCCAAAATTCCTGACTGACCGTTGCCAGCTTCCTTGGCAATCTTTCTTCCTCGGCATTGCCAAAGTTCTCTACGACCGCGAATTGTCCATTTCCGAGCAAAATGTCAAAGTTTCAAGCATTCTGAACAACCACTCCTTGATCATGGGCAAACAGATCATCAACATTCTTCCCGAAGGCTCCGCAATGCTTAATCCGGAGCACAAGCCATACTGCATCGCTTCCAAATCCAAGACCGGTGTTGTGCTGCCCATCTATTTCAATTCCACTGTCCCAGCTGAAATTGAGCTCATTCGAATCGATCTCGACACGAACAAGGAAGAGAAAATCAAAATTGCCAACCGCGATGTCAGCAAAATAGCCAAGCAAATCCGAGAGCAAAGCGCAGACCCTAACATGGCTGGCTTTCAATGGGATTACAACGTCCGGCGACCCGGCGTGTATCGACTGGGCAGGGTTTTGGACGAGTACAAGCTCGAAATTCAACGTGGTGTTAAGGATACATATGTCGTGCCCTGTCCGCAGGCGAAAATTCTGACTGCCGATTCTTCCCAACGCTGCATCCGTGACCTATCCGACCTGTCACTCGAGGTTGTCGGCACGCCCCCTCTCAAAATCGTCTACAGCCGAACAATCAACGGCAAGAACCATGGTTTCCACTTCCAAAGTTTGCAGCCAGACGGCTTCAGTTCACCACTCCTCGGCTCTACCACTGATGTTCTGCCCGATGGTGAAGAAGACATCTCGTGGGTTCGTCCCGCTCGCGTTACTGTCGGCTTGAACGAGTCCATGACTGCCTCCGGCGAGTGGGAATATTCTGTCGACGAGGTACACGATGCCTTTGGCAACAGTGTCAAGTATGCCGAAAGTGCTGATGATCTCGATCACTCTGGTGCCCGTGGTCTCGTCCAGAAGTTTGCTGTCAAGGAACGACCGAAGGTTAAGATGCAAGGCTGTGACCTTCGAAATGCCTTAAAGGTCGGCAAAGGCACTTCATCCAAGCTTCCGATCTCGTTTCAAGTGAAAGGAGGCGTCCCAGACACAGCCTACAAAGTGCAATGGAAATTTTCTCCCATTGACACCCTCACCAACAACGGTGACCATGGTGACAAGAGTACTCTTCACAGCTATTCAGCTAAGAAATCAGACGACAAGCCAAGCGTATCTGCGCCAGGTCTCTACACTCTAACCTCTGTTTCTAGTGGTTCTTGCGAAGGCGAGGTTGACGAACCCTCCTCTTGCCTTCTTCTGAACCCTCTTGAGCCGCAGCTCTCTGTCCGTGCCGAGGAAATCCCTGACAAGTGCGCCGGAAACTCCATCGGATTGAGAGTCAACCTGGATCTTGTCGGCACTCCACCCTTCGTCGTTCGCTATGACATAATTGGCAGCGACCAGCATGTCGAAAGTAGAACACACAGGGTCGACGGCTTGCGGTCTCAGCTGGAGCTGATTCCTCAGGAAGCTAGTCGCCAGAAATATGTGTTTAAATCAATCTCCGATGATGTATACAGGAATATTCCGCTTACTGGCCAGGACAAAATTCTTGAGCAGGAAGTCAAACCCGCTGCAAACGCTGTCATTGCACACGGTTCTAGGAACATCAATACTTGCCTAGACTCAAACGTTGAACTTGACGTGGTCCTTACTGGGGAGCCGCCTTTCAACCTTGAGTGGGAAGTCATTCATGACGGCAAGCGCAAAACAGAACGCGCCAACGATCTCAATTCCAAGACATATACCATCCAAACACCTACTTTCACTAAGGGTGGCGAGTACATTCTTGCGCTAAGCAGCGTCAAGGACCAGCGAGGGTGTAAGTCTTTCCTTCAAGATCAAATCAAGATCATTGTGCGTCGTCAGCGACCTCGTGGTGCTTTTGGTTTGATTGAGCAGAAGCAGACTATTATGGCTGTTGAGGATACTGCTCTGCGTCTTCCCCTACGACTTCAGGGGGATGGGCCATGGACTGTTTCCTACAGGAATCTCAATGATTCTGTGGGAACAATCACCAAGAAAATCGACAGCCCCAACGGGTTCCTGGTGGTGAAATCTCGAGGTGTGTACGAGCTTTTGGACATACGAGATCACACCTGCCCCGGTACTGTCGAGCCGGCTGGATCGACTTTCGGGGTAGACTGGTTCCCTCGGCCAGAAATTTCCATAATTGAAACGGACAGCGTCAGCACGACGGATGGTGGATTTATGAAGCAAGAGGTTTGCGAAGGAGATATAGATGGCTTCGAAGTCAAACTGCAGGGCTCACCACCCTATCATGTCGAGTACGAGGTTCAGCAGCGCTCCCCCCAAGGATCTAAGGCTATCAGTCGAAGAGAATTCGACGCCGCGCTCTCCAAGGCCGCCATTTCCATGGACACTGGCAAGGCTGGCGAATATACCTACAAGTTCCACGGGCTCGCCGATAACCTATATAATGCCGATCAAAAGTCCAAGGTGCTTACTGTGCAGCAGCGCGTCAACGCCAAGCCAGCTGCTATATTCACCAAACCCGGACAGAGCTTCAAGTTTTGCATGGAGGAGCAAGAACACGAGGATAAGATTCCCATCACGCTCACCGGCGTAGCGCCATTCTTCGTTGAGCTGGAGATCAAGCACCAGGCGGGTTCACCGGCGGAGACATACCATGTACCGTCCATCAACTCCAACTCCTACGCTATGCAAATTCCTAGAAAACATTTGCGACTGGGGTCGCAGCAGCTCCGCATCCGACGTGTACGTGATGCTCGTGGCTGCCAACAAAAGTACGAGGTGGGCGGACCTTCCATCCAAATTCAACTCTATGACGCGCCGTCCATCTATCCGCTTGAATCGCGGCAGGATTACTGCGTCGGCGAGCGCATCGCCTACACGCTGTCGGGCACGCCGCCCTTTGACATCCAATATGAGTTCAACGGCAAGTGGAACGCAAAGTCGCAGACGACGAGCTTCCGACGTGTTGCTGAGAAACCCGGCGACTTCATCATCACGCGCATCTCGGACAAGGCGAGCGAGTGCCGCGCAGCGGTGCACCTGCCCAAGAAGATCCACCCACTGCCGAGTGTGCAAATCAGCCGCGGCCAGCAGTCGCGGGTAGACATCCACGAAGGCGGCGAGGTGGACATTCTTTTCGAGTTCTGGGGTACCCCGCCATTCGAGTTCACCTTTACGCGCAGCACCAATGCCAAAAAGGGCCACCGCAGCGTCCTCCTGGAGACGCGCCACGATATCTCGTATGAGCACTCCAAGGTTGTCAAGGCCTCGCAGGAGGGCACGTACGAAGTCGTTGCCATCAAGGACAAATTTTGTTCATACTCGACGCAGCAGACCGACAAGCGTGACAAGAAGTAGCGCCAGTCTTGATTCTTGTCTGTCGCATTATTTATCTTCATAATGACGAATATTTTCCACTGTTGGGGTCTTTTTTACGAGCTGGTTCAGTCGGGCATGGGGGAAAGAGAAAATGAACACGGCAGGTTGGCTCTCCTGACTTTTGTTTTTCAATGTGTATATTTGCATGCTGTTTTTTATACCATGGCACGGCGTTGCTTCTCGCGTTTTTTTAACACAGCTCAAACAGAGAAAAAAAGAAAATCGAGTTTGGGCCTTGTTTCTAGCTAGGCTGGGTTGACGTTTCTTACTGTTTTCCGGGGAATGGATGTTGGGTATTTGCGCACGTTAGATTGTAAAGAAGAGAGGCAATGAGAATGTTGGTCTTTCTTTTAGCTGAAAAGTAGCTCTTCTCGCATAGTGATGAAAATTTCCCCCGATTTATGCAAAAATCAACTCCATGTATATACTGTGCAAAAACCCATGCTATTGTGTAAAATGTGACTTCAATTTCTGAGTTTGATATTTTACTTGTCGTCTACTCGTCGTCATCATCAGCGACAACCTCGATCGTCTTGATGAGCGCGCCGCCGATGCGCGCAATCTCCAGCAGCACAGCCTTGCGGTTCACTTCGACGACGTCCTCGCCATCACCGGCCGCACCCGGCGCTGCACAAAAGTTGTATGGCAGGCCGGCGCGGAACTTGGACAGCTGGAGCCGCGGGTTCCAGAGCGCCGCCACGGTCGCGTCGGCGGCGGCACCGCCGGGGAAGAATACGAGCGTATCCTCGTAGACGCGGCGGAGCTCCTCGACGAGGACGTCGACAGGCCGGGCACGTACGGGCAGCGGCGCGCGCCCGACAGCGCCGTCGAGGTTGCGGAACTGCGAGGTCCGGGGCGCGACGGCGTCGCTGCCTGTCTCGCGGGCGATTGCGCGCAGCGCCTTGCTCGAGAGGCGTATGAGCACGTCGTAGTCCTGCAGGGCGGGCTCGAAGAGCGGGCCGGCGGCGTCGACGTGGTGCGCACCATGCTCGCGGACGAGCTTGCAGGCGGCTTTGGCGAGGCGTGTCATGCGCGCGGCAATGAGCTTGCTGGGGCTATCCTGAGTGTACGACAGGCCGGTGTGGTCGTACGACGTGGCGACGATGAGCACGGTGTGGTTCATGTTGGGGTCACGCTGACGCCAGCCTTCCAGCTCGTGCTGAATGGCGCCGCGCTCGTCCGCAGTGAGCTCCTCCGCCGTGTCCAGGATGAGTGGCTCTTCGCGCCAGTCCCACCTCGAGAGAAAAGCGAGCGTGCGAAAGAACCCAGTGGTAACGGACGAGGGTGTCATCCAAGGATAGGGCTGCATGAAGGCGTGGAGGACGAAGAGCTCAATGAGCTCCTCACTGATATGGCCGGTGAGCTTGTGCGCGGCAAACCAGTGCTTGACGAGGCGAATAGTGGGGGACAGCGCTGGCAGGCGCGTGCAGTATGTGGCAATGGTCTGAGTGTGGAGGGGGAGGATGTTGAAGAGCCAATTGAAGCGCAGACCAGCCTGCTCGGCTTCTTCACGCACGCGGTGTTCCAAGGCCTTGTTCTTCATTTGGCGCTCGAGGAGCGTCTCCTCGAGGTCGCAGTGGATACGCAACCGGAATGCAGCGCCGCTATCGTACAGTATGTCCAAGTAGGCGAGGTTAGAGATGCCGATGTCTCGGTTTTCTCGGCCTAGATATGTCTTGATGTTGTCGTGCGCGGCCGTAAGCCGGCGGTCGATGTCCAATAGAAACTCAATCTTGGTCTCTTGAATGGCGGTCAAGTTTTCCGGCCACTTGTTGGATTGCTCAAAGTACAGATTGACGTCGATAGAGTCGACGGTGTCCTTGTGGAAGCCAACCAGAGGCGCCTCCACGGATGCATAGCGAGCGAGAGCAGAGACTGGAGAGAGCTGGCGTATTTGCAGAGGCAGGTCGTCCAAGCTCCGTATGTCGTGCTCGAATGTTTGAAATGATCGTCTAGCGGTGTCAAAAGCTGGTTTATCGAGGCTGGAGATGTCAATGGTGGTGGCGAGATTGGCACCCGCAACATGCACGTCGTCGGGGCCAAGCTTCATATGGCGACTCAGAATGTATTGGGTGATTTCCTGACAGATGTCGAGAGGAAGCTTGCTAGTCCATTCAACACATTCCAGAATACTACCATCTTTGAAACGACGCAATTCGGCCTTTTCACCCCAGAACTGACGAAACTTAGCGGCGTCTCTCTGCTCCTCAGCAGGTGGGCCGTGTTCCATTTGCCTGCTCATCTGCGCCAGTTCGAAAATGACACCAACAGTGACAACAGCCATTGCAGATGGGCAGGTCCCCGCAAGTTTCCACTGTTTCCTTGGAGGTGGCTGGACGTAGACCAACTGTGCACGTTTGCCAAATGCTTTGTGCAGGACTCTATGAACATCAAGACCAAAGTCTGCGATCTCGCTTCGACGGTCAAGCGCAGGGCCAGACTTGGCAAGATTGGGGCTCTTGATTTCGAGCACAGCATCAAAGACCTGCAGTGGCACGTCTACTCTTGTAATGAATGTCGAGTCAAACTTCTCGGACGGCTCATCAGTGAGGAGCTCTGTGGTGGACCTGGAACACATCTGCAGGTAATTTGCAGAACCGGGCGTCATCTTAAAGAGGAGATTGAGCTGTCTCGTAGGGTCGAACATGACAGGGCCTGCCTCCTTGATAGTCTCAGCAGCCGTCTTGGCCGAGTTGAAGGCAAACGCCTTCTTGGTAAAGTCAGTCGTAGAAAGGAACTGAATCGCTGCCTTGAAAAGCTCGGTGGCACTTAGAGACGACGATAGAGCTGCTGCGCCGTTCCTGCCGCCCATCTTGAGCAGGAGCGCGATCATGGCTGCCCATTCAAAATGCCCGAAACCACCTCGCGATATGGCACTGCCGAATCCGCGCTGTCGAAGCCATATTCTGCCGAGAATGCAAGCGTCTCCGAATGCGGCGCACTCATTTTTAGCATTGGCAATGACGCGGAGGTAGTGTATGAAAGTTCTCTCCGCATTTAGAGTCGAGTTGTAAAATGGCGTGGCCGTCGCATTCTTCTTGTTTACATCTGTCGTCTCCGTTCGAATATTGCTCGAGTTTGGAGTCAGCTTTGACCACGCAAACAAATCATCAGGCGCGCAAGGGATCAGTCTGATGTGTGTATCGCGTTTTGTGGATTTCTTGGAAGATTTACTGCTTTCTTGTTCAGGGAGGCGAAGGACAAGGATAGGAAGCAGAGGGTTTTCGTGAAGGAGCTCGTAATGGATGTCTATTTCGTCACCGAGACCGGATTTGATTTTCGAGGCAATAAATGCAATGTAGTATGCTCGTCGGTAAAAGTAGCGCATGTCGAGGTAGTCCTTGTCCTGAAAGAGGGCCTTGGGCATTTGAACAACCATGTCGATTCCTAGTCGCTCTTGAGACTTGATCATTGTCCTGCCGACAAAGCTGCCAACAACGTTGCATTGCGCAGGCGGCGAGAATGCCACTTTAAGATTGGAATCTTTGGTGGGTTTCGGCTCTGGGTAGGGAATGGTAATGCGATGCTTCTTTTCGAATTTGGTAGAGGCCTCGTGGATCTAGAGGGTGTTAGAAGCTTGTCGTCACAAGTTGGCATGTTTCTGACAAACAGGGATAGGATCGTGAGGCTCTATCGAGTCAATTATACTTTTTATTCCGTGCAATTGACTGTCTAGGTCCTTGAATGTAGCGGCGTAATCGAGCTTGGTCTCTTTGAGCAGCTCATCGGTTTTCAAGACAAATGTACTTGCGGCGGAGAGACGAGTAGCGTTTCGGGACTCAAAGTCAATCAAGCCTTTGTGACGAATACCCTGGCCCGAATGGTCGAGCTTGCGGCGCTTAGATCCCAACTCCATGATGTCGCGACAAATTGCGGTGTTGAAGACTGTCGTCGCTGCAACTTTCCTGTCGCCCAGAATTTTTTTTTTGGGCGGCAGACTACGAGTAGCGGGGCGATAAGCCGATAAGGGACGTGGCGGCAGTGACACCTGAACAGGCGGACGGAGGTTAAAAAGAGAGCTTGGTGAGATTACCAGTAGGTTTCTCGTAGAATTTTTTAATGCATCAGCCGTGCAGTGATATTGCATCTATTGCCACTCTCAGTTCTGACAGAGAGTGCGAGCGGACTTTGTAAAGCATCGTGGCAAAGCAACGCGCTGTGCAGCAGCATCATTGAAACTGTGGAAGGGTAAAAAAGAGAAATTCACCGTTCTTCACCTCTGACATGTTTTCTAATGTTCTTACTGCAATGTGCTTGCTTTTCTTTGCTTTTCTTTGCGTTGATTTGCTTTGCGTTGCTTTGCTCTTATCATTCTTATCGCAACATTGGGCGCCAATAACATCATGTCGGCCACCCTGCGCCACTAACAGTTATGTCAAGAGAAGCGTATGACAGGCACCGTCATTATTGCTTTTTTGACGAGGCACGTTTCTCTTCAGTAGAAGTGAATACGAATCCCATTGGTTTCGAGCAGGGATGGGAACGTACCCCAAACTAAAAGCTGGCACAACGCTTATCCGTCCGCATTCCGATGTTCGGAGCGGGCGACTTGTAAACCGCCGGAGAGGCAAACTATAAGTACAATATTGCTAAGAGATGACTGAATGGCCATAGCTAGTACTTACCAAGCTACGACGCAGATCCCGGCTGCTGGACTGCCGTTCCTTTATCCGACACGATAGTCGGAATGGACCGTTGGGCTAGGTGAGTGAGGGGCGGAAAGACGCTAGAAGATTGTGCGGGAACGGAAAGCATACCGGGAGTTGAATCGGGACCTGGGGCGAGGCTGGTTAAGAATCGAGAGATATCGTACCTGAAAGAATGTACCAAATACAGCTGACGATGGGATCATCTCATGCAATCGACTATTTCGGGTCTGTGTCCGGCCGTAATCTGTGTCTCTTCTTGGGACGCAAACAGGTGAGAAGCGCAGCTAACCGCATTCCGCCGGACGTTGTGCCTGTGCAGCGGTCGGGAGAGCAGGCGGAACAGTCCCGCCAGGAGTCTCTGTGGCTATTCTACCTTAATAGTTGGCTGTAATATTTAATTTGTTTAGTAGGTATAATGAAGGTGGCTTGCCTGCTGCCCACTAAAACAATCCCCGAAACTCGACCCTCTCCACTGTATTTAGTCCGTCTGCAGCTGGTAAAGGCGCTTCCCCAGCTTCTCCGACACCCCCGGAAAGTTGCGTTCCTCCCCCGGCCAGCTACGGTTCAAAAGCACTCGGCTTTCCGACGCCGCGTTTGGACTATGACTTCCTCTGCATGACATTACGCACCTTGCGCGCTTTGTCTTCTCTTGTTGCTTCGACCCTACCCATCTTGGACCTGGACTTCTTCCTTCTACTTCTTCTTCTTCCTCCTTGCCATTGAGGAGGACAGCCTTTCTACACTCAAGACACATCCTTCGCACCGTACGGCGACACTCTAGACACATCGGTCGCAATGCCTTCTACTGCCATGCGCATGCGCGCTTTGGGGGCCTTTGCCCGCCACGCGAGCAACGTGAGTCGCCTAACGCTGCAAGGATATCAATAATTGACCACGGGTCACTAACCGCCCGGCGCTCACAGCCCACGGCCGTTTTTGCCAGACAGTTCTCCGCCACCGCTCGCCGCGCGGAGATCAACAAGGTCCTCCCTTCCGCTGCCGAGGCCATCAAGGACTTGAAACCCAACACCACCCTCCTCTGTGGCGGTTTCGGTCTTTGCGGTGTCCCCGATACCCTGATTGACGAGGTCCTCAAGAAGCCCGAGATTAAAGGCCTGACTGCCGTCTCGAACAATGCCGGTACCGACAACTCCGGCCTCGGCAAGCTTCTCAAGACAAAGCAGGTCAAGAAGATGGTTGCCAGCTACATCGGCGAAAATAAGACCTTTGAGACCATGTACCTGACCGGTGAGGTCGAGCTTGAGCTTACCCCCCAAGGTACCCTCGCCGAGCGATGCGCCGCTGGTGGCAAGGGCATCCCCGCCTTCTACACCCCCGCCGCCTTCGGCACCGTTGTCCAGACCGGGGAATTGCCTCTCAAAAACAAGTCCGACGGCACCCCGGACGAGTACTCATACCCCAAGGATGTCAAGGTCTTCAACGGCAAATCCTACCTCCTAGAACACAGCATCGCCGGTGATTATGCCTTTGTCAAAGCCTACAAGGCTGATAAGCTGGGCAACTGCCAGTTCCGCCTCGCCGCCAACAACTTCAACGGTGCTATGGGCCGCAACGCCAAGGTGACCATTGTCGAGGCCGAGCACATCGTCGAACCTGGTGAGATTCCTCCCGAGGCCGTCCACCTGCCTGGTATCTACGTCAAGCGCGTCATCCAGAGCACTAGCCCCAAGAACATTGAAAAATTCACCTTCAGCAAGGATGAGAACGACCCTGAAGCCAAGGCTGCTCTTGGTACCGGCGAGACTGCTGCCAAGCGTGAGCGCATTGTTCGCCGTGCCGCCAAGGAGTTCAAGAACGGCATGTACGCTAATCTGGGTATCGGTATGCCTATGCTCGCTCCCGGTTTCGTCGGACCCGAGGTCGAAGTTCAGCTTCAGTCGGAGAATGGCATTCTCGGCCTCGGTCCCTACCCCAAGAAGGGTTCTGAGGATGCTGATCTGATCAATGCCGGCAAGGAGACTGTCACGCTCAACCCTGGTGCCGCTGTCTTTGGCAGTGAGGAGAGTTTTGGCATGATTCGTAGCGGTCGCGTCGACCTCACAATCCTCGGCGCCATGCAGGTCAGCGCCAACGGTGACCTCGCCAACTGGATGCTCCCCGGAAAGGTCAAGGGCTTCGGCGGCGCCATGGATCTTGTCAGCAACCCGTCTGCCACCAAGGTCGTCGTCACCATGGAACACACCGACAAGAAGGGCAATCCCAAGATCATGAAGCAGTGCGCGTTCCCTCTAACCGGACGCGCATGTGTTTCGCGAATCATTACTGAGCTCGTACGTAACTCTATGCTGTCAATACCGTCCTTTTTTACTAACGACATTTTTCTAGGGTGTCTTTGACGTCGATTTCGCCAAGGGTCTTACCCTCATTGAGATTGCTGACGGTGTTACTGTTGATGAAATTAAGAGCAAAACCGAGGCTCCCTTCAAGGTTGCCGACGACTTGAAGCCGATGCTGTAAATTTTGTGTCATTGTATCAATTTATGAAGATCTATGTCTGATTTTTATGTATGGTGGAATATTCTGTGCATCTGTTGGGTTTGGTTCCCAGAGCAGTTGCCGCATCGTCGGGCGTTTTGATTTTCGTTTCGCCTGTCATTAGCATATTTTCAACGAAGCGATAAATACCGTCTTATCCATCCGAACTGCATACCAGAGGGGGGAAATCGCGTCTCATAGCTGTCGGGCTGTCTTTTTTTTTATCCATTTTTTTACGCGCGGCAGTAAGCAGGCGATTTTGACCCGTGATTGACCTGGCCACTGCTGACGAGGCTTTTGGCGCTGACAAACAAACCCGAGCCAAATAGCCCAACACCAACGGCCGGCTCTGCAGGAACCCCCCCCCCCCCCGGGGCCCGCTTCGAATTCTATTTCATCCTTCGTTAAATGCCATTTCCTTTGAAGTCGCCATATAGTACTATGTCACCATGTATGATAGCCTCTCCGGTATGTCCATCAACTACTGGACTGTGCCGGCCCGCCTCCCGACGACACCAGGGAGCCTCGACTGGTCGCGCGTCGCACCCTTGAAGTCTCACGAGCCTCCAGGGAAGCAGGCACGCCCACTCGTGGACATGGCGATCCGCGTTGTTGCGAAGAACATTGGCCAAGTATCGAAGGAGCTCCTGGAACCCATCCCAGCACGGGTTCTCTGGCGACTTTGGCGGTTCCTGGAAGCCAGGTTCGTCCATCCAATCTCACCACCCTACACCGCTCTACGCAGCCGACATCATCACACGCCGCCTTATCTATCGTTCCGCTAATGTCTGATCTCTAGAGGGGGCGTTTGCTTGCATGCGTGGAAAATCTTCTCTGACATCCTCATGATTGACGGCCAGGAGGATCCAGTGCTCGGCCTGTACCGGTTCCGGCAACATGTTTGTCGACCAGAGGAGGAACTGAAGCTGTACACCCAGCCGCTCAACTCTGCGTCTGTGGAGTTCATTACACACATGACTATCTCTGGTGACTGCCTATTTACAGGAAATGAGCTCTTGTCGCTGGCCGACATGAAGAATCTTGGCGTGCTGGAACTCATCAAGCCCGCTGATGACATCTTGGCCTCGTATCCTCATGTGAGCGATCGCATTGTCCGAGGCTGGTCGGAAGCTGTGGATCCTTTCCCATTACTACGAGTCTTGCGGATATGGGGCGATCGGTCTGTTACTGAGGTGTCGTTGCGATGGGCTGCAAAGTTCCCGTCACTGGTGCTCTACGACGTTATGGCAGGCAAGGATGACTGGACGTCTGCATATGAAGAAGCCGGGGCGACAGGGTGGACGGTATCTCAGCAAGTAACTAGGGCAGAGGATGCGTCGATTTTACGATATCTTATGCTCCTTGCGCCTGGTGAAGATATGCCTATGAGCCGGTTCTCAGACGTGTCAAGGAGTATTGACGTCGATTTGATCAACTTGTCCAGTGACCCGCGCTGCGTGCTGAAACGGGTGCCGTACGGCGAAGCGCCGCCGCTTCTTGACTATCTCGTGGATCCGGCCAAGGTGTCTATAAAGCAGCCTACCTTTCATCGCAGGCCGGTGCCGAAGCAGCTCCAGTTTTGTCACGAAACCGCTTTTGAGACATGGGCATTTTGGTTATATTCCCTTATTGGACAACTTTCCGGCGACCGCGACCTGAAAAGCAGGGGTGTCGGGCCGGAGCAGCAGACGGTCGTCGGACCGTTTGTGCTGCCATCAAAGCCCATGGCGAGCGTATTTCTTGGCCACAGTGGCCAGGGCGGCATCTCCAGCAAGCCTTCATATATCAGCAGGGGATTGTTTGCCACGAAACGCTTTACGTTCACTAGGCTCAGCATTCTAGACGGTATCATTCCATTGAACACCAGAGTGGCAGAAGGGTCGGTAAACCCTGCAACATCAATGTCAAGGCGGCAGCCGACGTCCTTGAAGAATAATAAGCGAAGACGGATTGAGGACGTCTTGGGCTCCTTTGGCTGATCTATTGCGGCCTCTGATAACCGTGGGCCTAAGGGGAATTTGAGATGTGATGCGTCTCAATAGACTTGTGCTCTGCCGGCGAAACAGAGCCACTCGCAGGCATTTAAAGGAGACATTATGTGGCTTTGATAGCAGGCGCCCTGTACTATACAGCGCCTCATTGTATAATTTTACGTTGTGTCGAGCTGCAGGGCATTTTTGCGGGCGCAAATACCCTCGTGCGCATAGATCTAATATAATCCAAAGAAAAAAAAAAGAATAAAAATGTACCACCGGTAAAATTTATCTGCCCAAAACGGGAAAACAGCAGGACAGAGGGTAAAACGGCGAAATTAGTCTCTCCTCCAGTTTCCCCTCCAGTCTCATTCATGGTGTAATGAATGCCAGAGTGAATATGAAGGATTAAATGTATTTTCTAGTAGGTTGAAGAAGAGAAGAAGAGAAACAAACCAAAGTCGGGTGGTTGAGCCCGGTTTTCTAGTGACTGGCAGACAGGGAGCGGAAGAATGATCAGCCATTTTTCCGAAGGTTGTCCTGTGGCTGCTTCTGTGGCACAGGCCCTGGCAGGATTTTCCACCATTTTTCACCCCACCAGCCACTACATAGGTAGGTGCATCAGTGACTCCCTGGCTGCCTGGCGCTGGGTACCACTGCATCTGAGAGGCTGCTAAGTAGGTACCTAGGTACCCGGTACCTAAGGCAGGTAGCATTACGCCTGCAGGGGTCATTACCTTGGCTCTCAGTGGCTGGCCTGGCGCTGCCAGCGGATGCTCCCGCTATTTTTATACTCTTGAGGGAAAGCATATTTTGCGGCAAGCGGCCCGTTGGTAGAGCATTGCAGTCCATATTGAGCGGCCAATTGTAATTCGAGACGCGAGGAGCAAATCAATATGATCTTGCATTATATCGCCAATTTTTTCATGCCGAAAAAGGGCATCTCCCTTTGTTGTGAGGCGCCGTGTGAGTCCTGTAGCATCACCGCCTGCCTTGATATGGATGCCCCTCCACGGGTTGAGTCACGCACTGCCTCAATTTGAGTCACAGCAATGGCTCTTTCGAAAAAGATTAATCTTGAGGCGTACAGTAGCATGTCAAAATCAGCGGCGGGAATCATAATCCTTTATATACCCCTGATTGTATCACCGTCCCGTCTTGTTTTAGTCCGCTTCCCTGACCTGCTTTGTGTGCTACATTTCTGCCCGAGTCGCCCTGTCGTACCCCGCCAACCTGCTACCCCGCCTCCATCACCAGCGCATCAGGCTTGCAATCTCTGTCTTGAACCTCTCTCCCCCTCTCCTCCAACACCTCACACACTCATATCCGCACCACACACTGTACACCTGCCAGCCATCTTCGAATATGCCTTCTTCTTCAGCACCAGCAACAAGCTCCCGCGGCCGCGGTGGCAAATTTAAGAAGTATACCCGTGGAGGTTCGTTTGTCAGGCAGCTCGCATGCCCCTCCTAAAAGGCTTTTTCCTCTTCGAGTTTAATGCTAACGACGCTGTCCTTTCAGGTGGTCGACACTTCTCTCGCGATCTTCAACCCACCAATGCCGACGGCAACGAGGTCAGCATGTGGAGCGCCGACGCCCAGCACAGCGATGAAGAAGACGACGAAGAGTCTGAGGAGGAGTCCTCCGACGAGGATACCGGCAAGGTTGCACCCGCTGCCGATGCCAGCCGCGAAGATCGCAAAGCTCTGAAAAAGGCTAAGAAACAGGCTGCGATAGCCAAGTCCCACGGCCACACTGTTGAGGTCGGCGACATGCCTTCGAGCGACGACGACAGCGATAATGACATGCCCGCCAATCCCAACCACTCCAAGGCCGCTCGCAAGCAGACGACCGCCAAGAGTGGCGTCGATGAAATCACCGAAGGCGTTTCCAAGATGAACGCCCCTGGCAACCGCAAAGAGCGCGAGGCCTTGGAGGCCCAGGCCGCCAAGGAGCGCTACCTGAAGCTGCAGGCCGAGGGGAAGACTGACCAGGCCAAGGCCGATCTGGCCCGTCTTAAGCTCATCCGTGAGCAGCGTGCGGCCGAGGCTGAGCGTAGACAGGTAAGCAGACTACCACTCCATCAACGCACATAATGTATGGAGGAGGCAGCTAACGCACTTGTCGCACAAGGCCGAGAAGGAGGAGAAGGAAGCACAAGATAAGGCCCGTAAGACCGAGATTGAGGCCCGGGAGAAGAAGCTTCGCGAAGCTGCTGCTGCTCCTAAGAAGGGAAAGAAGAAATAGGCCAATCGCTTTGAAGCAGAGCGGTCGTTTCGACGGTCACCTGGGTACTGAACCTGCACCCGTGTATATATAAAGACCTGCAATCACACGAACTGCAGACTTTGATGATTCGAATGGCTACACGCCATATTTAGAATACAATACTACCTATTATCGAGCAGGTATTGCCGTCTAAATCATTTGTTCCGCTCGACGACGTAATTTGTGCAAGGTGACTCAGCTGTAGCGCTGAGTTGCACGTCATACCTAGTTCTATACGGTACGGAATGTTTACAGCTAGCTCACTCGTACCAGTTGGGTATTCACGACAGTTTATAGTCCTTGAAACCACAGACAGCACAAGTACTTCTTTTTTTTTTATAACATTTCCGATTGTGTCAGCGCCGTTGCCAAATATTTGGCCAAGTCTGTTATCGATTACCCCACACTTGGTTCATGGCTCAGCCACTCAAGAGGCGCCGCCAGCAAATGTCGACAAAAAAATTCCCAGCCCGCTAAAAAAAAATCCGCCTCCAGTCGCCGACCGCTTCACCACCTCGAAGAACTGCAGTTGTGAAGATTCTGTGCAGCGTGCAATTATTTACGACGAGCGCATAATCAGAAACAGAGCAGTTCTTTCGAGACTTCAACATGACAGAAGCGTCGCTGCAGGTTCGTGGACACCCGTTCCACCACTGCAGGCATCCAACCTGCGTGCCGCCCAGCTCACAGACTTTTCTTACCTGCCTGCCTGAGCTGGGCAGGTGGCCACACCGAGACTGCAGGCTAACAAGTCGACTCTAGGATCGGTTGCGCGATCATGCAAAGGCTTTTAACGGCCTCTTGAGCCTTATTCCGGCTAAGCAGTACTACGGAGAAGACACCAGCGTACGTTCTTGACCGTTTTCAAGGCCTGCTCCATCCCGGCCCGGCACTACCCAGTCGTGACCTTGAGAAAGCCTACCCACCATCTCCTATGCTAACTGTCTTCTTTTAAGGACCAATGGAGGAAAAAGAAGCAAACAAAGAAGGAAGCGGCGGCTGCCCGCCGAGGAAAACTTGATCCCGACAGCGACCTAAATAAAAATGCGAAAGAAGTCATGGACGAACGTGCCCGAAACAAGCGCAAGCAGCGTCAAGAGGAGGAAGATGACGAAGATGTGGAGGAGCGAGAAGATGACGAAGAGGACTCTTTCGTCGCCATGGAGGGTGTCGAGGCCGAACAGCCTGGTCAGGGCTTAAGAAAGGCAACCGAAAAGCCCAACAAGAAACAAAAGGTCGAACCCGCGAAAAGTGATGACGAGTCGGGCGTCGAGGTAGATGGTGGAGAGGGGGAGGAAATTCCTGCGGCTGAGGAGGCAAAGTTGTCCAAGAAAGAACAAAAAAAGGTCGCCAAGCGCGAGCGCAAAGCCGAAAAGAAAGCCATCAAAGACCAAGGAGGTGTTGACATACAGCACACACCAAGCGCCAAGTCATCCAAAGATCAAGAAGCTAGGGAGACTCCCAAGACAAAGAAACAAAAGCCCAACAATGAAACTGAAGCCGCTACTGAAGCTGATATAGCTGAAGACGAGGTCATGCCCGACGCTAAAGAGCATTCGGGCTTTGCTGCCAACCTCGATGTCGTTGGCCTCGACGCCAAGGACGACTCCGAAGCTGTTTCGGAACCTCACTCTCCCACTTTTGACGCCACCGAGCCGGCTAGCACCACCACCTCCGTTTCCTCCACCATCCCTCCCTCCGAAAAGCCCAAGCACATTGTCATGCCCAAGGACACCTCAGCGCTCAAAGCCCGTCTAGCAGCCAAGATTGAAGCCCTCCGCGCCGCCAGAAAGGCTGACGGGCCGGACGGTAAGCCGATCCGCACGCGCCAGGAGCTCATCGAGGCGCGGCGCGAGAAGCAGGCGCAGCGCAAAGAGCACAAGAAGGAAATCCGCCGGCTCGCCAAGCTCGAGGAGGAGCGCAAACGCGAGGAGGCGCTCGCCTCCAACTCGCCCGGCATAATGAGCCCCGCCGTGGAGGAGGGCAGCTTTTCCTTTGGCCGCGTCGCCTTCGCCGACGGCTCGCAGATGTCGCACGACCTCAGCTACGTCCTCAACCAGGGAAAGCGCAAGGGCCCCTCGGATGCCAAGACTGCGCTGCTCAAGGTGCAGAACCAGAAGCGACGTCTCGAGGACATGGACGCGGAGACGCGCGCCGGCATCGCCGAGAAGGACGCGTGGCTGGCGGCAAGGCGCCGCGTCGAGGGCGAGAAGATCCGCGACGACGAGGCCACCCTCAAGAAGACGATCAAGCGCAAGGAGGCCGGCAAGAAGAAGAGCGAGAAGGCGTGGAGCGAGCGCCTCAAGGGCGTCTCGCAGGCACAAAAGGAGCGCGTCAAGAAGCGCGAGGACAACCTGCGCAAACGCCGTGACGAGAAGCTCACGGGCAAGGCCGGCAAGAAGAAGAAGGGCGGCGCCGGCGGTGGTGGCAAGAAGAAGGGCGGCCGGCCGGGCTTCGAAGGCAGCTTTGGTGTGGGCGGGCGCAAGAAGTAAACAATGTTGTTGTTATCTGCTCCTTCATCTTGCTTACTGGTGTATCTTCATTGTCCTCGGATCGCAAGGAAGGAAACGAGGAGAGAGTTTTCTTGTATTACACACTATGACTACGAAGGGGAAGGGAGGTTATCAAAGTGGACAAAAAAGGGCATTTGTCGTTGACCGTGTTGCAAAATATCTGCCTGGCGTTTTTGGTGTTTATTGCCGTCATTTTTTTTTCCGGCTGCATCTATTTTTTTGGGTTTACTTGTGCGTGGATACTTCTTTTCTCCTCCATGCAATCATTCTGTTCCTTTTCTTATGGTCTCCGTGACGATTCTTGGCACGCTTTTCTTCTTTGTCCTTCTTTGGGGTAAATACAACTCTTTTGAGACCAAGAGCGATAACTGACAAAGCGAAACAAGCGCAACAAGCGATGTCTGCCTCCTCTTTTCGGTATATGGACATTTTTTGGAAGAAAAGAGAAAGGAGAGGGTTTAAAAAAAGTAAATAACAAGATTCATTTAAAAAAAAAAAGGTTCAGACTACATTTGCGTTGTGAATGGTTTCAATTTCATGCTGCTTAGGCATATAGAGAGAAGCACAGGGCCCGGCGACACGTCGTCGACTAACATCAATCATTCAAGCCCCGTGTCAATTTCCTCGAAACGTTTGCTCAGCAAGCAACAGGAAAACAAGTGAATAAAAATCAGGAGAAAACAAGAAAAGGAACAAAATCAATAATCAATGCCAACTATGCCTCATATCTGGTCGAAATCATCTTTCTGCAACCCAAAAAAAGAAGGAACTCTGTCCCTCCCCATCCCTCAACACAAACCACCAGGAATACACACACACACACACACCTTCCACTGTATTCCATTGTGATGGCCGTTTTTTTTTTAATTAGCCACGAGGATATAAAAGACGGGGGGGCGCAAGAGTAAAAAAACGAAGAGAGGGAAGTACACTGGTGACATGAAAGCATGAAGAAGGACGTCCAAAAACTAGCCGGGGAGATGCAGATAGGGGGTGGTGGTGATGGTGAGAATTAAGAATGATATATAGATGGCGAGTCGAGTTCCCTTTGTTTTCCTTCTCTCCGCGTCGTCCTGCATCTCTCAGGAGCAACTCGATTCCTTTTGCGAAGCACACTTGGAGGTTTTTAGATCGATTGTCGAGGTTAGTTTCGTTTGCTTAATATGCGTGATGAAAAATCATTTTCTACATCCTTGTCTACCAAGATGTGCTTCGCCGACTGGCAGTCGTGGGTAGGGATCGATTTTTTTTATTCGTCGTCGTTCAGTGTGTGAGTCGTCTATAGGAGCGAGTCGAGGCGCGTGAATACGCTCAAACACGCGGCTACAACCTCCAATTGCAACTCCTTGTCCTTGGCCTTTCCAAGCTCCTGTTTTCGTGATTAGTGTCGTGATCCGCATTGGTCCTTCCCGTTCCACTCGTACGTAACGGGAAGTTTTCATATCCGACATACCTCGCTGATGACCTGGGGCAGGTTCGCTCCGATGCCGTTCGTGGTCGCCTTCTTGCCAAAAGGCCATTGGCTGTAGTCGGCGAGGAGCTCGTCGGTCTGGGCAAAGGCGCGCTCGCGGGCCTCGTGGCCGAGCGTCGACAGCGCATTCTCGAGGACGTTGGCGGCGTAGGCGGCGCAGACCATGCACACGGTGCGCAGGTAGCGAAACTCGAGGTTCTCCGGCAGGAACTGGCTGTCGTTGAGCACCACGGTGCGCTGGGTCAGGACGTTACGGACGCGACGGCGCAGCTCCTCCTTGGCGCCGCCGTCGGCGACGGGGTGCGTAGCCATGTCGAAGAGCAAGAAGTTGCGCTTTTCCGTGCGCAGGATGCCCTTGTCCACGAGACCCTTAGCGAGACGTTCGCGGACTTGCTTGAGCTGGTAACCGATCTTCATCAGGTTCCATGTCTCTCCTGCCATGTGCGAAAAAAAAAAGTCAGCCTTGTCGGCGTTGAAACTCCTCAAGAGTTAGCCTGCAGTCTTACCGCTCATCAGGTCAATCCAGGAGCTGACGCTCATCTTTTCGCTTTGCTTCATCATCTTTAGGGCCTCGTCGAGGAGGACCTCGCCCGTAAGAGTGTCATCTATAACTTCGATGTTGCGATCGGCAGGCGGGAACCGTCTTCGCGAGGGGTCCTTTTCCATGCTGATGCGCCCGCGGAAGGCCAGCTCCAGGACAATGCATCCTCGTAGCGCATAAGAAATGTTGTCATTCCAGAAGGAGAGGTAGCCCTGTAGTTTGACATGTTAGAGTCGAGTCCGATTGGTACCGAAGCAGCCCGGCGCCGCAGCCGCTCGGGCGAAGCGAGCGTCGCTCCTTACCTGCTTGTCCTTGAGTCCGAGCAGGAGAATCTCCTCCATCATTGTCAGCTTGGGCTGCTTGCTGCGCTCGGCGCTCTCGCTCATATCTCGAGGATCAAAGGCAATCTTGTGGCCATTCTCGCCGTTCTCGTAGCTCGTCTCGGGGCCATTGTCCTTGACGTTGTATGACGAGTTGGCTCTGGCGGCGGCATTGCTGCCCTCGCCATCGTTGGCCACCGGTGTGCCAGCACCGCCGGCGCCACGGCGTCTGGTGAGGCCTGAGCTAGACATTTCGCGGTCCGGGGGAAAAGCGGCAGTCTTTGATGAGAGCCAAAGGGGGAATGTTGCGGTGTCGAAGGGTGGTCGGTTGCCGGGGGGGCTCTGCCGTTTTTTTTTTTTGTTGAAGGGGAAGCGGGACGGCGCCAGGGACCGCTGCCGAAAATGGGTTCACACGAAAGGGGACCGGCGGCTGGTGTGTTAGTGGCTGTTCGTTGTGCGACGTCGGATAGGATGAACGAGACAGAAATCGAGGGATGAGAAGCGGCGCAGGGGTAAAGGGCGATGTTTTGGGCGAGCAATTATCGTCAGCGGTTCCACCGAGAGCCCTGGCGACCGAATGAGGCTGATTGACTGATGAGTGGCCGCGCGAGCAATAAGGGTTGGCTGGCACTTGGCGGGCGATGGCCACTTGGCGCGTGTCCTCGGTGGGTTCAGGATGGAGGGGCCGCCCAGGGGCAGAAACTTAGTACGGCACGATGTAGTGGTGACGCGGTTGGATCAAGACTTTTCTTCTAAATTAAAAGTGAATTTCATATTCATCACTACTGTACATCAAGATATCCGTTACCCTTACAACCACGCTTCGCAATCAGCTCCGAGCTTGTTGAGTAGAGGTGGCCAACTGTCGCGTGGTCTTTTTGGTTCGGCCTTGTTAGACATTCGGCCTACTTACCTACTTACCTGGGCGCCTACCTACTGAGTACACTCGTAATGGTACCTTCGTACCTAGGTACTAGGTACCGACCTAAGTAGCCAAGTAACCGTCGGCTGCCACCGTGGCCACTGCGCGCGCCCGACCATGTAATAGACGACGTCGCTTCATGTCGGTTGCTCCCTCTCCCGCATCAGATGCTACTGATACCGACCTGCAGACTCTATGTTCAATTTGTTTATGGACTACGCCATGCATGAGCTAGTTGAACGAGTAAGTATCATCTGGCCCTGAGTCGCTCTGTGTATGCCTGCTTCCTACCAGTACTTGGTCGTCCTCCCCTAGTCCAGCTTGTCGCCATCTTCCCCAACTGTGTCCTTCCATAGCTTATCAAAGTCGACGCCTTGTCCCTCAAACAGTTCTCGGATCTTCCTAGCGGCTGCCTCCTGCTTCTCGGGCCCGAACCCGCCAGGCTGCGTCGCCTCAAACTGCACAATCTCCACCCAGCGGTAGAAGAGATCCTCTTTGCCCATCGACGACAGAGCGTCGCGAAATGCAAACACTTGTCGTCGTTTCTGCTCCTCCTCGGTTGATGCACCCAGCTTCAGATCGTAGCTGAGCCAGCCGTAGTCCTGGTGGTGCACAAAGACTGCGTTTCTGAACACGTCCAGTGCCACCTCCTTCCCATCTACCATCCTGTGCGCCGCAACCATGAGCTTCCAGTCCAGGTCCCAGTTGTTATTCATCAGGAGATAACCAGTCTTTTGCTCCTGCAGCATCGGTGCCGTAGCCTGAGCCACGTAGCCTGTGAAGATCTTGTTTGAGTCCCGCTCCTCGATGACATCGCCCAACACTGCCTGCCAGTCTCGGCTGCGGCGCACGTAAATCTCCTTTTCGCGGAATCCAACTGCCCATCGCCACTTGACCGGACTGCCGTGTGTTTGTCCGGCCACGAATTCCACTGGCCACGGCCAGATGAAGACGAAGAGCATGAGATCAAGAAACATGTTGAATCCGCGCTTGGTAATCTCCCATCCTAGCTCCGACCAAGTCGTCGTCGTCGCCCCTACAAAGGTGGATGCATGTTGAGCCAGTGGCTTCACCAGAATGGTAAAGTAGTACGGTAGGATAAAGTACATGCGAAAAACGAAGGCAGCCGCGACAGCAACATTCATGAGCACCGGGACCACGAAGATTTTGCGCTTAAAGTTGGCTGGCTTTCCGTCAATGTGCGCGACGTACACGTGCTTCTTGGACAACCCTTTGGTGAATGGCTCCAGGACCTCGGGCACCTTTTTAAACGGAATTGGTGGTTCTCCATCTTTCCGTGTGCTTGCCGTCGCAGATGACTTTGTGGTACGCTTTCTGGGGGCCATGATGGGCGAGCAATTGATGTGCCGTAGTGAGATGCAGTGGCAAAGTTGACTTGTAGTCAAACGGGGCAGATGTAAGGAGCTCGGCCAACCTCAAAAGCATGCGCTTGTTCGAAAATCGCCAGCTAAAGACTCAGCAGCGAACTTGAATGGGCAATTTGATATACTATCGATATTTTAAAATACAACACCAAAGAAAATATCGGCATGGAGATTACCAGTATTTGGAGAACCGTTGCTGACCATTTTCCGGACTATCCCTGCCCCCGAGCTAGAAAACTCCACAGCCCATGTAGCTGCTGGAGTAGTTGATAATAAAGTAAAAGCTGCCTCGTCGCATTTATTAGCTCCGCGCATCTGCAGGACCTACAACGCAGCCAATTTGCGTCATTTGCAACATGCTTAGGACACATGCATGGCAGGCAAGTAGAGCAGCCTCATTGATACCACTAAACTAACAATATAGTAGCGAGGTCCGTTTGTGTGCACGGCATGCCGACAGGGCCGCTCTGTCGCCCAAATCCCACGCGGAATAGCAACAGGTGCCAGGCTTCCCAGGGGTGTCGCATCACCATGCACGACAGGATTGGGGGTCAATAGGCACTTTTCAACATCAGGTAGCTGCAGCAACCAGTCTAAACCGTCTTTCCCTGGCGGTTTCGCCGGTGGTGTTGGTACATTTGGAGGTTTCGCATCTAAAGTGAAGCCAGCCGCATCATCAGGACTGCTACCGCACGAGCTGGCCGCGCGCAAGACAGCTACGATAGTTCCGCCTAAGGCTGCGACACCGACATCCGAATCGGGGCCAGCGAGGTTTCGACAGCCCAGGCCATCCCGAAAACCCCGACCGGCGGACCCTACGAGGGACCAGAAGACATTGAAATCCAGGTCTGTTTTGGCCGACATACTTCGGTCCGATCGTCAGCCGCAGGATCCAACCACCCCAGCCTCTTGGTCCTCCAGTGACCGAAAAACGCACGGAACCGACACCGGCCGAAAATCCGGCGAATCGAACATTTGGGAAGAGCTTACAAAGAAAAAGAGAAGCCCTGTCCCTCATGCCAAAGGAGCTCAAGGATCAAGGTCTCTCGGGAAGGTTATAAAAGAAGAGCCCACGGACTTCTGGGCTGAATTGGACGACCAACAAGGTTCAGCGGAAGCGCAAAAAAGTCGGACTGTGCGCGAACGGCAATTGCCCAAGAAGCTACAAGGCAAATACGCAAACGTGCACAGTCATCCATCTCACGTCGGTGATGACCTCACTCCGTATAAAATACCGTCTGATACTTCCTCTGCAAAGCAAAAGAAGTCAAGATTTGACGAGGCGCTACCAGCTCGGGACGGTAAAAAGCCGAAAAAGGCAAAACGTCAGGAAGGCGGTCGCATAAACGCCGACGAAGGCTGGGAAGACGATGCGGATCGCTGGGAGGAGCTTCAGCAGCGGAAAAGAGCAAAGGAAGCTCGCAAAGCTGCCAAAGCTGAGAAACCAGAGGTGATTCCCATCTTCCTTCCTGAGTACATCAGTGCCACCGACTTGGCTCAAGCCCTCAAGCAGTCCGTGAACTCGTTCATGTCCGACATGGAGGAAATGGGCTTTGAGAACATTACAGGGGATACAGTAATGACTGGTGAGACGGCTGCCCTTGTTGCTATGGAGTATGGTTTTGAGCCCACAGTCGACGATGGCTCTCGACGAGACTTGCAGCCCGCGCCAATTCCCGAAGACATGTCGTCTCTGCCGTCGAGACCCCCTGTTGTAACCATCATGGGGCACGTCGATCACGGCAAGACGACTCTGCTCGATTATCTGCGCAAGTCTTCCGTAGCAGCTCAGGAGCACGGCGGGATTACACAGCACATTGGTGCTTTTGTTGTCAGCATGTCTACCGGGAAACAAATCACATTCCTCGACACCCCAGGCCACGCTGCATTCTTGTCTATGCGCCAACGTGGTGCCAACGTCACCGACATTGTCGTTCTCGTGGTGGCGGCTGATGACAGCGTCAAACCCCAAACTCTTGAGGCCCTCAAGCACGCCAGAGCTGCCAAGGTGCCCATTATCGTGGCAATTAACAAGATCGACAAGGAAGATGCACGCGTCGATCAAGTCAAGGCCGACCTATCACGCCACGGCGTCGAAATTGAGGATTACGGCGGTGATGTACAGGTCGTATGTGTCAGCGGTAAGACTGGCCAAGGCATGGATGAACTCGAGGAAAATATCGTCACATTATCAGAGATTCTTGACGTTCGCGCCGAGACCGACGGCATGGCGGACGGTTGGATCCTAGAGTCTAGCGTCAAGCAAGATGGCAAGGCCGCCACGGTACTCGTCAAGCGCGGCACACTGCGACTGGGTGACCACGTCGTCGCGGGCAAGACTTGGGCACGTATCCGCCTGCTGCGCAACGAAGCAGGCGTCGAGATCCACGAGGCTCCTCCCGGCACTCCAGTCGAGATCCTGGGCTGGCGCGAGCTGCCGCCGGCCGGCGAGATGGTTCTGCAAGCACACGACGAAGCCAAGGCCAAGACGGCTGTGGAATACCGCCTAGAGATGGCGGACCGGGAGGCGAACTCGGCCAACATTGCGGAGCAGGAGCAGCGGCAGCGCGAAAAGGCGGCCGCCGACGCCCTGGCCGCCGAAAGGGCCGTGCTGGGGGAAGAGGCCGGGGACGAGGTCGCGGTGCCCGGCACGCTGACTCAGAGCTTCATCGTCAAGGCCGACGTAGCGGGTTCAGTCGAGGCCGTGGCCGGCAGCATTCTAGAGCAGGGCAATCACGAGGTGCAGTCAAAGGTGCTGCGGTCGTCGGCTGGCCAGGTGACCGAGTACGACGTAGACCTGGCGGCGGCGTCGGGCAGCATCATCGTCAACTTCAACACGGCGGTGCCCCCGCACATCAAGCAGCGCGCCGACGACGCCGGCGTCCGTATCCTGGACCACACCGTCATCTACCACGTCGTCGACGACGTGCGCGCCGCGCTCGGCGACCTGCTGCCGCCGCTCGTCACGCAACGCGTGCAGGGCGAGGCCGACATCCTGCAGGTCTTTCCCATCAATGTCACCCGCCGCGTGGTTCGCAACATTGCCGGGTGCAGAGTGCGCAACGGCTCGCTCAAGAAGGGCAGCAAGGTCAAGGTCCTGCGCAAGGGCCGCGTCATTCACGAGGGTATGTTGCTGCGGGCTCACCTATTTTTCTGTGTCTGTTGACTAACTTGTTCTTTTTCTTCTTTAGGTGTCATTGACACGATCAAGCACGGCAAAAAGGACGTGCAGGAAATGGGCAAGGGCACAGAGTGCGGCATCGGTCTGGAGGATTTTGAAGACTTTCAGGAGGACGACCAGCTGCAGACGTACGAGGTCATCTCGGAGAAACGCCAGCTGTAGACGCATGTGCAATATTGTATACATCGAATGTAAAACAAAAAACAGGGACCAGGCTCATAAAATGATATTATAGATGTATTATAAACTTTTGCATTCAGCTAGTACTTTGGCCTCATTACCATCGATTCGGTGCTGACACTATATTCGACGAGAATGTCTTTGTGATCGCCGCCTGGGCACGCTCCTTTTCAAGCTTGGTCAGGCCTATCCGGTCCGTCACGGGCGTCGCTTCAATGATGTTGTCAAACTCATCATTGCTCGCCCCATCATCGTCGTCATTGTCCGAATCGGGATCGATGGTGTGCTCCGTGAGCTGCTGTGGGCGCACTATCGTCGTGGGCTTGGCCTTTCGGTCCTCCCCGTCACGCTCGTTGGGGTTGGAAAACGTCTTCGAGGCCAGCACCTTGCGGCGAATCTCCTCCATCATCAGGTCGTCATCGCTGTCATCAGATATGGCAAACGGGTCCTTGTCCTCCTCCTCCTCCTCCAGCGCTTCTTGCGGACGCTTGCCAAGGTATATCCCGTCCACACTCCCTTCTTGCTCGTCGCTCTCTTCTCCATCTTCAACCTCGTCGTCATCGTCTGGTATTTTCCGCGGTCGATGGTTTGTATTGCCGCTGGTCCACATGTCGTCGTTTGCCTCTCTGTTCTCGGCGTACTCGCGCTCCAGCTGCGCCATCCAGTCCTCCTCAGCCTTCTTGACACTCGCGGCGTCGGTGCACGCCGCGTACTTGTCGAGGAGCGCCTCGTTGATGTCCAGGAAGGACCGGCCGTAGGAAAAGGGCTCGAGGATCTGCTCCGCCCAGTCGGCGTGGCCGCAGATGTAGAACGCCGCCGCGAGTGCCTCGACGCAATTGAGCCGCCAGGGCTTGCCGTAGTTGACCGTGTTGGCCGCGACGAGGTACGGCAGCAGGCGCTCGCACTTGCCGCCGACCTTGTTCCACTGGACTTCCTGGGTGCGCGCCCACGAGCACTCGACGACGGCGGCGCCGAACTGGTCCATGAGCTCGCGGTCGTCCGGCGCCACGACCTGCTTGCCGTTGGGCGTGATGATGACGCCGTTGTGCCGCTGGCCCATGTGCAGGTCCCGCATCATGCCCAATCGCATCAGCTTCTTTCCCGAACACCGCTTCGGGTCGCAGTGGCCGAGATCCCAGCATGCCGCCTTGAATTGGGGTCTGGCGCGGCGGCCACCCTCGTCCTCGCCGTCTGGCCCGCTGCCGCGGGGTCGCGACGAGCCGCCGCCGCGTCCGCCGCCAAACTTCTTGCCGCGGCCGGCAAAATCCTTCTTGTGACGCACCATGTTCGGTTTCGCGAATTTGTATGGCAAGCTGCTGGACGTATAAACTATCTCGCCCGTGGTGTTGGAAAGTGTGCTGGGCACCTTTTTTTAATAGCAAGTTGCGACGAAAATCGTCCAGCCCCGCCGTCCACCCCACCTTGACATTTGGCCTTCCCGTTGATCTTGATGGTGAGGCGTAGCAGGTGCAGGTGATTGAGAGGTGAGGAGAGGAATTTCTGTATCGTAAAAAACAGCAAAAAAATATCAATAATATTATCGACTATGACCTGTTTACTTTTTCGAAATTTTGGCTCACAAAAGTTCCCAGGCGTGCAGCCCGCGCCACCGCCCCAGCCTGCGTGTCCACATGGAGGGGAGCCGCCAGGCGAGCTAGAATCTCGGCTTGTCATCATCACCGCTTGCGAAGGGGGACTGGGGATTCGTAACGGCGCTTCTCTGCATTTCTGCGCATCACACGTCTGTGGATTTTACATCCTTTCGCCGCTAATCGCTCTCGTTTTCCATTCCGACTGACACCGAGCGCCAGCCTAACTAAACCTCGACGCCGCTGTCCGCAGCCCCCATCCCCATTCAGACCAGCTTGCCCTTCGATCCGCGCCGCCTCACCAACAACCGCCTGCCCACCATGGAGGCCGCCTCTGCGCGTGCGGCTGCCCGCGACCGCTGGGGCGAGTACGGCGGCCGGACGCCGTCGCAGTTGGAGCGCTACATCCACTCGGCGTGCAGCCCAGACAACTATGAGCCCAACCTAGCGCTCAACCTAGAGATTTCGGATCTGGTCAACCAGAAGAAGGGGGCCGCGCCGCGTGAGGCCGCCACGGCTATTGTCAACTATATCAACCACCGCAATCCCAACGTCGCCCTGCTCGCCCTCAGCCTGCTCGATATCTGCGTTAAGAACTGCGGCTACCCCTTCCACCTGCAGATCAGCACCAAAGAGTTTCTCAACGAGCTGGTCCGCCGCTTCCCCGAGCGTCCTCCCATCCGTGCCACCCGTGTCCAGGGCAAAATTCTCGAGGCTATCGAGGAATGGCGCATGACTATTTGCGAGACGAGCCGCTACAAGGATGATTTGGGCTTTATCCGGGACATGCACCGGCTGCTAAGCTACAAGGGCTACATGTTTCCCGAGATTCGCCGCGAGGATGCAGCCGTTCTGAATCCAAGTGACGTACGTGATGACGTTACCGTTATTTCTGCATGTTCACCGCGTCCATGTCTAATTTTTCGTGAATAGAACCTTAAATCCGCCGAAGAAATGGAAGAAGAAGAGCGCGAGGCGCAGTCCGCCAAGCTCCAGGAGCTCATCCGACGCGGGACGCCCACGGACCTGCAAGAAGCCAACCGCCTAATGAAAGTCATGGCCGGGTACGACACGCGGTCCAAGACGGACTATCGCGCCAAGGCGGCCGAGGAGGTGAGCAAGATCCAGGCCAAGGCGCGGTTGCTCGAGGAGCGTCTCGAAGCGTTTCGGCCGGGCGACAAGATGACGGACGGGGATGTCTTCAGCGAGCTCGCTTCGGCGCTACAGAGCGCGCAACCCAAGATCCAAAAGATGTGCGAGGAGGAGTCGGACGACCACGAGGCCGTCGCCAAGCTCTTTGATATCAACGACAGCATACACCGCACCGTCGAGCGCTATAAGCTTATGAAGAAGGGCGACCTCGAGGGCGCCGCCAAGGTCGCCGCCGGGGGGCCGACGCCCTCGCAAACGGCAAGTGGTAGCGGTGGCGATGGCGGTGCGGCGGGCGAACTGTCACTCATCGACTTTGACGCCGATGCCGCCGAGGCCAACGGCGGCGGCGGCTCATCACAAGCCGGCGCCACGCAAGGCATCGAGAACGACCTCCTCGGCCTGGACATTGGTGGCAGCTCCGGCAGCTTCGGCCAGGGGGGCAGCATTGCGCTCGGATTCGGCGCCAACCAAAGTACGCAACCCATGAGACACCCCATAGAATTTCAAAATGACGTGGGAATGACAGGCGACTAACACAAAGTCGATAGATATCCCGGGCCCTGCGCTGCTCTCTTCCCTTACAGACAACAGCACCTCCAGTAATAACAACAATAGTCACATTGCCGCCTCGGGCAGCAGCAGCAATCTCAGCAATCAGTTCATGTCCTTTGCCTCGGCATCCGCATCGCAGTCGACCAGCCCCAACCCGGCCGCCTCCGCCGTTGCCGCCCCTCCTCCTCCTCCCGCCTCCGATCCCTTTGCATCATTCATGTCGCAGCAGTCCAGCAACAGCGCCGCCGCCGCCGGCAAGCAACCGGCCGCCGAAGACGACGAGTGGAACTTTTCCTCGGCGCTCCCCGAGTCGTCACCGCAACAGCAGCAGCTCCCGCGTGAACACCGGGGCATCGTCGCCGACGGCAGCATCCGCGCCGAGTTCCTGGCCAACCGCGCGACAGCGTCGTCGCCGGCCATTGACATGGTCTTTTCCTTTTCCAACAATACGGCGCAGCCCATCTCTGAGCTGCACTTTCAGCTTGCCGTGACAAAGGTATGATATGTCACCCCTCCCCTTTTGCCACCCGAAATCCTGAGAAGGACGAGAAGAAGGGAAAACGACAAAAGCACCCGCTAACAGGATGGCGAATGACAACCCAAAAAAAATACAGGGCTACGAACTCAAGCTCAAACCACAGACGGGCCGCGACCTCGCCCCCAAGCAGAGCAAGGGCGTCACGCAGCACGTCGCCATCCACCACGCCGGCGGCAGCGCCGCGCAAAAGGTCGGCTCGGCGAAGCTGCGCTGGCGCGCGGCGTACAAGGTGGGCGGCGAGCCCAAGGCGGAGACGGGCGAGATTGCCGAGTTTAGCATCGCGTGAGTCCAGAGCAAAGAAAGGAAGAAGAAAGAACCAATCGAAAGGAGCGAGCGGGCCACGTGTGACTGTGCGTGCGTGCGTTCGCGTGTGTGTACGCGTGTGGCTTTCCTTCTTTCTTTTTTCTTGTTTAGATTATGATTATATTCTGTCATGCTGTTCAAGATGATGGACATGAAAAGTGGCGACGGACATTTTTGTTTCTTCGTTTTTTTCCCTTTTTTCTTGAATTCTAGCTAGTAGAAGTAGAAAAGGAGAAGTCTTTCCCAAAGGTAGAGAAGCGGTTTCATCTCAAATTCAATGGCATCTCATTTTCCCCCTTGCTCGCATGCTTGCATCCCCTTATGTATGAATTTTCCGCCAAGGGACCGACCTCTCATGTAGAAGAAATTAGAGTGTATTATGATAGAAAAAAAAGGCTTTTACCTCGAGCGATATATATCAAAGCCACCTCTGCACAAGCCTCTTTCCACCACCGGTGCCCCGTCCTCTCGTTTATCCGTTTCTCGAAATTTTACAGCAAAACGCAAGAAGAAGACAAAGGAATACATTTCCCAATCATCAGAAATGCCTGCAACCAACAAGTCCATGGGTATGTATAGTGGGTGCCTTGGCAAAGAAAGAAACACGCAGCCGTAGCAAAACAAATAGACAAACAGACAACTCTTGGCAAAGATTTGAGGAAAAGCAGAACATGGCGGAACAAAAGGAACAAAAACTCCCATCAACTGTAAAAAAAAATCACAGTAATCGTAAGAACGACATGCCATCCACCCAAACGCCCTCTTACCCCTCAGTCTCTTCTTGAACAAAGGCAATGCCACCGTTCTCAACCCGTGCGAATGATATAAAAAAAAACGCAAAAATGACTCCTCATGAATGCAGAAATAATACAGTTACATGTCCCTCATAATCCAACAAGACTTGTTCAAACACCGAGCTGGATAGGGGCCGAGTTGGGCATGACGTAATTGCTCGTCGGGGTCTTGGGGATCTGGGCCATGGATTCGCGTTCCGCCTTTTCCTTTTCGCGCAACAGTCTCTCGGCCTTTGTAATGCGCGGCTTGCGTACGATGCCTCCGCGGGAGCCAGGGCCACCGCCGCGACCGGTGCCTGCGCCTCGCGACGCGCCTCCGCGCCCGCCACGGCTACCGCGACCGCCGCGACCACGTCTCACAGGACCTTCGGAACTGTGAAGAGAGTTAGCATAAGACTGCATGTTATGATAGTAGACGGGAAAGCATACCCAGCTGGGGGCTTTTCGACTTCGGGAACCAGTGGCCCAGAGTAGACAAAAAATCCGTCGCGGCTGGCGGCAGCCTGCGCCTCCCAGAGAAGCTCCGAATCGTCCACAAAGTCGTCATCGACATCGTATTGATCTTCCTTGAAGTTGCGCTTCTTTTTCGTCGGCTTGGGCTGGTTGTCAGTGCCGCTGGCGCCAGCGACCTCGGGGTTGCTACCCTCACCGTCGGACAGGTCCACAGACATTTCATCGCCGGATTCTCTTCCCGATTCGATCCTTTCGAGATTTGCCGCAGCCGCCGCGATGCGAGCTTTGCGATCTCGGTTCGCAGCCAGGCGAGGGTGCAGAGCGTCCCAGCCGTAGCGGTCCTCTGCAAGTCGCAAAAAATTGACGTATTTGTTAGTTTCGCCGTTGGAAATGGGAATGCTCAGAACAATGGTAGGCACATCAGCCTCCTCGCCAGGTTTGGCCTTGCCAAAATCGAGGATGGAACGGCCATCCCCCTCGGTTCCCAGGTCATCTAGGTCTGTTTTGGGCGTTGATACGCCAGTGTTTTTGGGCGACACTTTTCTTACAGGACCATTGGCGATTGTGGTAAAATTCGAAGGGTTGACGACGGGTCGAAGTACATCGAGTGTTTCTGACTTTTCCGGAGGCGGACGAGCGGCGAAAGGTCGAGGCGGTTGATTGGAGGGAGAATTTGGCAGAGGCCTCTCTTCGTGTAGACGGGACGCAGGGTAGCCGTTGTGGGAATTTGAGGGCGACATGTTGGGCGCGGTCGGCTCCAGCAGACTTGCAATGGAGGGAGACTTGTTGGCGTGTGCAGGCGCCCTGGGGGAGCCCGAGGCAGGAGAGTAGGGGTTGTGCGAGGGCGCATCACGCGCAGGTCCCGATATGCCGCGAATCGGGTCGTAGCTCTGGCCGCTGGTGCGGACAGGGATAGAGGTTGTGGGCGGGGGGTCATCGTTGAGAATGCTCTGCATGGAGCTTGGATAACCTTCGCGCTTGGGCATCTTGGGCGAGGAGCGAGCTTGCGTGGGCGACGTTTGCAGAAAGCTCTGGGAAGTGGAGTTTGGCGAGGCAGCTGCGTGACCGGGTGTTCGTGAGACGTCGGAATCGTCCTGCTCCGTGTCGGTGAGAGCAACCTTGCGCTTGCGCTGGATGGGAGGCGCATCGGGATCACGGGGTTTCCTGGGGCGCCGGGTCTTGACCTCAGCATCCGTCTTGGGCTTCACAATGGTGCCAGGCTTACGGCCAGGCTTTTTGCGCGGGACGCCAGCAGCGGTGAGTTGTACCCATTTGCCATCAATAAGGTCGAACTTTTTCTCCAGGAGCTTGCCGCCTACCATGACGGTAGAAACCTGCCGCGTGGGCGTGGGGGACTCGTCGTCGGGTTTTGAGCCAGGGGGCTGGTATTGTTGAAACGTGGTCTGCTGAGTACGACGTTGGTCGTTGCTAACGACAATTTCGTCCATTGTGCCGGGTTTGGGGTGTGTTTGTGTGGGTGTGTGTAATGATCGGTAGGGATAGGTATTGATAAGCTGAAGGGTGGCGGTCGCCCGAGGTAGTGCGACGACTGGGAGCAAACAACCACCAAGGGTGAGATGGTGGGGATAGAAGGCAAAACGAAAAGGGTACCGTTGTCTATATCAGTCCCACATGGATAAGACGAGAGTTGCAAGCAAAAATGCAATAATGAATGAGCGGCAGTCG
Source organism: Cordyceps javanica (assembly GCF_051103115.1). NCBI lineage: Eukaryota > Fungi > Ascomycota > Sordariomycetes > Hypocreales > Cordycipitaceae > Cordyceps > Cordyceps javanica. The sequence goes on from NC_139299.1 coordinate 2,492,285, forward strand.
GCTGTGTTGAGTTGCAGCCTGGACGAAGGAGTGGCCTGTATTGGCTGCTGCAGGGTTGCGTTGCCGTGGGTGGGCTCGGCGCGGCGAGTGGCGATCCGTGATTGGCGGGAGGAAAATACGCCTGGAGAAAGTGGGCCCGGCGCAACAGTGGTGCTTGGGAATAGCCTCACTTGACCAGCAGCGGCAGGCGCCAACGACCGAGGGAGAGACGGTAAAGGAGGACGCGTAAAGTGAGGCGAGTCGCGGTGATGAGGTCGAGCCGAGGCGAGAAAAATACAGAGCAGGCGTGCGAGAACAAAAAGAAGTGCTCAAGAAGACGAATTAGATGGCGCGACGAATCGAAATCGATGGAAATGGAAATGTCGATTGCGGCGATTTTGTGGTGATTTTTCTGGCTGCGATGTGGCCGATGTGTAGGAGTAGAGAAGTGAGAAAGGGGGCGGAATGGAACAGAGGGGGGGAAAGGCGAAAGAAAGCGGCCAAACGGGATGGGGCAAGTAGTCTGTTTTTTTTTACTGGGCTCTACGGGCTTGGGGATGGTTACAATTGCTGGCACTTTTGGCTGGTTAATGGCTAGTTGATAATAATATACGGGGGGTGCCGTGGCGCCAGGCAAAGGGGAGGAAAGGGCAAGTGGAATAAGAAAGGGAATCGTTGGGGTGGGATGGGATGGCGGAATGAGAAGGGGAGGGAGGAGGGGGTAGGGGAGGATGAATGGATACCGATGGGAGCAGAGGGGAGGGGGAGGATAAGGAACTGTTTAGACAAGAAAGGAAAATACAAAAGAGATACAAACACCAAAGGAATAGACCCGCTGCAGGGACGACGAGATATACAAAGGAGGCAAGATGCGACATTGGCGAGCTGCCCGCAACAGGATGGGGGCCGGCCAGGTACCAGCGGACGAGAAAGAGTCAATGTTTTGGAGGGGGAGGCAGGTAGAGAAAAGGTAACTCGGATGGCTTGTGCTAATTGCGCAGCAGAGTCAGGTGGTCCTGGCGGCGGGCAGGTTCGGCGGCGGTGGTATTCCAATAACGAAATGGGCTACAGAGAATGAGAGAGTGAGAGCGTGAGAGACAAGCAGTTGTTTTTGGTAGAGGGAGACGGGTAGTTGGAGAAAGGATGGGAAAAGCAGCCAAAGAAAAAAAAGAAAAAGCACGGGGACCAGCCTTTGGGATGGTGTGGGGCCCGCCGTCGTCGCCGCCGCCGCCGCTGCAGCCCGCATTCAGGGAATAAATAGGTAGGCAGTAGGCCAGGCCCCTGGAGGGGGGGGGGCCTTTATGTCGGTATAAATCTGGCATTTTTTTGGGTACCGAGCTAGGTCCTAAAGTAGGCAAAAAAGTAGGTATTTGCTAGTGAGAGGGGGGGGTCCTGCTTTGGGTTGGGCGGGGAAATGCAACCGATGGCCGACATCAAAAGGGGTGCCGTTAGCTCGCAACGGTGTACTTGAAGAGCCCGTTGTCAGCGAGCACCGAGGGGAAAAAAGGTATGGTGCATGCCCAGAAAATGGATAAAATCCGAATTTCGCAAAGAATTTCCCCTTTTTTTAATATTTATCATTGGTATTATTTGCCTTTTTTTCCCTCGTTCTTTCTTCGTTCGTCTTTTCATCTACTCCCGCCCCCATCTAGGGCCGTTTCCCTGACGAACCCCTCCCAATCAACATGCACACGCCACACTTCGTCCCGGCGGGGACCCCCCGTTATCCTATCAGGATCCAGATAAGCGCCTTTACCAAGATAGGCCTGCGACCCGTTATTACCAATGCGTTCAAGTGCTTCCATCTAGCACACAAAGAAGGAAGAGTCTCGCACAACTATACTCGACTCATTTCATTCCAGGAATTCATTTTGCATACGGTTTTATATATATGTGTATGTGCATGTGTATATTTATGCTCTCATCACTTTCTCATGATAGTCTCTCCCGGTGTTGCATGTCGCCCAATGTTCGCTTTGCACCAGTCTTTCCGTTGCACTAGACCACAACAAGGCACTCTTCCCGTCTCGCATTCTAAATATCCGACTCCTGCCAAGTGACCAAAGCGCTTTGTAGATTGGATCATCTCTCGCAATCTCGTACCATGGACTCTTTACCTCCTGTTTTGTGTTTTCTTTTTCTTCCTTTTTTTTCTTCTTACTATGTCCGCTTTTTGCCCCTGCCATGCCACCTGTGCTCTTGCGCCTTGCTCTCCGTTTGCTGGTATACATCCCTCGTCAGTCTCTCTACGCTCATCTTGGCAGCCCGAGAGGTGATTCCTTCTCGCCCGTGGGAGCTTCAGTGGGCGACTCACGGCCCGGACATCTCCCTCATATCGTCAAACGTTACAGTCGCCAGTGAAACAAGCACAAACCATGCCCCTTACCGCCTCACCTCCCTCGCCATTCTCCCCGCCCAGACTCCCGTCCCGCCCGGCCAATGGATCGGCGCTAATGCAGGTGTGGCGGTGCGACGCGTTTTGTGCTCAAAAAAGCTTACCTGCCGAGTAGCATGACGGCTCAGTCTACTTGCCTAGGTAGGTCGCTGTGAGAGGCCGATTGCAGCGCATCCAGAGGCCGGGATATAGTTTCTATTCCGAGGTCGCTATTGTCCCTCAACGCTTCACAGTAAGCTTTTGGGTTGTCCCCCCTTGCGTGGTCTCTGCAACTAGCCCCGCTTGCAGAAAGCCATCCACGCTCTACGGAGTACTGTGTCAGCAGTTGCTTACCCTACAGGATGCTGCTATTTCCAACTGCCTTGTTTCATGCATATTACACGCATACGGGCTTTGTGGGCTCGGTGGTGCATTATTCACTCTATAATTGACCATTCGTTTGTGTTTCGATTATGTTTGCCATGCTATTGCTCACCGGGCGGCTCTCTTTTTACATCATTTGCTATTAGTTGGTTGAAAGGCAACACACAACACTGACCACCGCGAACTACACGCCTGGTTCACATACATGCAGCCAAACCGAGGTTTTATTGTAATAACATACACACACTACTCAGCATCCCTTATACGTCGAGACCACCCCATGGCTACTTTTCATCCGGTTGTCCCGATGGAAGCAGTGAGTCACGTGATAAAAATGTCCTGCCAAATAGCCCCGCCACCGTAGAAATAGCCACGTGTGCCACGCTGGTACATATTACAACGCGCCTTGCTAGGCTGGAGCGGACCGCGAATATCATCAGAACAGTAGGCTTCGCATCGTCTCACGCCACCGCTCGTCACATATGTCATGCCAATGTAAACGAGACTCTGTCTCGTCTCCATATTGCATCTACAAGACGTGCAGGAAATGTCTACTGTTGTCGCCGTTGGGTCAAACCTGATGCGCAGGCTAATACCTTTACTAGAGATGAAACAAGAACAAAGGAAATAAATCCTCGGCCGCTGTCAGGCCCGAGAGCAAAAAATTATCGCTGTGGCAGCAGCGGCCCGCAACTACACGCCCCTATACAAATGAAGACTGGTGTAGCGATTCATGTTCACCATGAGCCAAAAAGAATTGATACGACAAGAGCAGGATTTGAACCTACGCGGGCGAACCCATGTGATTTCTAGTCACACGCCTTAGACCACTCGGCCATCTTGTCTTTGCTTGCTTGTTGAAACGGGGAGCCTAATTTGTACCTATATATCTATTGCGGCATTTTCCCCGTTGTTGATGTTGTTTTGGATGGTGTGGGTGGGGTCTGGTGGGTATCACTCCGCTTTGGGCATGAAGGCTGGCACCTGGTAGAAAACCCAGGAAGCTTGCTTTTACTGACGAATTGACGAGGGTAAGTAAACCTTACTACTACGCAAATTTACTCCAAGTCATAGCATAATTATCCACTACAAGCATGTTTGAATTCCATAAAATCAGTGTTGATAAATTCCACTGTTATTTTACCATGAATTCGTAATTTTATCTTTTCCATTATGCGAAACCATCGCAACTACAGACACGTCAAAGATACACAGGGAACAAGTAGTAAGACAAAATTCTATGTAATTGTCATGGGCTATTGACTTTGGTTCCAATCACAGCATTGTACACTCATAGCTTCCTCCATGCCTTGAGCTCGTCCTCGGAAATGTATCGTAAGCTATTGACCTCGGCAGGCTTTCCCTGGATGGCGGCCGCGGTCACCTTGGCCGCCGTCTTGACCGCACCGTACTCGGCCACGTTGTGGGTAATCGTCTCCGCCTGGAGCTTGATGAGGCCGATGCGGGGGTCCTTTTCCGACCCGTCGTGCACGCCGTCGCCGAGGTCCCCGAGCCAGGCCTTGAGGATGGGGCTGTAGTACTTTTGCACCTCGTCGCGGTCCGTGACTACGGTGGCGCGGCCGGCAATGGACGCCCAGGAACCCTTGGAGTCGAGGAACGAGACGTTGATGTCTGGGTCGCTCGCAATGTCGTCCGTCTTGCCCGACTCGGTGTTGATCTGGAACACGAGGTCGATGCCGTTGCTCTCGGTGCCCGCGAGCGCCATGCTGCGCGACACGAGGCGGCTCGAGCCCGACTGTCGGGTGGTCAGCATGCCGTACTTGCTGTTGGTGATGAACTCTGTAAAGTCCTTGATCTTTTGCGGGCCGTCGACGCTGGTGTCCGCGTTGGCCTTGGTGTACGGGTCGGCGGGCGCGTCGCCGGTAGATGTGTTGGAAAACGACATGATTTTGTGATGAATATAATGATATGTGATAATTGTAAAATTAAAGTATACTGCGAGGGAGTTGTCTTTTTTGAGCGCTCTTTTATAAGTCAAGTAGGGTGTGTCTTCTAGTACGTGACGTAATGTCGACGTTGATGATGCAAACGACTCTGGCAAGATGACAACATCTGATTTCCTCGCCAGATCGGCTCCCGCGAATCATACGCTAACATCGATATTCTTTTTTTTTCGTGCAGCTGAGGCGATGTGCGAATCGACGCTGGTAATTTCTTTTCGTGCGCTAGGCCGCAACCTCACGTCTGGTCACATGAATTTAGGCTGGCATTTGACAGCGATCTGTTCTAACGAAACCTGCATATATCCAACAGTGATAGCATGAACTTGATAAATGATGGGCTTACAAAGGTACCTTTCGCTGCAAACTCTACAACAACCATCTCGCAGGAGCCTTTATTCGTCTAGTCACGCTGTGACCACCCTTGCCCGTGAACTAAACAGGCAAAAGAGCTGTAAAAAAAGAACACGAGCATCAATGATTGTTGATAGAATTTTGAACCAAGCGTCTTCCATCTGCCTTCTGCGGTTCCTTTGTCGTATTCAATAGCTCTCGCGTTCACCTCGCAACAAAATGGCTCTCCCGCCTGTGATGGTATAGTTCCACCCACCTCTGACCTTGCCTTAAATCCGTTGGGCAACAAAGTTGCCAGATGGCTAAAAACACGCATATAACCCCCAAATATAGATTTCTCTCTCTGAAATGAAAAATTAAAAAAAAATCCAGATGGCCGAGACGTAGTATCAAGTGGTGGGGGGATTGCGTTTGCAGGCTAGAGGATTGGTGTGACCCTGGCCGGCGACCCTGGCCCGTATTGAGTTGGACTCATGTGCCTGATGATGAGCTTCCCGCAGGACGAGTAGTATGAAGGCATCGGTGTTTCTGCTTTGATGAGTGCTCTCATTTATGTACCGACTCGCACAGAGTGGCTTATTGACCTCCGAAGCCAATCGAGTTCGAGTTGATTGAGCGCGATTACATACTTGAATGACTTGATGGTCACAAGTATGTCCTCCATGATGCTAAGACAACAAGTGAAATGATTGAGATGAATACAGAGTCTATAATACAGCCGCTATTATCTTGTGCCCGATTTCTAATAAATCCTCATATCCGGCCAAAGAAACCCTGGGGCATCATGGCCTTGACCACAAGTGACAAGATGCCACCAACAAGGCACATGGCGCCGCTGAACATTGACACCTCGAAGAAGCCGTCAAACGCTTTGACGAGCGCGCCATTGACTGGCGGCCCGACTAAAACACCAAATGATGCCAGAGACATTCCCATGCCCATGTAGGTACCAATATTCCGTGCATCCTTCACAAATATGGAGATTGCTGCCGATGCGCCCGAGATGATGGTGCCAGACACGAAGCCAAACACGGCAGCATACACAATGACACCGGCGCTGGACGTGGCCTCGTTGAAGCAAAAGATGACCACACCCGTCGACACAGCACCCAGGCTGAAAATGTTGAGCGGCCCGTACTTGTCCGCCAGCACGCCCGGGATAACGCGGCCAAACGTCGACGCCGCGTTGAGCACCGCGGGAAGGTAGCCGGCCATCGTAGCACCCATGCCGTGGCGCAGCGCGTACGTCGGAAGGTAGAAGATGGGCGTGAACATGCCGACAAGGATGAAGAAAAAGGACACGCAAAACAAGACAAACTTGCCATCACGATACACCTCGATCATGAAGAGGCGGCGTTGGCGGGGCGGCAGCCTCGGCGTCACGGTGACGCAGGCAAAAAGCAGGAACGGCATGATGAGAAAGCCAACAATTCTAACGGTCCAACCGAAGCCGAGATTCGAGCTGTTAAGCATTCGCGACAGGATAATGGGCATGACAATGCCGCCGAGGGAGGACCCCGCGACCATGACGCCGAGGGCAGCCGCGCGCCGCTTCTTAAAGTAGTGCCCGGCGGCGGCAAACGCAGGGAACTGTAGGAAGGCCATGGCGATGCCCATTAGCACGCCCTGCACGAGCATCAGCTGCCAGTAGGTTTTGCACAGGCTGAGCATCATCATAGCAAAAATGTACATGATGGTGCCCGGACGGACAACCTGCGATCAGTCAGCACACACGATAAAGGTGTAAGAGAACAAAAATCGACAGAAGAGACACACACCTTTGCACCGTACCGGTCGAAGAGAGGCCCGCCAAGTACACCCGTCGCAAACGGCAAAAAAGCAGACACGGAGCCGATCCAGGCCACTGAGTCCGGTGAGTAGCCCTGGAGCTGGTGTGCCAGATAATACGCCTCAAAGGTACCAAACGAGTTGCCGAAGCCCAGGCAGCAGAAGAAGATGGACGCGCCGCCCGCGATGACAAGCCACGCCCTCAGCCCACCGTCTGGGAAATCATCATCATCCTCGTCGTGGACTTGATCGTCATGTGGGAGCACTTCTTTGGTGTCGAGTGTCGAAGCGGCACCACTGTGACTCTCGGCGCCGGATGTCGAGGACGGAGCCTCTATGTCTGTCTTGACTGTACTCATGCTGTTTCGCTACAAAACCTTTGTTGTACACACTCGGAAGAGAGAACTAAACGTTGAAAGACAAAGGCCGCTGACCAATCGAGACCGACCAGCACTTTTCATGTCGCACTTTCCATCGCTTGACTTATATATTCTGTATCACCAGTGCCAGCCTGGTAAGGCTGGAGCCAACGGCTTACACGGACTCGGGCGACCGGACTCGGGAAATTGCCCACTTTTTGTCGGGCCGGAACCGCGCACGCTGCGCAAAGCCTTGCACTCCCTGGCCGGACTCGGGATTTTGCATTTTGCCATTTCGTATTATATCAGATCATCTACCGGATCAAAGTCGTAACACGATTCGGCCGAAGCTGTCAGCTGGCTGATATACGTGGGAGAGAGGTTGGCATTCTCAGCCCGGTTGACCTTACTTCACTCAAAAACGGTCCAGAACGCAACGCGTACACACAAATACATGTGAGGCCTTCTTAGATTCAAATTAATCGCCCCCACATCAACAAATTAAGACAAGGTGTCCGAGTGGTCAAGGAGTGTGACTAGAAATCACATGGGTTCGCCCGCGTAGGTTCGAGTCCTGCCCTTGTCGTTTCATTTTTTTGATCATGCTATCTACCAAAATGGTAGATGCGACTTCAACATACTGAATCTTGAAGGCATTCAAAGAAACCCCCCCTCCCCCCTCCTTTTTTTTGGTCCCGCTTGATTCTTTACTAGATCATGTCAGAGTATGTACGTGTATTCCGCAGAGTTGTCCATCGTTGCTGAGATTACAGTCGTGCGTTGTTGGGTATCGGGGACAGCAAGAGCTAAGCGCCATTACTTTCCTGCTTCGCATTGGTATGTGGTTGTTGGCCAAGTGTATGGTGCGTGCTGTCGGTACTGCCAAGTCCAAAAAGTCCAGCAAAGCTCCTTCTCTATTGTTCTTGAGCAATTTCCTTTTTTTCTGCTCGCAATGGATTATACTATAGTGGAAGCGCAGTGTTTGAAGGCCTGACCCATGACGGTCTGTGGTTGGGCCGAATCAATTAGCTATCTACTTGTTCGCCTCTCGGGGCTTATGGACCGGCTGGGATTACGCCGCTGAGGAGGAAAGCATCAGTTGTTCCCCTCAGCTAGAACCACCATATGTGCGACACTTATCTGTTGGCCACAGAGAAGACTTGAACTTTCTTCCTGATATTCATAATTTTATATGGAGGTTACGAATGGATAACGCTTCAATGGCGCAGGCCCAGTGTGTCTACGACCTCTACGTCGCCGTAGCGGCGTAACATGCAACTCTGATGGATCCAGCAAGTACAGGAGCATTGCTCAAGTCTGTAAGGTCTTTTTTCCGAGAAAAGACCATACTAACGAGACATTCAGGGATTACTTCCATAAGTCGGCTGTCCTTGTGCCGTTGGGAGAACGCACGTGCTTCTAGCCTACGAAGAATTGCGTCCGGAAGGGGCAACCTTCGTTGCGTACAAAACACGCCCTTCGACCGCTATTGTCGAGAACCATTGGCGACGGGCAGATGAAGAATATTGAGAAGCTGTTTCAAGAAACTGTGGAGAGTCCAAATCGAAGTCAGGATGAACAATTGACGATTTTGATTTTGAAAAAAGTGCTTCTACTTTGGTACCTCAGGGACACGATTCAAGTCATGGTGGCCGCGCAGCGACAGCGCTACATAGAAACCTGGAAAACGGAAGCCGAGGCAGCGCCAATTACATGTCGGTTCTCGGTGAGGAACGAATGGTAGAGCACGCCAAAGACGATGCGAATCGACGTCGTCCCGGGGGAAAAACTTGCGAATGCCGGGATGCTGAGGCGCGTCGTTGCTAAGTAGCGGCAATCAGGCATGGAGGGCTGTCTCTAGTAGCTGGCTTTCGTAGAGCTAACACGCTTACTCAACCGTGGAGGCGGAAGGTGATGAAGCAATGATGGCTCCCATGATAGCTCTCACAGAAATAATCTTGTCTGGCCGAGGTGCAAGAACAAGGCGTGCACCAGAAGCGGTAGTAAACATGCACACGACAATGAGGCCCACACTGGGGGCAAAGGATGAGGTAGTGTTGAACTCGCCTGCGTAGGCCCGAATCCTGATCGTCTTTCTAACAAGGTCCCATTACTTTACTCTACGTTCCTTGATTCTTTTTGCAGGCCAATGTATTATTTTTTCTCGTTTTGATCTAATATATGCTATTTTATTCTTCACTTTTTTTTGTTGCGTACTTTACAAAGCCCGAGGATGTTCCCACCAATGCTACTGTTAGAGCCTGGGCAAATATCAAAGGCGGGGCCGAGGAGGTTGATCGCCGCCTTCAACTTTTGCGATACGCACCACAACCTGCCTCAGGCACATCGGAGCACAGCATGGATCCAACGCTCCTCGTCGGGGACATTGTGGAAAGGGATACTGCAGAACTCAAGAAACCGAGTTTCCCGAATGCGCCGCCCACAACAACTGGCTTCCCGCAGCATAGAAAGCGATGGACGGGCTCTGCTTTCAAACAACAGCGTGCCAAGGCAGCTGCCGGTTCGATGACGGATGTCTCAACACCGGACGATGCCAAGAACATTTCGAGAAGGACCGCGCAAAATGACCGTCAAAGCTTTGAGGAGACGGAGAAGAAGCGCATAGACCAGGAAAACAGATCGAGGCTGGACGCCATGACCCCGCAAGAGATTGCGCAGGCGCAGGAAGACCTGATGAACGGGCTGAATCCTGCTCTGGTGCAGCGACTCTTGCAGCGCGCACGCATTGACGAGCCTACCGATCCGTCTCCCTTTGACCTTCCGCTCTCAAAGGAAGCGGCTGAAGAAGCACCGACGAGACCAGGGACGGAGTTGGAGGCTGACAAAGAGGCAGAGAGCAAGCCGGCGGCGACAAAGAAGAGCGTCTCTTTCCAAGATGTACCCGAAGATTTTGACGAAGATCGAGAGCCTGCGCACATCCCAGATGACCTGATGGCGGCAACTGACCTCGGCAAAGAATCGACACACTTTCCGGGACCTCCCAAGGTGGCCGACCTCGACCCGTCCGACCCCGACTTCCTCGAGAACCTTCACAAGAAATACTTTCCCGATCTCCCCGCAGACCCGAGCAAGCTGGCTTGGATGGCGCCGATCCCGACCGAAGGCAGCGTGGCAGACAAGGAGTCCAGCTACTACCCGCACGAAGAGATTCCGGTATCTGCGCTTCGCTTCGACTTTCGCGGGCGCTTCCTGTCCCCGCGCGTCAGCCGGTCGATCCCGTCGTCCAAGGGCCTCCACCACCACGGTGAGGCGCCCGAGGCGGCGGGCTACACGGTCAGCGAGCTGGCCCGGCTGGCGCGGAGCGCAGTGCCGGCGCAGCGATGCATGGCCTTTCAGACGCTGGGCCGCATCCTGTTCCGGCTGGGCAAGGGCGAGTGGGGCAAGTCGGTCGACGATCCCATCGCCATGGGCGTGTGGAAGGCGGCCAAGGACGGGCGGGTGCTGGACACGCTGAACGAGGCGGCCATGGTGGAGGGCGGTCACAGGGGAAGCAAGGCGTACGCCATGGAGGCGCTGTGGCTCTTTGAGAAGGGCGGCTGGCGAGAAAAGGTCAAGGGGCGATGAGCTATGAATAGATGGGAAGAAAGAGCAATTGCATGGATTGGAGTGGACAGACGGGTGGGACGCCGGCGTTTGGGTGTGTTTTGAATACAGTTGACGTAGGGTACAAAGGAAATGCATGATATCCAAGTGTTTTGTTTGCGTGGGACTATGCCGACTGGCTGGCTGCTAATGTGCTAGCCATTGGCTATTGACTACTTGACCTGTTGAAATGTTGCGTAGCTATAGATGACATGGGAGACAGGGAATCAAATGGCCTGGTCGGAGGCTTGGACTAGTGTCGATGATGGCGGCGAATAAAGTCGGTTGGTTGGCGGTGGGGGTTTCGATTGGCAGGCTTGCAAACTGCTTGTACCGTGGATTTTATTTAGTGGCCGTCATGCCGTCCACGCCAAGCTACTAGGTACGTGCCGTGGGTGCTCGGGTGCCAGGTGCCTACAGGGTGGTGTCGGGAGCGTCACAGGTCCTTGTGTGGCACAAGGGGCCCTGTAATGCGCTAAGATGGCGGCGCTTGTCATGTACAGTAGAGATCTCATCTAGGCACTAAGTAAGTAAGGTAGGTGCCGACTTGTACGTAGGTATGTACTTACCATAGTACCTACTGATACTAACGTGCTGTGCCGACCAAGGTAAGTAGCGAAGTACGGCACACCTTTACATGTGGAGGTGGTAGATACTTGGGTACTTGGGCGTGAAAGGCAGGCAAAAAAGGGAGAGGTGAGTACTATCAGCTTTGCAATGGAACATTGAAACCTGCCCTTTTTTTTCTTGCTTAATTCAATCTTTCTTTGCTCTCCCTCTCATGCATTTATATCCTCTTGTCACTTACCCATCACTGATACCTACAGCGTCAAAGCCCAAGGCAGCTGGCAGCCAGGCAGCGTCGCGAACAGCGCAGGAGTGGGGCTAAAGTGCACTGCCTAACAAGTCCCAGGCGTCCAATCGAGTGCCATTAAAAAAAAAAATACAAGCACACCCACAGTTTCTTTTTTTTTTCCAAACCTACCTAGGTAGCCCATCTAGGCCATTACGAGTCGTCTCTGGCTGCTGCGTCCCCATTCCCTTTTTTTTCCTTCTTCACCCCACAGCATCACGGCATCGCCGCCGACCGACAATTTCTCCCTACGCTGCCCGGGTGCTTGCCAATTTCTCCTGCCCGCCTCTCCATCCCTTTGAGCTTCTGCATCTGTTCTCTCGTGTCCCCTTCGAGCACGCTTATACGGCTAGAGACTGCACTTTCTTTGTTGCCCTCTCGCTCTCTCTCCGTTCCCCACCGCCAAATCGTTGCCCAACGACCACGGCGACGAAGACGACTCGTGGTGAGATTCGGCATTGCCCTCGTCTCCCTTTTCCGTCATCAACTACTCTTCGAATCCTATAAGCGACGGATCTGACTTCCCTCGATACATATACATCCTGCTGTCTCCCTCTGCGCCAATCACGCTCTCGTGACACCGCATCGCCTTGCCCACGCCACCGAGCAACGCCCCTGCAGCATCACGCGCCAGAACATTTGCACCCCTGCCACGCAACTCCGTCTCACTGCAACTACCCTCCAAAGATCCTGTGACTTTCACTAGCCATGGCTTCTCCATTGCAGTTTGCCTACCGGACCCTCAAGCACATTGGCGTCTTTGACGCCGCGCCAGCCTACGAGCCCCTCCCCGGCTTCACCAAGCCCGAGGGCAACCTTCGCTGCTGTGCCTACTCACCATGTGGTCGCTACTTTGGCTGGGCTTCGCCCGAGGCCGTCAACGTCATTGATGCCTCTACCGGCGCCGCCATCCTCACTTTGCCCCTTGTCAACGTCTACGAGCTCGGCTTCTCCCCCCACGGCACCTTTCTCATCACCTGGGAGCGTCCTGCCAAGGATGACAATGGCGACGCCACCAAGAACCTCAAGATCTGGCGCACAGTTGAGGACGGTGTTGCTGCCGCTGATAAGCAACCCATTGGCCGCTTCGTCCAGAAGCAGCAGGGAAGCTGGAACCTCCAGTACACGGCCGACGAAAAATACTGCGCTCGCCTCGTCACCAACGAGGTGCAGTTCTACGAGACCCATGATCTCATCACCGTCTGGAACAAGCTTCGCGTGGAGGGAGCCGCTAACTTCGCTCTCGCTCCCGGAAGCAAGAACCACGCTGTCGCAGTCTTTGTACCAGAGCGCAAGGTACGCTTTCCCACAGCCCCCTTCTCTGTCTCGATGCTAACAAATTCAAGGGTCAACCCGCCTCGGTTCGCGTTTTCAATGTTCCCCAGTTCAATGCACCCATCTCTCAAAAGACTTTTTTCAAGGGCGACAAGGTCCAGCTGAAGTGGAACAAGCGCGGCTCCAGCATCCTTGTGCTGGCGCAAACCGATGTGGACCGCTCCGGCAAGAGCTACTACGGTGAGACGACGCTCTATCTTCTGAGCACAAACGGTGCATTTGACGCTCGTGTCTCGCTGGATAAGGAGGGACCCATCCATGACGTTTCCTGGTCGCCCAACTCCCGCGAATTTGGTGTTGTCTACGGATACATGCCTGCCAAGGCTACCATCTTCAATGACCGAGCTGTTGCCACCCACTCGTTCCCACTGGGTCCGCGCAATACAATCACCTTTTCCCCCACGGGCCGTTTCGTCCTCGTGGCTGGCTTTGGAAACCTTGCTGGTCAAATTGACGTTTATGACCTCGAAAAGGACTACCGAAAGGTGTGCACTATTGAGAGTGGCAACCCCAGCGTGTGCGAGTGGAGTCCTGACAGCCGATATATTATGACTGCCACGACGTCGCCGCGCCTTCGTGTGGACAATGGCGTCAAGCTGTGGCATGTCGCTGGCACTCTGATGTACAATGAAGATATGGTTGAATTGTACAACGTTGTCTGGAGGCCGCAGGCACCTGAGGCTGCCGCACCGGGCGACCCTCTCACCACTGTCCCTCCTCCACATGCCTCTGCGGCTACCTACCTCGGCACTGTCAAGACCCCCAGCAAGCCTGCTGGCGCCTACCGCCCCCCCGGTGCACGTGGCCTAGCTACTCCTTTGCACTTCAAGCGCGAGGACGAGGGTGGAGCTGCTCACGTTGTGAGCAACGGTACTCAAAATGTTGGGCCCAATGGCTTTGGCCGTGCCCGCCGCGCCGTCCCGGGCGCTGAGCTTGCTGACTCTGCTCCCGCTCCTGCGCGCGGTGTCCCTGGTGCTGAGCCGGTTGACAATGATGCTGCCAAGAAGAATAAGAAGAAGAGAAGCAAGAGAAACAACAACCAAGGCGATGGAAAACTTGAGGCGGAGCCCAACGGAGGCGCCAGTCTCGCCCCTCCTCAGCAAGGAAAAGACGGCCGCAGTCCTGAGAGACGTGGTGGCGGTGGTGGTGCTGGCGCTAACGACCGCAACTACCGCAGCCGCTCCAGAAACAATGGTGATAGCCGCAGCCGCAGCAACACCAACCAGGGACAGCGCAACGGCGGCAACGCTGCTCCGCAGGCTCCCGCGCAGGGTGCTGGGGCCGTTGATGCTAACCCTCATGCTAAGAAGATTCGCAGTCTACAGAAGAAGGTCCGCGCCATTGAAGATTTGGAGATGCGCCTGGCTGGTGGCGAGAAGCTCGAAGATACGCAGATGAAGAAGATCAACACCAAGTCTGCTGTACTCAAGGAGCTCCAGGGTCTTGGTGCTGAGTCCTAGATGAGACGACTTGGTTGGCGAAGACGAGAGTCGTTCCGGATCGTTACCATTCTGCGCATGCTACACGGCGATGACTGCTGTTTTGCGCATCCATGGAATGACTTGTCTTGGATATAAGGAATATGGAGAACATGGAATGTGATGATCAGTGCTGTAATGATTGTTTATGGAACAAACGGCCGCTGGACTTGGCACAAAAGAAAGAAAAGAGTGAAGGCCTCTATTTAGATCATGACTGCGAAACGGCTAGCATAGACTCGCTGGAAACGCGAGTACAGGGGATCAGATATTACACCATGAATAATAACCTACGCATTGAATTTCAATGGTTTCGCAAGTGAGATGATTCTTGCTGTTACCTTGCGTCCCCGCTGGACGTTGTATTGCCCTACATTCTGCCCTAGTTGCATATTTCCGCGGCACTGCGCGCAAGCCTGGTGCTGCCAATTGACTATCATGGGAGCGAGCTCTGAAACCTTTGTCTGCTCTCCTATAGGGGTTTTAGCCGTGGACTCTACCCGATTCCGCTGGACTTGCTAGTGAGGAGATGAACGTACCATGCACGTAGCTGTGTATGAGTGTCGGCGATGTGGTCTTTGACGTCTAGCATCTCTCTACTACATTCTGCCATCTTAACGAATACACCTGCATTACTTTTCAATTACACGGGCCTGGTATTGGCTTCCACTCTTCTATCCAACCGGCTAAATGTCTGTTTCGGCTTGCCATTGCTAGCAATCGTATCGTGCATGTCCGATGAGCTGCTCGAGAAAGATGCCGGCTTTGTGGGGCAGACAGGTGAGATGAAAGGTTACTGGGGAGTATGCAATGAGTTGAACAGAAATGCATCACTGTAGGTATCGCGTGGAGAATGAACGGATCTAGGGGCGCGAGCCAGATACGGCAGTCTTTTCAATCTGCAAAATACTTGAACAGGGAATCTAATTAGCGCTGTCTATTGCCACGTCCATCCCGATGCAACAAGAAAGTCGAGGCGCCTCGACATTATAAAAAGAAGAGACCAACGTGAACTGCCCATTCGCAAACGAGCAGGTACACCCCTACTAGAGAGCCAAGACATAGAGCGCCGAGCCGAGGGACAAGGCCACGGCGGCCGCATTCACCGTCGCACGGTCGGCTGCGCTGCCCTCGGGCGGACAACTCACAACGGGCGTGGCGGCGAGACAGGCCGCCTGCGTGATGCGAGACGAGATGCTCTGCGCGGCCTCTGAAGGCACAGCGGCGCTGCAGGGCGTCGGCGTCGGCGCCGGCAGGGCGAGGTGGGCGCACGAGGTCAGCATGTCCGCGTTCTGCGGCGGCGGCACGTCGAGCACGTCGAGGACCTCAAAACCGACGCCCTGGGCGTTGCCGCAGCGGTCTTCGCCGCCGACGGCCACCAGGTCCGGTTCGTTGCTGCCCTTGTGCGTGGTGAAGATGAAGCTCTGGACCGGCTCCTGCGTGTCGCGGCCAAAGTGCCCGTCGGCGCCGTGCTCCTCGCCCTCCTCCTCCTCGGAGGAGGAGGAGGACGTGCAGTTGTTCCAGCGCAGCTGCCAGAAAAACTCCCAGGTCCCCTCGGCGTCCAGCAGGCCGGTGACGAAGTCGTGCGCGTAAAAGGTCGCGCCGTCGCCGGGCAGGGCGTTGAGGCGCACGCGCTCGTAGTCGGTGGCGGCGTCGGGCCGGCCGTGCGGGATCACGCGGTAGCTGAGCCGCAGGTTGAGCTGCCGCGCCACGGCCGGGTTCTGGACGGCGAAGACGACGGGCAGCAGCGGCGTCGGCGCAATGGTGTCGTTGCGAGGGAAAAGTACGTCTACTTCGGCGTGGCCTTTGACGCCCCCGGCGGCGGCGGCGCGGGCCGCGATGCCGAGTGTGAGAAGAGACGGTTTCATGGCGGCAGATGAGAGAGGCCGTGTGTGTACTCTGGCTCAAGGAAAGTCTAGTTGAACATTTCTTTGATACAAACAACCAAAAAAAGCATGGAAAGCATGAAGAATAGAAAACAAAACGGTGAAAAAAAGCAACTGCAGAGGAAAAAGAATGAGTTGTAAAGAGATCTGTCGGAACCAACATGCCGGGGCGGCCAGCCAGCTCCAAGTTACAGGGCATTCCCCAGTCCCCAGTAGGAGAAATCGCCCCAAAGAGCTCGGCCATGACCACTTTGGGCGGCCGGGAACCCACTGTAAGCCCCGTCGCACCCACTACTACTATTAAGTACCAAGGTGACCCGGGCCAAGACTTGGAAACAAGTACCGTAGCATCACGTCCCCTTCTGCCTGCCCGGAATTTGTGGCCTACTGGGAGTCATGCAATGCTAACGGGAAATTTTTTTTTGGCGTCTTGGCGCAAAAAACAAAATTGCTGAGACAGGGCGCACGGTGGCTACCTATTGGTGCTGAATATGTCTGTCCGGTACGGAACCAAGGCTTCAGAAGCAAGAATGGCGTAAAAACAAAAAAGAGAAAGAAAATATACAGAGGACGATGTTCGATTTGTTTTTAATTCTTTTAATGACTGTCAATCACAAAATTTTCACAAGGCTAAAGGGCCCGCGGCTGATGTGTGTTTCGCATGTATACCTGGGAAACCACTTACACGCCGGGTTTTTAATTTACAACAACGTTCTTCTAAACTATGTACTTTGAGGAAATACCAAACAAATATGTGCATGATAAAGGCCCCTTGTCAAACTGTCACGACATCATCTGACAATAATTGAACGGGAAAAAAAAATAGGTCAGAGTGAATGACGGCTGTTGAATCAGTAGTCCAGTGCCAGTCGGAGGGATACTGAAGCAAAACGAAAAAAAAAAAAAAAAAGGAAATGAATAGTTGACAATCAACCAAAAGTCGTCAAAGCAGCGCAGAAAACTCTAGTACAGACCCCACTCAACGTCCTGCTTCTTAATGTTGCCATCGCACTGCATGTTGCCCTTGGCGCCCACGCGACCGGTGCCGCCAAACTGCTTGATGGCGTCCTTGATGATGTCGACAATGTCCTGCGCGCCGACGTTGAAGCTGACGTTGCCCTTGATGTTGGTTCCCGTGACACCAAAGCGGCACGAGCCGTACTTGACCAGCTCGCGCTGCTTCTTGAGCGGCGAGATGTTCCACGAGCCGTCGGTGCCCTCAATGTTGCGGATGATGGTCAGGCAGTCCTCCACCAGCGGCGACGCGTCGGACCCCTGGTTCTCGAAGCTCGAGGCGCCGCAGTAGTCCTTGCCGTTGTCCGTGTTGCAGGGAAAAAAGTCCTTGCCGCGCGCCGACTCGGTGTCGTCGGCGTTGGCCCACGACCGCCGCGCCAGCACCTGGTTGCACACGGGCAGCTTGACGTACCCGGGCGTCGTCACGTCCTCGTCGCGCAGGCCCCGGAGCGTGCCCGCGTCGGTCGGGTCCGCGTCGCCGCCGCCGTTGGTCTTGTCGTTTTGCAGCCACGTCTTGACGGAGCCGACGATGATGTCCTCGACCTTGATCCCGCCCCAGTCGCTGCCCGTGAGCAGGTCCGCGCCCTTGAGCGACGAAAAGTCCGAGTCCGGGCACGAGCAGGTGATGAGGCCGCAGTTGTGCTCGTCGCACGGGTGCGACTTGCCGTCGGGGTCCGCGAGCTGGTATCGCTTGCCCTCGTAGCACGCCGACTTGAGAGTCTTGCCCGCGTCGTGGTCGCAGTCGAACCCCGTGTCGATGATGAACGGGTGGTGCCCAGAGGCCTTCCAGATGGCGGGGATGGCGAACCCGTAAAAGGACTTGAGGAAGGCGTCCTTCATGCTCGTCTTCTCATCGTCGCTGGGGGTGCCGAGGTTGGAGTCGTCTCGCACCGCCAGCTCCGAGTCGCGCTTCAGAGGACCGTCGGCTCCGCTGTAACCGTCAATGAACTTGCCGTCGGCCATCAGGTCAGTCAGCTTGTTGATGGACTCGTCGGACCCGTCGAAAAGGTTGCCCAGGTCGACAGCGGTAATGTTGTCCCAGACGTAGAGCGACTGGCCAATGTAGTGCGAAAACTCCTTCTGAGACCCGTCGGTCCAGTCGTCGACCTTGGGGTTGCCCTTGAGGTTGACACCAATCGAGACACCGCCAGAGATGATGGTCTGGACGACCTTGTCACCCTTGGCGATGGCTTCCGGCGTTTTGGAAGCCAGGGCTGGCAGCTTGGCGATGACGCCGGTGAAGAACTTGGACCCAATCATGGGAGCGCCCATGGAGACGAAGCTGAGAAGGATGTTGAGCCACGACTGGTCCTCTGGCGGCGGCACAGGAGCGAACTTGTTCTCAAAGTCGGACAGAGTATTGTCAATCAACAGAGCCGAAACATCAACAACAGACTGGTGGTACTTGGCGTACGTGGAGCTGATCTTGACGAGCGAGTTCCAGATCAGGGCAGCGGCGGGACCACTCTTGTCGCCCTTGAATTCTTTGCAGTCCCACGTGTTTCTGCAGTTGTTTCCAGTCAGGATGTCCTCACAGTGAGGGTCCGGCGGGTTACCAATGAGGTACGAGATGAACTGTGAGAACGCGCCCTCTTCCTTGGCCGAGTTGGGTCGGTCCTTGCGGTACTGCTTCCAGTCGTTGATGATGTCGGTCCAAGCATCCTTGGCGTCCAAGCCTGCCCAGCGCTGGGACGGAGTGTAGTCGAGCTTCTCCGTCCAGAACTTGTCGTCGCAAGTCAGCTTGGTCCAGTTGCCGGTTCTGTCGCCGGCGTGGTTGAGCGGGTTCTTTCCGGCCTTGATCTGGAGTTTAAAGTTGGCCCAGTCCTTGACACCCTCTGGAGCGTCGTTGAAGTCCTCCAGGTCTGTGGCCCAGTTGGTAGTGCCGCCCATTTTCAGATTCCTGTAAATGTTTGTGCGAGTCTTGCGAAGCGCAGGCGTCATGTACGCAACCCACTGCGTGTTATCGTACACGAGGACGTTGCTGTTGCTGCCAGAGTCGATATAGTGCTCGTTGACCCGGCTCGAGTTGCCCACAATCTTGCTAATCTCGGCGTTGGAGATGTAGCCAGCAGTGTCGGTACACTCGCCCTTGGCCGCGTTGGACTGGAGTCGGCTGCCAGTGTACTTGCACTGTTCGCCGTGGCAGCCGGCTTCGGCCATGGCGAACGAGCGGCCGTAGCTCGTGACGCCTACGACGACCTTGCCCGAGTTGACGCCAGCCTTGGTGATCATGGACAGGGAAGACATGGTCTCGGTCAAGTTGACTTGACTACGAAGACACCTGCCGTCGTCGCAGCCGGGCTGAGAGTTGGGGTTACCGGCGTCCCACTGGCCGTGCAAGTCATAAGTCATGTAGACAATGTAATCGACGACTTGGCTGATTCGCTTGATAGGAAAGGGCTTCAGGTACCAATAAGACGCAGGCGCGGCAATAGAGACGGACTTGTTTGGTAGTAGGCCCTTGAGGGTAACCAAAAATTTCAGGTAGTTGGTTCCCTCAGTCTTGGGATCACCAGGAGGTGTACCGGGAATGTCAGTAGCACCGGGGTACTCCCAGTCAATGTCGACACCGTCGAGGCCATTGTCGTTGACGAAGTTGGCAATGTTCTTGGCCAGAACCTCACGATTGCCGGCCTGCACACCGCGGCGGAAGATGTCGTAGGTGGCGGGCGCATTGGAGAACTCCCAACCGCCGAACGAGAGAATCTTCTTTGGCCCACGAATAAACCGGAAATTGTTGAATTCGTACGTGGCCATCTCATCACCAATGCTGATCTTGAAATCTGGAGAGATGTCACCAAATCCAAAGTGGAGATGGGTATATTGAGAGCCATCAATTTGCAGCGCATCCTGGAAGAGGCACTTGCGGTTGAAATGGAAGCCTTCGTAGTAGGCGATGCTACGGAACTCAGAAACATCGCCTTTGACGATCTTGGTGCCACAGTTGGAAATGCAACCGTTGGTGTTGGGTTTGGCAGTGCCCGGGGCACCAGTACCAGTGTCGGTGCAGAACTCGTCCGTAATGCCACACTGGCCCCAGACGTCGCAGCAGGCGTTGAGGGGGCAGGGGTTGAGCTCGGAGATCTTGGACATGTCGCTAGGCTTCTTGGTGCCTGCGACCTGAGGACCGCAGACGGCGTCGGCGATCGGGTCGGGCATCGGCGGCGAGCCCTTGCTGACGCAAATGACGGCGCCCTTGAGCACGTTGCCGCAGCCGGTCCAGGCCCAGGTGTTCTTGTTGAAGTCGTCGAGGTCCTCCTTCTTGAGCGAGTTGGCGGCGGCGATGGAGTCGCAGTTCTCGCCCATGGTGACCGTGACGGTGGCGCAGGAGCCGTCACCGTTGGGCTTGGGCCGGAAGTCGGGCATGTCGCCGGCCGAGCAGCAGACGTGCTGCTTGGGTCGGAGGTTGGCACAGAAGCCCTCGGCCGAGTTGTACTTGGTGAAGTCGGCACCGGAGATGCCGCACTTCTGGGCCAGCTTGCCGCAGCTGTCGTTTTGCTCGACTTGGATGGTCCGGCACTGGCCGCGGGCAGCGAGGTCGGCCCAGCGCTTGGCAGTGGAAGGCGACGTGCCGTTGAAGCTCGTCGAGTTGGAGGAAGAGCCCTTGACCGAAGAGAGGAGCACCGAGGTGAACTGGGCCTTGCCCGTGAGGTTGTGAGAGGTGGGGAACTCGAGGCACTTGCCGTCGTACCAGGCTTTGAAGGCGCTCTGAGAGGCGTCAAAGGTGCCGTTGCTGACGGCCATGAAGCCAAAGATGTGGTCGGCGTCGTAGTCCTTGTCGCAGAGCTGCATGGCCAAGTCACCCCGGCTTCCGTCAAAAGAGTGAATCTCATCACGCAGCGCCGACAGGGCAGTGGATGCAACATGCTGCTTGTCCAGCGCGCGTCCCATGTAAAGACCGGCAGTCACGCCGCCAATTTTTCCGAAAAGCATCGTGGTCTCGTTGCCGGGAGCATGTCCCTTTGCGACGTACTCGCGCATCTCCTTGGCGAGACCGCTGATGCCAGCATCGGAGCCGGTAGAATTGGTCCACCAGCCGACTTCGTACTCGACTTCGTGATCTTCAGCGTCGCTGACGGCTGCAGCCTGAGCGCCGGATACGTCGACCCAGTCATCGCCGTACACCGAGCAGGCATAGATGCGATGGTGCGAGTTTGAGTCATCCACGGGGTCGTGCAAGGCGAAGCTGTAAAAGAGAGGCTGCTTGCACGCGGCAAGCTGGTCCATGTTGTGGTAGACGCTCCAGTTGGCCGGGTCCGCGCCGGTGTTGATACACTGCTCCGGGCAGGCATCGCTCATGCCTCGGAACCCTGGACTGGCTCCGATGCGCTTCGGGGACTGCGCGGAAACGGAGCCGGCCGATAGGAAGCCAAGAGCCCCGAGCGCAGCACCGCGCAAAGAGGGGGCCATATTTGAGAGCTGTCTCCGTCAACACGGTAGCGCTTCGAGCTGATAAAAGAGTGACTAGAAAAGGATGAAGAGAACCTAATGAGGGACGGTTCTTCGATTGCTTTCTGAAGAAAAAAAGGCCCAAACATTTGCAGCATGGGTTTCGAGAACCCTTTTATATAGAGTAATAGTTGCGCGACTTTGTTGAACCTGCAAGTGTTGGCCAACATGCTCACGACCGTCCGTGTAAGTGCCAAGCCAGACGAAGCTGTCGGCGGCGTCTACATCAAGCTTAGAGCTCACCTTAAACTGGAGAAGCTAGGCACGCGGCCACGTCCTTCGGTATTAATATGGAAACAGTCCTGACTAGTAACCGAGAAGGGGCCCAAAGAGCTGAATAGCGGCGGAGCCGCAGTCGCCTGGAGGATCCCCGAACAATCTTCTCATTCGCCCGTTCCTAGATCGGTAGGGCGAAAAATCCTGAATGGCAGACTTCTCGCCACTGGGACGAGCCGTCGCAGCGCTGCCCCTGATTTACCGGCAATGTGAGTCAGGTCGAATCCATGTTGCTGTCCTTCCTCGAGATGCGAGGTAGACAGACTGGTCAACCCATGTTTGAGGAGTTCCGCATCTTGCGGCGTTTCCCTCGCCCTCTGAGCAACTTCAAATTGCTAGAAAACACAAAACCTGTGAGCAGAAATTTGGTGTAACGCTCGTTTCCTAGTGACTTCCCTTTCCCATGCAGTCTGCGCATCTTGTTCAATTTGGGCAAGGGCCGGAGATTGAGTATTGGATAACCAGTGAACCACAGGATACAGTTGCATCACGGGCCCGCCGCAACATCAGAAACCCTGCCTTTTGCTATTTCCGGAGCCAGGCCCAGGTATCAGTAAAACTTCTCCCCAAGCCTTATGAGCTCATCGTGAATTTGGTGCTTATTCAGACTCTTGTCCGTGCTAGGGCACCTGCTCCACGTGTGCCTAGCCCCATCGCGTAACGACCGAGATTACGGCACTGGCCTTTAACGCAGGGGTTGCGCAGGTGGCGTGGTCGATTTATTAAATACTGTCCTTGGGGTGGCGCACTTTCTTCACATATTGGGTTAGAGTCTTCAAGATCAGAGTTGACTCTACCCGTGGTGCGCCACCGAAGAGGATCTGATATTGGGCAAGTTGCTTTCCGAGTGCAGTGTCCTCTTTTAAAGGGCCCCCCAAACATTTCGAGCCGTATATCAAGCCATAACTCAAGCCATATATCGATGAATGCTGCAGTTTTTATGAAAGTACGGCAACGCCCGTCTATCGTGGGTTCTGACCAGACTCGGCCATGTTACCTGCAGCCATATAGGTTGCCCCAGCGGTGCTGAGAGTGCATTGTCAGTCGCCACTTTTATCCATAGAATTGAAAGCTCAAGCCTTCCCCATTTGCTTGGTAAAAATGAGGAATGGGTCTCCTTGGAGAACGTCCCTCCTTCACGTCTCTAGCGGCCAGCTTGAACTGCCGGTGTGTCATGTGTCAGCTCCGTCACTACTGGATATCGAAGCATGGCTTGCCTTGTTGATGAATAATACAGTGCTTACTTTTCACTTGAAAGCCTTGGCACGGGTATAAGAGTTTGCAGCTGAGCTACTGATGCCAGTCATTTCGGGCGTATAACATCTTTGTAGTAGGCCAAGCCCGCCGTCTCTGGATAGCCTCTCCACAACTTCCAAGTAGCACAAGTACGACACCAAGGAAGCAGGAAATAGCGCCAGGACCGAAGAGTGGGACTTGCATTTTAAACGTGATAGCGACGGGCATATACGCGAGGCATCGTGCCTTCAGGTCCAGGCTGACAACAAGGCTCGCCACTGAACGGCCAGTATCGGCAGCATGGCTCGAGGGTCTAACTCTTGACATCAATACAGATCGCTCGAGAACCAATTACACAATAAATCATTGTAATTGGAGCTACGTTTCATAAGAGGACAGCGAAAAAATTCAACTACAGAATCAGCAATAAGAAGACAGACGACCAGCATTCCACTGGCGTCGTGACTGTTGGTGTGCGTGTTCCACAGCAACCGAGACTGGATGTAGAGATGTGCATGTTATCCTAGCTGTAATGCTACGAAAAGTACGGAGGCTCGTAATTTTGTTTGTTGCAAAGTGTCTATCCCGCCGTGAGACTACTGAAAACTGAATAGTAGCGAGCTTGGCTCTGTAGATGACTGGCGGTCACTCGAGGAAGAAAATATACAAGTATGAATTAACTCCTCATGGAATACCGAAGAAGTCGTAACTGGGCTCCCTTGATCTTCATTTTTAAATACCCGATGCTCAGAAAGCGCCCGCGGTGCGGCAGCTATCAGACACGAATCACACCACGGTGCCTCAAGTCGCACAGCCCTCCGCCTCACTTGTACCTAACGCCTGGTCTACGTTGTGCTTACCATCTGTCGAGCTCGACATGCGCAGACAAGAGTCGTATTCTATTCAAACGAAACCTCACAGTTTGCCACGAGTGACGTTGTGCTATGCTGCCAATGCGGCACACCAAGCCACCAGCTGGCAACTAGAAAGGCCACAAGCATACGGCGTCGCGTTCTACTACGGGACCAACTTCTCGATTAAATATTCAAGAGCTAATTCTAGTACTCATTTGCGGTAGTGCTAATACTGACGAAGCCCAGACGCTTGAGGCTCTGTCTCGCAACCATAGTACAATAGTCTATCAAAGGGTTTGAACATTGAAATGCGGTTGAAGCCATATAATCTTATAGCTGAGAGATACTGCACGGGGATAACTACTCGAAAGATCTTCACAGTCTACTAAAAATGTGCGCACTCATTCATGCATACTTGATCGCTCTACATGTCCTGAACAAGCCATGCTCTATTTGTGCGACTGCGCTTTGCTACCTGACCGGGATCAGACAGAGCGAATATTGGAAATATAGGCCCGGGCAGGTGTACTGACTACAAAGAAATTCTCCCTTGTAGTTGCGTAGCAGCGTTTGTTGAAGGCCAAGCCAGCTTGGGACCAAAAAAATCCAAGTAGGGTTCCTCTATGCAAACATTGCCGCAGCTGAAAATGGCCGCGGTGACAGTTACTTGCTCCCCTACTCACGTACCCCGAGCGGTAATTCTGCATAAAAAAGCGGTCACGAGCGTATCTGATGTCGTGGCTGCGGGGGAAGCCACCACGCTTGGGCTGTCTTCGATGCCGTCGACGACCAGTGCCCAACAGCCTCCGCTACACAGGAATTTTTCTTCGTAACGACACCACTGAGACCATGCCGTTTGTCCGACTCCCAGTCTAACATCTGAAGAGCTAACAACTAGGCCCCGGGGTCTTTTTGTGACCGCTACGAGCCAAACTCATGGCGGCTGCGCGGCCGTCGCTGCCGACGTGGCGACCGCCTCCGCAGTCACGATGGCGGCGCATCCGTCGCAACCCAGCCCAGTTCATCGCACAGCATCTCTACCCTTACAGGGCGACGAGGGAACTGCACAACACCGCACAGGACGCCGTCTCCGTCGTGTGCATATCCGACACCCACAACACGCGCCCCGAGGTGCCCGACGGCGATCTCCTCCTCCACGCGGGCAACCTCACCGTCGGCGGCTCGTACGTCGAGCTCCAGGCGCAGCTCTACTGGCTCAACACGCTGCCTCACAGGTACAAGGTCGTCATCGCGGGCAACCACGACCTGCTGCTGGACCCCGCGTTCGTGGCCCGCTCCCCCGACCGGGTCGCCGAGGCGCAAGGCACCGCGCGCAGCGACCTGGACTGGGGCGCCGTCACATACCTCAACAACACGACGGCGAGCCTCACCTTTTGCAACGGCCGGACTCTGACGGTCTACGGATCGCCGTGGACGCCCATGTTTGGCAAGTGGGCGTTCCAGCACCCGGAAACCCGGCCCGTCTGGCGAGACTCGGTCCCGCGGGGCGTGGACATTCTGCTGACCCACGGCCCGCCCAAGGGGCTCCTCGACGACGGAGGCAGAGGATGTCCGCAGCTGCGAGAGGAAATCTTGCGGGCTAGACCGAAACTCGTCGTCTTTGGCCACATGCACGGCGGTCGTGGGCGGGACCAGGTGCGATACGACCCATTCCAGAAAACGTATGACCGGGTCATGGACGGAAGTGGCGGCTTTCTGTGCGCGGTCTCGATGCTGCTCTGGTTCATCATCGGATACGTCACCAGGCCGTTTGTGCGTTATAGTTCGGTAGAGGCAACAACTCTGGTGAATGCTACTGTGGTTGGGCCGACTCTGGACCGTGCCGATCACAACGGAACAGTAGTCAACATCTAAGACGGTGGGGGCTAATAAAGCCTGAGATTTTGTGTCCCTGCCTCATTCTTCAACAGATCAACTTCTGCATTGTATGTACGGCCATTCCTTAAATAGGTACAGTTGGCCTGACCTGATCCAGTTGCTCACGAGAATGCTACAATGTTAGACAAGTACGGCGCTAGCAAGCCTCGTGCACCATGTCAATGCGAAGCAGGGCTATTACACAAGACGAGAGGAGGTTTATTTGGAGCTGCGAGAACTTGGGACTTTTTGAGGAACATCGGCCAGCGCGCCAGTAGAGTGAAACAGACGAAAATGTTGATAGCGATTGATCATGGTTTGCTACCCCGCCTCGGTGAACGGTTCGCAGTAGTGGCTTTTTCGTCCCGTGTTGTAGGAAACTTAGATTTCCCTACGGATCGTGCAAGCCGAGGCGTGCGTTAGTGCAAGCCAAGACCGCCACATCCGTTTCGCCGCATCTAGATCACGGCCGAATCGTACGTTTTCTCTTTTTTTTCGTCACGACCCATATGAAGACGTTGTCTTGCTTCCTCGAGCATCACTGCCCCCCGCCAAGCACCTCGGGAGTAGATGATAGATGACAGGCAGACAAGGCTTAATCCTCCCGGTCACTTGGCCATGTTTATCGTGCTGATCAGCGCCGGGCTGAGATGAAATGAATGGCGGGGCCAACCCCGGGGAGCTGAGACCAGACCATTCCTGTTCCATGTGCAATGTCTCAACTATCGAACCAGTAGAAAGGAGGGCCAAGATGAAGGGAACACTTGACTGACTGGTTTACCTACCACTGCCAACCAGTATCAGTAGTGTCCAAGTATGAAAAGCTAGGGCATGTTCCCGAGCCACACCAACGAGGGCTGCCGTCCCCTTTACTAGAAAGGGGATTGCATTTTCCTGTTTCCGCATGCGGAAGACAGCCTCCCATGGCGACAAGACAATCACATTCCGTTGCCATGCACGATGTGACGCCCGGGAGCCTCGTCAGCCTCTCCCGTGCTCGTAAACGTCCTGTGGACAGAAAAAAGAGTTTTCGCCGTGTGTGCAAAGGTCTCGGCGACTTGATGTAAGTCTCCTCGTCATATCAAATGCCCGACGATCGGAGAGCCGGCCTCGCACCGGGAGGGGGTGCTTAGCCGGTCCGATGTTGAGCTGATGCTTGAACGGCCCAGGCCCCCCCCCCCTCCCCCATGCACAAATACAACCCGCATTCCCCAGCCTCATTTCCCATATCTGTGACCCCTGTGATGTCCCGGATTTTAAAATAAGGGAGTAGTACTGAGTACTCGGTAGCAAGTCCTGAGAGACAAATATACAGCAGCCCAGAAGCCGTTTGAAAGTTGCCGATTCTGTCGCAACCCGTCTCATCTGTACTCCATCATCGTCATTGTTCTTCTCAACCCTGCGGGAATGCGTGTGCCACGTCTACACGCTCATCTTTTCTCTTCTTCTTCTTCTTCTTCCGCTTGTTGAGCCGCACCGCTCAAGACTGACGGGGTCAATGAACCAGTCACAACAACACACAATGCCCGTAGAGGACAACACAGCAGTGCCATCGCCAGCACCGGAATCTGCGCCCACGCCAACGAGCATGACGGCTCGTAGCTCATCGCCCGCTGCAGCAGCCGCCGCCGCCGCTGCCGCTGCCGCTGCCGCAGTCATCGTCGTCGACCCGAAGCGACCGCCAGAGTTTGAAGTCATATTCCGGCACAATGACCCCGACGACCCCAAGACTTGGCCGACATGGTACCGCATGTGGGCGATTGTGACCGTCTCGTTCGCGGCGTGGGTGGTGGTGCTCTTCAGCACCAGCTACACGGGCGCGCTGCCCGGCCTCATGGCCGAGTTCGGCGTCAGCAGGACGTACGCGACCATGGGACTGACGACGTATCTTCTGGGCCTGGCCGTCGGCAGCCTCGTCGTCGCGCCAATGAGCGAGCTCTTCGGGCGCAGGATCGTGTACCTTGTCGGCCTCGCCGTCTGGGCCATCTTCATCATTCCCTGTGGCGTGGCCGGGTGCCTGACGACCATCCTCGCCAACCGATTCGTTGGGTATGTAGTATATTCCCTAACAAAAAAAAAGAGCGTTCACGCCCACCCTCCCTTTTTTTTTTGTTTGGTTCATCCGCTCTCCGGTATCATGAAGTGGCTAACATCGGAACAAATCAGGGCCCTGTTTGGTGCCGCCCTCATCTCAAACGGCCCAGGCACCGTGGTCGACGTGTCGAGGCCCGAATATCTGGCCATGGGCATGTCGATATTCAGCCTGGGGCCCTTCAACGGGCCCGTGCTGGGACCCCTCATCGGCGGCTTCGTGTACGAGTACCGGGGGTGGCGGTGGACGAACTGGATCGTGCTCGTGCTGGCCGGCATCGCCTTCTCCATGATGATGACCATCAAGGAGACGTACCCGCCGCGCATCCTGCGAAAGCGGGCCGAGAAGCTGCGCAGGGAGACGGGCGACGACCGCTGGTGGTGCCGGTATGACCGGACCGTCTCGTCGTGGCAGCTGGTGGCGACCAACATGAAGCGGCCGGTCGTGCTCTTCTTCACCGAGCCCATTGTGTGGTTCATCAACGTCTGGAACGCCGTCATCTACGGCATCCTGTACCTCTGCTTCGTCGCGTACCCGGTCGTCTTCTCGCAGCACCGCGGCTGGAGCGCCGGGTTCGCGGGCATGTCGTACCTGGGCATCGGCGCCGGCATCGTGCTGGCCATTGCCGCGGAGCCGGTGGCCCGGCGCGTCATCAACTCGCGGCCGCGGGACCCCGCCACCGGCAGGCCGCCACCGGAGGCGGCCGCGCTCATCATGGTCGCCGGCGCGCTGCTGACGCCCGTCGGGCAGCTCGGGTTCGCGTGGACGTGCCTGCCGGCGCGGGTGCCGTGGATCGTGCCGGTGCTGTTCGGGGTGCCGTTCGGGTTCGGCAACACGCTCAGCTTCATCTACTCGTCCAACTACCTCGCCGGGGCGTACGGCATCTACGCGGCGAGCGCCCTGGCCAGCAACGCCGTGATCCGCAGCCTGTTTGGCGCGACGCTGCCGCTGGCCGGCTCCCACATGTACCAGACCATCTCGCCGCAGTGGGCGGGCACGCTCTGCGGCCTGCTGGCGGTGGTCATGATCCCCGTGCCGTTTGTGTTTTGGCGGTACGGCGCCCGGATCCGCGCCCGGAGCCGCACCATTCGGCACCTGCGGGAGCAGCAGGAGGCCATGGAGGCCAAGAAGGCCCAACAGCAGGCGAAACGGGACGAGTGCTCGAGCAGCGACGGACACCTGGCTCTGGACAAGGATCGCAGCGTCGGCATATCTGGGTCGGGGTCCCATGTCACCAAGACGGACCCCGAGAAGGGCGAGAGTTAAATTTGGAAACGGGCATTGCTTTTACGGGTTGCATTTTGCATCATTGGTCGGCGTTGGTTCCCTTTTCTGGGCTCTGTAGTGCATCATCTGATAGTTTTTTCTTCTGAAATGCAATGGATCCCATCTACTCCGTACTCCGACACGAGAGCAAGGACACCCCGTATTCATCTGACGTTTGCCCTTCCGCCATCCACTATTCCTGGGTCTAACGGCAGGGTATCCAGGCCGTTTATTGAAGCTATGCCCGGTATATGAGTTTTTTTTTTCCTGCCAACAGCGTCGCGATGATCTACATCGCCGACCGTCGTCGTCAAAAACTGGGGCGGCGTATGCACCTCACCACATCCACAGACGGTCAGGTTCGCAGAGGCAAGTGGCAACCGGCTGTCATTGGCAACCTGTCTGCTGGGATATAAATGAACAATATGAAAAGGCCGAGCCAAGACAAATAAGGAAAGTAGGCCGACACCGCCACAGTTTGGGGCTTTAGGGCTTCGTACGGGGTGGCGGCACATACTCTGGCGGCAACCGTCATGGAGCCTTGCTGAGCTGCTGGGCAGGGTAAGACGGCTGACTGACGGGACGACAACTGAGGCGGGCAGGATGGGGTAATTAGGTAAGGGAGGGTGTGATGCAGAGCCTTCGTGTGGCGTCGAATCACAGACTGGACGAGGAGTCTGGGACTCGCCTCACTGTCTTTTGGCGCGCGATGAGGAGCGTTGGCTACGTCGGGCAGCACGTGGAGGCTGCAATCTAGCAGTAGTAGTAGTAGCAGCAGCAGCAGCAGGGTAGGTTGCAACCAATGGACGGGCTTCGATCGTATGTTGCCTCACACATTGACACATTGGCCAAAAACAAGCGTGTGTCGTCTTTTTAGTGCGGATCGGATCAGCAGCGGATTAGTTTTGCAGTCTGCAGCTAACTCGACAAGCCTACTACTTAGTAGTTACTAGTTAGCCAGCCATGCGTGAAACGGGACGGTGCTCCTTGCATTTGACCAGTTTGTGCGCTAGTTTTGCTGTTTTTGGTTCCTTTCTTTGATAAATCAACGAGTTTGCTCTGCTTACGGTGCAGGGAAACACGATTTGGCCAGACCGCCGACAAAACCCCCGAGTCTGCTCTCGGATGAGCTCCGTTGTCCGCGCCGGCTGTTATACCCTAATCGATGATGGGTTTGTTTTATGTACATGCAGTGCATCCTTGCCGACGGGGGGCTTGAACAAGCTCACGCCACGTTCTTGGCAGAAACGGGTCGGTCCCAGTGTACGCAAAGAAGCGAGCTCGTCGAGTCCCAGGACGCGCGCCCAAGGCCCAAGGCACTAGCCCTGGCTAGGCAAGAGGTTTTTTCTCTTCTCTTTGCTAAACGGGTACCGCTTATTAGCGAGGCATGAGGCTTGACCTCGTGGCACAGAGTTTGCCGATGTTGAGTGGGAGAATGGGGATGGGGGGGGAAATGAGCATAAGTAGGGAGTCAGAGTGAGGAGTGACTGGTACTCGGTCGGAGCCATAGCTCCGTGATAAGAGGGCGGTCAGCCACGCTGTACCGCCACATTGGTCATGGGGGATGTCGAACGAGTACGGGGTACTCCGTACGGAGTAAGTAGAGATTGCAGCAACGGGAGCCGGCACAAGCCTCGTCATGACATGGCCATCGAAAGGTTGACTAGCCACAGTTGGTGTGGCTGCTTTTCTGTAACGCCAGAGGAATGGCTGGGACGTGGCACAAAGGGGCGCGGCTGCATAATGTGGAAAGGTGCCTCTTTTGGGGTGGCAGCAGTAATAAGTACTTACCTGGGCCAGACTGCCGATCACCACGAAGGGCCATGGGCGAAAACAGCTGGCCGCGTGTGCCCAGAGAGGAAGTCATGACCGCGGCCGGGGCTTGTTATTCATGTCAAAGGAGGACGACGTTGTTGGGTCATGAGGTTGCCAGCGTCGGCCAACTTTTTTGCTAATTGTGCGTTTTCATGTTGTCGCGAGTAAGAAAAAAAAGTAACTAACCAACCGCTTTTTGATTAGGAAAATGGGCTGGCTTCATTGATTTAGCTGTAACACGAAAAAAGCAACCGCTGCATAATGAGCATGAAAAGCTAAGCCACACGTAGCCGTTGGCATCATGACACCACTGATGGAGAACTAATAAGCCAGCGAGCGAACCGACCTCTTCTTTGTTTTTTTTTCTCTCGTCCAACAAATTTGTATTGGTACGCGCTGCGAGGTTTTTTTTTTTTTTTTTTTTTTCTTGAGCTAAATAAGCGACTTTTTTCTTCGTTCGAGGGCGTTCGTGTTAGTGCATATTCAGTCTATGGACTAGTTACTGGTATAGCTGCATGATTGGATGGGGTGGCCTTTTTTTCTTTACGCGTGAATGGCGTTATGTGCCGCCGCGTAATATAGCCCCGTCGCAAACAATGCAACGTTGACGAGGTTTTTTTTTTTCTTCTTCCTCTTTCTGTTCGGAAACCGCCACCCTTGCACACGAGAAAAGGGCCCTGTCCTGTCACTGCTGTCAGGCTGTCACTGACAGGGGACACGCCCCATGCCACGAGGTCGCCCGCTTCGGATTTTCTTCTGTCACGGTTCTAGGCCATTCCCGGTCGGCCATCGGGATCTGTTGCATGGCAGAAATAAGCAAATAGAGGCATCGTGCACACCGCCCTTGGGAGAGGAGGGGGACCCGCGGCTCCAGTAAAAGGTTTGTATTGTCTTAAGTAATAAGCCGTGATTTCGGCCGAGCTCCTGCTGGCCGTTTCACCATTCCGAACCTTATTATAAAATTTCTTTTCAGCTTTTTCTTTGCTCTTCTTCTGTTCCGTCTTGGCCGGCCAGTGACGACATATCGTGGGCAGACACAAGAAAAAAAAAAAAACACCCGAGAATAGAAACACGCAATTTAATAAAATTGATAACGTCACATATCCGCCAATGACCCAAGAGGAGATCAAGTTGCCGGTCCGGGGGAGGACGTACTCGGTGTGGGCGTCCGGGACCCTGGTACGAGTCAAAAACAGAATTGTTCCCGACTGGGAAGGCAATGACGTCGTGATTCGTGATTCGTGATTCGTGATTCTGAAGGTGGGTTAAGCCACGCTGGACTTGGGACCATTTACGTAGTTTTGTGGCGTATCTGTGGCGGTGCGCGGGGAGGGTCTTTTTCTTTTTTGGAGGGAATGGGGGAGTTTGAATGTGTAGCCTGTGAGCTCGTTTGTTCAGATTTTGCTCAGAATCTGCGCCAAATGAGTAGTGTCGGCGCGGTTAGCGAGATGTTCTGGTACCAGTACGCGTGCTCGTTAACATGCACAGCACCTGGGCACAAATGGGCAGCGTGATGACCGAGACCGGTTGGGCTTTGTTTCGATGCTCAACGCACCCGGTCTGTCCAATCGTGATCTCGCACATCAAATGGAGGTGAAAAGCATTATCCGATCAGAGACATGCGTTGCAGGGCCCAAGCACTATGACGACAGAGCGGGCAGGCCGACGAGGCTAATCGTGACTATAACGTGTGCTTGTCCAATTATGTGGCGCCAACAAGTACTGAGTACAGGCTAAGCATTGTAGCCGCGTCTCCACACACCTGGCTAAAAGGCAGCACCGCCACACGGGCTCTTGTGCGGGGTCCGGCGGCGGTGGATGCGCGGCTTTGTTGGGGACGAGGGGGAAGGGAAAAAGGGACCATTTTCGAAGGGTTAGGTAGGTGGCTTGCGACTTTTATTTTTGCTTTGAGACTAACGGTCGATGAATACAGGACTGGGTTGTTTGACAAGACGGCAAGAATGCGCTGGAACGAGGACAAGAGGGGGGGGAATACATAACCCCCCCCCCTCAGTTTCTCTTGAGTTGAGCGAGTTATAAGAGGAGGGGGTTAGGCGATATTGGCAACGATTTGCTGCAAAGACAAATAACCGCTGGTAGAAAAGGACATTTTACAAGGTATGACGTCAAATGCCAGCAACAAGTGCGATGAAGAGAGATCGACATGGCTTATCGGAAGCCGCAGCCGGCGCCAGCGACCTTTGCGGGTTGCGAACAAGCACTAAAAAGCCAAGCATTTTCAGTGTAACTGACAACTGCATGACGGGGTTTCAGCCATTTGCCTATCCTGAGACGAACGCGTTGTGCAGTACTCAGTACGGACCGTTATCTGTCTTGTGTCATTTTACCACAGTCATGATGATAGAGTTTGCATTCAGCTTGTGATTTTCGATTCAGTCCCATCTCGGCATCTGCACAGACGTACAACTAGAAAATAAGTCAATAAAAAAAACTCGAAAACCTTACTCATTCATTCTCTTACACACGTCTCGCTTGGTCCCCTAGAACGACGAGGGAAAAAAAAAAAGAAATGGATCACTATGACGACATGTGGCTTGACGCCTGTCCCCCCCTCCGCCAGGCTCGGCAAAGGTTGGCACTCTCAGGCACCGACAAAACACACCCGAGAAGGAAATACCGCTAAAAAAATATCGTAAAGTTGTCGTGCTCAAGAGGAAGACGATTGGGCGCGACAATAAAAAAAAATCAGACCCTCGACCCTTGCAACCCCCGAAAATAACGGGTCACGACCCCCCCCCCCCCCCCCCCTCCCCGACCGACAGATAGACCACCCCAGCTGACTGTTTTCTTGCTCCGCCGCCCGATTACTGAACTGCTTCGTTTGGCGAAGGAGCTTGCGACGGATGGCTGATGGCTGACTGAGTGGTGGTGGTGATGATGGTGACGGGACGTCATGTCCGGTTTACATGCCGGGAGGACTACGTATCCGCTACTGGTATGAATGTGTGATGCCTGGAGAAAGCAGGCAAGGCGGGGGGGATTGGGGATTGACTCGAGCAACCGGGGGTTGTTTCTCCCAAATGTACGGAGTACTAACAAGATCATGCCCATACACTCGGTATTTGCAAACAAACCAAAAAAAAAAAAAAATTCCGCTAGGCTTCCGCCGTGTCCCGCCGGCTAACTGGTTCCATTCCACCCCCCTGTTCCCGCCGCCGTGAGAGAGAGGTGAGAGAGTTCCGGAGAGGCGGTAATTACTGGTACAATTCTCGGATTTTGTAAGCGTTTTAAGTACCAGTAAACAGAAGGAAAACGGAAAAAAGGAAAGAAAAAAAAAAGAACCTCCAAGAAGACCTCGTCACAATGACTCGTCACCTATTTGACTTTCTACCAGAATACGTGTTGACCTATTCGTACTAATATTTGTCTCGCAGCAGATGCACAGCTGGTCATGGGCTTGTACTTCTTTGTCTCGTCCCTGTTGAGGCTGCAACCAACCGCGAGCCTCTTCTCCCCCCCTACTCCTAATCCTCGTCGTCAACCCTACGTAGTACTGGCTGGTACTGGTAGCAAAAGCGATATACACCCACCCATCCACCCATCTTTTTTTTTCGTTATGCTTTGCATCACCAAGATAACCTCTGCTGGCTCCACGCAGCCCAACGCTGCCGATGCCCACCAAATCGTCACCCCCCCTTCCCCTCCCCTCACAGCTGTGGTCATCTCATACCCTCATCATCAATGGACATCCCTTTTTCTTTTTTATCCCCCTTGTTAAATTCCTACTCATCTCCGACTTTCTTCTTGCCTACCCAGCCAGCATAAGCTACATTTCTTTCCCCTTCTTCTTTCTTCATTCATCACTGCTGATTGTAGCGCAACCCTCTCTCACCCTCTCTCACTCTCTCTTCTTTTCCCTGGCGTTGGCTCGACTCGAACCAGTAACGACAAGCGCCTACAAACGAAACACCTTTGCACCGCCACCAACGTTGTGGCTTGAGCAGACCTGGTTTTTCAACGTCTGAAAATTGCACATCAGCCATAGCCAAGCTGGCACTCGCTACGAGGTATGCCGTTCTCTTCTATTTTTGTCACTATTTCGTCCTTTGTTTTCTATTTTCTTCTTCTTTTTTTATCGGCTCCGTGCGTTTCCATCTTCTTTCCTCCTTCCCCGCCTGTTTTCTCTCTTCCCTACCCATCCTGCCCTTTGACCTTCCCAGAGTCAGTCGTCATGCTTGGGGCAGGCGAATGAGCAAGGGGGTCACCCCCCCCTCCCCCCCCCCCCGGGGCGTGCCTGTAGTGCCGAGCAGAAGCAGCCAGCGGACCCAGGCGCGCCCACGCACGCTAAAAAGCCGGGACCCACAAATCCGGGGGTTCTCGAACCTTGGGCTCCTCCCTCTCTGCAGCTGGCTTGTGTGGTGCCTGGACTCCCTCTGGTTATTGTACGGGCCTCTCTACCTGCCTTAGTAGGCAAGTCGGTACTGGGACCTAGGTACCTCTAATACCAGACTACTTCCCAGCCTACCTACCTACCTCTACGCGTCCCTACCTTTAGGTAGTACTTATGCCTACTGCCTGCATGTACCTATTGGCTGGCAAGCACCAGATTGCCAGACTACTGATACCCTTGGAAAACCGTCTGCGCTTGCCTTTGCAGGTTCTGGCAACCTGCACTTTTTTTTATCATGGCCCAGGTATTATGTATGTTTCTCCCCCGCGCGGCGCTTGGGCTTGGAGCTGGCCGGGTCAGGGCTCCCCCGGAGTTAATGTGCCCAGGCACGTAGGTACGTACCTGTACCTACCTACCCTGCTAGGTACTTACCCTTCCAGCGCTGGAGCCACCACTGTGAGCCACCCACCCTGCAAGCCTGCCACCAGTCCGTTGTACCGCCTGGCCCCCACCACTCTGTCATCCGCCGCCAATTCTCGCTCTCTCTCTCTTATACCTCTCCCCATCGCCGACCGCACTTCTCAAACGACTGCCCTTCTTCTCCCCCCCCGATTCCTCCGCACTTTCAAATACAAATCACCTCTCCCTTCGTCGAATTGGTCACTCGTTCCTCACACACCACCCCTTCTACACGACGTCCTGTCTCTTTGTTACGCCTCGCCTGGTCGCCGCGCGCCATCCCTGCAGACGCCCCTACTGCCCACTGCGCTTGCGACTACCAGCAACCTCGACTGACGCTTGCTCACCACCTCGTCTCTCTACAGCCCTCGAGCTACACCCTTTTATTGTCGCTGCCATCTATGCAGCGCTTCGGTGCGGCCACAGTGCCTTGATAACGCATTTACGATCTTACCCTTCATCTTTGCGCCTCCCTCGCCTCGTCGAACCCGTCACCCGACACTCTCCGCCGCCTGTCGAGGCGAACACCGCCCCTGCAAACACCAGGCCCACGCGACCCGACAGTACTGCACATCACCATCGCCGCCACCAACACCACCATGTTCAGTCAAAGGTTGGCGCCTTCATCAGACATCTCCCCCACCTCTCTCCGCTAACCTCTCTAAGAACGAGCTCCCAGAAGCCCGACGACGAGTTGCTCGCCAACTTCCGCTCACAGTTCCCCCAAATAGGCGCTACCACCGAAGGGGGCTCACCGGGCATTTCCCAAACTGCTGGCGCCCCAGACTTGACTACAACCGCTCCCTCTGTCCCCAGGTATGTCGCCTTTCCACGTGGCTGACGTACTTCCCTCTAACAATACCAGCATTCGGCCAGAGTTTCATGATCAAGATCCCACACCCAGAGCCAACAACGACCCCTGGCGCTTCACACCTTCGCTGCTGGATCCCAACTCATTCGCGTTTACTGCCTTTGGCCATGGCAACACCGGTCTGTTTACCCCCGGCATACATGGCCCGCCGCCGTTGTATCAATCACAGGCCGGCGACCTGCACACACCTACCATGGCTATGATTCAGGGCGTTACGACACCGTTCGGTGCACCTCCTTCTCTGGAAGCTATGCAGTCTGGGGCTGTCATGGACCCCTCAGCTTTTCACCCTGTGCCCAGTCAGCAGATTCCCCCATTCCAACCCTTCCTCCAAGTGCCTGGTCAACCATTTGCGCCTACCAATTTCGTCCAGCACGACACTGGTTACGAAACTATGGAGCAAGACCCCTCGCCTATGGGCTCTGAAGAACCTGACCCCCGTCTCATTGGCCTGAAGAGTCAACTAGCCGTAAATGCTGCAGCCATGAGCCTCCCTCTTCCACCGTCGGCGGAAAAGTTTCGATTTCACTCGACTCTCAACGCTGCTACGGCCATGGTGAAACAGGCAGACGAAATTCCCATTACTTACCTAAACAAGGGGCAGGCCTATTCACTTTCCGTTGCTGATACACAGGGCGTTCTACCAGTTCAACCCGGCACTCGATATCGAACCTTTGTCCGCGTTTCGTTCGAAGACGAGGAGCAACGCGCCAAGCCTAGCGTCTGTTGGGGCCTGTGGAAGGAAGGTCGAGGCACCAACGAGGCCCACCAGCGCGGTGGTAAGCTCCAAGCAGTTGAATACGTCGAGGCTAGCCAACCAGCCGAGGGCGACGATAAGAGAACGCGCATCGAAGTTGAATCCTCGTCATTCGATGGCTTCTGCGTTACATGGACGCCTGGCACTGCTGGTGCTCCTGAAGTCAACATTGCGGTCCGATTCAACTTTCTGTCCACCGATTTCAGCCACTCCAAGGGTGTCAAGGGAATCCCTGTGCGACTCTGTGCCAAGACTACACAGCTGTCGGCAGGAGACGGAGTCGACCTGAGCAACGATGCCAAGCCCGATGTCTGCTACTGCAAAGTTAAGCTGTTCCGAGATCATGGTGCCGAACGCAAGCTTTCCAACGATGTGGCTCATATTAAGAAATCGATTGAAAAGCTCAAGCAACAAATTGCCCAAGCTGAAAGCGGTGTCAAGGACAGCAAGAGAAAACGGCAAAGTATCGCATCCAAGGCTAGCATCGACTCGCGCTCTGGAAAGGTGCAAAAGCACAAGAGAACATGGTCCATGTCTTCTACCAGCTCCAACAACGGAGGCCGGCCTTCGCTCGAAGACGACCTGCATTTTCGACTACAGACGCTCCAAGACATGTTTACGAGCACGCGGCCGATTAGCGTGCTGTTTCTACGCGGCGAGGAGCAAGATGATATGGATCTGCACCCTGTATCTATGCCTGGCGATATATCTCCTGCTGCTCGCGAGCAACGTAACTGGCAGGCTCGCAGTGGACGTAGCTCGGTTCGAAGTTCTCTAGTTTCGCCTTCGCCCAGCTCACTATCCCTGGCGTCCCAGTCGTCCACCGGCGGGCACTGGCAAAACTTTGATTCTCGCGGCCCCGAACACGTAACGGCCGTCAACCGGACGGACGATTCCGGTACACTGAGCGGATGGATCGAGGCACTAGGCGTGGACCCATCGTACAGACCACCGCAAGAACGCGGCCCCAAGCCTGTGGCCTGTTTCTACGTACAGTATGACGACAAGGTCACGGATAAGCGCGAGTATCACCGCGCCATTTATCTGTATCAGCGGTCACTTCCTGAGCTGAACAAGCAGCTTGCCGCGAAATTTGGGCTCGACGAAAGCCGCATCAGGCGAACACTACATCAGCTGCCAAGCGGGCTTGAGGTGGAGCTGGACAACGATGTTGTGCAAGAACTTCGCGAAGGGCAAGACATGCGACTTGCGGTGGAGGAGATTGTCGACCTGGCTGGCAAGGATTTCCAGATGTCGATTGATGGCGAAGAGGCGAATGAGGAGAAGCAGGCGCAACAATTGGCGGGCTTGGTCCTGCGGCTTACATTTTAAGCCTACAAAGGCGAATACGTTACACTGCAAAGCCTGGTATATTTTGTTTTATGTTGTTGTTCTTTTACTACATATCTGCAGTTCTGGACGAATTTGCAGAGGTGTTTTCATTTTGTTGCTATAGAAGGGCCGGTTTGGCGCTTCAATCTTGGATATAATCATCTTTGTACAAGTGTTGCAAAAGCAGCCATGGGCGGCATCAAAACGGAAGGTAAAACGGGAGCCGTGACGAAATCGGCTGGGCCCTCACGAAATTTTGTTTTGCATTTACAAGCAAACGGGTTGGTGGTAATGTACAGTATCTTATCTGGTCGGACTTTGCGTATGGGCGATTACTAGGACAGACCCGAATGGGCGAATTAATGAGGCAGCCGGCGGCGAGCCCAGGGTGCTGCGAAGACATAATCACATGAATTGATATTGATCACCACGGACAAGTAGCCAGACACCGAGCGAGTGAGATGCAAGGCATTGTGGAGGTGACGGAAATCAAACATGGTGATGGCGCGGGTAAGCATGGCGACAGCCAAAAGACGCGGGGCCCTGGGACGATGATCCCTCAGCTAGGCGATGGCCGTCGAGGACAAGAATAGCACCAAAAGACCAGGGTCACTCAGGAACATGTGGGTTCCTGAGAAAAAGAAGGCTCAATTATTGGATGATGGAAAAAAATCTTTCTGCGTTAATGGGCAGCGGATATAAAAGGGGGAAATGGGCTTTCCGTTTCATTTTTCCCTTATTAGTCGCTAAAGAAAACCGGTTTTTTTCGAGGTCATTGCGAAATTAGGCAAGGTGGCGGTGCAAGCCAACCGAATTTTTTTTTAGAGACAAGCAGAGAAATCGACCCGAGTCTAGACTTGTGTCGAGCCGTTGCGGAGAGCCAGCCGGAGGGAACGCAGGGGGGGGGGCGTTGATGTGGAGGGAAACAAGGGTGTGTGTGTAAGTAAGTACGGATAGAGGTAGAGAGAGCCATTGGAGGAAAGAAGTACAGTAAAAGCCCTGGCCAAATACAAGGCTTCAGCGCCGTGATTTACAGTGGGTTTTGTGGTGGACAGGCGCTTGTACTATAGTGGGCAGCTGCCTGTCTCGTAGTGAACATTGGGCTGGAGTATAGAGGATCAGTGCTGTATTTTTAGGGCTGCCAAGGTCGGGTAGAACTAGGCTCGGCCTGCCTCGTTCTCGTACTGGATCGAGTAAGTACAGCCACATGTCCCCCCCCCCCAGCTGTAGCCTGTGGGCAAGGGTCCCGGTTCTCTTTGGAGGAAAAAAGAGGGGGGGAACTGCTCGCCTCTCTCTCTCCCCAGCCGGAGACACAATGTCTTGTATATCGCCGATCTCCAGGGGGTGGTGGGTGGTACGACCCTTGACGAATTGAAGAATAGTGATCTGCACGGATCAAAGAGCTGAGGAAGAGCGGCCAACGCCATACATGGAACGTGCATGAGAGATGTGGTTAGGCTGTTTTCATTGCCAAGAGCTGGTGATGTGCGGATACTGATAAGCAGATGTGAATTGGGGGGGCGGATTCGCCGTTTATTCGAATCGGAATATAGTTTTACATGGGAGATGCGGATGAAGAATATCGGCATGAGGTTGGCAGAACTAGGGCAAGGCATTATGATTATTATGATTATTATGATTATTATGATTATTATGATTATTAAAAACAAAGACAAGCACTGAGCTTGGTGTACCAGTATACGTACGAGCCGCACACACTCCCCTTCTTGTGACCATCCCGACTTACAGGCACACAAAGTTTATCTTGATCCTCTTTTCTTTTTCTTCTTCTCCTCCCTGCTCATGCCGAGACCTATTCACCGCAACGACATATATCAGCAGAGATATATTACCTCTCTAGCGTCGTCATCTCCTGGCCGTTTTGTCTTTATTTTTTTCCAAAACGTCCAAGCTCTTAGTCCCTTCCCCCCCGCCCTCCTCTTCTCTCCTCTCCTCCCGGGGCAACGTCTTCCGAGACAAGACAGCAAAGACCCTGAGATAGGCTAGTGACACCCTATCTCTCTGAATTAACTTTTTCGTTTCCCCCCGTTGGCCTTTCCGGCAGACATACCGGCAAGAGTTGATTCGTCAAACGCTCGGGAACGTGGTAGCTCTCGCCGGCGGTGATCCTGCAGCCCCGCCCAACGGTATGGACATTATCGAACCATGCACGGGCCGGTGCGCCACCACCGCCGCCGCCGCCGCCGCCGCCGCCGTCGCCGGGGAAAGAGAGGACCGGGGGTGCGGGGGGGAGGCGGCGGCCGAGGAGCAGGAGGAGGAGGAGGAGGAGGATAGTTTGACGCCATTGTGCCAGCAGACAGCAAGGGGGGTGTTGAGTGGGCTGGGCGGCCTCTCGCGTATGCATGTTTGAGAAGTTTCTGAACCCCCAGTCAGGTAAGAAAAAGAAGAAGAAAAAGAAAAGAAAAGAGCGTGCCCCGTGCAGCTTGAATGCTTGCATACCGTTGCATCGTGTCAATGTCGGCAGATGTTGGTCTAGCGGTATTGCTGCGCGCGGAGCACGGCTTTTTTTTTTTCGGGGGGGCGGGACAGGTTCTGTCGAGATCATGCAATTTCAATGTTGAAATGCAACATTTTCTGGCTCCTGTATACTCTGATATGCTTTGTTATTTCTGTACTCTATAGCCAACGCGGGATATACCAAAGCGTCAGCCTCAGTTGCCCCCCCTGCCATTCACATGGACCAGAGCCCCCCCTCCATCCCGCATCTCGATAGTGTAATGTAGCAGGCATTCGCACCCCCTTTGCTCCCCCGAAATCTCTCCTCTCGATCCCAAAATATATTCCCATCCTTCTCTCTTTTCCCTCCCGGCCCACACGCCCCCCCCCCTCCTTCTCCCCATCTTCCTCTTCCGTTCCTCAACTCACGCTGCTTCTGGTCGTCTTGGGGAGATACTTCATGTATCGGAAGACGTAGTGCCCCCACGTCGCGTCCTCGCCCTCGCCGGGGGGCTTGCACGGCGCGTACAGGTCCAGGTCCAGGTCCAGGGCGCGGACCACCTCGAAGCCGCTCTTGCGGTACATGCCCCACGCCGGGTCCGACGAGTGCACCCACGCAAAGACGTCGCCGCCCTCGGCGTCGCAAATGTCCGTGCCCCAGCGCAGCAGCGCCGAGCCCGCCCCGCGGCCCTGGTACGCCGGGTCGACCGTCAGCCCGATGATGAAGAGGCACCGCGTGCCCGCCGGCATCACCTCGGCCATCCAGGCCTGCATGTCGGCGTCGGTGAGGGCCACGAGGCGCTTGATCGGGTCCGTCTCCTCCTCCTCGTCCGCCTCCTCCTGCTGCTGTTCCTCGACGGCGGACGGCGCTTCTTCTTCTTCTCTGGCTTGCTCCTCCGTCTTTGGCGCCTCGGCCGGTGAGGCGGCGGCGGCGGCGGCGGCGGCGGCGGCGGCAGCCTCGGCTACGCGCTCCTCAAAGTACGGCATGCGCTTGGGCACGAAGCCCTTGATGCCCCAGTTGCACACTCCCATAATCTCACCCGTCGCCTCGTCGACCGCCTTGAGCACATGGCACGTCCGCGATGTCAGGTAGCCCGGCATGCTCTCGAGCGTGTACTTTTCCATATCAAACGGCTCCTTCTCGCCCAGCGCCTTCATCTGCGTCTGCCGGTCGCTCGCAAACGCCTGCCCTGCGAGCCTGGCTACGGCGGGTATGTCCTCGGGCTGAAGGCGCCCGATACGCATGCCTTGCGGTGCCATGGTGCTCTGTCGATTCGGAGAGTTTTGATTGATGTGCTTTGGATCGTTGGTATACAAGTATGGTATAGTGAAAGTCGATATTCAAACCGTAAGGCATAGTGCTTTTTATAGTTGTAGTCCAAACACCCATAGTCTATAAAATGGTGGGGTAGAGTAGCCATCTGAGATCGCTTCCCGGCTGAGTCACTCGGCCGTGCTGATGGCAGCTTCTGCTGAAAAATAAGGGGAAAAAAGTACGTAAAATCTGCAAAATCTTGAAAAGGATAGATGTGAGCTTGCATTCAATGCAGATCCCGTCAATGTACAGGAAGCCATCTCGATATCTATCCACCTTGTATAGGACCCAGCCCGTCTTGGCCATGCATGTCGTTGTGGCAGCCCCACTCCAACCCCAAGCTTCAATTTTGGGCCGGTCCAACTTTTTTTGAACCTCACCTCATCTCCCACTTCCTTTCCAGCCATCAGGGAGACCTCCAAGACAAACTCCCCATCGACAGCCTCCGGGCGACCGACTGCGAACCGCCCAAGCGACCTCCCGTACACGGAATTGCTCACCGTTTCATGACTACTGCGCTCGCCGGTTCGAGACGCCGCCTGATTTCCTCGCCGCGCGCCATGGCGTCCGCCTTTGGCCACTACAATGGCGCCGGCCAGAAGCGCAGCCAGTTCACAGTCACGGCGCTCGGCCGATGGTCGAGCCTCAACAAGACGCTTCCTGGTGTGTGACATTGGGTAGCTGTCTAGTAGACAGGAGCAAGAACAAACTGACATGCAGCTGCAGCCGTCGACAAGATATCCGCCCTCCACGTCTACGACTTTGACAATACCCGTGCGTCTGCGCATCGCACCCCGCTCCTGTCGTGATGTTGACTGACCTGTAACAAACAGTCTTCAAAACTCCCCTCCCAAACCAGACCTTATGGACCGGCCCTACGATCGGCATGCTGTCTCGGCAGGACGCATTTATCAACAGCGGCTGGTGGCACGATAACCGCATCCTGGGCGCGACGGGCCTGGGTATCGAGCAAGAGGAGCCCCGTGCCTGGGAAGGCTTCTGGAACGAAAAGGTCGTCGAGCTTGTGCGCCTGACAATGAAGCAGCCCGATGCGCTGTGCGTGCTGCTCACCGGCCGCGGCGAGCAGCGCTTCGCCGACCTCCTGCGCCGCATCGCCGCCAGCAAGCACCTCGATTTCGACATGCTCTGCCTCAAGCCCCAGGTCGGCCCGGCCAACCAGAAATTTTCCAGCACCATGAACTTCAAGCAGGAGCTGCTCACCGAGATCATGGAGACGTACAAGCACGCGCAGGAGATTCGCATCTACGAGGACCGCCCGGCGCACACGCAGGGCTTTCGAGACTTCTTCGAGCACTACAACAACGCGCAGCGTGTCCGGCCCACGCGTGGGCCCATCCAAGCTGATGTTGTGCAGGTCAAGGACACGCAGACGGCGCTGGACCCTGTCGTCGAAGTCGCGCAAGTGCAGCGCATGATCAACGAGCACAACGAGGCCATGCAGCGCCAGCCGTTGCACCTGCGACCCAACGCTCTACGCATCAAGAAGACCGTCTTCTTCACCAGCTACGTCATCGATCGCGCCGACTCCCAGCGGCTCCTGGCGCTCATG
The DNA here is from genome assembly GCF_051103115.1 of Cordyceps javanica. Lineage (NCBI taxonomy): Eukaryota > Fungi > Ascomycota > Sordariomycetes > Hypocreales > Cordycipitaceae > Cordyceps > Cordyceps javanica. Next base: position 2,536,631 of record NC_139299.1, read on the forward strand.
TCGATCCCGCGCAAGGCGCCTTCCGGCGACGTGACGCGCATCCACGGCACCAACATCATCATCGTTCCGCGCCCATGCCCCAAGCCCATCCTCGACAAGGTCGGCGGCCTCGGCGGCAAAATGACGTGGCAGGTGACCGGCACCGCTTGCTACAACGACACCATCTGGGCGGCGTGCGTCACGCCTGTGCCGGCCACGGCCGCGTACCACACCGAGAACCGGGTCCCTCTCGTCGTACTGGCCCTCAAGAAGGGCGCGCGGCCCGCCGACGCGGCCAAGATCAACACCTGGTCCGCGCTGCCGCCGGAAAGACGCTTCACCTTTACCACAACGGTCAGCGAAAAGGCTGCTCTGCGCGTCGAGGCGGACGACCCGCGGCAAAACGAGTACGACAGCCTGTTTGCCAACAAGACCAACACTGGTGGTCACAGCAATAAAGCCAACGCCGCCATCAATAGCAATGGTGATCACAATAGCAACAGCAACAGCGGTAAGCGGAAACACAACGGCGACGACTGGAACCCGCCGAAGCAACCCGCCGCCGACGCCGCCGCTGCGGCCGCTGCAGCCGCTAATCCCGGCCGCGGTGGCCGCGGCGGTCGCGGCGGTAGGGGTGGTCAGGCCGCCGGACGCGGACGCGGCGGCAAGGGCAAAAAGGGCAGGGGTGGCTACGCCGCGCACTACCGCTCGCTCGACGACGTCGGCTCCAAGAACGTCACCGCCGAGGTCAACTACGACGACGCGCACCCGCCGGCCAACGCACCGACCGGCCCGCGCGGCGACAAGGGCCGTCCCAACGGCGGCAACCACGTCACTGATCTGCAAGGCTATTACTGAGCATTCACACGGATGAGGTTTGCAGTGTCTCTCTGCCGTTGCAAGGGATAGGAATGGGAGGGAGCGGGCTGATAAGAAAGGACGTAATGTATGTGATATCCCCGATGTACTGTTTCATGTATCCAGAGAAACGGAACCAAAGAATCGGGCGGGCTCTTTGTTGTTATTGTTTTTCATGAGGGGGTTTTCTGTTATGCTGCGAAAATTGTAGCATCTATTCATGTCCATGTTTGGCGTTTTCCGAGGACAATATCTTTTCTATTTAGGTACGTTGCAGGTACACACACACCCGTACACCCACACATATACACATATATTACAGCACAGGGAAAATCAGGTGGCGCAAAGTAACTTTTCATGATATTTTTCTTTATTTTCCTTTTCACATTTTCCCAAGTTCCCTCGATTCGGCGTGTCCCCGCGAACCAAACCAAAAAAATAGCGCTGTAAAATTCTGTAGATTTCCTTGGTATTCTTCTTTCTTGCCGAAAGTTTTCATCTATCCGCAAGACATGCATCTTTCCCTTTTATTTTCCCCTGCTTCATTTCCTCCCCTCCCCCGCGCGCGCGACAGATTGACTAGTCGCTGTCCTCGTCACTGTCGTCATCATCGTCCTCTTCCTCCGCATTCTCCAGCCACTCGACCAGCACCCTGCACTTATCCTTGATGGCGGCCATGCCCTCGCCGTCCGCGGCGCGCTCATCCTCCCACCACGCCAGGATGCCGTCCTCTTCGAGGACATCGAGCGCGTAGAGCTGCTGCATCAGGGCGGCGAGGACGGTGCCGGCCTTGGCGGCGTCGACGCCGCCACCACTACCCGCGGCGACGACCTCGCGCAGCGCCGTCTGGGTGGCGAGGACGAAGGCGACCTGCTCCGACTCGCCGCCGCCCACGCCGACCTCGCCGACAAACTTGACGGCGCCGGCGCGCGCCGTGAGGGCCTTCTCGGCGGCTTTGCTGGGCTCGAGCGGGGCGTCGCCGGTGCCGGGCACTGGGACGACGAGCTCCGCGGCGCGGCGCGCAAACGCCGTGGCCACGGCCCGCCGCATCATTTCGTCCGAGGCGTTGTTGGCGAGGCGCAGACCCATGAACTCGAGCTTGGCCGAGTCAAAGTCGCCCGAGTCGGCGCGCAGCGCGTCGAGCAGGCCGTGGACGGCGTCGGCATGGAACGACTCCTTGCCGGCGGTCTCGGGGTCGTCGGGCTCGTCGCCAAAGGCGGGCTCGCTGCCGTCGCTCGAGTAGACGTCGGACGCGAGCGTCGACACTGACGACGTCGAGACATTGAAGCCCGCCGTTGAATAGACGAGCGACTGCTGCAGACGTGCTGGGTCGTCGTCCTCGAGCTCGTCGGTCTCGGGGTCGTGGAAGGCGGCGCCGACGCCGTCAGAACCGACTAGGGTCACATCTGTCGCGACGGACTGGCCGAGCGGCGAGAGTGCGGATATGGCGGCGTTCTCGGGTATGCTGACACCGTCCCCAATGCACACGCCAAAGGAGAGGAGCGCACCAGAGGCGATGGTGGCGTTTTTGCCAACCTTGGTGCCGTCCGCCAGGATGGCGTGTGTGATGGTGGCGTTTTCGTCAATCGAAACGTCGTTCCAGATGAACGAGTCTGTGAGGGTGACGCCGGCGGCGACTACGCAGCCGCTGCCGATGATGCAGTTGGTGACGGTGGTGCCCGCACCGATGCTGGTGTTGGCGCCAATGATGGAGTTTCGCAGGCGCGCGCTCGAGGCATGGCACGCGCTCTGCTCAATGACGACGCTGTTGGGATGGGCCTGGTAGGAGGATTTCGGAGCGAGGTTGTTCTCCGGGATGAAGGGAAAGGTCCAGCGGCCGAGGACGTCGCGGCTGACGGCGTCGTACATTTGCAGATTGCTGGCGCGGGCGGCGTAGCCGTCCTCGACGACGTGGGCGTAAATCATCTTGCCGTTGAGCTCCCAGTCCTTGAGGACGCCGTGGAGGAAGTTGCGGCGGGGCAGCTCGTAGTCGAAGCTCTCGGACCAGAGCGCGAGCACCTCGGGCGTGCAAATGTCGACCTGGGCGTCGATGAGGTCGGCGCGCACGTCAAAGTCGGTCGAGAGCTCGTCGGGGATGGCCGGGTCGAGCAGCGCGTAGTGGTCGCCGCCAATCGGGCTCATCTCGTCGTAGTGCAGGCAGCGCTGCGTCTTGTTGTCGACGACGAAGACGGGCGTCAGGCCGTTGGCCTTTGTGCGGTGGGCGTCCCGGCCGCCGCTGCGCAGCACGCACGTCATGATGTTGAAGGCGCTCTCCTCGCGCCGCCGGCGGTGCGCCGCCAGCACCCCATCGAGCATCAGGTTTGCCACCAGGTCGCCGTGCACCAGGATAAAGTCGCCGTCGATGAGCGACCGCGTGTCGAGGTCCCGCAGAACGTCGCCCGCCGATCGCGCGTCCGCTACGCGGATGAACTGTATGAGGGAGAAGGGGGACGACTTGGAGGCCGTCGACCACCGCGAGCGGTTAATGTGCTCCTCGACGGCGTCGGTGTTGGCGCCGCAGTAGAGGAAGACTTCGTTGACGCCGTTCATGGCCAGGAACTCGAGGGTGTACTCGATCAGCGGCGTATTGCCCAGCGGGAGAAGACACTGCGCTTGTTAGTCGGGTCCAGTTCAGGTCGTCTGTGTCGGCTCGTACTCTTGGTTTGTCCACCGTGAACGGCTTGAATCGGTCCTGGAAGGAATCGGCGAGGATCTGGAATTCGCCCGGGTCAGTCGAGAAATGGTACCCCGCGGTGGGAGCTGCACTCACCACAGCCTGCAGGACGTCCTCGCCCTTGCTTTCGGCACCCGACTTGGCGGGTTTTTTGCCCTTGCCCGAGCTGGCGCTGTTCTTTCCCTTGTGCGACATGATTGCGCGAGAAGAAGAGCGGGAGGCAATGCGCTGGCCAAAAGCTGCAAGATGGAGCTGTCAAAGGTGGGTTGTGACTCAAAATCGGTGCCCGGGTTCAAGTGGGCTAGTTTTGCCATGAAGCGGCCTACAGAACCTACCCTAGAGTCGTCTGCATCGTTTGGCGTTGAAGTGGAACTATAGCATCGAAATATTACTGCGTTTATCAATGGGTAGTAAACTGAATCAATGTCAGATAAGAGTCATTTTCCTTATTTTGAAGATCAGTAACTTGACTGGTTTCTGCCCCGCGATCATCGAGCGTCCCGGCTCCCGGTTCACTCATTTCCGCATCCCAATCTATCAGATTTCAGCTCTGCTGTTTTTTTTCTAATGTGTTTTCATCTGGATATGCCATGCGCATTGACTGGACAAGTTGGCCAATAGTGAGAAAAGCTCGTCATGGCCAAAATCACAGGACCTCCCGATGATCAAACTATGCCCGCGCATGATGTTCCATCTACACCACAGCAAAGCTCGATTGGGAGCATCGAGCCTTCGGCGAGCCATCAAAGCGCGTACGACGTTGTGTCCTCCTGAAACAGCTCTAGCGGGCTTTCATAAGAACCCCATGTTTTGCCCTGACTGTGGCATTGGAAAGTTGATTATACGGACCCAAGATGTCTCTCTTGCTGTCATCTGGTCGATTCTGCATCGAAACGGGGGTGAGTGAGCACGCAATGAAGTATGTCGTACAGCCTCGAGTAGCATTGAACTCATTTGAGCCGATCTTATGTGTGAGTGTGAGTGTGTGTGTGTGTGTGTGTGTTTTCAGGCAAGTGCTCATAAACACGTAGAAATGGGCCGGCACGGTTTTTTTTTGTGAGTATCTAGAGTGATTCCATCACGGGGCAGGTTGCGACGGTTCCGAGAAAATGCGAGGGCTGCCCGTCGCAGCCAACTATCAAATGCCACCGCAAAGTTTGGGACAAGCAGGCCTTCCACCACAACATTTGGGTTGAAGAAAGTCACCCGTGCCAACTTGGAATGCCGTCAGATACCGACCCTGAGTGAACCAAGCCCCGACACGTCACCGTGGCTTGTCGCTCAGGCCCGGCGCGCCGACATCAGGACGTGTACGTGCTTTGCCATGAGCTGGTAACCAGGATCCGTAAAGAGACGTATAGGGTGAAACTATTCCAAAGCCTTTTCTTGTACTATTTACTGTAAACATCATGGGTACTTTAGGTAGCTAATTCCTGATAAATTCGTTCCTAATTGGACCCATTTTATAACCCATTAAAGGGTTCTATTACTTTCTGTCAGTGCTATAGCTGTGTTATCACACGCCCAGGTTATTTAATATCAGGCCTTCTGTACCTATATGTACCTACCCTTCCTATATTCAATCCCTGTTTGTACGAAAATTATGCCAGGTCAGCGCGATGCAGTTACGGATAAAGATCACTCGCGGAAGAAGAGTCCCCCATGCCGATGGGACGACGCCGTTCACGCCAACGCGAAGGCATCAGCCGAATCTCACAGACGAGATCCTGCGGGGATCCCACGCATGGGGAAGGTCGAGAATGAATACGAACCATCTCCACAAAGTCGGCGTACTGGGAAGCTACACATCAGGCACAGGTTTCGCATTCTTCGAGGACAGAGCATCAATAACCATTGAGAGTGGTGCTGGTACTACTTAAGAGCTGAGACTTGAGCGCTGTCAAATCGCATAGATGTGTTTTTTTTTTTGGCGGCAAGATGACATGTACTTCACTCAGTTATAACAAGTTTCGTTTCGGTTTGCCACAGTTTTGGCCACCAGCCTGGCGGCGGCGGCCCAAGTGCGGCAGCAAGCGTCTTGTCGCCTCCCCCTCCGGCAGACACGACATGAACTTGAGACATGGGTTTGGATTGTCGATTCATTAGTAGGGCTCCTCTTGGACGCAAAACTGTACCGAGCGGGCGGGCGGTGGTGAAGTCGCCTGTGCTGTGTGGCGGCGCGGGGCGTGTTGGCTTTGTGGCGCGCCGGTTCGTAGGTTAGGCAGCCCGAGTCTCAGAGTTGGTCTCAGAAACTTATGCCAGTATTGACGACGCCGGTCTACTCCCACATCAAAAGTTAAAATAGAAAAGATTTGCACCAGAATGCCCCAGAAACAAAAGGAATGACTGGTGATAATATCATTGTAGACAAATACGAATGCCAGACACAGTACAAGCGACACAGTACAAGCGACATAGTACAAGCGACACAGTACAACCGACACAGTACAACCGACACAGTACAACCGACCTGTCAGATGTCACAGGCTACTAGAGACAGAGGAAGCGACCGAGCATTCTGTAATCTGTAGGGAAACTAGCCATGTACATACATAGCCGGTGGTCTCATTCCAGAATCCTGGGCAATGACCAAGCGTGGCAGTCATTTTCGGGACACAGCAGGGCGCATGCCTGTTAGTGTGGCCGCGCAGTGTTGCATCATTTACGGCTGGATCCGAGAGCTTACTTATAGAACGAGGCTAGGCACGATTCAGAGAGGTCATATGGCAACGTCCGGGACGAGCAAGGTTTGGGCATTTTGAAATGAGGGGGATCAGTGTGCAGTAACATTATTCCCAGCATTACGTAGCAATAGTGAAAGAGGATCAATCTCCAATATTACCCAGTCGGACTCTGTACTTAGTCAAAAAGGCAAAATGCGGACGCGATGCTAGTGACTAACTTGGCGCATCATAATGCGTGATTGAGAAATGGCGCCGTCCTTTTTTCGATAGACACGAGATCTGCTTTCCCAGCGCATCGAACTGGGGCCAACACACAGACATGGATATGGGCTCTGGCAAGTTTGTGTAGGTTTTCGATGTGTGGGCGGCACCAGGCGTGTCAAATACAACCAGGAAAACAAGGCTCGGGCTACTAAGTAGCATGTGGCCTACTGAAAGTATCTGGCGAGGCTGTAAGCGCTGGTGCGGTAAAAATTAAAATTAACAAAGATTAAGACTTGATTACAAGGTTAAGAGGACCAAGGAGTATAAAGATAAGGGCAACGAGATGAATCATCAAAAAGGGGACAAAATGATTAGAAGAAAACAAAAAAAAAAGGCAAAGGAGTAAGTGGAAAAAAAAAAAAAATAAGGTTTGGAAGCTGGTTCTGGGGGACGCGGAATCGGAGAGGGCCAGGGCGCGAAGGAAATTGCGCAACGGAGAATAATTCTGCAATTGGTCGATACCAACGGGAGAGTTCCGAGCAGAGAAGCATGACAGCCGAGTGGATGAGATGCAGCCAGGGCGGGCGTCTTGGACTCGTGCCGTGAAGTCTCGTTGTGAAGTGTTGTCATAAAGTCTTGTTGTGGAACAAAGACTCTTATCGTGCAGCCGTGTCGAAGGCGCGAGGCTGTACTCGGTACAGAGTAATACTGGTATGCAAGTACTGAGTAACTACTTTTATTAGCCAAGGTCAGTCGCCCATACTTACTTGGATTGGCGATTCGAGGTATACCGAGCATCAGTACTCCGTAGTTGGCGTGTGGGCAACGAGCAAGCCGCAGTGGATCGAGGACGGAAAGTGGACGGGGGTGTCAGGCCAATGATGGAGGGCGGCGACGAGGCGGGCAGCAATAGCGCGGAGAGATGGATGGGGCGGTGATGCACGACGAGGGGACGGAGGTGAGGGTGACAAGCTGCCTGGTGCGCATATTACGAGGCGATGTGGAGATGGAGTAATACTGAGTACGCAAGCCCGCCCGTGCTAGTAGAAATATTGCGTGCGTACGTGCGCGTGTGCGTGTGTAGGGAAACGGGGTCGGTGTCGAGAAATGGGAGGGTTGTATGTGACGGGGCGATGGTGGTGATGAGAGCAAGGTGATGTTGATGTTGATGATGATGTTGATGCGGATGATGGATAAGTAGGTGAGGATGACGAGAATGGTGCCGTTTGTCGTCTTTGAGAGATGTACGCCGTACTGAGCGGTAAATTGTACGGGAACTTGAGTATACTGAGTAAGTACCTAGCAGCGAAAAGGGCTCAGACAGAGACCTTGCTTGCTTGTTACTCGGTTGCAAGATGGCCACGGCTGTGTCAAGGTGCCCATCCAAGTACCTAATACACAAGTACCTACCTAAGTAGGTACTGAAGGTGGGTTGGCAGGAAGTTTCCAGTACTTCCAGGTTAGTACTTGGATTGTGGCTTGTATGGTCAGGTTAACAAGCATCAGTGTCACTGTGTCAGTACTTACTGACCTTAGTACTGAGTAGGCAAGTAGGCAAGTACAGATTACAACGAGTGCTGCCAACTTGGTCTGCAAAGCAAAGGAACCAAGTTAGTCTTTTGCTAATAATATACGCAATATAGCCGTGTTGTATATTAGGTGCCTGCAACCAAGTGTTTCTTTAGCGGCAGAGCGGCAGGAGAGGTACCTGAAAAAAGATGGGATGCGGGTGTAGAGTCGAGGTAACCGCACTACTGCAAGGCCGCCACGGCTACTGCAAGCGCTGTACTGATATAAGGATATTTGTTGTCGGACTGTGCTGATGTGGCTAGGTGTGCTTACCCAACAGATAGCCAGGTGCCAGGCACACAGCTACCTTGCCTATGTGGGTAGGTCCCTAAGTAATAAGCACCATGCCTCTGTATTTGTAGTGTTTCGACTAGCCTGAAATTAGTATGTTTCTTGTTTTTGCCTTCAACTTGTCAGACCCCTTCTTCTTCTTTTTTTTTTGTGTCTCCAGCACTGGTTCTTAGATAATCAGCCCCAAGTAATCATCATGTATACTCGGTACTTGGCAGACTCGTCAACAATCACTGTAGAACCCAGTCATGTATTGATTCAATACAGACAATTGCAACTTGCTAGACTCTCCTCCCATCCAACCCATCGTGATCCATCATGATCCATCATCCATCCATGCAAACTACTGCTCCTGCGCTGCACCCTCTCCTTCTCTGCCTCTTCATGCAAGCCCCTCCACAACAAAGTACGCCATCCACACCACCACGACGCACCAAAATCCACTAACAAACCACCTACAGGCTACCACAATACCACGACGCATCACGACGCTCCATCACCACCACCACCACCATCACCTCTTCTTTTTCTTCCGTCTCTCCTCCACCTCATCCTCCTCTTCCACCAGCCTTGCTCTACTCCCGCCTTGCCAGTCCTCCCAGACACCCTCCTTTCTTGTTCTTGTTCTTGTTCTTCAAGTCCTATCCATACTGCTCATCAACCTGCTCATCATCTTGTTTCTACTCAATCCCCATGGGCCCCCCCCCCCCCTTCCCCATGTGCTCCGCTCCTGGCCCTTGAAGCTTCTATTATTGTTCTACAAATCATCAACGTCATTCTTCCTCTTCTTGGCGTGCTAGTGTATAGAAAGCCGAATACCAAAAAACTAAAAAAAATTTGATCTTCATTCTTTTGTTTTACTATATATTCCTCTGCCGCCGCTGTTGCGATCGCTAAGTGGTTACCTGCTTATTAGGTACGACCACACAACCCTGCCTGCCCTGCCCCTACCAGTACCAATCAAGCATCGCGCCGCCCGGCGCCACACTCGCCGCCGCCTTGGCTGACTTTACTTTTTGGTCGCCCGCCGCTACTATCCGGTCGCTTCAATTTTATTTTATTTTATTTTTTATTTTTACTTTTTCCCTTCTCGCTCTTTCGCTTCAAGTCGTCGACAAAAATTGACACTTCATTCCCTCAAATCCTTCTCCAATTGCGTCCATCACCTATCCTTCACACGTCCGTTTCATTACTGAGTCGCGCCTACACGTCCGGTCTTTCTCCTCCCGTGGTTCGCCTGGTCGGTCAGCTTGTCCCGCCCCCGTCGACCTCTCCTCGTTCGGTGTCGCCGGTTCCCAACTCTCCGATCCCAACCTGGCCCGTCGTTGACATCGAACACCGATCCCCCCCTCCAAGGCTGCGCATCGCATCCCTCGTCGCGCCGGCCTGCGTGCACCTCAAAGGCATACTCAGCTTCCTGCCTTACTCTCGACCCTAAAATCCAGCGGCATCGGCCTCGCCTCTGTTCCACGATCGTTCTCCTGGCCCACCTCGTCGTCTCCAGCGAGGAGCCGACGCCGCGCCTTTTCCCCCTCCTCAACCCATCATGTCCGGCACAGCAGAAGTTGGCCCGCCTCAAGGCGCAGGCAATAATGCGAGCGAATTTGTACGTCGACTCGCCGCCGCTCGCCACCTTACTTATCCATCCAATACTAATACGCTCGCTACAACAGGTTCGCAAGTTGTTCAAGTACGCCGCTCGCCGCCCGCCGCCCTCTGCCCTCCGCTCACTTCGCCGTCGCCGCCTCTGATCAACGCTAACCACCTGTAGGATGTTGGAAGACCCTTCCCATCAAGACGTCGCGCGATGGGGAAAGGACGGCGATACATTCGTCGTCGTTGAAGTCCGTCTTGGCTCGATTCTCTCCCTACTTGGACACCCTGACCTAATCTCAAATAGGGCGAGAAATTCACCCGATCTATCCTCCCCAAACACTTCAAGCACAGCAACATGTCCAGCTTTATTCGCCAATTAAACAAATACGATTTCCATAAAGTCAAGCCCTCCGCTGATGCCGATGGCTCGCCCCCGAATGGCAATGTACGACCCCATCGCTTACCCTCCGCCTCCACCCGCAATCATCTCACTCTGACACCCTTTGGCAGGTCCTCGAGTTCAAGCATCCATACTTTCGCGTAGATAGCAAGGACGATCTCGACAACATTCGCCGCAAAGCACCAGCTCCCAGAAAACCCCAACCCCCCGAGGATTTCACAACCAGTCAACACGTCAGTGTCATTTCCGAGCAGCTCACCGCCACCCAGCAGCAGGTCCAGCAGCTGCAAGAGCTCTTTGCCGAAGTCTCGCAAACCAACCGACTTCTCATCAACGAAGTTATGACCCTGCAGAAAATGGTCAACGCCCAAAAGGGTGCGCAGCACGAGATGCTCAACTATCTCACCGTCTACCCGGGGGGTCACACAAACGCCATGATGAACCGTCCCATGGCCTCAAACGGAGCCGTTGCTCAGACGGATGGTGATGAATCCGCCCCCGAACTGCGCCGAGCCCGCGAGCTTTTGGCCAGCGTCCCTCCCGATGCCATTGCCGATCGCGAGCTCGAGCGCCTGCACGATGTCTACGGCCCCATGACCGACTCGAGCGCCATGGTCACTCCCGTCACCATGCCCATGCTGCACGACCCCATTACCGATCTCAGCCGATACCCCGTCTACCCAGTAGGCCAGACCGTTGGCATCGATCCTTTTGCTTCCGACCACATCCAGAAGCTCCCGTACGCCATGCCCGGCGACGCCGCTGCCGCCGCGGCGCTCCCCGATGCTCACCACCACAACCAGCAGCACACACCGACTTCGTCAGGGCCTACCCCGGTCATGGGAACTCCCGCGCCGGCCAACTCGAGAGAGGCGCCGGCCATCTGGGGGATCAAGAATCCCCGGGTTTTCCTCGTCGAAGATGACCCCACCTGTGCCAAAATTGGCATCAAGTTTCTCAAGTCGATGGGGTGCGAGGTGGAGCATGCCGTAAGTTGCGTCGTCGATATCCGACGGACAGTTGCTGACAAACATGTAGCCCGATGGTGTCGAAGCCTTTAACCGGATGAGCGCCGTGGGTAGAGATCACTTTGACCTAATCTTCATGGACATCATCATGCCTCAGCTCGACGGTGTTTCAGCAAGCATGTATATACGGCAGACCTGCCCTTCGACACCGATCATTGCCATGACGTCCAATATTCGCCCGGCCGAAGTCAATGGCTATTTCGAACATGGTGCGTATCCTGCCAACCAGTGTCTTTTTCTTTTTCCTCTTTTTTTTCTTTCATTTGCTTTACAAAATCAGCTAATCCGACCAGCAGGCATGAACGGTGTCCTGGCTAAGCCCTTCACCAAGGAAGGAATGCTCAAGTCAGTCAAAACACACCTCGCTCACTTGCTGAAGAACCCACCTCCCGCCGATGGTGCGGGCGCCTTCATTTTGCCTGCGATAGGGTTCATGGAAGGCGGGACGGCTGTCAAGCTGGAGCCTCAGACAACGAGTTCAGGGAACAATTGGGGCAACAATGGCATGTCGCAAGGCGACGTCGATCACAGATACGGCTTGGTGAACGGGGCTACAGGATACCAGATGGCAGGTACAAGCCGGTCAGCGTACGCCGCGGGCTTGGACGGCTCGACGGGACGAATGGCACCGGATCATGAGAGTCCTCCGGAGAAGCGCCAACGGCTGAATAATTCACAAGGCAACTTTTCTTGAAGAAAAACTATTGCCGACAGCGTGCCGGACCGTAAAGTCGAGACTTGCAGGATGATCGAAACAGCGAGTGGAAGCGACACATGTGATGCGCCAGGAGGAAATGTCGAGAGCTCAAAGACGAACAAAGCAGCAAGTGGAAGAGACGCAAATCAGGTGCCGGGGCGAAATGTCGAGAGCTTCAGGATTACCAAAGCAGCGAGTGGAAGCGAGACAAATTAGGCACCGGTAGGTGCGGATGGGCGTCGTTTTATGGTTGGCCTTGTGTCGGCCGCCTCGCCCGCATGCTGCGGTCGATCGCGGTCTGGACCGGCTTCATCAGGGTGGGGTTCGGAGTTCGGTGCTTGGGTGATGCAAAGCGACGTGCGTGCCGACGTACGTGCATCAAATGTTTTCGGTTTCTGATTTTATTGATATCCTGTGTGGGTAATGAAAGGGGGAAGGAAAATCGTCGTAACCGGACGTCGAAAGGGAATTTTTGGGCTGCATGCGCAGCGCACGGCGTTGTTGTCTGGGTGGTTTTTTGGTTCCCCTGTTGCGGATAATAGAATTATGGTCAATCATTAAGCGGACCACTTTGGATACTGAAGAATGGAGAGCAAAGGAAAAAACGACAGTATTTTTTTTTTCTTTCTGATATATCAATGTTGTGTAACCATTACTGCGGCTAGGTGCATGGCCAGGTTTTGAGTCTGGAACCCCATGAGAGAAATGAGAAGGAGGTGGCACCCCCCTTATTATTATTCCTTGTTGAGAGGGGGGGGGGGGAACATGGAGGATGGGACGAACAAGGCAGCTGTACTATGTCCCCATGCTCATATGCTATAATAATGCTATAATCAGTCGAATAACGACGGTGGCTGACTGATATTTTTCCTGGAAAAAAAAGATTTCGGGAAATAAATCCAACACAATGCAACACAACCACGTTGTATCCCAAACGTGATAACCCCGCCAAGCCAAGTTTGAGAACATCACATCACACCTAGTATAAGAACATTTCTCCAGCTCTCTGGCTTTTTTTTCTCATATGCCGTGTTGGATTTCTGGCCTTTCTTGACTGCCTTTATTGTAGCGGGGACAGTCGCATCATGACGTATCTTAGTAGCTACAAAGCTGGTGGGCTACATACCCAAACTTGTCACCAAAACAATGTACATCTTATCAGCCAAGGTGAATCCAGCAGGCAGAAGTTGGCCATTATTGGGTCTTTTCTATCAACTTTTAATTGAAGTCAATTTGATTTATTTTTGCTAATTACCCGACGATATGTAGTGCACCTGCTGAAGGACGGCGATGTGAAAGGCAAGTCTTGAAATAGACGTCAAAGGGCACTTTTTTTTCTTTTAAAGAGGAAGATGGTGAAAGTGACGCCATTAGAGATCATTTGTCTTCTATTGTTGATCGAGCCAGTTTATCATTTCATCAAGTTTCTAATAAGCCATCATGTTTGCAGCTTGGCCTCGTCGCAGACAGAAAAGTGGTCCCATTAAGTGCACTCAACGCGTCGCGTCCACATGGCGCGTCTCGCCCACAGCCCATCTTCAACTTCTGGTCACTGCTACACACCTTCCCTGCCGCAAGAACAGATCTCGATCGAGATTGTTTCATTGAGGCAGTCACGCACACACACACACACACACACACACACACACACAAGAAGTGTACCAAGACCACCCATCATGCCGCACGCTGAAGGCAGCTCGCCCGCGGCCGTCAAGGACGAGCCCGTCGACGACGCCGGCATCACGAGCAGCATCCCGCAGGGCGGCGACGGAGACGACGACGTCGACATGCTCGATGCCAGCCACGCCGCGGCCGATGATGCCGCTGTCAAAAAGGCCGACGTTAAACTCGAAGACCTCTTCGCCAACGAGGACTCGGATGACGACGAGTTCCCGTCCTCGGCACCAGTCAAGGCCGCGCCCAGCTCACCTCAGGGCCCCAAATCGCCCACGTAAGAGCCCACCAAAGTACTTGAAGGTGCATCCATTGGCAGCTAATTCATGACATGGACAGAGACTTATCCGCGCTCAGAGCCTCAGACCCAGAAGTTATGCGCAGCTTCTACCAGCGCCTATTTCCATGGCGCCAACTCTTCCAGTGGCTCAACCACAGCCCGACTCCCACCAACGACTTTGGCAACCGCGAGTTTGCCTTTACCCTGCAAAACGACGCGTATCTGCGCTACCAGTCCTTTGCCACGGCAGATCTGTGAGCTAGCCCGCCCCCCCAATACACCTTGCAACCTGAGAAATGCAAAAGCGCTGACAGAAATCAAGCCTCCGCAAAGACGTCCTCCGCCTCATGCCCTCGCGTTTCGAAATCGGCCCCGTCTACACCACCAACCCGCGCGACCGCAAGACGCTGCGCAACTCGTCCGCCTTCAAGCCTCTCGCCAAGGAGCTGTGCTTTGATATCGACTTGACAGACTACGACGACATCCGCACGTGCTGTGACAAGGCCAACATCTGCAACAAGTGCTGGACCTTCATGACCATGGCAATCAAGGTCATTGACGTGGCGCTCCGCGACGATTTTGGCTTCCAGCACATCATGTGGGTGTATTCGGGTCGTCGTGGTGCGCACGCGTGGGTATGCGATAAAAAGGCCCGAAGCATGGACGAGCAAAAGCGCAGGGCCATTGCTGGATACCTCGAGGTCATTCGCGGTGGTGCACAGAGCGGCAAAAAGGTCAACGTGAGGCGGCCGTTGCACCCTCATCTTGCGTAAGTCTGGTTTACGTTGACTCAGCAAGGTATTTGAAAGCTAACGACCCCGTGCAGCCGAAGTTTGGAGATTCTCAAGTCACACTTTCAGAACGACGTACTCTCCGTCCAAGATCCTTGGTCCACCGACGAACGTGCCGACAAGCTTTTGCAGCTGCTCCCGGACCGCACCCTCAACGAGTCCCTCCGACGCAAGTGGGACGCCGCGCCGGGTCGCGCCTCGACGTCCAAATGGGCCGACATTGATGCCGTCGCCAAGTCGGGCGCCAGCAAGAACCTCGACGCGCGCGCTCTCATGGAGGCAAAACAGGACATTGTCCTCGAGTACACCTATCCGCGCCTGGATATCGAAGTCAGCAAAAAGCTCAACCATTTGCTCAAGTCGCCCTTTGTCGTACACCCGGGCACCGGCCGCGTCTGCGTGCCCATTGACACCACCAGCGACGAGACCATTGCGCGCTTCGACCCGCTCGGGGTGCCCACGGTGCAGGGTCTGCTCGCAGAGATTGACGCCTGGCAGGACGATGATGGCGAGGGCAGCACCCCTTCTGCGAAGGCGGACTGGGAAAAGACGAGCCTGAAGCCGTACGTCGAGTATTTCCGCTCCTTTGTTGCCGGCATCATGCGTGATGAACGTGATGCGCGCGTCAAGCGAGAACGAGAAGAAGAGTCGATGGAGTTTTAGAACGGGACCATGGGGTAATGACGATGACGACTTGTATATCATTGGGTGTTTTTTTCTTTCTTTTTGCCTGTCCAGCATGAGTTGCGTTGTGACTTTTTGGGTATGATAATTGGTGGGTTACAGATATAGCACCATTGTTTCTACAATATTCAATTCCATCTTTGAAGCAGAGTTTGGGCGCCTTAATCAGTCTATGCAAATGGGTATTTGGGTCTTATGCAGTGCCAGTCCCCTCCTTGGGCGTCTCCTTTTTAGCATGTTGGCCACTCCCCTCTTCTGCAGGGTCGACTTCCTCCCCCTCTCGCCTCCCCTCCTCCTCCTCCTCCTCTACGTGCTCGTCGTCTTCATCATCATCTGCCGGCTCACCACTGCCCTCCTGCGCCTGCTCGGCGGCCTCGCCCGCGGCGGCCTCCCCCCGCAGCACACCGCCCTTGCGCTTCGGGATGACGCTGAGGAAAGCCTTGCCCCAGTCCTCGTGCTCGAGCCACTTGAGCATAATGTCCACGACGTGGTTCGTCGCCAGCACCTGCCGGCTGTGCATGACCATGTACTCGCCGATGGGCAGGCGCGCGGTGCGGATCCCCCGCTCGCGCGCCCGCCGGTAGCACAGGCCCTTTTCGCGGTTCTTGTCCACCAGCCCGCCCACCACGTACGTCGTGCCGGGCTCCAGCCGCGACAGCGTGTACGGCGAGTCCGACGACAGGTACACCACGTCCTTGTGCGCCGGGTCCAGCGGCGGCTCCGGCTCCCCCGGCAGCGGGAACGGGTCCTGCGCGTCGCGCGGCCACGGCGCCGGGCTCTCCAGGCTGCGCCGCAGCGGCCCGATGAGAAGCTGCTCGTGCGTCTTCTGCGCCGCCGCCGCCGCCGCCGCCGCCTCCCCGTCCTCGCCGTCTGGTGTGACCGTCTTCGTGGCGGCCATCTGCTCGCGCGCCGCCGCGGCGCACGCCACAAAGTCGCCCGCAAAGACGGACGCGCCCTTCCAGCTGCGCTGCTGCGCCTGCAGCACGTCGTTGAAGCGAGCCTCGAGCTTGCCGCGGAAGCCCGCGACCCAGAGGTGCGCGCGGAACTTGGCGTTGCGGTTGTCCGAGTACGCGCGCGTGACCTGGCTGGAGAGGGAGATGCGCTCCTTATCCGTCATGTACTTTTCAAAGTCGCAGTCGACGACAATGGCCATCGGCACGAGCACGGCGGCCCGCTTGTCGCGGTTGTACACCACCCTGGGGTCCGCGCCGCCGGCAATGAGCGCCTGTCGCTCCGCGCGCACCTTGAGCTTGTGGGCCTGCTTCTTTTCTCTGCGCTTCAGCCGCCGGTCCTCGCGCCGGTCTTCCCACTCCTTTTGCTTGCGGAGGCGCTTCAGCGCGCTCTTGGACATGGGCGTCGGCTGGTTGAGGTGGCTCACCTCACCGCCGTCGGGGCGAGAGGTGACTGCAACAGCAGAGGGTGGTTGTGAGGGACTTGTTGGGGCATGCGTGACATCTCGAGGGGCTTCCGGAGCTTCTGACAGCGCGACTGGCTGCTCCTCAGAGCTCATTGTGTGAAGAGGATGACGACTTATAAGCCGTTGTGAAATTGAGTTTGAGCCAAGTTTGGCGGCTTGAGAGGTGTATGGAGGCGGAGAAAGACTAGTTGGTCGAGTTATTTTTGTCAAGGAAGAAATTGCCAAAGAGGCCGCAAACGTGAATCTCATGTACGCTTAATGTTGATACCATTTGTAGTCTCATTGACAGAGTCGAAAGCGCATGATTATTCCAACAGCTTTTTTTACTCTGTTGTAAAAAAAGTGGGCCATCATTCAAAGTACCTCGTACCTCTTTTGAAGACCCACAGCCAGCCAATCGCAGCTTGCCAATTGAGAATAAATCACGTGACACATTACGGAGTTGCTCACCAGAGGAAAACAGCTCTCTTTCTCCCGTGGCTCTCACGACATTGTCCCATCCTTATTCTCTGTATACTCCTACCCGACAACACATGGCTAGCCACGAGGACCACGGCCACCAGGCCGCTGCCGGGCTGGAGACTGCCTACCATGCTCACGACACCCTCGATGAGACGGCCAAGACGGCTGTCGTCGGTCTGGGCGCGGGCTTCTTCATGGCGGCGGTTCAGAATGCCCTGTCGAAGCGCAACGTTGGTGCCTTTGGCATCTTCAGCCGCGGCGCCCCCATCATTGGACTTGCTGGTATGCTTGGAACCTGATTATCCTGGCCAATTGGACGATTCAAGACAGTGACGCTCCTCACAAGCTGTCCCGTCGCGATCTAAACTGTCCGTCCAAAGCTGAAGCCACGCTAACGTTGTGTGTCGCCATGTAGCTGCCTCTCCTGCCGCTTACACTTTCGTCTCCCGCACCACGATGAATCTGCGTGAGAAGGATGATACGCTGGCCGCTGCCCTGGGTGGTTTTGCCGCTGGTGCTGTCCTCGGCCTTCCCAGTGAGTAGTCTCCTCCCCCGAGCCTCTTAAGGGGGTAGCCTGCGTTTTTACGCAATTGATCCGCCAAAAAATTAGGAAGGCAACAACTGACGCATTTCGTGTAGGCAAGCGCATGCCTGTGGTCTTTGCTCTCGGTGGCTTCGTCGGCGGTGTCCAGGGTGCGTTTAAGCTGCTGGGTGGCCGCCTTGACAGCTTCAAGGAGGAGGACGACGAATTTGCCCGCAAAGAGACCCTCCGTCGGACAACAAGAATACCTGTAGAACAGACCGTTGCTGAAATTGGCGAGGGCCGAGGTACGACACAACCCCCGGATGAACAGCACGACAGAATCTGGCTTGCTAACGACTTTCACAGGCATCAAGCCTCCCGGCTACGAGGAGCGCCGCAGAGAGAGAATCCAAGAAAAGTATGGCTTTGAGATTGACCCCGTCAAGGCGACTGTTGAGGGCAGCCAATAAGTCTATTTTTTTTCCTTTTTTGGTTCTTGATTCCTCTCATGCAAACGCTAGACTTGAATCTGGATCTGGGTCAAGACCCAAACCCGACCCCGCCGGGGTTATGGTGGTGGTGAAATTTTTACCTGTACATAACCTCTTCCCGTGGCAGAGAAGAGATGCTACACTAGAGAAATTGGAGTTTTTTGTTTTGTCTTCCTACTACTCCCCTTTTGGTGACGTGCTGCCTTGTGCGCAGCATTGAGCCGGAGGCAGCAAAAGGTACGTTCTTCTCTTACCCGCCCCCAAGTTTCCTTCA
This sequence comes from Cordyceps javanica, assembly GCF_051103115.1. Lineage (NCBI taxonomy): Eukaryota > Fungi > Ascomycota > Sordariomycetes > Hypocreales > Cordycipitaceae > Cordyceps > Cordyceps javanica. The sequence goes on from NC_139299.1 coordinate 2,555,207, forward strand.
CCAATCCCGTTTTTCTATGATGATACGTTGAGGCTGTTTATGATCCTCTGATTACATCAACTCACCATTTCTATCTACATTGTTTCACTGAGAAAAACACGCAACCTTTTTTTTTACTTCTCAATCATTGCCAACCCATGGAAAGCAGCAGCAAAGCTAACGGGAAGAAGACCTTGATAGGTGAAGCGGAGACTCGTGGACAATGATACAATTGAAAGACGGATAGATGGAGGACTAGGAAGTGTATTTTTTTCAATCCTCACAGAAAGCACATTGTGGCTTAGATGCACAACACACTAAGGTTTTTGTTTCCTTGTCATCGGGGGTTTTATTTGTTCCTCATTCATATTAACAGCGGCTTTCTTTTTTCCTATTCCGATACCCTATTGTCCACTATGCTACACTTGTGATGCATGCAAATCTTGTCAAGCCTGTACAATGTTACAAAACAAAACCAAAACCAAAACGCCATATTCGCCTCTGCACGTAACCTTCAGATGTTTACAAGACACAAAAAACAATAACAAGACACAATCATTCTATTTCCTTGTCCTGCTACAGCGCTTTGACAGACTGGAAAAATGGATTGGCCAAGAGCTTCTCGTTGTCGCCGACCAGGGCCTTGAGGCGGGCGACCTGCTCCTCCCTGGTGAGCCCCGCGTCCTTAACCTGGTCGCGCCACTGCACCAGCAGCTGCTTGAGCATGGCGCTGCCCTGCTCGACGTCGTCTTTGCTGTAGCTGAGGCCGAGGTCCTCGTGCTTGGCGGTAAAGTCCTCGAGCTCGTCGGCCTTGCGCTTGGCCATGCGCACGACCTTGTCCGGGAAGCGGACCAGCTCGGCGACGTGGATGCCGAAGCTCTGGTCGCAGATGCCGGGCTCGACCTTGTACAGCAGCGTGACCTCGCGCTTCGCCTCGGCGCCGGCGGTGTCGTGTTCGTCGCCGTTGCCGGCCGCGCCGCCAATGTGGGCGGTGACGTGCAGGTTGGCCACGTTGGGGTGCTGGTCGGCGAGGGCGGTGAGCTCGTGAAAGTGCGTGGCAAAGAGGGCGAAGCACCGAATCTCCTTGACAATGTGCTCGGAAATGGCCCAGGCCAGGCCGAAGCCGTCATACGTGGACGTGCCGCGGCCGAGCTCGTCAATGATGATGAGGGACTCGGCCGTGGCCGACTTGAGAATGTTGGCCGTCTCGAGCATCTCGGCCATGAAGGTGGAGACGCCCTTGAGCTGGGAGTCGCTGGCGCCGACGCGGGCGAGGATGGCGTCAAAGATGGTGAGCTCGGCGGCCTCGCAGGGCACGAAGCAGCCGACCTGGGCCATGAGGGCGATGGTGCCGACCTGGCGGATGTAGGTGGACTTGCCGCCCATGTTGGGCCCGGTGATGATGAGGAACGACGAGGCGTCGCGGGTGAGCGTTACGTCGTTTGTGATGAACTGCACATCGTCCTGCAGCTCGAGGCACGGGTGGCGCGCGCCGACCAGCCGCGTCTGGCCCTGCCCGCGCGGGTGGATAGTCGGGCGGACGTAGGCCTCGGGCGCATTGACGGAGCAGTGGGCGAGCGAGACGATCACATCGAGGTGCGCGAGAACACCCGCGAGGCGTTCGAGAACGGGGCAGTACGACGAGGCGACCTGCACGACCTCGTGGACGAGCCCGCTCTGCGTGCGGTTGTAGTTTTGCGACAGCTGGTCGTGCTCGCGGCGGTACGCCTGCAGCTTCTTGGTGGTGAAGTAGACGCCGTTCTTCTGCGTCGAGCACTCCTGGTACTTGGCCTTGTTGCGGATGCAGCCCGCCTCCTGGCGCGTCAGGCGCATGCACACGCCGTGCACTTTGTGGCCAGTCTCGAGGAAGATTTTCTTGTCGGCCTCTTGGCCAAGGTCGTCCGCGGCTTCGCGAAACTCTTCGCGGATACTGCGGTCGAGCTGGTCGAGCTTCTTGCGGATGATGCGCAGGCCTGCGTCGTAGTCGGGCTTGATGATGTACTCGTGGCGGTCGAGGGCGTCGAGGTCGACAGTCTGCTCAACCATGTCTTGAAGGCGGCCGAGGCTATCGGACAGGTTGCGGAGCTTGGAGGTGTAGGCCTCGTCGAGCGGGTCGCGGTAGGCCTCGTCCATGACGCCTTCAAAGGTGCCGATGAAGCCGGGCAGGCGGATGATGACCTGGTACGCGCGAACAACGTCCTCCAGGTTGGCCTTGCCGCGCTGGAAGCGTTTCGACAACCGATAGAGATCTGGCACAGAACGCAAGTGCGTTTCCTGCATCGTCTGGCGGAGTTCCGTGTCTGTGTAAAACGCCTCAACCAGCTGCTGGCGCTTCTCGATTTCCTCCTTTTTCATGAGGGGCTGCTTGAGCCACTGCGCCAGCAAGCGGCTGCCGACGGGCGTCTTGCAGTGATTTAATACGCCGTAGATGCTCATCGTCTTGGCGCCGTCGCGGGGGCCGGGCATGAGATTCAGAGCCTTGAGAGCGGCGGCGTCGAGCTTCATGAACTGGGCGAGATCATGCTGGTAGAGCTGATACTGTCCAAAGTTGGAGGCGTCCTGGAGGATGCTGAGGTACTTGATAAGCGACGCAGCAGAGCCCATGGCCAGCTTAAGGTCCGTCTGGGGGAGGAGGGCGGCCGCTTTTTCGTCCTTGAGCAGGCGCGCCAGGTCCTGATCAATGTCGCGGATGCCAAAGTCGGAGGCGGGGCGCTCGGCAACGGCGACGCCGCAGTTGTCAATGATTTGGCGGAGTTTGGCCAGCTCGGGGTCCTTGTCCTTTTCGCCCTTGTCCTGGGGCAGGAGGCACTCGCGGACGCCGAGCTGGATAAGGAGGGCCTCAAAGTTGGAGTAGAGGTCGTTGTCGAGGAACTCACTGACACCGAGCTCGCGGACCGAGGCATCGGCGAAGCAAACGCCGACGGCGCGGGCTTCGGAGGCACGGGCGGAGATCTTGACAGCCATGATCATGGGGGCAGACTCGACCTGACCACCGAGGTCGTCTTCGACGTCCTGCAAGTTGCCGGGGGAGGCCTGCTTGGCGCACTTCCAGTTCATGCGGCCGTTGGGACTCTGCCAGATCTCGACGCGGCGACCGAGCTTGAAGAGGGCTTCGCGGAGGAACTGGCGGAAGACGGTGACGGTCATGGTGACGGAGGGGAGGCCAGTGTGATCATTGCGGCCGAGCTGTCGGACGACAGAGGTGGTTTTGTAGACCTGGAGAGAGTGTTAGGCGGACGGATATGTGCGAACAGGTATTGGAGGGTGAAGAGTCGGTCGTACAGTGTTTGCGATGAAGTTGGCATCGTCACCGTGGGAGGTGTACCAGTCGCCTCGGTCGAAGATGCGGACAGTGTCGTCGTTGACGGCCGGGAGCGACTTGAAGAAGCGGATGAAGCCGCCCTCGTCGTCGAGCTGCTGTTGGTCAGTATGGGGTTGTGGAGAAATGGGCAATTTGCGTTAAGAAGAAAGAAGCTACCTTGAGTTCGGGACGGGAAGCCATGGCTGGACGGGATAGGAATCGGCCAGAAGAACGTTGGCGGATAAGTTCTTTGGCCGCGTCAATGATGATTGTTACTGAAGAGGGTGACGGATTGGCTGGGTGCGTGAGCGCGCGTCGGCTGGCGGCCAGGGTGCTTGGGAGACGCGTTTTTGGTGGGCAGAATTTAAGTGGCGACGCGAACGCGGCACGCGGGGGATAGTTAAAGTGAGCAAGGTACTAAGAACTTGGGATGACATTGCTAACTTAACTAGGCTAAAAAAGAAAAAAGGACAAGAGGACAACTAGGGGGAAAAGGGAGTCATTACGATGAATCATGACGACGGAAAGTATGATGACATGATGGAAAACTAGCACGGCCAATCTAGGCGAGATATCTACACTGTTGCGTTTGTGCGGGTTCGTCGCCGGGTCTACGAGAGCAGATGATGATGAACATCTGGAGGCTCTCTCATACTCCGTACACTCAACTCGTTTCATTTATTATACTTTACTGCTTTTTCAGCTTCTGGCAGAATTCTTCGCCGCAGAATTGAGGCCTCGAAGCCCGGACTGCGCACCACAAGGAGCCATACCAGAAAGTCAGCCGATAATAGTAGCTTTGTAACTCGGCATATGGCCCGCCTCAAGAACCTGTTGGCCTTTTTTTGTTAGGACCACCATCTTTAATCTAGTCTTTCCCCTCATTTATTTGCCACGCATGACAACCCAACTTAAAAAAAAATTGAGACGAACCCTTTTTCTTTCTTCTTTTTGGCTTAGGAGCGGTCTGTCGGCGAACCAGTCGTCACGTTTCCTTCGACCCCAGCAGGGCCCTCCTCCCAGTCCAGTCGGCACCCGGCGGCGAACCCTGATGGCGATGGGCGCGCCGGCTACCCATGCCAAGCCCGGTTCATGGTTCAGCCCGCCCCTTCAATGTATCGGCGGAGCATCTGCCTCTCTGTCTCTCTGTCTCTCTCTCTCTCGGCTCGGTGGTGGTGATGATGGTGGTGGCGGCTTGTGGGTGGGCGACGCTACAGTATATGGGGCCGCTTATAACCCAGCTCCTTCTTGGCGGGCGCCCAGCCTCGTCGAGGCTATTCGAGGGAGGCAAGGAGGCAAGGCGGGAGGGGGCCAAAAGAAGACAGAAAGAAAGACAGAAACCACACGGCCCGAAAATTGTGAGACTAGATGATGAATGGAGGGGGTGGATTGGTTTCTTATGATTACCAAAACCGGGCATGTAGATGAAGACTCAAGATGAGTATCCAGACAACCTGCCAACAGTACTCACTCAGTACGAGTGCTCAGTACATTTTGGATCCCCTTCCACCTCGCTTCCCCCCCCTCCCCCCTCTCCTGACGGAGAAAATAAAAATAAAAATAAAAATACAATGGCAACAGACAAGGCACCACAAAACAAAAGGGGGCCGGCGGAATAGTTACTGTACTTGCCTTCATGCAAAGAAGCCTGTCCATCATTCTTGGCAAACGTCCATCAAGGTGCGCAGCTGCCTCGAATCTGGCCAACCGGCGAAGAGGCCTTTCCTACGCAGCCATAAGCCCTCACTTTCTATTGCCCATCAGGGTCAGCCGTACATCCACTCCTCTTCCCACTCGCGAAAAAAAAAAGAGTGTGTGGAAAAATCGTTCCTACCAGCACAATGCCAAGCATCGGGTGGTGGCATCTCTCTCTGTTCGCTCTCTGTCTGTACTGATACATCCAAACGAACCGTGATGGACGGAAGGGGAACCGCCGAGGGGCCTCCTACCCAGCGTTCGCACCGCACAACACTGCGTTCTTTTTCCGCTGTCAAATATCACACGTCTTTTTTTTTTCTTTGAAATCGTACTGATACTCTTGTACCGAGTATATTGACAAGATCACAGAAAAAAAAAAGAACCCATGCACGTGGCGTTTTATTAGTGTCCGCCTGCATCCCAGTCCGCCGACGGCCAGAAACTCTGAAAAGAAGCTTATTTCCTCCCGCTTCGCATTTCTTCTTCGCCCGCGCTGACCCTCATACATAATTTTCACCCTGTGCTGGTGCCTTTCCACTGGGCATTCTGTTTTTTTTTCTGGATTTCTTTTATTCATCTTTTGGCTTAATATTCTCCCTTCTCACATATAAACGTCTCTGAACCCCCCTTCCGTCACAACTACAAGAGAGTGAGCAAGCAACTTCGAAAAAAAGGAAAAGAAAAAGAAGGCCGAGCCAGGCGAGGAGAATCAGAAAAGATGTTGTGCAAGACACTCACATCGGCTGCCTTGTGGGCGGCCGCTGTCTCTGCAGCGTCGTATCCTGTCCGCACGCCGGCCCCGGATCCCGCTGTCGCCGCCCGCGCGACCACGCCGTCTGTCACGGCCGTCACCGACTGTCACTTGCACGGCGCCGCTGAGCTGTACGTCCTCCTCCGGCACAATCATTGCGCTTCTCGTCGTCGTACAAAGTTCCTCGAGCACTAATCTCTCGCCCTATCCAGGTACTGCGTGAATGGTGCCACGGAATATCTCATGCAGACGACACCAACGCAGACCACCGACCTACCGGCTAGCTTCACGGGTTGCCACGCGCACGGCAAGGATCTGTAAGACCATCCTCAAAACCTCTAGCCCCTTACTCCTCTTGGACTTTTGAACACGGAAGCTAATCCGGAATTAACAAGGTACTGCTTCGGGCCAGACGGCGATGACATCCTTGCCCAGGCCGAGGGAGGTGAAGAGGGAAGTGAACCGGCGGCGGGAGACAAGGACCATACTGGTGAGGGCGGCGGCAACGTCCACTGCCACTCCCACGCTGGTGTCGAGTATGTATCACCCTTGCCGCGCCTTCCCATGACGGCGACGAAGGCTTGCAGCTAACCTGGGGCAGACACTGTGTCGGCGAGGGCGGCGAGGGCGATTCGAAGCCAAAGTGCGACGCTCCCAAGCGCGACTACAACGTCGGTCTTCGTGTCGGCCTCCTCTTCGCCATTCTGGCCACCAGCGCGCTCGGCGTCTTTGGGCCGCTGTTCCTTCAGCGCGCCATGGGGAAGCACTTGTCGCTTCTCTTTACCTTTCTCAAGCAGTTTGGCACGGGTATTGTCATTTCCACCGCCTTTGTTCACGTACGTCTCTTCCGCCACATCTCTTCCCCCTTCTTCCCCCCCTATTGCGATGGCTGCTAATACGGGTATAGCTGTACACACACGCCTCGCTCATGTTCAACAACAAGTGTCTCGGAGATTTGGGTTACGAGTCTGTGACGTCGGCGATTGTCATAGCTGGTCTCTTCATCTCGTTTACAGTCGAATACATCGGCCACCGCATCGTCCTGGCCAAGGAGAAGTCTGTCGCGGCTTTGTCGATGGAGGAGAAGTCCAAGTCTGTCTTCTCTGCCGAAGTCGTCACCATTCTCGTCCTGGAGGCTGGCATTCTCTTCCACTCTCTGCGTAAGATGGCCTGGTCCCCAAACAAACAACGACGACGTCATGTCAAGCTAACCATCCGCTGCAGTGATCGGACTCACCCTCGTCGTCGCGGCAGACCAGTACTTCATCACCCTCTTCGTCGTCATCCTGTTTCACCAAATCTTTGAGGGCCTCGCCCTCGGCACCCGAATCGCCACCATTGGCACCAACCGCGACGTCCACCACCACGCCGACGGGCACCACAACGGGAGCGCCGTGGATGCCGGCCAGCCCAGCCCGTCCCAAGTCGGACCGGCCACGTCTCACACGGCCCTCCTCCCGCAGCAGACGACGGGCCTGTCCCTGCGTAAAAAGATGGGGCTCGCCTCGCTGTTCGCATTTGTCACTCCCCTGGGCATGGCCATTGGTATCGGCGTCCTGAACTCGTTCAACGGCAACAACCCGTCCACCATTATCGCCATCGGCACGCTCGACGCCCTGTCGGCGGGCATCCTCGTCTGGGTCGGCGTCGTCGAGATGTGGGCCGGCGACTGGATGCTGGGATCGCACGGCAAGAAGGCGGAGCTGGCCGACGCGGGCCCGCTGACGGTCGGCGTTGCTGGTCTTGGCCTGGTCGGTGGTCTTGTAGTGATGAGCGTCCTCGGCAAGTGGGCATAAGCAGGCCGAGGACGGCACGACACCCTCGTTGGTTAGTTGGCTGGTTTGGTTTGGTTTGGTTGCAGTCGTTGTGAAGCTGCGATCCGGTCGAATGTAGTGTAGCAAAGAGAAAACGATACCAAGAATGAAATGAAGGATATTGACTGCACCTTGCTAGTCCTGCGCTGATGTTTGTAGCGTTTGTGGCGTTTGTGCATGGACCGTGCCGCCCCGTCGCGGAATGAACAAGTGCTCCCGATGAGAGCTTGAAGTGCTCTTCCAAGTGAAACATCAATTAAGCGCTCTGTCAAGTTACTCTCTTAAAACGAAGCGCCTCTTTAGGTGGAAAAGTCAATTTCTAAAAAGAAAGTCATTGTGGACTTGGGGAGAAAAGGTTCTCTCCCTGCATCACTACTTGTACCGTGGCTGTTTCCTCGTTGGCGGGCGCCATTCTATATTATATCCGCATTCCAGACGCTTTCTCTGAATGGCTGTGACCAAATACCGTATCGATCATGACAATGATGGCTAATAATGAAGAGTTATCGATAACTATCTCGACCCACTTGGTTCATGGCGGCCCGCTCATCCGTTCTTCTCAAGAGTCAAAACAAACCCGAGCCAGCGAATACGGCAAAGGAGGCGGTACAAAGCTGCTCAGCAGGCGAGCGGGGCTGATCAAAACACCGCCGACTGTGGGAAGTGGTTCAAGCTGTCTCTGTAGGCGAAGGGAACGTGTCCAACGGCGAAGCCACGGCAGAGGGTGCGCAGCGAGGGGGGCATCAGAAAAGCAAGGTCTTTTCCCGCCACGGTTCTCGCCAAGTACTGGACTGCCAGAATCTTGGCCAACAACGAACGCCCTTCTCAGAGTGGCCATTGTCAGACCGAGCTGGTACCAAATACTCGCCTGCCGCTCGTACCCAAAAGCGCCAGCCCCCCAAAGCGCTTCGTCCACGGTGATGTACTTCCTCGCCGTTCCAAACCGCCAAAGATGGAGGGAAAAGTCGTAGGTCCCCGACCAAGTTGGAATAGCGAAAATGGAGGAAGGAAGATTATCAGTCGTTTCGCTTTGATGGTCGAGCCGACTCGTCGAAAATCTCTCCTCGGAACAGCCGCGCCGCCACCTAAGCATGACAATACTCGCCATTCTATCCGTAGAAGAACCATGAACAAGATTGAAAAAAACATTTCTAAAATCTGCTGATCATCATGGCCTCTGCCCAACGCTACTTGCGTCACCACGTATCATCATCCCACCTGTAAGTAAGTGGTGAGCCTCTGTCGCGTAGAAAAGCAGAGCGCAAAAAAGCAAGAAGAGGCTTTACGAAAAAGATTTTTTTTTTCAATAAAAAAAAGGAGCAAAGGAGCAAAGGAGCAAAAACAGGCGGGGAAGCCAGATTCAACTCTCCGAAGCCGCATAGGCAGCCAATTTTGGCTGTTTATCAGAAAGTGTACGGAGCAACAAAATGCTCTCTTAGAGGGGCGTGGCTTCAACCTTCTCACACCTCTTGGCTTATTGTGGACTCCACGCCTTGGAGTGTCTGGATCTGGTATTCCTCCATTTTCAGAGAAAAACTCTTCGGCCGTTGCTGGCAGGTTGATTCAAACACCCCACCTCTGCTGTTATATCCACACCTCACCGTTTAGCTACCCCAGTGTAGTCTTACTTCCACCCCCCTCCCCCACCCCCAAAAGATCAACGGCCGAAATAAGCCAACTACCAACCAGTCCACCCATCGACAACTGTATCAGTATAAGTAGCAGATGGCAGGTAGGAGAAACTGTCTTCATCTTCTTCTTCTCCAGACTCTTCATCTCATTATAACAGCCCGCTGGCTAGTCTTGGAGCTTTTATTTTGTCTTTTTTTCGGTACGTCTCCTTGCCCTGACTAGTTAGTTGCAGTGTTTCCAACTCTTGGCTCGCACGCCATACACATGATAATGGCTAATATTTCGTAGCTGTCGATTCAATAAGCAGTGCTTGCAACGAGCGTCTGACACGAGTTCATCAACGACTTTTCCTCGTGTTATCAGGTTGAAAAAACTCGCCCAGCAAAGGAGAAATCCTCCCCATCCTAACGATAACAGAAACAATGTCTGCCCACCAAGCCGTCACGATCCCTGCTCGGGAGAATATTATTCTCCCGCCTTGGCTGGAGCGTGCGTGCGAGCAGTCTATCGCTTTTGAAAGGACGATGGGCTCCGCCGTGCAGGCGACCGCGGAGACGGACCCCCGCCACGCGAGCTGGATACGCCTGCTGAGCAAGCGCTCCTGGGATCTCCGCATCGCCCTGCATCGCGTGAGGCGTCTTGTGCGCGACGACCCTGCCTTTGCCGCCGCCATGTGGCGCGTGGGCAGGTTCGAGGCCGCTCCGGGACCTGCCATCATCGCCGCCCGAGGGGACCAGACTAGTACTGCTGTTGTGACTCGGGGCAATGCTGTAAGATCCAACGGGCCTGGTGCGGTGGGTATTTTTTTTTTTGTCTTCTCTCTCTCTCTCTTTCTTCTTCTTCTTTCCGGCGTATATGGATACGGCTTTCAGATACAAGACCAAAAGATGGAAGCGCCCCGGGAACGGGGAGTGGAGAGAAAAACAGAGACGAACGGATGGACAAGAGTAATTCGCTAATACAGGAAGCTCAACGTCTAGGTCCCGTCGGCCGCAACCGGACCTCTCCGCCACCGTGACGGCGGAAGTCGTGCCCAGCCTCCGGCCGCCGATGCCCGCTCGCTCCGGTTAGACAGACGCCAGCTCTGACACCAAAGTCATCAATCGAGGCCGGCCACGGAAGAGCAGAGGGCGACCAGGTTCCACCAACCTGGCAAGAAGGGGAGCCATTGACTTGTATTTTCATGCGCCGCTTCCCAGCGCCTTCCGTGCCGTCAGGGCTGTCAGTGCCGGCCGTGATGATACGCGAGTCATCAACGTGGGGCCGACCTGCAATGGATCATTGTCTACTCCGTACAGCCCAAGTAGGAAGAACGTGAAGCGACGTTGAACAATAGTAAGCGATCAAGTATGCCCGTCGGTGGTTGTCATTTTATCCATAACAGACACAAATTGCTATGGCAGTGTAGTGAAAAAAAAATCCGGAGTTACAAACAAAAAAAAAGTATTGCATTGTCTTGTCTTGTCTTTTGATGACTTATTAAAAAAATGATGCCGTGTTTATACAGTGAACCCAACTGGCCAGAAATGAGACAACAAAACGGAAACGTAAAATGGAACAAGAAAAAAAAGTCTAGTCGACGTACTTGGCCAGTGCGGCCATGGTTCCCTCCTTGTAAATCAGTCGCAGAGCTTCGGTGAGCTCGTCAACAAAAATCTTGCTCCCACGCAAGTCGTCACCAAAGAGGCTCTTGACATCCAGCAGAGGGAAGGGCTTGTCGCCGCCTTCAATGGCCCTTGCCTGCAAGTCCTTGGCCATGGGGTCGTCGATGACGATAGCCTTGCCCTGCTCGTCGACGCCGTTGAGGTAGCGGAACCAGGTGGCGACGACAAATACGAGGCGCTTGAAGTCGTGGGTGCCGGCCATGATGTGCTCGGCAATGGAGGGCATGATGAACTGGGGCAGCTTGCCGGAGCCGTTGAGCGTGAGCCGGTTCACCTGGTCCATGATGGCAGGGTTGGAGAAGCGCTCCAGCAGCGTATCGCAGTACTTGTCAAGATCGACATCCTTGATCTTGGGCATGAGGGGCTTGACCTCCTTGTGCATCATGTTGTAGATGAAGCCGCGGAACAGAGGGTTCTCGAAAACCTCGTGCACGTGGACAAACTTGGCCAGGTAGCCAGCGTAGGCAATGGCAGAGTGGCTGGCGTTGAGCAGACGCAGCTTGTGGCACTCAAACTTTTCGACCTCGTACACGTTGCGGACGACCTGGACGCCGACCTTTTCAAACTCGGGACGGCCGCCCACAAAGGCGTCCTCTACAACCCACTGAGAAAAGGGCTCGGCCACAACAGGCCACGAATCCTGGATGCCAAAGTCCTTGGCCAAGGCGAGCTTGTCCTCTTCGGTGGTTCGGGGGGTGATGCGGTCCACCATGCTGTTGGGGAAGAGCGTCTTGCTGGAGATCCAGTCAACGAGCTCCGAGTTGCGCGCGCGAGCAAAGCTCAGCAGCATGTGTCTGGTGATGCTGCCATTGCCCTGCATGTTGTCGCACGACAGGATGGTGAAAGGCTGGAGACCGGCAGCATGACGCTTCTCAAGCGCAGCATAGAGGTAGCCAAAGGTGGTGCGCGGCGCCTTCAGGTCGCTGCCAATATCGGCGACAATGTCTGGGTGCTCGAGCTCGAGGTCGTGGGTGTTTTCATTGTAGTAGTAGCCGCTCTCGGTAATGGTCATGGACACAATCTTGGTATCCTCGTGGGCCATCTTGTCAATGACCTTGGAGGGGCCATCAGGGGCATAGAGGAACGAATTGATGCTGCCGATGACGCGGGCGTTGCTCCCGTGGGCCGAACGCTCAAAGACGGTGTACAAGCAGTCCTGGCCGCCCAGGGCATCGCGAATGCCGGCGTCAAAAGGCTTGAGGCCGACGCCACAGATGGCCCATTCATTCGCACCATGCTTCTCCATCAGAGTATCCACGTAGACAGCCAAGTGGGATCGGTGGAACCCACCCACGCCAATGTGTACGATGCCCTCTTTAACATTGGTCCGGTCGAAGCTGGGGAGCTTGACGTCGAGCTTGTTTTGCTGCGAGGCCTGGGCGATGGAGCTCAGCGTCTGGTTCTTGAGGTCGAAGCTGGCAAGCTGGGCTCGAAGCTGCGTTGGCGAGGTGTGGAACTGCTGCTGGCCGCGGCCGGTTCGAGAGAGGGCCGAACACACGGCGGCGCGGCTGCCGTTTGTGCGCAAGCGGCTTCGGCCATGGGCCGTCGCAGAGCGCGCGATCCCACGCAGGATGGTAGTCGACATTGTTGTGATGGCTTGATTGAGAGAGAGGGAAAGGGGGGAGAAAAAGGGGGCGGGAGGGAAAGATGCGACTGGTCTCTGACGACACGCGTGCGGCAATCTTTGGCCGCCTCGACAAGGAGGCAAGGCGCGCCGCAGAAAGCAAACAGCTAGAGGTAGCTGGGTAGCTAGGTAGCTATTCAGAAAAGGGTGTAACTAGCTGTTGTGTTGGTCAACAGTCAGCGTCTGAATGAATGTGCGGCGCTGTCGAGCTCGGGGAGGCTTGAAGAGGATGCAATTGATGATGACGAGAAGAAAAAGGACGAATTGACGGTGGTAGAGACAGGATGATGTGAGAAAAAAAAAAACCGAGGGAGTGTTTCGAACTTTTCAATCAATGATTACCCTGACGTGTGCTGGCTGTACTGGCAGTAGTGCGGTCGGTCCGGGACCGGTGCCTTGGGTTACTCCAAAAAAAAAAAATGCTAAACTGCTGCCTTGGGCAGTTTTAGGCGGTGCTGATGACCCTGGTAATCCACGGGATCTCCCCCTTTTCTCCTGTTTTATTACCCAACGCTAGCCTTTTAGGAATATGGAACATTTTTCGGATTTTGCCATCAATACACAAAGTTTGATTTTTTTTATTTTTTTTTATCTTTTTGGTATTTACCCCTCTCTCAGAATCTGGTTTGTGTACGGATTACTGCCCTCTCAACAATTCTTTGCTCGGCTTGAAAAACTGTCATCTGGTAACCACCGAGTGCATAGACTCATTGACTGTATACAATCATTCAGCACGGCCCCCGAAAAATAAAAGTAAAAATAAAAATAAAAACGGCTGAATCTTACTGGGATAGTGCATAAGCCGGCCGAAAAGGGCCATCGGTCAGGCTTCAGCCATGCATGCTGCTTGTTATTTCTAGTCTCTTCTCCACTCACAACAGCCGCCCTTCCCAACAGGCCGTCCTACTCTTATTTACATACCTTGTCAAGGACGTGCGCGTAGCTCAAGACTGACAGTATTCTCATTTTGAGGTGTTATTATTACTATCAGTAGCTACTTTATGCCATACAACTTGTAGAACAAGTCTCTTTTGTAAAGCAATCGTAAACTTTCTCCTTGGGACAACTGGCTTGGTACCGAATCTTGAGGCGAAGAACCACATCGGCTCACTCCTTCCGACCTCCTTTCCGATCCGTGCCTCATGTTCCTATCAAAATTTGGCCCATCGGCAAGTCCTGCGAGCCGGTGATGCCTGCATCAAGCGAGTCTATCTTCATAAAATACGCCCCAGACTGGCCACTCACGCCGCCACTTTCCTCTGACGATGCCCTGAGCACCATACCAACTGCGAGCATGTCCAACAAACTGGCAAGTACAATCGGCACACTGGCAACAATTATGGGATTTCTTCTCGAGCTTTGCTCTGTAGCATCCGTAGTCAACCATCCGCAACCTAATAATCAGCAAATTCTCTCCTAATATCAAGTGCGTCTCTACTCATGATGGCTACCAGAACACGGCCACGTCTGACTCTTGCTCGCCTCTGGGCACCACACCTGCTAACATTATCGCTTTGTCACAGTACAGCGAAATATACGCACACAGTTTCACACTCAGATCTTTTCACCTCCAGGAACTCAACCATGCGTAGCCGCCCCATGAGGCCGCCGGCCACGATGGTGGACAAAGCACGGCTACTGGTCACTCAGCTCGAGAATGACATTGCCGCCTTCAAGGTACTCAACGCGCTACCGACCCTTCGACCTGTTCCTCGCTGGCTGGACGAACTGAACGAGTGCCTCGACAAGCTTCGTCGCCACCTGGAGATCATCGAGAGCTCCGCCAGCGAAAACGACGACTTCGACTATGTGGGAGCGATAATCGAATATGCCGCCATTGTAAGTCTTGCCCTATAGTTTCAACACACAAAGAGAAAAAGATGGTATCTATGCAGCAAAGACAAAATTTAGGACGCGTGAGGAAAAAGTCGCTCATCATCTTAGGATGGAACATTTCTCGATGCCGGGCCAGCTCTGGGAAGTGCCCGCTCCACGACGCATTCTGCCGCTCCCACACAGACCAACACGCCCGAGGCAGCGACGCAGAGACTGAGTACGCGGGTAAACGACATGCCGATGTCTCCTCCTCACACTACTTCGATCTTGGCTACCGGCGGGTCACTCTTCCCTTCCGCATGGCCATCTCTCCAATCGCGGTTCCGCGACGAGAGGGCTGCAGATCCCTTCCTGTTTTCTTGGCCACGTCTGTACCCTGCGTTCGGGGACATGCACTTGGGTACCGCACGTGAAGGAGAATCTGCTGTCTCTGGACGCTCTGACCAGCCCAGCCAGCGTCAGAAGCGGAGTAGCCGCGATAGGGTGAGTTGAATACATTCAGCGTCTATATAAAAAAGCGCAGTGCTTTATCGGTCTCTTGCTAATCATTGCTAGGCTACCGTGCGCCGCAAGTCTTGATGATGCTTTCTCTGTGATGCGCTGCCGGTTTGTGATGGTGCTAGTAATTGCAGACGCTCACCAGCCTGGGGAGAGAAGAGAGAGATGGAATTGTCGTTGTTAAAGAAGCGATGATGTTTGAGCATCTCGCAAGCGAATTGTTCAACACAGCAAATTGTTAGGAAATATTCAACATGTTTCCCTGTTTGGTCGAATTCAGTCAAATTCAGTCAAGTATTCATGCTCAACGTTATGGCGTCTGGTTTATATCCAAAGTGACCTTTATTGAGTCGGACTGGGCATGTTCTGCGCCGCGGTACACGCATGGGACTATGTCGCTGCAAGGAAAGCACCTACATGCTGCATGTGTTTTTCTCGCTGATCAACGTGCGAAAAGTGCGCCGCCTTATCCAGCGTCACCCACTTTACATGAGGCATGTAATCAAAGAAGGGCTGCATGGCCACGTCCTGGGCCTCGTCCTCAGCACCGTTGATGAGCAGTGTCGGCACCGCAATCTTATGCAGTTGTGGCACAATGTTCCAGTTCCTCAGCGAGCCTGTAATTGCCAGCTCGCTCGGCCCATACCTAGTTATTTCCATAACATCAGAATAAACGCTGAGACAAAGTGGGATCCCCACCACCAAAGATAGAAAGGGAATTAGGCAGAGACTCGGGGACAACTCACATGGTGCCGTACGTCGTGGGATCCTTGGCGAACCAATCCAGCGCCGCCCGCACCTCAGGCGCCGGCCACGGCCGCGCCAGGGAAAGGTGGCGCTGGTAAAAGACGTCCATGGCCGCCTCGTACTCGGCGCTCGCGTAGTCACCCGTCTCGTCGGCCCTGTCGAGGACCGCTCGCTCCGCCGGGGGCATCCTACTCCGCAACGCCGTGATGCCCACCCGCCAGGCGTCCATGCTGGCGAGGCTGCTCGCAATCACGAGCCGTCGGAGGTTCCTCGTGCTTGCGGTGGACGTGCCCGTCGCCGCCGCCCACTCGGCCGCCAGCATGCCGCCCCACGAGTGCCCGTAGACGTCCAACGGCCGCCCTCGGCCGCCGCCGCCGTCGTCGGTGGCCAGCAGGCCCAGATGCCGCAGCAGATTGTCCAGCTCGGCCCTGAAGAGGTCCACCGTCCAAAACGCCTCGTCTCCGTTCTTTTCGGGCAGGTGGGTCGACCGGCCGTTGCCGAGCTGGTCGTAAAAGATGAGCGGCACGGCAGCGGAGGAGGAGGAGGAGGAGGAGGATAGGTCGGTGAGGGGCAGTAGGTAGTCGTGGCAAGCGCCAGGACCGCCGTGCAGGACGACGAGCGGCGTGCAGGCTGGGTTGGCTAGATCCCCGACGACGCGATACCACGTCTCGCAGGGTTTGGCAAGGCCGGGGACGATGAATGGGGCTTTGCCCTCGACCGTTTGTAGTAGCATTGTTGTTCTTCTTTTTCCTTGGTTTAGACTTGGATTATATCAGAGGTGTGCTAACAGAAGAGATGGCCCTGTGGCGTATTAGTATTGATAAACGCGGAACTAGGTGCATGCACAATGTCTCAGGGTGGGTTTGTTTGGGGCTATGGAAAGTTGAGGGGGGAAAAGAGGTTTGTACAAGCATAGAAGATGGAAGAACGGTCAGCGTCTAGGGAAGCCATTCAGAATACCTGCAGGTCGGGCGGGGGGTGACA
Organism: Cordyceps javanica; assembly: GCF_051103115.1. NCBI lineage: Eukaryota > Fungi > Ascomycota > Sordariomycetes > Hypocreales > Cordycipitaceae > Cordyceps > Cordyceps javanica. The sequence goes on from NC_139299.1 coordinate 2,571,735, forward strand.
TCGGGTACGGATAGCCTCGTTCCTCTCAGACGGTCAATAAAGCCAGTTAAAGAGTAGTCAGCGTGCATGTGCGTGCGGTGAGTGAGAGAGAGCACCACGGCGACAAGGCTGCGAGCAAGCGATTTTGTAAAGGACATGAAGAGGCTAGCAAACAGCCGCGGTGGTGACGTTTTCGCCTTGTCTGTACGTACAGCTTCGGGCGCGTTGCCCCAGGGGAGGGTATAAATTCGGCACAAAATTGCACTCTTCGCTTGGTTTCCTACCAGCCGCTTTCTCACATAAAAGTTGACGGAATTGGCTCTCAGCGCGTGCTGGATGGCCGATGTTCCAACGAGCATCACAAACCAGTGCCCAGTGTAATTTTTCTTTCTCACGCGGCTATCGAGGGGAGCTTCAACTCCCAAGCAAAAAGAAGAAACAATTCAATCGACGATTATATAGGTAGCTATAGTGAATTTCAAATGGATACACGCGTGCCGTGTGGTTTAGCCGGCCATGGACAGACAGACAGGCAGGCAAGTCCTCACCTTCCCATATAGAGGGAATGATGGATAGCAACGCCCACCACACCCGACTCTCCGGGCAATTTGGCGTCATGGATCCCAGCAAGGAGTATATCGTATCGAAATGCACATCCAAAAAAAAGGCTGAAGTTGGAAGCATAGCTAAAAGCCAAGCGTAGTGATTAGTGTGTTGTTCATTTGGGGCATTTACACGGGCAAACGACGTGCGGATGATAACCAGCTATTAGATGTCGCTAGTCAAACTGGGTGGTTGGGACGGGGGCCGGTGGGGATTGAGATTGAGAGCGATTGCCTCGATGATGCATGCACCACGCATGGTGCAGAATTATTGCATTTTTACGAAATACCTGCAGTGATGTATTCGTCAACATTGGATAACTTTCGGGTGGAGGGATGCAAGCTACTCATTCCATCGCACGTCGAGTGGGCTTCGGGTTGACATGGCATCTACTTCTTACTGTGTCTAAGTACATGTTCCATGATAAGAAAACTCGGGTGAATTGACAGGAAAGGGCACTTTGAGATGGACATTTTCTTTTTTGCCCTTGAATCAATGAAAGCAGCAGCGTTGGGTCTCTTGCTTCACCGCTTGACCTCACGTCACGATGCCAAGTCGTTGTCCCGACTCTTTGGGACCGGCAAGTGTGAGGATGGACACCTTTTCTGGATAATAAATCCCCCTACTGACGGCGGTTCCCGAAACGGGATCTGCAAACCACAGGAAAAAGGCGCAATATCACTGAGGCGTCGTGCCTGGCCTCTGGTGGCGTCGGGCGGCTAGTCAGTCTGGCCGTGTTCCCACGAACACCATGCCCCCTGCATTAGGGCGAGTGCTGCGCATTCATACCAGCCTATACGTGATCAATCAAGAGATAAAACTGCAACGGCAGCGACCGCATACGCGCCGTCTTCGCTGCAACCAGCAAGTGATGGTCGGACAAGTGTGCGGAGCCAAAAGGACGGCCGAGCGAAAACATCCCGTCGGGGCCCTGCATACAAGTTCGATGGAGCAGCACAGGCTCAGCGCTGGCCACCAGTTCGTTGGAATCCCTACCAGTAGGCACGGCGGTCTGGTCTGCTGGCAAAGTTCGGCAGCTACTACTGAGTAGGAAACATGGAAGGATTCTGGGAACCAAGCTGCCAATCCATCCCTCACAGGTGGCCGGGTGGCGCACTGAGCGATGGATCCAAGTGAGAAGTATACGGACACTCGTACCAGTGAAGGCCTTTGCTCGCCAACCGTTCAGCGACAACGACCACTGGCGTGGAACGAAACCCCGAGTCAGGGGTTGCGCCAAGTCGCGGCGCGGAGCACCGCGCGGTGGAAAATGCGGCTTCGATGGACTCCAATGGCAACAGGCTACTGCACGAACTATTTACTGGCCGGACCCCAACGTAAGTAGCAAGCGAGAAGCTGGGGGCCGGTGCTTTTCGATGCTGGAATAGGGGGGACATGTATATCATGATTGGACAGCGAGATGCGACCGGGAGCAGGCCTACGGTCTTTCTATGACGACAGCGTAGCGGGCATCTGCATTTCAAGATGCGGCGGGTGTGACGGTGATGCCGTCCAGGCCGCACGGAAATGGGTACGATAATGGCTTGTCACGACTGGATAGGGAGTACATGGTTGGTTTGTCCGTGTACAAGGTCGGACGACGGGTTGGCTCGCGTGGTTGGTGGGCACACCAAGTCGCGAACCCGGACGGGGAGAGCCAGCCGTGGGTGGGATCGCCACGGTGAGCGAGAGTAACAATAATAAGCAGGCGACCCAGATGGCCTTAGAAAGTTTCCTGGCCCGGTCGTATTATTTATTACATCTCGTGGCTCGAGACGAACAGGCCGTCGAGTGGTCTCTGCCCCATGTTCACTAGCGTCCTGTGTACTTTGCAGCGTACAAGGGGTCGGCAGCTGCAGGGAAAGCCTCTGCGATAAGCAAGTATGTTCTGCAACCGAGAGCAGCCAGACAAAACGAGGTGTACCGGTTCAGCATTATGATTCGCCAAGATCAATGTCTCGGCAAAACGAATAGTTCCAAAGCGAAAAGGAAAGTGGTGATGTAGAAGCAGTTTCGTGTGCGGCGAGTCGTTTGGTTTCGTGTGTGTTTGTTGGAGAACAAACGGAGCGATTGTATGCAGAACTAACTTAGCGCGTAGAAAGAAGAAGTGGGAGAGGGGGAAAAAAAGAAGGTCCAGAACTTCTAAAAAGTATTAGTAAAAAGATGAAGAATAAAAAATAAGAAGGCTCGACGGCGTGCTTCATGCGTGTGGACTGGAGCGGGGGAAAAGGATGGAGACGAAAGGTCTCTCTCACACAGCTTGCACAGATTACTGGGTAGAAGTGCAGAAGGTGAAGAGTGAAAAAAATGCCGCCAACGAACGCTGATAGCGCACCACCCAATGTCAACCTGGCTTGCGCTGAGCACCCAATTAGCAGAGCCCCCCCTCCCCCCGGAACCAGCAGTTTATCATTCGTAGATGGAAGCTTATCCGTTTTTTTTTTTCAACGAGCTGGCAGGGACCTTGTACCTATCAAGTCTTCCCAGCATCAACCACTGCCTGTAGTCACGTAGTGAGCTGTACCTGCAGTCTACATGCACCTAATAAGACTGCCCCTCTTCCCCCCCTCGCCCTCCCCCTGCAAGCTCAATGGTCACCTCCATCGGCCGTCTCCTCTCAGGCACACACTAATTTAGTACCGCACCTTGCATGGGGGTTTTTAATATACAAGCTGCATGGCAACCCAGCGCTTCCTCGTCCACTCTGGCGCTCTCGGGAACTGGGGTTATTTTTTAACAGTAATTATTACAGCCAGCCACCGTACTCCATACAGAGGTTCATTTTTGCCGTTGCCTCTGTCTCTTTCAATCTTTTTTTTTCCGTGTCTTCTTCTTATTCTTATTCTTCCTCCCCTCTTCGCTCTCTTTCCCAAGTAGCCAGTCATCATCTGTGGCTTCATCCTCTCTCGAACAGCTCCCCTCCTTCTTCGCCTTCTTCTCCCCCCTCCTCTCCCATCCTCCAATCCTCCCACACCACCACACCAATAATATCTACCTACATAGCCCCTCTCCCCCACGAGCCGCAGCCTCTCTTCTTTTCATGCAAGCAACTTGTGCCTGCCCCGTCCAGTCCTTCGTTCGTCTATCCGCCTTGTCCTCATAAGAGCCCATCTCGCAGCCGACCTGCCCCTCTCTCTTCGCTCTTACTCTTCCAAAACAAAAGAGAGTGTTGTCCGAGTTCCTCTTGTCCAGAAAATTTGTCGTCGAATTACTTTCAACGCCGTCTTGTCTCTCCTTTCCGCTCTTAGACTTCTTGGCCAAAGTCTCGCCTTGTCTCAACGGCGTCAATCCACCCATCCGAACAATCCGTTTTAGGTCTCGCGCTCCTTGTGCCGCTAAAAACGACCTGGTCTCACCAATTCGAATTCATTTTCCCATCGTCTTCTCCAGAGCTGAACACAGCTTCCTCTGTTGGCGCTTTCAACCTCGACGACTCCATCTCTCCTGAACGACTAGCCACGCAGGGCTTCGTCTGATCCTACACGCCATCACCACCAACCGCAACCATGGGCCGCAGTCTCATCGACCGCATCCAGGCCAAGCTCGAGTTCTTCCGCCTCGAGCAGCACTACACCCGTCGCCGTCATCGCCGCTCGACCTTTGTCTCCAACGCCGTCTACGTCGACGGCGAGTACATCTACCAGACCCCCAACAGCACCGGCTCCTCGACAGAGTCCGCCCTCGGCCGCACCGACGCCCTTCACGGCGAGCAGGTCGGCTCTGCCAAGTCGACCATGGCCCGCGGCATGCCCGCCTCCCCCCTCATGGAAGAAGAGCCCGTGGCTCCCATGCCCGAACGCAAGCGCCTCAACCGCTTCAGCTCCATGCCCTCGTTCAACGGCAGCACCACCACCATGCAGACTTCGGCCAGCGAGCGACGACGAAGTGCTGTTCAATGGCTCGACAAGAAGTGGTGATGGATTGAAGTACTTCAACACGGACGAATCTTGGGGAGGGATAGCAGCTCGGCAGCTGCCACAACTGGACGTGGCATTTTCTTCTTTGGCGTTGAGCGTTTCATACTGCATTTCATTGGGGGCGGCTTCACGACCCTAGCACTCTTTACAGCATCTATCTTCAACCTTGTCATCTTCACGCCTCATTCTCTTTTTTTTCTTTTAGTCTCTTTATTTCGGGTTCCATGGAGGGCTTTTTAGATGGGCTTATTTATCATATGCGGCCTTTGGTTACGAATTACATCCACACTGCACACACATGGTGGCGTGTGTATTTTTATCACGAATACCAGTTTCACTGTTTGGCTATTGCTTCAATACAACTTGTTCGATTCAATTTACAATTGTTTACAAACTTTCCTCGGCTGGGCTCGCCCTCCTTTCTTTTCTTTTCTTACTTATTTACTATTGTGTTGGAGAGTCCATGACTGTCGGGTCACTCACAAATGGTGGAGGGGTCGGTCCTGAGGTAGCAATGCTGTCGAATTTCCCAGCTTCGAGACCTTGTCTTGCAGCCCGCCCGTTTCAAAGGGTTGCTTTGCCTCACGTGGCTCCCGTCCAACGTCTCGGAAATCAGTACCACCGATATTGTATGGGTCACATCTGTCTTAGTTATCACTTTTTTTTCCTGCCAACTGCTTGGTTCGGTTTCTAAATTCGCTTTTTTTTTTTCTTTTTTTTTCTTTTTGTCATTGTGCCCATTCTTCCAGAGTCCAATTTGCGATTTCTTCAGTCGTAGGTGCCTAACCAAGCATGACAAAACACTGACACCATGTTGCATGAACAACGTAATTTTAGCCGCATCGACACACAGGACAAGACAAACACCTCCCCATCTGCCATTGACGAGCACGAGTCACGCTGTATCCTCTCGATCGAAATCGTATGAATCGCGCGTTGTAATCAATATATTTTGCCTTTTTTTTTATTCTCGGTTTGTGCTCCTCTTCCAGCCTTATCGGGTACTTGCGTACGGGGGTGCACCTTGGTGTTCGTTTGCGCATGCATACAGACAGGCAGACAGACAGATGAATGGACGGGATGGATGGATGACTCGTTTGCTGGCCGGTCTGTTGGCGCAGAACCACCACCCTCACCAGGCGGCCAGCTCAGCGATTCGCAACTCCCGGCCATGCCCAATGACCAGGTATATACATGAAGGGGGGTGGTCATCATTGAGTGTGCCGAATCGGCGAGGTACTGGTAGGGAGAGGGGGCTGCAAAATGGGCAGGAGGAGGCGCGGTTACGCATGAAACGCGAGTCGGAACATTCTAAAGCACCTGAGCACATAGAAAAGACAGAGAGAGAGAGAGAGAGAGAGATGTGGCATGGTGGACATCAAACCGGCAACCTGCCGCGTGTCGCATCATGATGAGCTGTGTGGGTTCGGCTTGGCTTGGCTTGGCATGGCTTGTCGTTTTGTCTCCAGTCATCACCAACAGTATCGGAACGATTGGCAGACGGGGCTTCAACACAACACTGCGCAGCAACATTTTCTTCTTCATTCAACTGTATTACACCGCCCTTTTGAAAACCGTACTATGGAATCGTAATCTGTGTTTATCGTTATTTGCTATTTATCATTGTAAACTTCAAAAAGATTTGACAAACAACACATGATTCGAGTACAAAAGCAAGCGCCGAAACAAAACGTGCGGTTCAAGACTTCCTCATGCTCTCTTCCTCGGCCTCTCTCTCTCTGTCTCTTGTGCCCTCGCCGGTATAATGCCAGAAGCATTATCAAAAAAAAAAAATACCCAAAAACTCCTCCCCTCCCGAAAAAAATATGTATAAAACGCCACGTATCCGCTCCAGAATTCCTGGTTCTTATCCAAGCCAGTATATTTGCCCCTTGATCTTGCGGAAGATGAAATGATGCTAGTATAGGTTTGTTTTCCTTCACTCATCATGCGCCCCCAAAAATGATGCACAAAAATGATGCAAAGGGAGGCAATGGTCAACGAGTCTATAACCATGTATATCCTCTGTTGCAGTTTCACGCTAACGAAATGTCCCAATCCCGGAGGGCTCAAATGGCAGACAAAAAAACACATCAACTCCCAGGCTTTTTGATTGGTTCTCTTATTAGTTCGCCGGCATGGGATGCACGCTGAATCGGGACATGCGTCTCGCTCGCGCGTTGTAATCAAACGAAATCGTGCCCGTCACGTCCAGGCTGGCCGTGAGATCGCCCGCCGCGTCGTGGATGACGGGCAGTCGCGACATGCGCCGTCTGTCCGTCGTTTTACCCAGAACGCACGTCGTGTCCTCGCCCGTCGCCTGGGCCGCCGCCACAGCAGCAGCGGCCGCCGCCGCGACGGGGGCCGAAGGCGTCCGGGGTGGCATGCCAAGACGCGAGCGCAGGCGCTCGATCTTACCCACGAGCTTCGCCTGCCCGGGGAAGAAGGGCAGCGCCATCTCGTACGCCCGGAGCGCCGACGCCTCGTCCCCGCTCTCCTTGTGCTGGCGCGCCGAGAGCAGGTACCGCAGACCGTCCGACTTGGAGTCCTCGCGACGCTCGTCGGCCTCGATGCGGCGCTCCAGCGCCTCCAGACGCCTCTGCACTGCGTCGTGGCCGTTTGACGGCGGCGGCGGCGGCGGTGGTGGTGCCATGACGACGGTGGTCTGTTGCTCGGCAGCCATGCGCGCCGCCAGGACCTCGGCCACCTTCTTCTCCACCATGGCCTCGATTTGCGCGGCGGACATGGTGATGGACCCGCTGCTGCTCGGCGCGCCGTAGCTACCCGACGTCGACGTGAGCGCAGACGGCAGTAGCGACGGGCGTGCCAGCTTGGACGGTCGAGAGACGGTGGTGGGATCCTGGTCCGATGTGCGCTTCCCGGGGCTGACTTTGCGAATCTCCGACGTGGCCAGCGAGGGCCGGGATGTGGGAACGGGCTTGAGCTCGTCCGTGTACACGCTAAACGCCTTGACCGGACGCGGCGCCGCCGCGTTGCCGCTCTGGACGTTGTGTGCGTTGGCCAGAGGCTGGAGCGGCTGGCGCTTCCCGCCGCCGAGGCCGGCGTGGGAGGCGGCGGTCGGCTTGGGGAACTGCTTGTAGACAACCTCGTTTTCGATCTCGCGGACCTCGATGCGCTTGGCGCGGGAGCTGACGTTGAGGCTGCTGAGGGTGTCGAGGTGGTAGCTGCGCAGGGGCGACAGGTTGAGGATCATGACGGTGATGCCGTTGTTCTGGCCCAGGGACAGGATCCGCGTCATCTTGGACTCGCGGTAGGGGATGCGGCGGTCGCCGCGGGAGATGGCGTCGATGCACTGGCTCAGGACGAACAGGCTCTTGTTGATGGCGGCCGACTCGACGAGGCGCTCCTTGCCGTTGTCGGTGCGGCGGTTGTCCTCGGAGCCGGCGAGGTCAATGGCCGAGGCGGTGCTCTCGCGGACACAGTCCGGCCCGGCCTGGGTCACCTTGACGCGCAGGATGGCGTGGCTGCGGCTGCTGTGGGCGTTGAGCTTGGTAGCGGCCGTGACGCGGTTGTTGTTGGCCTCGATGTAGAGCTTCTCAAAGTCGCGGAGGTCGTCGCAGCGGCGCTCCGTCAGCCCGCACACGACGGTGCGGCCGTTGGCCTCGGCGCGCAGCGGCAGGCCCATCGGCGTGCGCTGCTCGGGCGGCTCCAGCAGGTCAAAGACCTTGTCGTTGTAGATTTCGTAGTACGACAGCGCCACGGTGACGCTGGTCTCGCCCTCGGAGTCCTTGGCGATCTTCTTGCCGCGGCGGAAGACGCCGCTCAGCAGTCGGGGGATGACGCCGCGGTCGGCCAGCTTGAGGCCGCCGCGCATCGTGTGCGTCTTGCCCGTTCCGGTGACGCCGTAGGCGAAGAGGGTGACGTCGAGTCCTTGGAAGAGCGATTTCAGAAGCGGTTGCACTGCGGAGCTCGTCAGTAAAGAGATCCTGATCCTATCCTTTCCCCTGGCCCTAGCCGTCCCCTACCTTCCGAAGTAAATAGAGCCTCCTGCGACGTCGACTGGTCGTAGACGCTGTTGAACGCAAACGAAAACTCCTCGGCGCCGTTCTTTGGGCTCGGAATCTTGACAATCGTATTGGGCTTTCCAGCCTCGGTACTGTCTGCACGGACAATAATGTCCTTTTCGTGTTCGCCGTCCAGCAGCGGACGGATTCTGGCCACTACTCGTACAGACATGATTGTTTGGATTTCATAAAATCAATTGACTGAGATCTGATAAGAGCTCTCGTTTTCTCAAAGCGGCCGTAACTCTTCGTCGTGAATTCAGAGCCACCTCTTTCCCATTAACACATCCGTGACCTACCTGGGATACCGTATTTTGCTGTGATTTCAATGTATATCAGAGCGCCTATAGTTTGGTGTGCCACTTGATGGCGGTGGCCGTTGTGGATGGTTGTCTAGGCAACCCACACGTGAAGCTGCCACAGCGCACCAGCACAACGTTCGGGCCGTCTGAACCGCCGGCCCGCTCTACAAACGACTACCGCCCAGTTTTTTTTAGGGCGCACTTCGGCTTGACTAGGGTGCTTCCGGGAAGCTTTGCTGGAGACGTCACATCACTTTGCAACTCATCGCGCCTTTTTCTTCTTCCTCTCCCTCAGTCGCCTACACACGGGCGTCGACTGAAGGAATTATGAGGGGCCACAGCGCGTTGGTTCGACCAATGCGTGGCTTACGTATCTCGCAGCCATCGTACATTTGCCGGCAATGCAGAGCGATTCAGATCAGTGCCGCCCCGAGCACAGAAGCTCCGAGGGGCAGCGTCGCCGCCGGAGGGGATGTGTTTGGCACAGCAATTGACCCCGCACGAGACATGGCCGGTACGATGAAATGGATTTCTCAAAATCACAGAGGTGGTGTATACTGATTCGAATTGATAGATGCACGGTTTGAGGTCCTCGGCTCGCCGTATTCGATGCTCTCCGTGACGCTATCGCCCTCGCAACGCCTCTACACCAGACGAGGCACGCTCGTTGCACTCGCGGGCAACCCTGAAGATGTATGGGCTCGTTGACAGTCTTGTCTTTCGAAGATTCACTGACAGAAGCACAGGCTCAATCCACACTCTCGGTTCTCAACCCCATTACCCGCGCCCCGCTCGGCGTTCCGTTCCTGTACCAGCGCATATCCGCCGCATCGCCCGTCACCGCGCTCATCTCGACCAAGTCGCCAACGACGACTTTTTCCGTCATCCACCTCGACGGCACGACGGACTGGCTGGTGACGCAGCGCAACGCCCTCCTCGCGTGGACGGGCCACACGCTGTCGCCGTCGCCGCGCATGCAGACCAGCCTGGGCGTCGCGTACTGGGGGAGCACGTTCCTCACTGGCCGCGGGCTCGCCGCCGTGTCGGCGCCGGGCCAGGTCTACCAGCTGACGCTCGGCGAGGGCGAGTCGTTGGTCGCGCACCCAGGCAGCGTCGTCGCCTACTCGGTTTCGCGCCAGGCGCCGCGTCCGTTCCGCTTCAAGAGCTCGAGCTTCCGCCTGCAGGTGCCGTCGGTGGCGCGCTTCCTGCCGGAGCTGGCGTTTATGAAGACGGTGCGCGAGTCGTCCGCGTACAGGTTCGTCGCCCGGGCGCTGTTTGGGCTGCGCACCATGGCGCGTCGGACGATTTGGGGCGACCGCCTGTTTCTGCAATTTCAGGGCCCAACGACGATCCTCATGTCGAGCCGCGGCGTGCGCGTGGCGGACGTGTTGTCGAACCGCGAGGTGAATGAGATTGCAGACGCACCGGCCGGGGCGGTGCGGGAGGCTCTGGAGCCGGCCGTGGGCACAGAGAAGCCCAAGGTCAAGGCGGAAGAGCCTGCGTTTAAGGTGGCCGAGGTCAAGCAGGATGGCAAGGTTACCTTCGAGGACGGCAAGGACCTCAAGGAATTTGTCCGATAAAAATGGACGGACAGGAAAAAAAAGGGTGATTGGGTATGATTGAGTGTATCATTATTTGGCAACATGCACAGCAGCTTTTCTTGTGTGAGATAATAGAACTGTATATGACAACTGTGTTTGTATGGCTACAAGCCAGCTACCCTGGAGTGAAGTCAGCCTGGAAGTTGGCCAAGGAAAATGGGGCCCCTCTTGCATGAATAAAGCCATCAATTTGTAGGCAGGGTAAGTAGAGGCAGCCCTGGCAAGGCTACGGATTTTACCATGTGACGAGCTGGCGCTGCGAGCAGTGCGGCGTCGTGGTGGGTGTTGGCATCAGGCTTCTTAAGACAGGGGCTACTATTGAAGCCGAAGCGCGAGCTTTGTCGAGCCCGCATGGAGTGAACCCTACGCCGTATGTGTCACACTGGGGCTGCACACGTTGCACAATCCGCAATCAAGGACGCGCAGTGGTATAGTGTATATTGAGAAAAAAACGTGGGCTAGCGGGCGCGAGAGGTGGACGCGAGTATGAAAAGGGCTCTCTGGAGGGGACGGGATGCGTTGTGGGAGTTTTGGACGCGAATGGTCGGAGCTCGCGGTCAGCGGAGCCCCGATCTGGAGAAGGATGACAAAAGTGGGAAGGGAAAAGCTTGGTGTTGTGGAAAGCGGGCGGGCCATCTCACCTGAATGGGTACGGGGCCGTAAGAATGGTGAATGTCGGTCTGACATGACTGGAGAAGAGGCACATTTTAAGTAGGATAAACAATCGATGGTGGTGCAAGGCAGCGGGTTGCCGTGGTTGATGTCAAAAAGCAGAGAGAGAGAGAGAGAGAGAGAGAGAGAGAGAGAGAGAGAGAGAGAGAGAGAGAGAGAGAGAGAGAGAGAGAGAGAGAGAGAGAGAGAGAGAGAGAGAGAGGGCATGGTGCTGGATGGGCAGCGCTACAGATGCCGGTTTACAATGCCGCACTACTGATACTCGAGTACCTGTAAGTAATATAAGTTACTTATTTGGGCAGGTAAGGCAAGTTAGCCAACGCCACGCTCTGCTCATGACCACGCTGTATCCCGCATCTCGGGAGCCAAGCACGGATGCCGATTCAGTCGACTATTGTTTTCTCCCATCCAGGTCCACCCCTGTAAAATCGCATACGACGGCGACAAGCAATATCGGATTCCGAGCCCATGACTACCAGTACTTACAACGTCACTGGGATTATATGTTTGACATGGTAGCTGGGGAACATTCCGTGGCCCACACTGCAGTACGTACGGAGTAGCTGCCAGCTGGTACTTTTAGCTACCGTAGCAAATTGGTGTTCGGCAAAGTACCAGTAATTAATGTCCCTTGCGAGGATTGTGGCGCCGCTGCCCACCACCTAGGGCCGCCAATCTACTTGGCAGATGGTTGACTGAGGATTATTCCGAATCTTGGATAGACACAGAAGGTGGAATGCCTTCATCAGCGCCTGTACCAGTAATGACATACTCGCGGACACGCGCAAACGGGTCTTATTGTCGGCTTGCGTAGCCCGCAGCCGAGTGTGCTTTGTAATGGTGCCCTCGCCCGTTTGCATCTCGGCCTAGCGATCGATTACTCTTTTGCAAACCTCCCATCCTTGATCCCTCCTCGTACCCATGACGCCGCAAACTCCCAAGCAATGAGACGCATCTCCGCACGATATTGATGACTCGGCACATTCGCCCGCGGCCCCGGACAGGAAACCCATGCAGCAAGCAAGCCAAAAGAAAAAAAGGAAAAAAAAAGGCCCGTTAACGTCTACCGCAAGCGCCGATACACTTGACTCCCTCTGCGACAGCATGCCAGGGCCGCGCCGCCGGGTCTAAGATGGAGTTAAAGGGGGAGGAAACATGTTTCATGGCCCAACCCGCTCAGCTATGATTTTTCTTTTTTTCTTTTTTTCTTTTTTGCCTTCTTCGGCTCGCACGTTATTTGACAGTCGGAGTTAGGCTAGGCTCATTGGCTCACGAGTTTAGCTAACTAGGGGGGTTTGCCCGTTTTGCTTTGGCTGATTCGACCCCCACTTGCTCGGCCTTTTGTCCAAGACGCGAGCCGTCGACCTGCGACTGACTTTCTCATCGGGGCCAGCTCGGGTCCATGCCCAGAATGTATAACTACCTTGTAGTGCCGTCCTGGACCTGGCTTCGTCCTTGAAATATTCATCTCGAATGTCTTGCTGACATTGACACTTGGTTCCTAGGCTTGTCTTTTTCTTATTTCACCATATTGGATCTGATGCCTGCATGAACTGTTTGCCGCTCCAATAGCACACCAGCCAGAGCTTACTTAGACTCTCACATCGCAGCGCTGACTCTGTCATCGGAAAAACATCCTAGAGGTCGGGGTTCCAGCTCTTGCAGGGGGTTTCCGCCCATCAGACCCCTTCAGTACAACGTTGCTCCCTCTCAAAGAAGCAACCAACTCAGCACTGTGTCTCGGGCTCGCGCATAACGTACAGGTCCCGCCGCCTGCATCTACATCAACCAACCAACCTCGACACCTCATCGCTGCTTTGGATATCTGAAATTGACGTCTCTCGCTCGCCGTTCCATCGCCGCCATGGCCGGGTCTACGTCCGGCTCCATGTCCTCGGTCACGGTCCACGAGAAGCCGCCCTACGTCGCCAACGAGAATGTCGAGAGCGACGCCGCTGCCACGGCCTCGGAAAAGGCAGCCCGCGACATCGAGCGCGCGCAGTCCCCGTCCACGCCGGAGCAGCAGGTCGCCGCACCCGCCGGCCCCTCGCCGCAGGACTTCCCCGACGGCGGCCGCGAGGCCTGGCTCGTCATCTTTGGCGGCTGGTGCGCCATGTTCTGCACCTTTGGCCTCATCAACTGCGTCGGTGTCTTCCAGCAGTACTACGTGTCCCACACCCTCAGCAACTACAGCGCCTCCACCGTCAGCTGGATCACCTCGACGCAGGTCTTCATGATGAACTTTCTGGGCATCTTGTTCGGCCGCATGTACGACAACTTCGGCCCCAAGTGGATCCTGCGCGTCGGCACCGTCGTCTACATCTTTGGCCTCATGATGACATCCCTCGCCACGGAATACTACCAAATCTTCCTGGCCCAGTCCATTGTCGCCGCCATGGGCTCCAGCGCCATCTTTCACTGCTCCATGTCGAGCGCCGTCACTTGGTTCCTCAAGAACCGTGCCGCTGCCTTTGGCATCATGGTTTCGGGCTCGTCGCTTGCCGGTGTCGTCCTCCCTATAATGATGGACCACCTCATCAAGCAGATTGGATTCCCCTGGACCATCCGCGTCATCGCCTTCTTGTTTCTCGGCCTCCTCATCATGGCCAATCTCACCATCAAGTCCCGCCTGCCGCCCAAGTCGCGCCCCTTTGTCCTGCACGAGTACATTGACACCTTCAAGGACGTCAAGATGGTCTTGACTATTGCCGGCTCCTTCTTCTTCATGTGGGGCATGTTCCTGCCCTTCAACTACATCCTGCTTCAGGCACAGGCTGCTGGCATGACCCAAAAGCTGGTCCCCTACCTGCTGCCCATCCTCAACGCCATCAGCATCTTTGGCCGTGTGCTCCCCGGCATCGCTGCCGACAAGTTCGGCCGCTTCAACGTGGTGCTCTGCATTGTGCTCGCGTCTGCCATTTTTGTCCTGGCCATTTGGATCCCCGTCACTTCCACGGCCGGAATCGTTGCCTTTGCCGCCCTCTTTGGCTTTTCCTCGGGCGGCTTCGTCTCACTCGCCCCTACCCTGATCGCGCAAGTCTCGGACATTCGCTACATCGGCACGCGCGTCGGTACTGCCTTTGCCGTCATGGCCTTTGGCGCCCTGACTGGCAGCCCTATTGGCGGCGCCATCGTGTCGCGACAACACGGCGATTACATTGGCCTGCAACTCTTCTGCGGCGTCTGCATGGTGATAGGCTTCTGTTTCCTCGTTGCAGCGCGCTATACCCAGGTTGGTTTCAAGCTGAGTAAAGTTTAAGAGACAGAGCTACTCCCATGACGAGGAGGAATATCTCCCACAAAAGCCCAAGTACATATTTGCTACGCTATTCATGCGATACCCATTTACAGTTATGTTCAGGCATCATTAGACTAGAGGATGCTTGATTAAAACGAAAGTCGTCAAATTGACGCTTGCATTTGTAATGTGTTTTTTATTCAGTTAGATCATCTTCTCTATGAATCACGAAAGAGAGACTTTTGTACAAATGCACTCTTGCGCGAGGTGCCAATGTGATGTGAAGCTGGCTAGACGAGCTAAAGCGACCACTCAACATTGCGCGCATGTTGATAGCGTATAACAGAAAAAGAAAAGAAAAGAAGAAGCCATAAAACGTAGTAAAGTGTAGGTCAGAAGTTTTTAGGACTCGACTCATGAAAAGTGCAAAAAGAAAACCAAGTGATGGATGGACAAACGGGGAATCGAACCCCGGACCACTCCCAATCGTTGGATCCGCTGGAACAGCAGATGCTAAGGGAGTATTATACCACTAAACCATTCGCCCAGTCGTACTTGGATGCTAGTGGGTGCACAAACACTTACTAAGAAGTAATCAGCCCGGAGTCCCTGGAGCCAGATGGCAAAGGGGTCGCACGTACTGGAATTGCCATAATTTGAACGACCAATAACTCATAATGAGTGCACTAGAGGGTAGAACTCGGCAAATTTGACATTTTATGTCAACTATCATCCAGTATCAGCATTGAAGCTACCGTTTTCTGTCAAAATGATAAACATGGAGGCCCTAACAGAGATTGATCGTCTTGGTCCGCAAGTGGACCTTGTATCCTATACAGTGATCCAATGGTGAATGCAGAAACACGCACAAAGGCCGTTTTCAAGTATTGGTTTATTCCTAACGGAATGTTCCGCAAATGGTATGAGCTTCAGTGCTGGAGCTGTCTACCGAGGGACCACCCGCTCGTGCCATTTGATGCCGTAGTTCTAGACAACGCTAAAGGAGGCATTGGCGGATTCACAAGCCGTTTTATCGCTGGCGGCACACTTCTTGACACCAACGCGAAGACGCGACCATTCCGGCTACAGTGGCTTCAATAACTCTTTTCTGTGATAGACGATTTAAATCATTGCTACGGCATCATGCACCAGGACATTTCTCCTCGCAACCTCGTCATCAACGAGGCGGACGATTTATGCATCTTTGACTTTGGCTATTCGATCATGATCGACAAGCATTATACACCAGACCACGATAATCTTAAAGGTGTGATCTTTACACTTTACGAAATGATCACTCTAGACGAGCATTTTCGTGAGGTGCCGCACAAAGAACAGGATGCTGAGGCCCTATTTCAGCTTCCATGGGTAAAGCATCCTGACGTGAAGTTGGACCACAAAGTCCAGGACTTTCGCGATGAGCTGGACAAGTGGATTGCAAAGAGAAAGACACGCGAGTTTAGACTTGAAGACAGCAGCGTGCAATGGCCCTGGATGCCCCCCGAACCGCTCGCGCCGTCGCCGGTGTTTGGTCGCACCGGAGAGATCGCAGGCACCGAGCTAAAGTCCATACGCGTCATGTTTCACGACGAGCTTATGCAGAGGAACGACTAATACTGGGACTGGGAGAGGCTGGCGAGCTATCGCCTGGATAGTCAGTTGACGAGGGCGAGTCTGCCGGAGACGGGTAGGGCGGCGGAGGAGAGTAGTCGATGAGAAAAGTGGCTGCACAAAGCCTTTCCGAGGTTAAAAGGGTAATATCTCCGGGAAAAGCATGATGGGGTTTTGTACTGACGAGATGAAATCGAAAACATGAGTGTGAAGAAAAGAAGCCCCCCCCCCCCCAAAAAAAAGGCTCCATGAACACTTGAGTCTCTGGTGACAAGATTCTTGGCATCGTTGACTGGAACTCCCTGCATGAATGCCGCTATACTGGAAATATACGCTTGCCCTGAAGGTGATCTCTCAGAACCGGTTCTCTGAAGACCAAGTAGATTGCTTTCTAAAGACGTACGCGGAAGTGCTTGCGACAAACTATCTGAAGAAGATATAACATAGGCCATTAATACCGGACTAGATGTGTTGGCCTTTCTCGGTCAACTCTTTAAGAAGTCATTTAATTGTGATTGGCCGATTTGTCCGTCAATCTCCAGTAAGACCTGAAACAGATTTTGATTGGGGTCTATGAATTGTTCAGCGTATGTGGAATCTCGCGTTCAATCGATCACCGGATCAATCATCCCAAAATAGACGAATGCCGGTTCCAAGTGCTACGGCCACGCTACCTTGGTGGATCCTTATCGGGGAGCATGGCATAAGGTATGCATACAAAAAGTATTACGAAGATTACAATCTAGAAACTTGATGATTTTTGTGTATATATATACTTTGTAGTAACTGTTGACTGGTAAGTTCTTAAAGAGACTATCTGGAGTAATGACGGGGGGACCAAAAAGGGCAAGTCCTAGCACTAACAGAATTACGAACTTCGTGGCAGAAAAATACAGAGAGGCACCATCGCCAAAAACCCCTAGATATCGGTAAATTAATGTTAGCGGAGACGAATAATTGTTGCTGATGTACGTACCGCGTACATGGGTTCCTACATGCAGATACGAGGCTCTATGCCTGTCAACTAAGGCGGGGGCAGATGCAGCCCCCCCGTCGTATCCGGCAAAAGCTTGCACGACCAATGTTTGGTCCAAGAAATGCCGTTTTTTTTTGACCCATCTCCATGACCTCTGTCGATAAGTAGAAATCCGCTCGTGGACGCAGACTTCTCATATATGACTGGATATGGTCTCTCGCGCACGCCTGGCGACGCGGAGGGCGACGCCCCGATCCGCCTGAGCCACCTGCCGGAGGAGCTCCTGCTGCGCATCGCCGACTTTGCGTACGGGCCGGACGTCGACCTGGACCAGGCCTACATCCTGGCCGACCGCCATGCCGTCTTCCACGCCCTGGTCCTCGTGGACCGGCGCTTCAACCGGATCGCGACCCCGCTCCTGTACAAGATCTTTGCGACGAGCGAGAACCCCTTCCGGGAGCGTCAGCGGATACGCAAGACGGCGCTGTTCCTGCGCGCGCTGCGTGAGAACGAGTCGCTCCGCGCGCACGTGCGGGGGCTGTGCCTGTACACCGCGGAGGGACGAGACAAATACCCGTCCCCGGACATGTTTGTCCGAGTCAAGGAGCTCGTGACGCTCGTTCCCAACACGGCCTTTCTCCACGTGAACGGAGGGTTCGACGACTTCCGGCGAGAGACGTTGGACGTTGTCAGCACGGCGATTGTCCATATGAAGCATCTACGGCATCTGAGCCTGAACAGGCAAGGCTACGGTCCTACCCTGGAAGATGTCGCCGAGGCATTCCGTCTGTCGTGGGGCATCAAACGGCTGTCTTTGAACGGTGTGACCGCAATGACGGGTGTCACCTCGCCAATTATACATGAAAAGGTATATGCTACTTTGGAAACTCTTCCCAGTCTGTCCCACCGGAGACGTGGACTTTCTTCGCTGACACCCGCCGGCAGGAGTATCGCACAGCGTCATTTACGCACCTCACGCTCAAGGACTACAGCGAGGACTGGGCGGCCACGGAGCAGTTCCTGAGCTGGCCCGCGACGCTGCGCAGCTTCGAGTTTGGCAACTTCCGCAACAACCGCAACGACATGGACCTGGCCATGTTTGGCGGCGCGCTGTTCCAGCACCGGGACACGCTGACGGTGCTGGACCTCGGCTTCCTGCGGCGGCGCAACACGGACAGCCAGATGATTGACCTGTCGCAGTTCTCCGCCCTGCGCGAGCTCACGCTGTCCCGGTGGTCGTTCAACAACACGAACCTGGCCTTCTCGGGCGAGACGGGGCGCAAGCTCCTCGCGCCCCGGCTCCGCCGCTTCACCTGGTCCTTTGGCATCGGCTTCATGGAGTCGGAGCGGCTGTCCGACATGGGGCCTAACGAGGAGGCCTGGCTCCGCGACTTTGGCACCTACGCCGCTACCCGGCACACCGACGACGGCGGCGGAGGAGGCGGCAGCAGCCTGCGCACCGTGTACGTGCGGTACCTGCCGATCCGCGTCCTGGGCGAGCAGGGCAGCGCCGAGTACCCCTGGGACAGGCTGCGGCGCGTGGCGGACGACCTGGCGATGCGCGGCATCGAGCTGCTGTACAGCGACCCGAAGTGGTCGAGGGAAGACTGGCAAGAGTGCGTGAGGGTGTGGGAGGACTGGACTTGACGAGGGCAACGGCTGATAGCGTGGCGTTTTATGGGCTCTTTTGCGTTGTCTGCTTATATTACAGAGATTTTACAGAGATATCAACCGTCTTCAAATTCGGGGTTGTTTTTTTTTTCTGTTTTTTTTCTCGCTGCTTGAGAATTGAATCAAATAATGGATAATGATCATAATTATATCACAGGATTTTATATGTCCAAGGATCGCGTGGTGATTACACGACCAGGGAGGCGCCGCGTAAGCCATGTTGTCAACATGACAATGGTGGAGAGTCGACCGGCGATTGCCATTGTCAGATTGAGGGAAAATTATTTTTATTGATTTACCTTCTTCTTCTTTTCTTTGTCTCTTCAATCTTTAATCTTTTTTCTTTTTTTAACCGACAGCGATGTAGGGTCCATCGGAGCTTATTGATTACTTAACCTACTGGTCCGCAAACTGTTTTCATGTGCCCGGGCTGGCCACGTTGTCAGGGGGATTGGCCCGCGAGACGTGATCCAGGACCCTAATTACAGCGGGCCTTTAGCGGCTTGTGACCGCTGCGAACGCCCTGTAAATAATGCTCGCAAACCGTTCCCGAAGGTGCCCGCTGTTAGTGCCGCGGGCGGCGTGCCTGCCATTTCGCTACCATTTGTAAACAAAAGGGCACGAGCTTCCCGGACTGGAAGAGTCTCCTCAACCTCATCTCCAACACGGCCCACCGCCCTTGCTGCTGCTCTGCCCAGCGTTCTTGTCTTCCGCACCCCTCGAACGGCCCCGTCTGTGCAGGTTTTGAAACCTTTGACCTTCCCGCGCGCGCACTCCAAAGGCAATCCATTCCCGCCTGACCACACCCGTTCACGCACACCCCCCGCTACGGAACGGCCGAGTCCTCCCTTCTTTGTGTGTGTTTATAATACCGCCGTCCCGCAGCAAGCTCTCCTCCTTTTGCCCACCATGTCCGGCAACACGATGAGAGGGACGCCCACCCGCAACCAAGGCAGGGGCAACATCCCTTTTGCCAGCAGTCCTGCTGCCTCTGGCATTCCTCGGCCGGCCACCGAGCCACAGCCCTCCGAGGCTGGCTCGTCGGTCAGCGCCAGCCGCCAGAAGCAGAGCAAGCGTGATGAGGTGTGTAGCTCGGCAAGAATATTCCCCAGGCAGGCCTGCTTCAGTCTGGGCTTCCAATGCCCTTGGCCTACCAGCTGCAGCTGCCAAGTAGATCCGATCATGCAAGAAACGAGGTGGCTAACTCCAATTCGCATCTCCAGGCCATCCGCCGAAAGATGGAGAACGACCTCTCCAAGAAGAAACACCTGACGGGCCGCGCTCGACACTCCCGCAAGGCACCTCCTGGCACGGTCATGGCCCTCAAGCCCAGCCAGGCCCTCCAGATCAAGCCCGGCACGACCGTCTCAGAGGCTGCCCAGCTCATGGCCGCCAAGCGGGAGGACTGCGTTCTGGTGACCGACGATGACGACCGCATTGCTGGCATCTTTACCGCCAAGGATCTGGCTTTCCGTGTGGTTGGTGCCGGCCAAAAGTCGAGCAACGTCACGATTGCCGAGATCATGACCAAGAACCCTCTCTGTGCCCGAACCGACACCAGTGCCACCGATGCTCTCGATTTGATGGTCCGCAAGGGATTCCGCCACTTGCCCGTCATGGACGAGAACCAGGACATCTCTGGTGTCCTCGATATTACAAAGTGCTTCTACGATGCCATGGAGAAGCTTGAGCGCGCCTACTCGTCGTCGAGAAAGCTTTACGATGCACTCGAGGGTGTTCACTCTGAACTGGGTACTAACCAGCCCCAGCAAATCATCCAGTACGTCGAGGCTCTGCGTAGCAAGATGTCCGGCCCAACTCTGGAGACGGTTCTCAACGGGATTCCTCCCACAACTGTCAGCGTAAGGACGTCTGTCAAGGAGGCTGCCGCGCTCATGAAGGAGAACCACACCACCGCCGTCCTCGTTCAGGATCAGGGCGCCATCACCGGAATCTTCACCAGCAAGGACGTTGTTCTTCGCGTTATTGCTCCCGGTTTGGACCCGGCCAACTGCAGCGTCGTGCGTGTTATGACGCCCCACCCCGACTTTGCGCCGATGGACATGACGATCCAGGCTGCTCTCCGCAAGATGCATGATGGCCACTACCTCAACCTCCCGGTCATGAACGAGGGTGGCGAGATTGTCGGCATGGTCGACGTCCTCAAACTGACCTACGCCACGCTGGAGCAGATCAACTCCATGTCTACAGGCGACGGGGAGGGCCCTGCTTGGAACAAATTCTGGTTGTCCATTGACAACGAGACCGAGTCCATGGTCTCTGGCGACGGCAGCCAGCACCACACAAACCTTGGATCGCGCATGATGACACCTGATGTTGGCCGTGATCGCCTGGGAGACAGCGTTGCCCCCGGGGATTCGGCCTCCCACGTCGGGTCGCACCACGATCTTGAACTCCCACCCGCCGATCTTCCTTTTCCTTTCAAGTTCAAGGCGCCATCGAACCGCGTCCATCGCCTGCAGGTGGTGGCCTCGCAGGGCATTGAGGTCTTTGTTGGTGCTGTCGCCTCCAAGCTTGGCAACGAGGTGGAGTCTATTGGTGGCGTGCCGACGGCTGAGGATGGTAAGCTGGGCAACTCTGGCTTTGCTGTGAGCTACATGGATGATGAGGGCGACACAGTTTCCATCACAACGGACAATGACCTGCTCGAAGCTATCTTACTAGCGCGTCAAGGCCACCGCGACAAGGTTGAGCTTTTCGTTCACGACCCCGAGAAGCCGCCTGTTGCTCCGGTCGCTCCTGTTGAGACACCCGTCGTCGCCACTCCTCCAACTACATCAACTGCTCCTGTTGTCCGTGAGAGACGCCGGGCGTACGATGCCGAAGATGAGGAGGAAGATGACGACGACGACGAGGATGGACGCGCGCCAGCGCGGCGATCGCGTCGGACGCGTAATGCGGCTCCGACGCAGGAGCAGCTCATCGCGGGCGTCCCCAACGATCTGCTGCTTCCCGGTGCTATTGTGACGCTAGCCGTTGTCATTGTTGGCGTCTTTACCATTGCGAGAGCTACGAGTCGTTGAAGAGGTGTATCTGTATGGGAGCGACATGTTGTACAAGTCATCGGGTGTTTTGTTTAGAATATTCACTATGTAATATGAATGAGCCTTGTTTATGACCACAAAAATATCTTTGACTTGAAGACCAAGTGGAGGAAAGAGGATATAGTATTAAGCGTAAAGATCTCTTCTTCCACTGGGGAAAGACCTCATCTATATACAGGTCTCTGACCCAGTCACTGACACAAAGGATGGGATACCAACACAAAGGATGAAAGACTGTCCTGTGATTCACCTCAAAGGTAGGCCTGAGTCAACCAACACTTTGCCGCTGTAAACTGGAATAAGTGTTGGCGTAGGAAGTGGGTTGGCACAATCGGCCATAGAGGCATTACAGAGCCGTGGCAGCGCGTGTGTTGTCAAACTTGTATTCCATCATAAGCAATAAAGCCCTTGAATTTCACTCCATATCGCCATTGACTTTATCGAGTTATGTGTACGTTTTTCTCAAATTGTGAGCGGTTGTTGCTTGGTGGTGGTGTTGATGCCCCTGGAGGATTAAACCAGAAGGACCCATGGTCCGTGCACGGCGATGCGAAAAGGCGGCAGCAGCAATTTTTTGGAGCTTCCTAAGAGCTTCGACAGCCCCGCGGTGACGACCCTCCGACAACCGCCTCCCCTGGAATCTCGAGAAAATCGCATCAGCACCTCCATTTTCGGCATCTTGGACACGGCGTCTCTCGCACAACACCGCCATCATGTCTTTCGGAGGGCAGACTCCCACCATTATCGTCCTCAAGGAGGGTGAGTCGCTACCCCACCGCCCGGCTTCCACACACAAAACGACCACACAATCTAGGCAGCGCCGCTTTGCCCGCGAGAATATCGCCATGTGCCCTCGCGCGACCGTCCTCTGGCTAACTCGCGAATTCTCTCTCCAGGCACCGATACCTCGCAGGGCAAGGGACAGATCATCTCCAACATCAATGCCTGCCTCGCCGTGCAATCCACGATAAAGTCGACACTGGGTCCCTACGGTGGCGATCTGCTCATGGTCGACGAGTCTGGCAAGCAGACCATCACCAACGATGGCGCTACCGTCATGAAGGTTGGTGGCGAGATTTCTCTACTTGGCCTGCAACGTTGCGGCTTCCCAACACGACTCTAACCTCTTGACAGCTTCTCGACATTGTTCACCCCGCCGCCCGCATCCTTGTCGACATTGCACGATCGCAAGACGCCGAGGTTGGTGATGGCACGACCTCGGTCGTCGTCTTCGCGGGCGAGATCCTCAAGGAGGTCAAGGAGCACGTGGAACAGGGCGTCAGTTCACAGATCATCATCAAGGGTCTGCGGAGAGCCTCCAAGCTGGCCGTCAACAAAATCAAGGAGATTGCTATCCCCACCGACGATGCCAACCAGCGCGATACCCTCTATAAGCTTGCTGCCACCGCCATGACTAGCAAGCTGATCAAGCGCAATACCGAATTCTTCACAAAGAGTAGGCCCCCGCATTTCTGCCCTCGCAAGCCACCCTGCTAACGTAACCCAAGTGGTTGTCGATGCCGTTCTCTCCCTCGACCAAGACGATCTCAACCACAAGTTGATCGGTATCAAGAAGATTACTGGCGGCTCGCTCACCGAATCCCGCTTTGTCAATGGTGTTGCTTTCAAAAAGACCTTCTCGTACGCCGGTTTCGAGCAGCAGCCGAAAGCTTTCAAGAAGCCCAAGATTGTCTGCCTGAACGTTGAGCTCGAGCTCAAGGCCGAAAAAGACAATGCCGAAGTCCGTGTGGAGCAGGTCTCTGACTATCAGGCAATTGTCGATGCCGAGTGGCAAATCATCTACAAGAAGCTCGAGGCAATCTCTGCCACCGGCGCCAAGGTTGTCCTTTCCAAGGCTCCTATTGGCGATCTCGCTACCCAGTACTTTGCCGACCGCGACGTCTTCTGTGCTGGTCGTGTCACTTCTGAGGATATGGAGCGTGTTGTCCAGGCCACCGGCGCCGTTGTCCAGTCTACCTGCTCCGACATCTTGCCTGAGCACCTCGGTACCTGCGGCATCTTTGAGGAGCGCCAGATTGGTAACGAGAGGTTCAACTTCTTCGAGGACTGCCCCGAGGCTAAGACTTGCACGTTGGTGCTGCGTGGTGGTGCTGAACAGTTTATTGCCGAAGTCGAGCGTTCGCTGCACGATGCTATTATGATTGTCAAGCGTGCCATCAAGAACCGCATGGTTGTTGGTGGCGGTGGTGCTGTAGAGATGGAGATCTCTGCCTACTTGCACCAGTACGCCGACAAGAACATCCAGCACAAGGAGCAGGCCATCATCAAGGCGTTCGCCAAGGCCCTGGAGGTGATCCCCCGCCAACTGTGCGACAACGCTGGCTTCGACGCGACCGACATCCTCAACAAGCTGCGTGTAGAGCACCGTAAGGGCGCAACCTGGGCAGGTGTCGACTTCCAGAACGAGGGAATCACCGACATGGTCGAGCGCTTCGTCTGGGAGCCTGCTCTGGTCAAGATCAACGCCATTCAGGCTGCCACCGAAGCGAGCTGCTTGATTCTCGGCGTCGACGAGACCATAAGAAATGAGGAAAGCGCGAAACCACAGGCCCCTGGCCAGTTGCCTCCTGGCGCGGCTCAGCGTGCTGTGCGAGGACGCGGACGCGGCATGCCCCGCAGGTAGATCGGAAGTCAAATGAAAAAATAAAAAGAACGGAAATAGGAGGACGGACATTTGAAAACGAAAACGGTTCATAAAAGCATCGTGAGACGTCTGGTTATGCGAGATACCTAGAGTACATAAGCTCTATAGAATTTATAGAGAACTAGCTTCCATATGGAAGATGTTAACACTACGCGAATGCATGCTGGTATTGGCCGTATGTACAGCGTATTCATGCTACTATATACCAGTGGTAGCGACTCTACCAGCCTTTGAGGGTATCATGTCGGAACTGCAAAGAAATCCCACCCAAGATTCTACTCTAAACCATCACGTCCATCCTCTCGTATCCTGTAATATTGAGTCGTCCAAGTCGTCCATGTCCGCATCGGCTTGCTCATCACCCACCACAGCCGCGGCGCCGCCCTCGTCAGCACCGTCGTTGCCGTGCTCCGCGCCGTCACCGCCACTGGGTCGCTGCATTTTGCCCAGGACACCGGCTCCAATGTCGCCGTGGTCTTCCCCCTGTTTATTACCATCATTCTCCTCCCCCACCTCCTCCACGTCCTCCTCCTCGTCGTCACCCGCGCCATGCTCAATCAGCATCTCCAGGTCGCGGTCCACGGCCGCACGGCGCTCGCTCTCCGCCGCGCCGCCGTCGTCCTCGGTCGCGTGCAGCAGCGCCTGGAAGTCGGCGTGCGGGTGGTAGCCGTCAAAGGTGTGGTGAGGGTGGTTCATGATTTGCGGGTCGATGGGCTGGTAGACGTCGTGGGGCGCGGCATGGCCGTTGGGGTCGTCGTCGTCGTCGTCAGCGTGATGATGATGATGGTGGTGAGGGGTGTGCAGGAAGGCCACAGCACCGCCGCCGCCGCCGCCGACGCCGTCGTGGAGAGTCGTTTGCGAGGGGCGCACAACGGAAATGTCGCTCGGGTTGGCGTACGGGCCGGGGACACCATCGTGGTGGTGGTGGTGGTGGCCTACAACGACGGCGCTTCCGCCGCCGCCGCCATGGTGAAGAAGCGGGTTGACAGTTGAGGGCGAGGACGGCAGCGTGCCGGACAGCAACGTGCTATTTGTGTGATGCATGCGCAGGCCGAGCACGCGATCGTTGTCGACGGTGGTGGTGCTTGTGGTGATGCTGGCGGCGAGAGACTGTATGTGGTGCGATGCCGATTCGGGCGCGCTTCGCGGTGGCGAGGAGAGCGTGCCTGCGAGCGAAGACGACCCCGCAGTGTTTTTGTCGGGCGAGGGGGAGCGGGAACGCTTGGCGCCGGCCAGAGGCGTCGTGGGTTTGGAAGCTGCGGCTCGCGTCGCCGCCTGTCCTGGCTGCATTGCCGTTGTCGCCGTGCCTGTCGCGCCGCCACCGCCGTTGGAACCGGCGCCGGGCGGCGCCTTGGCGAGCTCCTTGCACTCCTTGCAGAGGCGGATGACGTCGCTGACCGTCTCCTTGATCCTGCTCCAGTGATACTTTTCCGCAATGATGGCCGTCGTCTTGTTGATACCGCCGTGGTGCATGCTGTGCGTCTCGCGGGCAATGTCGTACTGCCGGGCCGGGTCCGACACGACCAGCTTGTCCTTGAGCATGAGCGTGTCGCCGTCGTCGAGCAGCTTGTAGTGGGTGGCCGCGGAGCGCAGGCGGCTCTTCTCGGCGCGGTCCGCGCCGTCCGGGTACCGCCCAAACTTGAGGTAGTAGCGGATCTTGTCGAAGCGCTCCTCGCTGACGAAGAGCATGCCGCCGACGCCGCCGCCGCCGCCGGTGCCATCCGCGTCGCCATCGGCACCGCCGTCCCCCGGCGCGCGCGGCGGCGGCAGGTCGCGGCCGTAGATGATGGCGTCGATGAGGCGGTCCGGGTGGCTGCGCAGGTTGCCGCAGCCCTTGACGCGGCCGATGCGCTTGAAGCCGAGGGCGTCCCAGATGCGGCAGGACGCGACGTTGGTCTCGTAGACGAGGTTGAAGACGCTGTACGTGTAGCCCAGGCGCGGCGCCCAGTCAATGTACGACTCGCCCATCAGCCGGCCGACGCCGCGGTTGCGCGAGGCGTCGGTGACGAGCAGGCCGCCGTTGCAGACGTGGCTGCTGCGGCCCGGGTAGTTGGGCTTGATGTAGAAGCTGCCGAGGCAGTCGCGCGCCCAGTCGTGGCTGTCCGGGATGCGGTCGGCGCTTGCGTAGTCGCCGAGCAGCATGACGGCGCCAAAGTTTTGGAACCAGTGCGCGGCGAAGCCGGCGGGCGTGAAGGGCTCCATCATCGGGTACGTGTCGCCGCCCTCGATCTCGCGGTTGATCTGCCCGCACAGGTACGTGATGAGGGACGCGGGCACCTGGTGCTGCGCCGACACGATGGGCAGGATCGTCGCCACCGTCTGCCGGTCCCGCAGCGTCACTCGGCGCGGCACAATGGTGATCGGCAACGGCGCCCCGGGGTCCGGGAACGGAGCCTGCCCGGAGACGCGGTAGATGGTGGGGCTGGCTGGGTCGTCAACGACGGCGGGCATGACTGCGGCGCAAGCCCAAAGAGGGCCCTGACTGATGTTTGTTTTTTATTAAATGCGTGATGTATATGAAGAGGATGATACACCGCTTCCACTCAGTCCATAGACTCTTGTCATCACTCTCCTGCTTCCCGGCGAGGTCCGGCCGTGTAAGTGACTTACACCAGGCTGTCGGCCCGTCAGCAAGTGGGCTTGCCGTGTTTGAGGCGGGCGAGCCGTCCGTCCACTGTAGAGAAAACACCCGCAGGCAAGGCGGCCACTGCGAGCGAGCGCAAAGTCTGACTGCAGCACGGACAGGGAGCCGCTGGGCAATCCTGCAGCGCACCTTGCTCTTCAGACGGCACTAACGAGGACCCTGGCAAAACCTGGTTTGAGAGGTGCGGTGGTGTTCTGAAATGTGCTTGCTCTGCTTGTCCTCTGGCTTCTTGGTAAGGGAACTTCGCAGGACCAGATTTTACGCAGGTATGCCGGCGTTTTCAGTGCGGCCCCGGAGATGGACCATTTATTTTCCGCTCGCCTTCCGCTCTAGGGTAGGGTATGAAGTATCAAAGCAACATGGACGAGGGAACATGACCGTAGCGAATGATGAGATGAGCCAGATCAACAAATAGATACATCTTGGGCAGTGGTCACATACGTATATCAATTCGACTACGATATCATGGTGGCTGTGTCCGGTTGATCCATCGAAAAGATACTCGTTGTAACCCAGTAGCAGATCGACCGAAACACGGTCTCATAGTATACACCCATTTAACTATACAGGCTTTACGTGCTGGATATTCTAATAATACACTTGTGCTTTTCTCACTCCAATCGCCCCCACATTGTTTGTACACCGGAGCGCCGAAGCTCATTTGCGAATCTCTGCAATATCCGCCTCGAGTGCTGAAGCATGGCCCTTAGCTGCGTCCAGGCTGGCCGAAATATCGCTGGCCATGGCCGCCAAGTCCACGACGGGTGTATCCGTCTTGGCAGCCTCTTGCACAGATGCCTCGGCCATCATATTGACCATGTCGGCTTCGCTGACTGACTTGGCCGCGCCGTCGTACTCAGTCTGCAGAATTTCGAGCTCCTCCTCAGTGAAGCCGACCAGGTTGGCTTGCATACGGCCCATGACCTCCTTGCGCTGGATTACGGCAGCCTTGATATCCTTCCTAATCTGGTTTGCCAGCGATGGAGGTGTCTCCCATGTCACCTTGCCATTCTTGGCATCGGCGAGACGACGCTTTTGGCCGCGTTGACCAGCACGGCCCAGCACACCACCGATGACGGCGGTAGATCGTAGACTGGTAGTAAGTTAGCTCAGTAATCCGATACAAGTGTCATGCACGCGGCAAGTGACATACCTGTCGTCATTGGCAGGAATCGTGTATGAGACCCATGTAGGGTTGGCATTGGTATCGATGATACCAATGGTGGGCACGCTTGCCAGACCGCATTCGTACAGCAGCGTGTAGTTCTCCATGGGGTTCAAGCACACGACTAGGTCCGGTACCAGAGGACGCGCGGTATTCTTATATCCGTCAAAGCCCTCAAGCTCAGCGTCTTTGCCGTTGACCACCTTGATACCCTTATTCTTGAGAATCACATCGCGGTTCGTAATGCTGCCCGGAATCCATTTCGTATACAAATGACACGCACCTGCCAGTTCGGCCGCGCGAGTCACGATTTCCATCTGGCCCGGTCGGTTGCCCACAAACAGAACCAGGCCGCCGCGGTACGATACATCCTCAACCACGCGGGCTGCGCGGCGCAGGTGCGCCGCCGTCGCCTCGAGCGAGATGATATGGATGCCCTGGCGTGTACCGTAAATGTAGCGCGCGTTGGACGGGTTCCAGAGCGACGTGTTGTGGCCCATGTGCGTCTGCGAGGCCATGAGCAGCTCCAGCGACACATCCTCGGGTGCCGGCGGGTTCGCAATCAGCTCCGACGGTACATAGCGGCGCTCGAGCTGTGTGCCTACCGACCGCGTCGCCCGCTGCACCCGCTCAAACTCGGCGTACTGCTTTTTGGGCGTGAGCGTCCGGTTGCCGAGCTTGTGCGTCTGCGTCCACTTCGCGCCGTGGTGCTCGTGGCCTGTGTTGGTGCTCAGGCTGATGGAAGCATTGTCGCGGCGCTGCTTCTTCTTGGACGCTGAGAAGAGCTTTGGCTGTGCTGGCTGCTCGGTCTGGGCCTCGGGCCACGCGTGTGCTGTTGCCGTTGCAGTCGGGGTCGAGGTTGTCGTAAGATGGCGTAGGAGTAGCGAGCGTGCGGCAGGGGCAGCCAATTGGCGGCGGCCTGGCAGCAGGAGTCAGTACGGTGGTGTCGGGTTGATGCCATTTATAAGGTTGGCCACTCACCATGCCGCACTGCAGCATTGCGTATCACCATTATCGTATAGCTGTGCTAAGAGGTTGCCTCCTAATTGCCCACGATGCGTTTGTCGACGGCCAAATTTTAGGCTCGCCCACAGACGACCAGCCGGACCCAGAATTTTCCGACCCGCTTGTCGTTGACACATCAAGCCAGATTCGTGAGGCCAGTGATGAGACTGAATTGACAACATCTATTACTTGGTTCGGCAATTGTAATGAATTACTACTGTAATGCCTGTATTTTCACATTGACCCGATGCAAAGCTACAATGGTAGAAGTGCGCTGAGCTAGACTCCATCTACGAACGACTTTGGGTCGAGTTTGCACTTCAGTAAACTAGGTCACTTGTCTGCAATTATTCGTCTACAATCAATGGCTGGGGTTTTTCTGCAATCAACCGTCCGCAATCATTCATTCGTCTACAGCTAGTCTTTTGCTTTCTGTCAATTACTCAGCAGGCAATCATGGTGCGTATGGTCAGACTTTTGTAATTCACTTCAAGCTTTGCAACTAGCTCCCGAGGAGCAATAGCAATGCACCACTTAATTATTTGCGACTAGCAAACATCCATATGCAAGAGCGAGAAGAAAAATAGCTACAAATTACTCCGTACAGAAAAGGACCCAGCATCCATGTCCGCCATCTGCGCCGCCTACCATGCGTCGCTGCGGTACTTTCCACTACTGCCTCGATCGTGGCTCTCCCTGGATAAACTCAATTTCCATCAATGACGGCTATTTCTTCCTTGGTGCTTTGATGGGCCACATATACTAACTATAGTTATCTGATATTAGGTCGCCGAGCGGTGTAGCACAAATGGTCATTGGTGTAAGCTGTGAACAAAGACATTTGTATTTAGCTATCACGGGCCAGACACAAACATGCCCACATAGCTTCCAGCTTTGAACTTGATTTCACGGGGCCAAAATTGCACCCTTTTGATGTTTCTTCTTTCAACGACCTTGCGCGCCTTGTTCTCGATCGTCACATGATCAATTGCAGAAGATAAACCGCAATAATCTAGCCGCCGGATATTGGTTACAGAAGGGTAATGCAGAGAGACAATCACAGAATAGAAATAAGCAAATGGACACGTCAGGTAATATCAACAAGGTTTGGCTGATGAATGCACGTGGTCATGCTGCTGGACCTCTCTACTTGTTGACAGCCCCAGGAGAGGTGGAATAATAGAATTCGCCCTATGTTGCCGCCAGACTCCTGCTTCTGGCGCAATATATGACGTCGGCTGACACTGCCCAATCCAATTGTAACTTTTTATTGGCCATTTATAGAATAGTCGAGACAGTCGCTTCCGCCCGTTTACAAATCCAGACAGGGAGTAAACAATCTA
The DNA here is from genome assembly GCF_051103115.1 of Cordyceps javanica. Taxonomy (NCBI): domain Eukaryota; kingdom Fungi; phylum Ascomycota; class Sordariomycetes; order Hypocreales; family Cordycipitaceae; genus Cordyceps; species Cordyceps javanica. The sequence goes on from NC_139299.1 coordinate 2,602,217, forward strand.
AGAAGCGCCCACATCTAGTTGCCCCTCCGAATCCATCATCCAATCGCTCACCAGTTCATTCGATTGCATCTCGCTCTTCTCGTGTGGAGCGTCGTTATTTCAAGTGTCTTTGATCATTGGGCGAGGGATGCTGATGGGTCGCGCTGTGGCTGATCCACCGCGATTGTGCGCCGCGCGCCGCGCAACATGATGCTTTCAGGAGAATGAATGATATTGCGCGCAGAAGACGATGAAAGGTTCCGTAGAAGAAATCAATGCACAGGCCAAGACTCCTGGCTACTAGAACTTTGCACCTCTCACCGCACGAGTCAAAGAAAGATAGGACTGTGGCAGTGAAAACTGCCAAGTATACTCCTGATGGCTGCATCGCCCTCATAGCAACGCCGTCTCCATTTTTAGGAGCCAAACTCCATCAGACAAAGACTCCGAGCCGTCTTAAACATAGTTTTTCCTGCCTTGTTTCACGCTGCCTCCCTCGGCGCTCGGGTGATGCGTTGGTGGCGCGACGGCACGACTTGCACTGAAGGGCCGTTGCCGTGGCGACCAAGTCAACAGGCCAGGACCAAGGCCCCCCCCGGTGGGATGTAATGCAAGCTCCCTCCGCCCTGGACTGTATATCCACCATCAGACCTCTACCTCTCTCATATCATACCTCTGATCTCTTCCTATCTGTTAAAGTAAAGTACATTTTCTTGTATTTTCTAATACAGAGTTGCAAAGAGCTACTACAAGGAAGCGCTTGACAAGCTTGGTATCTTGCCTGAAATAAGGCTCGCATCACTTATACACATATTCTTGCAAGTCGACCTCGACTGAGCAGAATTAAAACAATCTTTTAGCCCGGCGCTCTGTGCTTGCGCTGCGTGAGGTAAGGCGATGCTGATGGCATCAATCTCTGGGTCAATCTTGGATGCTGACTGCGGCCACAGTTTCGGACCTACAGGTTCCCATCAACGACAATATCAACCGACGACAATTTATTCCGGACTCCCTTGCGACCAATATGCTGTCCAATCCAACGACAAACCTTCACCCTAGGCAGAGGCAACACCGCCGCCAGAACTCGACACCCTCTGCCTTCGAAGGGGTGAAGGCCCAGAACCTGCCCACCAACATCAACAGACGACAAGCCGCGGCTCACCGCCGCGGTCTCAGCCTGGACACCCGACGCTTCCAGCAAATGACATCACCAACGACAGCACGGCAGGACAACATGGTAAGTATGAGTACTAACAACACAGGATTAGCCAACACATCGCAGCATCGAGTACTGCGAGAAGCGCAGCAGCAACGCACACAAGCACGCCCGGGCCCGCATCCCAGTCAGAATCCCTACCTCGCCGTGAGGCACGGTGATACTGAAAACTTTATGATTTCCCCCAACCATACCCCTCACAGCCAAAGGTTCAATGCATCATGCTTCGAGTCGAGCACCGCCCCATTTGACACTTATGGCGAGCAGCTCAACATGATGATGCAGAGAAACCAAGGGAACTATGGTAACAACTTGTCAAGCGCCAAGGATTTTGAACTCTTCAACGTCGAAAACGCTCAGTCCATGCCCCAATATGCCAATGTCCCAGAGAGCCCTAGCCAGGCCTGGATGGGGAACGAAGGCAATGCCACAATTCGTCGCTCAACACGCCGGATCAGCGACGGCATCATGGGCCGTGTTGCCATTTTTGAGAATATAAACGCCGAAGAGCCTCAAGGTCCTTCAACGCCCCCCAGCCAGAACGAAAATGGTGAGTGAACTTGTATCGACCGAGTTACCATGCATAACTCTAACTTGTGTAGCTTATTTACCGCCGACCCCTAGCGACACACCTCATGACCGGGCTGTAAAGCAGGAGGCCCGTCCCTCCAGGTTCTCCGAGGACTATGATGAGAGCATGGAAGAGACTCTGAAGCCAACACGTACTCGCAGTCAGCCTCGCGCCCAAGACGTATTCCAAGACATGCGCCAGCAAGCTCAGCAAGCCCAAGGGACCAGTGCGGTGCCCAGCCCTCCCCGATCCACACAGCTCCCCAACTCCAAGACCTTCAACGCCGTTCCCATGCAGACCCCTGACTTTATGAGCATGAACTCGTTCAAAAATGAGTTTATGAAAATGGAGACATTCGATAACCTGTCACGCGATGGAGACTTCCTCTCTGCCGATGAACTCTCGCAGCACACTACCCCGGAGACCACTCAGCAGATGAGCAGCTTTGCCAACGGATACGACAGCCAATCTGAATATCAAAATTATGAGGAAGCTGTCGCGGCGCACCGCGAGAAGCGTTCGATGCATCGCCGCACCGAATCAGTTGCCAGCATCGCCAGTGCCGCCAGCATTGCCAGCATCAACATTGAAGAGACCAAGACAGACACTGGGGTTACAACTGAAGAGATTGCCCAGTTCATTCAGAGCCCTGATACCAGCGATGGAAAATGGGTGTGCCTGTTTGAGGAGTGCGGCAAGGAATTTGGTCGCAAGGAGAACATCAAGTCGCACGTCCAGACCCATCTCAATGACCGCCAATACCAGTGCCCGACATGCAAGAAGTGCTTTGTGCGTCAGCATGATCTCAAGCGCCACGCCAAGATTCACACGGGTATCAAGCCTTACCCTTGCGAGTGTGGCAACAGCTTTGCTCGCCACGATGCTTTGACGAGACACCGCCAGCGCGGTATGTGCATCGGTGCTTTCGATGGTGTCGTGCGAAAAGTTGTCAAGCGTGGCCGTCCCAAGAAGAACCGACCTGATATGGAAGCGCGCCTGGAGAAGTCGGCGAGAACCAGAAGAAAGAACAACATGTCTATTAGCTCCATGTCTTCCTTCTCTGGCTACTCGGACAGCTCAGTCGCCAACTCCCCTGAGCCTGACTTTAACATGAGCGACGAGGTTTTGGACATGGGTCCCATCGACTCTACCATGCATGGCATGGCCGCCCTCTCCTCTGCCCCCATGCCCACCATGGTGAGCCGACGTGTAGTCGGCGTCGCGCCCTCTCCTTCTGTGGCCAGCGTCCACTCCTATGTTTCTCCCGATGCCATCATGGACAAGGAACCCGTGTCTCCTGCCAAGAGTACAGCTAGCCACTACAACACCCCTCCCCCGTTGACGCAGTCGTCATCACCACCACCAGCTGCTCTCTTTGGTATGGACCGCAACGACTCCATCGGCGCCGACGAGCTGTCTGGTATGCTCCCTGGTACCATGATCGGCTCAGCAGTAGCCAACAACTCCCTTCCAATGACTATTGGTCAGCAAGAAGAAGACATTATGCTGCAGTTTACCAATGACGACGGTCTCGTTCAGCTCGAACGGGACCCCAGCATGTTGATGATGAGCAAGTTCGACGAGGAGTTCAACATGTTTACGAACAATGATGAGCTCTTCTTTGGCAGTTCATGACGTCATTTGGCTGATTAGAATCGCCATTCTGTGTTTATTGTATGACTATTTTCTCGTGTCACATATGTCTTCTGTCTTCATACTTCTTCTTCCGTGTACGCCATGGTTTTTATGCAGTTACGTCAATAATTCGGGAGCAAAATTTGGGCCCACGTTAGAATGATGCTCCTCATGGCGAGACTTGGTTACTTTTGCCGACTTTTATGATTTTTTTTTATCGCACGGCAACATGCGACTGAAAATTTGACTTCTTGCTGAGTCTGGGGAGCAAGGATGGTGTTTGGCTTTGCTTTTGGGTTTTCTTTTTGTACAACTAGAAGGACGGAATGATTTTAATGAGTCTTTTTTTTTTGGTTTGAACGTTTGATGAAGGACGCACGGGTTTATGTTTTGAAAGAGGAGGCGTCATCGCAACGAGTGTGTCTCGGAAGTGATGATTGGATACAGTAGCAGCGGCTTCTTTCTTGCCTTTTCATCCTTTGCGATGTATTAGAAATATGAATCGACCTTTATCGAAAAAAAAAAGCGACCCTCTGATGGATATGGACAGTGTTGTGCTTGATAATTCTACATGTGATGTCTTTACCTGCGTGAAGCTTTACAAAGCAGGACCCCCCAAAGTTGACAAGGCAGGAGCGACCAGTTGAGCTTGCCTTGCCCCTTTGCCCACCAAAATTGCTGGCCCCACACCGCCCTCAGCGCTCCAGGCAGAAAAAAAGTGTACCTCCACCTACCTTTTGGTTGCCAGTCGCTTCCATCGACTTGTGTGCCCGCGATTCCCTTTACGAAACCTCACCACCTCGCTGCGGCCCCTTCCAGAGATACATCCAGCGAGCCCAGCACCGAATTCGATCAAAATGTCTGCTGCGCAGCTTCTCAACCCCAAGGCCGAGTCCCGCGTGCGTATTCCGTCCTACACACCGACCCCGACCGTCACATCCCGCATTTTAGGTCGCTAACTGCCAGCAGAGGAGGGGCGAAGCTTTGAAGGTCAACATCAGTGCGGGCGAGGGCCTCCAGGATGTCCTCCGGTCCAACCTGGGCCCTCTGGGCACAATCAAGATGTAGGTCGTGTGCTTCAGGAATTTAATTGTCAATTTGCTGACCGAGTCTGCTTCAGGCTTGTCGACGGTGCTGGCCAGGTATGAACAACACATGATCCCGCTTCTTTGGCGCGCCGCAACCACGAAAACGCCACTTTCTAACGACTATCGGAAACAACAGATCAAGCTCACAAAGGATGGCAACATTCTCCTCCGCGAAATGCAAATACAGAACCCGACCGCCGTCATGATTGCCAGAGCTGCCACTGCGCAGGACGATATTTGCGGCGACGGCACCACCTCTGTCGTTTTGCTCGTTGGTGAGCTGCTGAAGCAGGCCGACCGCTTCATCTCTGAGGGTCTGCACCCCCGTGTCATCACCGACGGCTTTGAAATCGCCAAGGTTGAGGCTCTCAAGGTAAATTAGGCTACGATCGCGCGTTTGACAAGGCAGCCCTGCTAATACCCCCCTGACAGTTCCTTGACGAGTTCAAGCTGCCCAAAGATATCGATAGAGAACTCTTGCTCAATGTCGCCCGCACATCGCTCTCCACGAAGCTCAACGCGACCCTGGGTGCGAAGCTCACACCCGACATCGTCGACGCTGTTCTTGCCATCTACGAAGAGGGTGTCAAACCTGACCTGCATATGGTCGAGATCATGAAGATGCAGCATCGCATGGCTGCTGATACCCAGCTGATCAAAGGTCTCGCCCTCGACCACGGTGCCCGACACCCCGACATGCCCAAGCGTCTGGAAAACTGCTACATCCTCACCCTTAACCTTAGTCTTGAATACGAAAAGACTGAAATCAACTCCAGCTTCTTCTACTCCAGCGCCGAGCAGCGCGACAAGCTCGTTGAGAGTGAGAGACGCTTTATCGATGCGAAGCTCAAGAAGATTGTCGAGTTGAAGAAGGAACTGTGCGGAAACGACGGCAAGAAGAACTTTGTCATCATCAACCAGAAGGGCATCGATCCCCTGTCGCTCGACGTACTGGCAAAGAATGGCATCCTCGCCCTGCGTCGCGCCAAGCGCCGCAATATGGAGCGTCTGCAGCTTGTTTGCGGCGGTGTTGCACAAAACAGTGTCGAAGATATTACTGAAGAGTGCCTCGGATGGGCTGGTCTCGTCTATGAACAGACTCTCGGAGAGGAGAAATACACCTTTGTTGAGGAGGTCAAGGACCCCAAGTCTGTTACCCTGCTCATCAAGGGGCCCAACCAGCACACCATCTCCCAGGTCAATGACGCTGTACGTGATGGTCTGCGCAGCGTATACAACACCATTGTCGACAAGAGCGTTGTTCCTGGTGCTGGTGCGTTCCAAGTTGCGTGCGCTTCTCACCTACGCAGTGACGCTTTCGAGAAGACGATCAAGGGCAAGGCCAAGTTTGGCGTGGAGGCTTTTGCCAACGCCCTGCTCATCATTCCCAAGACCCTCGCTGCCAATGCCGGCCATGACGTGCAAGATGCCAGTGAGTACTATTGATGCGAAAATTACGAAGAATTAAGCACTAACGACGTATATAGTTGCTGCCCTTCAAGACGGTGTCAACGATGGCGACGTTGTCGGTTTGAATCTGGAGACTGGTGAGCCTATGGACCCTGAGCTGGAGGGTGTTTTTGACTCGTTCCGCGTTCTCCGTAACTGCATGGCCTCCAGTGCAGGCATTGCCTCAAATTTGTTGTTGTGCGATGAGCTGCTCAAGGCCCGACAGATGAACAGACCAGCCGGTCCTGGCCCAGGCATGGATGGAGCTGATGATCACATGTAAGACAAAAAGAAAGAAAAGGAAAAGGGGTTAGATCTGCTTTAGAATAAAAGCTCTCTTTACATAGTGGATATACCAATTTTATCAGTTATAAACCTCGAATGTTGTTGTGACCGGCGCGCGACCTGGCTTGTTGTAGGGGTTGAGCTGTCCCGCGGTGGCGCGGCCCAAGATCAACCCTCACTAGAAAAAAAAATCTTGACCCCACCATCACCTAAAAGTACGGTTTACAGAAAAAGCAGCAACACGACATGGCTGATTACGATTCTGACTCCTCAGATGGCGAATTCGCCGAGACGAATGTTCTCTTGGGCTATGCATCGAAAGATGCCGACGAAGATACAATAAGCCGCATCGGTGGTCGTCCTGTAAGTTCTCCATGATGCTTCATCGCTACCCCTCCATCGCGCAACACACCTTTTGCTTACAGCTATTTGCTCGCTCTAGGAATGGCTGGACGCGGACAAGCCCCCCTCAGCGGCGCTCGCGCGGTGCAAAATCTGCAAAGATCTTATGGTGCTTCTGCTGCAGCTCAACGGCGAGCTTCCCGAACGGTTTCCCAACCACGACCGTCGTATATATGTCTTTGCCTGCAAGCGCGCGAGCTGTAGGCGTCGTGAGGGAAGCATCCGGGCGGTGCGCGGTGTGCGAGTGTGGGAGGACGACGGTTCCGCGGCAGCAGAAGCGGCAGAGAAGAGGAAGAAAAAGGAAGAGGATGCAAAGAAGGCAGAGAAGCCCAAAGAACCAGAACCGCCCAAGCCAAGGCTAGGCGATGCCCTCTTTGGAGGTGGACCATCAGCCTCGGCCGGTGCGAATCCATTCTCATCGAATGCGAACCCATTCAGCTCTTCGCCTGGCGGTGCCGCAGGCAGCAACCCATTCGGCGCAAACCCGTTCTCTTCCCAACCAGCAGCTGCGGCCGCGGCCACACCGACTGATACGACAACGACAGCGGAAAGAGACCTCCCCAAGACCTTTGCCGAGACCCTCTCCATAAACTCCCCCAAAACAGACGCCGTGCGGCCGTCGGCCATCGAGGCATGGCCCGCCGCGGCGCAGCAGCCCGCGCCGTACCCGACGCTGTACCTCGCCGACGCCGACTACGAGACGCTGGAGCCCGAGCCGGCCGACATGCCGCTGCCGGCCAACGCGCGGATCGAGGACGCGGACGCGCCCGAGACGACCTCGGCGGCCGACAAGGAGGCCTTTGAGAGCGCCATGGACACGACGTTCCAGAAGTTTGCGGACCGCCTCGCGCAGAACCCGGAGCAGGTGATCCGGTACGAGTTTGGCGGCGCGCCGCTGCTGTGCTCCAAGACGGACGCCGTCGGCCAGCTGCTGCTCGGGCGGGCGGCCATGCCGCGCTGCGGCGGCTGCGGCGGCCGGAGGACGTTTGAGGTGCAGCTGACGCCGCACGCCATCGCGGAGCTCGAGGCCGAGGACCTCAGCCTCGAGGGCATGGAATGGGGCACCATCATCGTGGGCGTGTGCGAGAACGACTGCGTGCCGGGCTACCTGGAGGACGAGGAGGCAGGCTACCTGGAGGAATGGGCAGGTGTACAGTGGGAAGAGGCGGGTGGTAAGAAGTAGAAAAAAAAAAGCAGTTACGATAGACACATATAGCAACTTGATATCACATGCATCACTATGGAGGGGAATGAAAATAATGCAGTACAAACATATACATGGCGGAAATGAATGATACATGAACGGTTCTGCAACTTTCAACTTTTTTTTCTCGGTGGATCGAATTCGCTGCCTTCAGGTAGAGAGTATAAGATCTATATGTAGCTTTCACTTTTTTTAAACCATAATATGTCCTGTTTATAACGCCATAGCTTGGACCCTTCCCCCACCCCATGAAATACGTCAAGTCCTTAAAGTCATCAAATATATGTCCCTTGTCTTTTTGATATTCCCAACGAGCAGCTCACGCTGCGCTCCTTATACAGTCTCCTCCCAGGTGCGTCGAATGACCCTTGAAAACTGCTCAATGTTGACATCCTCTCTAATCTCAGCCTTCTTGGCTTCGTTGTCTGGGTTGGCGGGCACCTTGATGTTGCCGTCGCCGTCGACCGACCAGCCGACAACCTCGGTGACGAACTTGTTGGTCTTGTCCTTATTGAGGCCAAGCCAGCCCTCGAGGTGCGAGATGTTGACCTCGCGGAAGGCCTGGGAGACGAGCGTGGCGATGCGCTGGCGGACCATGTCCTCGAAGCCGGCAATGTCGGCGATAAGGTCGGCGCACAGATCGTCGCCATCAAGGTCTGCCCAGAAGTCGGCGTACTGCGCGCCCTCGAGCTGGGCGTTGAGTGAGCGCAGCTTGGTCAGGGCTTCGTGGAGCTCGCCGGTGGCGGCGGCCGAGGGGTTGATGAGGTGCAGGGCGAGGGAGAACTGCGGCGAGGGAAATTGCGTCATGGCCTTGACGAGAATGTTGGTGACGACCTCATCCTTCATGCGGTCGGGGTTGAGCTGGTATCTGATACGCGCAGGTATTGCATTAGCAAGAGAACTGTGACTGTAATGTGAAGAGGCGGAGTTTGCAAGCAAGAGAGCGTGTATAATTTCAGACACCACTAAAGTTTACGTCAACCAAGACTGGGCTGATGACCCGTCATGATCAGGATAATAGGAAACGTTTACAAACGGTCATCATTTAACGCAGAGGGAAACGGAGAGGACGTGGAAGACGTGTTCCCGCGGAAATGCACTCACAATTTCAGCAGTGTGCGGTTGGCATTGCAGTCGGTATATTTCTGGTCGCACTGCTCCTGGAGGTAGCTCTCCAGAGTGCTGACGGCCTCGGGATTGTAGCGCTCGAGGCCGCTGATGATGTTGGAGACATACTCCGGTCTCTCGGGCGGATCTTCGCTATTCATGCTGGGCTGGTTCGGGATGGGAAAGGAGGGATGTCGACGGAGAGAAACCAGATGGTGGGGCTTTTGGGCGAGAAGAAATTCGTGGTGTGCACTTGTGGGCGGCCTGAATAGGTTTAGCGTTGGATTCCGGGGCTGGAGCTATCGCTCGGAATAGGTCACGTGCTTTGGTGTCTAACGATGTCATCGCCGGCGACCGTGTAATTGATCTTACCGCGAACCGTGATTGACTCGTGACTTTGGACGCAGCCGCATAATTTTGAGCGAATTGTGACCTGTATATGCTTGAAAGTATGTGAATTCACCAAAAGTGTTTCATAATCTTCTTACCTCGTCAACTCTACCAGCACCGGCAGGTTTGACTGGTCATGAACATGTCGAGCCCTGCAAAGAAGAGGAAACTTAATAATACTGCGAAAAATGAAAAACCACCGCCAAAAGGGTTAGAGTATTTCTTTTCTAAGCAGAAACAGAATGGAGGCGGCTCCTCTGCACCCCTACCTGGCTCCCAGCCTGATGCTGACGGCGCTCAGTTGACCGACGAGGAGCTGGCTCGCAAGCTGCAAGCTGAATGGGACAAAGAGGCGGGCACGGGGAATACAGAAGGGACTGATGAAGTTGAAAAACCAATCAATGATGGAAATTACGAGATTCCTGAGCCTGGGAACCTGACAGATCAACCCGGCACCCCCCAGCAAACCGCCCCCGTGACCATCAATAGCGGAAAGAAGACGCTTGCACTCCAATCTGCGGGGATGGAAGAGGATAAAATCATGGAAAATTTACCTCTTGATGAAGCGCCGCTTGCGTTTGAGCCATTCAAATACATTCATCGGCTCAAGGAACATTGGGCCAAAGACGGAGGCGATGCATCCTACGCTCTCCTCACGAGATGCTTTGTTCTTGTCAGTGGAACGGCGAGTCGCATCAAGATTGTCGACACATTGGTCAATTGTTTGCGTTTACTCATTGAAGCTGACCCCGAGAGTCTCCTACCGGCAGTATGAAACATAACCTCACTCATTTGCCGCAGTCGCTAATCCGCAGCAGGTTTGGCTGGCGACGAATTCGATCTCGCCGGCGTATATATCCATGGAGCTTGGGTTAGGCGGATCTGCCATTTCAAAGGCATTGAAGCAAGTCTGCGGCCTAGATAGCCGATCATTGAAGACCCTGTACGACAAGTACGGCGATGCGGGTGATGTTGCCTTTGAGGCAAAGAAGAAGCAAAGCTTCACTCTAAGGAAGCCCAAACCGCTATCCATTAAAGGGGTATATCAGTCTCTTGTCAAAATTTCTATCACGCAAGGCCAAGGCAGCAATGAGGTAAAGCAGCGTATCGTCGATCGCTTGCTGCAAGATGCACGTGGGGGCGAAGAGAGTCGGTTCATCGTACGAACACTTTGCCAACATCTTAGAATTGGTGCAGTCAAAACGACTATGCTAATTGCCCTATCCAGAGCGTTTCTCCTCTCGAAGTCTGGTGGAGCAGAGTACGAAACACAGAACATACCTGCACTTACGAAACTGAAGAAGGAGGAACTCGCCGATGTATGGGGCAAGGCCGAGGAAACAGTCAAAGCCTGTTTCGCGAAGCGTCCTAATTACAACGACCTGATTCCCAACCTTCTCGAGATTGGTGTGTGCGAAGAATTACTGATCCGGTGTGGGCTCGCCCTTCATATTCCACTCCGGCCCATGCTAGGGAGCATCACTAGAGACTTGTCCGAAATGCTCACGAAGTTGCAAGGCCGTGACTTTAGCTGTGAATACAAATATGATGGACAGCGAGCACAGGTACATTGCGACGAGACCGGCAAAGTCTCCATCTTCTCCCGACATCTAGAATTGATGACGGACAAGTATCCTGATCTGGTGGAGCTTGTACCCAAGATACGGGGAGATGGCGTTTCAAGTTTCATCATGGAGGGTGAGGTTGTTGCTGTGGATAGTGCCAGTGGCGAACTCAAAAACTTTCAGGCGCTCACAAACAGAGCTCGGAAAGATGTCGAGATTGGGAGCATTACTGTCCAAGTATGTCTTTTCTCGTTTGATTTGATGTATCTGAACGGGCAGTCGCTGCTCAACCGGTCGTTTCGCGAGAGGCGAGAGTTACTGCGGTCTCTGTTCACCGAGGTGCCTAATCGCTTCACGTGGGTCAAAAGTCTGGATGCCACGTCAGCTGAATCAGAGACAGTGTTGGACTTTTTCAAGCATGCAACGGAGAGCAAATGTGAGGGCATCATGGTAAAGATTTTGGATAATTTACCGGATGTAGCCTACCTTGGAGGCGAGGACGGCGAGATGAAAGAAGAAGAGCCGACACCGCAGACTCCGCGGTCGAAGATCAAAGCAAAAGGGAAGAAGCTGGAGGACGGAAATTTGAAAGAGCCGTCGAAGAAGAAATCGAGACGGAAGGCATTACTGGCAACCTATGAACCAGACAAGCGACTGGACTCTTGGCTGAAAGTCAAGAAGGACTATAGCTCGAGCTTTGACACTTTAGATCTGATACCCATTGCTGGATGGCACGGCCAGGGCCGCAAAGCCAAGTGGTGGTCACCGATTTTGCTAGCCGTGAGAAACGAAGAATCGGGGACATTGGAGGCTGTTTGCAAATGCATATCTGGGTTCACAGACGTGTTTTACAAAGCAAACAAGTCATTCTACGAAGATGGTTCGGGAACAGGAGAGCCAAAAAATACACGCACGCAAATGCCCAGCTTTATCGAATATTCTGGTCCAATGCCAGATGTCTGGTTTGAGCCGCAAGAAGTCTGGGAAATGGCATTTGCCGACATCACACTGAGCCCGACATATACTGCGGCGATTGGGCTCGTGAGCGAGGAGAGAGGGCTGAGTCTTCGATTCCCGCGATTTTTAAAGAAGCGAGATGATAAAAGCATAGAGGAAGCGAGCACGAATGAGTTTCTCGCGGGGCTGTGGCGCAAGCAAGAAGCCTCGGCAAGTACTGCGGGAAGAGGCAAGCCTGCGGAAGATGAAGGAGACGCTGAGTGAGCTATGTTTGATGATTTATGACGTTGAACATTCAGGTCTAGAGTAATTATAGTACATGTAATACATTATGACGGCTGACTATGTGTCGTATCTTCATTTGCCTGCGTTGAGTTTTTGGGCAATGAGACTGAAAATAGCCACGGATCCCATGAATAATACAGCGTTGTAGAACTAGAGAAGCATTAGTAAAGACGAACCCGGGTGCATTGCATGAATACTGACGGCTTTTCGTGAGATTTCACGCTCCTCGTCGTCGGTGCGAGACTCGATAAAGAGCCGTCTCAAGTTGGGAAAGTTGGCCTATCACGTGTTAGCATGACGGTGTAATCAATGAAATGCAATCAGCATACCATGACTCTTTATAAGGCAATCGAGCCTTCCAGAGGCTCAGCCAAACCGGTCGGCGAGTGTTTGGACCAAGTGTCACTCCCAAGCGTGACTAAGCCGTGATGGTGGGTAATAAATGATTACTGGCTGCCTGTTATTGGCTTGCCTGCTCCACCTTGCAGAGCCCAGTGTACGCAGTAGTATCACTGTATCAGCACCAGGTACCAGGTACTTATTAGGGGCTTCCACACAGCGCCACTTGCTGGAACAGGCTGGACGGCGAGCTGCTACCTGAACTTCAAGATCCAAGGTACACGTGTGCCCACGACTTGCGCGCAGCCAAACAGCAATCCATCTCTGCGCCGCAACTGACCGAGTCGCCAATTCGCCAGCCGGTGCGTTTTGCCTCGCTCCTCGACAGCGAACCTTTGACACGAGCAGCCCTCCTCCTCCCAACTCTCCACCAACTCGCTCTCCTCGCTGCCCCTCCTTGCCGCCCGAGCATCACAGCCATGGCGGTAAACCGCATCCGGGGCGCCTTTGCGCCGCCGCGAAAGGGAGAGACGTTTGAGCTGCGGGCTGGCCTCGTATCACAGTATGCGTACGAGCGCAAGGAGTCGATTCAAAAGACCATCATGGCCATGACGCTGGGCAAGGACGTCTCCGCCCTGTTCCCGGACGTGCTGAAGAACATCGCGACTGCCGACCTGGACCAGAAGAAGCTGGTCTACCTGTATCTTATGTGAGTATGAAGGTGACAGTGCGAGCGGGCCGCAACACGAGATCACGCATACGGGCACTTCCCGTGATCTAGCTCTGACCGACACCGCTAGGAACTATGCCAAATCGCACCCCGACCTCTGTATTCTCGCCGTCAACACATTCGTACAAGACTCCGAAGACCCAAACCCGCTGGTTAGAGCGTTGGCTATCCGGACAATGGGCTGTATTCGGGTAGACAAAATGGTGGATTACATGGAAGAGCCGCTGCGCAAAACGTTACGAGACGAGTCGCCCTACGTCCGAAAGACGGCTGCCATCTGCGTTGCCAAGCTGTTTGATCTGAACCCGACCATGTGCATCGAAAACGGATTCCTGGAGACGCTGCAGGAAATGATTGGCGACCCCAACCCCATGGTCGTGGCGAATTCCGTCCAGGCGCTTTCCGAGATTACCGAGACGGCGCCCGAGACCAGCGCGCTCGTCATTACACCGGCGACGCTGAAGAAGCTGATGCTCGCCCTCAACGAGTGCACGGAATGGGGCCGCGTAACGATTCTTAGCACCCTGGCAGCCTATGCTGCCACGGACGTCAAAGAGTCGGAGCATATTTGCGAGAGAGTCGCGCCTCAGTTCCAGCACGTCAATCCCAGCGTCGTCCTCGCCGCTATCAAGGTCGTCTTTACGCACATGAGATCAATAAACCCCGAGCTTGTGGGCTCCTACCTCAAGAAAATGGCACCTCCTCTAGGTATGCCCAGACACCGGCTCCATCCATGCGAGTACTAACACGATGTAGTGACCCTCGTTGCCTCGGCACCCGAAGTCCAATATGTGGCTCTCAGGAACATTGACCTGTTGCTCCAGGCCAAGCCAGATATCCTCAGCAAAGAGCTTCGCGTCTTTTTCTGCAAATACAACGACCCTCCCTACGTCAAACTCCAGAAGCTTGAAATTATGGTCAGAATAGCAAATGAAAGGAACTACGAGCAGCTCCTGTCTGAGCTCAAGGAATATGCTCTGGAGGTCGATATGGACTTTGTCCGCAGAGCTGTCAAGGCCATCGGTCAGGTTGCCATCAAGATTGAGAATGCTAGCGCCAAGTGTGTAGAGGCGCTGGAGGACTTGATCTCGACAAAGGTCAACTATGTTGTGCAAGAAGTTGTGGTTGTGATTAAGGATATCCTGCGCAAGTACCCCGGCTATGAGGGTGTCATCCCTACGCTATGCAAGTACATTGACGAGTTGGACGAGCCCGACGCTCGCGGATCGCTGATCTGGATCGTTGGAGAATATGCGGAAAAGATTAACAACGCCGATCAGATCCTGGAAAGCTTTGTCGACGGTTTCATGGAGGAGTTTACTCAGGTATGGCAATCGCAGTGCAGCTGGTGACCGGGGACTGACAAGAGACCAGACCCAACTGCAAATATTGACGGCTGTTGTCAAGCTGTTTTTGAAGAAACCCAGCAACAGCCAGAACCTTGTCCAAAAGGTTCTGCAGGCTGCCACTGTAGAGAACGACAACCCCGATATCCGCGACAGAGCCTATGTCTACTGGCGACTACTCTCTGGTGACCTGGACGTTGCCAAGGTATGAAGCATGATGTGCGCAGCGGCGAGTGCGGAGAACTAACAGGGCGCAGAACATTATCCTCTCACAAAAGCCAACTATTACGACGACAATGACCAGCCTGCCGCCAGCTCTCCTGGAACAGCTTTTGATGGAGCTGTCGACACTGGCCTCCGTGTACCACAGACCTCCCGGGTCTTTTGTCGGCAAGGGCCGCTTCGGGGCCGACGAGATTCAGCGCGCCGCCATCCAGGAACAGCGCCAAAATGCCGCCGAGAACCCCATTGCCGCCTCTGTGGCGGCGGCCAATGGCGCGAGCGGATCGCAGAGCAACATTGAGAACCTGCTCGACATTGATTTTGACGGCGCGGCCCCCGCCTCGCGCGAACACGGCAGCGCTTCGCAGACGCCCGACCGCGTTGCCAGCCCTGCTGCCGGGGCGGCGGCCTCGGGCGGCATGGCGGACATGATGAGCATGTTTGACGCGCCACCGCAGCAGCAAGGCAACACCGCCAGCCAGGGGCCCTCGGGCGGCAGCGGAATGAACGACTTGATGAGCGGATTCGATGGCATGAGCTTTGGCGCGCCGGCGAGCGATCCCTTGCCGGCGGCGATGCAGTTGCAGAACGCACATGGTGGCTCATCGCAACCACAGCAGCAGCAGCAGCAGCAGCAAGGGGCCAACGACGATCTTTTGGGATTGCTGTAAACCTAGAGGGACCTTGAGCAGGACAAAAGGATAAACAAGAAGCACGAGGGATAGGAGAAAAAAGACTGAGGCACGTAGAAGCAATCGTGTTTAGTTTCCAGGCAGTAGTGTTGCCGAGACCATCTTCGCTGCAAAAGAAGTGATTAAAAATTTTTAATAGTCAAGGACTGACGAAACCCAAACCGCCGGTGATTCCCTGTGAGATGGTCTCTAACTTGTGTACCATTCTCATTCCATACAAAAAAAAAGTTCGTTTCTATTCCCTAGGTATCATGTCCAAAATTTTGTCGTCGCTGGGGCCAACTCACCGCGAGCGCCCTCTTAATTTCTCCTTTGAAAGCGCAGCATCCAATTTCGATTCCGTCTATTCCATCCCACCCTCCCACGGCCCTCTCTAGTCATTTGTCGTCGTTTGTCGCATGTCCCAACCCGCTTACCGAGCCTTCGCTCGGAAAGGGAGGGGGGGAGGAGGCCACAACCAACGCTACTCAACCTACCTACCTGACCTGCCCTTTTTTTTACTGCGCCGTGCCGTCGACCTGGCCGCCGACGGTGCCGAGGGTGGGCGGCGCGGCGGTTGCGCGGGCGCGCTCCCACTCCTCGGGGGTCTGGCACTTGGCGGTCCAGGCGTGGATGGCGGCGATCTCGTCCTTGAGGGCGGCGTTGACGAGGCGGTGGCGCTTGAGCGAGCTGAGGCCCTGGAACTGCGGGGAGACGATGAGGGAGGTGAAGGCCTGGCCGCAGCCGCCTTTTTTTTGGGACGAACCAAAGCAAAGTCAGCGTTCTGGCCGTATCGGAAGGGGGAGTTTATTTATAGATGAGGAAGAGGCAACCAAAACGAGATGAGACAAAGACGAGAGGAAAAGAGAGAGAGAGAGAGAAACATCTGGAGAGAGCAAATAGAAAGAGGTAGGTAGGTAGGTAGGTAGGTAGGTAGGCGTCTTTGTCATGTCTCATCTCATCGCAGAGGGGGGCGGGCAGTTGGTTTTCCTTTGGACCAAAGAGGACGAGGAGGACGAGGAGGACGAGGAGGAGGACGACTCACCCGACATGTCGGCGACCTCGACGTGCACAGCGGCGAGGCGCTGGGCGATAATCTCGCGCATGGTGGCGTCTGTTATTTGCGCCATTTTCTTCCTCCTCTTCTTCCTCTTCTTGTTATTTTCTCGTGATGATGATGATGATGCTGTTGTTGTTGACGTTGTCGCGGTCAAGCCGAAAAAAAAAGGACCTCCCCTCTTTTTTGTCTTCTTGTTGGTCAGCAGAAGAAAAGACAAACCAAGACGAATTCGATTGATTAGATGCGCAAATGTGCTTGCTTTCCCCCACGTTTTAGTCTATTTCGGTCGTACAGTGTGGCAGCGCCGCCGTTTGGCACGGTATCTAATAAATGATGAAAAGAACCTTGGGCAAGCTCTTTGGGCCTATGAGCTCATCTTTGCCTGGGGCTATTTTTCTTCTTCTGGGGGTGGAGCAAAAAGCTGCGAATGACTAGCGTCGACCTCAAGCTTGCTTGCTTCTCCAACATTTGCCATCCATCCTCACAGCTACTTCTTCATCCCGTTTCTCTCGCTTTTTTTTCTTTACCCCAGCTGTATCGGGAGTTTATTGAATCAAGAAGCTTTGTGCTGCTGTAGAATCGATTGAACGAGAATAGACAAAAAAAAAAAAACCTGCGTGCTTGCTAGGCATGCGAGCATTTCAAAACCTATACCCGTCGTCGATCTCGAAGAGCTTCACCACCACCACCACCGCCGCCACCATCTGTCGCAACGCGGCCCTACGTCAATCGACGCCCAGCTTCGCGACAAAGCAACCGACTGCTCGCTGCGCACCCGCACGCCGCCGCAATTTCAGCGTCACAGCCGCAAGCGCCTCCTCATCCCACAAGATGGCTACCGTCGTTGGCAACGGAGGAGCAGCAGGAGGGGCATGGGGCGCATGGCAGGTTGAGCCGGCCAAGTTTACCAAGCTCGTCGCCGACTCGATGAAGGCCTTGTGAGTTTTTCTTTTCTTTCTCTCTTTCTTTCTTTCTTTTTTTTTTCGGGTTCATCCCAAAGCAAAACGCACTTGCGTTGTGTGTTGTGTATTTGGCCAGGTGCTAACGGAGAGAGAGAGCAGATACCCGGAGGAGATTGCTGACCGCGCGTGGGACAATGTCGGCCTGCTCGTCGGCAACCACGAGCAAGAATCGAGCCAGAAGAAGCCGGTCGTGCTCGTCACCAACGACCTGACCTACCAGGTGGCTACCGACGCCATCCAACAAGGTGCCAGCGTCATTGTCAGCTACCGTACGTGTTTTGCCAGCCTCACCTGGTCCCCCGTCCCCCCCCGTCCCCCCCCAACCAAGCTAATCATTCTTCCTGCCTCGCAACCGTCCCGGGTAGACCCCTTCATCTTTTCTGGCCTCAAATCCATCACGGACAAGGACCCCCAGCAGTCTACGCTCATCCGGCTCATGCGGGCGGGCGTCGCCGTGTACTGCCCACACACGGCCGTCGACGCCGCGCCGTCGGGCCTCAACACATGGCTCGCCGACGCCGTGGCCGGGCCGCACGCCACGACGCGCTCCGTCGCCGTCCCGTGCAAGACGGCGCCCGAGAGCCACGCCGGCGCGGGCTACGGTGCGCTGGCCACCTTTATAGACGGCAAGGATAGCAGCGGCAGCAGCAGCAGCAATACCAGCGGCGTCACCGTGGCCGAGATCCTCAAGCGCCTGGCCGACAAGCTCGGCGGCCTGCGGCACGTCATGGTGGCGTCGCCCGTCGGCGCCGACGTGCGCACGACGCGGGTCCGCAGCTACGGCGTCTGCGCGGGCAGCGGCTACGACGTGCTCAAGGCCGCCGACGTGGACCTGCTCGTCGTCGGCGAGACGAGCCACCACTCGGCGCTGCGCGCCATCCAGCAGGGGCGCACGCTGGTCCAGGTCTTTCACAGCAACTCGGAGCGCAGCTACCTGCAGCAGGTGCTCCGGCCGGCGCTCGAGGAGAGGCTGCGGGCGGCGGTGCCCGAGGCGACGGTCGTGCTGAGCGAGTACGACAAGGACCCGTTTACGGTGGTTGATGTCACGGAGTTGTAGGGGCACGTAGAATCGGGGCTAAACAAGACCAAAAGAGATATACTGTTCACAGTGATGGATGTTACGGAGTTGTAGGGGCATATTGAATTGGGGTCCGAGAAGACACATGGTTGAACAATATGATGATATGTATTTCACATTTTCAAAAGAAACAAAAAATAGACGACAAAACACGCTTGGTCGAAAAGGGTATGCATGCATCGTGACAAGTATTATACATGTGCGTAGGGGAACCCTGACGTCTGGTCTTCATGACGTAGAGCTCCGTCCATCTTTGGACGTCCGCCCGTCGCTGCTCGCTGCCGCCAGCACCGCGTCACCTTCTTGGATGCAGGCCAGGACCTCGTCGCCGCCCAGGCCCTGGTCCTGCCAGGTCTGGAGGAGGCGGCGCGGGCGCTCCCACTGCTGCCTAGCCTCGTCGAGCTTGCCCTCGTTGACGAGTAGGCGGAGACGCGGGGGTGTGGCGAGGACGCGGACGGCGAGGTCGCGGGTGCGCTTGCGGCGCTGAGCGGCGATGCGCTTCTTGCCATCGTCGGAGTCAGGGGCGGGGATGGAGGCGCGCAGGGTCTCGCGAATCTCGGCGGCCTGGCTGTATATTTGGGCAATGGCCGGGTTGAGGGTGGAGGCCATGGGGTTGAGGGGGTCCATGTTTGATCGCATCTACGGTTGGTCTTGTCAGTATAAGACAGGTCTCGGATTGAGGCTGGATGAGGTGAATGGAATAGCAAGGTCTGTTCTTGTTCTTGTTCTTGTCGGGCGTACCTTGCGAATAGTTTCCGTCGCAGCGATGAGCTTGCTGTAGTTGTCGTAGACGAGGGCCTTTTTCTCAGCATCGAGGGCGCGCACCTCGCCGACAACGCGCGTGTAGAGCTTCAGCAGGTCCTCGAGGGAGCTCTCGGCGACGACCTTGGCGACGTATTCGTCCGTCTTGAAGCCGGGGATATCCATGTCGCTGAGGGGAACCTCAGAGTCGGGCAGCTCGATGCCGATGCGAGGAGGGGGAGGGGTGGCGGCGGCGGCGGCCGCAGCGTTTCGTAGGTTGTAGTACTCGCGTAGGGCGGCGCGGTTCGCACGCTTGGCGACGGGGAGCGTGCCGGCGGCGGCGGCGGCAGCAGGGCCATTGCTGACGGGCGAGGTGACAGAGGAGCGAGCAACGTCGAGGGAGGGTCGAGTCGAGGATGTCGGTGTGACGGCGTTGGAGGGCGCGCGACGGATGGGCGTGGAAGGGTCCCTGGGACTGGCAATGGTCGACATGGTTGGAGGGGTAAGAAGAGGGGGAGGGGGGGGGGGAAAGAGTCGTGCGAGGCGTGGGAGGCGGTTGCGGAGGAGGAGGAGGCGAAGGAACCGTACAGGGACGCGTGCGTGCTGTAGGGGGGAGGGGGGTTAGAGGAGCACACAGACAACCAGTAAGTAGCGCGAGAGAATTTAAAAAACTGGCATCATCAAGCGAGGGGCAACTGGGATGGAGGAGTGCGTTGATTGACAGAGTGAGAGGCTGGTGGTCTCGATGAGAAGAGACGACATTGCCTCAAGATGTGAGTGAATGTGGGCCGTCAAATGTGACAGCTTGTTGACGGTAGAGCAGCCCCACCCGCCCAAGCCGGGCTGCCGGGGTCGTGCACATTGGCTCCCGCACTTAGTCTAGATAGGATCATCAAGCCACCACTGCTTTGCTCGGCGTCCGTACTACATCACATAGATTTTGTCTTTCAGCACATAACTATTCCTAATTAAGAATAAAATCCACTATTATCATATTCTAGCTAATAAGAGTTAGGGATTCCCACGAGGTCATTACTACCCCCTTCACCTCTGAATTCTATGATAGCTCCTTTCTGGCGGCGCGCCAGAACCCCTATTAAATACTCTAAATTATAACACTCGCCGAGCTTAAGGTAGAGCCCTAGCCGGGCAGCCGGGCAGCACTATTACTAACGCTGATAGCTTCGACATAGCGCGGGATAGGCTAGAAGCCACATAACTAGAGGGAAAGAGGGAGAGAGAGAGAGAGAGAGAGAGAGAGAAGTAATAGGGGGGGGAGAGAGGGAGGAGCCTACGTAGAAGAAGCGCAGAAGAAAGATAGCTACCTAAGTAGCCGCCGACCGAATTAGGAATGGTTATGTGCTAGAGTACAAAATCTATGTGATGTAGTACGGACGCCGCTTTGCTCTCGCCGTTATATAACCCCTTACACTGCTGGGATTCATAGTGGGCTACAGTACTCCGTACCGTTGCTCGGTACTGTGTAATTACGCCGACCCTCCTCCACTTTAAGGCGGCGGTGTTGGGATAGCCGCAAAGTTCAAAGTCTGCCGCCAAGCTAACTACCGCCCTTGTGGAAACGGATCTCGTTTCTCAAGGTCATGTCCAAGATAATGCCCGATAAAGAGGTAACGGGACCAGCTCCTCCCCTTTGCTAACCCCCAGGTACCATGTTGTCGTTTGGTACCGATGCATCAGTGGAACACACAGAGACAGTTGCGACTGCTGCCCGTGGGCTGGTTAGTGTTCGCCGACATCATCTCTCAGCAAGCTAGCATGTTCATCGGACCAGTGGTGGCAGATAGGGTCGAGACAAAAACAAGGGCCCCGAGTGCTGTGGTTGGTTCCTGCTTAGGTCAAGCATTTGCTTTCAAGGCCCCATGCTCATCCGAATACCGCGTATGTGGGAGTGCAGTGTGCACTCGGACAAGGGTGCCTTGATGACAGCCACTTTTTCAGCCCAAGTATCTGGATTGTAAGGTGGACGACTCCCGCCGCTTCGATGGGCAGTGCAACTTACCGGGCGATCCTACATGAGCCCTCAAGTTCTAACAGCCACATGTCAAGGCTCTCCAAGCCACAATGAATGCCCTACAAGCTACAAGTATCTCCACGGCCGTATATGTGACGAGAGATGAGCAGTGACGTTGCTGACCACGGCTCCGCCAAGAGAAATGCGCTCGACATACTTCCCACTCGAATTATTCAAATGAAATTATCTTTCTGCCATGTAATTCGCCTATCCCGCCTGTGGTCCAAGTACAACAAACGCTGTACCACCCAACTGTTATAAAATCGTGATGCCTCGCACTACAGCCTCGCTCCCTCGACTTGCACCATAAGCAGTGACCACCCGAACAAGCTGGGCTGCCTCATCAATCGTGCAAATCTCGCATCTACGCTCTGTTTTCCACAGCCCGTTAGCCACCAACGCCCCCCGGCTTCTTTCCACAAATGGCACTCTCGACAGAGGCTATCATCGCAACCGTCAGCGCCGTCCTCGCCGTCCCCCCGGTTCTTATGATTATCTGGAACTGCAAAATGCATGCGCAAGCCCGTGGCCCCAACCCAGGTACGTATTGGCACTGGCTGTGTAACCTCTGGGCAAAGATGACGCTTTGGACCCTGCCACCCCGGCGCACCATCAGCGGATGGCGGGGTGACGAGAGGAGGGGGAATCACCTAAAACCATCTACAGAAACCGACAGATATTTACGCACATGTCCATCAGAATCAGATTACTGACCGTGTAATTAGATGGCCCTCGTTCCTACTTTGAGTTTCTGGCAATTTCCGTTGCGAATGCTGATCCCTTGTCGGACAGCGCAGCGGATGCTATCGAACGTGGAGAGGCCTACAGACTCCAGCTTCATGTCTCCCGGAACAATGCATAACGATTTCGGCAGCAACACAAGCACCGTTGTTACGCTTCGACCTATGGCGGAAAGAATATGAGTAATTGATAGGGTCTATCAGGATCAACAATCTACAAAGGTGGTATTTGTCGTGCATTTTTGGCCTATAGAGTACGCATATCTAGATGAGAAATGTTGGGAAAAGAGCTCAAAAGAAATTAGAATCAGTGCAAATTAAAAATTTTCGTTCTGCTACAGGGCCATGTTGCAATGTGCTTCTACGAGGTCCTTCGTAGCGACAACTAGCCCTGACTATTCTTGACCAGGCGGTCTTGATCACTGAATGAGTGCACAGATCCCAGCGTCTACCATAGGCTGTGGGAAGCTTAGCTAGGGTGTCCGCCGGTAAGTTGTTGCCCGGGTGTTTGGGTTCTGCTGACCCGACCAGCCCATATGCACGGGTCCAGAGCCTGCTCTTGCGTACATGAGCCACGGCCCTCACCGGAGGGAGGGCCGGTCCAGATCGCACTGGGCTCGACGCACTCGCCAAGGCGCTATCAGATTCGTCACCAAACAGCCGTTCACTGCTCAAAATCAGAGCATCGGCCAACGTAAAGCGATTGCCACGCCGCGTGTTAATTTGAAGCATAAGTCAAATTGTAAATGACGCTGCGAGTAAAGCTTCACAAGTAATCGCTACCAATGCGGTTGAGTTGCGGAGTGACAGGTTGACTATCTGGTGTTGTAAGCTACACTTGGTCGACGCTCCCAAGAGGCGTGCAAACGCGTCGCCGTGTCTACTATTCTGAGCAAGATCAAGGCATAATGCCGCCAGCATCCCATTGCGGTAGAGAAACACTGAAATACGTGTCAAATACGGGCTATATAACTTGCGCCGTTGATGCGGCCAAAATGTACTCAATGACGGCTTCAGGGAGTATCGATTGGGAATCTTCTCATTCGTGACATAACGTACTACCTAACATACATTTCTCAGGCCAGTCGAAGAGTCACTTGATGAGCGTAGTCTCTAGCAAAGGCTGGAAATTTCTTTAAGAGTTCGGCCCATCCCGTGAACGCAATGACATCATCGGCTATGCAAGCCGTGAACTGGGCCACAAGCCCACGTATCGCGTGCCCGTCCGTCGTGTCGCGGCCATACACATGATGAACGAGGTCTGTCATGATTGGCATAAATGTAAGAGCCGAGACGGTCAAGTAGGTGAGCTCGTGCGCGATATTTTTACAGGCCAATTCCATCAATGCTGGAATACCGTATTGTTGGGCAAAGTCCCAGACCCTTGCGTGGCCTATCAAGCCAAAGCGCACCACCTGGCTCTCTTGCTGAACTTGTGGGACAGATTCGATTTTTTTTGCATAGCTACTAATAAAGCTGGAAATAGCTTCCAATTTATTATAAGTAGCTCTTTTGAGACCACATGAGCACAATTTGCGTTTGCAGGGCACTTGGACAGCCTCTATATTCGGCTTGCAAAAGCCGCACCAGGAGTCGGGGCTGGCCCAACCAATAGCAGTGGCCTGGAAAGAAGCAAGCGAATAAGGTAATTTGGGAGCATGCTCTCCAAAGCGTGACAGCCCAAATATTGGACTTGATGACTCCTGGCCGATCTTGAGATTGGCGAACAAACCAGGGGCTTTTGGCTGCTCGGCGCATTTCCTAACAAGCTGTTCGTCTGCCCTTATGTCGAACCCTTAGTATGTGCTAGTGTAAGAAAATTGACAGAAACGCAAAAAGACATCTTCTTCGACGTCTCTTAACTCGACATGCTTCGATGGGTGCCGATTTGCGACCAGCAGATTAAGCGGAGCCGACACTTCCTGTAGAAGTCCAAGATGCATGTCTACCTTAGCCCTAGAACTACCAAAGATGAAAACCACGTGGCCTTGACATAAAAAGCTGGCGATACAATTAGCAAGTAGTCGCGTCTTGACAAATATAGATCGTACCGTTCTAAATTTTGTGGCCTGACATTCTGTAGGCCAAGCTGGGTGCTTACAGCGTCGTAGGAACTTGAAGACATGATATCTTATGGGAGGTGTTGCTGAGCGAGGTAGCCGGTGTTGCTGCAAATAAAACTGCTTTGACATTTTATTTGGACGTAGCGCAGCTGCACGAGAACGGCCAGAAGAGCAACCAGCAGATACTCATCGCGGACGGTGACCTCCCCGTCCACGGCCGACCCATAAAAAGTGAGGATGTTTCTGAAAAACATCCTCACTTTTTATGGGTTCACAATACCAGCGGCGAGAAGCCCATATAAGTGCAGCTTCTTTAAGTTGCTGTGGCCACCCGTCCCAGGAAGTCAGCACGTCTCTTTTTAAAATTTTATTTGATTTTTTTATTAATGACACGTGGCACAATAGATGGAATGACCTGGCAGTGATATTCTGTAACTGAAATCAAGATCTGTAATTCCTTCTGGATTTTACTCTCATCCATATATCAATATTGGGATTTCCACTCTAAGATCACAGTTTCGGAAATAGGGATCTTTCGACGTCACGCTGGCACAGCGTTTTCGGGGCTCCGCTGTTTCAAGGC
This sequence comes from Cordyceps javanica, assembly GCF_051103115.1. NCBI lineage: Eukaryota > Fungi > Ascomycota > Sordariomycetes > Hypocreales > Cordycipitaceae > Cordyceps > Cordyceps javanica. The sequence continues at coordinate 2,626,917 of NC_139299.1, forward strand.
CAACCAGAACAGCATTGATTAGACAGGCTGGAACATTTTTTTCGAGGTTGTCGCCTGTCTGTCACCTCAGTAGTGGGTGCCGCGCGCACTCGGAGAATAACCAATCGGCTTTCTACCACGGAAGCGAGAATGAGAGTTTCGCCCCTGGGCGTTTGATAACGGCGGCTGGCTCCGGACTCCGTCTTATTAAGGCACACCTCTTATTCTCATGCGACAGCATTGAAAGGGCGCCCACTTTCATTATGAAGGAGAGGCCCCCAATACGCCTTTATACTGCAGGCCTCCTGCTATTCTACGAAAGCGTACTACACGCCTCCTACTTTCATACGAAAGCGTATCGCCTACCTCCTATAATCATACGAAAGCGTACTACACGCCTCCTACTTTCATATGAAAGCATATCGCCTACCTCCTACAATCATACGAAAGTGTACTGCACGCCTCCTGCTTTTATACGCCCTCGTATGAAGGCAGGTATGCACCTTCTCTTCAGAGGTAGATGCAACCTGCTGCCTGACGGTAGGTGCGACCTTCTCTTAGAGGCGGGCGCAACCCCTTACTTACAGGCTGGTCAAGGTCCTACTTAGGGGTAGGTGCACCCTCTACTGTTAAACACTCCTCTATACTATAGCGTATTGCACACCTCCTACCTTTATGCGCTTTCGTATGATAGCAGGAGGCGTGCGATACGCTTTCGTATGAAAGTAAGAGGCGTGTAGTACGCTTTTGTATGATAGCAGGAGGTGTACGATACGCTTTCGTATGAAAGTAAGAGGCGTGCAGTACGCGTTCGTATGATTATAGGAGGCGTGCAGTACGCTTTCGTATGATAGCAGGAGGCGTGCGATAAGCTATCGAGGGCGTAAAGAAATAGGACGCGTGTAATACGAGACTAAAGGCAGTGCAATTGGCAACCTCGAACTCCACAAATAGATGATACTCTTATTGGCCAAGTACATACTGGAATGGTGTAGTGATGTGGCCCTATCCGCATCTCGGAGTTCAGGAACATGATTGTAATATGAACCCCCCGCTGTCGCTTAATTCTATCGATGTTCTCGTATTTGACTTACCAGTTTAGAATATTAGATTATGGGAGCCATGTCATCTGGTATGTCTCTAATCTTCGCGATCAGCAGCATGTGTCCTTGGGTGACTGCACAACCTCTTCATCATGGAAAGCCAAGGCGACATCAAATTTATTGGCATTATCCGAGTACCACTTGCGAATTTGGTTTTCAATCCGGGCACCGGAGAGAAGCCTTACAACCAAAAGCAGACAGATCAACTGGAAAGACTCTTCAGGAGGACATCAGTAAATCATGCCGAACGGCGACACTGGATTGATGGCTACATAGAGCAGAATGCGGAAGAAGGCCTTCTCTGTGACTTGAAGCTGAGTCGATCGCAGCTTGGCGGCATCAATTCGCGGGAAGAGTACCCACTTGTGGAACAACAAACTATCGCATTTACACAGGGGCGACACCGAGTTGACGCTGCGAAGAGAATTGACCCGTCTTCTTGTTGGACTATTAGGCTGCACTTAACCAACTCGCACAGCATTAACATCATAAAATGTCGAACGGAGTAGTACTAGCATGAGATTACTAACTCTGATGGTGAAATATACACAAAGCTAAGAGGCTACGGTGGCGATCATGTCAACTTCTGCGAGTGGCATGAGAGACTCAGCATAACTAAGCAAAAAGCGTTCTTCTACATCAAGAAACGACTAGCTGTTATGGAGGCTCTCGATAGGCTGATCTTGCTGAATGGCGTCATTGAATCTCTTCATCTGAGTTACTTTCTCAAAATATTTGATAAGCGCCTTGATGATGAACTTTGCGCAGGGTTGGATAAAATTCACAAGCAATGGTCGCGCATCACAGACGGACGCAGGCTCGATTTGCTCGACAAAGATACCGTTGCGGCGCTCGAGGGCCGGGCACCTTCCGTGAGCACAGAGGATCAAGCTTGGATAGCTTCGTTATTTCAACAGCGTCGACATTCAAGCAGCGTTTCCGATGCATCCCCGTTGCAAAACATGGAGCACTTCGTGTTTAAGGAGACTGGTCTGATCCACAGCCTCCGGGTAGCTCATGTACGTCAACAAGTTGCCGTCTAGCATGAATCAGGGGGTAATGTGCTCTAAACTAATGTGTGTGTGACTGATGGCGCGGCTAAGAATACTTTTTCGGCCACAATGAAAGCTCGAAGTATGCCTAGAGAATGTCAACGTCTTCAGGGATGCCTGGCCCTAGGAGCTGGATTCAAAGGGTGGCAACGTTGACCGCCATTCACCCATCTACCTACCTGCCCAAAGACTTGATGACGTGGGAGGAGGGGGCGGCTGTGTTCCAGTGTCTTGAGCAGCATACAAGCCACACCGAGCAGCCTTCGTAGGCTCATTGGGATGTGCCCGTGGGGTGCGTGTCTCCAACTACGTGATAGCATTGGACGGACAACAAAGAAAGAGGTTTCAGTCTTCCATTCTATGAAGTTCCCGTGACTTTTGATGAGGTATGGGTGGAGTTGACTATAGCGATGCTGCATTGCAAACCTATTACGCCACCATCCAACAAAGTGTGAGCAGTCAATACTGCGCACCACCTTCAACAAGCACACTGCATGCGTCTAAACCTAGTTAAGAAAACACGCCCAATCACCTGGATCTTCAGTCCTTACCCTTTCCTTCTCATTGGTTGCGCAGAGCCTTCAGCAGGCGACTAGTTGTCTCACGGGGAGAAATTTCGGACTGCTGTCTACCGGCCTAGTCGAGACCAAGTGGTGGGCAGGGCGCGGTGCAAAGCAGATTTCCGGCACTCGGTAGTGTGGTCCCTTAGCTGATAGTCTACGCATATAGTACGCACGTACGATCTTGTCACGGCTCAGAGGGAGAGAGCGAGAGAGAGAGAGCGAGAGAGAGAGAGCGAGAGAGAGAGCGAGTTTGTCTACTTGCTGTTAGGACAATCTACGATGCTTCTTTTGCTCTGGAAAATCAAGAAATAAGACAATATACTTCCAAACAAGTACACGCAAAAAAGAGCACACTTTCTGTTATCTAGTGTTTTATGATGTATCATATTCTGACACTTGTATTCATCCCATGTTGTTTCTTCACCTTGCTGACTTGCACATTGAACTCGACGACAATGGGCACGAGACCTGGCAAGTAAGTAGTGTACCTGACACAAAGCGAGTCACCGAGTACAGCTTTGAATCGTTTGTTATGCCCTGCAATGCGTCTGCGGCAGACAAGTGAAAGCACATCCAATCCACACCCCCCGGCCAACTCGGTAGTTGGGCAGACGTGCAGGACCTGCTTGGTGGACGAGTAGAGAAAAAGGCCGGCACCACACGCACGGTAGTGGATGTGACGAGGCTGAGTTGGCCATGTACTGCCTCCCGTCGTCAACAATATATTAACATTCCGCTTTCCTGTTTTCCGGCGGTCTCGCAACGCTTATTGGGGCTGCACTACGGGATCGATCCATCCGACTTTTACCTTCCTACCTAACCACTGTCCCCCCCCGTCTTCCAAACATGTCAGCCTCGCAACCAGCGCATCACCGGACACCGACAAGCCGGCCTCGTCTACTCTGTATATTAGGGATAACGACCCACATACGGTGCGCCATGGTCCATTGGTACCATGGCTATTGTAAAGTTGCATTTTGCCACTTTCGCACCTGCATTTTGAACGCTTAGTTCTCCATAAATAGAGGATTAGATAGAGCCTTCTGTACATGTCATTATAGATTAATTCCTCATATATCAGTGTATTGAAAGATATTTTCAATTGTATCCCTATTCGTAGAGAACTAGGCCTTCAAAGATGCTACCCTTTTGGTGGGCTATTTATAGTATGGCGTGGAGCGAATCACGACTTTCAAAAGGCTTTGGTGTCAGAGCGTAATTTGCAAAAAGATAGTGCACCATGATCACTTCAGTACGACGCTACACTGCAAGCCGCCAGAACCCACCCTCCCGCTTTCCCCGCGCATCAAGTAGTAGGTTACTGGGCACACCAGCTATCAGGTGGAACTTGCTGAAGTGAAAGGAAGCAGCCCAAAACAAGCTTATTATTAGTGGCACAAATCGACCAGCCCCCCACCTCCCCGTATACTGGTACTAAAAAACAAGCCCATGCTAGTTCTTAGGGGTGGTTCTAGCATTGGCAAACAAAGTCAGCAGTGTTCTGAACTGAACTTGGACGAGTAGTGCCCAACAAGCGGCAAAGTCTCAAAGGGCTTGTCTATTCGAGCGTACATTCCCAGTTCGCAAGGACATCTCGAGCAGCTTGACAGGTCCAGCAATTTGGGCTTGAGCCACAGCGTTACCTGTTGCCCCACCTTGCGCTGATGGAGCGCACCCGACTTGTTCGTAACACCCCCTCCCTGGCTTCTGTACGCTACCAGACTTGCGCTACGAGGAACCATCTTCCAACATTCGAGATTAAATCGCTTGTTTGAGACATTTGTAGTTTAAACTTCGAGCAACTTTGTTTAACATTTCCTCTTGTGCAACCTCAGTATTATATCACGTTCCTGCTCCTCGACTAGCAGATAGCCTGTCTTTTTTTTTAGTGGTGTGGACGAAGGAATGATTATTTCTTATGGGGTTTCTCATCAGTACAGCAACTGAGGACCTCTGACGATTGCTAGCTAGGCAGCCACCGTTGCAAAGGGGGTCAGTGACAGGGAAGCGTGGGAAATAAGAATACGGGGACGCAACCTCAGCGAGGTCAGCGACAACTGGGCTTTTTAGGGTGCTGTCATTGCCAGCGACCTTGGAACACTTGGGGGAGAAAAAAAGAAAAGAGGGGGAAAAAAGCAAAGAGGGGGAGAAAAAAAAAGAGAGCCTCAGAATAAATAAAAAGAAAAGAAAAAGAATAAAAAGGGTAGCACGCTTCGGCACCCCCCCCACCACCACCCGAATGCCTGGGCCCGGGCCTGGGCTATGCATGCCACCAGTAGCGCTCAACTCTCTCTGCCCCTTATATTAAAAAAGTACCTAAGTACCGATTGTCGTCGCGCTAATGCCTGGCATATGGGGTAGTGCATGGATGGGGTGCGCCGAGCTGGCGCTGGTTATGAAAGTACTAACTAAGTAGACCTCGCACTATAACTCATAAGTTTGGCGCCCCGTAAAAAATCCGACGTCCTCGTTACTCAGATGATGCCGAAAATACTACCGTTTACAGATGTGAACAGATCGAAACCGCCCCTTTTTGCTAATGATGGGCATTTTGTTCTTCTTTGGTGCTGATGAACCAGCGCAAACCACAACGATCACGACTGCTGTCCGCGGGCTGGCCAGTGCTCGCCGACATCTTCTCCCAAGTAGGCTGGTGGCACATGGAGTCGAGACAGAAAGCAGGGCTCCCGAGTGCCCTGGATATTTCCTGCTCGACTCCAGAATCTGCTCATATGGGGCCCTTACTCAACTGAACACCCACCCATGTGTGAGTGTTGCGCCATCTCGGATAAGGGTGCTTCACACCCACCTTTTTCAACCCTCAGCCCGCCAAACCTGCACGGTACCAAGATCCCCGGTCGACAGATGGTTCTACGGCTGTCCGATAAGGCACTTCCTCCGCCACCCTCCCTTCCCGCCCACCTCAGTCTAGCGTGATGGCCCTGTTCAATGAACAAAGCGTTTGGTTGGACTGACCGGGATGAGTCTCGCAGGCCACTTATCGGCCCTACAATGCAAGGATTCTCCAAAGCCGCCGCAGACGCCAAAGGTCACCTTTCATGGCGCAGACCACGGCTTCGTCAACAGACAGGTACTCGACATGCTTCCCACTTGTCTGGTTGAAGGTGCCTTGTATGTCTGCCCTGTACACGAGCCTGTGCGTCTTTGGGCGCAGACACACCAGACAGTTCATTACTTGCTATATACTTAAATACTCGCGTCGCCTCCCACTGCGCCCTCCCTTGACTTGCACCATACACAGCAACCACCCGACAAGTTCTGGCAGTTTCCATTACTTGTGCAACAACTCACGCCAAATATCCTTTTCACACAGCCGCTGTACCCGTACGCCCTTTATTTCTTACCAGGAATGCCGCTCTCCACAGAAGCCGTCATCGCCATCGTGGCCGCAGTTCTGGCTGTACCACCAGTTCTCGTCATTGTCTTGCGTTGTACTATGTATGTGCGAGCCACTGGCCATAACCGCGGTACGTCTCAGCCTTGGAGGGTACATGACGGGGAGAAGGATGGAAATTGGGACCTTGCACCACCCGGCATAATCCGCAGATAGCGGGGTAATGAGGAGAGGTGGAAATACATGCAAACATCTACAGATCTCTACAGATCTCCACATCGTCATCAAAATGCTGACCGTATTAACAGATGGCCTCCATATAATTTTCCAGTTAACGTCACCTGGTTCTACAAGTTCGAATGACTTGCCGAGCAGCGATGCGGATGCTATCGAACGTGGTCAGGCCTACGCACTCCAGCCTCAGCTATAAAGATTTTTGGCAGCAGGAATTGCATCTAGATGAGGCTCCTGCGTATGGCGGATCAAGAAACAGTAATCGATGGGGCGTATGAGAGTTGCTAATCTATGGGGCAAGAAACCCATAGAGTACACATGTATATATGGACATATCCTAGACTGACTTGAAAGAATTCAAATCCATGCAGATGGAGCCTTTTTATTTCGCTACAGAGACTCTATTGCGTGAAAGCCCTGGCTATTACTTGTCGTGGCCGGGCGGCCTGGCAAGTACAAAGACCCTGAGTGTCAACGATACCTAGGCTGTGGAAGGGCTAGCTTGGTACTAGGTACTTACCCAAGGTGCCTCCCAGGCGACTCGGCCAACTTTGCATGGCCAGCTTCAGGGCTCTTGTTTCTGGGCTGGGCGAACTCAGTCACTCGGGTACACCAGGGCCTTGCTGCAGGTAGGTAGGTACAACCGTAGGTACCTAGGTACCTGGGGCGACCCAGCACGCTGCGCTGGCAGCGGCCAAGTCTGCTCCCAGTCAACCTGGTCGGCGTGTATGCCCGGCATCGGAGTCTCCTCTTTGTATAGGTACATTTGAGCGGTGGCCGCTCAAATGCATGTCAACAGCTTTGACATCTGCCATGCGACATTGGGACATGGGACGGGGGATGGTGTACCCTGACGAATGCGCGTGCGACCGACAGCGCGGCTGCCAATGATTCTGGGCCACGATCTAAGCTCGAAGCCAAAAAAAGACCCGCATAATGCCACGACCGTTTGGAGATGCCGGGAGCTAACCTATGCAGAAGCCAGATGTCAAGTGCGGTGCGGACAGTCCTGGCCACCACTCACCGACCTGCCCACTCCCCCCTACATACCTACATAACTAGCCTATGACGTGACGAAGCATGGAGGCTGTGCGAGTGCCTTGAGAAGCATGGAGTCTCGCCCGCTCAATTGTACCCGTCCGGCTTATGGTATGCCCGCTCGTCGTCCGCTCCGGTGATGGGGTGCCTCTAGATACATGATGGAATTGGACGGGGCGACGAAAGATGGACTTTTTCAGCTTCGATGACAAAAGGCGGCGGCACTGGCCAGGAAGACACTGCCTCGTAGACGTGTATCGTAAAACCGCACTGCAGCCAAAGTGTGGGCAGCATGGGACCTTGTCGCTCGTCACCACCAACACACGGCGCGTCGTCTAACCTAGTGGAGATGCACACCCGACCGTCCGAAGCTACATCTTCTTTTTTTTTCTCTTTTTTCATTTCCTTCTTCTCGTTTGTCCCAGGCGGCCTGCAGTATGCAAGCAGTCACTTCAGGTGTAGAAAGGTGTGACTGCCATCTGATTACCAGCTCGGTCGAGACCGAGTGGTGGGCAGGACGTGGTGACAGAAACATCTTCCAAGCTTGGTAGTGCAGTCCTCCGGCTAGCATTCTACGCATTTTCAAACGCATGTACCCTTTTAGATACCATAGAGCATCCTTCTTATTTAAATAGTGGTTCTTTGACCTGTGAATTTCTCTCCTGTTATCTCCTCGTCGTGTCATCTTGCCGAGTGAGTTTCGACGACAATGGGCACGAGATCCGGCAAGCAGGCAGTGGTCCCTGGCATGAGGCAAGTCTCACCAAGAATGGCGGTTTTCGATCGTTTATGTCGTGGGGAGGTTTCTGCTCCACAACACAACTGAGTTCGGGCACGTACATCCCACCAGCCAACTAAGTAGTCAGGCAGACTTGCAGACTGATGAAAAAGCGTGGAAAAAAGGTGTGGACGGCAAGCGTGGACGACAAGCGTGGACGACGCGTGGACGACGAGAGTGGATGGGTGCTGGATGCGAGACGAAAGTTTGACACCCTTCCAAGCCCTTGTATGGTATCTTTCATACACACTGTCCCCTTTTTGGCCGTGATGCATCTCAACGGCCCGTTCCCTAACGGGCTAGTGGCATCAAGACACATTCTGGGATGTTGGATATATCCATCATACTCAGTATAGGAAAGACTGGCATTACAGTGGTGTGGGTGGTGTGGGTGACGAGGCTGAGGTGGCCGTGGACTGCCCCCCTGTCGACAATAGTCTGCCTTTTCTTTTTCTTCTCTGGCGGACTCGCAAAGGTGATTGGCTCAGCGCCCTCGTCGGAACGAGCGTAGCGCAACGCGGCACCACGGGAACCCTTGTTAAACTTCTGCATGGCGGCCAAACATGTAATCTCTGCGACGAGGCCCGGCGCGCGGCAGGTCAACAAGCTGATAGCGTATACCCTGTCTGAGGCGCCACCACTGCAACCCCATCGTGCCATTCGGTAACGTCGGCCACCCACTTCTCGGCACCACCTACATCTTGGCAGGTAAATCCACCCTTAACTAGTACTACAAGTATCTTATAAAATCTACGTTTTCTCGTATAAATATTATGATTTTAGTATTAGTTTTTTTATAATATATATATTATACCTAGATATACTAAATAAAACCTTTAAAATACCCTCTAGGATATTATTAATAATATAAGCTAGGTATATATATTATAATAATAGAGTATATTAAAATTAACCTTATAAGAAAGAATTAGAGGTAGAGTATTATATAGAATAACTTTTAAGTAGCTTTAAAGGCTAGCTTTAGCTTAGGAATTATAGCTTATTTCTTAGATCTTAATTTAGAATTCCCTTAATAATCCTCTAAACTATATATAAGTTAGGAAAATTATATCTTTAATAGCTATCTAAAATAATAATTAATAGTTTATTAGTAAGAACTAGTTATATAATTTTTTATATAAAAATCTAAAGATTAAGACCTTAAGAGATAAGAAATTTAATTTTTAAAGGATAAATAATACTTTAATTTATATTATCTAAGCTTTCTTTAAATTTCTAATAATCTAAGCTATTAAAGAGATATTCCCTAAGAATTAATATAATATAGATAAAATAAGCTTAGTAATAAGATTTTATAAGAATAACCTAGTACTAGGATTATCTTAGAAGTAAATTATCTTAAAAAAGTAGTTTAATTAATATTTTTAGATTATAATTTTTAAGTATATCTTAATAAATAAGAAAAGCTTTCTATTATTAATTATTTTTAATAAAAAGAGTATATAATAATAATAATTTTTTAATAAACTAGCTTTTTTTAAAAGCTAGTTTTTCTAAATAACCTCTTAAGGCTAGACTAATAATTAAATCATTATATATTAACTATAAACTATTTTTATTTTTTAAATTAAGGCCTAATTTAACTAATAATTCCTTCTAATTCTAAATAATTATAGAAATTATTATATAATTAAATTCTTATATAAATACTATTTAAATAATATATATTTACTTTTTCTTCTATCTTATAGCTCTTATATTCTTTAGCCTCTTAATATAACTATTCTTAGCTTAGTTAAAGCTAGCTATTATAAAGAGCTTAGAAAATAGCTATAAGATATAAATTCCTTACTTATTAATAAAAGAATTTTTTTTAAATATTATATTATTATAAAGAAAGTAAGATTATTATAAAAAATATACTTTCTAGCTAATAAAAGGCTAGCCTTTAGCTAGTTAATATAATAAAGCTATTAATAAATAATCTATTACTTAATCTTACTAAAATAATATTAAAAATATTATCTTTAGATATTAAAAGAATTCCTATAGAAGGTCTATTAAAGATTAATATATTAACTAATAAATTATAACTTTATTATTTTTTTCTTAATAGTATATAATAGTTAAATAATATATATATTATTAAATAAATATAAAGAAAAATAAAGAAATAATTTAATATATAATAAGCCTAAATTACTTTTTTAAAGTAGAAGATTTTAAAACTTAAAATAAAAATAACTCTTATATAGCCTAAAAAATATTAAATAATTACTATTAATCCTAACTAGTTATTTATTAAAGTAATAGATATTAAAAATATTTACTAATAGTTTAAAGTATAATTAAATAGGACTAACTATGAATTTCCTATTAATCTATCTTAATTCTTATTCTCTATCTAATTCTCTATTAATTAGTATATATATTATATTATTTAGATTTTTTTTAGCTTTATTATGCTATGTTAAAATTTATGCTATTATTCTGCTTAACCTGCCGAGATGTGGGTGGTGCCGAGAAGTGGGTGGCCGACGTTAGTGCATCAAGGATCGGCACACCAACTACTTGTCAGGTGGCGGTTGATGAGGACGCCAGCCCCGACAAGGCAAGCCAGTTTATTCTTGACATGGAGACCTTTAGAAGGGCCCCTTGTGCTATGTTACAAGCACCATATTCCTCAGGGTTGTTACTTTGGTTTCGACTGCGAAAGCAGCGGTGTTTTGAAACGAACTCGGAGAATCGGTGCCCAACAGGAGGCATATACTTGGAAGGCCTCCCTGATTCGAGGATGCATTCCGAATTCTCGAGGATATGCCGAGTGACGTGACGGGAATGGTGCTTCGGCCTTGAGATACATTGTTCCCAGTTGTCTTACCTTTGGCTGATGGAGCGCACCCGACTCGTTCGTACCTTGCCTCTGCGGCTTCTACACCCAACCAGACTTGCCTTATGATAAAGAACCGTCTACTAACATTTAAAGCTGAATTTCTGATTTAGACATATTTAGTTGATCATTTGAAGCAGCTTTGCTTCAACATTTATGCTGTACAACTTTTGCATCGTAGCACATTCTTACGCTTTGACCTATAGATAGCCCGTCGTCCGGGGGGGGGAAGGGGCGTCAACATTTGCCATGCTTTCTTTCACTGGTACAGTCCATTGATGACTTCTGAAAATTGCTAGCCAACGAGCCATTGTTGCAAGGGGAAGGGCAAGGGGGCAATGACACGGAAGCGTGGGAAATAAGAATACGGGTGCGCAGGGATGCCACCTCAGCACAGGTCAGCGACAACTGGTATTGTCCTTAGGGTGCTGCCACTGCACCATATCGGCGATCTCGGGGACACCCAAGAGTGCAAAGAAGAGAAAAAAAAAAGAAAAAGAAAAGGAAGAAAAAGGAAAGCGAGCTTGCTTGGGCACGTCCCCACCACCACCCGAACACCTGGGCCGGGCGACCAGGACACCCCACCAAGTACAAGCTCCCCATTTTTTTGTTTGGCCCGGCCCGGAGATCGACGTCTATTTTTATTCATCTAATTGATTATTCATTATTACTATTTCCCTCGCCCTTGCTTTTCAGACGACAGACGGGGGGCTAGATCCCCCCCGACCTTGTCAGAGGAACGGATTCATTCATTATTGCAAAGACTTCAGTGGGATGGTTATATTGTGCATAAGAAAGAGAGTACGAAAAGAAAAAAAAACAGAGAGCATAATTAGTATAATGACCGATATTTGAATTCACAATTACACGTGCCACACTCGCCCAGTAGTGGGTGTGTGGCACGTGTAGCATAGAATGGTTTGCAATCTTGGCTGAGCAAGAATACTGAGAAAAAAAAACAATAGTCAGACATTTCACTACGTCATTACCCCTAAAAGCCGAAAAAAAAAAAGCTTCGAAATTCTGCAAAACCTTTCCAAGGCAAATTTAAGGCGCAGCCACCATTTTGAAGAGGAAACCAGGCACCCAGGACAAGGGCCCCTCACTCCCTGTAGGAAGTCACCACCTGGTCCTGTTTCACCCCCCGTTTTTTTTCGAGACTTTTCGAACAATAAAGTTGTCGTATCACGGCTGTCGCCCACCTGGCGGGATCTTGTTGATCTGCACACCCCTTGCCGGTACATTGAAGTTTCCCCCCCCCCCCCCCTGAACTGCAGTCCCCCCTCCCCTTCCCCGCTTGAACTAGAACCAAAGCTTGGCATCAATATACCTGGCAAGGTTCTTGGAACAGTCAGGTGCCGGGAGACAAAAGAACAAGGTAAGTGCAACAAGCTCAGTTGGTTGCCTCGCCGGTTGACGTTGCGCGAGCCGGAACTTTTTGGCTTACATTTATGGTGGTGGTGGTTGTGTGTTTTGATGTGTGGCGACCGTTGCACCCATTCAGGTGCGTAATATAGACTTGGGGAAGGCAGCTTCACCAAGGTGCCGTCTGCGCGGGGAGTGAGACATGTCGCGAAGACAAGGAGGCCGAGTTAGCAAGCGAGGCTGGCGATGATGCCGAGTATGTGCCTACAGTGGTAGAACGTAGCGTAAACCGAGTGCCCGAGCCCTGCATCGGCCCTGTGAAATGCATGTGCTCGTACGCATTTAGTAGGCACCTCTCTCCCTCGACCAAGCGTATAAACAGTCCTTATTCAGTGCGAAGAGTTTACACCTACCCACGTTCTCTAAAGAAACCATAAAAGTCTCTCGTACAAGATGCCATCACCGGCTGTTACCTTGGCATCTGCCTAGACGGCATTTACCCTTCTTCTTGCAGAGATGCTCCCAAGACACGCCCGTGTCCAACTTCGGGACGCATCTCGCCCTTTACTGCTACAGCGTCATATCCTGACACTGTACTCAGACTCGGCGACGCCAGAGAACCCATGATGATTATCGGTGCGGAAGCTTGTATTGCTATCGTGAGCCTCAGACTGGTCCTGCCGACTCTTTTCGTCGTCCTCTGGCACGCATGCAGATCGATACAGCGTCGGTCCGCAGCGCCCGACACGCGAGGTCCGTCCAAACGGCCTTCCCTCCCCAGTTAGTGGGACTGAAAGCATATGGGCGGCTTACCAGAGTTCCTAAAGAAGATTCTTTTTACTCGGAGAGTCATGGTAAACGCCACATTTTGCGCGCCCTCGCGTGCTTCTTCAAGCGCAAATGCCTCTGCGAGTCTTGATGCGGCTTTTGAGCAGCTATGTAGACAAGAACTGAACTCCTGTCATATGGAGACCATTTTTCAAACCAACTACATGACTATTGATCAGTGTGTGTGTTTAATAAGTGGCAGGTGCTTCGTCGCCGTATACTCTGTCGGCTGAGTTGCAGCATGACTCGGCACGTATTTTGAAATTTCTGTTCGATGACGTGGTTGTGGAGATGGCACGGCGCTCTTTGTGTCGACGAAACCGAGCCACGCCAATAGCTTCTCCTGTACCGCAATTTGAAAACACTCGTGGAGCGCATCCGCGCGGGGAGAGACCCGTGTTGCTAGTTACCAGGCGGACTCGGCGACGCGGGTAAAATTAGCACAAAGAATTCTTTGACAAAGCAGGACATTCCCTTCGACCTGGGTGCATTCGTGTGTGACAGAAGGGACGTTGCCAAAGACGGGGTGTTTCCAACTTGTGTGCTTACGGATAGCCAAGGCTGAGGAGAAGGGCAGAGCGAACGGGGACAGAAAGAGAGCGAGTAAGGCCGAAGACAGGCCCAACAAGTCGGCCAGCGTGCCACGTGCATCGACTTGCGCCAACCTCCAGCAACCAATTTAGGCGTGAAATCGCACCCGAGGCTTGCAGCGCATAATACATGCCGATGCATGCAAGAGACAGCGAGCCAGAGAGGAACCCAATCACGAGTTGAACTGGAGTTGCTACAGCCACAAAAGTATGCCCACAAGAACAAGAAAAGTGTGCATGGCACGGCATGGCACAGCATGTTGTTGGCATTGCTCACAGGAGTCTTGATCTCATTTTTCTCCCCTTTATATTAAATTGTTCATTTTTTTTTCATTATTTGCGTTTGATTGCCATCTTCACTTTTTTGCCCTCATCGATTCGCAATACTATTAGAGTTGGGTTAACAGTTGAACGGCAGGATAAGTCTTTCTGTTTTTTTTGCCCCCATGACGATTATGGGACACTGCCGAGTGAGTCTAGCTCCCTTCCTCGCGTCCGACCGGCACCGGCTCATCAGGGGCCGCAAAGATGGTGTGTGTGCCTGCTCATGGTTTTCAGCCAGCCACACGCGCCCCTTTATCCACAAGAATACAGCACCATGTGCGCTTGGGGGGGGGGGGGGGGGGGGGGGGGGGGGGGAATAAAAGAGAGGAGAGGGTGAAGACTCTTCTACTGGCTTTAGCTGCCTAGTATACGACGGAGGGAAGGTCATGATCGACACAGTTGTGCTCGCCACGCCAGAACCCTGTCTGCCTTTTTGGGGTGGGCATTTTTTTTTTCACCCACCTGCTGGCCTCTTTCTCGCGGTCTGCAAAAAGGCGTGGCAGAGTGGTGCTGCCTTGCCTCAGAGCACCCGATAGCCTGAAGTGTAAAATCAAGCAAGATGAAACAAAATGAGACGACACATTATTGAAGAAGAATATTTTTCCCCCTTTCTTTTACTTATTTCTTTTAATATCAAGTACTCGAATAAAATCCTGTAGACGGTTTTGTGGATAGAGTGTTTGATACCAACTTTGATTCCCACCACCAAGAGAAAATCTGGAGCAGCAGGACACGTCCAAAGTCCATTGCGCAATGAATTTTTCCTTTCTACTGAGGAGGAGGAGGAGGAGGAGGAGGAGCATGTTTTCTGACATGCCTCGAAAATGAATTCTCTACAGGCATATTTTTTACGCCTGTAGACATGGCCTACCCCTACCGAGAGGCTTGTCAAGAATGGCCAAAAAATCGTCAGAATCCCCTTGAAACTCCTCTACAGGCATATTTGCATGTACCAAGACATGACCTGCCTATACCTGGGGGCTTGTCAAAAATGGCCAAAAAATCGTCAGAATTTCCCTCAACCCGGCCGACATGCCACCAAAAGAAAAAGGAAGAACAACTCGGAGAGAATCCACTTTCTAGGGGGGCATGTCAGGAAAACCGGTACCTTGGAGCTCGTCATGCAGGCCGCGAGCTACAGCAGAAACAACAATACATGCATATACTACTAGTGCAGTGAACAGTACCTGCGGTGGCTTGGGAGGGGCATTGTCAATAGTAGAGACAAGAGGAAAGCAGACACAGGGGTGGGGCCACGGGTAGAAACCAGGCAGAAGAAACGCGATGGGCACGAGTCTCGCTCGGACAGCAGGACAGGTAAGACCAAGTTTTTGGGCGAATGAGCGAACCTGTGGCTTGCTTGCTGAATGGCCTGGCCGGGCTGCTGGTTGGTAGCAAAAGCAGACGAGGCTAACAAGACTCAGGATACATCACTGCCCCCCGAAAAGTGGGGACCTCTGTGCCACTGCCAACGTACTTTCTGGATGGCGTAATATCTGTGTGTTTTTGGAGGGTTCGAAATGGAGTAAGAGAAGCTCTCTCAACTAATCAGAAGCTATCAGCGAGAGGCGGCCCTGTCTCTGAGAAATTGATATTTCCTATTATAGTATAGTGTTATACATATACTAAGCCTCTTTAGGCAGAACAACAGACTGATACCTTTGAACAACACTCCGATGTTCGACCTTACTACCAATAGGTAATGACTAGCACATCTTCCTTGCCGCATATATAAGACCTGTCCGCAGTACTCAGTATGAGAAGGAAAGGGAAAAAAAGGCCACACCACCCTCCCCTAAGAAATTATCCATCATAGTAGTCTTTGCTACCTTTATCATTGTCTTGCCATCGCTGGCCCCCTTACTTTTTTTTTATCCCTCTCACAAACTACGAAATCACTCTGCGCTGAGACTGGTCAGGTCCCTTGTCCAGCTAGCTGCTCCCTGCGTTCATCACTGCCCGCGCAAGAGAGAAGCAGAGATAGCGAGAGCGACATCACCCCCACACCATCACACAATCATACTGCCTTCACCTCCCGAATTTCACACGACTTCACACCGCCATCATGCAACTCAGCACAGAAGCCATCATTGGCATCGTTGCCCTTGTGCTAGCCCTCCCGCCCGCCCTGATCATCATCTGGCGTTGGATACGGCGCAGCAGGATTATCCAACGCGCGTCCGCACTGTCAGACGCTGAAAGTGCGGCCCCAATCCCCCCCTACCCCTCCCCTATTGCCCGGGAGGTCCCAGGAACGCTAACGCGAGAGACTGTTTCTCTAGTGCAACTCCTACCCACGAGGTCTTGGCACGCACTGCAGTCACTGCCATCGTATCCGTCCTTTCTCGGCGCGCCGGAGCGCAGACACTCTGAAGACCAACTTGATGAGTTTTACTACGTGGCGGCCATGTATAAAGGATCCAGGTCGCAGCATCCCGAGGCATCGTCGAACATGCAGCAAGAGGCAGATGGAAGACGGAAATGGGGCTGGGGTCGCTGGTCAAAACGACCAAACTGCTGATATTATAGATATCTATAGACTGACTTGATCAAATAGACATGTTGGCCTTGTAGCTACAAACTTTTCTCGATATGACAGCGCCTGCCCTCGATTATATTAACGATGCGAGACCCAGCGATTGCGGACAATAAGATTGGACGGCACCACGTGCGAGACAACGCCTTTGAGTACCAGCGTCGAGACACGCTCGTCCAGGTTTCGTGATGCCGAACGCCGTTGTCCTCGACTACATGCGATGTCCTCCAAGATTGCAATGGCATTCGATCAAGGCTACACAGAAAAGAAAAAAAGAGAGGGGGGGGGGGGGGGGTTATGCGCACAGAATAAGGTGGTGCAACACATAATGCAGGCCAATGTTACTTAGCATGTAGCCTTGCCAAGCTAGCATCTTCTTTATTAGGTGCCCAGGGGTGTGACATCTGCGCCGCGCCGTTGCTGGCGTGGGGACCCGATTCACCCCACACCCCGATCGGCCCCGCCCATCAAACTGGGGTTCAGCCCGCCCGTTGCAGCCGCCGTCAAAAAAGCCGCCGAACTTTTATGACACTCTAACACGTGGGCGCGCGCCGTACAGCGGGCGTGCGTCCGTTTCGGACGGTCGCCTCGGCCCAGACCTTTACAGTCGCATCATTCACGACACACGGAAGATGTGCGGTGCCAAAATATGAATATTCTGGGCTCATATAATCTGGCCTGTCACGAGGACGCGATAGAAAAAAAGACGATAATTCGAATGAAAGCCTTTCTTGTTCCTTCTTCCTGTTTTTTCCCTGTGACAACGCCTGGGCGAGCCAGGATGGCCAGGTGGTGATAAAGCCGCCTGCTCGGCCCAATGTCTCCGCCAACGCGACAAACCGAGACTGGGGAAGAAACAAACTAAAATTCCAGTTAAAAGCGAAAAAAACAAAAAAGAGAGAGAGATAGGTCAGCATTCAGTATAGCTGGCTCTGGCACATTGCGCTCCACATACCTCGTAACTACCCTATACTACAATCGCACACCGGGCCGTGCTGGAATGGCTAGGTGGTGATAAAGCCGCCTACTCGGCCCCAATGTCTCCTCCAACGCGACAAACCGAGACTGGGGAAGAAACAGAACTAAGATTCCAGTTAACAGCGAAAACAAGAGAGAAGGGGATTAGCAATTGGTATAGCTAGCTCTAGCACATTGTGCTGCACATACCTCGTAACTACCCTATACTACAACAGCCCAGATTAACCAAGGAAGTCCTGCCATACAATTTATACCTGCCCGTCGATTCGTGACCCAGACAGACGGCACACCCTTTGACATTTGCGAGCAAGAGTGAACTCTGAGCTGAACCAGGTTCATCTGCGCTGCCAAAAAAGGGCCGGCGGCCTCCATTCCTGCGGCTACAGTTGAGCCCAACGAGCGCATCGGAGCGTGTGGAACGGCGAATAACCAATCAATTGACGATGGGCACACTTGAGCACTATGCCATGCGTTAATACACTAAAAACAGAATAGTTTCAAGAGTTTCCTGATTGTCTCCCTTTCGAAGAGACCACTGTGGCACCCCAACACGAGTTTTTTGCGGAATTTGTGATACCCAGCTGTTTACCATCATATTCCACACGGATTATTCTAAAGCGACGCGAAGCGAGAGGCTGTAGAACAACAACACGGTAAATGGTCCTCGCATCATTGATGTTCTGACATGTACCCGGATGCAGCTCGATTTGCCGTGCCGCTCGCGGCGAAATATCGGCAGGTACATGGAGACCCACTCTTGTTGGCTGCCGTCATGAACAAGTCAAGCTCACTGCCAACACTGACTTCACGCAGGCGGACATCTACACAATCAAAGTTAGCCACATAATATAACCCCCCCGGTGGAAGGCTAATGCGACATGACGTTATCTCCAAGGCTCTATTACGCTAGCGAAATCTTCGCACAACCAACTCCAAACGACGGACGCCGGCCGCTCAATTCCGACGATGTTCTACCTCGTTTAGAGCTCCTCACAGGAACCTCGTTTTCAGACCGAGATTCAGCTTCTCTATACACTGACAATCCCTTCAACAGCTCTGATTTTGTCGAGGCGATGCACATCATCGGTGCGCCCGGTCCCGCACCAGCACAGTTGGGCCAGCTGGACGACGGAGTCAAAGGTCATTTCGCGCTGCCGCCCCAACAATTGGGTACAACTTTGTCGGCCTTTCAAACCTCATTCAAAAACCCTGCACACGATGGGTACAATATGACCCAATTTCAAACTGTCTCTACTGCCGTCTCATATAGCGTGTCAAGAGCCAACCCTGATGAGTATGTCTTAATAGGTCAAGGTTCAGATATATTTTCCACAGGCTTCAATATTCCTGTGAGCTGGGCCTCTTCTGGAACTGAATCAGGTACCAATGAGCCAGACCTAGAAACAGACTGTTACCAGGATTCACTTCAACGGAGCAATAAAGAGAACAATGACACGCGCGAGTTAATCCCCGGGCGTCATTCAACCCGGTTAATCGCTACGCCGACCGATGCCCACTTGGTAGCGGCTTGGCCACGCTTTGATAACGGCATCGGTTCGAGCTTCGGCGGGCTACAATGCCCGCACCCGTCCTGCGCCTCGAAAGTACTCTTTATGAGACAACGCGACTTCAATAAGCATTATCGTTTACACTTTCGCAAATACTATTGTCGATTCCCGAACTGCCACCTTACTGATGACAAGCCTCGATCGTTCGCATTGAAAAAAGACAGAGTCAGGCATGAAATGTCACATAAGCCGTCTTTCTCTTGCCCACACTGTGACAGGCTCTTCAGTCGGCAAGATAACTTGAGAGACCATTGCCGGAAGCGACATCACGAGTCAACATGACGAAGTGCGTCATGCCAATAATCCTTATCAGTGCATTTTCAGAGAGCATAACCACGAGATTCATCTCGTCACACAGTCAATGCCAAATGTCAACCTGCCAGGACACGCCAAGCATCGCTACATGCACCATAGAGCGTCAGATAAAAATTTCCATGGTATCAAGTTCGCCAAGATGCCTCAAACATCGTCACCTGGCTTGGCCCAAGCGTAAACGAGAAGGTCTGTCGTTGCACACTGCGTTGTGCCGTACTTGATTTATTGCACTCTTTTGCTCGTTAATTTGTCGAAAGGATGCCGGATCTCGACCCGGCAGTTGGATTGGCGCGACTGTAGTAGCTAGCAATGGTCATGTTGAGGTGACCAAGCTGCTTCTCGAGAATGGGTCTGATGTCACGGTTGAGGATGATGATGGATGGTCAGCATTTCAATCGGTAGCCAGCGATGGTCTCGTCGAAGTGACTAGGCTGCTTCTTGAGAATGGAGCCTATATTCACGATAGTAATGCTCGTGTTTATTCACGATAGAAGTGCTCGTGTTCGTTGACGCAGCGGCCCTTAGAAGCAACAACAGGTAAGACACCCGCTAGTCTAACTAAACGGCCGGTGAAGTTGCCATGTGTCGACCAATCGGCAGGAATGTAACTAGAAGTGTGCTGACCGACAGCATTGCCGCTGAAGCTATATAAGGCATCCCAACCCACATCCCTCCCCAGTTCATGCCCACTTTGAACATCTGCGCCATAAGAGGGCCAGCCACCATTTCGCTAATGGTCAGGAACATGCTTAGCACCGTCATTATCAGCGCAGTATGCGTCTGGTCCACTAGCTCCGTCACAAGGCCACGTAGCGCTGCTTGCAAGCCACCACCAAACTCAGTAAAAATCATGGCGCTGATGAACAGCTCTACTGTTTGAGCCATTCCCATTGCTAGCGAGCCGAGCGCACCAATCATAGCACTCACCCGAACAATCCACCAGTCTTTGATGTGCGGTGCCATGCCAGTCTTCAACAGCACTTGGCTCAGTGCAGGTAGCAAAATGGCTGTAAGACCAATGCTAACTGCATGCTTCACCCCGATCAGCAGACCCGCCTAGGCCAACCCGACTGGTCAGTCTTCCAAGCAACGAGAGATCCAAGAACTCATGCAGCGTTGGTTGCTTACCTTGGCCCAAGACCATCCAAATCTTTTTGCGACATACTGAAGCAACAACATTACCACACTTTTGCCTAGAGTAATGAAGACTGTGCTGAATAGCAGTATACCGACAGTGGGATTTCCGACAAAAAGCGTGCGGTTAATTAAAGACAGATGCTGCCAAGTAGAACGCATGATTGGTTGCACATTCCAACATGAACTGTGCTTGTCGACGTGGTGATTCCTCTCAGCGACACTGCGGAGCGCTGCTGCCCGCTCAACAACTGCAGTGCATCTTGTCTCAGGAAGGAAAGCAGCCAATGGTATGGCCAGAGCTTGTAAGACAAATCCGAAGATAACGGTAAACCAGGCACCACTTCCATTCATCATCAGATACGTCAATGGACTCGCGACCAAACCGCAGGCAGTTACTGCTGTCGCCAGGAACAAGAAGGCGGTAGACCTGTGGCGCGATTAGTGAATGCTATTGAATGTGCTTGATATTGCGTGCTAGGAAGGGTACGGGATAGTGCTCAAAAAACAAAACAGCCTATAATGTCTTGATACCTGTATGCCTTTGTCGACACGTCTGCCACAACGGTAAATATGATCGCGTTGAATGTAGAAGCACCGCCACCAATTAGCATGAAAATCGGCGCGAGCCATCTCAATCGAAGGGGAAATGTGCCAGGATATCGACCTAGACAAGAGCCGTACGCACGCTTGTGAGCTGATGCAGTATAAAACCCCACAGGCGGGCGAGCATTTAGCGTACTCACAAATGATAATAACAGCTAGTGTGTAAAGGACGCCGCCAGTGCTAGCTAGCAGAAGTACGACTCTGCGGCCGTACTTATCAGCGGCTAGACCATAGGGTACGCCTACTAATAGGCTCGGAATGAATCCAAAGGTAAGCTCCCAACCGGTAATCAATGCCAACTCTGACTGAACCTGAATTCCCTTGCAGCGTGGATCAGACGCCGGGTCTGGCACAGTGCCGAAAATATTCCTGCACACGATAGCCTCAGAAATCTCATTCAGTGAAACATCGATCATGCTATTTCCAACCAGAAAGCAAATGAGAATTATTAAGCATGGAAATATAATCGCAAGCCTCTGGGCTGAAGTTCGATCGTCGTCTTCGTCTAGTACATGCGTTACAATTGGCGCACTTTCGTCTTCGGACTCCTCCACCCCTCGGATGAGGGGATCCCTCTCGGTATAGGTTGTATCGGTAGAAGTCATCGCTCGAACGCAGTGAAAAGATTCCCGTTCGTGGTTGCGTTTCTCGGGATGGTGCTTTGGCGGCTTACTTTAGGGATCCGAGGGGAGGCAGTAGTTGTGTACATTTGTTGACGAGTTGATTCGGAAAAGGTAGGGCGCTCTCTGGTTATGTGCCTTCCAGTCATGTGACTATCCTCCCTTCTACTGGCAAGAAGCTAAGGCTGCAGATAGCAAACAAATGAATTCGTCGCCCGCCCGCATTTTCCGCAAAACATGTACTGCATAACCTGAAATAACGTGTACACTACTGTTACAGTATCACTTTTGAAGCTAGTAAAAGTTCCACGCACTCAAAATTGGGAGCGGCGGAGTATCTGGTTACCCACTTGCCGCCAACCCATCAAGGCCGCCCCCGCCCACCTGCAAGGCCGTTGTCGCGTTTCTGGCCCACCGGCAAAAGGTGGGTACCACACCAGTTGGTGAAGTATTTTGGTATTTGGGTATTTGGGTATATAGCGGTTCGACAGCCGCCCACCTGCAAGGCCGCCCACCTGTAAGGGTAAGGCCACCTATGAGGTCGCAGGAATGCTGGTAAGTTGTAGCTGGAAATGTTCGCTGATGTTACGTTGAAGGTGAGCTTGAGTATACTAATGTAGATAGATATACGGAGTACTTAATAGCATATACAAGTTAGAGAGATAGAAGAGCATAATAGGATATATTTACTATTCCCTAAGGTATTATAAAGTGAAATCTAATGAAGGGAAAAGATACTTATTTATAGGTTGAGACCTAAGCTAAATTAATATACCCCTAACCTACCACGTAATAAATAGGGGTAATAGGCCAGGTTACAACAAGGTGGCTGGGGCACCCACCTCAATATTATCTGAAGGAAGTGCTTTGTGAAAGGATGGGCTTGTAGACGAGATATTTTCCCGGATGAACCGCGCTTTTCCGGCCGCCTCGGGCCTCACAGACACAATCGAGAATGGCACACATGGGCTGCTCGGAGCGGATCTCAAGATCCTTCCCGGGGGCTGTACTCGACAACCACTCTAGTTCCGACGACCGTGATTTGATGTTACCGCGTAATCAGGCTGTCGGTTGCCGTGCCGAGTCCATTGCCCAGCTCAGAAACGATTTGCTCGTGTGGAGATTTGAGGATCTTCCTTCCGAGGCTCCATGGTTCCTCCGGATCTATATCGACCGGCCCCACTATGCTCCGCGGAGCTTTCACGAAAGCTCCGGCTGAGCTCCATGGAGCCTGCAGTTGATGCTCATATTCGACACATGTCTTTACATATAGCGAAAAGGTTAAACAAAATAAAAACTACTATTTCCAAGACTTTCTTTACAATTATCCTCAGTCGAAAGAAAGGTGCAAACAATCACACTTCTCTGAACATGGGCTCAAACGAGACTCCTGTCGCTTCCAGCGGCTCCGAACACACGTCAGTCAAATACCGTTGCCTACAGAAATTGTGCCCGCAAGACGCAGGCATACTGATGAAGCAATAGCTTCCGAGCATGGCTGACGGTTATGGGGGCCTTTTTTACGTTTTTCTGTAGTGTTGGATTTCTCAATGCATTCGGAGTTTTCCAGGAGTACTACGAATCTCACCAACTAAGTAACCACTCTAGCTTCGACATCTCATGGATCGGTTCCTTTTCTACTTTTGCGCTCTTTTCTGGTGCACCCATTGCCGGCATTTTAGTTGATCGTGTTGGACCGACGGTATGCAAACCCTCCCACGCCACCACCACCTGCAGCACCGACAAAAACAGACAGCTAAAGCAGCTCGACACTAGGTACTTCTCATATTCGGTGGCGTGGCAATGCTCCTGGCCGTCGTTATGACTTCTCTCTGCCGGCAGTATTATCAATTCTTCCTGGCGCAGGCTGTCCTTCTAGGCGCCAGCATGTCTTGCCTCTTCTGTCCAGCGATCGCGACCGTGTCTCGATATTTTCAGAAACACAAAGGGCTAGCCATGGGGGTGACGGTGGGAGGATCCTCCGCTGGGGGTGTGATCTGGCCGATTGTGCTGAACGAGCTCCTCAATAAGGATGGAATGAGCTTTGGCTGGACAATTCGCATCGTCGGGTTCATTATGCTTCCACTTCTCGTTCTCGCCGTCTTGACCGTCACCCCGCCAGCGAAGAACTCGAGCGATGACCACCACCATGGTATGTTGACAGACGAACAACAAAGGATGGAAACAGAGGATGGATGTGGAAGTGAAAAAGTCGTGCAAGTGGAAACCAAGGCGCACAAACAAGGTCTCCTTGCACTGCTGAAGAACACCAACTTCCTGCTGCTCTGCTCGGGGCTCGCCATTTCATACCTGGGCATGTTCAGTCCATTCTTCTATGCAACCTCCTACGCTCGGAGCCTGGGACACTCCGCCAGTTTTGCGTTTTACCTGGTTTCCATTGTCAATGGCGCATCCCTCTTTGGCAGAATTTTGCCCGGTTTTCTGGCAGATCGCTATGGGCACTTCAATCTCTGCGGCGCAGCAGCGCTGCTATCCGGTGCTGTCGCGCTTTGCTGGACCGCAGCAACGAGCTCCGGGGCTCTTGTGGCATGGTGTCTAGCATATGGATTTACTTCCGGTGTACGAATCCTCTCACCTTCTTCAACAATAAGGTCTCGTATTTGCTAACCCTAACCTGCAGGCTATCATGAGTCTGCAGTCCGCTTGTGCAGCTCAACTAGCGCCTCATGAGCTCCACGGCACAGCAGTAGGATTTCTCATGGGTTCAGTTGCTTTGACGTAAGTCTTGATAATTCTCCCTCTACCTGTGATCCTTTTTCAGGCTGTTGCTAAGCCACAACTGTTTCTGAAATCACAGAGCTTTATTCGGTACCCCCATTAGTGGCCAGTTGGTCGGGTCTTATGGGTATCTCGCTTTGTCAATGTTTGCCGGGTCATCTCTTGTTGTTGGAGGCCTTTTGATCTTCGCGGCGCGATTCAAGATGGAGAGGAGGGTTTTTGCACGGCAATGATTCGTTTTCGTGTCACTGATGCAATGACCCTGAGAAGACCTTTATGTCTTTCTGTCTTCGCATGCCGTTATAGGGCTATCGGGATCGCGGCACAAAATAGAGCACAGACTTTTTTCCAAAATATTTACTTCATAGCCAAGCTGGTGCAACCAGATCAAATTGCCCCTCTGTCACGGACGCTGCGGGGCATCTCAATAGGGCCATGAGCTAGTTGGCCATGAATCGGGGATTAGAGCACTAGAGGTACTACAGTCGACCAGAGTACGCATGACTTGAGGCACGGTCGAAGTGAGCCCGGAGTACGAATAGAGGATTCCGCCCGATTGAAAGACAGGAGGCCCTTGCCATGAACAGTAGAGTCATCACTACGAACCATCTGACACATCGCTGCCACCTGTTTATTCTCCTCTTTCGTGCTAGCCACAGTCTCCTGGCACTAACGTGCAATGCCTGCTTACCCTTTAGTCACCCGAACCACATGGTCTAGATGGTAAGAATTCGAGAGAGATTTGGAGACTCGTAACTTGTCTTCAGGCCAATGCCCATTATACTAGCTAATCTCCTGTTAGCTACAGTGCCCAGTGAGAATCAGATTACAGTTTAAGCCACACCTCAAAACCAGTCGCCCCAGTTTCCCTTGTTAGAGAGGAAACCGAGCAGTGCTGCTTTTACCCGAGCCTCAGTGAGCCACCCGCCAAAATACCGTCTAATCTCTCATCTAAGTCTCGGAGCTAGTCTTCAACTAATCCACTACGTCTCGGCTGAGCAAGCTTCGGGGCTAGCAAACAATTGGCAAAGTAGACGAGCGTTTAGAACGCCCTGAACTACTTACTACCCTAACCCCAAACCCAAAACAAAAAAGAAAATGTGGTGCAGATACTGAGCACCTCATGGTCCCTATTTCGCCTATACGTGTGGTTGGACATTATTGTCGAGGTCCCTCCGGTCGCGTCGCCGGGATCACGGAGTACCAGGCGTCTCCGACAGCAACAGTTGCCTCGTCGCTATGCAAGACAAAGGCGCTACCAATAGTGATATGAGAAGCATTATCTATTATCTCTCAGACTGTATCGTTTGTAAAATACGCGGTGGATATCTCCTAACTAATACAATTCCGAGTGTTCCTCCCAAGAGTTTGGGTCACCCACTAGGCGATATTGAGTGATAAAAATACTCTTGGGCTTGGTCCAATCCAGCCTATCCTCCTTCGTACGCACCACTTCTTTCCACATAGTTCTCCTGCTCTTCGGCATATCTGGAACAAAAGGGCCCCATTCGGCAAATCTACCCCCTTCGAACTCCATTCCTCTTAGGTTCAGATCTCGTGCCCATTGCACATCATTGGTTCCATCTAGTTGCAGATTCTCTTCCCCCCATTGCTCAGAGACATCAGTCCCATCCACAGCGTCAACCAGTTCAACCATGCTTCTCCTGTCTAAACAGCTCTGTATGAAGGCGGATAAGGATGGATATGGCAGGCCCCGCTTGCTCCGCACTATAGTAGCGGCCCCGATTTCAAAATGCACGTCAACGGAAGGCACTAGTGTGAAGTAATGATCCACACCCCTGCTCTTGAAGCGGTTATAAGTATGTGCTAAAGACGACTCCCAATAGGGCCACGGTTCAGCCAGGCAGTAGTTTGCTGAGTATGCCTCGGACAGTAGTAACTTTTTGGCGTTGTCCACGGACCCTGTTGGGACGCAGATTTCCCAATCCTATAATGAGAGGTTAGAAGGGATGTGATGTAGAAGGGGTGGCGCCACAGAGAGGATTAAAGGAGGAATCATACTGATCGAACTCTCGCAGCACCATAGAAAATAAGCGCGGAGACTCCCACGAGGCAGCACGGAATGCCGTGCTCCTCAAGGGTCTCTGTGACTTTACGTGTGTCGTCTGTACCATGGCCACCGTTTGAGGCCGTTCGACCGTAAAATGATTCAGAAAAGCTTTTAGCTCCTGCGGATACACGTGGAGGGGGTATGAATTTGCCCTGATTTTTCTGGAAGAAAGACATTCTGGTGATACGAGTGATGGAGTGACTGAGCTTTTGACGAGTTGAACTGGGGTCGGCCATATGGTCCGGCTGGCTGGCACGGTTGCACCATGATTCTGCCCATTCATCGCATCACGTGACTACGTTTCGAGTGGGCGCAGACCACATAGCGCCTGAGCAAAGAGGTCAAAAGCGGCAAGTGGGATTTACATGTGCCACGCACCCACTTCCTCGAAGTGGGTGCTGGAGGGCAAAGTGGCCACTAGGGCAAAGTGGCCACCTTTCGTAACCTTCGATCTTCATAATTAAATAACTTAATTAAGATAAGTATAAAAAATATTAAATTAATTATATCTTATATATACTTAATATATCTCTAGCCTTAATTATTACTAGCTATTAATTTATAGTCTTTCTTCTTATTTTTTTTCTCTTTAGTATACTTAGTTAACTCTTTTCTAAATCTTCTAGAGGATATCCTTATCTCTTTTAATTATTATTTAATAACCTTTTCTAACCTTTAATAGGCTACCTTTTTATAATTAATATTTATATTAATTTTTAACTTATCTCTTCTTTTTTTAATTATCCTTAAAAGTCTTAAGATAACTTAAAAGCTTAGTATATTCTATTATTATAGCTATATTATTATATTTAAGATAGTTAATTTAGTAGTTAAATTCTTTAGTAATATTATTATAAAATATTTTTATTTTTAATTTTTTAATAGAAGTCTTTAAATAATATTAGCTAATATTAAATTAATATAATATTTAAGGAATTTAAAAAGATAAAAAGAAAAGCTTATTATTAATAGCTCTTAGAGATAGTATTAAAGGCCTCTTTTCTTCTATTTCTATAGGATATAATTTATAGATTTATTTAAGAATAATCTTAGGATTATATAGCTAGATTTTTATTTTTTAAAAGATATTTTTAATAGAATTTTCTTTAAATACTTTTTATTATATTTTTATTATAATTAAGAAGAATTCTTTCTTATTAATATTATTAATATTATTATATATAAAATAATTAATAGCTTTTAAATAATAATATTTTATAAATAAAAAAATAATTATATTAAGAAGTTAAAGAAAATATATAAGCTAAAATAAGAAATTAAAAAATAAGATTTTTTTTAAGTTTATAAAGTTAAAGAATTCCTTAGTATAATAGTTTTTATAATTATTAATAATTAAAAGCTTATATTTATTAGATCTTTTATTTTATATATATTTATTAAAGAACCTAAGCTATTCTAGGCTAATTTAATTATTTAAATATCTTATTTTTAATAATATAATTTTAATATTATTTAATAAGCTTAGAATTATATATTAGATAATTAAATAGACTTTACTAATAATTATAATAAATAATACTTTAATAAAGTCCTTATTAGCTAAGATTAACTCTATATAAGTTATAAATTTCTTATTAATAAGTATAATAAACTATAATAAGGCTTTTTTTCTTATAATAATTATAAAAGTATTATTTAATATATCTATTTAAAAGCTTATTTTATCTATATTCTATATAAAATCTAGAGTAATATCAGAGTCGCTGCTGCCGCCTCCGGAATGGTGGCAACCCCAAACAGGCAACGCGCGCCACGCCGCTTTGTCCGCCCACCCCTGCTCGCGGCCCGTACCCCACCGCGTCATGCCCGCCAAAGTATAAAGACCACGGCCTCCCCCGTCCGCTGCATCAAGTACATTTGACTTCTTCTCTCCTCAACCCGCCGCCGCAATGGGTTTCCTCTCGGTGCCTGAGCGCCTTGCGGTGCTGCCCCTTTTCACCCGCCGCCTTGACCCGCCTCTGCCTGCGGAATCCTACGCAGTTGGATAAGCCTGGGCGGCGGGCAGCCTTTCATGACCGTCGTCGTTGCTTCGTGCCAACGGCTCTGCCCTCGCTTCTTGCCCAATTCCAGGGTCACGGCCGCCCTGCTCTCTGGAGCAGAGACTGCCTAGTGTATGTTTTACTCTACGCCCGAAACTCCAAATCTGCTGTTGACCAATCGCTAACGTTTTCTGACTGGCAGGCATCTCTAGACCTCGTCGTCGGATTCCTCGCGGTGCTTCGTTGTGTGTGGTTTTCCGCGACATTCTCTTGGCCAATTACAAAAATGCCTCACGCAAGCTTGGTTTGCCGAAATTGCACCGGCTGTCACGGCTCCGTGGGCTGAATTTCTGGACCGCGTGACGGGACCGATCAGCCTTGACACGTCACCGGAGTGGGCACGAAGAAGGTCTCGACCGCTCGATGGTTCGGGTGTACTTCCTGAAGAGGGCATATGTGCGTTGTGGCTTTCCTGCTAGTCGCGAAATGACGGCGTCGCCGAGCTTGGCACCCAGCATTGGGTCATTCTGCGGCATAGCCAACCGCGGTTTCCAGAGCAGTCCGCTATGTGACCGGCACCTCTAGCTGCTGTACGCAATTAGACTGGCCGACTCGACAACTGCGAAAAGCGACGTGTCACCGACTTTCTGAGCTATAATTTCCAGCATATAGACGGGCCGTGCAGATACGACAGCACAAAGTACGGTTTGGGGGACTCGGCACTTACATGATTGGTGCGGAGCTGGACCTGCGACCAGGCTATGCTGAGCTTGCTACGTTTCTTTTGCTGCGAAGAGGTCGCCACTGCTGCCCTGCATGGGATGGGACGCATTCTTCCGAACTTTGGAGCTGTCGGCGCCGGGTCGGCCAGCGAGGTCCGAACAAAGAGCTGACTCCTGTCTCCTTAAAGGCCTTGCAAGCCCGAGCGGTTTGGCGCAGTCGAAGCCGAAGTCAATCTTTTCTGGTAAGCCCGGAGTTCTTTTTTCGCAGGTAAGCACTGCAGTAGCAGAATGACGACCAGTTCTACCCACGACCAGCACGTCCCTTTGACTGCCACAGCGGCATGCCAAGCGTGCGACATCGCGCCTACGGCATGCTCAGACCTTGTAGAGCACGAAGACGGATTACCTGCTCCAGCTCTGACATCTTCGTATCCGCCCCAAGTTCCTGCGTTTGGAGCGGCAGGCGGGAGTCAAAATGAGGCAATACTTATTCCCACTGATTCGGAGTCGGAGTCAATGTCAGAGTCGGACGGCGAAACAGACGAAGACGTTCCATCTCTCAAGAAAATCAATGAACGTATCAACGAGGAGACTACAACACCGCCTATCAGTACCTCGCCAGGTGAGTCAGCATCTGAGCCCTTGTCAACTGTCGCGCAGGGGAAGCAAAACGAATGTCAAAACTAATGCTCGTGGCAGCATCAACGATGACAACCGTCCTTAATACGCCTCAAGCCCTTCCATTAGGTGCTGAAGTGGATGACCACTTGAGTGCACCTGTACAGCGCTCACCTTCCCCTACCTTTGTCACCACCTCGGTCCCGCCAGGGCAAGGGCCTGGAGATGGGTTAGACCCCAGTCGGCGCTCACCAGGTTCATCCACCGAGATTGCTGAACAGGACCATGGGCAGACAGAGGACGCCAGTGAGCCACTGTCCAGTCAAGGCGACAGTCGTGAGCCTGGCGGCACTGCCGAGCTGCCGCGACGGACTCGGCCACATGGGAGTGCCAGTCAGAACGCCTCAACTTCAACAATCGACGGCGACGGCAAGACCGCCGAGGATGGCGATTGGGACAGCAGCAGCGACGACAGCGACGTCGGGAATGACGGCGATGACGATGACTACAACGATGACGGAAGCTGCAGCGATACCGATGGCGAGGACTGTAGCCGCAGCAAAAAGCGCGGGCCGGACCGCTCGTCGTCGGCGACCAGATCTGACAGTGGCCATGCTGACGACTCTTCCAATGACTACACAGCGAAGAGCTCTCCTAGACTACACAAACGCCTGAAAGTCGCCCATGACAGAGAAGACAGGACGCCTGTCCGTCGCCAGAACTCTATGCCTCGCTCTGGAGGACGCATGTCGCGATCACCTAGACACCGCCAGACGGCCAGCATGCTTAGCCCACCGGCCTCGACCAGCCTGTCCGACTCTGAGAGCAGTAGGGGTTCAGATCACAGTAAAGCATCGGCAGCATCCTTCGGCGAGTGGCAGTTGCAAAATGCCGCATTAAAATGCGTGACCATTGATGGGTTCACCACGTATCAACTGGAGTTTCAACGAGCACAGGCGCATTCTTGCGGTGGACGGCGAGAGACGCGACCGCAAAAACCAGTCAAGAGCAAGAATAGAGGTCGAAAGCAAAGAGATGAGACGAAAGGCCGGCGATGTGGTCTCTGCAGTCAGCCTGGCCATAATGCGCGAACTTGTCAGAATATTATGGGGACAGCCGATGAAGAGGTTAATAGCTAGCATTGATCAAGCTCTCGCTGAGGGCTACTCCCCGTAGTTGCTGGCGTCCAACTGCGCCGTATATCGAGATCCGTGAAGGAGAATTCGCACTGGCTTCTAGAGCCCCTAGCTTCGATCTCGTCTATATTCTCGCAGCCGTCCGTCAGTTTCCGCACCTTAGTGATGCAGAGCCAAGAGTGGAGAAGGGGAGAGGCACCATTTCCCTCTGGACTAGTTTGGTGTCAGCATGCGAGGATGAAATTGTCGAGCGTTATGCCACAGCCAAGACGCGGTGTCACTTTAATAAAATCGCAGCCTTTATCCATTTTATATACTTTACTCTATAAATTTCATCCAAAGTTTATTTACCTCGCTTTTGCAAAACTCGTAGCTTTACTATCCTCATCCAGGTAGCTACCCTGTCAAGACAGCGTCCCTACCTGGAGCGGCATCGGACCAAAAAAACGCAGCGCCTCACTCATCGTGTCTCTTTTTTGTCAGCTTGCCAAGTTCCTCGGCCTGCAAACCGCTACCCTCGATGAGAACATCGCAAGGTTTGGCAAAAAGGCGACGTATACTGGAATAACGTAATTCCGAAACTTGCTCGACGAGTTCTCGATTCCGGTCCGACTTGAGAGCCGCTGGGGAAGACCATCTACAACTATTTGATACGAAGTTGCCTGATGTCCTTGCCAAGCTCGCAATTATGGAAGAAGCTCCTAAGAGATAAAGGCTAGCCTTAATTACTACGTCGGTTTATTACCGTTGCCTACCCTGCACTTATTATGACCTAAGGATGCCGAGGCCGCCCTTTTAACGCACATATAAAACTAAAGGCCCACGTTGTGATACTCCCTACCCCTAGATCTCGCTTCCCACCCTTCTTCATCTACACTAACAGATTCTACCACCCTTAACACATACTCGCACTTCTATTCATTATTACAAGGCTTCACATACTCGCAACTGTCACACCGCTTTCATCTTACCTACGCAATTCCCTAGACATGGGTATAACCGAATCGCTTACCGTCCCGTACGATGCGGTGCTCTACGCCGAAGGCAGTGATTAGTATCGTGACTGGGAGGCTAGCCTTGAGGAAGGGTATATGCATGCTCTAGAAGAGTTGTCACCACTCATATCACCGGTCGCGGCCCTACGAGATTTGTTGAAGGTGGGACTCGCGAAGGCTCCTATAACAGGGTGGTCCGCTTCAGCTTTGGTCTGGGCAGCAGCGACGTCGCCCTTAAGTTTCCTAAACCTGGACACTCAGCCGGAACCCTCGCTGCAGAGAAAATCACAAATGAAGCCGCTTGGCTCAAACTCTTGAAGGAAAATACGACTATTCCGGTCCCCGGTGTGTACAGTTGTGGCACACAGCCCGGTCACCTTTCGCCTCTCAAGCTCCCCTACATCTTGATGGACTGGGTACCGGGCGATAACCTCCGCGATTTCCTGGCGGGCGCACCTCCGAAAGAGCTACTATCGACTACCTGTCAGCAAATCGCTTCTTTCTATCTTGAACTCTATCGCATGACGTTTGACAGCATTGGGTCGGTCGCTAGGGAGGAAACGACGGGACAGTGGAGCATGCGCCGCCCCCTCACCATCGACACGCACCAGCTCGTTCTTGGGGTCTCGCACTTCCCGACTAATGACTGGCCTACTGGGAAGTTCACAAACGATAAAGACTATCTCGAATTTATTTGGAATCAGCAGTCAAAACAATTCTGGAACTTGCGCAACCTGAACGCCGCGCGCGAGCAGGGGGCAGAGGGTCATAATTCTGGTCAACCCCTCAGCTCTGAGGACATTGCACGCCTCCGTTTCGAGTAGCATAAATAGACTTCCATTCCACATCTTTGATTCTATCAATGCGAAAGGCGGAAACATGTGTTTTTCAGCAATACGTAACGGAAAGGCGGGCGGGCAAGCGCTGCTATATCTCAGTGATGGTGTTGTTGAATGCTTCTTTCATACGCGACTCGAATCCGCTAATCTGTTCTCCTCTCGCTTCAATGATTTCATCAGCCTCGTCATAAAGCTGTAATGTCTCAGAAGACCTTTCAATGAGCTTCTGCATGGATTTGCCAGAGCCCGGTAGTCGTTGCTCTAGAAACTGAAGAGGCTCGAGGGCGGCATGCCTCCAGAAGCGATCTGGTAGAGAGTACTTGGTGGCGATCCTCCCAGGGCCCTTGCCAGTGTCCGAATCCTGTGTCTTACGGAAATTCTGGTAAGCTTCGCGCCAGGCAGCATGCCGGCAGAAAAGGTTATGCACGCGCTTATCAAAGTCTGCGTATTCTTCGCCGTTGAGTTGTAGAGAGCTGTTCAAACAAAGCGCCATGACTTCCAACTCTTCGGCATGCAGGATTTCATACTCCCGTTGGACGATCCTGGTAGAGGCAATTAAGTTAGTGGTGGGATAACGAAATGTGAGGGGTACGGACTTATGCGCTTGCGGAGATACTTCATCAGCCATTTCTGCTGAAGAGCTATCCTTTCCTAATCTACTCGAGTTATTAGAAACGCTTCGTTGTTATATTGGCTTCTCTTACTCGCTTGCTTGTGGGTTCAGTGTGTAAGCTCAGAGGGACGATCGAAAGAGGGAATTTGAGCGTAAGATCTTTATAATTGTCGTTCATAGAAGTGGGCAATGTCAAACTTATATTTGTTTTGCGTAGGTAGTCTATTTATGTTGTTTACGTATGCCGCTGCTTTATTGAATGCCGATCTTCCTACCCTGCGAAATCCCTGCCCATTGCCTAATTTTCTTCCGCGGCACAGGTCAGTGACATAGATGTAGCGACATACTAGGCCTACATTAACCAACGTGTGTAGTGTGACACGGTGGCAGCGTTTCTTGGTCGACCCTCCAATAAGGCTTTGCTAAAAGCAGCAGGCCACATGAGCAGAGATCATCTTCTTTCGTAGTATCTAAAGAATATTGGGCAACGCTCTGTGCAATGCCCAGCTCCGTAATGCGTAGAGAAAAAAGCCATGTTCCACACACTGCCGGCTTTCCAACGTCATTTGGCTGAGCGTCATGACTATGATAATTTTAAGAGATACAAAGGTCAATCTGATTGCAATATGAATGTCTTATCGCCGCGACTCGTCAATATGGGTAGTAACAAATGTGAATCTATGAGCATATAGCGGTATATTTATTAAATATATGGTGGGATATTCATGTTAGTTTATTTAATTTTGCCTCGGAATAAACAATTGACTACGGGGCGCACTGAGTGCTCGGCGGTTGTTGCCCATGCAAGAGTTTGTAGCTTCAGCGGCTTGGACTGGCAATGCTAGTAGGTTCGGGTACTATGTCACTAGTATCATTCTTCTCCAAAATTTTGAAAACAGTTGTTGTGGCCCAGTAGGTACTTATCATGACTATGTCCAAAGCCGTGGATAGCACTTGACTGGAAGAGGACGTAGCGTAATACCATTGCGATCGCTCGGGCTCACTGCTTTTAGTTGTCGTTTTGGTCGAAGTAGGAGTGTCTAAGACGATTGTGTAGGCAGTTCTATGAATGTGAGAAGTCTGCATACCTTTTCGCCTCTATAAATGTGCGTTTACCTTATGCTACCGACCAGGTCCCAGTTATGGGACAAATCATTACAGTGTTTATGACAATAGCCGTCATAACTTCCTTATGCTCAGGAGTGGCGAAAGTGAGGGGGAGAATATAGGGAGTAGCGTAAAGAAAAAACGACACAACACGTATAGCTCGGTTTATAAGTCTAATGCTTCCCTGCCCCATAAATGTAACAAAAAACAACTTGGATAAGCTATAAACATATTAACCGCTGTCGTAATATTAGGGAGCATCGTCATATAAGTCTTTTCTATATAATATATCTATGGCGTCCTCGTACCTTAGCCTTCTCCCATATCCACTTAAAAGCCAAAAAAGAGAATCTATCTGGTTGTAGATAGCGCTTCTCGCTTGGAGAAAATCCATACTGGATTTCCTCTAGGTCCTTGAACTCGTGGATATTTGGCTCCTCTGCGAACACGTTGTCACGACACGTCCCTTCTTCCAGAGTCGCCAATTTTAAGTTGGCCCCACGACCAAGATTGTATACAGGCATCCAAGAGGTAGCCTTTTTCTATGATTCGAACGATGATAGGTTATATGGATGAGAATAAGACCTCACTGGTTATTATGATAGGGGAGCGGAGGGCGTGTTAGCAGTTATTGCACTCCACAAGGCATAGCGCCATAATTCAGACCGTGGATAACATGGCTAAGGATCGTTAGGGATGGATGTACTTGGATGGAGGTGGCCTACCGTGCAGCAAAGGATTCTGAGCTAATAGTAGAAGCTTCTCTCTGCATACCGTCAACCAACCGACGTGTCGTAGTATCGTAATCAGCCGCAACGCGGCTGTGTCTGAAAGGTACGAAAATTGGCAGTACCCGGCCCTCAATGTCAGATCGGAAAGGTGCAGTCGGAATATAATCGGTAGATAAAGTCACTGAACTGAAAGTCGCGTCTCTAAGACACTGGCTCATACATTCGGCGCAAAATCTCGCTTTTTGGCTCATGCTAGCGCTGACTTTGCAGAAGTTGTGGAAGGCGTGCCACGAGGAGGCATTGTGAGCGGCGGCGCGGACTTCTGTCTCACTATGCTCGATAAAGCAGAAGGGTTGAAGAATTCGTTTTAGGTTGCCGTAGAAGGAATGGAGATTTTGAATGCGCCCGTTGATATCGATGATAAATATATAGTCAAAGTACGCCATCTCAAATGTTGGAAATGGCTCGAGGGTATCTGTTCGGAGGGAACAATTATCAGGAATAGAAGTATCAAAATTATCGATAGTGTCGATTCCAATAACTTGAGCAGAGCTGTAGCGTTCAGCGAGGTCACTGCGTACTATTAGCTAGAGAATGTATTTTCTTAATGTATAACGCACATTGCGAACTTTCCTATCCCAGCTCCGATTACTAGGATTTGACGAGGCTGCTTATTTGTATATAACTTAAGCGCCTTAAATAGGCTAGGGCTTGCAGAAGAAATCGCTTCATAGCTTACGAATGTAAGTATTCTTCTCTCTAAAAGTTAATATAACACTTACTAGTCACGTAATGCACCCAGGTAGACCTCGTCAGTAACACTACATGCCTTGTATTAGCCTGGATTATGGTGGTGGAGAAGGGACTTACCCCCAGGTAGAGCCCCGGAGCCTGCTTAATTTTCTATTCTTCCACTCCTCAGTCTCAATCAACTCAGGCCTCTTCCCAGAGGCAGGCGTTACCTGAGCGTGAGAATCGCGCTCAAGCCCATCTTGCTGCCTCGCATTGCTGAAGTTCATAGTAGAAAAAATAGGAAGAGCTTTTGGTAGGTAGGCACAGTAAAAGCTTATAAGTCATAGAGGGCGGGGTTATAAATAGATCAAGAACCATCGTCAAGCCATGGCCAAGCATACAGCGAGCGACCGACGTTTTTTTACCGCTACAGAGATGGGAAAGAACCCCTGCTCCGGGCCACGACAATAGTTGTGGATTACATAGTGTGGTCTTAGCACATATAACAAGGGAGTAGATGGGAGGCAAGTAAGCTTCTTCACGCTTAATGGTCCCAGTACTTTAGCACTCTACGCTGCCCTCACTCTACTGTCAAGTCTTTACACCCCCTTCACACCACTATCCCAGCTCCGCGGCAAGACTACGGATAGCTCCGCAACAGTCATATGAACGCGGCTTTCCAGGCTGGCTTTTAATCAGAGGGACGAGGGGGACGAGGGGGACGAGAGGGACGAGAGTCCTGGCAAGCCCTGCACCGGCCGAAGCCACTCTGTCTTGTTTCCTCGATTGAGGCTCACCCAGACCAGCGAAAGACCGAGGTGTCTGGCCTCACCCGATGTCATTCAGCCATACTAGTTGGCTTACAAGCCAAGCTAACCCCGGAATGAGTGGTTGCGACACTGGTCGCATCTGATTAACGCTTCCCACCTAACGCTCGGCCGTGAGATTTTAAAGTGGCTGTAACCAGCGTAGGTTGTCACGCTTCTAGAGCACTATTCATACTAACGGTTTGTGGTATTTGCAACGAATATTTTCTAGTCTGCGCCTAACTGCCCAAGATCCCAGAGAACACATAGCTGTGCCAACTATCTAGCTATCTAACTTCGTGTCTGTCGGTTGAAGGGGTTTCGGAAGCGCGCCGAATTACATGTCTCCGAATGCCAAATATCCAACCGACTAGCATTAATCGATAGCCTCTCCAAACGCGGCAAGAATAGGGTCATAAAGCCGATCTAGATCTCCTGCAGGTGTTCCAATCATCATCCTCTCATCCTTATTAAGTGGAAAGAGAAGCTTCCTAATGCGCAAGTATAACAGTTTAATTATGTCAAATGACTCCAGAAACTCGTTCATAATGCGCTCGAGGCTATTCACCGTCATATGGCCTTCCTTGGCGTTGGCAATATCCTTAAAGCTTCCGATCTCCTATTTGCGCAAAAGGCTTTCTTCTGGCGCTATTTCGCCCTCTTTGCGGAAACGTTTCACTTTATCCCATGCGTAGCGTGCGCATATCCATAGGAGAACGTAGAAAAAGGATTCTAGGTCATGGCGATAGGTGTAATCTACGCCACGGAGTACCTTAATCGCCATGAACTTCCTAGTACCTGTCCGATAGCGTGCACCGCTAGGACCACTATCCCGTTCCTTGGTAAGATTAAGGTCAATGAGCATTCCCTCGAAATCGTCGGCCTTCCTAGGACTTGGTATGATAATATTATTTGACGAAATATCGCGATGTAGTATCCCACCCTTTAGGTATAGGGATCGATGCGCTCTAATGGCGCCATGGAGTGCTTGGAGTAGCTCTCGGATGGTGCTAAAGTCGCTAAGAACATGTCCCGCAGGGGAAATGACAAGGCAGGATAGAATGCGGTTTTCGTATGGGTCCTCTTAGTTTGGGGTATATATGCTCGACTTCGCTTCGCCGCTCGCTTCGTCGTTTGCTTCGCTCGATTGATCGTACGCTTGCCTTAGTGTAGACTTTTAACTATTGGACCACCGCGTCGTGCGAGGACGAGGATTATTATCTAAGGACTTGCGTTTTTAGCTAGAGCCGCTGCTCCCCGAGCCCTGTAGGCGATTATACCTGCCTGATTGGTCGTGGGGTATCGCTCGAAAGGTATGCTGTGGGCTGCTGGAAAAGTCTAGGCGCGCTCGTAGCGCAGTAATGCTAGTAATCTCGCGATGCCCTACCAGTGTAGCAACGCCTTCCACGCCCTTCTCCTATGCCAGCTTCAGATACTCGACTTCGGACGGTTGGCGCTTATCCGAACGCCAAGAAAACTTGGCTATGCCCTACCTCGTCGAAAAGCAGGTTATTCCCCTGCACACAACGGCCCGTTGCCTAACAAGCAGCCTGTTCAGTTCCACACGTTTGTCGCCGTTGCCATCTTCCACTATGATGTAACGATGGCCGTTTTTTAACTCGATAGACATATCCAACCCCATCGCCTCTTCTTCCATGGTGGCATATGCGACAAGAGCACGCGCCACCTTCTCCAGTTCGTCATAAATATTAAACTCGCCTGAGCTATAGGCGCCAGAGCGATCGTAAATCCACAGCTCTATTGTCGTAGCCTTGATGGTGAACGCGTGCACAAACTGACGCATCGGTTAGTTAGCAAAGATGCTTCGAACATGTCGTGTGAGTTATAACATACATGCTTTGAAGTCGGCGGTGGCAAAGGACCGCTTGTGCTCCCTGGCAACCAGGACGTGTTTATATTCAAGTCGGCCCTTCGTTCGTTTCGGCTTCTATAAGAAGATATCCATCTGCCCCCTGCGCTCCTTGAACTCGGTCGCGCTTTTATTGGTATGTAGAGTATATTGCGCCCCGGCTAAGGCTTTCTCCTCCAGCCCCTACAGCCATTTCCATATAGCTGCTTCCCAAGGGTCAGCCGGGAAGTCCTTCCATTTTGCTCCGTCGTGATTTGCCAGGATTAACTCGAGCATTTTTTTCTGAGCCTTGGTCCATTTTGTTATGTCGAAGTGCTTCTCGAAGAACCCGGGCACTCCCCTGTGGGTGCAGTCCCTTATTTCGTGGAACAACTCGCGCTCAACGATGTCGCGCGTTTCGCTGTCTTCGAGCCGGCTGGAGCTTGTTTTGACTGGCGTTCCGTGGCCCGTAGGAATGATGCTCGGTGGCGGAGGTGTCGACGGGTTGACGGCGTCAATGAGGTTGATGACGGCGTCCCAGACGTCGGTGTCGGGAGAGTCTGCAGCGACGGCGTCGATAAGCGGGCGGAAATGATCGAACCTGAATGAACCTCCTCGGACATTTTGCTGTATAGGGAAAAGCTTCACCGCCACATTACTACTACCGTCGCGAGAGGGAAGGTTGTATGCAGCAGGAGTGGCAACTAAAAGACCCAATAGGAGGGCGATGTCAGTGCGCCAGGCTTCATTGGATCCTTCCAAACGGCCTAGTTTTGCGGTAAAATCGGAAATCGAGTCATTAAGCGCATGCTTCGCGATAATTTCGAGCTGCTCCTCGGTCAGCGTCATTTCGAGGCGTGTGGTGGTGTTCGCGGTCGCGTATGACTTTGGGGAATAAAGATGAGTGGCGCGGCAGGTCACGTGTGCTCTACTGGGGCGAGGGCGCTCACGGGTCAGTGTTGCGATGGCAGATAGTGAGAGAGAAAAGGAGAGGAAGCTGAGCTTGAGGGGTACGGCGACTTTATAACTTTGTGCACTCCCTCCTGAAGCAGGTTATGCGTCACGGGAGCGAGCTTCGATGTCATGATGGGACCCTAATCAGGCGGCCATCGGATATAGGCAGACCAGCCCAACCAATTGCGAGAAGCGGGATACAGGGCTAGCAGAAATGGGCGATCACATTTCATTTCGATGGAGGCTTAATTAAGTGATTTAGCTGCAGGAGACTGTTCAAGACTGTTCGTTTGAGACCCTTGCTGTAAGTAGTCTTGGGGCCGGAGGCCGGACGCGATGCTAGGTCTACTGCTACCAGGAGACGAGGGATGGACCAGTGGACCTGCATTTGAAGGTGGCTAACGCTGGGCGTGTTGCTCTATACCATTGGGGGTAGGCGCCCTTCCCTCCTTTCTAGCGACGCGACTCGGCCACGGCACGGCCCGTGACGGCCAGAATCCCCGGGAAAGGACCTTCTGGAGGCGCCGACGCTGCGCTGGCTCCACCGCCCTTTTTCATTGCCTAACTTGGTGTGGCTGGTGCGGTAACGTTTCCTGCATCGCCGGAACGATCGCTCATTACTTACACGTAGTGCTGCCTGGCAAGGCCTCCGTCACACAAGAATACCGGGCCCTGTGTTTTACGACGATCTCGGCGCAAAGAAATCCCTCTGCCTACTGGCGACGGAAAGGGAGCAGCATGACCAGTAAACATATTCTCTTG
Source organism: Cordyceps javanica (assembly GCF_051103115.1). NCBI lineage: Eukaryota > Fungi > Ascomycota > Sordariomycetes > Hypocreales > Cordycipitaceae > Cordyceps > Cordyceps javanica. The sequence continues at coordinate 2,667,409 of NC_139299.1, forward strand.
CAATAATAATTTTCAGCAACCAAATAAAGGCATAGTAGTTAAACAAGGAATAAAAATTTAATTAATACGAAGGAAAGACATAGAAAAAGATAGCTTAGGAACTAATAGGCTTATGAAGATTAAGTGCGGCTAAAAATGATAAGACCTTGCCCAGGGCCTTGACAGTTGTGATTTATGTAGTTCGCCAAAGTCGCCTCATGCCATTCCAAATTTCTGACATACACCGCTAATTCAGTGAGCATAAGGTTGCAATACACCGGTGCCTTATTTTCTTATTAGTAGGCTTGTGTGTGGTTTTGGGGTCTGTCTGTGTCACGCTGACTCACAGTTAGATCGGTCTCTAACCTCTGCGCAATGCCTGCCTTGAAAACAGCAGCCAGTGTGCTTAGACACAAGCAGTCTTGATATGGGTCTTCAAATGGGATTCTAGGAAGTAGGAATCCAGCAAGAAAGGCACAAACTGTAATTCTCTCCGAAGCCCCTCCGACTGCCAGGTCTTCTATAAGTTCAATGCCTTTAAAGCAGGGAAGCTCCTGAGCAACCTTGAGCAAGTACTCGCACATTTGTAGCGCATGTGTTGCCTCTTTAAGTCTGAACTCCAGAAGTGGCAAATCCTTAGCGGGCAGTTCTTCAGGGTGCACTTTCCCGGTGGAAGGCTCTTTGGATGGGGTCCGGTTAACACACTCGAGAATGGCGTAGTGGCCGCCCTCAGGCAAGCTAGTCGCGGAACGGCCGGCAAAATAGGCGTGTCGGATGGTCTCTGGATCCATGGTGCTTTGTCGTCTGACAGAGAGAGTCTCTTTAGAGGGGGACCTCTCCTCTACTTATAAGTCGTGATCCACTGATTGATCATTGACGACTCAAAGCCATCAACCACTATCCATGTAACTGTGACAATATTGCTTCTAGGGCCACAGATATTATGCGCCGGACAAGGTCGTCGACTTCAAGCCACTAGCATCCCTCCAGACTGCAGTGCTGATCCCACACTGAAAAGCAATATTATGGCCGATCTAGCCTAGAAATTGACTGGAAAACAGCAGGGTGGCTATCATACATGCCAAGGTTACTACTCTAGCGGACTGGGTTTGCAGACCTTGCCGCTTCATGCGACTCTCTGATGAGGCTGGTTGGTGTTAAATGCGTACTATCAGAAGTTTTAATAAAGAGATTACCTTTTCATTTCAAAATTAAGAAGTAAATGCTCCCCACAGAGACGCAACGGGCAGTCAGTGCACATGGCTATGGCAAGCTCATTCACCTTAATAGCCCGGGTGTTTATAGTACACTCTGTGCAAAGATCGCCCGTATACTTCTTTACTATAGGGTGACTTGTGTGCATAATTGAGTAGAATTGAAAAATAAATGTAATGTATATTCTGAAAGCGAGTTTAACGAGATACAAAGATTATATGTTGAGTATATATCTCGAAATTAGGGGAACTGAGATCTTTAAATTATCTCTGCCAGCGTCAAGCTATCCGGGCGTGGCTCGCATCTCTCGCTCTTCCCAGGTTCCCCCAGGCGCTCCTCTGCCATCAGGCTTTCAAGACCCTCAAGATCGACCTCTTCACTTACGCGCCCGACCATCAAGTCCTCGCGAGACTGCCCCTGTTTCGGGGAGCGCCTACCCTGCCGAGGAGCTTGACTCGCCTCCTTGGCCTTTGCTCGTAACCAGTGTGCAGATACTAGCTCCATGACCTGGATGAGATAGACGACACAAAGACCAATCAATGACTGAGAGAAGTACTGTACATGCTGCAGGGTGGGTAGATTTTCAGCAGGCACAATAGCAGCCGCCAGCCCTAGCCCAAGGCCCACCAGTGCAGGCAGTGTCAAGTAGACCCAGTGCCGTCGGAGACAAAGATAATTGGGAGCCGTATCGTGACAAGTACCTATTAATGTTAAAGCCCCGCATAAGAGCGGAATAAAGACCCAAAGCCACTGCCTCTGCGTGATAATAAAGCACCAAAGTCCTGCGGCTAGAACAGCGGTGGTGAGAAGGCCTACAATTATAGTCAGGAACTTCCAATTACCGTCGAAACGAGATGTAGAAAGCCAAAAATAAGACTGATTCTATCATTAGTATTTGTCTAGATCAATGTTTAGCAGGCCTTACAATTTCCGCCCCTAGAGAAAGCCCATTAATGAGTTCCCAGGTGCGGAATAACACATGTGAGGGCAAATGTGTGTGTGGTTTCTGACGTGTGATAAAAAATGCCGAAATGAATGGAGCCGATATAACGGGATGAATAATAACGCCGACTCTGAGGAGAAGAAGTCTAGCTCTCGAAAATGGCTCGGGATTATAGCAAGCGCAAACGAGGCAGAGGACGAGGTATGCCTCTTCGAGGCCGAGCACAGTAAAAGCACAGCCGTACTCGAGCACACTGATGGGCTGCATTATGAAGAGCGGTGTGCTTTTGCATTTGATTTTCTGCCATCCACATGGACACCTTTATAATTATGTATCTCCACGATTTATGGTCATCCGTTGGCGGACTGAAGCCACTTTCTTTCCTCAGGACGTGATTTATCGTTTATCCTATCTCGAGTTCGAGACATGTCCCGAAAGTGTACTGCGAAAGAGATTGCATGGCGCAAGTGCGTGCTGTGACGATTGCCAGACAAGAAGGAAAAGCAATGGCTAGCAGATTCACTGGGCTAACATGATACGAGATTGTTGCAACACAATGTGGTAACCCGCACTGCGCTAGCCAAAAATTCAGTAAAGTCCGGTGCGCGCACCAGACTTTTTCGTTCTTTTGGCTAGCGTGTGCACTAGTGGCGTTCTTAGCGCGTTCTCACCCCGCAGTCCTCCTGATCCCAGCTGAACTTACAAGAAGCTTCTCATTCTTACGCCTGCACATTATTCTCCCTTTATTTATACACGATGGTGATACGTAAAGCAAAGACGAATCTACGACACCGGGAGAAGCCCCTCAAGGCGAAGAATCTGACGATTCGGGAGCTTCGGCTGTTATTACTGCCCTATGAAGACAACGAAACAGCGGATGTGGTTCTTCAAAACAAAGAGAATCACCAAATCCTCGAAACATGGTACCAGTCGCTCCACCTCAAGTTTAGGCAGCGAGGCATCAAACCAGCCGTCAATAACGCTGCGATAATCAAGTCAATCAAAAGCTCCCAGTTGAAGGTAGACGAGTCGGTTTTTGTTCGTCTTTGCCTATGGGAAGCTGATCCAAGGACCTTTTGGTGGCCAGAGCCGGACATGTTTCCCGTCGAGCACGGGTCATTTAGCTCGATCAACGCATTCCGCAAATTCTTCACCAACTCCGCGATTCACGTTCACAAGCAGCTTTCTTCTTATCAGGTCTTATGGAGGTTCACGACAGCTGCTCTATACTTGCATTTCCGACGCTGGAAGCCTAAATTATGTTACATTAAGCCAGACCATGTCCGGGACTTTCTACTTTATTTGGGATGTGATGCTACTGAAAACGCAACTACAACTTGTTTTTCTATCATCAAAGCTGGGCAACGCCGAATCTCGTTCTGTCATCAACTAGCGACTCACAACACCCCTGAAACACAGCCCAATGACCAACGACGCAACAACGACAGAACCAGCCTGGTCGCAGATGGGGATGAACGATTCAGAAGCGCGCTGGGGATATTCTTCTATGGTGTCATACCAGATTCTACGTATGTATTTATATGTCAGATCTGAACATATGCTAATACTTATCATAGATGGGACACAGATCGCGGCCTTGTCCAGAAAGAGAGCGATACCCTTATACAACACCTCCATTCTATCAAAATCATGACGCCTCCGAAGGAATATGACACTTTCGCCCTAGCAAAGAAGTTGCTAGACTTTCAGAACGTAATGTTCTGGCCCGAGGAAGGTGAAAACCGACTCTCTTACGAACGCTGTCAAACGCAAATGACTGCTACGGAAGCACCATTAGGTTCTCTCACGCAGAAGCAACCTGTTTGCAATTTGCCTCGTGTTAACAGCTTTCCCTATTCTGCCTATACACCATATCAGCCAGATCACAACAATAACACCTTGAGCCCCTTCGCCGGTTTGGACGTTGACGTCAGCGCTCAGGTCATGGACGGTACATCGTATCAGCCAGACCCTACTAACAACAACTCGAACCCCTTCGCCGGTTTGGACGTTGACGTCAGCGCTCAGGTCATGGACGGTACATCGTATCAGCCAGGCCCTACTAACAACAACTCGAACCCCTTCGCCGGTTTGGACGTTGACGTCAGCGCTCAGGTCATGGACGGTACATCGTATCAGCCAGACCCTACTAACAACAACTCGAACCCCTTCGCCGGTTTGGACGTTGACGTCAGCGCTCAGGTCATGGACGGTACGCCGTATCAGCCAGACCCTACTAACAACAACTCGAACTCTTTCAGTGGCCTATTTCTTGAAGGTTATAATGGAGCGTAATAATGGGATTCTAATCTGATTCAAGTAACAAGTACAAATACAATATACATCCATCACCAACTTGTATAGAAATTTTTTGTTTAACGGTACTAGCCTGAAGCAAAGGGAGTTGAGGGAGGGCTTTCTGTGCATCTCGTACACTGTAATCGTCACCATCGGCCTCGATCAAGATAAGGTCGCCTGAGGAGAAATGATACTTGTGCTCCTTTGAGTCGCCCGGAATTCGTAGCATGTAAACTATCCCCTGCTTATTCTATACACTCTTAGTATTCGAAACTAACAGAGTTAATTCATCCGACGTACCAGCTTTGGGAGAATATCTTTAGCCAATGGGTGGTATTCCTCCATATTGCCGTTCGTCCGCGCGCGTTTCCAATTGGCGGGGTTATTCTTGACATGGTCCAGCAAGTCTCTCAACTGCTGCTGGACCTCGGCATTGAGTGAACGTGTCTCAAGCGATGAGCTCATCAGGATGGCAAGTTTGTGATAAACTACTCTTGCCAGTGCAGTCTAACGCCTGATATATCCAGACCGAGATGCAAAAGTATTTGACCATCGCGGGGTAGTGAGGGGCTGCGTGCACGTGATATAACACGTGTCTAGCATCTACTGGAAACCGGGATAAAGCGAAGCGGGTCCTCGCCAGTGCTTCTGTTAGTTCTTTAGAAAGGCGGCTCTGTTCGCGGTGGGTGGGCCGGCGCGAGGACCTGGTGACCAACATCGCCGACAGGCGGAAGAAGCCTCACTTTAGTCGACAGCAAATACCATAACATGGCTGCTGAGACCTCCCAAAAACTCCGCCGACATCGCCACCACCATCGACAATGACCGCGTGCTGGGTACTGCGCACGCACCACACCAACAGCACGCTGCTTTCCGGCGGCGTGGCACGTGCTACCTTTAGCTTGAAAAGCGCCACCCGTTCAGCGTCGGCCTATTTTGGACTGAGGATATATTTGTCGCTTTCTGCCTAACGACCTAGCGATCTTCCTACCCTGCGAAATCCCTGCCCGTTGCCTAATTTTCTTCCGCGGCACAGGTCAGTGACAGTTCTGACGATTTTAATGCCTGATCCTAATTCAAATAGCATTCCTAAGAGCTTTCTTAAAAGCGAACCCGCGCAAACGCCAAAGAGGTGCAAGGATTGCAAAGTATGCGGTGGCAACCAGGTGCAACCAGATGTGGTGGCATGCGGATGTTCAAAGTAGGAGAGTTATTGTTCAACAGAGGGTAGGATTGTATAATACCAAGCCAATCACTTTTGGAGTGATCTCATTCTGAAGTAAGCATTTTTGAACCGTCCTTCGCGGGCTGACTAAAATAAAGCGACCACCGATTTCTAGACTTCTTTTCGTCGGAAATGATGGCGCGGTGGCGGTGTCTATGCTCGTGACTACGTCGGTGTGCCCAAATTGTGACGGGAGGCGTAAGGCAACGGCACTATTGGAGCGGGTCGCGATATTCGCGTCAGGCTGCAGGAGGTGCAGTGAGGCATTTTTGCCATTGGCTGAATGGGAAAATGGGTGGAAGGAGGCAGAACGAGAAAGACAGGAAAAATGGCAGGCGGAGGTCGTGATGAGGAACAATGAACCAAAGTCGCAGCGTTGAGGGTACTTGCACCAAGACAGATCAGGTACCTGGGTGAGGTCAGCTGGGGTGGTCGCTGTTGGGGGCGGCCACCCCACGTAACGGATGCGCGGACGACGACACACTATATACACACGTCATAAGGGTGGCTCGTCTCCACAGCAACGCGAGCGACGCGCTGGCTGCCATGGTTGCCAATGGCGCCAGACAGACGCAAAAGTCAACTGAACAAATTGGTCAAATACTCCGCGCCTTTACCCTCTGCGGCTTTCGCAACGATACTCACCATAAACGGCGCACGACCTTCGTAAAAATGTCTCTGCTACGCCTGAAGACCCGCCGGTCGGCGTTTGGCACCAGCGATACCCAGCAAATCTTCTTCTTGCATCCTGGGTATCCCGAAGGGCACAATCTCCTGCTCAGCCTTCCCGCCTTCGACAGCCGAGGCATCCATCACGAAACGGCTCGTATCGCTTGTGCCATTCTCGCTAATTCTCGTTGGGATGGCTTTCTCTCCCTGACTAAAGACGGCGCAGCGGTGGCTGACGAAAGAGACGATGTACTTCTGAATACACGCTACTATTTCCGAATCCCAGACGGTACGGATGTTGATTCCTTTGACATTACCGCCGTTGAGAATGTTTCTCGTTCTATATTGATTTTCGGTTCTCTTAGTACTAACTTAGCAGCGTAGATGACCAGTATCCAGTTGTACCGTCCTACGAAAACTTCCGCTGTCCGACCACCCTCCCCGAATCATGGGCTGCTGGATGCCCGCACATCGAGCCCACCGCCACAGACGACGTGGGCAGAAGAGACCAAACCTGCCGTGCCACAGCTTCGACGCTTGCGAACGAGATTGCCCACATAATACCCCAAGCACTCAGCGAATGGTGGCAACGCAACAGCATGTTCACCTACACAGCCAACCCTGACCTCTCTTCGGATACGCGCTGCGCGGATAATGCGATTTTGTTACGTCGTGACCTACACAAGCTGTGGGACGACCATCGTTTCGCCTTTGTCCCTAAGCAAGGTAAATGGGTTCTACATGCACTCTGGAAAAGCCCATCGAACGAACTTGAAACAGATTATCACAACTTGCCGTTGCAGCCGCTCTATGGGGTGGTGACACACTTCCTCATTTGTCGCTTTGCCCTTGCCATTCTCTCTAAAAGCGTCTTTTTTAATCAGAGTGTTGAACGGAAACTTATAATACTCGACGGTGACAATACACCACAGGTGCAGAGCATGTCCCCAACTGTATACCAAAACCTTGTCTATACGGGTCGGCGGGCAAACAGCCGCAGCGCAAGTCCAAAAAAAAGAGCACGACCGATGCAGGGCACTGACGAACCGACAATGGATGAAATCGGGTTATTGGAGCCTGCAGACAGCACGCAATATGAGCAACGAGGCCGACGACGGAGGAGGAGCTGGTCGCCTGATGCTTCACTGGGCCGGAAGGAGGCTAAGTATGTAGACCCAACGCAAGGAGCGCTCGATACGCCGCCGCGATCGACCAGCCCATTACTTTGAGATAGCCGCAAAATACACATTGGTTATTTGTGGATTAATATCAAGAAATAGAAATATGCATATCAATAGTATTCAACGAATCACTCTCTGAAAATGAAATACTTCGGCCTTGCCGTGGGAAAGCGCTCAAGTGATCTGGCTGGAGCCTCTCCTACCCTTTGTCGCTTTGGACTTATTTGGAAATTAGACTCGTTACGCCAATTTTGACCGTGACTGTGCCGACAATCACATAGCTTACAGAATGGGGAAGAGAAGCCATGTAAAACAGACTCAACAGCACAACGGCAGGACCAGCAAACGAAGAACGGGTAGAGTTGGGCAAAGACCGCCCAGCAAATTACAGGAGAAGGAGAACCGTGTCGCGGTTCGCGCATAAAGCCTTGACCAAACCTCCGAAATCACTTGCTGGCGCGTATCGCAGCGGTCATCACCCAGGTGTATTCGTACATGATCACAGGCGGCATCCCATTTGACTATATTTGCACTGGCGAAGCGTTTACAGCTTGGTGGGCCGAATACTGCTTACTATTACCTCTGGGCCCCGAAAGAAGACGTTGGCGAATCTACCGGCTGGATGGCTGATCCAGATGGCGACAACGGCCTGCATCTCACTACTCTGGGTCAAGTCTTGGCGTTTACTCTTCGTGCGCTGCAAACCAACCCCACGCCGACATCGGTTGGGTCAAGTGGGCGGAAGCGAAACTAGAGCGATGGGAGATGATATACAATGATATTCTCGGCGAAATCGAAGAACAGGACATCCCAACTTCCGATCTCAGAGCCGAGGTGCTTATTTGCGCATGTCCCCCGTGAGGACAAGGTCAAGCCTTCACGCTAGTTGTGTAAGCGGCATTGACTTCCATGCAGGTGAACGTACATGACGCAAAGCTTGTTGCTATAACTTAGGCGACTAGCTGCTATCAAGTAAGCGCCGACGCAGCAGGTGCAAAAGGCTGTCCCTGTCGCCGCCATTTTCGTCCACCTTGACGTCTAAGTTGGTGTGGAAGCCATCAACCTTCATCCGAATATGCTTGAAGAATGCCCACGAGCAACTATGAGCTGGGCCTTGCTTCGTCTCCCTGATAGTGCGCTTGGGTCTTCAAACGATGCAGGTGCTTGACCAAAGCCGGCCTTGTAGTGGTCAAACATTTATTCTCACACTTTATTGGGAAATGCAGGACCATCGATTTCCATTGGAGAGCCGCGAACTTTCATTTGCTTCTGGACCTGAGGGCTGAGGTTGGGGTAAACGACTGCAAATTAGCGTAGCTTTCGTCATAGCGACAGGTGAAGGAAGGCTTGAACACGACGGGCGGAAGGGGAGGAAGACAAGCACGCGGGTTTTTATGGCACAGCTTCTCTTAAAATAAATGACACTTGCGCAATCCGGCTATTAAGATTAACCCGCAGGGCTACGGTCTGAATTCTGTTTTCTGTGTTCTCCTGGAGTCTTTGTTTCTGCGGAGAGGCCGCGTCACAGCCTTGCTAAATTTAATCGCGCTAACTGAGGTTACTTGATTGGTCACCTTCCATTCATGGCGTTGATGGAAGATGTTTGGTTCAAAACGCAGGTCCCGGATGTCAACCCGCAAATCAGCACCGCCAACCTGACGTCACATTCCCGTTGGTAAGGCTAGCTCTTCCGTTTTATCTTTTTGGCGCCCAGGATGTGAGGCGTGGGCGTAGCCCGAAGATGAACCGAGAGAGGGTTGGCCCATCACCTGTACTCCAACAAACCTGCACAGGGAAGTAGTGGCATGGAGTTTCGAAAACTTGTCCCACGACCAATTGCAAGCTTGGAGCTCCGAGACAAAGATCGCTTTATTGCCCATGTCTTCAAAAGCGGCTGCTCACAAATATACAAGTTAATGCAAAGAAGGCAATACCTTTTTTCAGCTGCTTTACGCTTCAGTTGAGTAACGGTTGACCGAATGTCCTTCTTAGGCTGCACTGGACATATGGGTGGTAGGATGCTGAAGGTGGCAGAGATCGTTCTGCGGCTCCTTGTGCAGTGGGCCAGGGTGGTGCTGCAGGGTACATCGAGCAGAAGTACCCAGGAAGGGGAAACGCCTGGGGACGGCGGCTTTTTCGGGGCTGGGGGGGCAAGGGTTTATCGAAGAATTCCCTTAGCCAAAAATGTCCTCCCACCAAAATTGCGGTAGCCTGGTGCTGGCCACAAGAGGACGATACTTCAGCGCGGGTACCTTCTGTACAAGGAACCCCTGTCAGCGCCAGATTCAGCGGTTCATGGTCAGGTACCAGTGTGGCGAGGATAAGAATACTCGGAAGACAAGTTCGCAGCCGCAACGAGATCCAACAGCACCGGACAATGGATAGAAGTAGAAAATCGACATATTGCCTTTTATTCTAATGCATTTGCTCACAGCATCCATTCCAGGCTAGATACCGATCTACATCGGCTTGCAGGAGCGCATCTTCACCACTCGCAGTACTCGCCCGGGAAGGCTAGGGCGTGCAGAGTATGCGAGGCACACCTTGGGAGGGAAACCATGCAACCAGCAGTTGCACAGGACCAATCCAAACGAGACGTAGTCTGCGGGGCCCTACTGGGTGGTACACAGCATGTCGATCTCCCGGTTGGTAGTGGGCTAAGACAAATGGAACAGAGCCACGCTTTGGAGCCTGGCCTCCACCAGTTGACGGCAACAGGTTGCGTTAAGACACGACACATATTAGGCCATACGCCGATTCAGGATAGCACAGTGTTTCTGGCATGGTGAATTACAGGGGCAAACAAAAGAGACACATGGGACGTGACGGGGCACCACAGAGTGCAGCAGGTCCCGTGAAAAAGGGCAGCTGAGAGCTGGCAAGTAGGGTACAGCTACCGGTACTGGCATATCTTCTGGAGTTGGTCGGCTGTTTCCTGATTACAGCACAGAACCTTGTTGGCTGTTTGCTAGGCAGCCTGAAAAGAGAAAACTCTTGGGAACAAGGGAGTTGGGGGGACAGGAATATTTCGAAGAGTTGGGGTTTACCACCAAATCGGTGGTGTTGTCCAGACCGTGCTCCTGTCACCTTCAGCTGTACATCCTCTTCCCGCCATTAGCCCAACCACCTAATAATGGCTCCAAAAGCCCAATGTGGGAGTCGAATGGAAGAAAATCGTCTACGAATCAGGAGCGTAAAGTCGACATAGTGTCCTACTGAATTATGCTAGGTCGGCTGCAGGTTAAACCCATGCCACAAATACATGCGCCGGGTGTATGCGCGTATTTCAATCCACGCCGATGCTCTTGGCCAGCTAGCACGATAACCGCGTACCCAGCAACTCTCCCGCCCGGCACGACCGCCACTGCACCGCTAAAGCCATAGTTCTGGTCCGGCAGGCATTCGTGAGCGCTACAGAGCTGGTTTATCTTGAAATAAGTTCGCCGCGTCCCAGTACTGAGCAGTGCTGCATGGCCAACTACTCATACGCAAGTAAGTAACGCTAGTACCAAAGGGGAAAGCAACCCAGGAGTTCAGCCTATCAGCAGATACGTATTTACCATGCCTGTTAAACCAGAGTATTTTGAACGTCTGAGACGTGTGCTGATCTGTTACGGCAGGTTTACTGAAGGCAGATGATTTCATTATTATTCTCTTCCATTGCATTCCATTTCTAAATTTCATCGTGATTGTTGATCCTCGTTTCCAGGCGACCAAACACCACCTATCATATAACTTGCAAAATAACACTACCAGTAGCGCATTTTCCAGGCTATTTTGAATCAACGCGATGTAAGCGAGCTGTTCTCTGCGTTTCCAACAGGGTAGCACACCTTGGGAACACGTCCGCTGTCGCTGAGTTTACATACAGCGCTGGCTAAATTAAATCAATTGCTAACAAAAAAAACCATCCAGCGTTCAGCAAGTAGATAAGTACCGGCTACCGTATAGGTAGTATTTGTTAGCCCATCCTGAGGGAGCGTGAGCGTGAAGTGGTTGTTACACTGGGTAGAGAGATCACCATTAGACTTACGTACCTGGCTGCGGTGCTGGTACGGGGCGCCGAACCACCAAACCAAGACTTGGCTCGGTGGAGCTGTTCACCTAACTGTCACTGGAGAATTACGTCTTAACGTTTCCCACCACCATGTCGGATTGACACTAGGCAGCATAGCAGGGTTCGAACGTTTACTGCAGCGAGGCCAGTCTATGTATATGTGTAGCGACCGGTGTTATGTAGAAGCAGCGGCTGACCTTACCATGGTAGAGCCAACGGGTGCACTACTACTTGGGCTGTAGCGTTGGTTGGAAGTGGCAGCTGCGAGGGAGTTTGTCTTCAAAATTGAGTTGCGAATTCTCATTTTTTTTTTAAACCCGAACCGTACCTATTGTATAATAATTATTTCACCCTGAAGTTGATATACATGCCAAGTATTGCCTGGCTGAGGCTAGTATAGGGCTGGAGGCTGCGCCCGGTCGAAAGTGCGGCCGTCCTGTGCTCGATCCTACGGTTTCCACAAGTTGGTGGTGGGCCACGGTTGATCCCACATGGCTGGCTTCCACCAGTTGATGGCAAGAGGCTGCGCTGAGACATGTCAGGTCCTGTACCGACTCGGGATGCTACACCCATCCGGCACGTTGAATTGCAGGAGCAAAGACATGAGAGGCGGGAGAGGTCACAGGGACATCAAGAGTGCACCAGGGAGCCAGTAGGCAACGTGAGGGCTGGCAAATACAGGAGAGAGCTGTTGACATGTCGCCGCAGATGGTACTTGGCTTCCTGGTTGCAGCTCAGAACCTTGGTGCTGTCGCCAAGCAGCTCAAGAAGCGGGTAAGCTCTTGGGGACCACGAAGTCGGGGGAAGGAATGGGCGAGTCTCGTCAAAGGCCCTCAGCATCAGTTCCCGAACGCCTGTTTCTCCCGGCGCATAGGTTACTGACAGCGTGTAGAGGGAGAACGAAACAGAGCAATTAGACCGAAATGCAATGAGAAAAGAAGCAGCAGCAGTCAGATCACAGCAAAAAGCGGTGAATGTAATCGCGTATATACCGTATCGGAAACAACAAAAGTGCCAAACCCATCAAGTTTCGAGCTTCCTTTACACTCCAAACTGTAGCTGGATGTAATCCGTATCCAAGTCCCATAGTCCTACAAGCCACAGGTATCTCACAGCCGTAGTGTGAAGCTACCAACACCGACCCGATTTCATACCCCAAAAAATTGCACCAGGAGACTGTCCGCCTCAGCCGGGAGCTAACTCTCAATCCGCAGCAAAAGACTCCAGATGGAAAGAGCTCTCCAAAATTGGTACAGAAAATTAGGGATACTAAAATCGATAGGAGTACCACTAGGCCCAGAGTGGAATGGGCCGGCTGATGCTGAACGTTGTGATGACGTCTCTGTACCCGCTAGCTGATGAGTCATAGGCCCACAGTAACAGCTGGCTGTCGAAAGCGCTGGAACAAACAGGTAACGGATAAAGATACTTGACTCGGCTCGTGCAACTGTTCGCTCGCATCATGCGCAACTATGGATGACCTTATTGTAGCTTTGGCGGCGCGGAAGATTGGGGAGCTTCTAGACTAATATGGTATCACGACTGCCGACTAAGAACAAGTTAACGCCACCATTTAGAGCTTAATAGCTTTGAGTGTGTATAAAGAAAGCCACTTACTATAAGTATTTTACGCTAAAAGGTCCAAGTTCGCGATAGTCGACTACAAGCTGGAATCGACAGCGTTATACCGCGGCCGGACGAGTAGGCGCCCGCAACTAAACTTCGAGGCTCTTATAGGCTAATATAGACCGATTTGAAACGTAGCGCTACGAACTATGCGGGCCTAGATAAAGCGCCTAGAAAAAAAAGAAAGACTAAGAAGAAAGGGCTAGGAAAATTGACGACCTAGAATACCAACCATTATGAGCCCTTAACCCCGGAGAGTGGCGATGCGCCGAATAGCCCTCTAGCATATGAACCCGGGCTAAATAGCCCGCCGTCTGGAGACCAAGGAGCCGCGGTAACAGACTTCGGAAACGATCTAACTCCAGAGAAGGATTCTGACAGCGAACAAGCCTTAAGCGACGCTAGGGATAGTGCCGATATAGAGGTCTTTAATCAAGTAGGTTCTAATACCACATCGAGTAAGCTGTCGCACAACGCCAAACACATGGAGTACACCCCTCCACCATAGGTGCTACCATAATTGCTAGCTGCTAAATCTAAGGTAATGGAGTCAATACTAGTGGACTATGAGAAGTTAAATCGTATGCTACACCAGGTATTGATAAGTGAAGTGTAGATAGGCTCGTGGACCATAAATACCTCGTAAATATAAGTATTTGTTATAGATGTTATAAAGCGCGACTTTGCGGAGGCCGTTCGTTATATAAACATAGGTAACGCTACGCTTGTAGGAAGAGATATCTAATCGTAGTATAGCTAGGCTTTCTTTTAGGATATTATCACGAAACTTGTAAATGAAATGGACCTAACGAAGGTTAAGAACGCGAAAGGACTGCTAACTAACTTTAGCGAGCCTAAGAGATAAGCGACGCGAGATTTTTTACGAAGCACTAGCGCTAATAATTTGACCTATAATCGCCTGAGCGAGTACCGTAAGCGTTGGTGGCGGCTATTAAACTTGCGAAAAGCTAGCGTCGATAAGATACTCTACTACTATATGACGTAATTTAATAACTTTTGTAAGGCCCACACGGACGATAACCTAGAGGGTAAGGTATTATTATAAGAATATATGTATGAGTGGTTTATTACCTACCTAGAGCATAGAGTAATAATATTATGCTATGGCGATAGAACTAGTAGGCTTTGGCTAAAGTACCTATTCGTAGCTAAGAGGCTGAGGATGCCTGAAGACCTATGGAATAGCTTAGCGAATATATGGGATTTAGCTAACGAAAAGGCTTAGTTCGAGTTAATATATGAGTATATAGGCCTTTTAGATGCCTAGCTTAGAAATCTGTTGGCGAAGTATGGCGATGAGAGTGATAAATCTATGTTTGTTACTCTACTTCCTAGAGAGTAATCCTTCTTGTATGTGTGCCCTATCGTTTTAGTGTATAAAGGAGATGTTTTAGGCATTTTTTCTGGTAAGATTCGATATTCTGAGACTTTTGACGTTGTACGCGGCATTCGCGGTCCTGTAGATAGACTTTGGCTATATTATAGAGGGGTTATGGGCGCACTTAACTTGATGGACGTCGCCGTACCTGGCGGTGATGCTAATGTCTGTCTTGCGTGGTAGGGCTGGTACTAGCTAGAAAATGGTAAATGGAGCTGTTTATGGAAGGTGTTTGTTCGCGCTACTAAGGTAATTAAGCCGTTTGAGAGACTTATTCGCGCTGCCCCTAATTTAGAACAATATCGCCTACACTAGTTAGCTAAATAAGCAAGAAGAGTATTTATGGCAGCATTAGCTGTTGAAATTCACGGCGGGAACACCTAGCCGAACAATAATATACTTCACATTGCCGTATTACCTGCACCGGACCTTGTGTTTCGATTAAGAGGGTTGGGAAAAGTAGCTCTTACTCATGTTGTCAGTACGATCTAAGCGGACCGACATCAAGTGCCTTAGTGAAGTGCACAGACAGGCGTTAGCGAATTAGCGTGCTCCAAAATCACAGCGCTAAGCCTGCTGCAAGTCTTGAAGAAAGCTCGCTATCACTCAACCGCCGCATCTTGGGATATTCCACCGAACAAGAATGTAGCCATCGGCACTGTGGCGGTGACTCAGTTGGTCACACCTTCGAGCATGCGAAGGACAGCTCTAGGGTTAACCCTTGGGCGGAGTACGTAGTTGTCGTTGCGGTACTCACTTGCTCAACCTGAGCAGAAGGTCTCTCTTATGCGTAGCTTCCGCTTGGAAGGGGGCTACTGGGCACAATAAGACGGCAAAATAGTGCATAGACAACCAATCGGTACGTGGTATCTAGCTAAAGCCAAAGCAGGCAGCCGCGATGATCCTGCGCGGGCTGCTGAGCGACCTAAAAAGAGCGAGCTCTGGGGAACCAAAAGGTCGGCGGGTCAAGGGTATTTCGAAAAAACAAGCTTACCACCGAATCTGTGGCTGCGGGGGTAGCCTCCGCCCCAGTTGGCCGACTGCACCAGTACAGCCTCTTGTAGCCATTTGCTCCCTAGGCCCTCGTAATGGCTCAAAAGCCATAGAAGTCGAATAAGGACGCTTTGGCGAAGCGAAAAGTTGACAGGCTGATTGTTCTTCTATGTACATGCAAACTGCGTAATGCAGCTTGAAGAATAATCCTTATGTCGGTTTTCTACTCTTAAACGTTCATCTAAATCTGGCTCCTATGAGCTTCTTGAGCTACTACAAGACACTGATGGTGGAGCAGTTGGTGGGGGGAAGCTGTGCTCGGGCAAAGCTGCCTCTGACACCCACAGATTTGGTGGTATTCTCGATTCCTCGAAATACCTTTGGCCCCCCCAACTCCCTGGTTCCCAAGAACTTACTCTTCTCAGGCTGCTTAGCAGGCAGCAGACTACCCCCTTATGTTCTACGCAGGTGGAAGTGGCAGCTGCGAGAGTCTTCTTTTCAAACTTGAGTTCCAAATTCACAACCCTTTTTTTATTAATATTATAACCCGACTCGTACTATACAGTAATTATTTGACCCTGTAGTTGACTTACATGCCTAGCATTGCTCGTTGAGGCCAGTGTAGGGCTGGAGGCTGCGCCGCGATCGAAAGTGCGCCGTCCGCTGCTCCGATCCAACGGTTCGCATCAGTCGGCGGTGGACCACAGTCGGGACACCCTGAAACCCTCCCCCTTCAGCGCTAGACCAACGAGCTCCTACCGGCCCAGACTGCGCTGGAATAGGGAGCCAAGGTAGAACTCATGAGTTGCATATTTGTAACCACCAAGCCCCGCATTGGCGTTCCCACGGACCAAAACGCTGGTGTTCACTGTTGCCCGTAGGAAACAGGGTAATGGTGAGAAGCTATTGTACAGCCATGGACAAAATGGCCTTCCCCAAAATCTCCACACATTTGCCGCTAATCTAGGCCTCCAGACACCAGATGGCAGCCCTGAATCATTACTGCGACGGGGAAAATTGATGGTAAGGTCCATGACTGTAAAGCCTCTCCAAAAGATTCAAGAACGAACATTCCTAGACTAGGGGTCATTTACTAGTGATCGATTCCTCTGTAACCCAGAAAGATAGGAGCTCTCCGCCAAAATAGTTGCGGAACATCCTAGTAACAGTTGCAAATCCGCTACATTCCTAGCAGAATTCTTCTCGCAGATTTCTCTGAAAAAATCGGCCGTGCATGGATTTCTGGAAGAAAAAAGATATAGTAGAATAGTTGAAATACGACACGTATACTGCACAGTACCCCAAGCTTTATCGTTTTTCACGATTTTGCATGTTTTAGATTAACATCCCGAAAATCTCCCGGCGTCCTCCTCAGTACAGGGGGGTAGACCTTGTCCTTCAAGCTGTTCAGTTTCCTATTGTGGCATAAACCTTTTACTCCACTTACTAGGTCCATTGGAGGGATCGGAAATGCTACTTCCTCCGTAGAGCAATACTCATAGTGCTTATTCTTCCAACGAACGAGTATATAGACATCGGCGCTGTACCGGCGGCTGAGTTGGTCGCACCTTCGGAGCGTGCGAAGGATAGCTCTCACCAGGTTGTCCCGTGTCCTATCACGCCTCTTGGGTAGAGTAACTGGATCCATCATATAATCTTAAACAAGAAGATAGAGTGGTCTGAAGCTGTGTTGTGCCCCGGGAATGGTGGTATTTTAAATGCCTTGGAATAGTAGCGTTGGCCAGGAGTAACGCCATATCTTGATGGAAAGCCGACCATAACCCGCGTAACTTGCAGACTCACCCAAGATTTACGGACAAGAAACCTTTCGCAGGCTATTTTGGACGTCCAGAGAAGCCGTCCACCCGAGCAGCCAATGCTGACAGGCTACATTGCGTAACAGTCTTAATCGTTGACGGAAGTTGAACTTTGGATGCACCGGTTCAGGCTGTTCTGCTCTCGTCGACCAAGCAGAAGTATTTTGTGAATGTAAGGTGCATGAAGCCATTTCCAGTTGTTGCATTCATACCATTCTGCCCTTGTATTTTGGAGCACTGCATACGGGCACGGACCATCTGCAAGGCCTGCTACTGGGTCATAAATGGTAGCTTTCTTAGAGTCCAAAAAAACAGCCTAGCGATATATGGACATGTCAAGTCTATCACCAGGTTATTGCCGAAGCTGTGATACCCGTTCATGGAGCTGATCCTGACGGGACCTGGCTTCGCCCATTACTTACTCTGGGCTGGGTGGTGTGAGTGGAGTTTGTGGAGTCAAGCAGTCCATTGATAGCTCTGACGTGGACGACTACTTCTTGGCGAGTGACAGGAGCTAGGGTGTTCTGATTAAATTGTTTGGGAATTTCTTGGCAGCGAAATGGGGACACTGAACATGAACTGGGGCGTATGCACCAGTGACCGGGAAAGAAACAATTTATTAAAAACTCTTTTGCAGTCGGCCTGGGTCACAAAATATCCTGCAGAATCTGCATCGTATCCAGCCTCATTTTCTGCAGTTGTTCGCGCTTGGTGTCATCGTCGGCGGGCTTGTCAATCAGTGCGTTTTCTTGCTGTGCTAGCTGCGCAAGAATCATCAGCCGCAAGAGCCATAGCTGATGTTCCGCATCGCGGGCTACTTGATCAAAACCTCCAATATGCTGCTGCTTCAATCGATGACAAGATAAAGAGTTCGACCTAACCTCGCGGTAGGCATCTTCAGATTCTAGTCTTCGCTGTGCTCTAATTGTGGCAAACCGCGCCCGCCGATGGTTGACTGGGGTGGATCTGAATACGCTTCCAGGCAAGGATATAACGGGTTGCGGCATGCTTGCGCTTGAGAGGTCGGCTGGGTCCTATCTATATGTTTGCCACAGTTGACCTTGTTGACCTGCTCGTACCACGCTGTGCTATTTCAAGCAACCTAATTCAGGCCACCTACCGGTGTTTCTGACAATCTATCTCAGCCAGTCAATCCGGCCCGCGCATTTTCATTCTCGGTTTTGTAGACACAACCAGAACACATCAAGGCTAAAACAAGGGACTACAGCTTCCTGGTTGTGGTGACACAACCTCTCCCCGCGCCGTTCACACAAGCACTCTGCCCATTGCAGCACCGAAAATTCCAATCTATCTGTATGCATTTTCCGTATGCCATAATTTCTTTTCTCATGGGTGCACTAGGCAAGGCGAGTCAGCTTGACTTGACGTGGTCAGTCAGCAGCCTCTGCAGACGCGGAAAAATACTCTGACCACTCATTCTGCCAGTCCACAGGCGTTGAAGCGTCGACACAATGCGACGCTCCTTCGCCGTAATTCACAACGCTGGTCGACCGGAGCGCTGGCAGCGATGTGGCCGGGTTCTCGTGGACTTCACTGACGAAGCGAAGGAGCTCTCGGAGGTGCGCGTCCTCCATCGCAGACACCTTGCCCTGGTCCAACGTCTCGACAAGCAGTTTCCTTTCCGGAAGCTTTTTATTACTGACGAAGTAGCGTACAAGATAAGAGACGTCACCAAGGTCCTCTTTCAAATTCGGAAAATACGCATCAATTTTTGCGCGTAATTCTGTTCTGCCTCGGGCATCTAGCAGTCGGCCGCTGTCACTGTCAGCAAGGAAGCAGTCCTGTCTCGGGACCCGACTTACTATTCGTTCTTAAACTTTTCGGGGATAGTAGCGAGTATGCCACACCCATACGCGTCTGACAGTTGAAGCCAGAAACGAAAGCCGTGCACCTCGCTCTTCCGTTTTTTCCGCATGGCTGCTTTCTTATCTTGTTCCGTCTTGCTTTTCAGGCTCTGCCGTACCCAATCTTTAAACACAATACTAGTAAAAAGTTCAGCGAGCGAATATCGGCGCGTTTTTCTGGCTTTCAGATGATCAAAGAACTGCACGATCAAGACGGCTTGATATCTATTGGCCACGGTTTCGAAGTGCTTGTTCAATCGCAGTTTATCGAAGTGAGTCTGGAGAGCGCTGAGGTGTTCGGTGACCTCCTCTTTGCACGTGGCTTCGCTGCGTGTTTGGAAGGTAAAATGAGTCTGGGTGCTAGAGGCTGTTTGCATTCTTGCTTCGCGCAAGCTACGCCGGAGCTCCGATAGCATCTCAACAGTCAAAAGGCTGTCAACAACATCATCTACAGCGACCCTAGCTCGCACGTAGCGGCGTTTCCTTTTCGTGCCATCAGCTGTAGCTGCGTTCTGGTGCTTCGGATAGTCAGGGTCGGGCAGGGGGTTGGCTCCATTGATATCTGATATGCAGGCAGGCGCTGCAGGGAGGGTTGATCGGATCAGCGATGCGTGCGCTGGGTTGGCTGACCAGTACTCGGTGATCTCGGTACGCCGATAACTGGCCAGGGCGACAAGGCCGTGGAGAAACTGAGCTATTGCTTAGTGTTGTCCCTTGTCCCCCTACCCTCTGGTAGGGCAGTGCAGGTGGGGGAGACACCTACCTTTGGCACACTAAACTGCGGAGGCACGCCAGCCATCACGAATTCACGGACGAACGCGTGGTTGAAGGCAGGTAGAAAGAAAAGCCATGTGTACGTATTGGCTGGCGAGCTGAGATATATATATTGAGCGAGTGACCGTCGATATTGATCCACGAGGAACTGGTACTCATCGTTTGAAATCTCGGGTTACTGATAATTACGTGAACTGTTACTTGGCCTTGCAAACGCCACTGTAGCCAACCCAACCGGAAGGGGAACCATCGCTTTGCAAGATGCTGTGTCCTCAAGAGGTAAGGATGACACCGATGACCAATGTCCCACCTTTCTCCCTGATTACCCCTGTTCATTATATACAATACTGTGGATTGTCGGTTTTGCGGAAGAATTTTGCTTGGGTTTCGACTGGCCGCGGGAGGGGGCGCACATGTTTTGTTGGGGGGAATAGAAATGAGCCGGCATCGTACGCGTTTATTCCCGGTGTAGAGTTTGCACACTCCAAGACAACAAAAGGCTGTATTGTGAGGAAGCAGCGCCAAACGGCGACCGAGAAGGCAAATATTAAGAAGCAAGGCTGTGAGCTGCTTGGCCTTGCATCACAGCTAGCCATCCATGACCTGGTTACAGGCAAGGGATGGATGGCGAGGATGACGATGTCCACCGAGAAAGGGCAGAGCGACAGAGCTACAGAAAGAGGGAGAAGGAGGGGCAGCGGGGGACAATGGAAGCGGATGCCACCAACTATCCCTTTTTTTGCGTCTCGGCTTCGTCACAGCACGGCCTGGGTCTGGACCGCGGGCTGTGTGACTCTACAAATCCTCGATACGTACAGTTACCATTACGACTGGCGGTGCCGGAAGACGGGTTACGGTTGTGTCGACAAAACCAACAAAACCTTGAAAGTTCCCGCCTTGCCATCTCCAAGTCGCCACCACTGCTATGCAGAATGCCAGAAGGAGAGGTGTCGCCATTAATACTGTCGGCTTGTATGATTACGAGCTTCCGTATTTCGATGCATGGAAAAACCAGACCTGACCAGTCTCTCATGGTCCCTAAGCCGGCTGCTGGAGGACGTGAAGGGTCTTCGCCTCAGTGGATCCGAGTGCGTTCTGGAACTGCTGTCCCACTGCGCACTAGGTCTTCACCAGCTTGACATGTGCGAAGTGGCGGTTGCCGATACAGCCCTGAAGAATTTCCTCGAGGCGAAAAAGAAAACTATACGGTCCATTGGCTTCACCAGACGAAGCTCTACCCAGAGACTCTCCATCGGGTGAGCGGCCACCCGGTGACTGCAAGCATCCTGCGTAGTATGATCGGCGTGCCACCGTCCACGCCATGTCGAGCAGACATTTGCGACTGTCGACCACGGTGGAAGGAAGGGTCAAGGCTGGTAGTGGGCGCAATCAGTGACGGGTTTACGAAGCCCAAATCATCCGAACGCTGAGTGAGCGCTTGAGGAAGAGCCAAACATGACCTACCAGTACACAGTCACTTTTCTACTCTGTACATTGCTAGATTGGGTTGGAAGCTGCTTTTGAAGGGCAAGTCAGAGAGTTGACTGGGATGGCGGCCGCCAAATTGAGCTACCCTGCATCTCAGGGCTCCCACCATTCGGCACTTCAGCGTCGCCCTTTCCCACTCGCAGCTGCATAGTAACCGTTCACTGTGAAACTGAAGCCAAAAGTCACCGCTAGCCATCAACTCGTCGCGTCGTAAATATGCCGGTATGCACTCGTATTGAGAATTCAACGAAGTCAGAGACTTTGAATTTCACAGTGCAGCGACGGCTTTCTTAGCGGCTTCGTTGCGACAGTGGCAGCGAAGAAAACATCAGACAAACATCCTTTTGTGTGCTGATGGTCGTTACCACAGCTAGCAAAACCATATAAATATCGAACCGGTAATTTTTCGACCTGAATCCCTTTTTTCCCTACATTACTGTGGCCATGTACGAAATCACGCTCTTGTACTTCGTGGCCTGTGGTGCCCTGCTTTGCCTACTGGCTCTGCGCCTTCCGATTTACCGTTTCATACAGGCTTATTGTCCGTTTGCGCTGAAACCTATGCTCCTACCTTTCAATACAATGAGAAAAGTAGCGTCCGACTACTTAGTCTACCTAACTATGGTACGTGGCGGTAAATGTCTTGATCGTTAGAGTCGTAGTGATGTTATGTTACTTTTAGCGTACGTTATGGCCACTATTTCTTATGTTATAGCTCCCTACCCTAACATGGATCATGCTATTCTTCGATCTAGTACTCTCTCCGTCGTTAACTTTATCTTCTACTTCGTAGACCTATACCTTAGTTTTCTCGTGGATATCCTTAGCTTATTACTCCGATCCTGCTAGCGCCTTTACGCTTTAGCGGGGGCTCTCGCTATAGCTCTTGCAGTCTTCTATACTGCGGTAGCTAGTATGGCAAAGGGAAGGCTAGACCTATATATACCGAAAGATGTGTTTGCCTTAGTGGTATATTACTTTACCTAAGTATAGCTAATTTCTAATAAGAAAATTAATAGTCTATTCTATGCCTAAGTGTATAGGTAATACCTTTAGTATTACGAAGCGTCTTATACGAAGTCGCCCTACGTATCTACTAGATACTTTCCTTTGCCTTCGTATATGGTCTTTAGTAGTATGCCTTATCCGCCGATCTATTCCCGCGCTTATACCTATATATTAGCGGAGCTCTATTCTCTATAACCTTAATCTTCTAGCTCGCTAGCGTCTTATATTAGAATAGGTTAGGGCTCTCCATAGCACAAATAATATATAATAATAGCGTAATTAAAGTAAGCCTATAGGTGTCTAGGCCGCTAAAGGTAAAAGCTAGATAGTATATAAGTCTTTAGGTTCCGTGGGCTAGCCTAGGGTTAGCCACATAGATATACCCTTTTACTATAATATCTTAGTCCAAAAAGCCATAGAAGTATCTCAACCTATTTATCAAGCCTCGCAGTAGCTTTACTAGAAATCTATTCGCGCTATTAGACCATAGCCCTATCATACGTAGGGTAATGTTTAGCGGACTATATAGAAAGTAGCTATTAGTATATTCATATAAAAATGTTATTATGCTAGCTACTAGATTTAGTATTACTGCTTACTTACTATATCTACGGAAGCTAATCTATAATTAAAATAGTTACGTGACTTTAACCTATAGGATTTATCTAGTATAGTAGATAGAGAGGACCAGTGAGAAATAATAAG
This sequence comes from Cordyceps javanica, assembly GCF_051103115.1. Lineage (NCBI taxonomy): Eukaryota > Fungi > Ascomycota > Sordariomycetes > Hypocreales > Cordycipitaceae > Cordyceps > Cordyceps javanica. The sequence continues at coordinate 2,690,651 of NC_139299.1, forward strand.
ATAGATATGGCATACGCGTGCTAACCTTTCTAAGACGTTGGAATCGCTACTTAGAAATTACTAAATAAGGCGCTTAACGAAGCTAAGCTTAACGGAGAATATGTATATTAACTATAGAGCTAGTGACTACTATACTTACCTATCTACGTAGAATCTCCGCATCTTAATCTATATCAAATTAGAGAATATAAATGAAGTAAAATTCGGTGATAGAGCTATAGCTTATTCTAGTAAAATACCTCTTGTAGATATTATCTTATTAGAGCTTTAAGAATAACGACCTAAGAGTAGGATAGTTATCTTAGGTATATTATCTTGCTACTAAATAGTAAAGCTAATTATCTTAGTAGTGTCTGCGAAGGTTACTATGCGCGATGTGTTAAACGATCTATTATAGTAGAATTAGCGTAGTAATATAGACATCATATACCCTAACTATCAGCCATGACGTATTAATACGCGACGCGGGATTTTTTGCTAAAAGACACCAATATAGAGCAGACTTAGGTATTAGATATAGACTTGTATTTACATGGCATTGTGGACACCATGGTTTTAGCCATGTAGCGTCTTTGCGTCATATCTTGATATAAATTTGGGCATTAAGTGTTGCCTTGTTCGATCTACTATGCGTATTTGTCTTCTATTTGTTAATGCTAGGCGTTCTGCTAAGAGCTAATAATTGTTCTATTCTTTTGCGGGGAATCTATATCCGCTGCTAGTCTACATGCTTATTAAAGTAACTAGTCCTGCGAGCCTTTTCTTATGCTAGGGAAGTTCTTTTAATAAAGGCTCCTGTCATAGTTAGCACCGTAATAAGTCTTTGCACGATATCAGAGCGGCCTACTTGTGCGATTAAGGCTACCTTAGAAGTTCTCTACGTCATAGAAAGAAACTCGAAGGTTAGCGGGAACTATCTAGGATCGTCTAGCCCAATAGTTCTAGATTCGTTTACCTACCCGTATATAAGGTATATAATAATTTCCCTAACAGCCTTCCTATATAGGCACGCTACTATTAAGCTTCGAATATGTTCTTAGCCCCCTAGCCAATAGTTAGTAGGGAATAGGTTATAGCCTATAGGCGTATATATATAGCTTGACGTTACTAAAGGTATTAATTAAGATATTAGAATAAGTAAGTTACGAATATTCTAGGGATTTCTACTCGAGATATAATAGTCTATCGATAATCTATGGCGGTTTAGACGGTAGTACTAATACGTATGTGAACATAGCTCACCTATCCTACTATTAATACTAGTCGTAGGTTATTTAGAAGAGGATTACCTATAACTTCGCATAATGCTATAGGCATAAACTCGAAGGAAACGAGGTATCCATTATTTATAGAAAAAAAGAGGTGAGCGTTGATAAAGCGGTTATGCTAGATTCCCCGTATTGCCTACATATGGCTTTTTGCCTTTGGGCCTATAAAAGTCTTGAGGATTACTACAGAATTACTTTTAACGTCTGGGTCCTTTTTTTCTACTATAGTAAAGTAGTCGTAGTCGCTAAGTTAAAGGTTAAATAGTTTCTCGTAGGTCTACCATGGTGACTTCGGCGCCCGGGGCGCTGCCGCTACTAAATCGGCGTTGCTTTTTGTGGACTGCCGATGAACTCCAATGGGCATGGGTGTATCTTGATTCTTCTTTTTAAGCCGTTTGGGTGGGAAGCGGTTATTAAGTGACCTGCTGTTGGGGCCCTTGGTTCGACGACCTGTTCCTGGGGTAGCTCGCGCAAGAGTATCTTATAGGTAAATTTGCGTGAGAGGTCTTTTGCTGTGATGGTTACTCATATTCGCATATATCGTATATGCTAACGGCAAATATCTGTACGATCAAATGGAATCTCAAGGCTTAAATAGAGTACATGAATGGCAGCCGACAAGGAAAAGCCGTCAGATTGTGCTCTTATGGATAGCTGCAGATGAGTGGCAGTTTCCGGCCGGTTCCCCAGCTGGCGTCTGTTACATAAAGTCAGTTTCCCCCGCCCCTACTTCTCCATCTACTCTTTCTATATTGTACGCGTACTATACTTTTACATAGCATGTCTAGGAGTGGATTTTAAGCGGTATCTCGCCGCATAAGTGCGGAGAAAACTATCAAGTACGTTGGAAGAGCGGAGGTAAACATCTAGAACCTAGAGTTTCCTAACTCTAAAAGCTTAAACGAAGAAAACATAGAAAGATTAGCTAGGTTATTTCGTGGCTAAGGTAGCTTTAGCCTAGGAGACGTGCCGAATCGCGTACTAGCTATCATCGACGAGGCTACTCTATAGGTAGTGCTAACCGCGTCTAGTCTAACCTAGGATTCGCTTCTCTATGGCGGTAATAAGCACCTAAGACTAGTGTTCTAGTAAGGGTTTTGCCTAGAGTGTCTACGTAGAGGTAATAGAGTAAAGGTATCTAAAAAAGTTTCTAGGTTATCGAATCTACACTAGGTCGTTAATCTCTTTACTATAGGTATATAGTTAAGATCGAGATATAAAACGTGAACTAATATTATAGTAGATATTAGCGACGAAGCTAAAAGAGACTTAATTAAAGAGTATTCTAGTAAAAAAAAGCTATAAGATAGGGTATATTACTATAAGATTCGAGAATACTAGGGGATATTTAGAGAGGAATACCTATACCTCAAGTATCGATAGTGGGCGCGTTTAGGGGTATCATCGAAGTTAGAGAATAAGAAGGAATAACTAGAATAGCTCTAGAAATACCTAAGATTTGCGCCCATATTCGACATATTTCGCTATCTACTAGCTTTATACTACGGGTTATAGCTAAGCGCAATAAATAAAATGATTTCTATATAATGCTATGAAGTAGGTCCAATATATCTATACCTAATACTAAGCTAACCTATAGGAACTTCTCTTATTTCTAAGGCATATTAAAGATTTCTAGTATTATATTTTTGATAGAGATAAGAGTATTATAGAGAGACTTGATAAAGATATTATCCTCGTACTATAGCTTAAAGTACCTAGCGCTTATGAAAAAGAAGTATACATACTATATATATAGGTCCATAGTAGCTACCTTTTTAGTACTTTTAATAAGATAGTAAGAAATAGAATCTGGCTAAGACTCTGCTCTGCTACTGTCGACTGCTTGGTGCCTTCCCTGTATACCTTCTTTGAGAATCTCAAGTATATGTAAGCTGCCGTAGACTGCATGAGACGCCTTGTCCCTCGAGGGGCTAAGCAGTCTATGCGACGCTCTTTTAAGAATGCATTCTCGACAGGAGACGCGGATAAGAGTAAGTATATTATACAGACCTCCTAGTCTTCATTTAGATCTATCCCGACGCCTAGAGCAGATAGCTTTGACGTTACTTACCAATAGCTATAGCTTTATGCACTACGTGAACAGCAGAGCATGCTAATACCGCGTAAACAAAAGCTTACGATTGCTAAGACAAGATATACTAATAAGATTATGGTGTTTCGATTTGCGTGCCTAGCTTAAAAGCTTAGCTTTAACTCTAATAAGATTAAGGTTCTAGTATAGTAGAACCCGGACCTAGCTATCGCCCGTAGACTATTAATAACCGCCCGAAAGGTAGATAAATTCGAATATGAGGATATGTCCACTAGCATATAACTAATTACGTAGATATTTTCTATAGCATAACTAATCCTAGTATTATTTCTTACTAAGGAAGAGGATATAGATAACATTGCGGTATTACCAGTCTAATGCAGAACACCTCACGTAGCGTATCATAGTCGAGACAGACCTAATATATTTCTAGACAAACTCTACGCGCTAATATATAGGCATGGCTTAGATTTGACCTTGTTTTTTATTTAGTGCTCTATTTACTTTACTTTTTTTGGCTAGGATATTGACGTTCCTATTGTTAATCTCTATGTGATGGAGGGCGTACACACCTTTAACTATATCGTCCTGCTAGAGCAGATTTCACTGGTGGCGTCTTTATAGAGTTAGAGATTAGCACGTATATTAGGAGGGGATACGCGCGTATAAGCCTTACAAAGTAGAGTCGAGGAGTAAGAAGCGAGACTATATTAGCTTGCCATATAAGAGCAGTAATTAGTAGCAAACGTGGAGTAGCTTTAAAATAATATTACTACGTAGAATGGGAGAATTCTAGCACTGAGAGATGAGGAGTATGACGCCCTGGCGAGGCTTAGTAGCCTATAATACGTAGAAGTCGAACAAGTGTTGAGACTAGAGACTCTCTAGGTAGACAAATAAAATAGGTAAAGCGAAATCGTAGAGCTAGAGCAGAGGCGCGTAAACCTTAGGGAAGAGATTCGACTAGATCTGCTGGCTACTAGTGAGAACGGACAAGCGGGCACCACTAGCCAGGAGGAGGCACCTCAGGTAGAACAGCTAGTGGCAGAGGAGGAAAGGCTGCGAGCTCTGGTGGCTAACCTCATATTGCAAGTCGGCCAACTCAATGACGACAGGCAGGGCTAGGTTACGTCTATGGCAGCGGTAGAAACACAGTATATATCTGTAGTCGAGGGTCTCGTTGCGAAAGAGTTAGCACTGGGAAGCGAAATTAAACAGCTGGAGGTGATATTGCAACAGCTCCAAGCTAGGCTTAATGAGACGGCGGCGAGCGAGAAAGACACTGGTGACGAGGAGTGTGCTTCAGTGGACAGTGGAGTTCAGCCCCCGTCGCCGCCGGCGCCAGGCACCGACGTGCCCGAGATAGCAAGGCCTGATGGCTGCGACGAAACTGAAGGGAGTAGAGCTGCAAGCGGGCAACAGACCGGGCTTGCTTTAGAGCACATGGTACGGGAAGCTTTACACTCGGATGATAAGGTTTCAAATGCATCAAATGCCACAGAGAATACAGGGGATCGACGACCATCTACGGCATCTACGTCCGCTACCGAGCAGCTGGTGGGAACCTCGGAGGTGGTACAACAGGACAGAGAACAGGTAAGATACTCTTTCCATGGTAGCCAAGGTTTAGCCTGACAAATAGTAGATTATGCCAAACGAGACAGAAAAGGTGTCCGTAGTGTTCAAGTTGTTACTGGACGGGGAGTAGAGGGCATAGCATAAGGTGGAGGTAGACCCAGCAGAACTATCTACGGTGCAGCGGGCTACGGCGAAATATGTGCGAAATGGGTTAGGTGTCTTTAGTAGTAAGAATCAAATACTTCGTCCTCAGAACTGTTTTAGGCGAGTAATAGATGATGAGAGCAGGACTATTCATTTAATCCCATAATGGGCCGTAATAAAGGATAGAGAAGTGGTTGGAGACAGGCCGCGAAAACGGCGACGGGAGCATTGAATAGCATACGAGAATATAATAGATTCTGGGATAGAACCTGGGCCGGTATTCGTGAGCTAGTATATTCTGTGTACTAGTGTATGTAGTCCAGCATACAGCGAGTGCTGGAACGCATGCACTGGCACACATCATGTACTGGGATACACCGTGTACTGGTATATAGCATATGCTGGTATATGGTGAGGGCTGGGACGCATGCACTAGCACGCATCATATACTGGGATATGCGACGTACTAGGGCATAGCACATGCTGGGATCGCGTGCCTGGCGGATGGTATTTGGCTGCTGGTGGGGTCCATGGCTAGTGCAGTTGGTGCCTGAGAAGAGCAAGCTCGTGGGAACCAGGGAGTTAGGGGGCAAAGGGTATTTCGGAAGAATCGAGGATACCACCAAATCTGGGTGTCGGAGGCAGCCTAAACATCTGTACGCCACTCTTGGTTCCCCCTCAATCCTCAATTATTGTCTTCAAGCCTCTACCGGTAGCTATGATGCAGCCCATGCTACTTTGCCCTCGTTCTCCCCGACTTCGGCCCTCAAACCCTGTAGCAAATGCTATTTGCGGCTCTCCAATGGACATCGATAGTCCTACATTCCCTGCACTTTCAGGCGCCAACACTTCGAGTGAAAGGGATTCGCCCTGTCACTCACCAATGGGGATGGACTCCCCGTGGCTTAGTCCGATATACTGCCCCGCTCCATATCGCGACCATTGTGTTGTAAAGGACCAAGATGCAACCGTGGGACCGGAGGATCTTGCAACTGGGGCGTTCCTTGGACATCCCCTCTTCGGAACACTGATGCCCCTTCCCACTCCAGGGATGCCAGGCGGAGAAAATCTGCCTTCCAGTTCCTGCTGCCAAGCGAAATCAGCGGTCGATCCAACGAGGCGCTATGGTAGTTGTACCCCATACTTGCGAGCTCTGCTTCGCTAATTATAATGGCACTAGAACGACCTCTTACCAGGCCATCATTGCTCGAGAGGCGGAAACGTAAACTACGAGAGAGGAGAAAAGACAATGCCGGTCGTATCTTACCAGTACATAAGGTAACCCATTTCCCTGTGTCAGGTTAGAGCCTCATTTGCATCGGCGTTACGTGGTTAGGAGATCTCCCTATTAAAATTCATTCGGGTTCATGCCATTACCATAGCCGTATAAACGTTTTCGGGAACCGACAGTACATAATCTTAAAAAAATTATTTTTATATAAGTTCTTTTTCTTCTTAAATTAAGTATATTCTCTTAGCACCTTATTAAAGGTAAACTTTTTATTATAAAAGTGATTACTATGATAGATGTATTTACGAGGCTATTACTTATAGGCTTTATAGGGCGCGTAGTAACCTCTAACCGTTAGCGTGTTAGGTCGTGGCCACCTCCGTAGGGTGGGCATAGGGCACCAACTAGAATAGTATAGAAGCCTCCTATAGACGGATGCTCTATAAATTTGCGGGGCGCTATATTGACATAAAGGCAGGCACATTGGTCATAATCACGAGCTGTTTCTTCGGACATAGTAATCAATTTTCTGCTGGCAATGGATGAATAAGGCTCGAGTTTATGAAGCATCGAGATAGATTCAAATATATCGTGTCGTCGACAGCACAAAATGGCACTGTCCCTTTCTGCCTTCTCTACACGGGCTATCGGTAGGGGCAGCATCTTTCAGGCCAATTATACGCCCTAGATGATGGCATCATAAGATAAGGAAGGTTAAAGCAAAAGACCACCTATAACGCCGCAAAACAACTTCATATAGGTAAGAGAAAATAAAGAAACGGACTTAGTATATTAAGATCCTATTCGACGGATTATAGAAGGCTTCCGTAGACTATAGTACCTTAGTCGGGCCTTCGTGTGGCTGAGTATGGTTGTGTTAATAAGACCACCGATGCTTATATCAGCTGGGCATCCTCGGTTTTACTCACAGACAGCGAAGTCTCAGTTATGCGAGAGCAGCGTGGAGTACGTAGTAGGAGTAGAGGAAGCCGAGCGCAGAGCGCGACAGTAGTTGCGCGAGCGTCAACGCTCTTGCGCAGGCTCTCATACGAGAAAGCTGCGCACACAGCACAAACCACTGATTGGCTGAATTTATACCAGGCACTCCATCCGGGCTCGAGTGCCACACTCTCACGCAGGCTCTCGTACGAGACTCTAGTGAATGTCTTGCACATCGTCGGATTTGTTGCTGGCACAGCGCACAAGCCACTTCATAGCGACCCCATGCCCAGGTTTTTGCTCTACAAATCTTTCCTTTCTTCAATAAAACCTCCTTGAAAAAGTGTATACCGGCAATATGTTTGTTTGCATCTATGTCGTAGGACTTGGGGAGACCTCGCGCCAATAGGTCGAATTGCCCAGCAGCTACGGTGCTTGGAACCGCAGCCTGGCCGTCCTTCCGTAACCTAGCGTCCTTCCGTAGCCTAGCGTCCTTCCGGCGCCTTACCCGTGGCTGGTAGGTCATACGATCCGCCGCATACGAGAAGATTGCCCCAAAAAAGAATAAATAATCACAAATAGAGAAAGGCAAGTCTGCTTGTGTTAATAACCGAGTAACAATCTCTTCGTCTTTTGCTACCATCATCGTGGTCTATGTCTACACAGGTATAACAGACAATACTAGTTTTTGCAGGATCCCATGTCCCCACGCGGGTTTCGGTCCGATTCCGTGTCCCACAGCCCATTTCACCACGCCTGTCCACGGCTTCAGCACCGATGCAACTGCCAACGACGCATGCACGCGTCAAACGCCATGCGGGAGACACTCGCCATTAAAGTCCATCAAATTAAGAACTTATCTTACTTTATTAAGTAGATCCTAAATAATATTTAAACTACGCTCTATATAGTCTGCCCTTATAGTTTAAAGATACCCTATACCTTTATTAGTAATTTAACTTCTATCTAGGATCTATTTAAGCGTATAGGTAACTAGTTCTCTACTATATTTCGACGTAAGGTATTTCTATACTAGTATACTAGCGAGGGTATAGATGAGATAGAATTTATTAAGGCTAAATCTAATATGAGCGACCTAATATCTGAGTACTAGTAGTATTAGGAAGCTAGTATCGACAATAAGGAAGAGGCATACGAGGAAGAGCTCCCCTTGATGCTTAGGAGTAGTGTGTTCCACACACTATGGAGAAGAGATGCAGCACGCTTATTATATGCCGGTACTTTGTTTTCCCTAAGTTAGTTCAAGGGTTTCTTTATTTGTAGTGATAAACTTATAGGCCCTCTTATAGATATATTGAAAATGAGGGGCTAGTGTGTCTAATAGTATGATATTACTATATATGATAAAGGTGTTCGAGGTCATATTATCTTAGATATGAGTACTATATGTGGTAATGCACACGGCCATATTATTCACGTGACCCTACTGTTATTAAGCTAGCCAAAATAATCACAAATACACTGTAGCCCCAGACCAAAGGTATCTATAAAGTTCCTTAGCTTACATTATGGTCGTCATCCGCAAAAGCCACTTTACTGCCTTTGCCAAGCCATGATTTAGGCATTCAGTCTCTTGAATGCTCTTAATGCTTATACGATCTCTGCGGTCCGTGATGGTGATCGCAGTACTTGACAGGCGTTCTAGCTCTGCCCACATGGCCAACAATGGACAATACATCTAATACCATAACAGACAAGGCTGGCTAAGACTTCGCTTGCGACGACGGGTCAAGCCACCACCAGACTCCTATCCATACAATATATAGCAATTTTAAACGCATCTTAAGCGCAGTTTACCATCTGCATAGCCAAAGGTAGGAGATAAGTATCAAAACCAGCTAAAGTGTGTGACCAACAGAAAATCTTTGATATTTTACCCTCTAGAAATTAAAAGATAATAGGCAAAATAATACAAAAGATAATCAGGCCCCTTCCTCTAATTCCCTTTATTGCTAAGTAATACAACCCGCTCTCTCCCGTTTTAGCCATGTAGTTTTAACGACTTACTAAGATGCGCAGCTAGGCACCAACTTCGTCCAATCTCCCCAAAGCTTTACGGTCCCCATCCACGAAGCCTAGAATTTATCAGGAAATTCCCGTCTCATCGCAAAACTGGCGCAACAAGCCTTGCACCTGGCGCAGGGTATGCCTCGACAGGGGACAGGGGTTCTAGCGTACAATTCTTAGTTGTCATACACTATAATTTAGATGTTACGATCGATAGAAAGGTGAGAACCAATATATATATATCAAAAGGCTATGCAGCGACTATTTGCGCATCGTTCAGGTTGCGCTAGAGCTGCACGAACGGCTGCCTCAAGGACAATGTCAACTCTATCACCACTCAGACTAGAGCATTCTATGTATGCCTTTGCCCCTATTTCAAGGGCGACTAGCTGGCCTCTCAACTCAGTGACTAGTCCCATCTTATTTATTTCCTCCAAAGTAAACTTGTTCGATCGGAGATCGTTCTTCAGACCTGCCAGGATGACCGGTATCCCAGCACAAAAGATTACAATTTCCTCCATCCACTATACACTATAAGTCAGCAAATACATTGTGCTCAAAGTATAAGCAGACGCACCTTATGTTTAATGTTCTCTAGCGAATCTATATCGGAGATTGAGAAGCATAGTATAATTGCATGTGCGTTAAGGTATACCGGCGACGTGTAACGCTCGTATTGCTCCTGTGCACCTGGGTCCCATATCGCCAACTGAAGTAGTCTGCCGTCGACCCTATAGTATGACGCATACTTTTCGATGACTGAAGGGTTCCAAGCGTGAACCATGTTGTATCTGCTTTTGAATTCCAATAGTGAACCGTCCTGTCACAGCGGACGTGTTAATAAGAGCATATGTACAGCAGAGAATGCTTACTGTTGCAAGTCCTTCCCCTAACTTAAAGCAGTCTAGCAGACTGGTCTTGCCACAGGCCGCATCTCCAATAATGACGATCTTTCTGTTAGATGCCTTTGTTAAAAACCAGCGTGGAGACATGAGGTACGAAACCATGACATAGTGAACACACCTGCTATGAGCGTCTTCAGCTTTTGCACTCGGCATGATAAATTCCTGCCTAACAGAGTCTATGACTTGCGTTCTGTCAATTAACAGAAGGGCTGATAAGGGGGGTGATTGAGATTTAATAATGTATGTTGTTGTGTGATATAGGTATGCCCTCTTTTCCTGGCTGGTAGTGAAATGTAAAGGTATATCGGGTTGGCATTATATAGTATTCGAGAATACTTACCTTACTTTTCGCCTCAACGGCTCGCGGAGGGGCAGCCATGTGGGCCATGCCTAACTAGAATATCGATAGTTCGGAGGCTAGGGTCTTCCCGCTCCGATTGGGAAAACTTACGTTACAGTTGAGTGAGAAGGTCGAAATCCCGTGACTGACAGTCAAGAAGCAACTCTTTAGCCTTGTTGTCCTCAGATGATTACTATGAAAAAAACCATGAAGCAAAAATGCCACCAGAGGTTTATTCTAGCTGGCGCGTTCTGTTGATGTACCTCTCCTGAGTCTACTGTAAGCATAAGCCTGTTGGGCAGTATGCCAACATTACAAACACTGGACGTTACAAAGTGGACCACACAGCAGTTGACTACTGACTAGATTAGCATTATCGTCCTGTGCTTGCACTATATCATCAATCCCCCAATTCCCTGATTTGGCCAAGTTGCGGAGCATGATCAGGCCCATCAGCGTCACAGACAGCATATTTTATTGGAGCGATGATGACCCTCGTTATTCTAGAGCACTGCAAATCCAACATGATATGCCTACAGTGATATTGTATTCGTCATTGATTCTAGTCTGCAGGCCACTGTGATGCGCAGACATACTGACCACACAAAATTGGCTGATTTCTCGGACTCGGTCCATGAAAATGCCCAATAGCATGCTCGCAGACCAGGGATAGTGGTAGGCGTGCTATGGCAACCTAATGTAGTGTAACTTGCATTGCTGCTACATGGCGAAATAGTGACGTCTGGTACGTACCCAAAAGGTGGATGTCGGCCGGTAAGATATCTAGCAGTATGCCCGGCGCCGTTTTCGTAGCAGCACCATCGAGAACCACCATTGCCACACGTCGACTACCTGCCAGCTTGCTGGTTTACAACAACATGCGTGCAGGTTAGGGGTAGCCTTGTTCGCAGGCATTGCCTGCGCATCTGTGCATTTGACGACAGGAAAATTTCGATTATTACCATGTGGTCAACCATCCTCAACCGAATGATTGATGACAGCAAGCGCTCAGCCCTCCCGTCAATGCAAACTTGTGTGACTCAGTTAATTTTTCTTTATCTTATTTACCTTTCGCCTGACCAGCTTATTGCGCCCCATGGCTGTTGCTTACCTGCGTTTTCGTCTGGACATAAGATGCCCACTCGAACGAAGGCTGCAATACATGTATCACTTCGGCATTCAAGCAGGTTCATGGAAGATTCATTGCTATCGCTTTTCCATGTCTCAGGTATGCCTCTACCCTCTTGCCTTCCAAAGTACTCCACACTACCGGGGTTTTAGGGTGCGCGTAGATTTGTCCATATTATCAAGGACATACTAGAGATCTACAAGCAGGTGGACTTTCCCGGGCTGTGCAGTCTTAAAGCCAACGGCGTTGGGTTCTTGGGTTCCTGGGGTTTCGGGCTTACTAAGTGTGATACAGAAGTGCACCGAGGCTAGTGACGACGATGATCTGCATCAAAGTCAGCAAAACGTGCCGGTCCAACGAGCAGTGCTAACGAGCTCGAACGCCTCGCAGGGCACCATCGCTGCTATGGTCAAGCAAACCCCCGACTAATCACGGATCGAACTCCACTCTACGGCGGCTATTTCAGCGTGTGGCTTGACAAAGGCAGACTGTAATGCCACGAAAGAGCAGGGTAATCCAAACGTATGACTGCTTGGGCGAGGCTAGCAGACTAAGAATGTTGCACAGAACGCACGATGCATGAGAAGGGGGCAGTCACAATATTATCCCCTGCATAATGCATGGCTGCAAGACTGAGTGAGATGCTGTCGTTGACCGAGGACTCCGCAATTCCGCTTGCGAGACATTATGATAGCCGTCTGCGTTTACACTCGCTGTCTTACGAGTCTTCTTTCGGCTCTTGGATATTTTTCTCGCCGGCGACGGTGCTGTCAAGCCATCGCTGGGACGGTGTATATGAACCGAAGCTGACGGCCGACGACAATGCCGGTGCGCTATCGCTCGGGTGGCTTCATGGGCGTTTTGTAATTTCTATTGGTACTCTTCATATTACATGCCGAGGCAAGTTTTTCTTCTAGTATACAAATACAATCAATAGAGTGTTTAAAAAAATGTCTGTCGCCGTTTATAAAACGAGCAGGCTTGCAGACTCCTCACCGCATAAACTAATGCAGGAAACAATTCCTCAGCGGAACATCTCTATAACTAATCCATGTGTCAGGCCAGGCTGCCAAACGCTAGCGGTTTCTGCATCATGCAGATATAGATCAAGCATCATTCGAGAGCTGGCGTGTCTTTGGCTATGGGTGAGTCAACGCTGGTGAGGTAGGACGTGAAATATTCGACCAGTGAATCTAGCGATCCTGTGCGAAAGATCTGGACAGCGTGATGCCACTGCGAAACGGCGAGTAAGGCTGGGTTCGCCACGATCTCACAACTCAGCGATTCGAGACTGCGATTGAGTTCGAGAAAGCGTGTTTGCTTTCGAATAGCTAGCTCTTTATAAAGCTCCTCCTTGGTTGTGGCCTTGGTGGCGATTTCCAAAAGGTCGAGGTGAAACGCCTGTGGATTCTGAATTGCTGATGGAAAGGTGTTGTAGAGTTCTTGGAGTTCTTTGAATTGGTCATCAATCTTTAACCCGAACTTCCAGGCAGGCCAGGTCCGATCTAGATCGTCCATTTTGTAGGAGTCTGATTTTGACATTTGTTGGTGGATGTGAACAGTTCTAGGATTGAGCTCCGTCGCAGAATATGGGCATTCCTATGTACCTGTCTTTATAAGCTACAGTGTGCGGGGCTCTACCAGTAACGTAGCGAGGATACGATCTGCCGGCCGATCCTACAGCTGCCGAGCACCCACCATGATACAGCGCGCACAGTGCAAATAACAGTGCTAGTCGCAGTCAACCGAAGGGCCGGCAGACTGTCTGCGCTATAAAAGAAAACTGAAGGGAGTTGTATCAAGATAAGCCAGGATACAGACCTCCCATATGCATAAGTATGGCGGGAATTCAGAGCACCAACTCTCAGGCTAAGAAGGAATCGCATCTTCGCGCGTTATACGGGGACAGGCTCCCCAGAAGCACACTACTCAGAGGGCAGCTACAGGTTAGCGTTTTAAGAATCTCTGTTTTACGACTCCCTTGCCGACTTGATAACTTGAGTAGGAAAGGACGTATTTCGATTCTGGCGATTATGCTCTTGCGCAAGCCCATAAGCCCACGAACATTGGTGAGGTGAAGACAGGTACGGAGCATCCGCTTCCCAGGACCATCTCCCATCCATCATCAGCTGTGCCTGCTTCCAGCAACGTCTCGGATGTACATGGCGACATGAGTATGTGCGACCAGCAACAATCGACCGGCGTGAAGAACGAGAGTAAACTTCACGAGCAGGTATCCCAAGCCCAGACCCAGAATCAGGATGTGGCAAAAAAGTGTACAAATTAGTTTTATAAGACCTTCGGGCTAGGAAGAGGCCAGAAGCTACGGATTGTATATACTTGAGTCTAGTTCGTTGGAGCAAACGTCCTTGTTGTTTTGCCAATTCACCGACTTGTATGCCATATCCTTTGTTCGGTCTGTCAGTTATTCAATAGTTAAAGAAAGGGCTGCGTGGTGTGCAGACTCACACCACTACTTCGTCCTGTTGGAGTAGCAGTCAGGGTGCAGTCGAAGAAGGGCAACGTTGCTGTATTTTTCCATTTTGCGAGGCTTGACGCGGTTGACGTATTGGTAGGTGTTCCTGCTCCAAGGCGTAGGAATGAGGTAATGTCAACGTCACGCGCGGCGTGAGGATCGCGAACCGCTCAGCAGTCAAACCAACTCTAAAAGTTTCGCAAAGAGCTTAAAGACGTATCGGAAGAGCTTCTACAGCTTATAGACCAGAAGGTGTTACCTATAATCACTTTCACCATATGCAAACTTTACCAAGGTGCTTTCTGAGGGTGTCGGAAACCGCGAGTCCGATGGCTTGGTCAAGAATGCGATTATTATGCCCTGGTCCACGACCTTCTCGGGCCATCTCCCGAGAATTCTTTCAACTATTGCGGCTGACAGTTCTCGACAAAGATGCCTCCGACCAGGTTATTCTCAGTCCAATAAGATCACGACAATGGGTTCCTGGCATCGTGATATCATGCCAAACAATCTTCTCATAGGAGCCGGGACTTAAAGATGCATATTATACACAACTGAATTCAATTTGGCCAAGGAGTCCTGCAGTGCTGAGCGTTCTCAGACTATGCTTGGCCCTAACATGGTACATTTGACAACTAGGCGGGTGTGTGTCGGTCAATTCCCTGCCTACTGCACTGATCATGATGTGGTGTTTCCTCGTCTTGGGGCTGGGGCCGTGTCTGATGCTGTCTTTGCAACCAAATTTACTAGCTCAACCCCAAGCCGTACTGGAACTCAGCCACCACATTCAACCAGCCACTCGGCTGTAGGAGGCCGTCGTGAAAATACTGACACGAGCTTCCGCTAGCGACCAGTAATAGACTGGTCTGGTTGAGCAACTGCTTCAGTTGTGATGGCGAGCGCCTACTATGTAGAAGCTTGAGTCATATCTCACTTATGTCCAACTTGGCCACGGCCGATATCCAGATATTGGAACGACTCTCTGGTGTCCGGGCCGGGGGCTGGCTCCCTCTCGCAGGCAATTCAGGCGTTCGATCATGGCCTTATCAATAGTCATTCTTATCTACCAGATAGCTCAAGCTCATTTTCGAAATTGGTGCCAGAGCGGCCTGGACGCCGGATTGGCGAACTGGAGTCGATGAGCTGCTCGAGCCGCTAGTTTCACTTGGCGACCAGTACTGTGATCCTGCACCAGGGCTGATTAAACTCGAGAATTCAGCAAGTGATCGCCTTCTAGTGCCATCTTCATGGGCGCTGCGAGGCGCCAGTAGTCGCCAGTCGTCGTGCCGATCCATAACGTCTCTCAGTCGCTTGCCAGCTAGGTTGGTGTCTTCTCCTCTAAGATCACTGTAGCAGGCATCTGGATCCGTTGGTGACTGCCTAATAAGTGAACGATAGCATGGACCGGGGGCAAATTGAGGACCGCCATCACGGGCCCCGAGCGTGGGGGTGAGAGAGCGGTCGTAGGCGCTGAAAAAGGCGGGCCGACGCTCTGCGCAACAGAGAGCGCGGCAACGGCGAGAGTGCTTGAAGATGAAACAGGATGGAAGTTACATCCCTGATTCATTCTCAAGCAATTCTGACATGTACGACCGGGAACGCTCTGATAGCCACTGCAACGTATCTGGCCCGAGTTAGTCACTTGTAAGGGTCGCAGGGTGCGGTCTGTAAATATACCTTTCGCTTTCTGCAGTATCTGCAAGCAATGGAAGTGCATGTCTTGGGGGATGCTGTGCCATGGTGGGCGATCCGTCTCGTACAGACACGGGTGGATGAGCTGGGGGGAGGCTGCGATGATCGAGTGGGTAGCCATTCGGCGGCGGCTCTCTCTGACAGTGACAGTATGCATCCAGGTTATAGTCACCATACTGATTCTCTTGCAGATCCTCGTCGTGGCTGCAGTGTCTATTCTGGGGCATGTAAACTTGCGATCGATGCTTACAAGGCAGCTGAAGCGGTGGGGGGTTAGAGGCGGGATGACGCTGCGGGCATGAAGGCGGATAGTGATTGCCACCGTTGGTCGAGGCATATAGAGGGTCAACGGGGAAGTGTTGACCTAGCGGTGATGGAGGAGATGTGTAAGTTCCACTACGTGAATCGTGCATAGAGCTGAGAGTAATGGATATTATCATAGTGCCTCAGGGATTGGTATCGCATTGGGCCACTTCGAGATACGCGAGAGTGAGAGAACGAGTGTCTCGGTGCTGCCATGCGACCTGTGTGTACTTTAAGAACTTGGAGATCGCCTCCGTATTTTGATAATTGATAAATCTATGTCTAGAGAAGAAATGGGCGCGCAAACCTGATTTCTATGGTTTGAATAGATATGGCATGTGCGGACGACACTGTTAGGCAGTAGCGTATGCTCCAGGACATGTTGGACAAGCGAACAAATATCACCAGTCACGCGAGTTTGCACAGCCGGGAAGAGAGGGGCGGAGGCTAGCTGCCGTTCACTCAACTCTCAAATTTATACGTCATCAATACTGTGACTTAACAATGGTCCAATCACAGCATGGTAGGCGTTCCTGCTCCATTTGCCACGGTGTATGAATAGAAAGTCTGGTAGAGTACCAGGTAGATTTTTCCGCCACGGCAAAGCTTCAAGTAATGGCAAGACAATACGCCAATCTGATTGTACACAATTCAATATCAACTAGCGCAGCCTGGGCGACGCGTACGGAGGCGATACTTTTGCTGAACCTCCTCTCATGAGAGTTCCCGTGTGATTCTTCTCATCATTAAAGCTGATATTTGTAATACAAGTGCCTTTTCAGCTATATAGACGTGTCTCTGTTCCAATCGGAGCGGGAGTTTCCATGCCCTCCTGTTGGACATTTGTTACAGTAGCCACGCCCATCCACGGTTGGCGCCCACTTTTAGCACTGACCTCCTAACCAATTACAGGATGGCCGTCGATTGCGCCCAGTGGAGCTGGATTTAAGACGGTAGTTGGTCATCCGTCATCCCAGTGGGCTAGCTCAACTGCCGAATATTATTAATTCGGAAGCGCTCTCCGACCGGGTTTGCCTACACTATTTTACTTGCTAGTGCGATCTTGATTTGATGGTAAATCGACAGAAACAGAGCGGCGAAGGCAACCTACAAGTACCGGGTATTTATTAATGCAGGACGCCACGAAGTAATGGCCTCTCAGGATCGGTAAAGCGCACCGTTCCTTCACCCTACCTGTTTTGGGGAAGGGGAACAAGCATTGGCCTGTCCCGGTTAGTCACAGCCGGCTGCTTTAAGTCTTTAGGGCAAGTGTCATCGAAGGCTGATGTATTAGTTACACTGTATGTCTACTTTCGTAGTTTGGGTTAGAGCGTTATAACAGCAGTCCTTTTACATCTCCTACTCAAAGGTTAGACTCGGCAAGATATGGTCAAATACCTATCGCCACCCTCTGTAATCCGTACAGATTAGAAGCAACGATGTATGCTAATAATGACGGAGGTGACAATAAGGTTCTTGACGTTCTCTTGTGTGCTATCCGTTACTCTAACTTTATACCTACTATTACATTCCTGACGCCGACTCCTATTCAAGCTAGATCACTTTGGTCTTCTATATCAAAAGGAACTCTTGATTACGCTCGAAAACACACAATCAGCTGGTACCGCATTTACTGCAGAAACGCGAGGTGCACTAACCACGATGTCGCCCAGATGAATGTCCTGCTCCGGAGTTGGTGCGCCGCCACCGATGCCGACCAGCACACCGATCCTAACGTTAGGGAAGCTACGGAGCATGTTCGTGGCTATATTGGCCGCAGAAGACGTCCCGTACTCGCCGTCTGGCAACACTGCGATGACGACGTTATGCTTCCAAATACGGCCCAGAATGTAGTCGTTGGTGTCATTGCTTGAAAACCTCTTTCACGTCGGCCAACTGCTCTTCGCTCATGCTCGGCGTTTTGCCACGCAGACAATGGGCAACTGCACCCTCTTCGAGGCGGTCGCGCCGGGGAGGTGGGGTGGCAGGCGGGAAGGTGCTGCCCCGAACCGCTTGGCCAGAAAACTTGCCAAACTGATCTGGCTCACCTTGGCTTTTTCGCGTGGCCTGCTGGACTCCGGCAGGAAGTGGCTTGCGCGCTAGGAAACGGAGGGCTAGAACGACGACCGGAAAGGGAGGATCGGGCCTCGCGAGGTAGCTATTACACTAGAAACAGCCGCGGAGACGTCATGGACTACAGGTTTAAAAAAAGGCTAAAAAAAAAGAGAAAGCCGACAAAGAGGCGAAATGCGCGCACGGAGGTCGGAGGATAAATAATCAAGTGGACAATTGGACAAGAGAAACGCGACTAGCAGTCAGGCACGGCGGGCCACATCAGCTAAAGTCGGCGAGCAGAACCCGACGAACCAGACATAATAGTAACGACACTCCCCTCCACAAACCAAGCTAAAGGCCGTCCGTCCATCGCGCGAAACAAGCTTCCTGCGGCTTAAGCCGCCCATTTTTCGGATAAAATTGTATGTATCCTGTTACCAATGACTCCCTGGCCACCGTGGGGTTAGCCTGCGGGCGCGCCCATCGAGGTTTTGGCCATCATCGTACGGATGCTGACCCACCCACCACACGGCAGAATAGGTAGTCACCCATGCCCCTTATTTTTCATCCAAACCCACCCCAGCACAAGCTGGGCAAGCTGGAACGCCGTGCCCTACATTTCGTCGCTTCGCTTACTCGACGAGCCCAAAACCAAGTTTCATTAGCGGTGACGCAGAAATATAACTATGTTGACCCACCGCCGTTGCCTGGTGGTTTAATGAGGTGTGCTTGTCCTTTTATGTGGGTGTCCAGTTAATTTCATAACTTGCGGCCAGAACTTTTCTCGGGACTTTGGCAATTTTATGCACCTACAAAATATATGTACTATTCCGCAAAGTTTAGTCGCCCAACATGCGCGAGATTGTGAGTGCTGCTGAGTATCTAAAGCTTGCTCAGGCAATGAAGCCTGCCTGATGCGCTAGTGTTTGTGCCTCTTCGAGCCTAGCATATCAATGCCGTCCTGATTCTGGCGTAAAACATCACAAACCTGCTTATGCTTTCTCTAAATCGCTACTAACATTGGATATCTTATCGTAGATTCACGTTCAGGTCGGCCAATGTGTAAGTATATCCGAATCTGAGGTAACTGTACATCCACGACTGACGACGCTTTTCAGGGTAACCAAATTGGCACTGCGTTCTGGGAAACCATCTCTGGCGAGCACGGCCTCGATAGCAATGGTGTTTTTAACGGCAACTCTGAGCTTCAGCTCCAGCGTATGAGCGTCTACTTTCATGAGGTTAGTTGCTGAAATTACTGGTCGATAATGTCTTCTGTGTGGCCACTGACTTGTAAATAGGCTACCGACAACAAGTACGTCCCTCGAGCTGTCCTGGTCGACCTTGAACCTGGTACTATGGATGCTGTTCGTGCGGGACCTTTCGGTCAGCTCTTTCGGCCGGACAACTTTGTCTTTGGCCAGTCTGGTGCTGGCAACAACTGGGCAAAGGGCCACTACACTGAGGGCGCTGAGCTTGTCGACCAAGTCTTGGACGTTGTTCGCCGCGAGGCTGAGGCTAGCGACTCCCTCCAAGGCTTCCAGATCACCCACTCACTCGGTGGTGGTACAGGTGCCGGTATGGGCACCTTGCTCATCTCCAAGATTCGCGAGGAATTTCCCGACCGAATGATGGCCACTTTCTCCGTCGTCCCCTCTCCCGGCAATTCCGACACTGTTGTCGAGCCTTACAATGCCACTCTATCCGTCCATCAACTGGTAGAGAACTCGGATGAGACCTTTTGCATCGACAACCAGGCCCTGTACGATATCTGTAGGCGTACCTTGAAGCTGTCTAACCCCTCTTACGGTGACTTGAACCATCTCGTTTCCGCCGTCATGTCCGGCGTTACCACTTGCCTCCGTTTCCCTGGCCAGCTGAACTCGGACCTCCGTAAACTGGCTGTCAATATGGTGCCGTTTCCCCGTCTGCACTTCTTTATGGTCGGTTTTTCTCCGCTGACTAGCCGAGGCGCACACTCTTTCCGCGCCGTAAGCGTTCCCGAGTTGACCCAGCAAATATTTGACCCTAAGAACATGATGGCAGCTTCGGACTTCCGCAACGGGCGATACCTGACTTGCTCTGCTATTTTGTAAGCTTCTCTCTCCTATTTGATTTTCTATTGACTAGTACCATCTCTAATGTTTACGTGGCTCTAGCCGGGGGAATGTGTCTATGAAGGAGGTGGAGGACCAGATGCGTAACGTGCAAATGAAGAACTCCTCCTACTTCGTTGAGTGGATCCCGAATAACATCCAGACCGCCCTCTGCGCTGTGCCCCCTCGCGGTTTGAAGATGTCCTCTACCTTTATTGGCAATTCGACTTCCATCCAAGATCTATTCAAGCGCGTAGGCAGTCAGTTCTCTGCCATGTTTCGACGCAAGGCGTTTCTGCACTGGTACACGGGCGAGGGTATGGATGAGATGGAATTCACTGAGGCTGAATCTAATATGAGCGACCTGATCTCCGAGTACCAGCAGTACCAGGAAGCTGGCATAGACGAGGAGGAAGAGTACCCGCAGTACCAGGAAACCGGTATCGACGAGGAGGACGAGGAGTACGAGGAGGAGCTCGCTCTTGGTGTGCAGGAGTAGTGGATCCGTACGTCATCAAGACGAGGAGTAGCACACTTCTTAGGAAGACAAATTTTGGCCAATGTGAATAGACGATCGGCGGCGGAACACGGCCCGGCTATAATTAGAGGTCCAACGAGGCACCCGAATTGGCTGTTGTGCACATCCAAGAGGGGCAAAATAGACCGCCCGTAGCACCAATGCATCCGTGGCGGAAAGTTCTGAGTCATACATGAAGATACGGCTTTCTGAGTACACTTTACAAACGGTAAGTATACCGCGTCTTATGTCACCACCAGATACAGATTCTATGTAGAGTAGTACCTGTACACCACGCGGCAGCTTGCATGTCACGCTTCGTGGCTTCTTTTGTGGTTGTTTCGTGGTGGGATGGTTTTGGCGATAACACGTGAAGTGGACGGCGACGCCTGATATCTGAAAGTAAATAGCACACAGAGCCCACATGCAGATGCGCATTCCTGCTACGGATTCATCAGGAAATAAAGAAGCGAGAACAAGTATACCTATTCGCTCTTTTCACATTGAGTATGCCAGCCGCCCAGCCCTTTACACTAAAGACTAGGTGAATAACTATATGAAGACCGATGCATGAAGAGTAATGGGAGCATTCAACGCGAAAATTAAAGATATGGACCAAGTATCTTGTATTGACGGACAGGAGACCGCCTGGGAGAACACCCTCAGGAAATCACTAACACACCTCCCATATTTGATTGCCCATCGCTATTAGGCGGTTAAAGATCTCATCACGCTTGACAGCTGGGTCAAGATGGTAGCATTCGCCACTAGATGTGGTCAGTTTCAAGCCGTCGACAGATTCTTTGTCCAGTGCCCATTGTACAAAATGCTTGGTCTTAAAGCTCATCCCATCAACCTTTGAAATACCATCAATATCATTAATCATGACAGCCCAAGCTGTTTCCAGGTTTTCATCCTGACTTCTCCAGGCCACAGACGGAGTGGTGGCTGCCGTGGCTAAATGCAGATATCCTGCCGCGCCATTGTAACGTGCCGGAAATTTGAATGGCCCAGCATCTGGTACCCGACGCGTGGTCTGCCCGAGATCAAGCCGCGCTTGCGCACCAGTGTCCCCGAGATTGGCTCTCACCTTGTCTGCTTTGTGAAATAAATCAACGCCGCGTTTAGAGTTATGCTTAATAAATCCCATGAAGCGCTCTAGATGCTTTGATCTGTGTTCGTCGTTGCTGTCTTGGCAGCTGTCGCCGAAATCTGGCTTGATGACTTCTTGGACCGGCGCGTTGATGGCTTCGATTTGGCGGTCAGTTGCCAAACTAAAGTCGATGGAATACTTGGAAATTGTCTACCTAGCTGGGGCACACTATCGGGACTGGCTCTGGGCTCCGTTATTGGAGAACAGTTTGCAACCGGGGGAGGAGGGAGTGGCGAACTGATTCGTTCGCTAACACGGAGCATAGTGATAGCGAGCTGGGCATTGGTAGGAACTCCTTTCAATATCGTGTGACGAAGTTCGCAGTAGCTGCGCCACCTAGGATAGTTAAGGTCAAGGAAGTCGTAGCTTCGTTGCATGATTGGTTTACCAAAGATGACGAAACCCAGTACGAGCTCCATACATTTTATTATAGTGTCGCGGGACAAAGAAAACGTGACCAAGGTTGGCAGTGCAAGGCAGATGGCGAGAAATAGCCTGGAATCATCGCTCGGAAATAAGGGCATAGGATTCAGCGCGTTTGCAAATCGTTCCCAAGTATCAATGAACTCGAAAAACATGTCCAGCAGTGGTTGTGGGTTGAAGTCCTCGATCGCATGCTTCATAAAAGGCTCCGCCGTCTTATTGTTATTTGGAGCTTGTCCGTCCTCATCAGTTTTGCTCTTGGCATTTGCGATTTTACTAGACAGTTTGGCTATACCCGGCGAAGGGTCATCCTCAGGTGAGCTTTCGTGTTCATTGTTGTCGGATGTTATCTGCATAATCAACTAAGAAGATACCGTAAGTGAATAGGCTTTGCTTAAAGTGTCGGTGTTAACCACTTTACCTACCTTGGAAAAACTGGTGATAAAACTGTGTGCTTCCTGCTCGATAGCCTCGCCTTTATGATTCTCTGGAGCACCTGTGATACTTGTTTCCGATGCTATGACACCTGCAGGAGGCCTCTGCAGTCCACCGGTTGTGGCGTCAACAGTAGAAGGTAATACAGCGGGGAAGCATGCATCCCTTGCAGCAGGGGAAACAGACAATACCATGAGAAAAATAAGGATTATTGGCCAAAGAAAATCAAGAAGCCACGCAGCAACATAGACTGATAGAAATGTTAACGTTCTCTGGGGCTCAGTCCACGAGCGTAGTCGGGCTATGTGCTTGTAGAAGGCGAATAACCCGATGATTACTGTCATGTATAGGCGCGCAAACTGGGCTTGAAGTTGTTCCGGCGACGTCTTGCCCTGTTTAACTGAACACATATCCAAGTCGCTCAATGGCTGGTGTTTCGTGGCTTTGACGCGAAAGGCCAAGAAGTTAAATCGGCGGATTATCACCCACACATCTTCTTTCGACATGCCCAAGATATGGGGCTGAAACGCTGCTGCGTCCCTCACTTCAATATTGTTAGGCTGTACTCTAACACTGGCTATGTCCTTGTCCGATTGGCGGGGCTTTTCTTGAGCCCAAGCATGACTGGCAGTCGACGCATCGTGCGTATGTAATTCGGAGTTCTCAGATCCGAGGTTTTCAGGGTATGAAAAGTCGGAAGTCGTTTCTGAATCCACTGTGAAGTGAACATCTGATGTCGCTGCCATGACAGACAATGTTAATGAATGTTGATAAGCTTCTGACGTACAAATGAGAATAGAAAATACTCGGCGGCAAATAGTTGATGTACGAAAAAACGCGTCAGGACTTGTCTTGTGTTTTCCGATGCACATACGACGAAATGGTGAATTCAAGCCTTTGACGTCACCACATTAAAGGCCAATATGTCTCCCAAGGGAGTTGGGATTCCGGATAGCATAGATCAGAGCGTCGATCGTGATGCAAATACAGTGCCTCGTAAGTATCTAGCTGCATTACGATAGGGCCTTTCAGGCAAGAGACGGTTGCAAATATCCAGAGTCAACCCAAGACCAAAGATTGACGCGGGCTTTCGCGATGATGCGTGATGGGTCTTGCTATCATGTCTACGCCGCATCAACGTCACCTGAGTGTATCGGATGGCTTGGAGGAGAGAGTAAATTTTCAAGCCCGCGCATCTTGCCTTTTTGTCAGTGTACGTGCGTGTCCCTTGGTTTGTCATGTTCCTCGGTTTGTTATCCACGGTCCGGCTGTTCTAGTCCGGGCGGCGTAGGCCCTGGCTTCAGAGTGGGGAATAGCTCTC
This sequence comes from Cordyceps javanica, assembly GCF_051103115.1. NCBI lineage: Eukaryota > Fungi > Ascomycota > Sordariomycetes > Hypocreales > Cordycipitaceae > Cordyceps > Cordyceps javanica. The sequence goes on from NC_139299.1 coordinate 2,714,740, forward strand.
GCCGCCGCAGTAAGCCACTGCTATTCCGTGGCGATAAGTTTCATGTGTATAGCGGCGTCGTCGTATCCTCACTTTCTTGTCTAGTCTTACGGCACGCGATGTACTTTCTGCTCAGAGCGCTTCTCTCTAGTGGAGCGCATCACGTTGGACGACCTGATACGCATGAATTTTGAGAATGGTGCTACGGACAAAATCCGCGAAGAGAAGGACGGAGAAAAAAGCCATCACAGATCAAACATGAACGGAAAACTGACTGCCGCACATGGCCGGGCACATCGTCTGCAACATGTGATGCAGAGGAGCGGACGGCATCGGAACCTTGGAAAAAGCTCGGATGCCACCGCGATGCGGGGATGCTCGTTGGAACGTTGTACTTTTGTCATCAAGTCGCGACCTATGCAGTACAGGTACTGATTGGCAATCACCTGGAGGTCGCAGTCTGCAGCCATGGACTCACTTAGTACCGCCCAAGTCCAGTCAGCTTAGTAGGTAGGCGGTGGTCATAGACCAGTGACTCTACTCTGCCTAGTAGTATTAGTAGAGAAGGGTAGCTAAGAATGAGTGATGACTTGGTAATCCTACCATCGTCCGTATTGTCGGTCAGCAGCCGCGCAAAGGTGCTCTGATCCGGCATAACGCTTTTATAGCACGTCCGAATCCAGGTCAGACTCAACAGTTGAGTGCTGCCAAGTCAGTTTATTAGCTGATTGAGGCGCTAGCCAACGTAAGGCAAGGGCAATCATTACCTCTCGCTGCATTCCATGTCAGAGAGATACATTGGTGAGGAAGCCATGTAATTAGGCCATCTACACGATACTATTTTCTCGACAAATGACATTCATTACATTCATTACCAATTAGCCATTCACTAGCATTTAGCCTTGCCGTGCTGCACTGGGCTGGCCTGTCGTAGTAGACCGGAGGGAGAAGAATGCCTGCACTGCGACAACAGCAATAAACTGTAATTTTCTTGGCATTGGTGTTAGTGTTCGCCGTGTTTCGTTTTACAGTATTGTCCAGCATACCAGCAATAAATGCAGCGATAGGTTCAATCACGGATCCCACGCCACTGACCATGTTGCCGACGAGGTGCAGGAAGCCGCTGAACATCCGAGTGATGGTGCTGAGCAGGCCGTAGATAATTGTACAGATGCCGTTAAAGACTGACGCGATGCACTCGTGGATGAAGTGAAGCAGCCCGGAAATGGCCCTGGTGACGGCCGCGTTGGTTGCAAGGAAGGATAGAGGGAGTAAGGGTAAAGAGTGAAGGAGTTATGTTGTACTTGTGAACTGATTGCCTTAAAGAATTAAATCTACAAGGTATATGTCTTCGTTGATAATCTAGACAGGAACCACGCCTAGGCTTCTATGCTGGAGAACCGGAGAAAGAGCAGCTTGGCTGGCAAGCACACGTCATTGCTTTATCGTGTTGTACGCATCTCATCATATTGTATAGTAGAAACGAAAAGCCTTGATTCGGCTGGCAAGGTTAGTGTTGCACCAGCTGCTTTGGGCTGCGCCACTACCTTTCAGTTTTGGTTTGTCGCCTGACTATTGCACCACAAAACCACTCTGCAACGTCTTTCTCTTGTGGTGAGTCCCAGCGATGGTGGCAATCTACTTAGTTGGTGGAAGTAAACGTGGTTGCCTTTCCGCAGCTGCCACACAGGTGGTTAGTTAACTCAAGCCTGATTTATTAGCTTCCTTTTCCACAGAAGGGATTCTTGATGCGGCTTTCGTTTTACTAGCCATAAACGGACCTTTCCTCCCGATAAACAAGATGTGTTGATGGCGCAACTACACTTCTACTTCTGGTGCGCTGTCTGGTCGACTGAAAGTGAGTTATTGTTGATGATACAGCTTGTAGGGAAGTGATTCTCCTGAAATAATAATTTCTTACAATAACAGCTTCATACCCAGAAAAAAAAGAAAGGAAGAAGAAAGAACCCCCCCGAAGCGCGGCTTCTGCTACCTCGCAAGTGTATGTCACCCGCAATAACTCCACCGTAATAACGGTACAGCAGCCCAGCGACATCCAAGCCATTGTCGATGGTATCGATTTACATATCAACCCCTTTTGTTCTTTTTATAAATCGACACCTGCGCTATTATTCATCTTCCTTGAATTACCCAACCCAGGTCATAGAATACTTTTTATGGAGCAAATAAGCAAAGTGTCGGCGGCCTTGGCCGTGTCTGCCCATCGTCAACACCCATTCTATCCGGTAGAATCGAGGGTGCCGGGATACATTGGAAGAACAACGCCGACTGCCATTTTGCTCACGACATTCTTCGGAGGGCTTCTCATCATCTTGGAAACGACCAAATATTGTCTGCGAGTCTTGAAGCCCAAGCTTTCCAACAGCGATGTCTGGACGTCCTCGCGGTTCATCCTCTGTGGCTTCATCCATACATTTTCTGAAGGTCTGCACACCCGACCTCCTCTACTCTTCTGAAATGATGACGTAGCTCAATCAGACATCTGACAAGCTGTTCTAGGTTACTTTGCGTATCACTCTCTTTACATGGGGGCCCGTACCGACCTGTTTGGGCAGCTTTGGAAAGAGTACTCGCTTTCCGACTCCCGCTACATGACCCAAGATTCCTTTGTCGTCTGCATGGAGACCGTCACTGCTTTTCTTTGGGGCCCGCTCTCGTTCATGTGCGCCTACATGATTGTCACAGACCACATCTCACGACATTCAGTTCAGTTTACCATTAGCTTTGGCCAGCTTTACGGACTGGCTCTCTACTACGGGACGTGTGCTTTTGAAGAGTTGGTTCATGGCGTGGTCCTAAGCCACCCCGCAAGAATCTATTACTGGGCATACTATGTTACATGTAACGCGTTTTGGCTCTCCATACCCGGCTGGCTAATTATTCAGAGTTTAAGGGAAATTCAGACAGCGTCTACGCTCAAAGCGCGAGCCAAAGCAAGAATATCTATAGAGAAAGACGGCTTTGGCTAAAGATGATTAATTCTTATTGTTTGAATTGACTAGCTATAGGCAATAGACTCTTATCTGACTGGGCCTATGAATTGAAAAAGGGGAGAAACATAATATGTGGTGAGCAAGTACAGCCGCCTTTTTAGCTGCCAGTTTCTGTGAAACACGTCAATGATATTATGCGTAGTTTGTTGGCAGCAACCTTTCACACAACCATCCTATCTACCTACTGAGTTTGATATTATCTGATCCAGAATTCGGGGTTGAATCTCCCCGAGTATAAAGGCGCCTATGATGGAGGGAAACGATTAAGTGATTTGCAAAAGTTGACTTGGCAGAGCGACGGAGGTAGTGGAGGTAAAAACGCCATAGCCGCTATGTTTACCCGGAATTGCGCTGGGATCATACATAAAAGCCTTGTAAAGATGTACCGATTCCGTTCCTATTAGCAAATCCTGCTCACCATAAAACTTCAAATTGTCTCACACCGCAGGTCTGACTCGCTCATGATCCACTGCCTCATGACGTGCCCTGCTATTTGCCCTGGCAGTATGTACTCGCTCATTTCTGTGCGCTCTGAATAAATAACCCTCGACGACAAAATTTGCGACAAGGAAAAAGCTGTGAATTTTTTTTCAATTAGCCCTGGTTCGTCAGTGGGAGATGTGGGATGTGGGATGTGGACATACAAGGCCAGGAAATTAAAAGCAGAAACAGATTTCTTGAGTCCGCAGTGGCCGAAACCAGGAGGATTCACATAACACCGTTTGCCGCTCCAGTCCTGCACCGACAAAATAAAGGACGTGAGCCAAAGGTAAGATAATGCGGCGTCTAATGGCCATAGATGCCCTCCGTATCTGTCGATGCATGGGAGTATCATTCCAAATGTCCAAGCAGCAAATGTAAGTACGGCCTATTATCCGCGAAGATTAGGGTAAAACTCAACAAAATTCATCAAGGGTTAATACTTACTATAACTTCTTGATATATGACATGATTGCTATGGGCAGCACTGTACCTACTGAGAAAGTAGGACAATATTCCCATTACCACCAAGGAAGATAGCCACACCATCAGGTGGTTACCGAAGGCGAGAACTCGTACTGGTCCCTTGAGCATGATGAGACGATGATAGGAATCGTATGGTAGTATTCAATGTAGGAATGATCAAATTTCTACGCACGTCTCTTCCAAGGAAAAATATCCTAAATATGTTTAATAAGAAGAGTAGCTCCTGCGCAATCAGCCCGTTTTCTCATTTTAAACCGAGACCGGAACAACTGTGAGTCATGTTTACGACGTGGCCATGCCTATCGCTGCAGCCAAATATCGTTGGTACGTCATGTCTGCGTGGGCTTCGCGTTTGCAAAAAAATAGAGATCGAAGGGCAATGGCCCTGGAAAACAGCGCCTAAAATTGCCGTAGTTGACAGTTATTACTACTTGTGTCATAAATGCTCGGAGTTTTTCTGCCGCTAGCGGGACATGCGTGGTCCAGGTATTCAAGCGCGAGCCAGAGTCAGGTACGACAGCCAAGTACTAAGGTAGCAGCGTCATCCAAGTGTCACATCACGTCATGGTGATGAGTTTATGAGTTTGGAAACGTATTTCCAGATATATATTTACACCAAATGCAGAGTTTCGGTACATGGGAGACAAAACGCTTATCTTCATTCCGCGCTGAGAAGATGGCAGAATCACCCTCTCCTGAGCGCCAAAGCAGCAAGCAGCTTCCCAAGTCAGTTGGCTCTGGTACGGGCCTCCAAGACACAATCAACAACTCAGAAAAGTTTAAAGAGGTGAGCAATAATAGCGGAACAACATGAAGTGTAGGGAATATTAACCCGAGGTAGAGGGAATCAACCGAGCGATCGGCCCCAAATGATGAAGCCGCGAAACAGTGAATCTCTATAATCTGAAAGCTACGCACATTTCGCTAACATGGAGATGAAGGAAGAGTTCGGAATCAGCCCAAAAAGGTCAATTAGCTAGGTGGCGTCACGTAATTATATGGGCAACTTGGCTATGTGGTCTACAATCGGTGAAGGGCCGTGTTGAGCTGTGGCGATGGACGGTTCAGCGCTGTATCGATCCGCCAATGGTAAACTCTAGCAATTATAACAATAACTGACCCTCTATGAACAATTTCCTACTAGCATTACATAGCGACTAAGTTGTCGTAAACTGACCTTGGATCAGAGGCGTCGCTAGGCCAACATTAGCGAAGCAACTAAGCGCTTGCTTCTTGCATGAGGTTAGAGCTACCTAACGATCACTATATGCTTATTCACTTCTGGCGCTTTCTACCGGGTTAAATAGACTACTTCGAGTAGTTTTTTTTAAAAGTAGAGACTCTACGCGGCCTTGACCGATGAACCCGTAAAGGTTGGTATGTGAAACAGGTGATGTAATACGCGGGCACAGGCTTGCGTCATGCGCTCAACTGCTGTGCAAAAGGTGTCCAGCGTCTTACATCCTCTTCGGTCCATAAGCTCCGAGTAGATGATGGTGGCCAAAGCCTTCTGATCTCCAGCGTCACATGCGGCCCTGTTCTAAATACTAAACATGGCATGTACAGTCAAAGAAGAGAGCATCATCACCATACAGAGCTATGTGCAATTACCATCCACCTTGAAGTCCTTGCTTCACTTATGCTTGCGCGCGCTGCTGACTCGAACATGGGCACGAAACCCAGTATTCGCTCGCCCGCGTGCAATTGGCAGTAGTGCTTTATGAGCTCGCGTGTGCTATCCGCAGCATGCTTGCATACCGCGTCGGCGCGTGTGCCGTCCCTGGCAATCGGGACGCTCTCGAGGATATGCGGCGTCAAGAGGCATAGAACGCCAAAATGATGAAATGTGCTAAAGCAAGTTTCGATTGTCAGCTCCGTGAGAAACGGGGAAGCAGCATACGACCATGACTTCGCCCACAACAGGGTGCTTACTGAACAAAGAGAATGAAAGGCGTGTTGGTTTCTCCGCAGCCGCTTGTGTATCGAAAGAAGGTTTCGTACCAGCGCAGGCCTTGACTGTATACTTGGACGGCGCGGTCAAATGTTGCCTTTCGCAGACCTGACCGCGCCAGATACGTCCATTCAGCCAGCTCGAAGAGCTTGGCGGCAATCACGTGAGGATTGTCGGGCACCGAGCTGAGATCTTTGGGAGAGAAAGCACCATCTGGAGGAGTTACATGGTGAGTCGACCGGGTTGGAAGTCTGACATGTCGACATCGAAAGACGTCGCTTCTTACCTATAATGGTGTCGGACAAATTCAAATGAGACGAGACCGCGGCCGTCTCAGTGTCTCCAAGAGCGTGGAAATTATCCATGCGGACGCTTCTCGCATACGCTTTCAGTGTTATGTTATAGTCGGAAATAAGAAAGAGGACTCTAGGAATATGGGATGAGACGGTGAGAAAGTCCTGATTACTTAATGGCAAAAGCCGATGCATCGTCATACCGATTCAACGAGACGGCAGCGCAGTAGATGCTTGCTTGTGCCTCTTTGTCCGCGAGGCTACCCTCATGCAGCTCGCTCGACCGCTCAGAACGCCACAGCTCGTCTATCGCAGCGCAGAAATCAACGGCAAACTCTCTCCCTTGTTGCAACTTACCGCAGGTGAGGGCGTAGAGTGACAGGACGCCCAGCGCCTGTACTTCGGTGACGTGTCGCGGGCGGCCGGTGCTGTTATGCAGCGCAACGATGGCCTCGTAGGCAAAGGCTTGGCCCAGGCTGTCGGGGTCAGGACTGTCCGGCGCGAGGAGCGCGGTGGCGAGGCGTGGATGGTCCTTGGCCAGCACCGCGCCCATGGCAAGGAGCGCGTCGGCAAGCGCCGTGAAGGCGTGCGTGGCAAGGTCGCGCTCCAACTCACATTCGCTGACGGGGCGGAAGGAGAGGCAGCCGCGCGCGAGGATGATGCTGAGCAGCTGCAGCAGCTGGGAACGGTAGTAGCCGAGGTTGGCGCGGAACCCGGCCGCCTTGGCGGAATCGTCGGATGTAGCATGACTGGTTGAGGGGCTGTTGGTTGAAGGACCAGCCGAGGGCTGCGAGCTCAGCCCTTCCATGAGCGTCGAGGGCGGCGTGGCCGTGGCCGTGGTAGGTTGGAGAAGGCGCCACCCGGGAGGCGTCCGCAGAGATGGACAAGAAAGTATGGTCAGAGCCAGCACCCAAATCTCATGACGTAATATAACCGACAGGCAAAAGATTGTTACAGTGATGAGAAGCGCATCATCTTTGCCTGGTCTGAGACGACTCGCGGCCGGCAAGTGCGATACGAACGTCGCAACCGCGACTGGCCGTCCAGCAGTTGATTCAATGTACTGTCCAGCTGGGCCGGGGGTGTTTCTTTTGACGAAATGCTATCGAGAAGGGTTTTATCGTCAAATGACGCCGACTGCAGCCGCGCCAGCTCCTCCCGCAGGTCGGCCTTGGAGACGCGCCGCGAGAAGACATAGACGCAGTCGAGGTCCCTGTCACGGCAGGCTGCGCACGGATTTGAGCCGTCGTCATCGCACTATAAAGATCCACATAGAAAAAAGGGTCAACCAGACGAATACACGAAGAAAGAAGTAGGCACATGGGGTATAGGGATGCACGGGCAGTGTCCAAGGCGAGCTCTTCGCCGCGCGCGGGCAGGGGGGCATGAGGGGGAAGTTACCCTGCGCTTCCTGAGGCGACAGAGTTCACACGGATTCCGCGCGCGACATACTAGCGAGCCGATGTTGTGCTATCTCGGATGCACCAAGTCCTCTTAGCATCTCATTGAAGTATGGACTATATGCAAAGAGGGAATGAGAAACGAGGCAGCCTATCAATGGCGCGAGAGGGGCTCCAGACAAGGCCATGGAGATGGTGGCCAGCTTGACAAATGTCATTGGCCGCCAGGCTCCATAGCTCCAGCCGTCGAATCCGCCCGTAGTACCGGCCGCTGGGCAATAAGAGGGAAAGGATCGATGGCAAGTTTCAGAGGTTCGATGACAGGTTAGGCTGGCTCTTTGCAGTCGCTACTACACTCATCGGCCGCCCCTGCCTTGCCCATGCGGCTTCATCCGGTTCGCCGGCGTTGTTGACAGTTGTCACCGAATGTGCAACGATTTGCATCTTTTTCGCATTGGCGCAGTCATTGCTTACGCACAAGCTATCCATAAAGCGATGTCATGGCCATGTCATCCTCGCCAGCAACAACACACATGTTCCGGTGTTACTGCGACCAAGGACGCTTTTAGGGCACACTGTTGGCGATCAATGTGCCAAAAATGAGAATGAGAATGAGAATGAGAATGAGAATGAGAATGAGAATGAGAATGAGAATGAGAATGAGAATTGATGGAGGGGGAGGGGGGGGTCCAAGTCCAACGCTATTAGCAAGCTTCGCGAGACTTTGGGAAGGGAGGGCGGAAGGAGCAGCAACTGTAGGGGTGGGCTTGCTTGCTTCAAGTCACGCGACTAGGAGCCGTGGCAGCTGCGTACTGGTACAATTACCCTCCTGCTACAAGCAGGCTTATAGGTCTATAAGTGAGGTACCTTAGTACCGACTTACAGCGCTGCACTTCAGCCCTATTGGCCCTGTTAGCCTCCGTTGCTTGGCGTTCCCAAGTTCACACCTTGCTTACAATTCTTTCTTTCACTAAGCGTTCCTGCTCTTCAGTAGTGATGAAGAGGACTTTGTTAATATTCGAGTCGTCGCTCCCTTGAGCATTCTAAGCTGGATTAATCGTGGTAGGCAACGGTGTCGTAGAAGGGTGTTGAGAGTTGTATTCAGACTGACTTATTTCACCTGTCCAGGCCACCACGGTGTGTCGCAAAGGGGCCTCCATGAGCGACAAATGCGACAGGACAGGCAGTCGACATGGCCAGAACGCCAGAAACTATGACCAGTTTCCTAGAATCGTTTTTTCAAGACAGCCCAAATAAGCTCGACTGGAGCTCCTTACCCATTCCAGTCTTCCCTTTTCATACAAAATATGCGGGACAGTAAAAGTAGCGGAGATGACGTCGCCGTGGACTGATGGCTTCCATCCAGAATGGTCTTGACCTGCCGTCTCAGTGTCAGGTTTGCCGTGAAGACCCCTACTTTCCAGCTCAAAACCAGGCGTGACGGGAACATTTCGCGCATCACTGCAAGGGGTGATCTGCTCGAAATCGTGCCGTTGGGACTTGACGGTAGTTGTCTTTGCCGACATGACAAACCAAATACACTGAGGAAGGTTTTAGGCTAGAGCTGCAAGTTGAGGTGATCAGAGTTGAAGATCTATTCCAAGTCTAATTAGATAACATTTCTCGGCGCTGTATTCATGCCATCAAATGAGGTCATTGCAACGTTGTGCTATACAAGAATGAAAACTGACTTCGATCTCTCGCCGCTTTTAACCCCTTTGCTTAGGCTCTACTAAGTCGGTGGCCTAGCGAGACTCCTGGAGCAGGCATAAGCCTCACTAAGCCGCTTCCTGAGTCCTAATATAGGATGTAGGATTAGGAAAATGCAACGAACCCTGCTAGCCGGGGCGGGAGCATGGGGGCGCGCCCATCAAGGCTTTAGTCGTCATCGCACGGATATCGACCCACTTCACCAGACAGCAAAATCGGTAGTCACAGCCCCCCCTGACTTTTCTCACAAACCCGCCCTATGCACGAAGAAACCCTGCAAGCTGCAGCACCGAGGTGGGCAAACATGAAAACTTTCAATCGGTACGCTTTTCCTTAAGCTCGTCCCATTGACAGCCACTTACGGAAGTCACTACAGTGCTCTTCCAAGTTACCGTAGCAGTACCTTACATACAGCTGTCAAATGAAAACTTTGTGTCGATTTATGGAAACCGGACTGGAATGGGAAGCTGGGCCGTCAACCGATGATGTGCAAAGAATCCTGCAAAGCCTGCGCGATATGGACCAGCAATTTCGCAAGCACATACTACAGCAGCAAGAAGCAATCGTAAGCAGCGCCGTCGGAAATCAGCTCCAAAATAGAGCAGTCTATTGCCTCAAGTGTATTAATACCAAAAGACACGAATATGAGAAATACGAGTCTGCAGGCACGTCGGACAGCAAAGATGGCACGGAATACGCCTTTAAAGCCGGGAGCTACACTAGAAACTGGTTGAGAGCGGAACATTTGGTACCCGAAAGCTGATACTATTCTGACGCTTTTATATATCAAATGTTGAACATCGCAAAGCATGCGTGTTCGCATTGCTTAGTTGCCGTTGAGAGTCTCTGAGGTACACTGTGGAGGAAAGGGGTAAATGACAGGGCGACGATAATTGTGTTCAAGGCAATTCAATGGCATGCCAATCACTGCTCCATAAAATTTCGACACGATATCATGATAGTTGTTTCCATTGCCAACTGTCCAAGAAGCGGGATGATTTGTCATCGCGACCGGCGCACTCTTCTTTCCCAACGGTTCTCACATGTCAAAATATTTTGTTGTTTGGCAATAGTGCCACTGCCAATTGATACGGATAGACAATTCTGAGTCGATGGTGCCACCCATCTCGGATGGGTTGGTATCTACTTGGTTAATTATCAATGCTCACAGCCAAAATACAGTACTTTGACCTCTGGCTTGTTGCAACGATTTTCTACCTGACATGAATTTGAGCCTTTCTGAAGTGCCCTGCTATCTCTTACCTGTTTCCACATTCTCTAAGATGTTGATCTGCTAACACAAGTAGGACTCAAAGATCGGCTTTGACAAGATCTTCATACTCCAGAGCCCGTGACTTTATGTGCTGTTTGGGGGAACCGAAGAAGTACTCTATAGCATCTAGATCAGGAGATTAGAATGACTGCATTGCAACCAAAACGCTAGGCTTCGGCAAATTCTTCTTTGACCTCGAGAGAAAAAATGTGGAATCAAGCGTTGTCCGTGGAGATCACTGATCGCGGCCCAGGATGTTTACCTAGATAAGGGAACAGCCTGAGGAAAAACTTTTTAACCAGATCCAAGCCCGTGTGACCTTCGTATATTCCACAGCAGATGACGCCATCTAGTGTGTAAGCTGGCCGAAAAGAAAATCGCTTTTCATGGTGTGATGATTTCTCTAGACTGGGGTATCTCGAGGCTAGCCCGTCCACTTTCTGGTGTCTTTTACCTCGTCCGCTTGGTGACTTTTGCATCGTCTACTTGCTTTCATTTTCTTCCCTTTTCTGTACCGTGTGCTTCCAGAGGAGAGTGTCGTTAGCTTCGCGTCCATTTTAGTTCTCATTTCTTCACGACTCATTGTATCCTTTTGGCGTAAACATTTTCTGACAAACAAAGCAGAAGCGAAAAGAGTTGCATGAGAAAGTGTCTCAAAACAGTCCACAAGTGGAACGGTTCAGCTTGCACCATTATGCGTCTTTCAAGCTTTGCTCGCAGAAGCTGCACACAATTCGAACCAGCCTACTTCTTGCCGCTCCATCATCGAAAATCTGTCCATGATCCAGATGTGGGAACCATTCCACTTCCAACCCATCATCTCTACACGCTTCGTCTTTCCAAGCCGCTCTCTCTAGGGTTGTCTCTTCCGAACCCGTCAGATACGCCCGAATAGCTTTCGTGTCGGTCACTATGTCTCTACCAGCCAATGCGACGGACACTCGATGCTTGCTAAGGTCTTCCTTCCACAAGACGTTATCAACCCAGAAGAAGCGTCGGGACAACGTATGGGAGATGCCCATGTCCTTAGAACCAAAGTAAGAGAGGAGATATTCATTAGCCCGGCGTGGTTTGCGACATATCTTCAGCATCAGAAGTTAGCGAAAGTATATCAGTTTGTAGTTAGAGCAAGCATACAAAATTATACGCCACATCAGGCAGGTGGAGGAGGAAAGACACTGGGTCAACAAATAGAACCGGTCCAATCTTTTGCGCAAGCTTGGGGTTGAGGAGGAGATGCGCCGCAACCACACTCCCATAACTGCAGAAGGTCAAGGTTATTATATAGCTATATCCACGAGGATCAAAGCGCCAGGAACATGGTCACTTACGAATGCGATACCAGGACACATTTGCCCCATCCGTGTGCCTCTAATATGCTACGAATATCGTTGCATATTTCCTCTTTCGACATTGCCTCTGCCGTTATTCTAGAACTGACAGACAAAATCTCTATAGCGATGATTCCCACTTGCCCGTCAAGTGAGCTCTTAGTTCCACTGGCAGCAATGTCAGCCAGGAAATTTATGTATGGGTAAAGACCGATGCCGATGCCATGAACGAATAAAACAGGCAGTCTAGTCTTCGACATATGCGGCCGGTGCCAGTATGTGAGAGTTTCTGCAGGAGATCGATAGCTGGAAAAGTCATTGTGAGGGCGTGCGGGGAAGATAGCTAAAGAGCGCAAAACTGATGAGCGGTAGAAGTCAAAGGAGTGGTACCGCAAGTAAATCGACGTTAAAAGATCAACAATGAATACACACTGCAACGAAAACATCAGCAAACTGACTCATATACAATGCTCATGCTGTAGAAACTTACTGAATACCACGTTAAGCTTCGATGCAACATCTCAACCTTGTCGAGAGTCAGTTTGAGGCACTCTGCCCTGCCTCGTCCAGGTTCTAACTTTCTCCCCAACAACGTCTCCATCTCTCTTACGTACTCCTCCAATTCATCCTCGTCTGCCGGTTCAATTTTTCCCGTATAAAAGAAAGCCCAGCGGAAGAAATCCTTGACGTTCTCTCGCATGATTTCTGCCTCTGCAGCACCTCGAAACCATTTTCTCAGATATTGGACCGGATCAGAAATCGTTTCATGGCAGCGCTTGAAAAGCTTCCTGCGATCCTCAAGGCAAGGTAGCACGGGGTGTCTGGCGGCCTTCTGTAGGTATTCGCTGTACGGTAGGTAGACGACAAGATAAAAGCCAGCCTCGAAGGCGAGCCACACCTGAAAAGCCAATGGAACTTGGAAGGGAAGGCCAATCGACATGTTGGCCAGAGTAAAGGTGACACTGATAGGTGCGATAAGGTGCAAGAAGAATATGCATGCCCGGATGAAAATGTAATCCCATAGCGATGTTCCTATCATGGTAGATAGCAGAACTGACACGGCGCGAATGCTCGTGCTGTTGCGATCTCAAACTAGTAGGTGCAAGAATTACTTATAAAGTTCCTTTGCATTTTATTGCGCAAGGTAATGGAGTTGTCAAGATTTAAAGAAAACCACAACTTCTGCGGCGAGAGTGGTGGGCATAGTCGAATCAATATACCATGTTTGTTGAACAAACGGGAAGCCGATTCTGTTGGGGCTTTCACATGCAGTCCCATATTTGCAAAATGTACTTCGCGCCGCATATGGGATATAATTAGCATGTGAAGCACGATTTTAGAAGAAATCAAGTTTTCAAATCATTCTGATGATACTGCAATTGCGATTGGGGTGGCTCGTGATTAGTCCCGTGACTGATGCATATCATAGTTTCCGCCCTCACTTGCATCATCCAAGGGCAACGTGAAAGCAAGTGACCCGATTGGCCTCCCACTTAAAGCATCTGCAGCCGTCGCAAAAAACTCAGGGAAGAATGCCTTGTAGCCTGCAACCAAGATTGCATGATGCTTTTCGGGGCTTGGGCAAGACAGGGCATGAATGCATTTGTATTAGCAACCAGCCCGGGCTTGGAATATAACTCGAAAGCATAAAGATATGGTAAAACTGCAGCTACATAGGACCGCGAGTAGCGGTGTGGCTGGCGACTTTGTGAAAAATACTCATATCAATGCCTCGCGCCGCGAGAGCTACGGCACTACCCTATATGAAATCGGGATTTTCAATCAGTGATCCACGTGCCGAGCGACACTGGTGACGGCGAGCAGGGCACGCCGTACCTCATCGTGCCATCCTTTGCACACTTCCGGTTTCCGCACAACAAGTTGCGGCCTACGTGGACGATTTCTGGGTTGTCCCTCCCCCCGAGCGACAAGGACCCGCCGTATAAGTTCTCATTTGAGAATACGGTCCTCACGCGCGATGGCTCTTGCCGCCTGACGGCTTCCACGATTGGCGCCGAGATTGCCCGCTTCATTTCCCGCACTGAGGACGCCTGGTTCGCCGTGAATCAAATGTTCCAGTATTCGTCACAGCCGGAGGCTGTCATCACCACGCGCAGACGAGCTTCCTTGAGGCGGGTGAGCCCCGACGTGTCGTGGTGCGTGGCAAGGACGGGCTGCCAACGGCGCGCGAGGTGTCAGGACAAGACTGCCGCACCATGTTCACGCCGAGTCTGCCCAGGTCCAAGAGCCGTAGCCAGAGCCCGAAGAAACGCGTGCAGGATAACACGGCTGAGGATGAAGATGAGGATTATGGTCGCGACTATGGAGATGGAGAATCGGACTGTGTGCAGTCGAACACTTTGAGATACGCGCTGACGGGGCCCGCTTCGTGACATATTGATAAAAATTCGGCAACAAAATAAGTGAAGGCGCGAAGTATAGACACGAGAAAATATTTTTGGAAGAGTCACCGCAGTAGATGCAACCGTCAGCGCACTTCGTGGATGCCGTATGAAGAGTGTACAGGTGTTACAAGTGTGCGTTTCTCAAGCACAGTTCCCCGAGAGGTAACAGGAGGCATGAGTACGTCGACACAAAGAGTATACCGGTGAACTAAACGGGAAAAATTAGCGTGTGAAAACTAAGTGACTTGGACTTCTTACTATTGCAACCGATACCTGCGCGGCGTGCTTTATACTTACCTCTCCATGGCGAAGCCCAGTGATACCTGGGAATCGAAATTCCACAATTCAGGGACTAGGAGTGCCGAAAAAAGCTTCGGAAACACCTCGAAATACCATGCGGCTGCTCTCCCGGATCGCTACAAGCCCCTCTCCTCGTTGAGGTTCGGATGTAGAATAGTTAAAAAAAGTCTAATCGACATAATAAATGATTGCTTTGTATAATTGGTACTGGTCGATGACTTCTATTATGCGAAGGTCAACAAGCGATACTAAGAAATGGAAGGCGCTCTTAGCTGGCGACGGCATTCCCGAGACACTCGAGGCTCTGAGCATACATACTTCAGTGTTATGGCTGTTGAGGTGTTAATATTCGGGCTAGTTGGAGGGGCGTCAGAAGCCTGCAATAAAGACAGCAGGGCTCCCGCTGGTCCCCGTAGAAAGACTAGGAGACAAAAGTTGCTGGCGCGACGCGCTCGCGGTGGCAGCCGCGGGCGCACAACGCCAGCATCATCGTGATCCCGCTGACGGGTATCCATTGAGACAGACATATGCCATTGGGCGCGAAACTACTACCAGTAGGAGGATGATGACAGGAAGAGTATTTCAGGGGCATCTAGTGAGAACTTTGGAGCGACGCGCCTGGTTAGGGCCCACTCAGCGGGTACCACTATACATTTATCCGTAGAAGGCTCGATAGCACGTCCAAAAGCCTATACTAGGGCGCCGACAGATGTAATAGTCAAATCAAATCAAATCAAATCAAAAGTGTAGCAATTGCTTCGCAACCGTTTAAAGGAAGCTGAAATTTACTACTATGTACTAAATCACTAAGTCATAAAATGTGTATTAATACAGTAGCCCGGCATAGCAATTTGTTTAAGCGTTGCAATAACTTTAAGGGGCTGAATCCATTTGCAGAGCAGCATTTTGTCACTATCGTGTCTCGCGTGTTGGGGAGGGCCACCACAATACTGTCTACCTCTCAAACAAGTAGCATTTTGTGCACAAATAACTACTACAAGCCAGAAAGCGTATAATAATCGAACCCACACCAGAATTTCCTCCAAAAGAGTTCTCTACCAACATCGGTCATATATAAAATCACTCTCTTGTACTCCGTCATCTTCGGTGCCCTGCTCTACCTTCTAGCTCTACGCCATCCTATTTACCACTTCGCCTAGGCATATTGTCTATCTACGCTAGAAATTATGCTCTGGCCCTTTAGCGCAGTAGGAAGGGTAGCATCTAATTACCTCGTCTACCTAACTATAGTATATGGTGGCAAATATCTTAATTGCTAGAGTCGTAGTGATATTTTATTGCTTTTAGCGCATGTGGGGGCTACTATTTCTTATATTATAATTCCCTATCTAAGCATAGATAAGGCTATTTATCGAACTAGTACTCTCTTGGTCATTAACTTTGTCTTTTATTTCGTAGGCCTATACCTTGGCTTTATTGCTAATCTCCTTAGCTTATCGCTATAATCCTATAGGCGCCTTCACGTATTAGTAGGGAATTATGCTATAGCTCTTATAGCCTTCTATACCACTACCACTAGCATAGCTAAGGGAAGGCTTAACTTATATATACTAAAAAACGTATTTACCTTAGTAGTAGGTTACTTTACTTAAGTGCTACCTATTTCTAATAATAAAATCTATAGTTTATCCTCTATCTATATACGTAGGTAATCCCTCTAGTACTACGAAGCGTCTTTTATGAAGCTACCTTACGTATCTATTAGGTCCTTTTATTCGCTTTTACGTATAGTCTCTAGTAGTATACCTTATCTACTAATCTATTCCCGCGCTTATACCTATATATTAGCGGGGCTCTCTTCGCCATAATTTCTATTATTTGGCTCACTACTATCCTATATTAGAATAGGTTAGGGCTCTCTACGGTATAAATATTATACGGTAATAGGGTAGTTAAAGTAACTATTTAGTTATCTAGGCC
The DNA here is from genome assembly GCF_051103115.1 of Cordyceps javanica. NCBI lineage: Eukaryota > Fungi > Ascomycota > Sordariomycetes > Hypocreales > Cordycipitaceae > Cordyceps > Cordyceps javanica. Next base: position 2,731,303 of record NC_139299.1, read on the forward strand.
ACTAAAGGTAGAAGCTAGGTAGTATATAGGCCTCTAGGTTCCGTAGGCTAGCTTAGGTTCGGCCTTATAAACGTATTCATTTACTATAATATCCTAGACTAAAAAGCCGTAGAGGTATCTCGACCTCTTTATTAAACCTTACGGTAGCTTTACTAAGACTATATATGCCCTATTAGATAACTACCCCACCACACATAGAGTCATATTTAGTAGACTATATAGAAAGTAGCTATTAATATATTTATATAAGAATATTATTATGCTAGCTATTAGATTTAGTATTACTACTTACTTATTATATTTATAAAAGCTAATTCACGATTAAAATAGTTATGATACTTTAACCTATAGGATCTATCTCGTATAGTAAATAGAGAGGAGAGGTAAGGATCGCTAAGATAGATATAGTATACGCGTACTAACCTTTCTAAGACGTCGGAATCGTAGCTTAGAAATTGCTAAATAAGGCGCTTAAGGAAGACGAGCTTAATAGAGAATATATACATAGCTAACGTAGGTAGTAGCTACTATACTTACCTATTTATGTAGAATCTCTATATATTAATCTATATTAAATTAGACAATATAGATAAAATTAAATTCGGCGATAGAGCTATAGCATATTTTAGTTAAATTCCTCTTGTAGATATTGTCTCGTTAGAGCTCTAAGAGTATTACCCTAAGAGTAGGATAGTTATCTTAGGTACGTTATCTTACTACTCTATAATAAAGCTAATCCCCTTAGTAGTGTCTACAAAAGGTGTTATATAAGACGCGTTGAATAATCTATTGTGGCAGAATCGTTATAGTAATATAGATATTATGTACCCCGACTTCTAGCTATAATGTATTAACGCGGCAGGCCAGATTTTAGAACAAATTCCTTTATCTTATATTTTTTTTATATCTGGTCCTATTTCACTATTAAATATGTCCCTAGGGTCTTCGTCGTTAGGCAATATATCAAGAATCAACAGCAGATTACGTTTATGCTAAGGCACTTCCGTTCAATGCACACCAGCTTTTGGCCAATAACTAGTAGACTCATTTTTTATTAATTAGACTCATATATAGATGGCTTTCTAGATATCATAATGTACAAGCATTACTACTCATAAAACTTCTCTCGCCATGCCATAATATAAATTTTAGTTTTAAGTATCACATTATACCATCGACTATTTGCATTTGTCTACTATTTCTACGTTCCTGGTACTCCGGTATAAAGCTAGTGACTGTTCTACTCTCTCGCGGGGAATCTATATCTACTGCTATTCCACGTATTTATCAAGGTAAATAGCCCTACGATCCTTCTCTTATGCTAGGGAAGTTCTGCTAATAAAGGCTCCTATTATGGTCAGTACCATAATAAATGAGTCTTTGCACGACAGTAAGGCAACAGACTTATGTTATTAAAGCTATCTTAGAGGTTCTCTACGTCGTAGAAAGAAACTCAAAGGTTAGTAGGAAACATATAGGATTATCTAGGCTAACACTTCTAGATTCGCTTGCCTACCCATATACGAGGTATATAATAATTTCCAAGATAGCCTTCGTATACTAGTATACTACTATTAAGCTTTGAATATATTCTTAGCCCCCTAGTAAACCGTTAATAGGGAAAACGTCGTAATCTTAAGGTATATATATATAGCTTAATATTACCGAGGATATCGATTAAGATATTTAAGTAGGTAAGTTATAAATACTCTAGAGATTTCTACTTAAGATATAATAGTCTATCAACGATCTATCACAATTAAAATAAAAATACTAATATACCTATAATACTAGCTTACTTACCCTAGGATAGACACTAATTATAGGTTATTTAAGAGAGGGTTACCTATAATTTCGCATAATAACATAAGTATGAAATTAAAAGAAACGAGGTAGCTATTATCTATAGCTAAAAATAGTTAAGCGTTAATAAAATAGTTATGTTAGATTCCTCATATTACCTACACGTAACTATCTGCCTTTAGGCTAGTAAAAGTCTTAATAATTACTACTAGGTTACCTTTAATATCTGGGTTTATTTGTTTTGCCATAGTATAGTAATCGCAGTCACTAAGTTAAAGATTAAAGAGCTTCTCATAGGTTTGCCATAGCGTCTTCGGCGCTCGGGGTACTAACACCATCAAATTGGCGTCAACTTTTACGGGCTACTGTGTGGACTGCTAATAAGCCCTAATGCGCATAGGTATATCTTAAGTATTTTCGGGCCATTTCGATAAGAGGCCATTTTCAAGTGACCTACTGTTTTGGGCCTTAGTTAGACTATCTGTTCTCTTAGTAGCCTCCGCAAGACTAGCTTCCAGGTCAATCTATATAAGGGGTCTTTTGGTAAAGTAGTCACTCATATTCGCCATACATTGTATAACTAATATATATTAATAGTACTAGTACATATTTATAGTAGATAAATACTTCTTTATATCTATATAAGTATGAGAAATAGAAACCCAGGGTTGATTTTAGTCCATAAATAACAGCAGAAAAGGGTAAACCATCGGATTATGCCCTTATGGATAGCCTCAGAGGAGAGGCAGTTTCCGGCCTCTAGCTGGTTTCCGCTACATAAAGACAGGTTCTCTTACCTCCGCGCCTACATCTACTCTATGTATATGCGTACCTACTATACTCTATAAAGAATATCTAGGGGTGGATTTAAGCTATGTCTTGCCGCATAAGTGCAGAGAAAACCATTAAGTACGTTAGGCAAGTAGAGGTAGATATCTAGAGCCTCGAGTTTCCTAACTCTAAAAGCTTAAATAAAGAAAATATAGAGAGATTAGTTAGGCTATTTCGTGGCTAAGGAAGTATTAGTCTAGGAGATATATAGAATTATATACTAGCTATTATTAACGAGGCCACTCTATAGACAGCGCTAACAGTATCTAGTCTAACTAGGGACTCGCTTCTCTATGGTAGCACTAAGTACCTAAGACTACTATTCTAGCAAGGGTTTTAATTAAAATATTTACATAGAGGCGATAGAGTATAAGCTTTAAAGAAAGTTTCTAGGTTACTAAATCCACACTAGGTTATCGACCTTTTTACTATAGGTAGGTAGTAGAGGGCAAGATATAGAATATAGACTAATACTATAGTAGATATTAGTAATAAAGCTAAGAGAGACTTAATTAAAGAGTATTCTAGTAAAAAAGGGCTAGAAGATAGGGTATACTACTATAAGATTCGAGAATACTAGGGAATATTCAGAGAATAGTACCTATACCTCGAGTATTGATAGTAGGCACGTCTAGGGGTATTATCGAAATTAGAGAATAAGAAGAAATAATTAGAATAACTATAGAAGTACTTAAACTTTATAGTAGCGTTTAATATATTTTAGTATTTACTAGCTCTTTACTACGGATTATAATTAAGCGCGATTAATAAGATAATCTCTATAGGATGCTACGAGGTAAGTCTAATATATTCATATCTACTATTAGAATCTAACCTATAGGAACTTCTCTTATTTCTAAGGCATACTAAAGATTTCTAGTATTATGTTTTTGATGGAGATAAGAGTACTATAGAGAAACTTAACGAAGATACTATCCTCGCTATATAACTTAAAGTACCTAGTGCCTATAAAAAGGAAGTACGTATACTATATACCTAGGTGCACAGTAGCTATATTTTTGGAGGATTTAATGCGACAGTAAGAAATAGAATCTAGTTAAGACTCTATTCTACTACTACCAACTACTTAGCACCTTCCCTATATGCCTTCTTTAAGAATCTCAAGTATCTACAAGCTATGGCAGACTACATAAGACGCCTCGTTCCTCGAAAAGCTAATTAGTCTATATCTATAAGACGCTCTTTCGAGGAAAACTTCTTAATAGAGGATATAGATAAGAGTAAATGCATTATATAGACCTCGTGGTCTTCCTTTAGGACTACCTAGACTCCTAAAGTAGACGGTTTTAATATTACTTACTAATAACTATAGCTTTACGTACTTCGTAAGTACTAGAGTATACTAATATTACACTAATAAAAACTTATGATTATGGAGATAAGATATACTAATAAGGTAGTAGTATTTCGATTTACTTACCTAGTATAGAAGCTTAGGTTTAACATAGATAAGATTAACTCTCTCGTATAACGTAGCCTAGATGAAGCTATCGCACGTAGACTATTAATAACCACCCGAAAGGCAAATAAATTCGAGTTTGATAATATGTCTACTAGTATATAATTAGTTACGCGGATACTCTCCATAGCATAATTAATATCTACATAAACTTCTACTAAAGAAGATAATGTAGATAATATTATAGAACTACTACTATGATATAGGATATCTTACGTAGTATATTATACTTAAGATAAACCTAATATATTTCTTAATAAGTTCTATAAGTTAATAGATAAGTATAGTTTAGAGTTAACCTTATTTTTTATTTAGTACTCTATTTACTTTAGTTATTTTAGCTAGGATATTAATATTCCTATTACTAGTCTTAATACGATAGAGAGCATATATAACTTTAATTACATTAAGACACCAGGGTAGAATCTAGCGCTAGTATCTACACGAGGATAAAGACTAGCATAAATACCAGGAGGCAAAATACATAAATAAGCCTTACGAAGTAGAATCGATAAGCGAGAAGTAAGACTAGCTAAGCTCATAATAAAAGAGTAGTAACTTATAGTAAAGTCTAAGTAGCTATAAAATAAGATTACTACGCAAAATACGAGAGTGCTAATACTAAGAGATAAGGAGTAAGACTTACTAGTTAGGCTTATTAGGCTATAATAAGAAGAAGCTAAGTAAGTACTAAGGCTAAAGACCCTCTAGGTAGACAAATAAGAGAGATAAAGTAAAATGGCCTAAATAGAGTAGAGAGACGCTAATACTAGGGAAGAGATATGCCTAGATCTGCTAGGTACTAGCGAGAACTGGCAAGCTGGCGCTGCTAGCCAGGAAAGCGATATACCGTTGCCTGACCGTAATAGGTCTTCGTAGTAGGAAGGGACTTCCCAGGTAGAACAGTTATTGGTAGAAGAGGAGAGGCTGCGAGCTCTAGTGGCTGATCTTATACTATAAGCCGCCTAACTCGATGACGATAGGCAGAGCCAGGTTACGTCTATAGTAGCGGTAGAAACTCAGCATAGAGCTACTATTAAGGAGCTCGTAGCCAAAGAGTTAGCACTACAAAATAAAATTTAGCAGCTAGAGGCAATACTAGAAAGGCTCTAAGTTAGGCTAAATAAAACAGCGGAGCAAGGCCCTAGTAAGTAGTATATTTTAGTGGACGGTAGGGTTTAGCAACCGTTATCACTGTTGAGGATAGCCAGAGAGGTACCTAACGTAGCAAGGTATAATAGCGAAGAAATTAAAGAGAGTCTAGCTATAAGCGGGTATCATAATAGGCTTACTCTAGAATATATGGTGTGGCAAGCTTTACACTCAGATAATAAGGTTTCAATAGTATTAGCCATAACAAAGACAGTAAGCGTTCAACAACAATCCATAGCATCTTCTTTCGTTAGTAAGCCAGTAGATGAGGAGCCAGTAGATAAGAAGCCAGTGGATAAGGAGCCAGTAGATAAGGAGCCAGTAGATAAGTTAGAGGCTACACGGCAGGACAGCGGACAGGTAAGAAACTCGTTACATGGAACTCATGGCTTAACTAATAAGTAATAGAATTTGCCAACTAGGACAGAAAAGGTGTCCATTGTGTTCAAGTTATTACTAGACAGGGAGTAGAGGACGTAGCACGAGTTATAGGTAGACCCAGCTAAACCCTCTACGGTATAGCGGGCAACAGCAAAGTATATGCGAAATAGGCTAGGTATTTTTAGTAGTAAGAATTAAATACTTTATCTATAGAACTACTTTAGGCGAGTAATAGATAATAAGAGTAGGACTATTTATTTAATCCCATAGTGGGCTACTATAAAGGATAGAGAGGTAATAGGAGATAGACCACGAAAACAGCGACAGCAGAATTAACATTAGACTCTAGGATAGAACCCAACCTGGTATTCGTAAGCTAATATATCTTATATACTACTACGAATAGCATACGAGAACATAATATATTCTACAATAGAGCTTGGCCTAGTATTCGTGAGCTAATATGTTTTGTATTCTAGTATTTATAGTCTAGCATAAGACAAGGGCTAGAACTTATGCGCTGGCATATACCATGTACTAGCGTATGCGATGTACTAGGCTACACCGTGTACTAGGATACGCCATATACTAGGATACGCTGCGTGGTAGGATAAAGCACGTGCTGGGATACTATATGCGCTATTGCTAGTAGTTGTCCACATAGGTTACTATCCAACAGGGGTAGCAGCCATAGTAAAATGTCCAGCTAGCTATCCACGGTAGTCTAAAGCGGCTCAAGTATAAGATATTTCAGACGTCTAGAGATATTTATAGTTTTATAGAACACACAAGTCCTGACTATATTTTAGGTCGACCAAGAGTTCGACGTTAGACCTGGAAAAGGCAGTCTAAGATCGTGGGCATATCGTTGCCGCGATAACGCACGCTAACGTAAAAGAGAAAATCGCTATCATAGGTAGGACCACGTAGCGACGTGAGAGGGAGAAAGAGTGGGGCTAGAAAGCGTGATACCTATAGTAGCGCGGGTGAAGTCCACGTCTCAGTGGCTAGCTCTATGTATCTGGGAACGTTTGAAGGCTGTTCTAAAAGAAGCCGACTTTCTGAGTGTTCTGAGATTAAGAAATGTTTCTTAGAACGTTCGAAGGCTATTCTAAGAATAAGTCGAGATTTTTAAGTATTCTAATATCTAAAAATAAATCTTACAACATTCAAGGCTATTCTAAAAATAATCCTTAGAGTATTTAGAGATCTCTTATAGAAATACCTTATCTAGCCAAATACTATTAATACTATACTATAGCATTACTACAGAATTATCGAGGGCAGAAGATCGTAGTAACCTACTACGCGACAGTGGTACACAGAGCACGCAAGCCACTAAAGGGGAAAGCGACCAGCCAAGCGCCCCAACCACATCGTAGCCTCTACTACCAATAGTTACTAGCCTACATTTCTTTAGCATTAATTCTCAGTATGTTTTTTTATTAATTACGAGGGTTCTCTATCCAGGGTAGAGCATAGGAATTTTCGAGCCTCGGAATACTCTAGGTAATATTGTTTCTTTTATCATGTATATAATAGCCTAAGTATAAAGTTACCTAATATACTAAAGCTAAGGAAGAGCTCTATAGTAGGGGGTTTAGTATTAATATTCTAACGTCATAACGCGTACGAGACAGCTACGCACGACGTACACAGGCTATTACTAGCAGAGTAATAGCTCTTATGCAGGGTTTCATATAAGACTATAGTAGGCGCCTAGCCTAATACCGAATTTGTGATTCGCATATCGCACAAAGCCTATAGCTGCATATAAAGTTATATAGAGCGGCGTTATAAGCGATATACTGAACTTTTGGCGGGGTGGTGCGCTAGTATATCATAAGCTTGGCCGTGCTAAGAGGCCACCTAACTAGAGACATAATCTTATTACTTAGCGGCCAGGAGCTTTTAAAACTATCTTAATCTTCCATAGAGTCTAAGCTAATCATCCCGTTGTGTGATAGTTCCATAAGTAGTTTGCTTCCCAGAGCTCACTATATCTCCGTTAGATCTAATCCTTTCGCGGATGCTCTACTACTAAACCTGGTAGAACATTACGCACCAGTCGGTCAGCGACTATAGCGAGAAGTAGATTCTAGCATAAAGAAATGTTAATTCTAGAAGTAGAACAACATTCAGTTATTAACATTTGCCTTGGCAGGAGACGGCCAGGAGATAGTACTTCTATAGTCAGAAACTAGCAGCGACGATCCATTCACCAATATAACACGTAGCCTGGTAAGGGATAAAGCTATTTTGGATACTAATTAACGATAGTAGCCATAGTTTACCTACATATTACCATCATTATATCGAAGGCGTAATCAGGCAGTAAATAGACTTAACTAACTACTTTCTTAGATAACCTCAAATATTAGAAGGGGCTACTTATCGTGGAGTCACCAAATAGCGCTTAGAGAAGTATCTTCCCTTATCTTAGTAGCTTTTACATATACAATTAAGCGTTTAAATGCTCCTTAATCTTAAGCTAGTGTTAGCTAACTAACATATGTCCTTACCAGAAGCTACATACTTCTGTCATTAGAAAGTCGCCTTATCGACATCTGCTAATGAATGTGTACGATATACAAAAACTCTTGGAATTAGTAAAGGCCTTCGAAATTACACTACTATATCCATTACTTGCCTAAAAGCATCTGTCTAACTGCCAAAACGAGTCCATAAGGTATCATAATAACAGAAATCTGACAAAAATGGAGTGTCGTGGAGGTTTAAGCTCTTACCACTTCGTGGGACCCTCTGCATCTTAGGCGGCAGAACCAGCTTCTATATACTTATCATGCGTTATTAGGGCATTCAAAACATGCTAAAAAGGCGTGAAAGAACATTTCTACCACTCGCGGCAGTTTCTATAGGTATTAAGCGCAAGAATCAACTCCTATTCATACCCTTAAAATACCCCTGCCCTACTTCATTTTAATATACTAAAAAAAGGGCAATGTGCACCAGTCAAGTTAATAGATCAAGAACCCATAGTAAAATCTATGATTTGCGTACCTAAAGGGGTGGTAAGGGCCACACCAGACGACAGCCAGCGGGCGCGTTTTATAAGTCTTACAACACGAGAAAGACTTCAAACAGAGAACACATACCGCAAGGAGAGGCTAGATATATTATCTACGCGTTAACGAAATCATCGACACACGAAAGATTTCGATAAAGGGGCCCGCGAGGCAGAGAATCAGCTTTAGCTATTTAGTTTGATCTTTGCGCAGCTTGCCCGGCAAGAAAACGAATTGCAGAACCAACCTACGGCTGGGGACAAAAGAACAAGCAAAGAGCGGGAGAGAGTGAGAAAAGAAGTAACAGAGATCCTGCGAACTATTTTGTGATTTGCCTCCAGCTTTAGCTCTTAATTTCCAATCTAACCAAGCTCCTGCCCGTGGCGATCGATACATAGAGCCCTCCAAATTGAAATCGGAATAGGCATTCCGTCATCTAGAGACTCTACATCAACAATGCACATCTTTTATTATCCTTGCGGCAGCTGCATCCTCTCGCCTAAGCCATTCCAGAATACATAATAGTTCTAATCTCACGCTCCGTCCATGCCTACCGTGTATTCAAGCTGAACGAGGAGCAGTCCTGCCTGCAAAGTGTAGTAGTGGAGGCATCGAGTGGGGGGGGGGTGCCTGACATACTGTAAGTAGATCCAATTTGTCAACAAGGGCGCGACGCCGATGCTTGATTCTGTTCGTTCTACCGGCGTGGGCTCAAGCTCTGAACCAATCGCTGCTTGTATGGTCGGCGGTTCTTGGCTGGTATAAGCGCTAGGCTTCAGCCTCGGTGGCTCTTCCATCACGCCCCTTGGCTCGAGAAGCGTGCCCAATGTAGTCGCAGAAACATCCATCGTCCATAGTGTGCTTTCACTTGGCTGCGGAAAGAGAGTTCTTCGCTGCCTCAACAGCAGTGTAGCTGCACTATTGCGGATATAAGCTTCTAAACTTTGCACGAAGAGGCGCTCCAACCCGCACCGCGGGGGGAACACAGGTAACTTCCAGGCAGGATACAGTCTTCCGTGACATCGCTTCGTGTACACCTTCGCGGCTTGACACAAGAATATATTGCAGAGGAAGCACGCCATTTTGCTTGATGCCACGACTCTGGGGGCTGGCTTAGGCCGATGTGTTTCCAGGTAATAGATGAGCTGTATCTCCGCGTGTATTTTCCCCTCCCGTACA